>NW_023604295.1:146575355-147775355 GCF_014898055.3 Talpa occidentalis | reverse complement strand
AAATTCGAGTGATTCAACTCAGAGTGTGATTCTAACCCTAGATAACTGAGGAAGGCATGGACATTGACCCATACGGCACCAGTTTGAGCCCAAATATTTTAAAGAGACACTGTTGCATTTATAAATTTAAGCACATATCAATTCCAATTGCATTTAAAATTTTCAGTGTCAATTTTTATCACGAACACATAAAAATTGACTTCTGACACTGTCGAGGTAGAGGGAAGTTCTAGAGCCTTGGCCTGCCATGATTTTTTTTTTCCTATCCCTTTTATTTACATTACCCTCAATCTAAATTCAGCCTCATTTTTATTTTTAAATTCCCAAGATACCATCTTTAAAAATTTCATATCAAAACTTTATTTATTAGGGTCAATCTCTGTTGAAAATGTACGAGTATAAGCTTGATCCTAACAAATACTGCACAAATTATAAAAATGAGTATTAATTCATTTCCACGAGAAACTCTGCAGAGAAAAGGAAAAAGAACAAGTGTGAAATGGTCTCACAATTTCTTCTGAGTTAACTTTGCAAAATATTTAAAGAGTGAAAATAAAACAAAAATAATCCTGTCAATCAAAATCACCTCGAAACAATGTGGATTGTCTGTCATGCAAGATTGTGATTTTATTCCGTGTAGAGATGCTGGGAGGATCCTGCCTCAGGATGAAGCTCGGGGGGTGGTTTCGGCTGCCAGGGAGCTGGAATGGGACACAGCCCGAGCACCAGGCACCCCAGGGGCGGCGAGGGGAGACAGCAGGGGTGACTGCCAATCTACAGTGGAGTCTGTGAGAATTTGGGGCATGAATGAATGTCTTAGGTAAACCCTAACGCAGATTTGTGATTTCTAAATAATTTACAAAGTTGGCATATTTTACAAAAGTTATTCACTATGCAAGTCTGTCTTTAGAAACTGTAATGAAACAGATAGATTTCCTGATGCTGAACTGGGGTGACAGGTACGCGTGTGGCTATTATTTTGACACGTGGGCTGATGCGTGCCCACCGCGGCCCCAGGCAGGAGGCGGCTGCGAGGTCTGGCACAATCGGGGCAGCAGCGCCCCCGCCCCAGACTTCAGGCTCCTCCTGCCGCTGTGCTCACCATGCACATAGGTGAAACCATGTCTGAGGGTGCAAGATGCCCACGGCTGCGAGCCGACGCAGAAATCTGCACTGAATACTTCATATGTGACGCTGCGGTGGCGACTGGGGCTGTTTAGGGAGGCAGAACTCCCCAGCTCCTGCATTCCCGCTGCTGTCTGTGCGGGCTCCTCCCGCCCTGGTTATCAATCCCTGCTTTGGTCACATCACCAGAGGTGCAGGTCACACGCCTCGCCCCATGATGCCGATTGTTCCGGGGTGACCCCCTCTCCCCCCTCCCCCGCCCCCTGTGCTGTGTGGGGTGGAGGCGGTGGGAGCGGCAGCCCCGGCCCCGCCCGGCTCCATGTGGACAGGGGCCGGCCCCCGGGGCCGCGTGGCTCGGCTCACACGGCAGAACCCGATACGGATGTGCTCCCTGCTCAGGACTTGGCCGACTGCCTCCTTCAGCCCAGGTCTGCCGAGAGCGCAACCCCTGCTGCCAGCAGGCAGGACCCCTGTTGCCTGGCTCTGGCCCCGGCGGCCCCGTTCAGCTGCCGCTTGGCCGGGCCGCGGGGCTGTCCAGAGCACTCAGGCAGCGGCCGCTCACGTCTTGTGGCTGGACACCAAGTCCTGCCGCTCTGAGAGACCAGCGCGGCCTCACAGGCAACTCCTGGTTCAGACTGGGCTGCTCCTGCTGGCGCGAGCCTCTCCCGCCATGGGGTCTCCGCACCTGCGGCAGCAAGAGCGCTTGAAAACAGGCTCCGATGGAACAACATCGAGGACTAACCAGCCGGGCGGGACCCCACGGGGTCATCTCCGCCCCAGCGTCCTCCAGCAGGCCTCCCCCAGGCTGGGCCTCTTTCATCAGTGGCCCCAAGCTGAGTCCTCCGCCCTCAGCTCTGGGCTCTGTGACAAACTCTGTGAGCTGTCCCTAGAAATCCCGGAGCAGCAGCTCAAGGTGAACAGGAGACTCGACGACACCTGCTCTCGGCCACGAGCCTGGGCAGCTACACCTGCTGGGGGTCCCGGTCCCACACGACCAGGCCTGTCCCCCACCAGGGAAACCGCCGCTGAGGACGTGGCCTGCTCCTGAGAGCCGGGGCAGACGGGCCTTTCTCGCTGCTGCATTTGTGCTTAGCTTGAGCCTCAGCCCCGAGAACCACATCCAGGGGCCTGTAAACTCCCGGGAAGAGGGGCCAGCGGTCAGCCCTGAACACAGCCGAGCCACAGCGGCCCCAGGATGGTCCTCACAGGGCGTTCATCTGGCTCTCGGCCCACACACGGATCTGCCCAGGGTGTGGGGTCCCAGTGTCAGTCCTGGGGACTGACAGTGGCAGGAAGGCCCCCAGGGAAGGGCTGGGAGGCCGGGGACCAAAGCGGCTGGCAGGGCCATCTCTACCGCCCACCCCACCTTTGGAAGGGGCACCCTCACCAGCCTTGAACACGGGCTTCAAGGCAGCTCAGCAGCCCGGAAACACCAGCCCCACCCCGCGGTCTGTGGCCCCCCCGGGAAGCAGGCCGGCTGCTGTGGGAGGCGCCTGTCTCTCGGCACTGGTGGGTGCAATGGTGGGGGGGGGGCAGCTCGTGCTGAAATGACCATGTCAGGGTGCGGCCAGGTGAGGCTGGAGCACACGCTCTGGACGGTTCCCCGGATCAAAGCTGAGGGGAGGGTGCAGGCCCCAGCGGACGCAGAGGAGCGACAAAGCCACGGAACCAGCCAGGGCGTGAAATATGGACTCAGGCCCGCGGGGCAGGGGGTGGTTTCTCTCCGGACGCTTGGAGGGAGAGGATGTGGCCGGCTCACGCACGTGGGCTGCTGGCCCCCGGGCAGCCATGATTGACTTGAGCCCGAGCTCCACCCCGCGGGGCCCGGATCCTCCGGCCTGCGCTCAGCTCAGCGCTCCAAGCGCCAAAAGGAAAAACAGGCTTCATTTAGAAATAAAGACGAATCTCAGATGGGGGCTTCCTTTGAGGAGTACGGCCCGTGCGAGCTGGGAAGGACAGTCCGGGAGGCAGGAGGTGGCAGCCGTGGGCAGCTGTGGGCCGCAGGCGCCCGGCCTGTGTCTGGCTCCCGGGCGCGGTGATGCGGCGCCCTCCCCGCCAGCTAACAGCGCCTCCCGAGGCCAGGCCTCGGCCACCTCGGGTCTGCACGGGGCTGGGCCCAGGCCGGAGGGGGACGGCCGATGGCGGGGGGCGGTCAGGGCCAAGGACGGCGCCGGCCCGAGAGCAAGCACAGGAGCGTGAGCACAACGGCACGGGCCGCAGGAGACACGCGCAGCACCAGGCAGGGCTGGCTCCCGGGGCGGCTGCCACGCGGCCTCTTACCCACCACCCTCCACTCCCAGGCACTGGAAGGACGCGGCAAGGGCCACTGCCATCTCCACAACCGGAGACACTAAGATCTATAAATCCGGAAACAATGCACTTCGGCTAGAGATGAACTCCCGAAGATCTCTCAAATCCAGACCGTTCTCTCCACTATATTAGCATTTTAAAAAATGTCCTTACAGGGAGATTTTCTTATATACAAAGGGCAGAATCTTTGACGCTCAGAGGCCAGGTGAATTTTGTGACACGGCAGCACATTTGAAGCAGCGCGGTGCCAATGTTGAAAAGAAAATATTTATTCCCCAAGGTCATTTTCCTCCCTACGTCTGCTCGCTCCCTGGACCGAGACGGACGGGTGACTTGTGGGCTTCAGGACGTTTCTAAATGCCGGGAACACTGAAAAGACAGGGTGCTTTTAGGAAGCTTGGGGCCCAGCCTGCGCTGGGCGAGGCTTGACAAGAAGAGAATGAGTAATGAGAAGTGACTGCGGGGTGCGGGCGACGAGGGAAGGGAATGGGGGGGCCTGGAATACGAGGGAAGGTTCCTTGGAGCCTTTGGGGACGTACCGCGGGAAGTGACCGCACCAAGGTGAGTGCTGCCGATGGGGTTCCAGGCCTGGTGTCCAGACCAGCGGTGGGTACCGCAGGGGAGGCCCAGAGGGCGGCTCAGAGCTGGGGCCACGCAGACTCCACAGCGCAGGGCCAGGGGCGCAGCTTCACTCCAGGGGAGACGGGAATCCCTCTCGGGTGTCGAGCGCTGGGGCGCCCCCTCTGAGTCCACCAGTCTCCGGGGTCTCAGGCAACCCCCAGCTGCAGGGGCAGAAGCAGGGAGGCCATCGCGAGGTCCAGGTAGGCTGCGGGGGGTGTGAACCTGCTGTCGGTCCAAGGGGCCATCTGAAGTCAGTCTGGAGGCTGTCTTCAGTCCGCTTGGGCAGCTGGGCGAGGCCAGACAGGGCGGGCAGGCGCACTTCGCAGGATGAGCGGGTCGCCCGCTCCGCAGCGGGTGTGGGGTCGGTGCTGTGCGGGGCTTCCCTGTGGTGCCTCTCCCCGCGCCTCACCGGGGGCAGTGGGGAGGCAGGGAGCGCAGCAAGGCCTCCTTCTCAGAGCAGAAGTCCTGTTCTCAAGCGGCTGCGCCCTGGAGACCTGGCCATCCCCCAAAGCCAGCCCCCCCCCCATCTTCGAGGGCTGGGATTTCAACATCTGAGTTTGGGAGGCGTTGGCCACCGTCAGACCCGAGCAGGGGCGTGGCTGTGAGGCGTGGGGGCGGATCCGCCGCGGGAGGAGAAAGCCAAATAGCCGCCTGCCGCTGCGGAGATCCGGGCTGCAACCCGGATAATGCACCCCCGCAAGCATTGCGTTAAGGACCACCTGCCCCACCAGGGCGAGGGGCGCTGGGCCTGCCGGTGGGTCCCTCTCCCTGCAGCCTCCACAGCACACACTCGCTTTTACTCACCGAACAGTCTAACACCGTCCCATGAAACAACATCACTCCCGGGCGGCACAACTGGTCAGCAGGCAACAGCGTTCCACAGGACGCTGGGGTTTGGCCGAGCCCCGCAGGCCCCGCTTCTCCTGTCCAGGTTAGAGGCCTGGCCTCGGCAGCCGGCGGGGAATCAGACGGAGGCTCACGTCTGAGAGCTTCTCCTTCCAACGTGCGTCTTCAGTTTCCCCACGCTCAAAATGGGGTCCTCGTTCCGATGGCCCCAAAGGCCTCCTTAGCTCTATTACACTGATCACTCAGTGATTTAGTGTGCATGTATACATGTGCATGTATGTACACATGTGCACACACACGCGATGGCTGCGTTTTCTGTGTTTGGCCCAACACTGACCGGAAGTGACAGAATGACACATCGGGTAGGGAGACCACGGAGCGTCCGTATTAAAAAGATCGTTTAGAATTCCAGTCCTCGTGGGCCAGCGTGTTTTCATTGCCCATCTTCTAGGACAGTCGGGACGTCAGACCAACACGAGGAAGCACGGCGGAGACGCCCACACGGCGGGGTCCGGCTGAGGCTGCGCCAGAGACAAAGAGCAGGCCGGAGGCGGCAGGGCTGAGCTGGGGAGAAGCCAGCGGAAAGAAGCCGCCAGCAAGTGCTGACGTGAAGGCTCGGATGTCGTCACTCGCACGGCCAGGGGCGGCGGGTGACTGTGCTGTGTCGCATCCCCCCCAGCACGACAAACCATCATTCTCTCCAAATCATGTACTCGAAGGACACTTCCATGGTTCCCTGTTAGTCTCCCCCCCGCCCGGGGAAAAAGTGTGATTTAAACGTAATAAGTTATCAGTACCTGTGTTTCTCTCTCTACTGCTCCTGAAACTGGGGGGAAGCAAGAACGCCCGCCGCCCGGCACGTCGTAAGAGCTCGACTCTTCCCGGGGCTCAAGTGGGAGGTGACGGACACCCCGTGTCTCCGTTGAGCTAATCCCGTATTAAATCTCAAGTAGCCAGGGCTGTTGAGGATGTTGCGAGCGCTGCTCATCCATCTCCCTCCCGACAGCGCCGCGCCACGGCGAGCACCCCCCGGGCTCACCTGGGAAGGCCGGGACGGACGCGCACCGAGCACGAAGGCACAGCGGCCCGCGGCGCCCGGCCCGGCCCTGGGGCTCGCCGGCTGGAGAGCCGAGCAGCGGACTCCTGGGCCGCGTGCCGTCCGCCCTTCTCTGCCCGGGGACACAGCCTGGACTGCACGGCGCTGAGCTTCAAACCCATTATAAATCGCCCCTTGATGCAGCCCATGAAGTCATTCCTCATTCGCTAAAAAAACCCAGGTCTGTGGTGACAACAGCTCACCACGATCCTCCTGGACTAACCCGCGCTTCGGAGTTCCTGACTAGAATAACGCTGCTGCTGCTGCTGTTTTTACAGGAATTTGGGGTGCTGTGCACACGTCTGAGCGTTAGCAGCAGCGTGCATGGCTAGAAACCTTACACAACTTGGCGTTTTAATCATTTAATGACATTTAATTACCCAGGAATAGTGATAAGAATAACCCACCGTGTTGGAAACAACAGTTAATGAGATTGTGCCTTTTTAAATGAAAAACTACACGCTTCCCCTGGAAAACAGCATTCATTTCTCCCGAGCAGCAGCAGCCAGCTCTTTCCTTTTGTCTAATGGCCAAAACTTCAGCGCAGCAGGGGCGGCCACGCCGCCCTCTCCCCTGACACACTGTAATTACTCTACAGATCTGTTTCGTGCTCGCGGCCGCTCAAGGCCTGCGCTCGCCTCTGCCCACCGACACGCGAGCTCTCAACACAGAGAAACGGCGTGGGGGTCCGGCTGCTGGCAGTGCCCCTCTGATGTGGGGGGCCATCTTCATGTCGTCAGCTCTAGGGGGGCAAAAGCTGGCGCCTCCCAAACAACATCTGATTTGCTCGTGGTTATTAAAACCTTAACTGCGGCAGGGCGTGATCCCTGCGTATGCACCCGTGTCCGCGTGTCCACGCTCCTCGGAACAGCCGATCTGAAACGTGCAGCTGACACACCTGCACTGCTGAAGGCTTCGCGCACGCGGTGCACGCTTCCTCGGGTGTGTGCGCCCCCATCCCAGCAGTGGGAGCCGCTCCCCACAGCGAGGCCAGTCCGCCGTGCTGTCCGCAGAGCGGGGCTTCTCTCGCGGAAGGAGGCTTCTGCGCCGGCTGGAGCTGCCTTTTCATCCTCCGCCGTCCTGCTCGCGAGTTCTTCCCTCCTGCTTCCTGAGTGTGTCTCCTTCCGCTTCGTGAGAGCGCCCGCGGCCAGCCCCAGTTTAGATGGGGTTCCTCACCGGCACCCGGCGCCTGGCACACTTCATTCTCGCTTAAAGGTCAGCAGGCACCCGCGCCCCGGCTCACATTCCAGATCCCTGGGGAGTTTGCCCAGAGCTGGCATCGTTTGCTCTGCTTTTCCTTCCGCAAGTCAGATCTCAAACATCAAAATTTCAGTAACTGATCTGAATAAAAGACGCTGCTGCGTCTTCCTGGTGCTCTGGGGGAGGCGGGCGAGTGGCTGGGAAGAGGCCGGGCTGTGGCCTTTCACCCATGCTGGCCACAGGAGGGGCCACTCCCACCGAGGCCACGAGCCTGACCTCAGTGCTGGGGACCGGCCAGCGCCTCAGTGACCGCCCCGCAGTGGCCTCGGGCTGTGGCGCAGGGACCGCGGGCGCAGGGCACCAGACAGACCAGAGAGCCTGGGGCGCCCACTCGGAACTGCCATTGGAGTTCTCTAATGCCACCCACGGCATCCACGCCCTGCCGCTCCCACGTGCCCACAGGTGCTCGTGTCACAAACAGCCCCGGCAACGCAGGTGCAGCCCTGGATGGTCGTGCGCCCCAGCCTCATGTTTGAATCCTGATGCCCAAGGATGACGGTGCCTGAAGGGGCCTCGCGGAGGTGGTTAGTTCATGGTTGGGGGGGGTTGAGAGGAACCCCCACCCCACCTGAGCACACGGGGAGAGGCACCTGCCGGCTTCCAGGCAGGATCCCCAAACAGGACCCTGGGGCTAGACCTTGGCTCAGAGCTGCCGGGAGGGTGCTCGTGTCTGTGAACCCCACGCCTACACACCAACCCCCCCACACCACACACACCCCGCACACATCCCACCCCCCACACACCCCCCACACACCCCACACACACCCCATACACATCCCACACTCCACACACATCCCACACACCCCACACCCCACACTACACACACACCCACGATCCTAAGTGGGCAGCTTGTCTTTCCCCTGCGGGAGAAGGGACTGTCTGCTGCTGCCCCGGCGGGGGGAGGGGCGCAGGAGGCGCGTGTGCTGCGACGCCCTGTCTGTGGCAAGCGCCATGGCAGCTGCAGCAGGCCCAGGAGCGGCATCGCCGGCTGCACCTGCTGACAGACGGGGAGGGCCGTGAGCACCGGGAGGAGCCTGAAGCTCTGGGCGGCTCCAGCCGCCAGTAAATCAGGCTTTGAACCAGGGCGGCTGCCTGGGCCCTGCTGCTATCCCCCTGCAGCCTGGCTGGACCCCACACCAGGGTGCCTGTGCACCCCCAGGCCCGGCCGCACACTCCAGCCGCGCTCATGGGGAGCAAGAGGCTGCCCCGGTGCTTGGATTCCTGCCCCATCTCTTCACTGGAACCCGACGTGGCCCTGCAGCGACAAACGCAGGGGCAGACGCCCGTGCCAGGCCGGCCCTGCCCCTGGAGACCGCAGAGGGGAGCCCCGCAGCCCAGTGAGGCCAGAGCCGCGACCCAGCCCCGCGCAGCGCTCCCGCCCGGTCTCGCACGAGAGAGGCTGCCTCGCGGCACCTGCCCCAACCCCAGGATTAGGGGACCCCAAACGCGTTGCATGCGAGATGGTTGTAGATAATTACTAATCGGCACAGATTTGACTTTCCATGGACAAACCAACGTGACAATGACCACAGGCATGAGGCCGCACAGGCATGAGGCCGCACAGGCATGCAGCCTCCCTGGCCGCAGGGAGGGTCAGCTTCCAGAGGAGGCCTCGGTGGACAAAGGCCGCCCACAGGCAGGGTGCGGCGGGGCCACGGCTTCCTCACCTCTGAGCTGCGCCCACACAGACTCCCCCAGGGACCCCAGCGGGAGCCGCCTGAGAGCAGGGCTGCCCGGCGTCACCAAGGAGCCCGCGAGGGCGCGTGGACAGCGGGGCCAGACACCAGAGGACCCAGGTCCCAGCCGCGGCCCCGCGAGCTCCCCTCACACCTGGGCGGATGCCTCCGCCTCTGGCCTGACTCTGTCCTTTCACATGGAGGCCCGGGAGGCTCTGTGAGAGACGCGGGAGTGAGCTGCCGCCACAGCCGCCCCCAGGAGCGCACACCCTCCACACTCAGACCGCCACACACACCCAGATGTGCACACACCCCAGGCACCCCGACACTCATGCCTTGCCACGGGAGGCCTTCGAGACTGCAAACCAGCTACGGTGACAGAATCAGACGCCGGCGGCCGAGCTGCATCCCCCTCAGGATTCACCGCGAGCCCCTAGACCGCCCCTCGCGATGCGCCATCAGCTGCGCCGACGCTCTCCTGGGAAGCTGGAAAACCGCGCCACGTCCCTAGTGAAATTCTCTGCGTCCCCCTGGGTTGACAGTGGCGCCGGAACACCCGACAGCAGAAGAGGATGGCCTGTGGGGAACTGAACACCTTGGCCGGTCTCCTGCGTGGGTCCTCCGGGCCGGAGGCGGGAGGGTCATTAATCATCTTTAAAACCCACAAATGTCCCCAGGCCTGGACCCCGAGGGGGGAGGGAATGATTAACTGTCCTTTACAGCAGAGCAACCCAACCCCAAAGCGGGAAACCCCACCGGGGACTGTGAGAAACGACACTCCCAACAAACTCGAAGGCCGCCCCGTCCTTTGAAAAGGTGGCCTTTGCCAGCTCGGGGCTAAGAAAGCGCCCCTTGGTCTCAACACACTGGAGGTTGCTCGTTAGTTACGCTGGGATGACTCCTGCAAGAGACCCCAGAACCAGCCCACTCGTCCCACATCCCACAGACACCCCAATACACACACACTCACACATACACCCCGATACATACACACACATACACCCCAATACACACACACACTCACACATACTCCCAAATACACGCACTCACTCACACATACACCCCGATACATACATACACATACACCCCAATACACACACTCACTCACACATACACCCCAATACACATACTCACACATACACCCCGATACATACACACACATACACCCCAATACACACACTCACTCACACATACACCCTACTACACACACTCACACATACACCCTACTACACACACTCACTCACACATACACCCCAATACATACACTCACTCACACATACACCACAATACATACACACACATACACCCCAATACACACACACACCCACACATACACTCCAATACATACACACAGATACACACACACCCCCCCCAATACATATGCACTCTCACATATACACCCCAGTACATACACACACTAACACATACACCCTGATACACAAACACTCACACATACACCCCAATACACCGACATATACACCCCAATACACACACACACACACTCTCACAGAACACCCTGCAGACACACAACCCAGACACACACACACACACACAGGGTACGCAGATAATGGAAATGATATTATCTCACAATTCTCTATTAAACTGGAAAGATTGAAGTTTCTCATCTAAGAAGACATTTTAAAATATAATAAATCTGTAACACTTAATATGTACTAGAAACTTCAAATATTAAGCTCAAAAACTTAGCTGGAAACTAAGCTATAAGAGTCATTTCTTCAGAATAAAACTCATTCACCAATCTCAAGATAATTTTCTAAAATGTTGCTAATTTTCTCTGATTTATCTGAAAAACAATCATATTTATAGCACAAAGTAATTTAACCTGAAAATTAGAATTGGTGGACTTTAATGACTTCACACTTATTTGCAAAGAAGAATAATTTCCTATTTATTCGAGATCCTCCAACCCATATAATCTATTAGTGCCTCCATAACACCATGACATAAAATAAATGGGGCACAATAAAGGGGAAAAGCAATTACCTATTTCAAATCTATGATCACCCTTGGACTCTCGATGCAAAGAGAGAAACAAAGTGAGTTTTGGCTGAGCCTGGGTGCGCGCACATGCCTACACACACACACACACACACACACACACACACACACACACACACCAGAAACTACACTAGTTAATTTATCAGTAAACAGCATCAGCCACCTCCAAAGTGTCCCTGAGCAGCGTCAGCTGTCCCCACACAGGCACAGCAGGGTGTTTATTCACGTCTCCTGTGCCCAAAAGTCTGCAGACCATCCTCAGGTCCACATAATCCAGAATGACATAGAAATCAGACCAAGCACCTGGTCACAGATGGTGGTAACTGAACAGCTTAGAAATTTCCAGGTCATGTAAAGTCGCCGGCACTTTCGGTTTCCAGGTTCAACACGTAACTGAGGGTCACTGCGGGTCTCACGCGCTGAGGGAGACTGTGACCCACGTCAGTGCGCCGCGCTCAAAGTCCTGAGAAAATAATGTCTTTATGGTTATAAGGTCTCATTTCCCTGCATCAGCCGGAGTAGCCGAGCAGTTAATTCCATAAAACTATCTTTATCATAATCCCGAGAATATAAAAATGAAATAGAGGCCATTTTAGCGAGTAGCCTTTCACTGCTTAACACACGGCCTTTGAATCTTGTTCCTGATGACTTAAAAATGCCTAGAATTGGTACAAGAAACTATCTAACACTGATACATCGTTCTTTCACAAAGATTTCAGCGGTATCACATGAAATGTCCCTAATCATTTTGTTGATTGGAAATAAAGTCTCCGAGATGGTTAGAAAAAGGATTTATTAGATCATCAAAGTGAGGCTTCAGACCCAGGAGCAGTGAACAGATTTTACTCTGGGAGACTGTTCCGAGACTCGCGTCGGAACGTAGTTTGCTCCGGCGGGAGGGGTGAGTCACCGACACGGAGACTGTAGTTATTCTTGACAGAGGGGCTTCGGTTCTAAGTTGCCCCAACTTCAAGACAGGCTGGCGCTGGAGAGAGGAGCAGCAATGCTCACGTGCTTCTTGCTCCAGACGCCTGCAGGCTCGGGAGGCCGGGCCCTGCCCACTCTCCCCTCGCCGGCCCTGGGTGGGGACGAGGGGCCGGCTTTCTCTCCAGACAGCAATTCCCCCAGGGGAGCCTGCTCTACTTTGCTCTCTTGCCTGCTACCCAGGGATGTGGGGCCCTACAAAATTTTACATTATGTTCACAATTTGTACATCGACCCCTTTAAAAATGTACACTCAGAACTAGCCTGAGACATCCTCAGATTGCGATGTAAACAGCCTTATCTCTCTTTCGTGAGATTGCTTCAGGAATTATCTGGAATGAGGGAAACATAACTCCACCGAATTGTTGAGATTGTTCTCGCTCTCCAGGGTGACCTGTCTAAGCCCAAACTACGTCCTAGAAAATGCTCCCTTTGCTGCTGGCAAAACAAAAACAAAACCCCCCAAACCTCCTAAGTGAACACTCTAAAATATGGCTTTTGCTTGCAAAGTTGCACATTCTCGATGAGTCTTTTGAGACTTGAGAAAGTAAGATGCAGTGTCTGCCAAACCCAGGCATTCCCTGAACTTTCCAGCAGGTTCCTTCTGCAGGAAAAGAATAAAGCAGCTGCCTACTTTGCTTGTGGACACCCCTGCCAGGTGTGAGCCTCCGCGAGGCAGTGCGCCCTGCAGTATCTGGGCTGCCCAAGCCCTCTGGTTATTGAATCACTGTGAGAAAAGGATTCTTGTGAGCTGGTTTCAAGCCTCTCTATTCACACTCTACGGAGGACATTAAGTAGATCAAATGAAATCTTTTCTCATTCCACCTGTTGGCAAAATATCATTTGTGATATGTTCAACAGAATCGAGGTAACACACACATGCTCGCACCCGCACATCTGAGGTACAGAGGCGAGGCCCGGCAGCTGGCGGGAGCCTACACGCCCTGTGAGGTCGCGGGCGTGGACTGAATTTTACCCTGTGAGAATTTTGACTCATCCGTCTTCTGTCCAGTGGTGAAGATCAGTATGTTTTCCCAGAATATCAGCACAGTGCACGTCTGCCCTTCATTATTTTGAGAAATCAAAGGAATAGTTACACTAGTTAATTTAACTAAAGACTCAAAAAGTCATTCTATTTGGCAGACATCTGATTGACTTTTAGTTATAGTTTGTAGAACAATATGGACAGACATCAAAGTATTAAAAAGAAACTACCATGAGATGTAGCAGTTGCATGCCTGGATATCCACCCTAAGAGTGCAAGAACACTAATTCCAGGGGACATTGTGTTCACTGCAGCGCTGCCTACAATAGCTGAGCCGGAGAAACTGCACTCCAGAACACACAGGCGGATCAGGAGGGTGTGGTGTGTAGCCCCACGATGGGATACTACTCGGCTGTGCACATGACAAACTCCTGCCACTTGCCATGCATAGATGGAACAGGACAGGGTTGTGCTAGATGAAATAAGTCAGAAGGAGAAAGACAGATACCAAATGATCTCACTCGTGTGAGGAATACAGAGAAACAAAATAAAGGAACGGACAAAACTAAACCGAAATCAAACCCTGGGAGTGTGACTAGACAATTGATATTCCAGAAGGAGGCGGTGAGGCCAGGCAGAAAAGGGTTCATGGAGCCAATGGCGGATGGTGGTGGGCGTATTGGGGTGACATATCTCAGAAGAGGGTGGACCTATTCTCTGCAATCATGTAGACTCTTATAAGCCAATGCTACCTCGGATGCTAATAACACAGTAGTTCTAGTCAACAACCAATTGCAAATTTATTCAAATAAGTTTTTTTTCCTAACATTCCACAAGATTTCTTATATGATTTTAGATTTTAAAACTGATTATAGAAGACCTTATTTTAGAAATAATGGTGTTTGACCATGTTTTTCAAAGTTCACCCTCCGCAGTGCAGAGTGGGGTCACCCCCCACAGCAGTCAGGCGGAGGTGCGACCAAGCGCCACAAGTGTCCTTGTCCCCACAACAAAACGAACACCCCGACCACTTGTGGGGGCTCTTCTGCTGGCCAGCCCATGCCCCTGCAGGAGCGCACCCCCTGCAGGCTCCCGCCTGGCACCTGGATACCAGTCCTTGTCCCTTGATTCCTCTTTGGAGACACACCTGAGATTCAGTGACACAGTTTTTCCCTCAGAAGCAGGAAATTCAGAAAAATGTTTTGCTAGATGCCTGTTTTTTTTTTTTTTTTAAGTGGTATATGATGGAGCATTTAAAATGTAGGATTAGGGTGGCACAGGGGTTAAAGTCTCAGCACTATAAAGCTATCGCCAGCCTCTGCCTCCTGAGATGGACCCCTGGCCAGGGAGCTACCCACAGGGCACAGCAGACCTCTCCTGTCTCCCACCCCTTCAGCAGTGGATTTCAGTAAAGCCGCCTGCTCTGCTCCACACCTCTGGCCTACACCCCAGTTCTTGTATGCATGAATAAATAAATTCAAAATAAAATAAAATAAAATAAAATAAAATAAAATGCAGGATTACTTTAGAGGGGCTTTAGCAGAGGAGCAGAGCGGGCAGGATTGAGCTGAGTGGCCAGGCCAGCCGAGGCAGTGCTCGCATCCTGCCCGGGGAGCCACACACGGATCTCAGGAGAGAGGGTTTTTTCCGAGGCTGCATATTTATCGCCTTGCTCCTCTTATCTCCTGCACAGGCCTCTCTACACCCAGCGGAGGCGGTTTTGATGTTTCCGGGGCCTTGATAGCCAGAAGCGTTGCCTTGGGAAGCAGTTAAATCATTTGCTGCATTGCAATCAGGCAATACTTCAGCTAACCTGGCAGAGCCAAACTGCCTATCGCATTGTTTTCAAAACTGGGGGGAATGTGGCCAGCACCTCCTGGGTATCGCGGGGAAGCCCAACCTGTATTTCTCACTCACAGGATCTCCGTGTTACCCACAGCTAATGCATGGCACTGCACACACAAGAGCGAGTAATGGATGGAGTGGGCCAGAGTAAATTCTTCATAAAAGAACCCACAAGAGCAAATCCACATTTTGTTTCTAGCAGAGACAGCAGTAACACCAGGTGGAGATTAAAATAATGCAATTCTGTTTCAAAAAGGATTTACCTATTTCCCTCTGTGCTCAGGCATTTCCCCCCCTTAGAGATGCCAAACAAATATTAAATCATAAATAATCATGCTGAATTTCATTAGTATTTTGTCCTGGATTTAATTCTCATGAAAGAATTTAGAGATTTTCCACTATATTTTTTTTTTTTTTGGTGGGGGGATCAGGCTATCAGGCATCTACATTATTGGTTTTCCAAAGCTTATTGATGTGTTTTAATGCTACTGAATATATTGAAACAATAAAAGTAATGTTCCATAACATGCTCAAAATAAACACAATCTCAGCTACCACTCAGGGACCAACGAGGTAGCAGCAGACTTGAATCTGTCCTGGAATTTGTCCTTCCTATCAAGAACTACGGGGGCGTGGCCCAGACGGAGGCTGGGGTGGTGTGGGCATGAGGATGACAGGCCGTGCCGTGGCCGGGTGGCCCCGAGTGCGATCCACGGCAGCCGCGCTGCCCCCGAGTGCCTCTAGCCCCCTCACACCAGCCCTGCGTGCCGCCTGCCTGGCCTCCGGCTCCTCGGAGCCCTGGGGCAGCAGGACGTTATTTCAGGGCCCGAGGCCCTGCCCTCCTGCTTAGTGACCTGTCCGCCCCCTCCTCTCCCCTCTACTGGGCTCCGGGAAGCCAGCATGGCCCTGGCAAGCCGGGCGTGCGTCTGACCTGCCAGGACCCTGGCACTTCCGCTTAGAATGGAACACGTCCTAAAGAACGAGGATCTTGGCTTTAGTATGGAGCAAATAAAGCATAAACATCAGGACTGTGTCAGGCAGATCTAAGTGTTAAATAATTGTGAATCCACATTTATACACTGGGGCACTCACATGGGCTGCTAGAAGGGGCACAGCTCCAAGTAAGTTCACACTCCTCTTGTTAAACTGTACGCTAGGGGTAAGTTGGTTTTTTTTTTTTTTTTTTTTGTGGGACCCTCGCCGGTGGCCGGGGATCGAACCAGCACTGCAGAGGCTGCGGGTGGCTTTGCAGCCCAGCGCTCAACCGCTGCGCCACCAGGGGAGGCCCAACACTATGGGTAAGTTAAAACTTTATTAATTTAAGACGTGTCAGTATTCATACTCCTATTTCTTAAACTCTATCATTAATATGGGAATGTATGTTTTCCTTCTGTAATAGTGGGTATGGAAAAACCTATCTCAATTCTGTGTGGTTCTCAGAACGCAGTAACTGTGGGCAACATGTAGAAATGTTTGAAAAGACAACTACTGAATGAAATTAAATATATTAATAATCAATACTCTGCCTACCCTGTTTCAAGAATGAGATCATATATTTACATATATAAAACATACACACGCATGCAGTAGACATGTATATGCACACAGATAGGTTAACACTGTGAACTAACGGATGTGCCCAGAGTCTTCAAGGTAGTAGATGGCCATGAGGATGCTGAGCGTGGGGAAGTTCCCCACGCTGACAACCAAAGGTGAGCAAAGCAAGTTTCAATAAACATAAGAAGATAAAAATCAAGGATCATGAACTTTAAAATAATCCCAGGAGGAGCAGAGGCAGGTAACAGGTGAAAGGGGTCAGCGATTGGTGAGGGACAGAACTGGACTCTGAGTGGTGAACTGAATGGAGTTTGCACTTGTTGACGGACAACAATGCCAGAAACGTGTGTGATAACTCAGTGTGACGTGAGCAAACATAAAATACAGGGCAAGTTACATGGAAAAACAATCAAGGATAAGTCATAGCAGAGTGTGTCCTGACCACCACAGAGTTCTGAGAAGTCAGGAGCAGCAGAACTGCACACAACCTGAGACACTGGCGTCTAACACTATCGTCCATGTCAGAGATGAAACTGTAAGAAAACAGAAAATATCTTAAACTAAATAACTACAAAATAATTTAAAAAAATTATTACAAAATGTGTTGCACAAGGTAAAATAGTGTTCCTAGAAAAACTTGCTTCGATACATAAAGGAAGAAAACAGAGACCTCATAGTCTACTTAATTTCTAAAAAAGAAAAAAATAAACAGAATAAACTGGAGATGAGTGAAAGAAGAAATGAGAAGAGTAAAAAGCAATGAGGAACATAATGATACCGAAGTTTATTATTTGGGAAAAAAATTAAGGAAATCGACAAACGCAGCTAGAAAGAACAAACACTAATATTGATACTCACCAATCACTAATATTGATAATGAAAAGTGATTTACAAACACATAGATTCTACACACCTTAAAAAATATTATTAAATTAATATTTAAATATTAAAATACTTTTGATAAATACTATTGATAATACTTAAAATACTTAAAATACTATTGATAAATTTGAACCAACACATTGGATAAGAGAGATTAAATAGATAAATACTAGGAAAAGTGGAATGTACCAAAATTGACACGAGAAGAAATAGAAAATTTGAATCTAAATTTAGAAATTATCTTGAATTTACTTTTTAAGAAGAGCCTCAAAAGAAAACTCCAAGTGCACATATTTCTCTCTTGAATGACATGAAGGAATACCAGGAGGCGGGAACACGACCTGATTTGGGGAGATTAACCTGACACCAACATCTGGAGGTTACCCTAGAAGGAAACTACAAACCGAAATCACTCAAGTGTATTCAAATAAAAAATTCTTAATAAAATGTAAGGCTATTGAACTCAACAGTAAATAAGATGTTCCTATCAGCAGTAGACTTCGTCTGTGCGAGGTTAAATTAACATTAAAGAATCTCGTCAAAATAACTAACCACAATGGAATAAAAAACTATCAGGATTTCAGCTGACGCACAAAAGCACTTGCCAAAACTACATCCTTCCTCACATTAACATCCTTAGCAAACTCCAAGTAGCACAGCCCGGCCTCTGACTGATAAAACACGGGTGGACAGTGCCCGGCCGCCAGCCCGGTCCCTGCAAGGGGGGCGCCCACAGCAAATGGGCAGGACCCGCTATTCACCTTTTCAAATAATTACTTTCCCTACATCATCGCTAATTCTTGGACACTGACTGGTTTCGCCCCGGGGCCTGCTGCGTGCAGCTTATGCACCGAACTCATGGCAAACAGTGCACGGGTCACAGCCCTCCGGGCTCGCCTCCAGCGGGGTGCAGCTCTAGGGTGCAGCCCCGGGGCCCCGAGTCCCACCGCAGACACAGCAGTTACCCCGCCAAGGCCCGAGCCTCCTCCCCACGCATCTCAGCCCGACTCCCTCGGCAGCAGGGATGCACGTGCCCCTGTTGTCCAGCGGCCCAGTCTGTGCCATGTGAGGCCCCTGGAGCCGCCCTGCGCTGGAGACTCCCGTGGGGCTGCTCCAGCTTCAGCTCAGATGACTGAGCTGGGGCCAGATGACTGCGGGGCTTGCCCACCCCGGGAAAACCACACGGGGTCCCCTGGGCTGTCACAGGCCGACCCTCCTGCCCCAGGCGGGCCCCCCACAGCTGCTTTCCACCCCACTAGCGCTTTATTGCAAGCTCCTGCGTGCAGCTCCCGACAGTACCGGGGCGACCTCTGCAGCCCTCAGCCTCACAGACGCCCGCCCCGCCCGCAGCCCGCCCAGCTCTTCCAGGCCTGCCCCTTCGCCTGGCCAGCTGTGGGCCAACGGCACACTGGGGCTTGGCCAGGACTGCGGAGGGCAGTGTCCAGGCGCCAGGTGGGCCCGCAGCTCGGGACTGTGGCGGCTCAGCAGCCCCCCAGCCGCCGCCACGGTTCACAGACCTGCCAGAGAGGGCTGATGGCCAGCGACCCACGGCGACCAGGCTGGCCATTTGCCCAGAGCGGAGGGGCCTTGTTCAGAGTAGGTGCAGATGGCCAGGCAGGTGTCCCCAGAAGTCGGCTCTCCCCGCCCTCCAGTGCAGGCCACCCAGACAGGACCCCCGTGACAACGGCTGTCTCACAGCAGCAGCCCTGGGGCCGGGAGCTGATCCTGTTCTAGGAGGGGTTCAGAAGAGGGGCCCAGTGGAACCCCGAGGCCTAGGAGACAGCCTGGTCCCTGAGGCCTACCCTGACTGTCCGCTCTGCCCTGCCAACTCCCTCAGCGGCTCAGGAGTTGGTCAGAATGCTGCCGGCTGGTGAAATGCACAAGCTGATGAAACACCCAAATGTCAAAATTCCTCCTTCTAGGTAAATATTTGTCCTTTGGGCTATTTCAGTACCTTCAGAGGCAAAGGAAATCTTTGCATATGCAAAGAGGGGCGTGATGGTGTTTATTATAGTGAAGGAAAGAATGGTCTCAGGTCCTAAGTCACGTCCTATCCCTTTAGTTTGAATTTTGTAAATTAAAAGGCTACAATTAACACATCTTTGTACACGACATGTCCGTGGGCATCTAGGACGTTTGTCAACACGCCACCCTCCTTGAGAAGCTACAGATGAGAGAGAGAGTGTTGCGTGGAGACAGCGCGGCTGCCTCACCCAGCCCCAGGGACAGGGCGCCCCGCCCCGCGCACACACGCCCTCCAGGCCGCGCTCGACCTGGAGAAGGAACATCTGGTCTAGAGGACCATGACCAGGGCTGCCAGGATGGCTCCGGGTCACCCCGAATGAGCTGATGGCCGTTCCCAGCTTCCGTCACGGCACCTGCTGAAACCGCTACCCGCCTGACAGTCACGGGCCAGGACGGGGTCCAGAAGTCCCCGTACCCGGGAGGCCAGGGACAGCGTTTCATACGGGCCACTGCACCTCCGTTGTTAAAGAGAATGAAACTCTGCAGCTGGATTCTCTAATTCCATATTTAGTTGTAAATGTAAGACGGAACCGCGAGTTCTCTCTGTATCAGCAAATAAAGGTCCCGTCAGAACCGCTCCCTGCGCGGTGCTTCACACACAAGCCCGCAGAGGCTCAGCTGGCCGCTAGGAAAAGACATTCTTGAATTTTATAATATTATCAAAATATGCCAAGGAGCACCCTTTGCATATATTTTATAACATTTGCAGGGATATTTGTAGAATAAATTTTTAGTGCTGAACGGAAGAGTACATCGGCTTATAAATTTGAAAAAAATTCAATAATTTTGTCCCAAAATAATTGTAGTAGTTTATAACCCACCAAGGGGATAAAAAGTCACTTATCTTATGCCCTAAAAAGCTGCGGGTTTTCAAGAATTTTAAGTTTTGGCATTCAGTATGGTGAGATATTATTTTGCATTATTATTTAAATTTGCTTAAAATGCATTTGTCATGAACTATATTTAAACTCCTTGTTCACATTTTACCTGCTGTTCTCAATTAAATGATTACTTTTATTTCCTTATCGTTCTGAAAGTGCACCTTATGAATGACGGAGTCAGCTCTTGTCACTCAGGCCTATGTAAATGCTTTTCTCAATTTGTCATTTGTTTTTAAATCTCAGGAAGTAAAATCTCCTGTCATTTTCTTCCTGCTGTGCAAATGATGTGTCTTGAAGAGCTTCCTGTTAGTGTCTTTATTTTTCTCTATTAACATTAACAATGAAGCTTTTACGTTTATCAAACTGTGTCTGCTGTCAGGTTTCCACGACCGAACACAAAATGCTTCTCTGCTGGACACGCCGCAGGTCACCTGGTGGGTCCTTTTCTCTCTCCAAGTCTGATGCCTCCCGGTGCCCGCCCTGTGCTGCATCCCTGCGAGAGACGTCCCAGGAGCCGGCCTTTGGCTCTAATCCCCCCCACTCGCTGCACCCACCCCAGGTGATTCTTCAAGGCCTGCGCTGCCGTGTTCACAGGCTCCTCTGCTCCCGAAGGGGCTGCGATTGACACGACCGTTCATTTTCGGCTACGGCAGAAAACATGGCCTCAGTGCGGGGACGGAGCGGGCGGGGAGGCAGTGGTCCAGGTCCAAGCACAGTCAGAAGTGGCTCACGTCCTGCCATCTCGCGCAAATGCTCACGCGTGGCCATCTCGCGCAAATGCCCTGTTATCCTGTCTCCAGGGTTTCCGTTTGCTAGAAGCGCAGCCATTTCCGTTGCTAAAATACGAGTTTTAAGGAAATAACGTGCCCTTGTTCTCACCCGACGCTGCCGTGAGGGTGCCCGGGGGAGGACCTGCCTGCGACGGCCCGCAGGCCCTGGCCGCCCTGGCCCCGCCAGCGCCCTCTGCCTGGCCAGCTGCGAGCAGCCGACTCGGCCCCGACTCGGGCCTGCCAGTGTGGGCCGAGCCTGCCCCGAGCGCTCATGGGGCTGCACTGAGGCGGGGATTCGGGCGATGCTCAGGGCTCTTCCCACCCACCTGCTTCACAGGCGCGAGAGAACCGCGGGCGTGGAAGCTGGGGCAGGGGCAGGGGCCGGGGCGAGACGGACACTGGGCGGCCTTGCTCTCCTCCCGAGGCTGAGGCCAATGGTCAGGGCCAGCGCTGAGGCCACTGCGGGGCAGCCGGGGGCCTCCTCCCTGCCCTGGGCTGGCCCGTCCCCACCCTCTCTTGACCCTGATCAAGGGCTGGGGTCTGCGGAAGGGTGAGATGTGGCGCCTCGGCCTGTGCTAGGACGAGCCTTGGCCCCTAGGGAAGCGTTTCCACCGGCTCCACCTGACGCTGCAATTTAAATTGGACGTTGGTCGCCCGCCAAGCTGAAAACAACGCGACACTGAGATTTTCACCCACGGATCTGTAAATGGCCCCCTCGGCCCTCCTGACGGACAGCAGGCCGAGTCTGGCCACTGCTCCATGGACCCTGGACGCAAGCGAAACCCCGTGCGGGCCCCCAGGTTCTCGGGCCCAGCCTTCCCGGCGCCGCCAGCACCCGCCTTCTCGCGGCTCTCGCGCCAGCGAGTCACCAGGTCCAGGAGCCACTGAGGAAACGAGGCTTTTGGCAACCACCTCCCCTCCCCTGCGGGGCTCCCGACTCAGCAACATCTTCACTCAGACCACCCCAAGACTCACCGACCCCGGGAAAGGGGCGCGCCTGGGCCTCTGTGTCCCGAGGGCCTCGAGGCCCCTCAGGGTCTGGCCCGCTCCCTCCGCCCGCGTGAGGAAGGGGCCCAGAGCAGCCCGGCCGTGCGTCCCTGCAAGCAGCCCCCAGAGGAGAGGCTTCCGTCTGCTGCTGGCCGTGAGCCGGGCCCCAGGGCGGGGTTTCTGGAATGAACACAGGGCGAAGGGGGCTGGACTGTTTACAAGCCAGATGCGCAGAGGGGCGAGGAGGCAGCGAGATCAGCTCATCCCCCTACACGGACACGTCAGGGCGATCACAGCCCTTCAGACGGTCAGAGAGCCGGGCTGCAGGCTGGCCGTCCCGTCTCCCGCCGCCCCTGCCCCAGGGCGACGGAGGGCGTGTGGGCCTGCGGGAGCCAGAGGAGCGACCCCTCAGGGGTGGGATAAGAAACGGATTAAAATCCCATTCTTCGGAAGACCCAGGAGGCCAGTAAGAAACGTGCATCAAGTGAGCAAGCAGTGCACGTGGAGCCACGAGGCTCAAACGTCCCAGCGCAGCACCGCAAGTGCTCACAGAAGAGGAAGAAAGTTTATCCAACTGGCCAGAATGGGGACAATGATGTGAAAGAGACGAGTATTTCCAAAACCGACAACAGGCGTCGCAGCTGACCCAGAAAACATTAGGGTTCACATCTGAAAAGGCATGAAGGAAAGGCCAGCGAAAGACTTGAAATAGACCGATAGGACATACTTAATCCCCGACGGGTAGTCAGTCTGCAGACACCGGAGCTCGGCGTGAACTGCTGTCTTCTAGCCAGAGACTCTCAGTCCACAAACCCAAGAAGCGCGTGACCGTCACGACCAGCATCAAGGTCAAGGCCCTTGTACTCCAAACAAGCAACTCCTGCGGCTTCCTGGCCCCTTCTCTGCAGGCCCCTGAGCCACCTGGCGGCCCCCACGACGGCAGCACCTGAAACCAGGGGGCTGCCTCGGCGCGGGCTTAGCTGTGCTCCTCGGGTTGGCTCTGGAACCCGGCCGCCTGGAAGCCAACCGTCCTCTTTCCTTTGCAAAATTAAAAAAAAAAATACAACATTTTTCTTGTTGATAAATGAAAACCAACTTACAATCGTCCTTGCCAGTATTCGTCCTCCCGGTGGTAAAAACCAGAGACCGAACGAGAGAGCGAGCGGGCGGGAGATCACGCGCGGAACGGCCACCCCCAGGCGCCGCCACTCGGCGGGCGCCGCCCCGAGTCCCGCGGGGTCTGACCACCCAAAGGCCGCTGCGGTGCCTGACCTGCGCGCCTGCACTGACCTTGGCCATCTCCCCCCGCGCCACAGTGGCTTGAAAACAACGGTGTTCACAAGGTCCCTGAATGATCCCGGCAGCCTGCTGCGCAGATCGCGAACAAGCTGGTGCCCGTGACTCTCACCACAAGCGACCTGGGATCGGGACAGCGGTGCTGTCTCGCCCGCACGCTCCCCCGTCCCCCGGAGCACCGGGCACACTCCCTCGCTGACAAGCAGTTCCGAGGAGGGCTCAGCCTCCGAGCCGGCAAACAGGCGGCCCAGTCCGCAGTGAAAGCGCGAGACTCACCTGACTTTCAGGTTCCCCTGCTGGAGCTGCCCGTCGTACACGGACAGGATGTCGAAGTCCTCCTCGAGCGCGAAGGTGTGGAAGGACAGCTGGACGCGGCCGCGCTCCCCGGTGACGATGACCCAGGTGCAGTTGGCGTAGTTGGGGTAGCCGTGCGGGAACCCCGGGCTCTCGATGGTGCCGTTGGGCCCCTGGACCAGGCCTCCACAGTTCTGGCCTGTGGAGAAAACACGAAACGCGGCCCGTTAGATCGGCCGTCTTCACCCTGTCCCTGCAAAGATTCCCGGCCGCCTCGCGCCCCGTGATGACTTAGTTTGCGGTTTTCATCCCCAATTACGGGGTGACCTATGGCCACAGAGTCTCCACGGGGAGACAGAACAAAAATGAGGCGGGGTCTGGGGGAGGGAGAGAGAGAGCAGAAGGCAAGAAAGCAGCCCACGGCCGCATCCGGGAGCTGGGAATTGCTGGGGGTGTCTGTCATTTTCCGACGCGGCCCCTTGGCGGTCAGACGGCGTATTTGGGAACAAGGTTGGGGCCAGTTACCTCCAAGCATCGCGCTGGAAACACTTTGCCCATGACTTTTTTTTTTGAGGAGGGAACTAGCTGGACAGATAAAATGACCGGTAGGAAGCTATGTAGACGTGCACTAGGACATTCGAGACGACTGCCATCCCTGGTGACGCGGACGGCGGGAAAGGCCGCGTCCTCCGTTCACGCACCCGATCTGCAGCCACATTGGCCAGGGCCCTAGAAGCCTGGCGAGTATAACCAGGGGCATGACTATGACCTGGTTGAACACAAAGGCCTGCAAGCCCATAAATTGCATTACATTAAACTTCAGGAGCAATCCAGGAAAATACCGGACCACCCCCAGCAACCTCTCCCCACTCACAGAGGGCGACGCTGGGTGCAGGGCCCGCTGTCATGGGGACCGACCGTTAAAGACGGCGCAAGACTCAGGACTGGGCAGGGAGAACTCGGGGCCCCTACACAGCTTCGCAGGGCATCCACGCCCCACTCACCCCTCTTCTTTAGTGCCCCATGGAAAGGTGGGATTAGGATCTTTGTCGGCGTTCAATATCCAGTGTGTGCCGTTGCGCTGTGAGTAACACAGGTGCTCTTGGCCCCCATTTCTGCACAGAGCGCCGAAGCCGCGACTCCCCAAGTGGGCAGAGCAAAACCAGGTGAGCTCTGCAAGCAGGGGACGGTTGCCAGGGCGACCAACGGTGTGACGGGGCCATTTCAGGGGCCTCCAGGGAGGGGAGGGGCTGGAGGTTGAAGCGACCACGGTCAGCCCATCGGTCAATCATGCCTGTGTCACGTAGCCTCCATACGAACCCAAGGGAGGGGTTCTAGGAGCACTAGCCTGGCGAACCCCTAGATTCTAGGAGCTCTAGGCTGGCGGACATGTGGAGCCCCAAGCTTTTCCCCGATGGCCCCGAGTCCCTTCCGTGTTGCCATCCAATCTCACCCTTCAGTACCCTTTGCGCTAACCCAGCCAGGGGTGGTTTTCTCAAGCCCTACTCTGGTCACTTAACCCAACCCAAGGATGAGCTTGGCATCCTGAGCTGGGGGGACCTTTGGAAAGTCCCGCCAGGGCTGGTCGGTCAGAGCACGGGGAACACCCGGGCCCGAGACCGCTGTCGGGAGTGGCAGCAGCGCCGCGAGACTGAGCCCAAGCCTGGAGTCCCTGCTCTTCCCACAGAGGGTCTCGGGCCTGAGCTGAACTGGAGGACACCGGGCAGGGTCCAGGAACAACTTGTTGGGTGGTGTGGGGAACATGCCACCATCATGGAAAATTGGGGGTAGCCCCCCAGATAACATGATACTGGGGAGAAGATAGGAGGGTCGGCGGAGCACCACACCCCCAGCCATGTTCCAAGATCTGGCTGCAGCTCAGCACCGCCTCGAGATCTTGATCTACTGATTCTAGCCTTTGGCTTCTCTGTCAGTTCTCAGATTTCCAAGGAACAGCTCTTTTGAGAAAGAGCACCCCGGAATTCCTGTAAACTCTGCCGTCTGCTGAGAGGTCGGCTCTGGAGAGGGGGCAGCCACGCCTCTGGCCCAACTGCACTTGTCTCATCAGACAGGCTACGCCACCCTATCGTCCTCCAGGCCGTCTCCTTCCTCTGCCTACTGTGTGCTCCTTCCCCCTCCTACTGTGTGCTCCTTCTCCACCTACTGTGTGCTTCCTTCTCCTCCTGCTGTGTTCTCCTCCACCTACTGTGTTCTCCTTCCTCCTCCTACTGTGTGCTCCCTCTCCAAATACTCTGTGCTCCTTCCTCCACCTACTATGTGCTCCATGAGGCCCTTTGTGGCCATGGCTTCGCCTCCTCCTAGCCAACGTGACCTCCTGCACATAAGCCTCCAGGGAGCAGCTGGTTTGGTCCCTACAGCCGCTGTGCTTCTGCTCAGCTGCCTCTCACAGTGCGCCTGCCTGGCTGGGTGAGGCCAACCCGGTGGGTGAGGACGCAGAGGGCCCAGGACAGACCCGCTGAGTGGACACCTCTTGATCATCTTAACTGCACGTCGCCTCCTGTGAGGGAGAAGTAACTCCCAGCAAAGAGCCGCGCCTCCCTCTGAGGTCGGCCAAGCAGCCCCGGGCCTGTCTGCAGGGCCACTGCCTCCTCACTGCCTGCCCACCGATGCCGTAGGCGCATTTCCACGTTTTGACAGGGCGGGTATTGAGAAAGTTCTGGAGAGAGCGAGGCCCACTCAGATTATTGCATGTAGCGTAAGGCCTTGAATACAAGTATTGCCCCAGCTTTTCTCATTGAACTGCAAACAAAATTATTTCCGACGGCATTTTACACTTAAAAAAAAAAGTCGCAATAGTAGCTCTCGGGGAGCTCGACCCTCGCACGGTAGCATCAGCGAAAGCTTGTGGAGTTCGCGAAGTCTTCATAAAGAGATTTAATGAAAAGGATTTATGAGTAAAAAACCAAAGAACTAATAAGAAGCCCATTTTCCACTAAATTTAAATCTAACAATAACATTGTAACAAGCAGATATTAAAGCTGTGGGGTTTTGAAAGGTCTTTAAAGAAAATAGCTTTTCTGGTTCATCTAGCAATTCCGGCGTCACAGTAAATCAAAAAGCGAAGACTTGATTATAAACTGGAGGAAAGAAAAATAAATTCGACAGAGCGCGTGTCCGCTGGAAGCAGGCACTGCCCGGCCACGCGCTGCGCCGGTCTCGGGCGGTCAGGCGGCCAGCAAGGCCGCAGGGAGGGCGCGGGCCACGCGGGCAGGGAGCGGCGAGTCTGGCGGGCGAGCCTCGGGCGGTCACTGACAGCCCCCTGCGCCCCGAGAGACCCGGGGGACGGCCTTCCAGGGTGGCTCTGGGCGCCTGCTGGTGCCGCCACCTGAGGCGTTTCAGCGCCTCTGAGTCCGAGACAGCCTGTCCTCGGGGCCTGGGCCGCGAACGCCCGAGCAGTCCCCACGGAGGGCGGCCCGAGCTCTGCCGCGACTCAGGGTCACATTTTACTCGAAAGCCACGTAACTTAGTGCTGGACGCCCGTGTCCAGCCCACCTAGATCAGCTGCCGGCGGCTCAGGCCAGAGGCCCGGGCACACTGCAGAGGCTCAGCCACCAGCTTCAGGGCCAGGGTGGGGCCGGCGCCCGGGAGAGAGATCTCTCCTTAGATGCCGCGGGGAGGAGACATGGGGACGCCAGCCTCGCCCGGCACCAGCTCTGCCTGTGGCGGATCTAAAGTTAAATGTCAAGCAATAATGCTCCAGAAGAAAACATTACAGACCCCCATAACTGAGGGGTAAGCGGAGATTTCATAAAGAAACACAAGAAGTGACAACCCTAAAAAGAGGGGAAGGAAACGAACCATGGACCGTGTGTGGTGCTCAGGGATGACGGCTGAGCCTCGCACGCCGGTGAGGAAACAACGTGACGCCGGGCCGGGTGCCGGCGGCTGCGACTCGCGCACAGAATTATGCTCTGAGAGTGGAAGAGACACCCAGACGCTGCAGTGGGAAGGAGCGCCCGGCCCTACCACTTTCTGCCCGAGCCAGGCCCAGCCTGCAGGAGTGCGGGGTCGCGCGTCGTGCTGAAGGGGAAGAAAAGCAGGTTCCTTTGGCCTTTCTTCGGAGAGGGAACAGCCCATTTGGGTCATTTCCTGAAACTGGCCCCAATAGGGAAACGTGAACGTGCCAGCAACTTAGAATCTCCTGACCCATAAAATATCTTGATTTTTACTTAAAAAAAAAAGCCTCGTGAAAATAATTCCGCGCGCACCCAGTAGCAGTGAAACGGTGCTGACAACCTTCCTTAGAGCCGGTGGCGTTAATTCACAGCCCACACGAAACTGAATTGCAGGAGGCCTCCTGGTTTAAGCTCCTTCATTGTTGTGGGTCTCAGATCACCGTGGTCTCGATGAGGTCCACGCTTCCAAAGCACTCGCAAATGTCATGCCAGATGCCATCTATCCTGAAGCTAAAGTGAGTCTCCAAGGGGATAATCTCAGGCTGTGCCTATCGCTGAGCACGGCGCGTGCTCACCGCTTCCCTGCTTCCTTGCTGCTGGCATTTGGCTCAGGTGCAGGCCGATATGTACCTGAATAAGGACCGCTACAGTGGGAAAAGGGACTTTATTTGAATGAAACGCAGCTGCAGCTGAAGTGCACCGAGACAAAGGCCGTCCGGCCTTCAGAGCTCACGTCACGGTCAACCTAAGACGGAGCTGGACTGGGATCGCCCCCTCCAGCTTGGGATGGATTTTTTCCTCAAATGCTCCCACCAAAGTTGTCTGCCTCTCTTGCTTACCTGAATTTTCTCCTCAGTTTATACTTTAAAGGCACCTGTCTGCCAGAAAGCTATAAAATATTCTGCAAATGTTTTCTTGTGAAATGGCTTAAATCTAGACTTGATTAAAATATGGGCCTTCAAAACAGCTTCAAATAAGCAGATTGTTTTAGCTGGAAGATAATTTTAATAGACAAATTTTAAATACTATGAACATAGTCACCCATTATCATACTGCTCAACAGGAATCTCTTGTAAGTCCACTGGTAAGTTATATTTCTCACTGGCAATGATATAAACTGCAGAGTTTCAGGAGAATTTTAATCTCTTGGGGAAAATTGTATTGTTTTTTAAGGATTGAAAACTCAATTATTACTGAAGAAAATATTTAATTTTTTTCTTAAAAGAATGATGCTGGATTTTTTCTTGAAATCAAACATCAATGTCAATGGGGAAAACTGGGAAGAATATAGTGTGTGTGTGTGTGTGTGTGTGTGTGTGTGTGTGTGTGAATTGTAGGTACACCAAAAATATCCATCCCATAGGAACATGCAGAATGACACATACTGGTGAAATTCTATTTTAACTCTACTACTATAAGAAAATTTCAACACACATTATAGTTTCAAGAAAAGTGTATCTAACTATTAGATATCAATTATACTGAATTAAAGATGAGAGGGGAAATCGCTTTCTAAATCATCTAGAAGTTAAATTGCGAGGCCTCTGGCTGACATCTGACTGTCATCACCACAGAATGTCGGGTGCAAGGCCCAGGTAGAGCTGGTTTCAGTGGAATTTCCACTTCGCTCAGAGGTTCTCTAGTCTCAGACACAAAGCGGGCAGGAGTCTGGTCCGCTGCCCATACTTCTGGAGGGAAGCACTGCTTCCAAAACACGTCCCCACACATCACCTTGCTGGACCAGGCAGGCGCGGCCACAGCAGGGCAGCAGGACAGGGATGTGGGTGGGGTGAGGGTGGTGCCCAGGTCTTCCCGTGACAAGGCCCGCCCTGCGCAGCAAGAGCTGATCAAATCCCAGCATCCGCCTCAAGCAGCGGCTCAGATCGCACAGCAGAACAGGGTAAATCCAGGTGGTCGGTCACTCCAGGAGCACAGGAGCCCACCTCCAGCTTGCTTTAAAACTAATGGAAGCCCACAGCAGGGAAAAGCAAAAGTATAAAGTAACATTTAAAAATAAAATCGCTCATAATCCCACTCTCAACAAAATTGTTGCCATTGCCTTACTGACTGCTCCTCACTCCGCACTGTGAGGGTGTCCTGTTTCCTCCTGATTGTGTGTCTGCCCGTGCTGCAGACCTCGGGGCCAGCGAGACTGCGTCTGGGTGCAGCTGGGTCAGTCGGTTGGCGAGAGGGTGGGTTGATGCTATTCTTTATCTGAAAAGACACTCAAGGTCACCCCCACCTCTGCAGAGAGACCACAGAGAGCCCCTGAGTTCTCGTGAGCAGGGCACCTGCCCGTGGGGAGTCGGGGCCACGTGGGAGGTGGGGGGCTGTGAGGGAGGGTGGCAGTCATGCCCTTTGAAAGTTCCTCTTGAAAATCAGCTTTGGAAACACTCACTGAGAACATGGCATCATGCTCTTGCTATTTCCGAGGTGACATAACTCTCTGCTCCCACTGTTCCCATGATGGAGTCTGCACCTCCCCTAAGATTGCCGGCCGGTCTGTTCCCTGCTCAACCTCCCCACTCATTCCCTAGAAGCATCTGCCGAGATGATTCATCTGTGATTCCGTTAATTCCTCATCAGCACCTGATGGATGAATGTGTGCTTATTCACAACCCACGAGCTTCCCTCTACTCTGGACCTAATGACCTGTTTGCAGATAGTGAAAGAGACGGATAAGATGTTTGAAAACTCACGTGCTTGGCCCTTGCATGTACAGAGTCATTTTAACCTTGCGCAGCCTTTGAGATGGGAATCATCTGCGCTTGTGTGGGGCCAGCTGTTGTAACATTTATTCAGATTACAATCCACGATAAGATAATGCCTGTACTATGTAAAACCCCTCTCCGAGAGCAAACATTTCACTATCTGGGGTATATCAACCTGTTACTTGTTTCCAAGGCTCGAGAAAGAGGTGGTTTACATTATTCAGTATGTGAAGAAAGTCAGGGAAGACTTTCTTGCACTGAATTCAGTCAACAGGGAACTGAATCACGTGGCAAATGACTACGGATCTGTTGTCACATAAATACAAAGGATCAAAGGATCATAGAAGATCTTACTATGAATGAGTCTATGTAAACAAGCTGGAAAATCTAGACAAAATGGACAAATCATAGAAACATATGACCTTTCAATACCGAACCCTGATGAAATCGACAGCTAAAACGGAGGAATCACAGACATGGAAATTGCAAGAGTAATCAAACGTCTCCCTAAGAACAAAAGGTTCTAAAGGATTAAGTGGTTGCTCTAGTGACTTCTACCATGCTTCAAGGAAGACCTAATATCTACCTTACCGGTACTCTTCCAAAAAAAGTGAAGAGGATAGAGCTCCCTAACACATTTTGAGGCCAACATCACTCTGATCCCAAAACCAGCAAGGACATCCCAAAAAAGGGAAATGATAGGCCGATATCTCTAATGAACATAGACACAAACATTTTCAACAAAATCTAAGCAAATAAAATCCAGCAACATATTAAGAGAATCATTCACCACGATCAAGCAGGTTTCATTCCAGGGATACAAGGTGGGTTCAACACATGCATATTAATAAATAGAATTCATTCGATAAACAAAAAGAAAGATAAAAATCACATGATCACTACAATAGTTGCCAGAAAAGCATTTCAGAAGACTCAATGTTTATGATAAAAACTCTCAATGAAATAACAACTCTCAATAAAATGGGAGTAAATGGAATGAATCTCAACATAACAAAGGCCGCATACAAGAACGCAGCTGACGTCACACAGATGATGAAAGTGCAGAAGCATTTCCCCTGAGATCAGGGACAAGGATGTCCACTCTCACCACTGTTACTCATCAGTATTGGGATGCCTAGCCAAAGAAACTAGGCAAGAAAAATACATAAAAGGAATTCAAATTGGAAAAGAACTGACACCATCATTATTTATTCATAGATGACGTAAGAATATACAGAAAAAATTCAAAAGACTCTACCAAAAATCAACTAGAAATAATAAATGAAAAATACAGGAAGATACAAAATCAATTCACAAAAACCAGTTGCATTTCTATACACAATGAATTAGAAGAAAGAAAAACAATAATAAAAACTCCATTTATAATCACATCAAGGAGAAAGAAATACCTGGGCTAAGCTTATCAAAGGGGTGAAGGGCCTATATATTGAAAACTGTAAGACTCTGTTCAAGAAAGTAAAGACACAAAGAAATGGAAAGCTATCCCAATGGCAAGGATTGAAAGAATAAACAGGGCCTCCCCCGGTGGCGCAGCGGTTGAGCGCTGGGCTGCGAAGCTGCCCACAGCCTCTGCAGAGCCGGTTTGATCCCCGGCTGCTCCCCGGCCACCAGCGAGGGTCCCACATGGCGCGCAGACCTCTCCTGCCGCCCGCTGCTCCCCTCAGCAGTGTACCTCACTCCTTCTGCCTGTTCTGCTCCCCGCTCTGGCTCTGGTGAATTCTCTCACCCTCCCGCGCTTCTGACTGTACCCAGTGCTTGTATAAATAAATAAAATTTAAAAAATAAGTAAATAAATAAATAAAATAATAAACATTGTTAAAAATGTCTAAGGCAACTTACTGGTCCAATGCAATACCCATTACAACCCCGAAGACTTTTTTTTTTTAAGGAAAAAGAACAATTTTAAAATGTGTAGGGAACCACAAAAGGCCCTGAAGAGCCAAGACCGTCCCAACAGAAAAGAAGCATAAATGGAGCTATTACACACCCTGACTTCCGACTGCACTACACAGCAACAGTAACTTAAACAATAGGGTGTTAGAAACAGACAGAAACACACATTAACGGAATATATTCAAGATCCCAGAAATAAAACTATACAATTATGTGCAGCCAGTCTTTGAAAAGGGAATCCTGACCATAGACTGAGAACACAGAAATAAATTAATTCCGAATGGATTACAGACCTGGACACAAGACTTGAAACCATAAAATGCTTCCATGACGACGCAGGTGATACGCTCCTGAACATCCACCTCGGAGATGTGGGGGGCACTCAACTCCCCAGAAAAGAGAAACAAAAGGAAAGGTGAAAAAAAATTATGAAAACATAGAGGCCTCTGCAGACTGAGAAGATTGTCGGTCACATGTCTGACAAGCGGCTAATTTCCCACATGTATAAAGTGCTCGCAGGACTTAACAATAACCAGAACAACAAATAAGTAAATGGGAAAAGATCTAAGTAGACCCCCCAGAGCCGACATTCAGGTGGCCTAGAGTCACATAAAAAAAGATTCAAATATCGCTGGTGATAAGGAGAGAGAGAAACCAAAGCCGCAGGGGCACCGCCTCTCCCCTGGGCCATGGCCCGCGTGGGGATGGGCGGAAACTGCAGCACCGCGAGGGCGGGAGGAGAGGAGCATCATGCGCGGTGGGAGGGGGCATCCCTTGGTGCGTCCTCTCTGCAAAACAGAATGGAGGTACCCGTGGTATCCAGCAGCTCCCCTGCTAGGTATTTACCCACGGAGTAGAAGACTGGGATGCAGAGAGGTTCACGCCCAGATTTATTAGCATTCTCCACGCTGGCCGTTCCCCGTCACCAGCCAGCGGGCCGTCGGCGGTCGGCAGGATGAAGAAACGGTGGGGCGCAGAGTGGAATACTACTCAGCTCCTAGGAAGATGCAGTGGTGCCGGTTTGAATGGCTCCCGAGGTGCCGCAGCTGAGTGACATGGGTCAGGGAGGGAAGGGCCGGCACGGGGTGGCTTCCCGCATCCGTGGGGCACAAATAACCCGAGAACAACAAACAAAGCGCAGCAGCACATCCTGAGACGGACTCGGCTGCCGGCTCCCGGGGGAGGCTCGGGAGGTGCGTGGGGGTGAGGGAAGCGTGTGCACACGAGGCGTAAAAATGCACCCCCAGGCTCATATAGATAAAGTAGATCACCGAGAAATTGATTTAGAAATGAGGAGGCCGCAGAGAAGGAACCTGCACACGGGGGCTTGGGCACGGCGCGACCCCTCCTGGCCCCTGGCCCCGTCCCTCACAAGAGCGCGGATCTGTGTAAGGCGCCCTGAGACCCGGGTGGCGGCGCGTCCACTCAGCAGCCGTGTCCTGCCCCCGCGTCCGGGTCAGCACGTGGCTGGACTTGAACGCGATTCGGGAGCAGCCGAGACAACACGGATGACCCCGTGGCGGCCCCGGTAGGTCCACTCTGTGAAAAGGGCAAGTGAACTTTTCCACGCCCTACGTGAATGACGCTGCAAGCGAAACTTTAATGACCTCCCTGCCACCAGATTTGGAGCTCCGAGCTTCCACGGTTGTGACATTTCCGTGGAAATACGACACTGCACACCTGCAGGCCGGCTATAGGCTGGCACGGCCCAGCGGCCTCGCCGGACCACCTGTGGGAGCCGCAGAAGGAGCCCACCGTGCGTGCCCGGACGGCCTTGAGTGACAAAGGGTCTGCGCCTCTCAGTGGAGCCAGAATCTCCCGCGTCAGGGGCCTCCTGTTTCCTTCGGGGTTTCCCCGAGCGCATCTGGGCCCTTTGCCGCGGTCACCAAATCAGACACGCTCTGAATCCTGCACCACCCACCACGGCAGGTAATGTCCACCGCAATCTGGAAAATGATCGACTGCAGAAGAGTCACGGCCTCAGGTGTCCTCCCCAGGCTTTGATGAAGGTGCTTCAAGGCTCGAGTTGTGCAGGAACAAGGTGCCCTGCTGGGGGCTTTTCAAGCACAGTCCTTCTCCGCACACCCGGCAGCGCGGGCCGCCCCACTGCCGCAGCCTTAGGGTGCTGTGCGGCTCTTCCTCCCCAGCACTCGGGGGCGATGACTCACGGCACCAGCACAGGAAAAGCCAGCGGCACCAGAGCCCGAGAAAGGGTCAGGGAATCAATAGCCCCTCCCCGCACGCCACCCGTTTCCACCGCCCGTGAGCAGGGCCGCTCGGGAGCCTTGACTCTGCAGGCAAACCTGTCCTGCTGCTCACAAAACACAGCGCGGTCTTCCCGGCTGGACTGCGCCCGCAGGGGACCGCCTTGCCGTCCCGGAAAGCTTGTTATCACAACCGCACGAAGGCCCGGGCAGCTTCCCTGCTCCCCTTCCCGGAGCACACCAAGCGTGTCCCTGCCTCAAGGCCGTCGCACTTGCTACTCCAGCAGCCAGTGCTCTCCTGGGCCTCACGAAGGTCAAGCTACAGGGTGCTCTCCCCAAACATCGCTCTCCATCACCCCTTCGCAAACATCCCATAGCTTTATGTTTCCTAAAGTATTTGCTGCTCTGTGGGAAGTATCTTGCCTGCGGGCTTGCTCATTGTCCGTCTGTCTCCACAGCTAGCAGGCACATGGCCTTGGCGCAAGTCTGTCCACCCGCTGCTGGCACAGAGGCCCCTTCCCCGCAACAGGGCTGCACTCGACCACCAGCCCCTGAAACATGTGAGTGACGGGGCTGCCTGTGGGGAGGGCGAGGTGGGGGGTTGAATCCATCTGCACACTCCCGCGAAGGAAGTCTGGGACAAGGCAAGTTCGTGGTGCCAGAGGGCGTGTGAATTTGGAAGGTTCAGATTATCTAGATGGCCGAGAAGACTCAGAGCCGTGCGTGACGTCCCTCTAACCCGCAGGAAAGGAGTTTAGCTTCTCAGCCGGTTGGCAGCCGGTGCCCAACAGTCCCTGCACCACTTCAGACACGCTCTGGTTTACCTGAAGCTGCGTTTTCTTCTGCACAACCCTCCTGTGTGAGCCGGCAGCCCTCCCTGCGCAGTCTGGACGGGCCATCATTCAGGGCCCGACGAGGATCAGTGAGTCAGACCTGGAATGATGTCACTGCTGCGTCCCCAGCCACTGCTCCCCGGGCTGCCAGCGCATCCAGCACGGTCATATTTTTGCCAGCTGAGAGCTGGAACGTCGTGCATCATGTAGAGGCAAAAGCAGCAGAAAAAGCAATGGGCTTTGGAGCCAATAAAGCAAAAATATGATTAATTTCCCCGGTTTCTACAGCTGGGCCGTGGGGTGACACATCTGTCAACGCTGTTTTAGTGCTTAGAGGTGAAATTGTTTTGAGCAAGGTAGAAGCGTGGTCCCCCAGATTCCTCTGCTGAGACCTAACCCCCAAGGTGATGGTGCTACAAGGGAGGGTGTTGAGGGGGTTGGGCTGTGAGGGTGGCGCCCCCTGACAGCATCAGGGTCTTGGAGAGAGGCCCCTTCCACCCCCTGAGGCCACCCAAGCAAAGAAGAGCCGAGACCTGACACTGAATCTTCCAACCCCTTGACCTTGAACTTCCTGTCTCCAGAAATAGGAGATATAAATTTCTGCTATTTATAAGGCCGGAGGTTCTGGCGTGGAGCCGTCCCACACTGACAGGCGCCGGCAAACGCAGCGGCCCCCGCCACAGAGCGCGCGCCTGTGAGGAATCCGATCGGTAAACGGACGCCGGGGGACGACTCCCTTCCTCTGGCTCTGTCCCACCCGCCCTGCACGGGTCTGGGCTGACACGCCTTCCAGAGACGCCTCCAAGGGCATCCAAGGTCACGCCCGGGCGGGGCACCTTCCCCACGTGGCGGCCAGCGCACACCACTGTGCTGCCAGCACTAGGGCCGCGGTCGCCGAACCGTCGGGTCAGCACACAGCAAAGGAGCAAAGCCGCGTCTGCCGCGCCCCCGCGCCCCACGCCGCCGGCCCACGCCACGCCTGACACAGGCGCCTGTCTCCCCAGCAGCTGCTCTGGTTCTACTTTCCTCACAGAACACACCACCCTCCACGACGGAGACCACCTCTGTGCCCAGACGCCAGGACTAGCGCGCGTGGCGTGTCACGGCGCCCTGGCCGGCAGGGGAGCAGGTCCCCGTCCTCACTGCCCAGACGCCGCCACCAGATTCTCGGGGTCTTTGAGGGCGTGTCCATCACGTGACCCCTGCTGCTGCGCAGCCAGAAGTGCCCCCACGGTCCCCGCCCAGGAGCATCCTGGGGACCCCCACTCCATTAGCTTGTGGCCCGCTTCATGACCTGACGCTACGCTTGGCGCAGGCCGAGCATCTGCCCAAGGGGAGACGCGCGTTTCCCGCCAGGGGCTGCAGCGAGGCACCCGGAGGGACACGGCCCCGCGGGCTGGCGTCACCCCCACCGCCTCGCCCAGCAGGTCTTTGACATGTACACTGTGCATCTGGGTGGGGAGCCTAGGCTGAGGGCACCCCGCGTCCACCCCAGGGTTCCCGCTAGGCCTGACCCAGCTGCGTGCCGGGAGCCTCCCGCGGGGGCGGTGCCCCAAGGGTCACGAGGGACGTGCTGCGGTGGTCACAGGGTGAAGTGGGGGGAGCTGGTCCCTCGGTCCACCACCTCGGTGTCCGCCAGGGGGAGCTACAGCGTGAGGACCAGGTCCCATGGGGCAGAGGGGCACCCCACCAGCCTGGAGGGTGTCTGACCCTGCACCCAGTGCCCACTGCTGTCCCCTGGGCGCTGGCCAAGGTGAAGCCATGGCCACCAGCAGGTGCTGCCTTGCGGTTCCCTCGGGACTCGTGCCCCAGGCCTGCAGCCACCGCAGGGCAAGACCTTTCTTTCTTTTTTTTTTTTTAAAGATTTACTTATTTATTTTATACAAGAGCTGGGGGACAGGCCAGATGCGCGGGAGGGTGAGAGGACTCACCAGAGCCAGAGCAGGGAGCAGAGCAGGCAGAAGGACCGAAGGACACCGCTGAGGGGAGTAGCGGGCAGCAGGAGAGGTCTGCGCGCCATGTGGGACCCTTGCCAGCCGGCCGGGATCAAACCGGCGCTGCAGAGGCTACCGACGGCTTCACAGTGTGGCGCTCAACCACCTGCGCCACCAGGGGAGGCCCGGGGCAAGGCCTTTCTGCTGGGGCCGTTGCTCCTCCCAACCCCGCAGGCCCGCGCTGCTGCGCCCTGGGGACTCGAGACATCCACAGGGACCGGGAAGGACCCGCGCCAGCCAGAGCTCACGGCCCTGCACCTCGCCGGTCACGGGATCCAGAGGGGCAGGCGCGACCGTTCCCTGCGCTGACCGGGACGTGAGGGCTGCCGTGACTTGTCCAACTCCCCCCGCAGAGCGGGAGACCTGGGCGTGAACCAGGGTGCGTGGCCCTGCGCTTGCAAGAGGAGCCACAGCCTGGACCCCAGCCCGGCGCTGCGCTCCCGTCCTAAGTTGGGGGGTCTCCGGGTGTCCTTTCTCCCCGCTTAATTATTTATTCAATCGTGTATCTAAGTCAGTGTGGGCTCATGGATATTTATCATATTCCTAGGCTTCATATAGCATTATTTATTCATCCGTGTAAGGAGCAGGTAACTATGTAAACTGGCAGAGAAAACAAGAAAGTGTTTGTGTGTCTGAGCTGAAGGTTGGAAGCGGCTCACTTGTGTACTTATAGGGGCGCATGTGTGAATGCAGAGAAGCTAATTCTACGTGGAGCTTCAGTCCTTTAAGAGCTCTTTGACCCAAGCTGCTATATGGATTCCGCCTTCAGTAAAGGCTTTGGGATGCCAGTTGGACCTTGGGGTGTGATGGGTGAGCCCGGCAGACACAGGTGGCTTGGGGCACGGTTCTGGGGTGCCCTTCCACATCCTCCCCTTAGAGGAGCGACTGCGGAGGATTTGGGATCGGCATTTCTCATGGCTCGGATGAGATAAGAGTGGTGTGAATGTGCGTGAGCAAGGCAGGGAGCACTGCCAGGCACAGCCCTGCGCTCGGCTCCGTTGCACCACTGAGCCCGTCCTGCACACCCGCGGCGTTTTCGCAGCCTCTGCCTGGTGACTGGCTGCCACGCTGCGGGCAAGAAAGCCAAGCCCTGGCTCCTACCCCTCACTTTATCTTGCTTTTGTGATGTTCCTGAAGAAATCATGCATGATATTGAAATTCCATGGAGGATTAGGATCGGTTATGCAAACTGGCAAAAAGGAACTTCTGCTTTTTCAAATCTAGGGCCCAGATTTGAAACAAATGCAGTCGAGAGCTGATGCTGTGTTTTTATTTTACTGATTTCTAATTAGAGTGCAAAAGGTTTTCTTCTTCCTTTAAACAAAATTACTTCATTTCATCTAGAGCCTCTTGTTCTTTGTTCTTATCCTAGTTTAGCTTTCAAGGTTTCAGCTGAGAAACAAGCGCAGGGCGAAAAACGTCTTCTGGCTCATAAGGAGCGTCAGCAGAAGTTCTGGTCTTTTGCAGGAAAACGCTACTGGATTTACTTCCCTCAACGATCACAAATAAACCTGAAGATCGGTTCATGATTTCACACACGTAGCAGGAAGGGATAAGGACACCGAGAAAGGGACCCTTTGCCGTGCCAGCTGAGCAGAGCCGGGCAGGGGCTCCAGGCTGTTGGATGCGCTGGTGATCGCTCGGGAAAATACAACACCGGAGTGAGCTGCCAGAAGCAGAAGTTAAAATCGGCACGTTGCTTCTGCTGCGCGAAGAATCGCAGTGAAGTACAAAATCCCACAGTCAAACGTGTATGTGTTAAAGGGCGTCTGAAAACTGGCATAGAGCAAAGGGCTGCTAAGAAGTGACAGGAGTGTTTCATCGCCACGAGCTACGGTCACTGCAGCGGAGACAGTGATCAAAAGTTCCAGAACTCCAGGTACAAGACAGATCCGTGCTGGGGGCGGCGTGGATGGCGTCTCCACAGTCTCCTGGATGAAGGAGACCGTGACGGCTCTCTTAAGGGAAAATGTGTGGCTATTGATGGCGACAGGTGCGCGCCAGATTCATAGAGGTTATTATTTCCCGATCTCTGCAAACATCAGGTGACTGTGCTGTATGCCTGAAACCCCCATGATGTTGTATGTCCATTCCACCCCAATAACAAAAAATAACACCAACAAATAAGGAAAACAGGCATTTCCAGAAAGAAGCTTGATAAAACCCACCTCTGACGGCGCCTGGAGTTTGGAGATCAATAAGCCGTGGAGCGCGGCCGCCTGGAGGGAAGAGGGGCCGCTCTGGGCCCTGAATCTTCATCAGTTCCAATAGTTTTCTTGTTTTATTTTGTTGGTTTTTTTCCTGTGCAACTTGGTTATTATCATTTGTGGAAATGAAACCTTCAACAAGTGAACGTGAATCAAAGGCGGGTAAACCTTAGCGGCTTCTCTGCCGTCAAACTCCACATTCGCGCTAAACCCCCCTCCGTCTCCGCTTCTCGGGGCCTCTGCAGGTGGGGACCCCAGGGGCCCGGAGGATGCGCCTGCAGCCGCCAGGTTGCCATGGCTCTCGGCCGGGGCCCCTCTGTGGTGGCGCTCACACCCAGTGCACAGGAGGCACCGCCGTCCCCACCCTCGCTCCCTCCTCGGCCCTCCGGCGTCCCTGGAACTGCGTGTCTGGGGCTGGGGCTGGGGAGCGAGGGGTGGGCCGCGGCCACGCAGCAGGGGGCAGCAGGGCCAGCCCTTCTTGCTCCTTGGCTCAGGGTGCAGCCGGCGCTGCTGGGAGGAGGCCTGGGGCGGCAGCGGAGGAGAGCGGTGCAGGGGCCTGGGGGAGACGCGGGCGGGCCGCGCGGGAGGGGCTGAGGCTGTCCTGGTCCCTGAGAGACCGTGCGGCCACTGTCCTGAGTTCACGGTGGATTATTGGGTAGGTTTTGAATTCTGGATCTCTCCTCTTTCCCAACTCTCTGGCGCATGCTGCAGCCTGTGTCGTGGCTCCCGCCAGAAGACACCGCAGACGTGTCGGCCTTTGGGGCCGCAGGGGCCCCACTTTGGGCTGACCCTGCGTGCATTTTCCCATGAGGACATGGGTAACTTTATTAGGAAACTTAGTGGTAACCTCCTGTCCCCTCTTCTCTCTCTGCACACTGCCAGAGTGCTCCCCTCGCCTTCGTGTGGAGGATGCTGCACCACGCACTTCTCAGTAGCTCGGGGCCCCCAGGTGCCCCCGGGTCATGCAGGTCACATGCCAACACTTCCAGAATTAAACACACATGTCTCGTTCTCATCTGCGCTGTGTGATGGGCAGGGAGTATGTTCAGTGTGTGTGGGGGGGTGTTGGTTCAAGGCACAAAACAGTGATGATTGAAATTAAAAGGCTCTTCTCTTATCAATCACCCTGGCTCTGAATTAGGAAAAGTGGCTCATGTGGCAAGTCCCGGCACTATTTGCAGAATGAAAGTGAGGAATTTAACTCCGTTCTCTGGCTCGAGTTCCCTAAACACAAAGAAAATAGACGAAATGAGAGCTTCCTGAAGTCCTGAGTCCTCTAAGACACAGAGGGGCTGTGTGTGAGCGAGAAGAAGCTGGAGGGTCCACCCGAGTGTCCTGTTTCAATGACACAGCGGAAAGGAGAGGCCGCGGAGGGAGTGGAGGCTCCATCCCAGCAGAAGGGGGAGCGGTTGCAGGAACAGGCGTGTCCCAAAGAGCCGTGAGCGTCAGGGGTGGCCTGGGAGAAACACACAAGAAGGTAGGTCCCGCCCCACCCACACCCGGAGGCCAGGGGTAACCGCGGACAGCTTGGCGTGTCTTGTCAAGCTCACCATGAACATCAGTGAAAAGCTTCTGAAGCACACGCAGGAGACTGGCCCTCTCACACCCAGCCTGTTTCTCTCCGCTGTGGGAGGGAGGGGGGTTCACCTTAGATGGAGCAAGAGAGCCCACCCCGCAGCCTGGGGAAGGCGGTGGACCTGGCCCCGGGAGCCAGACCAGGGGAGCTGGCGAGACCATTGAGTAAACTTTCCAGAGATGATTAGCTGGTGAGAACGCCAGGTGGCCGTTTTAGACGTTACGTAAATGACTTTTAAAACCTACAACATCCTGGCCAGTGTGAAGAGATAATTTCATGCAAAGATCCTCAGGAAACCAGATGAAAGTGACAGTCACCAGCACAGGTGAATTAAAAGCGTCGCCTTCCGTGGGCACGTCGGCGCACGGATGGTTAGTCTGCATTCTGCAGTGAAGGCCCAGGAGATGAAGTGACTTTTTCCTATTACTGAGAATTCTGCGGCTGCGCTTAATTCATCACAGTAGTTTAACTCTCACAATGTGGATCCAAAAACGTTATTCTGTTCTCTAGACTAATTCTAAATTCTGAGTTTTAAAGGAAGCAAAGACTTACGGGAAAGAGACTTTCTGCAATAAATTTTAGAAACCGTGATCATGATTGTTCTATTTGCTTCAAAACAGACACTTTTCTTTGTGATTTATGACTTGCATTAGGAGTCCTAGATAACAACTCAGCTCGTGAAGTCGGCGGGGGTTGCTGGTCTCAGTGTGATACTCGGTGGTTAAGTTGCCCCAGGCTGAAATAATCATAACACAAATGGCAAAAAGAAAAGATCGGAGGAAAATCTAGCTTCAGCACATTTCCTTGGTGCCCGAAACGGAGGCGTTTGCACTGGTCTTCATCCAGTGCTAGCGTGTGAGATCCTGAGAAAAACTTAGATTTTTCACGTTGCTATTCATGCAAACTACCTCCGTGGTCACAGTCCACCAAAGGACGTCACTGAGAATACTTTGAGATTTGAAGTGGGTTTGTTCACTTATGATTAGGGCTCTGCTACCCACGGATTAGGTAATTCTGCACACGAACCAGTGACAGTCGACAAGTTCAACATGCTTCCATGCGTCTCTGAGCCAGGCTCGGGGACTCTTCCCTCTCCCTGTGCCACGCGGGTCCACGCTAAGCCCACACTTGCTGCTGCCAGTGTTGTCTCTCGCACTGTCTGTTGATCCTTCTTCAAACTGCGGTGGGCTAGACACGAGTCTGCACCTGGGACTCCCAACAAGGTAAATTATTTCTCAAGAATTCAGTTCAGAGAGCAGCGAAAGCAAATCACCAATGACTACGCACAGAGAGGGAAGGAGACCCGTGTTGGCGAATGGTTTCCTTCCCTCTGGAGGTGACCTCATGGGTGCGATGCCCTGGTCTCTCTCTACGCGCCATCATTACACCCCCTCTTAGAAATCTGGAGAGCAGAGATGGGATCCTACCCTCTCCTGCCTCCAGGCTTTGCGCTTGCAAAGCTGCTGAGTTCGCGGGGAAGAGATGGCAAAGGTGAGGCCCCGTCCAGAGTTCCGGGCCGTCGGCACCAGCTCAAGTTGCCACAGTGGACTAGTGTGTAACCGGGTTGCCTCCTATTTGTGAGTTCCCATCGCCTCGCTCTTATTTCAAAATTTATTCATAGTGTAGGTAGGGAAAAGGTTATTTCTTGGGCCCCATCTGTTTACACAGGCGGACAAGCTCGGGAGATTGGCTTATTTGATTGACCAGACCGGAACTCTCGCTCTAGGTCAACACACCACCAATGATTGTATTGAAAATGAGGTTAAACGAGCGTTTGACACATAAACAGGCCTCCGGTAGCGTCTAATATCATCTACGTGCTGCTGACTTCGCCCACGAGAGGAGCCAGGGAGGTTACTTTCTATGAATAATGCTCAGGATTTAGTCTAAGTCTCGACTTTGAGTCTTCGACCTGATAAAAAAAAATGCCTTTCGATAGGCAGCCCTCCTGCCCGCCTGGGACGACGAGGGGCTTCTCTTCACCAGCCTCCCCCTTGGCAACGCAGCAGAGGCAGCTCCCCCACCCCAGCACCCCATCCTCCGGCGCCACTGCCCGGGACGAGGCAGCAAACCTCATGGCAGCCCTTTCTGCCCGCTGTGTCTGTGCAAGCGCCCTTTATTTATCTCCCCTTACTTACAGTAAACCTGCCCTTTTTGGAAGTAACTTAATCTATTTCCTTCCTCCTGCAAAGCTTTTCTTTCTAACTATAATGGGAACAGGACCCCTTTAATGTCCTGGTCGCTCCCAGACCCCACTCGAGCTCCTGTCTCGAAGGACCGGGGGACAGGACGGTGCAGGGCGGCCAAGGAGTGTCTGTGCAGACTGAGAATATAAGCCACAGGCACAAACCCTGACTTCTTTTTATTTTTAACTGAAGGAAAATCTCTGGCAATTAGAATTTTTAAAAAGAAGCTCAGTTGTAATATTGCCTTTAACTAAAATGTAATGAAGAAGTAAAGAGTTCAAGTAATGAAATTAAAATAAGTTTCTGCCAAACAACTATGTCTGTAACTTTGTGGATTTTGTCTTAAGAAAATATAACCTGTTCTCACTTAACAACTGAGCTGAAACATGTGGGTAATGCAAACACTAAGTATGGTGCAAGGAGATGTTAAAAATATTATTTTAATAACAAAAGCGTAACGGCTAGAGCCTCCCGGGTGACGCAGCGGTTGAGCGCTGGGCTGCAAAGCTGCCCGCAGCCTCTGCAGCGCCGGTTCCATCCCCGGCTGCCGGCGAGGGTCCCACATGGCATGACAGACCTCTCCTGCCGTGCCCGCTCCTCCCCTCAGCAGTGTATTTCGTTGGTCTGCCTGTTCTGTTCCCCGCTCTGGCTCTGGTGAATTCTCTCGCCCTCCCGCGCTTCTGACTGACACCATGGGGGAGTTGATGGCAGCCCCTGACACCCCACAAAGAGCTGTGGCAAGAAGCGGCTGAGACCAGTCCCTGAGGCTCCTAGCACAGAGCCGGGCACCAAGCCTGGGCGGGCAAACTGCTGTCAGACGCCAGACGAAGACAGGGGGATCTCACCTCCCCTACTTCTTGTTTCCAAAGTTTGCTTTTCACGAACACAGCAAAGGCGGTGGCTTTGGACCACCCTGATCTGGAGACTGAGAACCAGAGGTGGGGGCTCCCCGAAGGCAAGGGCCCCCCAGAAACTCAGACCTGCAGAGTCTGAAGAGAAGCCCCTGGTACTTCTCCACACACGAGCTGCCCCCGGCGACCGCCAGGGGACTCCCCACGCCACACGTCTTTGCCCCTGACCTCGTTTTTAGAAAGTAAAATCTGGCCCCTTTATTCACAACCCCGTCCCCAAATACCTACCCAAGCTACGCCCTTTCTTCATTTGGGAGGTAGATTTGAGTATAACTCCCGCCCAGCCAACCGATTCCCAAATAAAGCTCCCCCTTCGCCAACACACCGGCTCCACCGACTCCCCGACTCTCCCAGTGAGGCCACATTTCTGATCCGGCTACGTTTCCTCAGGGCGGGTTCCTGACCTCTCGGACTAGATCAGCTATAGCTGCTTTTAGGCCTTCCTGGCACCGGGGGAGGTTTGCATTTTACGACAGATCACCGCTGCGTTGCACGTTTCTCCACCCCCTTATTGACGACCCTCTCACGCGGCCAGACTGCGAAGCTCAGGAGTCCTGCTCGTGCTCACCTCCCGCCCCTGCTCTCTCCGGGAGGCCTGGCCGGGGACGCAGCTCAGCAGGCCACTGTGGGGCGTGCAGGGGAGATGGGCGGGGGCGAGGAGGGACGCGGGACGGTGAGAGGAGGGAGGGGGAGGAGAGGAAATGGAGGCATCGCTGAGATGACGCACAAGCATCGTTTTCACGCTGCCAAGTCCCTGTGAGCCTTTGAAGCCGGACACCGGTCACCTGAGTATCAGCACCAGAGGCGATAAAATAAAAGGCACAATCCTTGCCTTTTTGTTTTGTTTTTTTTTTTTTTGCCAGAGACAATAATACACAAAGCCCGCAAGACCACACGCAGCTGTTTGTAAACAACTCGCCACGTGGAGTCAGGGGACTGCTCTCAGGCTGTTATCGGGTTGGACGAAGTGACAAAAGCTCCAGGGAAGAAACATTCCACCACGAAGCCTGGCGGGCGTCGGCGCCGCTTGTTCCGCGGGGAAACCGGGTGTGATGGCCGGACAGTCAGCGAGGGAGTGTGCAGTGAGTTCTAGAAAGACCCTTTGCTAAAGACTCGGTCACTTCGCCAGAATGAAAAGGCAGAAACACCCACGCAGACTCTCCCGAGAAGGGCCTCGCTCCCCCGCTTGCCTGGGAAACAGACAACCAGACGCGGCTCCACGCCAGGCATCCGCGGGGTGTGAAGACGTTTGGGGGGCCCGCTGCGGGGGGCAGGCTGGCTCCACGCACTACAGGAAGCACACCCGGTCTGTGCTTTTAGGGTCTGGACCAAGGCACTTTGCTGCAGGTGACGAGGGGCTGCTCCATCAGCGGCGTCACACCCTCCACCGCAGACACACGCCCAGTGCTGCCTAAGGCCTGGCTGCTGGCTGCACCATGGCCTCCGGGACCTGTGCCCCCGGCTGTGCCATCAGCACCAGCTCCCACGCCTTCCGTACCAGTCTCTGGGGCCTGTTCCTCCCCAGGGCCTCACACTCACAGGGGCGTCTCGGGACACCTGCTCGCCTGCCCTGGGCCCTCTCCGCGGCACAGGAGGCTCCCGAGCCTCGGGCTGAGCCAGCTCCTGGCCTGCACGGCCTGAGCAGCGAGGACAACTGACGGGGCTGAACAGGCCTCACCTTGGAAGCAGCCCTCTTGGGGATCAACGCCTTAAAACTGCTCCCAGCTCCCGCCTACTGCGGCGTGCATGAAGCTGTCGAGCCTCCTCCTGCATCTTGGCGAGGGGCTTGGCGGCGCATCAGACAATCTAGTGTTTGCTCTCGGGCTCACCCTCACCTCCCAGCAGCGCCCCAGGGCGGTGAGCTGGTCTGTGCCTGCACCCGCCCCAGCTCCAGTTCGGGGCAGGGGCAGGAGGCTGCTGTGAGCCCTGAGGCCACGTTCCTTTCTCGCTTGGACTCTCTCGGGAGCAGGACCTAAGGCCAGAACCGCCCTGGGAGCCGGGGGCTCAGCGAGGGCAGTCTCATGGTGACTCAGTTTCCCTGAATGCGACTGGGTCGTCGCGGGAGCCGAGCCACGCGCGTGCGCGCTGCAGGTGTCACATGTCGCCGTAAAGCAGACGGCCAGCCCCACGTGGGTCGCTGTTGTGTGTGCGAGGCCGCAGGGTTAAGGCGTGATCCTGGACCGTTACATGTAACAGCTTGAAATGTGTTTGAAGCTCAAGTACTCATAAAATAAGGCACGCAAATGAATAAAACATCACGCCATTAAAATGCCTTAAATATACCGTTAAATCATTTAAAAGCTCCACAGTACTTGGTGAAAGGGCGTTTTATTTGGTCCCAACAAGGGTCTGTTTGTACCTTCAATGTGCAGAGTGGTGGCGTCGTGGGCACTGCGACCGGGGTACAGCAGGTCGGCTGTGCATGTGGGGCCACCCGAGGGGGGCCCTGGGGTGCCACCCGAGAACTCTTGCCTTTCCTAGAATTAGCTCAGTCATGTTCACTCCCCCACACCCCGGACAGAGCCGCGGGAGCCGTCACCACGGGAAGGGGCAGGCGGGGCTGCACCTCCTGCCCCACGAGTCCCCGCACCCACCCGGTCCAGGCCGCACAGGACGCGCCATGGCGCCTGCAGAGGAGCCCCACTGGGGGCCGTCCAGCCCGAGCAGCCCGAGCACGCTGAGCTCAGAGGCGAGTGAGGAAACACCATGGCTGACCGGGTATTGTCCAGTAAACTAGTTTACGGAGAGACACCACCCCACGCCCCACACCCCATGCACCACGCCCCATGCCCACACCTCATACTCCATGCCCACGGCCCATGCCCACACCTCACACCCCATGCCCACGGCCCACAGCCCACGCCCCATGCCCACACCTCACACTCCACGCCCACGGCCCATGCCCCATGCCCACACCTCACATCCCACGCCCACGGCCCACGGCCCACGCCCCACGGCCCACGCCCCAAGGCCATGCCCCACGCCTCACACCTCACACCTGTAAGGACGGCCTTATGCCAAAAACCAGTCAGGACAAGCGCTGACCAGGCTGTGGAGAGAGGGGCCACTCCACTGCTGGGGAGCCAGAAGTGGGCGCAGTTGTTTAGAACACAGCCTGGGGGTTCCTCAGAAAGTTAAAAAGTAGCAGTTCCATAAAATTCAGTTGTCACACTTTTCAGTATTTACTGGGAAAATGTCCCACCAACGTGTACAGTGATACGGTGCCATTTTACAAATTTTATTTGTTGTAAGATTTATTTATTTATGCACACAAGAGCAGGGCACAGGCCAGAGGTGTGGTGAGAGGAGTCACCAGAGACAGAGCAGAACAGGCGGATCCACTGAAATCCACTGCTGAGGGGAGCAGCCGGGAGGCAGGAGACTGTGCTGCGCCCTGTGGGTAGCTCTCAGGCCGGGGATGGGACTCTTGCTGCAGAGGCTGCAGACAGCTTCACAGTGCTGAGACTTAACCCTGTGCCACTAGGGAGGCCCTTTTACAAATTTTAGAATAGTTTTTAGGGACAGTAAAAAGCCTGTGGAATTTTGTGTAAGTGAAAAAGAACCATAAAATGATCTTTTCCACACATACATCGACAGTGAAATGAAAAAATACAACAAAAATACCTGCAGGTTATTTCTGAGTAAGGACGTTGCAGCTAAGGTTATTTTCATGTTCATTACTGGAACATATTTCTACAAAAAATGTGCATTGGTTCTTGTTTTTTTAAAGATTTATTTATTTATCTATACAAGCCCTGGGTACAGTCAGAAGCGCGGGAGGGTGAGAGAATTCACCAGAGCCAGAGCGGGGAGCAGAGCAGGCAGAAGGACCGAAGGACACTGCTGAGGGGAGCCGCGGGCGGCAGGAGAGGTCTGCGCGCCATGGGGGACCCTCCTCCGGTGGCCGGGGAGCAGCCGGGGTTGAACCGGCGCTGCAGAGGCTGCGGGCAGCTTCGCAACCCAGCGCTCAACCGCTGCGCCACCGGGGAGGCCCCACGTTGATTCTTAACAATACATCGAGGACAGCAGCTTGCTTCTCCCGTTCCCCGCGCACCAGGTGACCTCTCTCCTTCCAGGGCGGGTTCTATTCCCCCAGCCCCGACACTTTCCAAAGCTTAAAGCTGGCGCTTCACCAGAATTGGCGTCTGCTCTGAGCAGACGCCATCTCCATTCTCACCGCAGCCGAGCTGGTGTCAGAGCTTCTCTCAATCCGGGTTTCCCAGGAACACACTCGGCACTTGGCCCAAGCCACGTATTTGAACAACTGAGCGTGAACAAGGATCCTCGTGTGAGAGTGAGTGCAAGGATCTGTGCAACCTCTTTGGCTCTGTGTGCTCCTCCCGGAGAACCAGTGACGGGGCAAAAACGGGCCATGCCCGGTCGTTACTGCTGCGGGTTCATTTTTCATTTCAATTCTTGCAAACGTTAAAAAAAAAGGACTAACTGCTCGTCTGTGTTAAAAATAGAGTAAAGTGTTGTTTCCCTTTCTTCCTGACCAATAGCTTGAGAGAAACATAAAATTGAGAGGTAATGATGCCGTTTCCATTTTGCCAATCGCTTCTATTTGCTGAGACGAGACCACCGTGTCCCCTCACAGCCAGCAGAGTCACGCGGCCGGGGCAGGCGCTCAGGAATCACGCAGCAAATCGGCGCCTCCGGGCCCGCGACCCCCACCGGCCTGCCTGCCACCCCTCTGGGTCATTTTCTTCCAGCATCCCTGGAAACAAGACGCCCGAAGAGGAGCAACAGAAGCTGATGTCACACTTGCAAACACATTTAGTGCCCCGGAAAGCACCCAGGAAATCCCAAGGAAGAGCAAAGGCAGGCGCGGGGCTCCCTGGGGGCGCAAGGGGTTAAGCCGCAACCTATGAGGCTTCCGCAGCCTCTGCAGCGCGGGTTCCATCCGGCCAGGGAGCTGCCCACACGGCCAGCAGACTCTCCCCTCTCCCCGCTGCTCCCCGCGGCAGCGTGTTTCAGTGGCTCCACCTGTTCTGCTCCCCACTCTGTCTCTGGGGAGTCCTCTCACCCCCAACCCCAAACTCTGGCCTGTACCCCAGCTCTTGTGTGCATAACTAAATAAATTAAAAAAAAAAAAAGAATAAAGGCAGCCGAGAAAGTCATAAATAGGAGAAAATAAATGCAAATCCACACACGTACGCTGAGAAACGACATGAGCTAAATTTTAGACACACACGCCCCAGCCGGGACAGCCAGATCGATGTTTAAATTGAGAGATGATAAAACCAGCTGCATTGAAAATTTAGTAAAAGGAGGTGAAATGGTAACATAAATGCTAAACACATTTTTTAAACTATGTTTCAAATCCGCTGGCAACAACAACAAAAAAAATAGCTGCTCCCGGGTTTACCAGAACAGGCTGCGTGGCCGCGGCGGGGGACGTGGCCGTGGGACGGGGATTTTCACAGTGACGAGGCTGAGAGGGGCCAGTCAGCACCGCCTCAGCTCGGGGAGTGTGACCAGGCCCGAGGGGGGAGATGTTGATTTTAGCCTTTCGGTGTAACTCCACCCTGCGGTTTTCCCCAGGAACTCAGCAGTGATTTTATTTTGCCTGCATTCACCTTTTCTTTTCTTTTTTTTTTTAAGATTTATTTATTTGTGCACACAAGAGCTGGGGTGCAGGCCAGAGGTGTGGGGGTCGGATCTCGTGCTGCAGAGGCTGCCAAGAGCTTCGTGGTGCTGTGTATGCTTAAGCCCTGCGCCCCCAGGGGGGCCCTGCATTCGCCCTTTCGTTGTGTGGTTTCTGTCTCTATCACCCACCCAGGCTGAGCCCCACCTTCCCCACGCGCGGGCGGGGAAGGCTCATTAATAAAAGTTAAGTGAAATACCGAGGCAGAGTTTAGAAGCTGCCTGCAAACAGCAGTAGGGAACAACTTCATCTCCACATTAAAATGTGTCTAAAATTAAGAGATGAAAAAATAAAACTAACACAAGAGGAGCAGCTGAGTCACCGTCTCCCCACACACACAACGGGGGGCTCCCGAGAGCGTCCAGCCTTTCCTCTGGCAGGTGCCCGGGGACCCGGCTCTCTCGTCAGGGCTTGTGGAAAGCCAATACCTCCACGAACTCGTCCTTCCGAGCAGACCCTGGCGGTCGGGCCCCGGACGCCCTAGCGCCCTGGACGCAGGGAGCGGCGGTGGCTCCGCCGGGACACGGGCAGGCGCTGAGGTGGGGCAGTGCCCAGCGGCCCCTGCCCCCAGGCCGACGCGGACACTCCCTCTGGGTGTGCCCCGGGGCCTGCGTCCTCTCGGTCCGAACGCCGACTCTGCTCCGTGTCCTGCCTCAACCCGCCCGACCACGCAGGACCTGGGAGCGCGCTGAGCCGACGGGCCGCAGCCCCCGCCGGGCAGGACAGCGGGCCTCGGGCAGAGCCAGCGAGCAACCCAGGCGGCCTGCGGGGAGGGGTGGCCGCGGAACGTGCCCGCACAGCCTCGCCGGTGGGGCCCGCGCCGCGGTGGGGCTTGGCCTGCAATAATAGGCATGATGGATCGAATTTCATTAAGCACCAAGGAAAATCCTCCAAAAACGGATCTTAATTAAATGGTCTCCAGCTAAGCAGCCATCGGATCTGCACACCCCGCACGCTGCTCAGCCGCTCGCACACCCGCCCCAGCCCTGCGGTGGGGGCGACTCATAACAAGCTGCTTCTGGACGGGGCGGACACCGCTGTCTCCGCGGCCCACGGTGCTGACAGTCGCCACCCAGTGGGCCCTCCCGGGTCAGCGCAGCTCCAGGAGAGGCCTCAGCCCCTTCTGCCCGGACTGTGCTGAGTGGCGCGGGCCTGCTGCCCAGGGCTCCCCGGTGAAGCAGCAACGTGCTGGCCGGGAGAGCACGGCTCTCTGATTTTGCAGGAAATAGCCATTTTCTAAACATTTTGTGACCCTACTCTAAAGTGTCCTGGGAAGCCCTGGTCCAGCAGGCAAGAGAGCAGGGCCACCTCCACAGACGCAGTCAGGCCGGCTGTCAAGACTCTGCGGGCTGAAGGCACAGCCCTTCCCCCACCGAGGCCCCCGCAGGTAAAGGAGCCCGAGCAGGCCCAGCCGCGTCTCTGCAGGCGCCGCAGGGAGGGCGAGATTAGGCCCCCTTGGCCTCCCCCGGCCTCCGCACGTCTGCAGGGGAGGACAGCTCGGGCCGCAGGCCCTCCTGTCAGGAAGGGCGACGCCGCGCCCTGTGGCCCCCGCACACACCACTGGGGTCACTGGAACGAAGCAGAATGACATCTGCTGGGCTGCTGGCGGGTCGGGGTCCTCCTTGGATGATCCGATGAGCTCTTCGTCTGACTATCAGTAAGACGCTGCCAGTTAATACTTTTAGCAGCTGCCATCGGCTAATGACGGGGCCAACGCGCGGGTCGCACAGGAACACACTCCCCCGCGCACAGTCAGCCCTTCCAGAGGAGAGCGGCTCGGGGCTGCCCCGGGGGCGCTGCTCTCCGCTGTGATCCCAGACCCAGCAGCGGCACAGGCCACACCCCGAGGAGATTTCAGTAGGTCTCGCTTTGGGCCTTATGCCTGCCCTTGGGGCGTACTTCCCCACAACACCAACAATAGTACGGACAGGTTTACCCAGATCTCAGTTCCGGTAAGTAGAAAGGTGCATCTGGAAATTGCTAACTTAGGATTTGATGCCAATAATACTCCCTTTCCTGGATGATTATTTTTAACACTGCAGAGTCATCTCGCCCAGCTCCAAGTGTCCAAACATTTCATAAGAAGCGAGAGTCAGACTTACTAGGGATGAACTTACGATCGACCAGGTTGGGTGGAAACACTGAATTTCTTTGTGTTATATTCCTTGGACATATTCTTGGGCAATTTTTAAAGTCTCATATGCAATTCTATGAATATTCATGGTTCCGTATATGTTTTTTGAATATGAAGAAAATATTCGGTAACAGCCTTTGTGGTCCAGAGAATAGAAAACACCTAAGACATGGGCCTCCCCAGTGGTGCAGCAGTTGAGCGCTGGGCTGGGAAGCTGCCCGCAGCCTCTGCAGCGCCGGTTCGATCCCCGGCTGCTCCCCGGCCACCGGAGGAGGGTCCCGCATGGCGCGCAGACCTCTCCTGCCGCCCGCTGCTCCCCTCAGCAGTGTCCTTCGGTCCTTCTGCCTGCTCTGCTCCCCACTCTGGCTCTGGTGAATTCTCTCACCCTCCCGCGCTTCTGACTGTACCCAGTGCTGTATAAATAAATAAATAAATCTTTAAAAAAGAAAAAGAAAACACCTAAGACAAGGCAACAAGTCTCGCCATCTTTTTTCGCCAAATGCCCGCGTCATCTTCCCAGCCACAGGGAAGCGTGCTCGCTCCAACTTTGCCATAGTGAATTTTCCTCCCGTCCAGCCTGCTGGTGCTTGAAGGCTGCATGTTAAATTCATCAGGGGCGCCCAGCAGTGCTGTCGTGGCGCCTTAATTACTAAGTCACAAAGCCCGGAGAAAGGCGTTGCAAGGCCCCCACGGCCCGCCCTCGTGGCACGGCGCTCCCAGGCTCAGCCCACGGCTGTCGGCACAGCGCATTCGCTTGTGAACACGAGCCTTTGTTCTTGAGGTTTGGAATATTTTAGAACTGTTTAAATGTCTCCAACAAGAACATCACAGCCCAGGTCACACTGCCCCAGTTCTGAAGAAGGCCATGGGGCCACTCGGAGGCCTGATTTAGGGAGACGGCGATGCAAAATTAAAACCCTTCAACGTTTTCTCTATTTCTGAACAAAGTAAACCAGGGGAGCGCGGCGGTGCATTCTCAAGTGATCTCAAGTGAGCAAGCAGACAAACAAGAAAGGCAGCGGAATTAGAGGAAACTCCAGGATCTTTACTTCAGAAACTTGTCTTGGACAGCGGATAAGAGCTCCTGCGTGGCAGCTCCTGGAACGTTTTTACAAGCTGTGATAATACGTTACAGAAATGGGGTGAATTTACCTGGGCTGCGCTCTGAGCACATGCATCCTTGTTCTGAAAACACACAAAGATGGTCACTGAGTGACGGTGTCCCCACTCGTGATTTGACTTTCTAAACAGGCACTTAGAGTGTCGCCTTTTATGGGGTTCTGACGTCTTGACAACATGAAACGTCACCTTCCACCGTGAACCTGACCCCTGTGAGCACACGCAGGCCCCCGTCTTCCTGAAGGAAACAGCACATGGCGTGGGAGCCAGATGTGCAGGGCGCGAAGCGTGGAGGAGCGTTACCGAGAGAAACACATCTGCAGGGAAGGCTCAGAGCTGGGGGCCAGGCGAGGCCGCCCCGGGAATCTGCTCGTCAGCAGAATGAGCCGCAGGAAGGTCTGGATTTCGGCAGAAAGTCTCGGTTTAATTTTCTTTCCTGATAACCTTTAGCATGGGCTGCTACCTCCAAGACACGGACGCAACTCACCCAGACAGACGCCTATTACTACAGAAACCACCTTCTCGCGGCACACGGAGTGATTCTATTCATCTTGATAACACCCTCCCCGACAGCCCTCGCCGGCAGAGCTCAGCCCGGGAGATCACTGGAGTCCCCGCTGACCTTGTGTTCTGAGACGCGGGCTCTGAAGAGCAAACACCATTTGTTATGTTACCTTGGGACATGGCCCACGTTTTCCAGGAACGATGGCAAAAATTCTCCCCTTTCTGCCATCCATCTCCACCTGTCAAGCCGCCCCTGTGGACGGGAGGGGCCCCGATTCCCTCAGTTGTGCTGCTTTTTAACCCAGGTTCCCACGTCCAGGTACCGTGTCACTGGCAAACCACCACCAAGTCCAGAGGCTGGAAGTGGCCGGTGTCCTCACATCCAAAACATGGGCCATAATTGGGCAGGAGACATGGACTTGGGGGACCCCTCACTTCTCACTGCCTGCAGACACTTCACGGCAGACAAGCAGCCACTGGTCTACCTCATTTCAGACTCCCCTCTCAGTGGCCCCTGCCACGAGGGGTCCACTCTCCCATCACAGTATTACACCCTGGACACACACCTGTCCCAGACATCTGGGCACGCACCTGTGCACACATCTGGACACTCACCTGTCTGCATACCTGGGCACTCACCTATCCATACACTTAGGCACTCACCTTTCTACACACCTGGGCACTCACCTGTCCACACACCTGGACACTCACCTGTGTACACATCCACACAAACGACCTTCCTACAGTCCTGTCCCATCACCTGCCACAGCAGTCTCCACCTGCTCTTCACTTTCCTCCTCTCCTCCCTGGCGACGCAGAATCATGGGCTCGCTTGCTGCAGTAGATGCCTGGGGGTGTAAGTGTTGGAGCACGTGGTTGATCTATTTTTAATATTGTGAGAATTTTCCATATTGTTTTCACAGGGGCTGGACCCGGCTACACCCCACCACCAGGGTATGAGGGTCCTTTTTCTCCCCATCCCCCCCCATGTTGTTTCTAGTCTGCATGACGCAGCCCTTCTCAAGGGCGGCCTCTCCCTCTGGCCCTGCCTGCCCGCCCTGGTGACCGGCAGCGTGGGCACGTCACGTGTCTGTGGGCGTCTTCGAGTCCCCTTTGGAGAAGGGTTGAGTTCGCGCTTCTGTCCACTCTCTGACCAGGTCATTTCTTTCCTCTTGGCTGAGTCGCATGAGCTCTTTGTGGGCCTTGGGCTCAGCCCGCGGCAGGGGTGTGCTCTGTGCTATTCCCTCCCGCTCCGGAGGGGTCCTCGCTGGAGCGACACTCGCTCTCCCCGTCCAGAGCTTTGCAGGGCGGAGCGCCCGGGCGTGCACGATCACCTACTCCTGCCGCGGGGCTCCTGGAGTCGCCTGCAGCTCCCGGGTCTCCACGCTGCTCTCCCGGGTTTCTCTCCCGCTGGCCTTTGGGGGGTCTGCGTGCTGGGCTGTGAGGGGCAGGTGCCCCGGGCACGGGGGTGGGCAGGACGTGCTCCTGGCTCAGACAAGCCCGAGCTCCCCGAGGGGCCAGAGGCACCGGGAAGAGCGAGACCCGCAGGCCCTGACTAGGCCTTTGAAGATGAAGGTTGCCCTGCTGACAAGAGCCCAGGGGGGGACTGGGGGGGAGGCCGGGGGCATTTTCTGGACTGACTCCAATGAGCCTCCCTTGGTGAGCCCTTTGCTGCCACCCTCCCTGGCTCGGTGGGCACCGAGCCCGCACGATTCCTCTTCTCTCTCTTCTTTCATTCCTTGTCATCTTCCCGGTCTCACGCTCAGCTCCAAGGCCTCCGCAGGGCGTGTGGCCCGACGTTGAGCGCTGGTCCCCCTTCCTGCTGCAGCTCCCCGGGCGACCCCTCGCATCCAGAGCCGCTCCCAGCGCCGGGTCTCTGTAACCCCCCACGTGCATTCCCTTCGCTGAAGGGCTCGCGGATGTCCCCGCGCTCACCCGCCATTTCCTGTCACCGCGTCCCCCACACAGCAGATCTGATGCCTCTTCAGTCAAGTGCTCAGCTTCGGGCTTTCACACTGAAGAGCATCCTCCAGTGTGCGGCCCAGGAAACGCTGCCCAGCGGGTCCCGGGTCAGGCCTGCCCGCCGCCCAGGCCCTGACCACACTGGCCCGGAGCCCTCCCTGGCCCTGGTGCCGCCCGGGGGCCGTTGTCCTCCCACTCAGGGGCCTGTGGGCCTCGCGTGGCAGACAGGGTACGAGGGCGCCTGCCCCCCAGGGCTCCAGGGACACCCCGCGGACTGACCTGAACATTCTAATGCTCAGGAACAGCCAGTGATATTTGTTCAGACTCTGTGTAGATGTGACTATTAATTATCTGGTTTATTATCTGTTTCCCCTAAAATATTACTGCCTAGATTTTTTTCGAGGTTAACAGCATCAGCAGGTCGCCATCCAGAAGACAGTGCCCAGATTTTTTTACTGTGAGAACCCCTGGCAGGTGTTGGAGACCCCTGAGGCGTGAGGTGCTGGGCCAGGGAGAAGGTCGGGGTCATGACTGGAGACCGGTCAGCACGGGCTGGAAGACCGGCCGCGTCCAGACCAGTGTCCTTTCCGGTGTCAGCAACGCTCAGCCTGAGAAGCAGGCAGGCGTGAGAGGGAGGGGAACACTCCCGGGGACGCAGGACCTTGTGGGAACGCGCGCCCGGACCAGGCCGAGCGCTCAGAGAGACTCACCGTCCAGTGACTAACCGGGAGGGAGGGGGTTTGTCTCAGAAACATGAGATGCCGCCTCTCGGGGCGCCTGGGCCGGACCCGGACAGGCCTGTGTCCCCGGGCCCCGCCTGGCTTACACCCCGCTCTGAGTCTGTCCTTGCTTTGTTTCTCGGTTCTCTCGGGTTCCCCACTCGACCCTGGCACGGCGCTGGTCTCCGGCAGGTAGGGGTCAGCTTTCATGGTGTCTTTAATTGCCATCGGGTTTATGGAGCAGCAGGTATTCAATTTTATTTCATTTATTTATTTTTAATGACTTAATTTTGTTGGCGCCACAGAGCATGATGACACGGCAGCGCCCCGCTGCTCACGCTGAGGATCAGACGCGCACAGGGGCGCGTTCACTGCTCATTTTATTTTTTAGGGGTGGAGCTCGGCCTGGTTAATAAATGTCCACCTGAAAACAGGGTCGTAATAGTTTCTAATCTAAGGTCAGTCACAGGTTTAGAAGAGGATGAGGGGCCTCCCTGGGGGCGCAAGGGGTTAAGATGCAACCTATGAAGCTGTCCGCAGCCTCCGCAGCACGAGTTCCATCCCCGGCCAGGGAGCTGCCCACAGGGCGCAGCAGACCCCGCCTGTCTCCCCGCGGCTCCCCTCAGCAGTGGATTTCAGTGGATCCGCCTGTTCTGCTCCCCACTCTGTCTCTGGTGAATCCTCTCGCCCCCCCACACCTCTGGCCTGTACCCCGGTCCTTGTATGCGTAAATAAATACATCTTTGAAAAAAAAAAAAAGAGCAGGACGCAGGTGTGGGCTCAGGGTGGCGGCTGCCTCACAGGTTGCGCGCTCACAGCGCAGCCGAAGCTGGGGCAGGAGAGGCAGGAGAAGGGCAGCGCCGGCCGGCGGCGCTGGTGTCCGGGCGGGAAGCGAATAGTCAGATAAAGACAAGCCGAGCCACGAACCTTGACGGCTGGTACAAAACTGCAGCAGCGGAGCGGGGGCGAGGAAGGACGGAGCGCAGGGTCTGTGGGGGTGCACGTGGGCCGGCTGCTGGTGAGTGCACAATAGTACCAATGCCTGATGGGGGCACCCCAATGTTACCCCCCTTATGGATGAAACAACATGAATGCGCACCTAGACACGGCAAGCTATGTTCAGCTGATGGGTTAATGGCTGGGCCACAGAGCTTGATGACGCCCAAAACACCCAAACCTCTCTGCACGCACCTGCCGGCTCATCTGGTGGCTCGCCCACCCCTGCTCCCTCTCAGCGGCGCGGACCCGCGGCCAGCTCTGCGGTGTGGAGGACGGTCACTGACTTATTGCCCCAACCCCCTCCTTCCCCCCGCAGGGTCTGGGCCGTGAGCGCTGGGAGTGGAGGCGCATCCCTTCAGGGCTCGCGGGAGGGAACGGCCCATCTGGCTCGGGCCTAAGCCTCCCCTGCCCTCGGAGCCGGGATACTCCGGCGGCGACAGAACCAGGCAGCCATGAGGGTCCGCGCCTCCCTCGCTGCTCTCACTCGCTGTCACTTCGCACCTTTCACGGGTTTTGCATATACTCCGTTTTTTCTTTCATGGGCTCTTTCTGCCCCAGAGAAGGCGCGAGGGCCGGCGTCAGCTGACCTCTCAGCCCAGCGAGCCCCGCGGCCGGCCGAGCGGCTCCCAGGTAACCGCTGGCCACCCAGCACCGCGGGGCCACAGGGCCACAGCCTGCTCGCCAGCAGCCCCGGAGCCTCGTCTGCAAACGCCTAAAAAGTCAGTTGTCCTTTGATGTGGAAAACAGAGACAGAGCCGCAGGGGGAGGCTCAGGGCTCTGGGCGGGGCCGGCAGGGGTCGGGGGATGCCCTCGCGTCCCGCTGACTCATGGGAGCCCCGTGCGGCTCAGGCCATCGAGGGGCAGCCCAGGCGGGGGTGACCGGGGCCCGCCCGGGGCCGAGGGGCTTCGGGTCCAGGCTGGCCCTCAGGTGGAACGCTGGCCGCACAGACGTCAGCCACCCGGGCACCCCGGCCGGGGCTCAGCGGAGAAGTTCAAGTCATGTGACCCAAGGCGGCTTACTCGGGGCAGACACTAGTGACCGCTGGCACTACTCCCACGGACAGTCTTAACGAGCGTGCTGAGCTGCGTGGACCCCTCAGGTCCGAAGGGAGGCGTTACTCATCGGCTTAATAAACAGCGACGGGTTCAAGCGCAGTTACGTTCCGCAAGCAGAAGACACACCCGGCCTTTACGTCAGAGCTAGGAAATGGCCAGTGCGTGCGGCTCCCCGCCGAGGAGGGACAGTCGTGCCTGGCCCAAGGGACTGCAGGCACCGAGCACATTTAACATCTTAGTCCCGTCGAGGTGATGGTGCCGTGCAAGGCCAGCGTCCCTCACCGTCGCTGATGCACACTTGGAGAAACACGTTTGCGGAACTGGAATGATTTCATCAAAATATTAAGAAACCACAAATACGTGAAATACAAACTGTTCCCATCTCTGGACATTTTTGGTCTGGATGGTTTGTTTGCTTGTTGGTTTTTGCTTGTTTTTTGAGCACAAGGAATTGCACGTCACACACCGCCCTGGCCTTAACGGAGAACTTCCGCCCTGCCTGGGTCTCCACCGTCCGCCCCCACTGCTTCTTTGCCATGGGTCTGTGGTGTCGCAGGCAGCTTGGTGTGCTCATCCACCCACTCCCTGCACCTGCTCACTGCACCTGCACCTGCACCTGCACCTCCACCTGCTCTCTAACATTAAGTTGGAAATGTAAGGACATAAAACTCCTCAGTCTTGGTGAAAATATTGTTCAAAAACTCATTGAACCATTACTTTCAAAGGGCACGTGTCAATATATACAAATTACATCTCAATAAAACAGTGGGGATGGACGACACCGTTATGGGGTTAGGAGCAACACGGCAGAGGGATGGGCTGAGGAGGAGCAGGGTGGCTGCCTTGCGACCGCACGGAGACCCCATGAGGTTTCCGAGGGCCACGGGACATTAGTTTTGGACGCCAGGTGTCCCTGGTCAAATGCAGGTATTCAATGTTATTTCATTTACTTATTGCTAATGATTTAATTTTGCTGAAGCCACAGAGCGTGATCACATGGGAGTGCCCCGCCCCGCTGCTCACTGCTGACACTCAGGCGCTCACATGCAGCAAGGTCACTGCTCATTTTATTTTTTAGGGATGGTTTTTATTTTACCGTCTCATTTGAAGTTTTATGCCTTTACATTTTTCTTTTTTATTGATGTAACATTCATGAGAAGATAATGGAAGTTTCAGGTGTGCACTGAAAATCTGTGTGTGTGTGTGTGTGTGTGTGCGCGCGCGCTAAGTCACGCTCACAGCCAAACCTGCAGGGATAGAGCTGGGCTGGCGCTAAAGGGAGGGGCGGGTGAGCAGAGCATAAACAAACAGAGGCATCCCTGGCTTGCTGGTGTGCTGCAGGGAACAGCGAGAAGAACAGGTGATGGTCATGGCCAAGAGTCCAGGTTCTTTTCAGGGGCACAGGCAGCAGCACCCACAGGCTGCCTCTAGGTCACACCCTCCCTGCCAGGTCCTCTAACCGCTTCCTGAGCCCCCGTCCCGCTCTCTGTGACACCTGGGCCGCTCAAAAGCCTCTTTTCAGATCACGCTTTCTTGGTGCTTTCTCTTAAACCACTTCCTGTCCTGAGGTGGAGGCTCCCTGCACAGCCCCAGGAGCTCCCCAGGTAACCACAGGCCTGCCCTCGTCCCTGCACATCTGGTGGGGATGGACCCCAGCACCCCTGTACCCCATCTCTGTGTCCTCGCGCACAGAGCAAGGCTGGCCCAGAGCAGGCGCTGGGGAAGCACTCCGGGAAGCACGTGAGGGAGCAAGATGGGCAGAGGCCCCACACGCTCACGCTGGCCTCAGTGCCCTGCCCGGCCTGTGCCCGAGCCACGGGGGCCGGGCGCGGATGTGAAGTGAGTTGGCCTAGTGGCTGCCCACTCAGGACCCTTCTTCTTAAATAAATAAATATATAGGAGCATAATGGTGATCGTTCAGAGGCTTCTCTGTATAAAAATTACACCTTAACAGTAGTTTCTTAAAACAAGTCTAGAGAACCTGGTGAAGGTTGAGCCCAAACGCCTCTTGATAGTGAGGCCTGGACAATCCCGCTGACAACGGAGGGGGCAGTTTTCTCAGACCTGGCCGGCCGCAGGCCCTGACTGGACCAGGAGCCGCCCAGAGCCCTCGCGGCACCCTGAGGAGCTCCCTCCTGAAATGACCGCTGAGACACGGCACCCTACAGATCAGACTGGGCCCACCCACTAGCCACCGTCCATCACTTTTTTTTTTAACAAGTTGCAAAAAAACAACATTTATGGGCTTAAAAATCACAAGACATTCGTGGACAGTGAATCGTGGTAGATTCAGCGTGAGGACACTGCCCGTTGCGAGACGCACCTCCTCGCTAGTCAACTAAGCGCAGCGTGACAAGCGAGGACTTCAAAGAGACGCTCCTAACAGCCGCCGGCAGGACTGCATTTCTCAAGGAACCGCCGAAAACTGCTAGTGCAGATTTTATCTATTTTGAGGAATGAAAGAAAAAGCATAAATTCTAGAAAAAATGATAGCAAGTTGAATAATTCAGGGATGCTTTCATGATTTGCCTTCGTACTTTCACTGGTGGCAGTACGAAAACAAGTTTATTATTGGATTGAAAGTTAATTGTGCATTTCCATCACAGACTGTATACGTTAGAAATATTCTAAAGTGGGACATTACACTGAGGATCTCAAAACGTGATTTTTAAATACGTGCTCTCAAAAAAAGAGTGATGATTTTACATCCTGAGAAAAGGGTGGTGACTTCTCATCGCTGACGGCTCGAATTATTTGACACCATTGTACTTGCACCACAGGGATGGGCGGTGCTGTGGCATTGCTTCCACGCAGAATCTGATAAAAAAGGAACGTGCTCGCACCCCCTGAAAGAGACTCAAATCTCTGCCGCATCAAGCGTGGAGGCTCGGGTCTGGCGAGGGAAGCAGCCTTTCCGGCGCGGCCCGGGCAGGGTGGAAGGGCAGTGCTGGGTGTGGAAGACCCCGCGGTGTTTCTGCACCAGATCCTGCTCCACATCTGCTGGGGAGGGATCGGCCGTCCCCACTGACGAGGGCAGTGAAGGCACCAAACCCCTGTCCTGCGCTGTGGAGCAGGTGCCTTGGCCTCTGCGGGACGCCGGGCTCTGGGAAGGCGCGATGACCACACCCCGCCTCGGGCAGTGCTGCACCAGTGTGAAGGAGTCTGTACCAGTGTGAAGGAATTAACTTGCGGTGACATCCACAGAGCATCGGGACACAGAAATATTCAGAAAAATAGTAAAAAAAACATTTCAGATTTCTAGGTATTTCAAAACAAGGAAATCTTAAGCACACGTGATGTCCTCTATTTCCCTGGCCGCGACCCGAGGCTCAGGCCACCCTGCAGGGGTCGGTCGGCCTGGGGGGGGCTGGCGAGGGCGAGTCCCGGCCACGGCTCCCACGTCTGGCCTGTCCCTGCCCGCCCGCCACGCCCCGTCACCTCCGCCTGCCCCCATCCCCCCCCGCGGCTGAGATCGGGCGACACGGGGTCCCCGAGCTCGCGTCCTCCATTCCCCGCGCCTGACGCGGCGCCGACCCCGCGGCCGAGAGGCCAGTGGCGCGGCAGGGCCGCAGCTGGTGCTCTGGGCACGGAGACCTGCTGCCCGCGCCCCACGCTGCCTGCCCGTCCCTGACGCTCGTCCTCGGGGAAGAACCGCTGCCCAGTGGCGGCCGCATCCACACCCTGGCGGGCCCGTCCACACCCCGGCGGGCCCGTCCACACCCCGGCAGTCCAGTCCACTCTGCCGGCGGGCCCGTCCACACCCCGGAGGGCCTGTCCACACCCCGGGGGGCCTGTCCACGCTCCAGAGGCCCTGTCCACACTGACACGGGCCCGTCCACACCCCAGAGGCCCCGTCCACACCCCGGCGGGCCCGTCCACACCCGGCGGGCCCGCCCGTCCACACCCCGGCGGGCCCGTCCACACTGACGCGGGCCCGTCCACACCCCAGCAGGCCCGTCCACACCCGACGGAGAGCCGCTGGTCTGAGCACTCACGGGGGCGCAGACACCCCACCTTCCCGCCCGCGCTGTCCCCGCTCTCGCTGCTTCTGCAACTTTTTAAAACTTTCACTTATTTGTGCACCCAGGAGCCGGGGTGCGGGTCAGGGGCGGGGCAGGGGGGGCGCCTCCCCAGAGACAGTGCGGGGAGCAGGACAGGCGGATCCACCGAACCCACTGCTGGGGAGCGGCGGGGGGGCAGGTGGGGCGCGCCCTGGACGGAGCCCGCGCTGTGGACGCTCCACACGAGCCCCGGCCGCCCACGCCGGTCTCCAGGCCCCTCTGGACGCGGGGCGGCACCCGCACCCCGGCTCTGGGCCTGCGGGGCGCGGGGTCCTGCGCATTGAGAAGCCGCTGCTGGCCGGCTCCGAGCGGACCCTGGTGGACACACCCCGCGGGGCGCCCAGCGCAGAGGCGCCCCCGGACCGGCTCCCGGAGCACCTCCCGTGGCATCGCGCGGGCACACGGGCTGCCTGGGCCACAGGCGCGGTTTTGGGGGGTCTGAGAAAGTTCTGACAAAATGGGTCCCTTTGCACCCAGATGGTCACCCAGGAAAGTCATTCATTTGAGTTAAGACAATTGCCAGGAAGACCTCTATTAAAATGCAAATGTGTTCCCTGGGCGGGGAAACACATTAAATCATTATCAGCCATTAACACTTTAGACCAAATTAGTTTCAGATTTATTAGCCAATTACTCACCACACAGAGGAGCAGCAGGCGGGAGAGGGGCGGCCGCTGTTTGTCTCGGCCAGGGAGGCTTGCACTGGTTTTTAATCTTATTATCCACTGGATTGTTTTTTTTTTTTTTTTAATGAAATGGTATGTAAAATTTTCCCATAAAATATTAAAAAGTGGAACTTCTTTTGAGGAAACAGAAGTCAGTGTCAAGAGACCTGACTCTTCCCACCTCCCCACCTCCAGCCAATCCCCGATTTCCAAATAATTAATGGGAAATAAAAGACACTGCTCCTACCCCCTTGGCAGCGCATTTTATGTTTGCTGGTTGGAAAAGTAAAACATCTACATGTGTGCACTGCCGTGGAGGGTGCAGGACCCATCTGTGCGATCGGGACATTCTCTTAATGCACGTATAGAAAATAAAACATAATATTTTGACGGCAGTTTCCTGTTATTAACACAAGATTATTCTTAATACTTCAAATTCCGTTCCTTACATTTATCCCGGTAGCACCAGGCGCAGATGTGGAATCAGCTCATTCCATCCTCACAGCCGAGGAGCAGAAGAAAGGATTAGCTGGAGGTTTCCTGGATTCTCGGTCTATTCAGTATTTGAGCAAAGCATTTACTTTAAATTCCAAATTAGTCTGCATAATTAGAGTGCCTTCGTGATGACTTAATTCTGTGGTTTCAGAGGAATTAACTAAAACCCAGGTCTCAGTAAACAAGGGAGGACAGAATGAAGTCAGTGTCTTGCTTTGGGGGGGCACGTTCAGACACCCCACCGCAACTAGTCAACATTGTGATTCTAATGAAAGAACCAGGTCTTGTGTGCGTGTAATGCTGACACTTATTCTCTAGAAAAATGGCAGAAAAACAGCATTCTAGATTTAAAAATGAGATTGAAGAGGCCAAAATAATTCACTGACAGCTGGACTTCCGGTGTTTGAGCACGGTTCTCGAAGGCAGCTTCGTTCTCTTTATTTTTATATTATGTTGCGTCAACACTTGGCGGTTCCTGTGTGTTACTAATAATTGGGTAATGAGGTGTTGAAGTTCTCGCAGCTACGAGGGACACATGACTCTCAGGGTGGCTGAGGCCTGGCCTGGCAGGTTCTGTGCTTTTGCACAATCTCCAGTCTTTTCTCTCATTGTAGAAAAAGACTCACCCTCTACCTTTTTCCCTCAAAATGCAATTGTCATCGAAATCTAGAGACAATCTTCAGGGTGAAAGCACTCGCGAAAGTCAGGAGTACAGGACAGGGGGAGCACAGAAAGGAGTGGGCTGTCCAGACCAGGACAGGTGCCAGCGACCCACACCAGACATGTGGATACTCACCACCTGCACACACACACTCACACACACACACACGAATATTAACCACACACAGATATTAAACACTCACCACCTACACACACCACACACACGTGAGTACTCCACACCCTCAGACTACACACCACCCACACCTGCCACGTGATACCAGGGGCACAGGGAAGCGAACGATGTTCCTGTCCTGGGTCAGGGTGAGGGGCTTGGGCGAGCAGGGAGGTTGGTTGGGAATCTGACTCAGAAGCGTGTGCAATGCAGAGAATGGCTCAGAGAAGCTGCACCTGCAGAGAAGTAAGATGGAGATTGTGCAAAAGCACAGAACCTGCCAGGCCAGGCCTCAGCCACCCAGGAAACTCCTGCCTTTACTAGGTGGAAGGACACTCAGCACCCCTCCTTGAGTTACTACCAACAAACAGGAACAATAATGTGTCGACACAAGATAATATAAAAGGTGCGGGAAAGAGCAGTGAAGTTCATATGAAATATGAACTTATAATATGAACGTATATTATATACATATGTGAACCTTCTATTATGAGAATCCCATAATTGTTTAAACTTATCCAAATGCTTACAAATCGATTCTTGTTTCTCATGATAAACACATCTAACTCACCTCTAAATCCAATCTAATGCTCCATAATCTTTTTCAGGGGCACCTCTATTAAAAGCAGAAACTCGGGCCTCTCTGGTGGCGCAGGCAGTTGAGCGCCACACTGTGAAGCTGTCCGCAGCCTCTGCAGCACGGGTTCGATCCCGGACGGCGAGAATCCCACATGGCGCAGCAGACCTCTCCTGCCTTGCCCGCTGCTCCCCTCAGCAGTGTATTTTGTCAGTCTTCCTGTTTTTTTCCTTGCTCTGTCTCTGGTGAATGCTCTCACCCTCCCATGCATCTGGCCTGTACCCCAGTTCTTGTATAAAAATAAATAAATCTTTAAAAAAAAAAAGGCAGAAACTCGACCAGGGTGATATCTGGTGATGCCTCCAGTATCATTTAATATTTAGCAGAAACTAGAAATCCTGGTAATTATATAAGAAAAATAAATAGTTTTTTAAACCTGAAAAGGAGAAGATAAATATGTACCAATAGTTGCTTGGGGTCTGATTGCATACAAGGAAAACAAACTGAGATCAATTGTGGAAAAAACAAAAGCAACTACAAACTAACCAAAAATCCACTAAGATAATAGGGACCTCGTTATTATAAAATAATTATTAACTTTCATATAAAAAACAACAACATGATGATTTCACAGGAGAAAAATATCAATGTACTAGAGCCACAACAATTTAAAACAGGAGGGGACAAATGTAAGAAGAAATACCTAAGACCTAATTTAAGAAAAACTTAAAAATACCTCCAAAAGACAGCAAGGCACACATATATAAAAAGACATAACTGTGAAAACTATTAAACTTAACAAAAGAATGAGGATGTTTTCTACATATCGATATAAAGAAGACCATGACGTAGAAGAGCTGTGCTGCCCTGAGAAGCCAGGAGAGGGGAAAGTCCATGCTTAGTCATCACTGATGGAAGAAGGCGGAAGGCTCCCTTTTTAAAGCATTTCGTTTATGCACAAAGAGCTCTGAGAGATGAGCTGGAACCTAAGGACACTTGTCACCTGCGAGGGTGAAGCAGAGACCACGTCGGAGCAGAGGGGAGGGGGACACAGCTCAGCCTGGGGTCTAAATCTTCAATTACGTGCATGAGACCCCCAGGGACAAGTGGGTAAAATGGATTGTAGTGAGAAATGATGGAGTTCTGATCCCCGCCCCTTGTTTCGCTGAAATTATTCTTACAGGGCTATGCATTTATGGCTTAATTTTTCAGAAACTGCACCATTCATTTTTTTTTTAAGGTTTATTTATTTATTTATACAAGCACAGGGCACAGTCAGAAGCGCGGGAGGGTGAGAGAATTCACCAGAGCCAGAGCGGGGAGCAGAGCAGGCAGACGGACCGAAGGACACTGCTGAGGGGAGCAGCGGGCGGCAGGAGAGGTCTGCGCGCCATGCGGGATTCTCGCCAGCTGGCGGGGATCGAACCAGCGCTGCAGAGGCTGCGGGCAGCTTCGCCGCCACCAGGGGAGGCCCCTGCACCATTCATTTTCTTTGAGTGATTTGTAAGTAAATTTGTCTTAAACAAAACCAACTTTAATGACCTACTTCCTTAAAGACTTTCAAGAATGATTGAAATATGTCCAAGACATTACAGAATTCTAGGTATGTTTTTAGATGGGGAATGTAAATAAAAGTTTGGCTCCTTTTCCTACTTTGTTCAAAAGATAAATTTCCATTTATTTTGTACTCCCGGATGAAAGTCATTTGATTCGTGAATTTCAGTAAGAGCTAAGGGGTTTTCCATGACTTCAGGCTTTCTCGATATGCCTTTGTGATTTGAAAGGCTAAATTACTATTTCCCTTCTAGACCTTCAATGACTGCCTTTTTCTTTGGTAAATAAACTTTTATCTCATTAAAGCAGTAAAAAGCACTGAAAAGGACGCCCTATGGAAGCCTCACCGATACACACTCAGCTGAGAAGTGATTGATTTACCAATTGTTGATAGTTACTAACGTCTCCACTTTAAATTTTTCTCTTCTATATTTTACCTAAAATAATAAAGCATTTTTATTGAATTTAAATACTTACAGATCATTCAAGCTTTTAAGCAAGGATTCCTGGGGTGAACCTACATATAAAATGAGAATTTCTTTACAATGTGGCAGGCTGCCTGAGTCTCTGATCCCTCGCTGTATTTTAGCAATTAGCACGTTAAAGGAACATAACACTTTGGGAAAATCTGAAGAAATTCAGAAATGTTCTAGAAAGGAAGCCTGTGGATTTGCTGCTTCTCAGAACAAATCTTCTACCCAGGATGCTGTGGCCCCGCGTGGCGTCTGAGAGGACGGATGAGAAATGAGGCTGAGCGAAGCTGGCACTGCGTCCACACACAGAGAACACTACAGCATGGCCTTCATTTTGGTGTTGGAAACTGAAGTTTTAGAAGGACCATCTTGGTCGGTATCTTGTGACTTAGAACCCCACTGCAATCATCTGCCTGCTGGGCAGAGACAGAGCACGGCGGACATCACAGAAAGGCAGGTCCTGGCGTTACCTGGGCACTGGTGCACCTGGCAGGCTCCAGCCAACGTCTGAGCATCCCTAAACCCGCCCCTGCCATCTGGGAGCCTGCCCTGCCTGCCGAACAGGAAGCCTCGCCTCGCTTGCCCCGGATCACACACGTGGCTGACATTTGGGTTAAAGGCGCATCTCTGAGGCCAGGGACGGACTGGCCTCTCAGGATGACGACAAGATTCACAGGGGCGCCCGGGGCACCGGGAGCTCACACACGCAAGGACAGTCCTGATCAAGCTGACGTGACGGCGCCGAGTCCACCCTGGCGCCCTCCCCTGGCCCTGTGCTGGGCACCAGGCTCATCATACTGAACAGTAAGTGAACAGGTTTGATGCATCGTTACAGGACAAGGAGTCTGGGTGATTTGATTAACAGAAACATCCTGTTCTTATTCTATTGCCAAAGGAGAAAATCAAGGGATCGTGTGTTCTTCGCCGGAAACCTGGATGTCTTTGACTATTGGCAGATTGGTTTGCGCCATTTTGAATCTATCACTTATTTTTGTTTAAAGATTTATTTTATTTACTTAGGCATACAAGAGCTGGGGTGCAGGCCAGAGGTGCAGGCCAGAGAGAATTCACCAGAAGACAGAGTGGGAAGCAGAACAGGTGGATCTATTGAAGTACACTGCTGAGGGGAGCAGAGGGGAGACAGGAGAGGTCTGCTGTGCCCTGTGGGTCAACTAGCTGATCAGGGATCGAACCCGTGCCTTCACAGTGCTGAGACTTAACCCCTGCACCACCAGCGAGGCCCTGAATGTATCACTTATTTTGAGGAAAAGAGATGGTGTATTTACGGGGACACAGATCTTGCCGCCAGAGCAATACAGTTGACCCCCAACACTGTGCATGTCTGGCTCCACCCCCAACGCTGTGCACGTCCAGGCCGGGGTAACCTGGTACCGTTTCTCTGAAATGCGACACGATAAGCTCTGGGCCGCAGGCTGCCCCCACTGTCGGCTCCCCAGGACGCGGGGTTGCTGCCCCTCCAGGATCCCCACCTCGAAGGGGAGAATTTCCAAGGCAGGTGGCAGAGCTGCCAGCGGAGTCGGCCCCCCGAGCCTGCCCGCAGGACGGTGCCGGAAGGACGTGGGTGTCACTCCCGGCCTCTCACCGCCGCTAGTTCCGCTGCAAAAACCTTTGAATCTGCATATGATGAATTGGCTAATTTTCACAGGGAAAAAATTGGCTGTCCTTACTCAGAAAAATGACACGGACTTGAACTCGACTGCTGCTTGAATATTTCAGGAATAATTATGGTCTCCAACCGCTCAGCAAACTCATGCCCGCTGCTCGCAACACCCCGCTCAGGACTCACCCGGGACGGGCTGTCCTCCTGACGCCTCCCGCCCCCGGGGCAGAGATCAGCTCTCCATTGGGTAGGGCCGTGGGCAGCTCGCTCGCCGAATGCCATGGACCTAGGGGAATGCTGGGCACACTAGGGGAGACGGGTCCATCACGGGCCTCGCCGTGAGCCCCGGGACCACAGTGTGTCACGGGGGCCTCCTGACCCGGCGCCCGGTGGTTTTCGGGCCTGGCCTCATTCTCGCCTCTGTGTCCACCGGAGAGAGTCCAGCCGTGGCGTCTGTAATGCCGGATTGAAGCCAGACTGGGGACAGGCTGCCCCGGGGACGCCAAGCAGGACACCAGCCCGGCGGCCCGACTGTGGCTCGGCTGGCAGTGCTGCCCAGAGACACTGGCCCGGGACAGGTCGCCCACGGGCGTGTGCAGGTGGGTCACTGGCTGAGCTAAAGCAAATACAAAATATTATAAAATTTGCAAAACAAGAGAACATTAAAAATGTCAAAGCAAGTGGTCACTGCTTCTGATCTCCATGCTGGCTCTGTTCCCCAGGGCTGCGGAGCGGCCAGTCAGAGACCCTTCTGCCGGCCTGGCGGGCAGTTCTGGACTCTGCCCTTGGGCCTGGCCCTCTGTGCTCCCACACTGGCCCAGAGCAGACGCAGCAGGGGCGTGAGGAGAGAACGGACACCGCCCACATGCTCCGTCCACGCTCACAGACACCACCAGCAGGAAACCCCCAGAGGGGCCGAAGCCTCTAGGACGAGCTCCTGTCTGAGCTAAACCACACTCCGGGATCTAGAGCAGGAAAATATGCCACTTGCTCAAGCACCGCGAGGTGGCTGCCGTGATACACGCGCAGAGCAGGTCGCGGCTTCTAGAGCGTGTCTGCAGGGCCCGGGGGCGGCAAGGCCTGGGGTTTGGAAGATGCTCTTCTGGTGTGGAAACAACTTGGCGTTTTCTGAGCTCAACAGACCTGAACATGACAGGACAGTGTCGCGGTGCTGACGGCTGACGCTCTGCTCGCTCCCAGCACAGCACCTGCGCAGTCACGCCATGCGTCATGTCATGCGTCCTCGCGTGGGCCCCGTGACTGTGTCTAGTAAAGTAATTCCATGTTCTGAGGCTGTCACCTCCGGATTTATAAATATAAAAAACAAACCAGGATCTCACAGGGCATCCTGCAGGTGGATGTGGCTGCACGAACTGGGTATGTGAGGGGGCATATGACCTTCGTGGAAGCGTCACATATGTCCAGCTCCTCAGGACCCCGCCAGTGCCTCCACACCTGCGCAGCCTCACGCTCCAGGAGAGAAACAGATAAGGACGAACGCGCATGTCCTGGTTGGAGCTGAGGCCCCTTGTGCTTGATGCATGAATGAGGCCAAAGACCCGGGGCTCAGCTCCAGAACCTCCCGTCCCTCCTGGGGGACTTCTCCGCTCTCCAGGAGAAAGTCCTCCAGGACCGTCCACCCACCGCCAGGGTCATCGCCGCCTGGGTGAGGGGGCAGCCGGGCCAGCAGAGGGCGCTGCTGGGTCTGACCTGACACATGTGCCCTTACCCTGCTTCCCAGCCCTGGCTGGGGTGAGCGCAGAGGGAAGCCAGGCACCGACCACTCCCTGCTCCCTCCTCCCCCGCAAGATTCCCACAGGGGAAAGACGCGCAGAGTCAATTTCATGGCAGCGTCAGACAGGACGGGTGATGGAGAGCAGGGAGACTTGGCTACGGCGACTATGAAGAGCTCGTTCTCTTCAAGGAAGCTGCTCAAGCAGCAGCTCTGGGCAAGACATAGGCGGGACGGCCCTGGGGCCTTCAGACTTGACGGACTTTAAAGAACCCTCACTCCAGACAGCACGCCTGTTTCCCCCCACAGAACTGAAGCTCCTAAGTTTAAACCACCCCATAATTTCACTCTTAGGTATCTACCCAAAGAACAAGAAAGCACCCATTGGAAGGGAAGCCTGTATTCCTATGTTCACTGCAGCATTATCTGCAGCCACGCCGAGGAAGCAACCCACGTGCACGAAGACGGATGAGTGGATTCGGGAGCTGCAGTATATGCACACATGGAACATTACTCAGCAATCCAGAAGACACACTTATGCCATTTGCAGCAACATGGATGGAAACAGAAGGGATTAAGCTAAGCAAAAATAGTCAGAAAGAGAACAACAAATACCAGGAGTCACTTATCTGCAGAATATACAGACACCAAAGAAAGGGGCAGGTGAAGACAGACTTAACCACCCCTTGAATGCCAACGACAGAGCTGAGGTATACAGGGCGTGGGGGCACAATGGACTCTGGTGCTGGACTCTGGGAGCACCATGATGGGGAGCCTGTACTTCCAAAATGCCAACAACAATGTAAACCAATAGTATCTCGATGACCCAAAAATACTAAAAATAAAGTGGTTAAAAATTTTTGAAGCAAACATAACCAAAATCTCATTATTATGTATTAAGCATATCTCCATTTATAATTCCTTTAATAAAAATGAAGTATAAGGAGATACACGGAAAATGATCTATTAGGACTGAATAATCTTTTGTCCTTAATGCTTCAGATTTAAGAACAAAAACATTACAATCCCCACAGACTCTGTCCTGTTATCTATCCCCTTCCCCGCAGTTCCCACAACCCGCTGTGCGTGTGCTTCTGCGGGTGCCCAGGACATTTGTGGAGCAGGCAGAAGCATCTCTTAGCAGAAGGCTGAGGAGGCGCATGCACATGACTCATTAATCTTCCATAATTAGGCTTAGAGATAAGCATCATTGTTGAAACTCATTAAATCATTATATCATAATGAAAATCATTACTATAATTCAAAAATGTGATATTTCTCTCTCAAATCACACTCTCTCTACACAATTCCACCTTGATGTAACTTGTTGATGCAACTCGTTGAAGCCACAAGATTTCTACGGTAATAAATGACCAGAAGAAAGTAACTAGTTATTCTTAAGAGACACGTTGAAAATGCATCTGTTCTTTTATATCTGTCATAAAGATACGCAAGGATTGTGGTAGAACAGTATGCAAGTACGATCAAAACAAGATTAATCTCATCTTCTGAGCAGTGGTCGACTGCTCCTGAAGTTTTAGACCTCAGTGTTGTCTCAGGGACGGCACAGCAGCATCTCCAAGGGACAGCAGGTGACAAGGACATAGACTATTTTATGAGGAAAATAAAACCCGCTTAGTGAGTTACGTCTTCTACATCCTCACTATTCAGCAGGGTCCCATAGCTTAAGCATCAACTGGAAACTTGCTAGAAATATGGAGTCAGGTTTCCACCCAGGGTTCCAGCTGCCTCTACACAATCCCAGGTGATCCACAAACACATCAAGTTTAAGGGGCACAGCTCTGCATCTTCAAATGTGGGGTGAGAATGTGAAGATTGTGCCGATGTCTGGAGGCTTGTGTCTCCTCGATATATGGACATTGAAGCCTGATCCCCACCGTGATGGCATTGCAAGGGGGGTGCATGGGAGTGATCAGGGCCCTCATCAGAGGGATTAGATTCCTTACATCAGAGACCCAAGTGCCCCCCTCCCCTACCACCAGGACAGGACACGGTGTCCCTGAGCCAGGAAGCAGGTCCTCAGCACACCGTTCTGTAGGCGCCTCGATCTTGCATGTCCAACTTTCCAACTCCAGGGCCATGAGAAATAAATGTCCCTGTCATGAGCTTCCTGGTCTAAGGTGTTCCTCTGCGCAGCCCGAGCAAGTCTTTAATCCACATGGAGTGGATGTCTGTGTATGGTGTGAGGCAGGGGTCTAGTTGCGTCCTCTGCAGGTGGCTGTCCAGGTTTCCCAGCACCATTTGTGGAAGAGACTTTCCTTTCTCCAGTGTATACTCTCAGCTCCTTTACCGTAAATTAACTGCCCACATTAATGCAGGCGTATTTATGGGCTCTCGATTCTATTCCATTGTATCTGTGTCCACTTTTATCCCAGTAACATATTATTGTGGTCACTATAGCTTTGTAGTGTAGTTTGCAGTCTGGGGTGAAATGTTTATTTTTATTTAGTTATTGTTGTTTACAAGTTGAAAGCCTGTGTTAATGCCGCTTACACAGTGAGATGCTTGTAAGTGGAACGTGCCTTAGTGTTGATAATCCGGTTAATTTTAGTGAAGATGCCGCTGTGAAATAGTCTATGGCGGGAAGGGAAGCAACCGCACACTTGACTGGATGATGTATCACAAGTGTCCAGTTCTGTAAACCACAGAAAAATTTCATCTGTAACCTTCTGATCTAAATTTCCATTACCCTATTTTAATTGTCTTTCAGAGACATGTGCCCACCAGAAGTGCCAAAGTATATGTGAATATATGTTATAAAATGTATAAATAACACGAGGAACTGCACTTCTTAGAGCTGAGGGAGAAAGACGCACTCACTTCATCGACCACGAGCTTCCCCACACTCGCATCTGCACCTACAGTTATTTCCCAAGTTGTTTTGTAGATTTTTATTGCATTTGTTATTATATTAACAACAACTTATTTGGGTTGGGTGTCTATGTCTCTACAACCTGCCTGTGGATTACTGAGAACAGATACACCAAGAAAAAATAGTCAAATATATAGCAGAAGAGATCCCATTCCTGAACAAGTAATCTATTTAAAACGTGTGTAAAGAATTTGACAAAGACCCAGATTCCAGTGAAGGGAAACACGCGAGCCCACGAAGCTGAAAACACATGACAGGCAACGGGTAAGCCAGTGACGACGTAATCCACAGAATGGAATAAGCAGGGCACTGTGCGTGTAGGTGTCTATGTGTGTGTGTGTGAGAGTGTGTGTGTGTGTGTGCGAGAGAGTGTGTGTGTGTGTGAGTGAATGAACAAGTTGGGGACTCTGAACCCACCCACCAGACTCAGTGCTGAAATCCACAGATGACCTGCTCCGAGGGACATCCCAGGGAGAGTCACGTGTTACTAGAAGTGCGTGAATTGTCCAAATTTACACAGCCCCGCCCGGGTTTGCTGACAGGTGCCGCGGCATTCCTCGGGTCTAGCCCGATCTTGCTGCAGGAGCGACATTCTGTATAAAACCCACAGGGCACGCACAGCGTGCAGTGGAGACCTTTGGTGGCCTGGAGCCCAATCACGACCACTTCATCTCAAAGAAAAGCCCATGAGATTCCAAGTTTCTGTCTATCCCACTTCTGTCTTCTGGAAATTTCCGCTTACCTCTCTCGGTATCTAGTTAGACATTCATCTGTCACAACCTTTCGTAGAGAAGAGGAGTCTTCAGGCCACAGACAGACCCCACAGCAGCGTGTGCCAAGCACAGGTGTGGACATGGGGGGCTCACGGCAGCCCCCCGTGCTGGGAGGCTCAGGCCGCCTCTTCCTAGTGGGGCCTTTCTGGTAACTGGGACTAGCCGAGCTGCGAGGAAGATTCAGCGCTTCCTCTGGAGTGATGCCCACCAATGACAGCTTTCCGGGGTCTCCCTCCACAGCACCCCACCAGGTGCCAGCATGCCCAAGGGCTGTGCTCCCTAACATGCCTCTTGGGCTTTGCTCTGCCTGTTGCATGCTCGCTGGACGGCAGGGCACCCTCCCTCATGCCCTGGTCTGCGAGTCTCGAGGCTGCCGCACCCTCTCTGCGGCCATCCTGCTCCGGGGGCTGAGGATGCCTGGACGCGAGGCCCGCCCCAGCTCAGCAGAGACCCGAGGACGGCGTCAGCACTGCCCTCTGCTCCTGCAGCCTGATGCGGGGCGGGGGTGCTCCCTCCTGGCACACCCTGGTCTCAGGGAGTGGGTGCGGGTCCTGCGGCCCGCCCACGGGAAGCACTGCCTAAGAGCAAAGGCTGATGCCGTGTCCTCGCTGGCCGAAGCTCGCGGGCCCCTGTCCCCACTCACGGGGCGCTCAGGATTGTCCCTCCTAACCCTAGTCATGTCCCCCCTCCTCAGCCTTTGCACAGGAGCCCGGCCCAAAACCCGGTCAGCGCTGCCCGCCCGGCAGCGTGGGGCTGAAGTGACGTGGGGCTGAAGCGCCAGCTAGCGAGGCCTGGCCACCTCGGCTCCCTCCTGAGTCGCCGGCGGCTGTGCAGGTTGCGTTACCTTTTGTAAAAACAAGACGACCCAGGCCGGTGGCCAGCGAGACCCCGGGAGCCGGGGCAGGAGGCTCTGCGGGGGAGGGAGGGCCGCGCCCCTGCAGACAGTCGCCGGAGCCAAGGAGGCAGCTTCTCCCGCGCTGCGCAGGACCCTCCACCCCGAGTCACCGCGACGCCGAGACAAGGTGGCGCCGAGGTCCCGCTCGCCTGTCTGCATTGGGGAAGACCCCAGGGCGACTGGCTCCGGGAGCTGAGAAGCTGGGGGGCGTCACAGCACCGTGACCCTGACTTGCCGGTGGGGGGACAGCTCACGACTGGACGTGTTTTAGCCTGAACTGCGCGCACGGTAAGGCCTCTGCCGCCCCAGGGGAGGGTTTCCAAGAGGATGTGAGCCCGGGAACCCCGCTGCTGGGCGGACGTCGTTTCCCGAGTGTGTAACGAACGACTGCTTCATTGCGTCCACACCTGACACCAGCATTTTCCCCTCGCCGTGGTTCACACGCACACACGCGCACGTCACTTCGGGACGACTGGCCCAGAATTTTTTTCTGATCCTGCCCTTGACGGCCGGGCTCCCTGCTGCCGCTGAGCAGGAACGCGGCTCCCCGGGGCTCTGGGCCTGAGAGGCCACGGGTCATCTCGGGGTCTTGCCAGGGACCCTTGCCCGGCGCACACCCTGCTCCCCCTGCGCCCGCAGTCACCGCCGCGCCAGCACGCCCGAGAGCCCCAGATTAGGCCAGAGAGGAAACATGATCGATCGCTATGGATTAGAGGAAACGGAGCAAATCAAAACCTGTCCATGAAACAAGCTCAGGGCTTAACGATCGTCTGCTCTCAGCGGGAATGTGGTGGAACGTTCTGCACACGTCGCCATGGAATCCTTCCAAGGTTAGATTTAGTTAAACACCGACCTACAATAAAGTGCGGGTTTCAGCAAGAACCCTCTGAAGTCCTCAGCCCGCACAGGATAAAGGACTCCCACATCCAAAGGTGCTTAACAGTGGTGGTGCCCAGCCCGGCGGGAGCCGAGAGCCTTTCTGCGGACGAAGCCAGGAGGCGGGGGTGACCGATGACCGACGTGCGTGGCGGGTCCCTCCACTGACCCAATGCCACGCTAGACCCTGTTGGTCGATTGTCCGGGAAGTGCCAACGATCACGCAGAGAGGTTACCCGCTCCCGGGATGTGTCGGTGTCCAGAGTTTCACTTGAAAGGAGACGAGGCGCAAGGAGCATCTCTTCAGCAAGAGCAGAACAGCCACGAGGAGAGGAAAAGCCGGGCCGTGACATCACACCCGCCAGGGCCCTCACGCAAGCCGGAGGAAAGCAGAGACACACCCGAGCCCACGGCAGGGGCAGTGCGTCCCCACCCCGGCCCAACAGCGCGGCCAGGCACAAATGGGACGCCGTGGAACGGGGACGGCTTCGCACAAAGACACATGGAAGTAAAGACGCCCTCGTGCTCTGGGGGGAGATCTGTGAGTCACGCCTCTGCCAGGGGATGGGCAACCTGAATGTATAAAAACTCATAAAGCTCAACCACGGGAAAACAAATAAGCCGGGCAAAGGCGGAGCAGAGGCCCAGCACACGCTCCTGCGGCGCGGCCGTGGCGGGGTGGGGGCCGAGAGGACCTCCCCATCCTGCTGCTGCAGAAACGCCAATCAAAACAAGGAGACCCTGGGCCTCCCCTGGTGGCGCAGGTGGTTGAGCGCTGGGCTGCGAAGCTGCCCGCAGCCTCTGCAGCGCGGGTTCGATCCCCGGCCACCGGCGAGGGTCCCACATGGCGCGCAGACCTCTCCTGCCGCCCGCTGCTCCCCTCAGCAGTGTACTTCGGTCCTTCTGCCTGCTCTGCTCCCCGCTCTGGCTCTGGTGGATCCTCTCACCCTCCCGCGCTTCTGACTGTACCCAGTGCTTGTGTAAATAAATAAATAAATCTTAAAAAAAAAATAAAAACCAAGGAGACCCGCCGCCCTGGGGACGGCTATTGTAACTGAGCACCCAGAAACTGGTGCTGGTGAGGATGGGGGAAGGGGCCTTGGTTTGGGGGGACGGGCAGCAGCCACGCGGAGGCCCAGGGGCAGCCCGGGCCGGGAGCTGCGCCCCTCGGGCCACGGCAGGTGCGGGTGAGACGGCGCGGTCTGCGGGCGCAAGGTCCAGGAAAGCGTGTCCTGCCGTGTGTGGCAACGCGACGGGCCGCAGGGCCGCGGCTGGTGACAGAGTCGGATGGAGCAGGACAGGCCGCGTGATTTCGTTCGCGGGGACCGCAGCGGCCCCCCGCAGACGCGCCGGGTGGGACGAGAGTGAACGTCCAATGAGGAGACCACTAGGGCGACTGGGGGGTAAGCCCGGTCCGAGGGGCCAGCCTCGCATCCGCCGGCCCAGCGGCTCCTCCCTCGACCGGGCCGTGAAGTCACCTCGCTGCGGAATGACACGTCGTGACAAATTCATTTTCCCTGTAACGCCAAGGTTTTATGATACTAAGTGAGAGAGAAGCTCGTCTGGGGATAAAAGCTAAATCTATCCAGGAAATGCAGCCGAACACTCCATGCTGGGGGCGGGCACCCCAATGGACCTCAACCCAAAGCAACGCTGGCTCGAAGCATGTGCGGGACAGGGGCGGCCTCCTCCTGTCCTCACCAGGCCTCCCACCTGCTTCCTCCCTCCGGTGTGCGCTAAGGGGGCGGAGGGCGGCCCTGGAAGGTGAGGCGCTCCCCTGGAGGGGGGCTAATAGCAGCACCCCCAGCAGCAGGGTCGCTGCCGTGCCCTCGCCCAGGGGGCCGCACGTGGAGGTCAGCCTCTCCTCTCACCCCACAGGCCCGTTTACTCCGCGGCAGCTGGAGCCCGGGGTCTGCAGCGTCTGCGGTTCCAGCTCCACCCAAAGCAGCCGAGCCAGGAGGGTCCCGACCCACACAGGCCGCCCGGAGCCCGGAGCCCCTGCACCTGCCCACCTGGCGAGTGGACGCCAGGCCGGTGACTCTGGGGCCCGTCCGCCTGCTGGCTGGCTGCCGCTGTGTGTGGCGGGCGTGAGCACACGCACACCCCACACAGACGCGCACAGGCTCGTGAGAGGAAGACCGTCACCTCTGCTCTGTCGCCTGTCTGAGAAGCAGGTGGAGAAGCGCATGTTGTACCGTTTCTACCGCGATAAGCATTGCGGCTCTCATCTCGCGGATCTGTCCAGGCGAGGGGCGCGCTCGAGCTCAGGGGTGCCCCCGGCGCATTCTGCTCCCCGGGACGGCCCTGCCTGCCTCTCCGGCCGCTGCCGCCGTGCCCGGAGCTCCGTCCCCGGCCCGGCTTCATTTACGCCCCTCTAAGCCGCCTCCTCTGCCTGGCCGCGGGCCTTCCTGCGTCTCTCTGCGCCTGACCTTTCTAACTCTCTTGAAAAACAGGCACAACAAAAGCTGTGGCTTTCTCTAAGGTCACAGGTATTGACTGAGCGTGTGACTGATTGTTTAATAACGCTCGGTGCGCGGCCCTGGGTAATCAGGCGGTGTGCGCTGGCGGCTCCAAGTGTAAGGCTAAAGCGTGAACATTTATTTGCAACTCACGGTTCAAACTCCTGTGCCCAGATGCACCCAGTGAAACCAAAGTGGATTAACTGCATGAGTGAGATTCTAGAAAAACAAGGGAGCAAAGGAGAGAGAGGGGAAATCGATTGGCCACATCCGCTCCTGGATGGTGAAGGGGCTGCTCAGCACTAGGTCCGTCTCCCCTGCCAGGCTGGAGGCCGGGCACCTGGGGTGTCCTCCAGCGGAGAGTGGGGTGCACAGGAGCCAGTGAAACAGCAGTGAGGGGCCCGCTGGGCACAGCCATTCCCTCACCCACCGGTACCCGGGTACTCCCCTGGTGGGGCAGGGATTCCCTCCACCGCGCTGCGCAGACTCATCACAGGTGGGGGGGCTTTACAGAGCATGAAAATGGCAAGGGGAGAGGGGCGTAGTCTGCCTGACTGTCTGTCTCTCTCTCACACACACACACACACACACACACACACACACACTCCTGTGCTTCTAGATTTTTCTCCTCTGCCCTCCTTCCTCTCCACTTCTCCTGATCTGTCCCAGCTGCTGTAGCAAAGCAAATAAACAAGGGGACTAATAAGCCAGCGGGATGCACCGGAGGCCTGGACTGCACAGCAAGGCCAAGGTGCCGGCGGGTGTGGGGGCAGCGCCTCGTACGGTGGTGGGGGGCAACCTGGGATCCTAAGGACAGTGATCCCCTTCCTGAGTCTCCACCTTCAGATCACCCACCTCCTAACAGCACCCCTGGAGCCCAGGGCTGGCGCTGGAATGCTGAGGGTGTGCACAGACCCCGGGCACGCTCACGCCCAGGCAGCTCCTGCAGCCTGCAGCCCCGCGCAGAGGCAGGCACCAGGCCGCTGTCCACGCTCCGGAGGGCTCTGGCTCCAAGCGCACTTCCCGCCAGATGCTCCGCCCTCCTTCACCAGCCCCGGCTGCCCTCCTGACTTCTCCCCACCAGCACCTGGGGCCACTGGGGAGCTGGAGGTGCTACGGCATTCAGCCTCCCCCAGCTCCATGCCCCTCCGCCGGGGAGTCTTCTTGCTACAGCACGACCCCACCCCCTGCCATCGGCTCACCTGCAGCGTCGCGTCCCAGCGGGCCACACAGCCAGCCCATAAATGCGCTCGCAACATTAACTCCCGCCAGTAGTCACAGCCGTTAAAATAAGAAAACCGCCGACTAACCCTCACATGGGGTGCACAAGGGGCTCCCCGCCCTCCAGGCGCTCCCCTCCACCTGCCTGTGACCACGGTCATGACGTAGATTCCTCCTGTGGGCACGCGCGGCCTCGGAGGCCACTGTCCACTCAGCTGCTTCACATTTTTGATTCTCCGGGCTGACCGGCCACGTCGGGGGAGCAGCGGGGAAGGGGCCAGCCCAGTGGGGACCCCAGAGCACCAGGCTGTGGTGGGGGGCCGCACCCGTGGGCCGGGCTGTGTGGGGAGCTGGGTGGGACTGAAGGTCGGCGCCTTCTCTGCTGAGTTGGGCCCACGCTCTCTGCAGCTTTTATTAAGGATGCGTCGAGATTTTTTTAATAAAAAGTGGAATAAAGCTTGATACAGGATTTGCTACACAAATATTCTTGAAGATATTTTTCTCGCCCGCTCGCAGTGCTACTTGTAAAAAGCTTCAGGTGAGAAATTTCCGGGAGAACCAAACCAAGGAAATATTTGCCAGCGCCGCGGCGCTGACACGCTTGCTCTTCGCTTGGGTGTGTGCTTCTTCCCAGGATAAGCCACGTCTGGCCCGCGGCCGCCTCTTCTGTCTCGGGAGGGACAGGCTTTCAGCCACTGCCTGGCCTGCTTTTGACTCTTATTTACGTTTCCCTGGTTCTGACCCCTGTGCTCCCTAAAATTCTTCTCAACTATTTCCAGAGGTTTCCTCTGGGGTCCCGTCAAATCCTGGGGGTTGGTTTTGGACGACAGGTGGCACAGAGCTGTAAGGGGGGGCAGGGGGCGCAGACCCCAGGGAGGCCCAGGCTATTAAAGGTCTGAGCCCCAGAAGTGACCCTGAGGGGGCGTCCCGCCCTCTTTCAGCGAGTCGAGGTCTGTGCAGAGAGACGATGCGGCCGCGCATGTTTAAGGTCAATAGGCTTTAGGTACCGGGGAGCGAATGGGCTTGCCTTCTCGGAGTTTCGCTGATTTCCGCAGCGGCCAGATGCGCACACCTCACGGCGCACAGTCAGCTTGGGACAGGCGGGCATTTGTCACCACAGCGCCCTTAGGTCACCAGGCCCCGCCCCCAAGGGTCCCCAGCCCCGGTATTCGGTCACGTGTCACTGACAAGCAGGCGTGATGTGCTAATGCAGACAATTATCACAGAGATGAAAAAGTGGTAAGAAGAAGTTGATGGGTGTAGGGTAAGGAAAAAGGTCAGGCTTTTCTGCCCTCCCGCCATCAGGATAGATGATGGATCCTTGTGGTCCTGAACGCAGGCCTGATGGCGGCACCTGGAGTGGGGTGTGGGCCTAGGTAGGTGGGATTCACCTGGGCTGAGACTGGGCTTTTAAGGGCGGCGTCACGGGTACGCCAGCAGAAGCCGAAAGAGAAGCTGAGAGAGAAGCAAGAGAAGCAGAAGCTGAGAGCAGGCCGGAGAGCCCAGATAGAGTGAAGACCTGCTGGGGGCTGGGAGGCCTGCCCGCCTCCCGGCCCCCCTGCACCCCTGCCTGCCGTGTACCGGGTAAATCCCAATAAAAAGACCTGCAAAAACCCACGAAGGACTCTGACTCCTCCTTTACCCAGTCTGCTGGATCCTAGAAAACCTGCACCGTGTCCAGTCCTGCCCTCTACAACGGGAAATACACCCAAGTTTTATCTTATAAACAAGACATATTTTGTTTGCTTTTTGTTTTCCTACAATTTTCAAATTCATCCTAGCGCAGTATGCGTTTTAAGAGAAAAATGATCCAATTTGGGGGAGGGGGCAAACCTGACTGTGGACATAATCTTAGGATGCTTCATTAGCAAGGAATCATCAGACTTTTTCCTCCTACCGTCGCTCACATTCCTGTCTTTCGGAAAACACGCAGGGAAGGCGGGAGCGGGGTGTCTCCCCGGAGCTCACGCACAAGGGCCGCCTTCTCCGAGACCAGCGGGCCCAGCACCCCTGGGGTGGGCACGTCCCCCCAGCAGCCCCCAGCCGCACCGTCAGCCACTGCAGGGCGAGAATGGGGAAGTGGCGCCACCTTAGAGACACTTAAAACCGTCCCAGGGAAGGTGCGAGCTGAGCGGCCAGCCAGGTGGTGCCACGGGAGGTGACTGGTCCTGGGCTGTCCACCCCGGGCCCTCGAGAGAGCCGGACGCTGCTTGGGCTTCAACCAGCACAGCGCCGGGAACCACTTCCTTCAGCACGTTCACGTGGCTGCCCAGTTGAATGGCCATGTTGATTTTATTATTACGAAATCAATTCCCCCTGTCTCTCTTTTTCCACTGGCTACTGAAAATTCCACACTGACCACGCAGCTTGTCTCTATTCCTATTGGGCCGGCATGACCCGAGCTGGCTGGAGACAGTGGCCACTGGCTACAAACCACTGACATTTAAGCCGCAAATCCAACCACTAAAATTGAGAAGTGTATAAGCGTCTTTTATTAAAATAATTAGGTATTTTGCTGAATCAAATGATTCAGAAATTATTTCCTCTGAAGTAATGAATTAGGCAGAGTTATTTTCAACGACTGGGCACCCGACTTATCACAAGCCTTTCTTTGTTTAACATTGTGAATAATTCTGCCAGTACGTGAAACAGCAGAATAGTACACGGAAATATACATGGAAAGATTCTCCATGGAAAAGCATCCCAGTTAACACGGAAAACTCGATTACAACTTTTAAATAATATATTAGGACTCAGGACACTGATTAGGGCTAAATAGGCCTCGTGTGGTCTGGTCTGAATACAGCAGTTACTATTGCAGACTCGAATTCCCCTATGAAATGAAAAAGATCCAAATGGCAAAATGTCGCCCCAGAGCACAGAGGAAGGCTGGCCGGGCACTCGGTGGTGGCGTCCTGGACAGTCTGCCTTGGCCCTTCCATGGGCTCTGAGGGGATGGCGGTGGGTGTGGTCTTCTGAGATCTGCTACTAATTGAAGGCAAAGAACGCAAATGAACCCCCAGGCTGGGATGTGGGGCCATTTAATACCTCCAATCCCACCCGCGTTCTGAAGCAGTAACTATGTTTTCAGGTTGGACGAAAGGTTGACTTTGCTTCAGAGTCTCCCTCATCCACACGCTGTGATGGACATGGAAGTTGTCACCATTTACATACGCAAACATGTACATCTACCCTGAAAGGAAGATCCAAAGACGCGATTGGGCTACATTTCAAAAAGCCCAACCTCAGCGGCGGGACGCGCACGCAAGGCCCGCGTCTGCGACCCGCCTGCCTCTCCCGCGCTCAGCTTCTGTGCTGGGTTCTCCTTCCCGATCAATAAGGACATTATTCCCGGCGCAGATGCGATGCCAAGTTGTCTATTGTGCTGCCTTCATCACGATTCAGTGCTCCTGCGGCTCCAACCTTCTCCGAGCTCTTTGAAACAAGGCCAAAAAATGTATCTAAATTACACCATTTACTCAGGCTAAGAAAAGATCTTTCTTTGCCATGTATTGGAGTTAATAATATTTATTAGCCATCTCATTTATAAACCCTCTCCATAGCAACACTTTAGGTAAGGTTGTAATTTTAAGTCTAGACGGGCGTGTACATCCCAGGGTCTGGTGCGGGCGGAGCAGAGGGACAGGGCACCTTTGCCAAACCGACTGCGTTTCCCAAACACGCAGGGCCGCAGCCGCAGCCGCCATGATTCCGCAGCTAAGATGGCCGGGGAACGGACACGGTGCCGGATTTAGCATCCGCCTCCAAAGACAAAGGGGTTAGTGCAGGAAACAAGGCAAAACATGCAAACCATCACCCCAGCAACTCAAGGATTCTTGGGTAACGCTGAGCTAAAAATCTCGAATTCTGTATTTTTCTTTAGAAAACGACTTTGGACAAGGGAAGAACCACGGTGAAGTCTATGTGCTTTCACACATGATTCTGCTCCCCCTCCTGGCTAATTTCATCCCTCATTGCCCCAAGGTTTCCTATTCCCCACGCAGAATCCTTCTGATTGCGTTTCCGGACGGCTGGCTCAGCCCGCACGGAGAGGAAAATGTAGGTCAGCCACAGACAAGGGCATCCGGCCCATCGCAGGGTCTGCTGGTAACGCCAGAGCCTGGCGGCGGGGCACCGGGAAGGGGGTGCAGGCACGTTCCAGCGGGAGCGCCTTGGGGCAAAGTCCCTCTCCCACCGCGGGCTGGTTTTCTAAGCCACCGACTCCACGCCTGTGCGAGCCCTTCCAACCAGCTACAGTGCAAGGACGAACAGGCCCTGGGACGCGAGCAGCCCTGTGCGCTGCGAGCAGCTCCAACTGGAATGTGCTAGCGGAACAGGCGCCCGGGCGGCCTGGAGAGCAAGTCTCCCCGAGGGTTTGCTGGGGCGTCAGGGGAGGACGCGCACCTGGAAAGGGTCAGACAGGCCTGACTCCCGAGGCTGCTCCGGTGACCGCGTGTAAATTTAGTGTGTGCAGGTGGGAACGGAGCGCGGCGTCGCCCTTCCTGACTGACAGCAGGGCCTGCAGGTCTGAGCTGTCCTCACCTGCACACGCGTGGAGGCCAGGGGAGGCCGTGGGGACCTAATCTCTCCCCAGCAGAGACCCGGCTGGGCCTGCTCGAGGTCCTTGGGGGGGGAAGGGCTGGCTGTACCTGCAGCCTGAGGGTTCCTGACCGGCTACAGGGGGGAACCTGTTCTGATTTTGCCCTTGCTCTCTTGCCTGCTGGGTGTGTTCGGGGGGAGGGGGGTTCCAGAAAATTCACACTATTTCAGATGTGCACTGTGACAGAACTGCGTTGCCATTTCAAAACCCGTATGCAACAGTTTCTTAAAATATGCTGATTTATCTGAAAGGCTTGAATTAATATTTTTAAAGTATTATGTTTAATTTCCACTTGAAAGATTTTCCTGAAGGAAAACAAACAAAAATAAATAGAATACATGATTAAGCTATCACGAAATAACCCTGAGCTCTTTAAAATATCAAGTTAGAACAAATCACAATATTCCTCATGCCACTTATGACGTGTCAAAACAGTAGACGCCAAGAGAAAACCAACGTCTAGTTTTTAATTTAAATTTTACAAGAAGCAGCTGCGAACTGTCAATGAATTACAAGCCAGCAGACAACATTCTGCGAGCACTGTCGATCCAGCGCCACCTCCGTCAAGGACGCAAAGCCGCACGGCAGACACCAGCCGCGGCGAGGCTGCTCAGAGGCCCAGGACGGGGCCCGCAGGTGAGGGGCCTGCAGAGCGAGCAAGCGTGAGGGCTGGGGTGGGGGTGGGGGTGGCCCCTGCTTTGACTACACAGATTCAGAATCGAGAAATTCACATCGGTGCACAAAATAGCAGCCGTGCAATTCCGGATTTTCTGGCATATTAGCTTTGTACGTTTTTATCAAGTTTGGATCCAAGCAAATTGAAGATAATGCTACGTTACCCTCTGTATTCTTAAGAGTATTAAGTGGAAAAGACAATTAGCATTCTAGGGAGTAGACGTTTTTCTAAATCACGCGTTCTGCCCAAACTGGAAGCCAGCCAAGTCGCGCTCTAAAAATATCGACTGGAACTGCTGTTTTCTGAAATAGCGGAGAGCAGAGTTGGGTCTACCGGACTGAGATCACTCCCGTGTTGCCAGCCTATTTTTTTGGTATCTGAACTCACGCAGGCCTCACAGCTCCGACCGCAGTCAGAGGCTAAATGATCCCTCTTTTCCTGCCTCTTTTGTTTTCTGCCTTGTCAGCCTCATCAGCCGTTCATTAACGTCACAGGGTAAACGCTGCCGCTCGGGCCACGCGCTGGGCTGTTTTCACGGAACGGTCCTTCGAGAAGGCGAACACTAAAGATAGCGCGGTGTTGTTATTCTGTGAAATTTTAATCCAAAAAAAACATTTCACTCCACTTGCAAGCTTTTTCTTTTAAAATCCACCGATTCTGAGCAAACGCTGCTACGGTGGTTTTGATTTTAGCTCCGTGTGGGAGGTGACCTGTGGGAGCTTGCCAGCTGAAAACACGAGTATTTCCCCGTTGTTGGAAAGGTGCCAGTGGAGGGTCTTTACCAAGCCACACTCTTTGGGGCAAAACCACGAGCATGTGACCCTTTCCAATGGCCAGAATGAACAGTCGCTGAGCGTCACAACGGCCAGTGCGGGCAGATCACCAGGGCACGCGGCGGCACCGGCCACTGCTGCGGGAAAGAGGGGCTGCAGCTCGACTTCCCCATCCGGGCTGTCACTACCACAGGCCTTTCTTACCTGGCTGGTAAGTAAGTAGACACAGTGACCCAGTGTCTACTTACTAGTGTTTATTTATTTATTTTTAAAGATTTATTTATGTATGCATTCAAGAGCTGGGGTGCAGGCCAGAGGTGCGGGGAGTGAAAGGACTCCCCAGAGACAGAGTGGGGAGCAGGACAGGCGGTTTCACTGAAACACACTGCTGAGGGAGCAGCGGGAGGCAGGAGAGGTCTGCTGCGCTGTGTGGGATGGAACTCGTGCTGCAGAGGCTGCGGACAGCTTCATAGTGCTGAGACTTAACCCCTTGCTCCCCGAGGGAGGCCCCAGATTTTAAATGGCAACACCCATTTGGGCTCACAGCTTCCCAGGTGCACGGCTGGTGCAGGGCCTTCTGCCCACTTCTGCCGGGTTTCAGAAACCTGCCTGGCAGCGACGCCCACTAGTGCCCCTTCTCCCAGAGGGCGGCGGTTCTGGGCAGTGCTGACGCGCCAGCTTTGTCTCACCCCCTCCGACCCCCCAAACCTGTGTGTGGCGGAACCATAGAAGACAGTGCGTCTCCACACAGCGGAGGCAGGAACCGGGGCCAGAGAGCAAGCGTTTACAGGCCCGGCTCTGCGAGGCCTGTTGTTTGAAGGTGGAGCCTTCGCTGGGGCCCTTTTATCAAAGTCCTTCCACCTGCACATTGAGTTTCCTGCAACGGGGGCTCCTGGCTGAGGAGGAGGCGGGTGCTGCCAGCACCAGGTCGGGGTGCAGGAGAGGGCAGCCCGGTCGCGGGCACGCGGCTCCCCGCACACTCGCATGTCAGACGCGCTCGGGGACCTTCGTTTCCTGGGTTTAAACTGGAACCAGCGCCTGCCCGTGGCGCTCCTAGAAGGGTCACTAGAGAAACGCCTTGGCCTGGACCGGGCGGGCAGCGGCGGGGCAGGGCGGGCACGGGAAGGGGGGTGGGCACGGGAAGGGGGGCGGGCGCGTCGATCCCCGCGAGGGCTTTGCACGGGTGGAAACTTGGCTCCTCACGCCGCGCTGCTCCGGGGCTGTGAGCCCCAAGTCCCTCTAAACCTGCCTTCCGAGGCCTCCGTCATCCGGCGCCTGGTCCCTTTATGCCCCAAACCTCTTTCAGAGCAGACAAGCCTCGCCCTGTGCTCCGCGGACCCTCAGTGTCCACTGGTCCCGTCAGCCCAGCTGGGCCAGCTCCTCTGTGTCCCGGCTTGAAGTCAGATCCCCCCGCCCCCCGCTTCCTGTCTCCAAGCTGCAGGCCTTGGGCGGCCCCGGCCAGCCCCGTCTGTGGCGGCTCCGTGCCCAGCAAGACCGTCCCTCGCTTCCTGCCGTCCTGAGCCCCCGGCCCCGGCCCCGCTCGCCTCAGACTCGCCGGCGCTGGACCGCGGCCACGGCGCCCGCTCCCTTCTCCTCGCGTGCCGGGCAGGAGCCGCCCCGGGCAGGTGGCGTCCAGCTCGCCTTGGGGAGAACTGAGGGGGACCCCGCGCGCCTGCCGGGGAGCAGCTGCAGGTGCTTTTTCAAGATAATTGAACGTGCAGCGTGTCGAAGCATAATTCAATTTATCGCAGTTCAGTTCAGTTCAAAAAATGTTTGTTGGATTCCTACTGAGTTCAGAATCGTAACACTGGGGAGAAAATGGAGGGGAAGGAGAAAAGCAAATAACTAATTAGTTAACTAACACGTGGGCATGAGAGGCGCCCAGCGAGCGTGCGAGGGCGGAGCAGCCGCGGGAGGAGGCAGGGCGCCGGCTGGGGGGAGCCCGGCACAGCAGGCATGGGGAGAGGGACCACAGGCCTCCCTGGGGGCGCAGGGGTCGGTCTCAGCTCTGCGCAGCTGTCCGCAGCCGCTGCAGCACGAGTTCCGTCCCCTGCCAGGGAGCTGACCCCCACCCCGGGCACAGCAGACTCTCCTGGCTCCCCGCTGCTCCCCTCAGCAGTGGATTTCGGTCAGTCTGCCTGTTCTGCTCCCCACTCTGCCTCTGGTGAGTCCTCTCACCCCCCCATCTCTGGCCTGCGCCCCAGCTCTTGTGTGCACAAGTAAATAAAACTAAGTATTAAATAAAAAAAGAAAGGGGCGGTTTCAGTTTTGAGTGACAGGGTACCCGGTGGAGACAGACGCCAGGCTGGGCGAGGAGCAGCCTACGCCAGCCGCCCCCTTTGGGGTTCCAGCCTCCGGTGGGTCGTGCCCCGGGTCCAAGCTCCTGGGCAGGATGAGGGAACAGACGCCTACAAATAACTTATTGACTTTTTCTGTTGTTTTAAGCTCGTGGGTGATTAATGCAAAGACAAGGCTCAATCTTCGGGAATCCATTGTCTGAAACACTGGCGTCCAGGTTCCATCTCAAACTCAACCACCGCGTGGGCGTCTGGAGGCGAGCGGGCAGCGGGCACACGCATCAGCCATGACTGCAGAATCCGGAAATAATCTGAGAAATAGCTCGAAAGGCGGCATTTTCCCAAAGGTGACGAAACCAAACATAGTTTCACTAAAACATGCGCTGACGCGGTCGTGGCCTCAGCCTGACGGCCCGGCCACTGGGGCCCAAGAACAGAGGGGCGCTGGCCCCCGCCGGGCTGGACGCACAGGGGTGGACAGTCCCGTCATGGTCATCTGATGTGTTAGTGGACGTTCATTCGTGCAGAGGCTCCGGGGAGATTTCCATGACAACATCCCTTCACGAGAGGCTCCTCCACGCTAAGGAGCCGCGTGCACTTCAGCCAGGCCATCCGGGCCAAGGGCCTGTTCCCTCTGAGCACCTTCCACTTCGCAGGTGGTGGCGCCGGCAGCCTGCTCAGGGGTCCCCTGGGAGAAGCACCCGCAGACCAGGGGCCTCCCGAGAGCAAGGACTGAGCTTCTTGCACCAGCTCGGGTGGAAGTGAGGTCAAAAAGCCTTTGGGAATGCTGACCCCATCACTCTAGAAAGGCGTGTCTTGTTGGCATTTTTTGTTTTCTTATGCTAAAAACGGCAAATACTCTATTAATAAACAATCTCCTTATATCGCCTATTTTATGAAATAGAAATGTAAAGTGGGCAGTGAAAACACCTGGGCTTGGGGTCAGACCCTGTCTGCACCCTGCCAGGAGGTGTGGAGGGCGTGCCAGGGAAGTCTACTAGGGGACTCCCCTGCCTCAGAGGGCGCCTGAGCATACACCGGCAAGCCTCGCTGTGGTAGAAGATTCTGGAATCCACAGTCACACAATCAGCTAGGACCACACGGAGGCGCTACACCAGTGCTCCAGACCCACCCTCAGTGACCGCTGGCCAGCCCCTGCCACATGGTGACCACAGGCGCACGCGCCCCAGATGGTGTCCTGTAAAAGGCTCCAAGTGTAAACCCCTGTGGGCTCGCCTGCTGAGAAAGGAGAGGCCTGTGATCTTCCAGCGCAGACCCCGGGGTGACGGAACCGCCTCTCCCTTGGGGACGGCAGTCCCTTTCCCTCATCTGGGACAGCGAGGCCGCGGGGATGGCCAGGCAGCTCACCCGGGCCCTGCCCGCCTGTCTGCCTCACCCGCAGCTGCTTCCCAGCCCCGCAGTCGCTGTGGCCTGTCCTCTGCTCCTGACCCGGCTGCTCAGCAACCTCTCCTCCAAGGCCTGGCTGCGGTGTCACGAGGGCAGTGATGGGGACACTGACAAGGCGGCTTAGTGCAACCGGGCCCCATGGACCTGAGCATGCTGTCCCCTGTGAGCCACGGCACCCACTCCCTCCCAGATGCCGCCTCCCACGCCCACTGCTTCCCTGCTGCCTCTGCCCGCAGAGGCCTGGAGGGTGGCAGAGCCAGCCCAGAGGCTGGACCCGCCCTGGCAGCAGCTCAGCTCAACGTCACAGGACACCTGCCATCGCCGACCAGCAAGGGGACTGCCATCCCTCTCACAGGGGGGGAGAACGGGTGTCAGGGAGGTTAAGGCTCACGGCGTGCGCATAACAACTTTGGCTGTGTAAGAAAAGAACTAGGTCGTCATCCGTATACCTCCCGTGAGAGGGAAGGCAGTCAAACACACGTACATGGAAGCACATTTTGGGGTCAGCTCTCCATCATTTAGAGACAGAGCACTGAGATCCAAAGAGATTAGGAAGTTAAAAGGCACAGTTTAAGATTATAAAGGAATTAGAAGCAGACAAAAATAGAACTTTAAGTATCTGACTTCCAAGCCAGAGTTTTCGGCAGCACAGGCACTGTAGTAACGGAACCACCAAGGAGATCTGTATAATCACCAGGAGCTGTCTTGAGACAGCCGGCAAAACAAAACAAGCTCAGGCTGTAAGAACAGAACAGTGTCCCCAGGAGGGAGGGGCGGGGCAGGCTCACCCGGAAAGGGGTCAGCTGCGCCATGTGGCTGGGTCAGAGCGGTGAGGACAGTGGCATGCATACACACCTTGGTCTAAAAGTCAACACCTGAAACTGCTATTGGATCATAAACCAGTGTCACTTCATTTAAAAGAGGAAAGCCAGGGCCTCCCTGGTGGTGCAGGGGTTAAGACGCAGCCTATGAAGCGTGTGCAGCCTCTGCAGCCTGAGTTCGATCCCCGGCCAGGGAGCTACGCACATGGCGTGACAGGCCTCTCCTGTCTCGCCCGCTGCTCCCCTCAGCAGTGTGTTTTAGTGGATCTGCCAGTTCTGCTCCCCACTCTGTCTCTGGTGAATCCTCTCACCCCCCACACCTCTAGCCTGTACCCCAGTTATTGTGTGCATAAATAAATAAATCGTTAAAAAAGAGGAAAGGCAAAAAATAATAATGGTGATGGTGATGATAGCAATGATGACAAATCTTGAGCTCTCTCAAACCCAACGAGAGGTGACATTTTGTGCTTCTTTCTTACAGGGACGTAAAGACATTCAGGAAGCCCCAGATCACAGGGACGTACACGGCAATGCTTGTGAGGGGTCCAAGTTTCATGGCGCCAGCAGAGGGTTCTCACCTGCAGCCCGCTCTGTCCACTGGAGAACGACCTCTCACACTGAAGCCACATGCCTCATTGCTAGGAAGGTGGGACTCAGGGTGGGGGAAATGTCAGATTTACAAGAGTGTAGGTGAAATCTCTGACGTAAGGAAAACTGCTTTCTTGGAATAATTAAAATAGCCTCATGTGCAGCCACATGTAGGGAGAGAAAGAGAAAACAAATGAATGCAAGTGATTAAGAAAGAGAACCACAGATCTGGGGCTGGACAGAACCATCTCACAGGCACTAAAGGTCAAGAAATGAAGGATTCCTTTGCATCTTGACCTTAGGACACTCATCAGTTCTTCATAAATCCAGCAAGAAACTGTCTTTCAAAAACATCATAAGAGAGCTGAGACATTCTTAACAATATGGAAACTATTTTAATATCCACTTATAATACATTTTAATGCCCATGCATTGGAAAAATTAACATTATTAACAAGGCTATATTACCTGAAGTAATAGAGCTTCAGCGTAATCCCTGTCAAAATCCTGACAGTACTCTGCACACAAATAGAACAATAAAAATACTTGATACCATAAAAGACTCTTAATAGTCAAACTCCGAAGAAAAACACACACACAAATGCTTCCTCAGTCCAAACTATACTACGAAGCAACATTAATCAAAGCAGCATTGTATTGAAATGAAAATTGACACATAGATCAATGCAACAGAGTTGAGACTCCAGAAGTAAACCAAGATTTATATGGGCATCTAATTTATGAGAAAGGAGACAAGAGCATACAGAAAACGAGTTTCCTCCGTGCAATAGAGAAAGAAATGTCTCTTTAATAAATGGTGCTGGGAAAATTGCATAATCACGTGCAAAAGAAAGAAACAAGACCATAAACAATCATTCATTCAAAAAGAGTAAAGTATTGAGTGTAAGACTTGAAAGATCTGAAAATACATGGAAGAAAATGAAGGCGAGATGGTGCTCGATGGCAGCCCTGGGCGTGTCTTTAGAGACTGAACCGAGGGGTAAAGGAAATCAATAGCGAAAATAAACAAATCTGAATACAACTAACGAAAAAGCTTCCGTACAATGAAAGAAGCTATCAGCCAGAGAAGAAGTGACGCTTGTCACACAAACACGTGTATATACACAATCAGATACCATACAGCTATAAAAAAGATTAAACCCTGTCATTTGCACAGCACGGGGGACACTCGGCGCCGCACTAAGTGAAATGGTCAGAAGGAGAAAGACAAACACCATGTGATTCATCGTGGGGAAGAAAAGAAACGAAAAACAATGAACAAACCAAACGGACTTCTAAAGGCTAGGACTGAAACGGTAGTTACGAGTGAGGGAGGAGGGCGGCGGGGAAACTGGATCAAAGGGGCTCATTGTGCCATGAAAAATGGACGGTGGACCTTTAATGGTAGATCTGGATTTATGATACTTTACACTTAACACCTACGCAACGTTACAAACCAATGTTGGATCAATAAGAAAATATACAAACACCAACAAAACAAAAACAATAAAACAGCAAAAATCTACAATAATATAAATTGTTTTCACGAAGGTAGAATGAATTGAACATTTTAACAATCAAAACAGTCAGGCCGCCGCATTTCACACGTAAGGAAAATGTTACCAAGACCCTGGGAGGAGGCTCTACTTCACCTGGAATTGTCTACGAGGGCGCCCCAGGGCTTCGCTTAGTGTCCGGGATGCATTTTTCTCTCATTCATTGTAACTTAGAAACAGCCCTGTGTTTCCATGAGCCCCACCTCGCGCCCTGCACTGCTGGGATCTCCAGCGCTGTTTATCCATCCCCGGGCCTCTGCTCTTCTCCTGAGAAGGGGCCCTCTCGGAACTGTTACCGAAAGGCCCTGCCTAGGCTGGTTTCTCTTTATGAAGGATGCCTCATGCTCCCATTGCTGCAGGATGTTTTATGCCCAACAACTAAGGAATAATTTAATAAGGTTCTCTAGAGCCAGCACAGAAAAGTAACCAAAAGCCTGACTAAAATGATTAAGGTTATTCATTAGCCAGGGGATTTGTATTTTATGTTTACTTCACAGTATGGCTACAACAGAAAATAGATTTCTTCTCCTCTTCATTGATTGCATAGAAAACCCACTCACTGGTGCAGACGGGATAATCACTGAAATCACGTCCGGAATCAACATCACGACAGATGAAGCACTGCACGAGTTTTCTCACACCGATTCGGTGGCATCACACATTATTGTTCTCGAATTTTACTATTAAGACACGGATTCTGGGAAGATTCAGGGCTTCAGTTCAGAGGCTTAGCCGCCTGGGTTGTCCCGCGGCGCTGCCGAAAGCCGGCTCACCTCACCCGCGTGGGGACGCTCCCTTCCAGTCTGGCTGTCGCGCCTTGAGGACAGACGCACAGTGTTGTCCGCACCCCCAGGGCCTGCCGTGCCGCACACCCACACCACACGCCACGACCAGCGGTGTCATCGCAGCCACGACCTAAATGACCCCAAGTCACTGTATCATAACCAATACATGGGGGAGTAGCCATGAATGACAGGAGCGCTTGTGTGTTTATTTCATTCATTTCCATTAAAATTCAACATCTACCTTTTTAAATTTTCTTAATTTTTTCTCTTTGCATCGAGGTGACTTTGCTTTTCAACGCTGTCTCGACTCCAAGTGAAGTTTCTCATCTCAGCCTCTGAGCCCTGCTCACCACCCCGCTCCCAATCGCCCCGTCTCCACCCCCCACCGCCTGGCTGCTCCCGCCCCCATCTCAGCCGGACTCTGTGGTCAGCGTCCAGGGCTCTGTCCCTGTTTCTGCTGCGTGTATTTCCTCACTGTTGCTTTTGCTTATATTCCACAGACAGCGAGGTCACGCGGTATCTATGGTTCTCCTTTAGTTTTATTTCATTAGCTCAATCCCTCTGAGGTTCCAAGTTGCCCAACACGGCAAGATCTCAGCTTTTCATGGCCGAGCAGTATCCCATTGTGTACATCGGGGTCTTCTCAATCCTCGCGCCCCTTGTCTGGCACTGGAGTGTTTCAACATCTTGGCTACTGTGCACGGTCAACAGTGGTGCCAGGCGCACAGGAGTGTGTGCACCTTTCAGAGTAGAGTTTTCACAGTCTTGAGATGAATATCCAGAAGTAGGGTGATTGCATCGCATGGTAATTCCATTTTTGAGCCCTCCCCTTCCACTGCTTTCCAAGAGGGTGTGCCAGGGGGCCCGAGGGCCTTTTCCTCCACATCCTTGCCAGCCAACACGCAGCGCTTTTTTGCAAACACGCGTGAGATGGTCTCTCGCTGTGGTTCAGATCTGTGCTGAAATTTACTTTTGAGCATCAGACAACAGCCCCGTCAGTCGGGCGGGGGGTGCACAATACCAGTGAAAATAAACAGCCTCCACATGTAATTTTCATGATTAGAAACTAATGGTAATAAAGGTCACCTATTGAATGACTTACAAAGAAAAAATAGCATCTTTTTGTTTTGATTAGGTTGGGTTAGTATTTTCTTAGCTATTTCTTCAATCAGTATTCCTCAGGTCTGCATGGTTTGGCTGCTGGGCAGTCTCTTATTAATTTGATCTTCAACAGTAAATATCAGCAAAGGTACTTTGTTCATCTCAGAATGATTTTACTAAGTACAGTGTTTTCTAATTATTTAAAATCCTTATGCCACAGAACCTGTGTATAGATATAATTTTGTGACCTGCTACCACCAAGCTTCTCATTAATTGAAGATTTCTGGGGAAATGGCAAGCTGTTTTGCCTGTAGTAAAATATCCAACTATATTGTGCAGCCAGGCTCTTTTGATAAATTGTGAAAACACTTTTCAAGCTGATTAGGGTCTATTATTAGCAGACACATGCATCTTTGAATAAAGCGTTTTGAGAAAACTATTAAAGATTGCTTTAATAGTGAAAAAAATCCATCACAATATTTCATATTAAAGATAATCCGAATGTACAGGCCACATACATGCGTAAGAAACCATGTTAGAGAGCGTCCGTGGACAGCTGTGCCTTGAGGCGAGTGGTCTTGAGTGGCCTGGAGCCAGCTGGGAGGGCCAGAGGCTGGCTGGGCCCAGCTGTGCGGTCCCCTGGTTCGTGTGTCGGTCCTCCCACAATCCGGCGTCCTCACTATTGTTAGTAAATTTTATTTCATTTTTTTGAGATGAATGATTTTAGTTTTTTAAACAACGACTCATTCTTTTAGTTGGGGTGACATCACGACTCTCCCCGGCAGGCCTGCAGGGGGTCCGTGCCACATCACACACAGTCGCCTCCGGGGTCAGTTGTGCTTCTGTCCCTCTTGGGTCTTGTCCTGCCTCTCCCACCACCACCGACCCCCCGCCCCGGCCCCCTCACCGCTCGGGGCTTCCGAGGGCCCCAGAGCCAGCTTTCAGATTGTCTCTCTGGCTCTTCATGTGGTTTCTCTAGGTGCCACCTATTTAGTGACGCCATCTGGTGTATCTTTCTCCTCCGGATTTATTTCACTCGGCGTTACCTCTTCCAATCCCCTGCATTTTTTAATTTGACGTGTTAACGTGCCCTGAATTTGCCGTGCGGGTTTGATGTGTGTCTAGTCTTGTGCCATTCTACGGATGGGAGTTTTCTAAAATCTATGATACATAATGGACAAAGAAAGAAATTTGGCTTTTGAAAACGCTCCATCCCTTACATTTCTGGAATACAAAACGGTTAGATCTTAAAGAGTTTATTTGGGTCAGAATTATTTCTAGAACCAACTAATGAGCGAGGCACGTCTGTACCAGACCAGCATTGGCTTTATAGCTTAAAGTCCTGCCTTTAAAGGTGACTGATGCTTTTCAGTCCAGAAAATCAGAGATGAGCACAAAATCCCAACAGCTTCTTGTTTCTGGGAGACTTGGCTTCCAGAGGCCCTGCTGGGAGCCCCCACAAAGATCCTCTGTGTTCTCAGATAAAGCATCCTGTTGCCCGGCTTCCTCAGTGGCTTCTTATGATTCTGTTGACAAAACTTGACGTTGACGTTCACACAGATCCTCCATTCTCATCCCGCCGAGGGAGGACCAAGGCCCCATTTACAGGACGTTCCTTTACCCGCATGTAGGTTACAGCAGTGGCCTTCAATTGCTGTTTTATAGCCCTCCTCAGGCGCTGGGTGCACTATCCCCCTCACTACACCCTTCTTTACATGTTGATGCAGCGTAGTAATGACTGCACTTGTATCATTGATCTACTTGCCCACTGAACTCCTAATCCGGGGCGTGAAGAAGGAATCCGAACCGTATCAATCGTGGCTTGAGACTCACCGATGCCCGGCTCTGCCGAGCTGCCTGGCACATACCTTCGTTGAAAAGATGCCCATCGTCTGAGAAGGAAGCAAGCAAACCACCGGCAAGGCAGCACGAGCTCGGCTTTCCTGGGTTCGGGAGATGGGGTACTGGGGGGGATCGCGCTCACAAACCACAGGGAGGCAGCGAGAGGCCGGAGCACAGCAACCTGTCAGGCTACCTTGTGAAGACGAGCGGAGGAACACAGGTGCAGGGGGCATGGGGGGGGGCAGTCATTCAGGGGTGTGCTGGCTTCTGTTTGCAAGTGCCAGGCAACTTGAAGCGATTTTTAAATTACCTGACAAAAAATATCAAGGCAGCGTTATCCGTGGGCAGACATGACACAAAATGTAAGTTTGGAAATGACTCGAGCACAGTAGACCAAGTGCGGTGACTGGGCTTGCCCAAGGATCAAGAGCCACAGAGAAGGAGCTAAAATAACACACACACACACAGAACCTCCTCCGGAAACACTCGGTGACTCGCCCCAGCCACACCGCGGCCTGGAGTTTTATAATTTTTTTTCATTTTGGGGACACAGAACTACAGCAGGGAAAAGAGAAGCTGAAGATGAATCAGAGAAACAGGAAAGATTAAATCAGACCAAGAACAAACTCTCGCGAGGAATCGAGGCCTTTCGAAACCAGTGAAACAGGCGAAGAATCTCTGCCGTTTGGACAGAAAGGTGTCATGCGAGACAGAACCTTTTGAGGTTCTGAACACCTTTGAGCAGTGGGATAAGGGGAGCGGAATCTGTAAAGCTGGCGTGTCTGGCATGTGCTTCCATCACTCAATTAAATATAAATGCATGACGTCGAGCGTGCAGGTTACACACTCATCATTCCAGCACCTCAGGGCTCCCGTGTGCGGGATCAAGGGTTATTGATGGGAAAAAGAAATTAGATGTCATTGGAAAGCAAGCTAATCAATGTTAATTTAAAAAAAAAAAAACCTTTAAATAATACTCACATTTTCCCTAAACTTTCTTTAGATTTGATCATGAGAAAAGAGAGCTGAGTCAGTGTGAGGAATGACCGCAGGGACACTCGGGCACCTGTCTAGGGAGTCCCACATGACCCACATTTTGTTCAATTATTTGTAGCACACGTGCGGGGAGGTGATTTTTACATGCGCAACCTCCATAAAAAGCCACACTCACGTGTGGGAGCACAGCCGCCCTTCTGTCTAGTGGAGCACAGAATGGACGACGGGCTCGGGGGATCCACTGAGAGACACGCCTTTCCTGCACGTAAATGAGGCTACAGTCAGCGACCAACACTGAGCAGACATCGTGGGCAGACCCGGCAGACCCAGAAACCCTGCGCTTCAAATCTAGTATTTGCACACCAAGAATTGACAGATGTGATCATTCCCACGAATGAGTGCTTAGCCGTCCGCGTCGCAGACGTAGGAACTGGCCAGGACTGCCAGGACCGCCGAGGCGAGAAGATGAATGAAGACGAAGTCAAGAGGACTTGAGAGAATCATGCAGCCTTAGAAGAAAGCCTTGTACCCCAGCAAGTATTCCCAAGACCGTCTTCCCGGGGGAAACTTGGGGTGCGTTTCCAGCCCTTCCCGAAGGAGGCTAGCGGCCAGCTAGGTAATACCAGGGTAGCGTTTCTGAAATTAACTCCGCCCGCTGCACCCTGCATCCGCTCACTGGGTCTTCACGACATCCCTGCCACGTGATCACGGTCCTTATCTTACACTCAACGACTCTGGGACCCAGGGAATAAGCGCTGCAACTAGACCCAGCAGGAACAGGCTCCTGGGTCCTTCTGGAAGGTGCCACCACGTTTCTGTGGCTTTGTGTTTCCTGTCTCCTCCTTGGCTTCTGCATAAAGCCCCACTTAGGTGAACTCTCAGTATTACGACCTGGAAGTTATTTAAAGAGTTTTGTTAGGCGGTAAGTGCCAAGCTTCCCCCAGCAGACAGAGCATCACAAAACCTTCCAGACTCACGGCAAATGCCACACACAACCACTCAGCAAGACACCTGCGGTCTCCAGAGACACTTGGAGACCATCGTGGAAAATAATTTGCCTTTAGAACCAAGGGTTTAGATTTTACTTCTATTTTTTTTAGCCAATTTCTAATTCTGCAGCTTCTACGAATCGCCCTGTTAGTCTCCGCTTATCCTCTTTCAAATAAGAGAGTGACGCTCTGCGGTGACTGACACAGCTAAGGGCACCGGTGTCTGTAAGCACGCTGCAAGTCACAGCTCTTCGTCAGCATGGTTTAGCAAATGCTCATAAAGCAGGGGGCCGATTTCTGGGGGAGATGTCCCCTCGTGTGTGGCCTCCTCTGTCGATGGCCACCCCCAGAATGGCCCGGAGACCGGCTCTCCCCAGCGACGCCACCAGACACCTCAAAGGGAGCCGCTAGGAGGTGATTAGAGGGTCGATTCCAGCTTCCCGCTTTACCTTGTGGTTGTTATTTCACCAAGGAGAGCTGCGAGCACCGGGAAACAGAGCATCCCGCAGGAGCAGGAGGCGAGGCCGTGAAAGAAACAATTAGGCCTAATTGACTCAGCAGGTGGAGAAAGCCAGAAACCAGGTCTAGAAACCAGAGCAGAGCCTGGTAGACAAGATGTCTGTTTCTGAGCTGTGCGGGATGAGGGGGGAGGAAGGGGGAGCCCCCACCCCAGACCACACTGTCCACTAGATTGTTCTTAGGGGGGGATGAGCACCTAACAGCCGATGGCGATGAAATCAGAATTAGAAATAAGACAAAGGACCCCGCCAGGCTATTCTTGGAACATGGCACATTTTTAAAATGTCCTAATCTCTTGTTAAAGTGCCCCCGCGCGCTGGGACTGCATGACGAGGGCCACTGCGGAGGCTGCACCTGCACCCCAGAGCATGTACACGCTTTGAATCAATAAAAGTGATTTAATTAAAAAATGATGAAACCAAACAAAATGAGATATCACTTCAGAAGCAAAAAAGTAATAAACTACTCAAACCAGACGGCATTTGGAGAAGCCGCTATCCCCCGCCTCGGCCGCGCCAGGGGCCCCCGGCCAGCAAGGCGTGGGCCGGGCCGAGGTCCACACAGCGCTGGCCCTTCCTGCTGCGAGTCTGGTCCATACCCAGCAGCACCGCTGCCCTTCCCGCTGCCCTCGCTGCAGGCCCCGGCATATGTAGGGGGGTGCACCCCCAGGTGAGGCGCACAGTGCCTCATCTGCATCCGCAGGGGCTGGGCCTGTATCTCTAACTCAGACACAGCCTTGCTCACTGTTAGCTCCATTAAAAATATAATCTCATAGAAAATAAAAAACGGGCCCTCCTTGGTGGCGCAGGCGGTTGAGCGCCGCACTGTGAAGCTGTCCACAGCTTCTGCAGCACGAGTTCGAACCCTGACCAAGGAGCTGACCCGCATGGCTCAGCAGACCTCGCCTGTCTCCCCGCTGCTCCCATCAGCAGTGGATTTCATCAGTCTGCCTGTTCTGTTCCCCGCTCTGTCTCTGGTGCATCCTCTCACCCCCCCACCTCTGGCCTGCACCCCTGTTCTTGTATGCACCAATAAATTAAAATAAATCTTAAAAAAAAGGAGTCTTTACCTTGTGGTGTAGAAAGCAAACACTGAAAGGGACACATCGGAAGGAGCTCAGTCTGGTGCTGTAACAGACGAGCTCATGTCTGTTTCGGGGGGATGGCACAGGAAAAAAAGGACCCCAGCTCATGCACATAGCAAGTGAATCTTCAATACAAAGTGATTCTAAAAACTGGCTAAAATTTAGGGGAGAAAAATATACCAGTCTCAATATAGACAAAATACTTTCCAAAAAATACGAGGTTTTTGAAAGTACTAGAAACTTACACATATTAATATTTATGTCATCCCATGCTGATAAAGATCTCATTAGGGAAACTTCAAAACCAGAAGCTGGGAGGAAAAACATTAATCACGTTGACCGCCTAAAATGACATATAATGCTGGCATCTCCCGGGCACCGTCAGGAACACGAGAGAGTGAACAGACTCTCCCGCAGACTCGCCGGGTGTGAGCCCAGGGCCACCTGCCCATACCCCTTTCCCCCTCCTCACGTTCCGCACCCAGGTGTCTCCCAGGAGGGGTGTGGATGTGCCAAGGAGGACTGGGGAGGCCTGGGGGCCCGGGGCAAGCATCCCTGCCGGGCTATACCTGCACAGGGCTCCAGGGCCCGCCTGCCCTCCTGCCAGTCTCCCAGGGCTCTGGACCCTGCACCCGGTGGGTCAGTCAGCACATGGAAGATGCAGCTTAATAAGGTTAAACGTTATAGGGATGCACGCATCAATAATTAAAGATAAAATCTGCAAGTGATGACACTGAAGTGGCTGCTCAGTTCGTAAACGGAGCAGTAAACAGTTAAGTCTTGAAAGACACCCGATGTATAATCAAAGAAACAGACACCCAAGCAATAAGGTGTGGCTTCCTCCCAGGAGGCGCAAGGCTGCACAGGCCCACCTCCCTGAGCTCTCACTGCCTCAGGACCTGATCACCCTGCTTTCCTGGGGCTTTACTGTGACTGCTTTGGGGAGGATAAATCAGCACAGCTTTTCTGGAAATTCTGTCATTATTACCACAGGCTGTATATTCTGACATGGAAATCCCATTTCTAGGCGTCTGTCCCACATCTTAAGAAATGGCAATATGGGCCTCCCCGGTGGCGCAGCGCTTGAGCGCTGGGCTGCGAAGCTGCCCACAGCCTCTGCAGCGCCGGTTCGATCCATGGCTGGCTGCTCCCCGGCCACCAGAGACGGTCCCACATGGCGCGCAGACCTCTCCTGCCACCCGCTGCTCCCCTCAGCAGTGTACTTCGTCAGTCTGTTTGTTCTGCCCCCCGCTCTGGCTCTGGTGAATTCTCTCACCCTCCTGCGGTTCTGACTGTACCCAGTGCTTATATAAATAAATAAATCTTAAAAAAAAAAAAAAAGAAAGAAATGGCAATAAGCCAAGGTGTATGTCTTTCCTGCACAATGTGTTTTAATTCATAGAAAACAATCCACTTGAGTTGGTAAAACAAATTCTATCTGTGGGTATAAAAAGGACACACGTTCTCTTAAACTCAGCCACATTTCACTGATGCCCGAGCGTTTACTATAAAAAACACTTGGGAAAATATGTTGCATGACAACAGTACTTATCTTTGTAAAATAGAAATTGAGTTCCCATAAAGTATATCCTTTTTATAAACTAATTTCTAATATACACAGGAAACTAAAAACGCATAACCTTTGTCTTATGTTGCTTTCCCAGAATCATACTCCAGCACAAGCCCTCGCAGGGGGATGCTCTTACAGTGTGGCCCCTGATGACACCAGCTTGAGTCTGGGGGACGAGGCCGGGCCTGGCACGAGTAGCCAACACCTGGGGACACATGGCACGGTCCCTGGAGCGCTCTGGAGATGGGGAAGCTTCCGATGTCCTGGGCCTGCCACAGGAGACAGAGGGAGGCTTGGCAAGGTCAGGAGGGGACCCCTGGGTGCCTCGGCAGGGCCGCGGGTGGAGGCTGCAGGGCCCGGCGTTCTCGGGACCACACCGTGGCCAGCGAGGCGACCAGGCAGCTGCCTGCTCCCCGCCACCTCCCAAGGGGCCAGTGGAAGCCAATGTCCGTTGGCCGCTGCAGGGAGGGGCACTGGGGAGTCTCTGCACGCCTCTCCATTCCCCAGTAACCCTAAAACTGCTCAAAAAACCAGTCTTTTAAAAAGTTTTAAAAAGTCAGCCTCCTTTTCTCAGTTTTATCCCAAGTTGTGAAGGAGGAGCAAAGGCCTTTGAGTCCCCGTCTTTTACGCCTGTGATGTCTCATCCTCCCCGCGGGACAGATTCTCCAATGAAAAGCAGAACAGGGGAGAAGGTGGCCACGGATGTCTCCTGGCCTCGCCAGACCAGAGCCGAGGGAGGCCCTACTCCGAGCCTTGTCAAGTCATCTCCAACTTCCTACCAAGGCGTGCAGTCAACAGACCCGGCGCACGGAGCAGCCAGCCCGGGGCCTGGCAGGAGGCGGTCAGGAGGGGCCACACCCAGCCAGCAGCCCTGGCACTGGGAGCCACGGGTGGAGCCACGGGCAGGATTCACGGGTGGAGCCACGGGCTGGCCTGTGCTGTGCCTGCTCTGGTGGGTCCTGCGGCGGCTCTGCCCAGTGTGGGCCCCGGGCGGGCTCCTGCTCAGTGACTCACCACGTCCCGTCCTCACCACCCCTTCGGGCAGCCGGTAGTTCACGGGGCCTCACCAGTCTCTGCACCCACCACGCTGGAGCCACAGCCTCAGGCTCGACACCGCAGAGACGCCCTCTTCACCCCAGGGGGACGCTCTCCCCTACTGCGGACACTCTCTCCCGAGGAGAGTTAGTCCTGCAACTGCCGTGGTTCTGCTGGGCCTTGCGCGCGCCGGGGGACGGAGAACCAGGCCATGTCCACGTGGCTTCCCAAGCACGTACGTGATCGCAGTCGGCGCTGAGTCGTGGACGCTGTTTTCTTTTCTCCGTTCCGGGCAACAAGGTCAAAGAATTTTCTTCGCCTTATTTAAAACTCGCGCCTGCAGTTCCTTCCTGCTGACCCTAGTCACGTTACAGTTGTCCCGGTCACTCTGCCAAGTCTGGGGTGCGCCGAGCTTTCCCATCACGTGACGTGGTTCATGACTTCTCGAAAACTCTTCCCTGGAAAAGCACCCCTGGGCTTTGCCCCCTCAGTACACAGTGAAGAATTCAGGGCCATGGCCTTAAAACAGAAACTAGGGCTCGTTCACGACTGCTGGCGACTCACTCAGCCCCCCAAGTCACCCGCTGCTCTGTCAGCTGCAGCAGAAGCTGGTTCAGATGGTCCTGGGCGCAGGCTGGGCGCGAGCTTGGTAAGGGCCCAGGTGGGCCCACTCGGCCACGCCTGTTTCATTCACAAAATAGAGTGTCCCTCCCTACATCCCCCTAGGATCTGTCTCCACCTCGCCCAAGCAACTCACGGAGAAGCAGGAGGAAAGGCCACAGCCGTGACGTGAAGCTCTCTGTGGCTCCCGAGGCCTGGGCCTTCGCCTGTGGAAATGCAGATACCGCGGTGGCTCCTGCACCGTGGTCAGCGCTTCAGTCTCCAAGGTCACCGGGGCCCCATCCTGGGGCTCTGTCTCCTCACACCCATCCAGCCCCCCCAACCCCTCCCCACAACTCCCCACACCTCCCCACGCACGGCCCCCTGCCCACTCCACATGCCCACGCAGGGACACTGAGCGGCGGGGGGGCAGCTGCAGGAGGATCAGGCCAGGGAGACCAGGAAGGGGGTCGCCACCTGAGGGCTCCACACTCCACGGGGCTCCCTGGCACAGGGAGCCGCTCCTGGACGCAGAGAGACAGCACTGGGCGGGGTGTCAGGTTTCCAGGGTCCTTAGCTAAGTCCCCTTAGAAGCGGCCCTGGAATCGAGGGGAAGGAAGCCGTGAGCCAAGGCCCCCTCCACGGACCACAGTTAACGACGAGTTAATCACCTGCCAGAGCTCTGCGGTGCGAGCCGGTCGGCACCACCCCGGGTACCCGCAGGAGGACGCGGCGCACACTGGAAAACACTCCGTCGTGGGATACTCAGACGCTGAAACAGATTCCCAAACCAATCAATTTTGCTTAAAATATTTTAAGGCCTATCACTAATCTTGGTGTGCAATTACGAGATAAATTGCCAATCACAGACTGTTTTCATAAGTGCGATTTTTTTTGATGTGTGAAGGAGCCGTCAGCTTACTTTATATCATCACCAGAGACAAGAACTCCCCTGAAGAAGGGAAGGGAGAAGCAGCAGCGACAACATTTAGATGTGACTGAGCTCACACCACCACACCGGGGTTCTAGCAGATGGCTGGGGGGGGGGCTCAAAAATATCCTGTCACCCAACATCTTGAGCGATAAGGAATAAAACTTTAATCTGCAAATACAACTTGCGATCCACGGCAGTGGTATGTACAGAGAACTACTTACACACGGCTTATTTCACTACTTGCATGTATTTCTAGTTAAACTCTATGATGAAAAAATCGTCACAATCTTGCTGTCCTTATCAAATTTTAGAGTCAAATGGTTATTCTTTATTTGGAGGTATTTTAGAGAGCAATGTCTGACACAATACAGCTGCATCCAAATAAACATCATCTTCACAAACATGTAAATAAAATTACTCATTATGCTTCAAAAACTGTACACATGTAAAATTAAATATGCATGTAATTTGTTTCTTTTCCCCAGACATGTACTTTAGATCTTTTTTTTTAAATTAATGTGATGTTGGCAAAGATAAAGCTAATTTTTTTTTGCTTTTAGTCACCACGTAACTGGGTTTTCGATCCCCGCAAACAATGCTACGAACTGGAAGAACAACATGTGCTCATGGAAAGATCTGATCAAAATATGAAAAACAGTGACTTAAAAAACCTCATCCGACGGTAAAGCTATTCTGATGACCCAGCAATTCCACTCCAGGATGCAAAAACACTAGTTTGCAGGGGCACCTGCCCTCCTGTGCTCACTGCAGCACGGTTTCCAGCAGCCACGCGGTGGGAGCAGCTGAGCGCCCAAGGACAGAGGGGAAGGTGAGAGGATGCAGGCCACACGCGAGGGAATATTAGGCAGCTGTAAAAAAGACAAAATCTTGCCACCTGTGACAATATGGACGGAACTAGAGCCCATTCAGTCAGAAGGAGAAACACCAGATGATGTAATACACGTGAAATATGGAGACACGAAACAAAATAACAGACACAACTAAACAGAAACAAACCCTAGACACTGACTATAGAACTGAGGTGACCAGGTCGGGGGGTTGGAGAAGGGCAGGGCTATGGCGAGGACCGGCCTTGCGGGGTGTGGTGTGATCACAGACCCCTGAGAGCTGCGGGCCCGTCTCACTGGACATGAACAGTGTGTCACCAACACTGCCTCAATAACGTAATAAAAATTAAAAGCCATTATTTTAAAATTTAAAAAAGAGGCATTAAGTCCCACTTTGTAGACACGCAGTGATGGACGGCGAAGGCTGCGGATAGTGCCGGCTGCACTACCAGCCAGTGGCCATAACATGTTTGTCTCTGAAAATAAAAATAAAAGCATGAAAGCTGAAACTAGAGCAGGATAGTAAAGTCCTGTCTTGGCCCATCTGTGTCCCCGGTGGCTCCTGAGAATCCCACTCGCGTTTCTTACTAGAGGTCACTGAAGCCTGAGGATGGACCCCGCGGCCACTGCCCTCCCGCGGGAGACGGTCCAGACCCAGGCCAGTGGCCAGGCAAGCGCGCCCCGGGGCGCTGGGGTCAGGCCCCGAACCCCCATTCTCTGGCGCCAGCGGGGACCCCGCGGGCTGCACGCGCACCTCCTGGTGCAGGCGCAGCCGAGGACATGGCCGCGGTGAATCACAGGCGGCTCACCCGCGTCCAGCCAGGCAGAAGCCACGGAAGACGGGGCGCGCGGGTCGGGCAGCCAGAGGCGGGACGGGTCAGCGCGGCGGGGACCAGCCGGCCGCCGGCCCCGTCCACACCCGCGGAGAGGCCTCCGGGCCGGGCCCCGCGGGGAGGGCAGGTGCCGCCGGCAGGGCCGGGTCCTCGGGGAGGCGAAGCGCGGCCACGCGCGAGGACAAGCCCGGCGCGGGGACCAGGGGACGCGAACCGAACCCGCGCCGGCCCGGACAGGCCCCCGCGGGCCGGACACGCTCCCCCGGCCCAGGGCCCTGCGCGCCTCGGGAGGGCGGCGCCCCCGCGGCCCTGACCGCCCTGCGCCTCGCCCGCGCGCGTGTCCCCGTGGGTCCGCCGCCCCCCCCAGGGGACCCGCGTCCTCGCCGCCCCCCCGGGGGACCCGCTTCCTCACCAACCCCCAGGACACCCGCGTCCTCGCCGCCCCCCACCCGGGACCCGCGTCCTCGCCAACCCCCCGGACACCCGCGTCCTCGCCGCCCCGCACGCGCCCGAGCCGGCCCTGCGCCCCGCCTGCCGCCCCCGGGGAGCCGACGCGCTCACAGAGCCGCGAGCCCCGCAGCCGCGAGCCCCCAGACGCGAGCCCCCAGACGCGAGCCCGGAGCGCGCGGCCCCCTCGCCGCAGCCGGAGGCTCCGCGGCCGCACCCGGGCCGGGCCGGGCCGAGACGAGACGGGCCGGGCCTCCCGGACCCCGCAGCGCGCCCCAGGTCCGCGACGCGCCCCGCGGCCCCGCTCTTGAGACCCCGCGAGCGCCGCCTGCGGGTGAACGTCGCCCCGTCTATTTCCCGGCGCGCGTGGCCTGGACGCGGGGCGTCTCTGCTCGCGGGGTCCCCGGGACTCGCCCCCGGCCTCCAGGGCCCGCGGGTCGCCCCGCGGGGGGCCGGGGCCGGGCCGCGCTCGGGCCGCCGGGTCTCCGGGACTCGCCCCCGCGCCGGGCCAGCGCGTCCGGGAAGGCCCAGGCCACGGGACCGTCTCCCCGACGCCCGGACGCGTCTCCGCAGCGTTCCCGGAGCTGACGGGAACCCGCGACTGGACGCCCGCGCCCGCGCGACGCCGCGTCACCCCGAGGAGCTGGGAAGGGCTGAGACGAGCCTCGGAGGCCCCAGCACGGCCGAGCGTGCGAGGGGTGAGGGGGAGCTGCGCTGGGAATTAGTTCACGGAGATTAAACGACTTGCAAGAAAATGCGAGTCCCCCCCAGCCACGGACACCGACCGCTGCCTTCCTGCACGCGAGATCCGGGAGCGTGATAGAGCCGGCCTGATATTAGAAGCAAGCGAGTCAGGGATATTTGTTCTCAGATTTTCATTTTCTGTGTGATTCCACCCGGTGAAATGTGCACCAAAATTAAAGGATTAATCAGATCCTATCAGCAAAGCGACTCAAGCATTTCGGAGGAGGCGCCGTGTGGGCGAGCGGCGTCTTATTACACACATAAAAGATAAAGTGAGAAAAATAAGACTCCGGTGACATCGCCGATCACGGCCTCATTAATTTCTCCTCTTCTGTGTCTGGAACGCGGAGCGGCACAGAGCCGGGGACGAGCACTGTAGCTGGTTCAATTTCATCGAATTTCAAGTTAATCTGTTTAAATAAGAAATGTAAAGCCTCGTGTCAATTGGGAGGATGGCGGCTGATAGGGCTTCTGTCCGCGGCCTGAATAGCAGCCGCCGGTTTGCACCATTTGAAAAGGATTCGTTTTTCTAAAGTAATATGTTCAGCTGAATCATCGAAGACTGTTCTGTGAGCCTTTTCCCCGGAGCACACGTCTCCACGCGTGCCGCCCGGCAGCACTGCAGGCAGGCACTGGGGTCACGGTGGCAACTGGGAGAGCAGCGGGCCCGCGCCTGCTGGCAGGAAGTGAGCGTCTGTAACGCCCGGTGCCCGGCACTGATGTCACAATGCAGGGGGGCTGAGAAAAGCAGGTACTTTTTTATGTCGGAATAACCTCTGTCGGCTCAAGAAGTCAATAAAGTAAGAAAAGAACAACCATTTGTAATCATTTGTTCCTGTGATGCCTTTAAGTCATTTTGTCTCTCCGACATGCAATTTCATTTTAAGAATATAATTTGAAATGCTAAGTTTGGCAAAGAAATCCTGTTTTTTCTGTAAGACTCAGTGACAGCAGAGCCCCTCCGGGCGCGGGCCCCAGAAACACTGGCCGTTTCTGCCGGCAGAGGCAGGCATGACTCAGGGCCGGTCCTGCAGACACGAGCCGGGCTGGGGGAAAGTCCACGCGAAAGAAAGACCCGCAGGCAGCATCTCCTCCATCCCAGCAGGAGGCCGGAATGACAGCGCTTTCTGCATTCTGTCATCTACACAGCGCGGGCACCGGCCGAAGTCCCTGCAGAGTGGACAGGACTCGCTGGCCAGGAGAGGCGGAGCGGCGGTCTCCTTCTCTGGAGCTTCCAGGCGCCTCCCGTGGGAGGAGATAAAGGCCGCTGCCCTCTGGCCCCGCAGTCGCTGGCCACCCCCGCACGCACAGGGGCAGCCCCGGGGGGGTTCCTCCCCTCACGTCCCCTCCTAGGGGTGGAGGCTGCTTCCGCTGAAGGCAGAGGCTCTGAGACCCTTTTAAGGCAGCCCCCCACGTGGCGATCCACACAGTCCATGCACACCCGCTCCATTTGCTCCGTGTACCTTAGTGCGTTACATAAATGAGTCATGTGGTGAACAACAACAACAAAACAATAATCTTAAAGACTCTCCCTCCCTCCCTAAAGTAGAATCGAAAGGACGTGTTCGTGTGTGTTGGTGGAGGCTGTTACACAGGACACACATCTGTAATATCCCACTTTTTATAAGGCAGCCTTGACATGGATATGTTCTCAGGATGCTTTATGGCACCCTCGAGAGCCAGGTAATAATGCTTATGTCAGAATATAGCATGTTAAGCCATGCATTTCTTCAAAATATTCTAAGAAGGAACAACTCTTCGAAAAAAAAAAAATGGCCTTGTCTTATTTATCTGTCAAAACTCACATCAACATTGGCTTCGAGAAGGAGCAACAGGATTTTAACCCACTTTTAAGATCCCTCCGGCAGATGCAGATATTTATGCATGATTTACACAGTTGAGAAAAGCTATTTCTAAAAATATGTTGAGCTCTCTCTAAATCACTGACATCAGCGTCATTGATTAATTCAAAGACTGAAGGAAACATTCCATGTTTTGGTCTTAGGAATATATTCAAGGAGAAAGTGTGCTTAGGAAAACACGGAACGCTGAGGAAGAGATTGCTATTCAGAAATAAAAAAAACAAATCACTCTCCCACCCGGAGCCTATGATGAAAAGAGAAATAAAATTTTCTAAGATTCGGGGGGGAAAAAGTTCAAAAGAATATGAAACTGTCATCAGCCCCATCTTAAATCACAAGTGCAATCTCGCGCTCTACCAGCTCGCCTGCTCTCTGCCTTCTTCCTGGGCGCACAGGGAGCTGCTGAAAATAAATCTGAAGCTTTCTGATTTGTTTTTTATTCTAACCCAGTGAACAAGCTGAGTGCACGTGGTGCTCTTCCCAGGGAGACTTTCCATCGAGGGTGGACCCTCTGCCGAAGGGACCCAGGGCGAAAATAACCTCAATTCACACATCGCAGGAGAGAGTGGCCCACTGGGAAGAGACTCCAGGGTCCTCAGGAACCATGATGAGAACAGGAGAGACAAGACCTGACAAGCGTCCTTCCAGGGAGTGTTTGGAGCCACCGTCCTGGGTGGTCACTGAAAGCGTCAGGGATGCCAGAGCCACCCGGGACAGGGAGCGGGACTCGGGGCGGCCACCGCTCCAACCTGGGTGCTCGCGCGGACACCCTGGAAGCTGAACCCCCAGAACATCGCCGTGTCCGCGATCCCGTAGTGATGTGACATCGTTGATGGTGATTAAATGATCGGTTTTATTAGAAGGCTTACATCAATAGATGAACAATGAACATTATTTCAATGCCTATGCAGAGAGGGCCTGCTGGGCGCTGGGCCCTGCACAGCTGTGAGCACCACAGTCACCCCAAGGAGGCTCGGGGACTCAGGTGGGGACGGCGTTCCAGCCGCTGGACAGACACAGCCCAGTGGTTCCGTTTACAGAGCTCGACGTCCGCGTAGACAAGAACTTTTATCAGTTTATGTGACTCCACATTTCTATGTGATGATGCTTCAAAGTCCCTGGTGCTGTGTTGCACATATTTGTACATATTTGTACATATGTGCTCAAATGAACGGTGTGCTAACATGCCTGCTGTGTCTCGTGGGTGCTCTTACTGAGACGCGCGGTTGATGACAGAATAGGTGGGTCCGTTTCCTGCAGACGCGCGCAGGCCTGCTGCCCTGGGAGTGCCCGTTTACGCCAGTTCCTCAGCTCACATTTTCCCCCCACAAGATAAAATTTACAACAGAACCGAGCGGAGGAAGCTTGCGCGAGACCGCACACCGGGACTCCTGCCACGGGGGAGAACCTGTCTGCAGAGGTGGGGCAGTGCATCCCTCCGGCGAGTGACCAGCAGGTATAAATCGTCCAGCAGGCCATCCACTGCCACAGACGGTGATGACACCCTCTCTGTCTTGGTGGGCAGGGCTTGCTTTTCAACTTAAATGATCTCTTTCCACATTTTGAGTTGGTGTGTACAATCAAAATACAATTTCTGAATCAAACCAAACAGTTTAATCACATACTTAAAATCAATGGAATTACAAGGCAAATTTATGAAAAGAGAAGACTATTGCAATCAATATTTTAAAGTGCATCGTTGTGTTTATAGCCAAATTAATATAATCCAGTGATCACACTAAATATGTACTCTCAATATGATTAGAAATAAATCATCAGGAGTCATATGCTAATGTAAAAACCTTACCACTACGGCATCGGTGGTGAAAATCGAAAACAGTTCATGATTTGAAATACAGCATCGGCAAAGGAAATTGGAATCACCAGCCACAGATATCGTGTACCCGCACGCCCTGCACTATGCTGTCACCCGCCAACCCTGCCACTAGAGTAGTGTTAAAAAGCTAAATGTCACATTCAAATACCAGCATCACTCAGAGCATCTGTCAGCAGGCTCTCGTGTGCACGGTGGGGTACGCAGGCTTTACATCAAACTGAGCACGCGCAACACGTAACTAAAACCCCTGAAGCCCATTCACAAAACCTTGTCCTGCACACGCAGAGGAGAGGCGTGGCCCTGAGCGTCTCCGGCCACCACACTTCTCGGGAACCCATGTCCTTCAAGGCATCATGAGAGAAACCGCGTTCCCGCTCGCGGCGCCTTTCATGTTAAATCCGACGCGCCCCAGCAGCCGCGCTAACCAAGAGCTTTAGGAAACTAACCAAAGCCAAAGCAAAAATACATTTTGCATATTACCTGCCTGACCACGCATGCCCTTTATATAACTGCTTTGGATTTCTCCCTCGAATGGTTTCCGTCGTCAGTGCTGCACACCAGACACGGCGCACCCGATGCCCGCGGTGAGGACCCCAGCCAGAGGCGCCCCCACAGTGTGCTGAGCAGCATCGGCATGGACCACACCCGCCCCACAGCCTCTTCCTGCGTGGACACAAACACACGCAGGCAGGCGCTCATGTCCGCGGGGCAGTAACGCACGCATCTACACAGCCCACAAAGATGAGGGCACATGCATCACAATGGAGGCGACTTCAATCCACACACCTGCTTCTCATGTGCAGATGCATGCCCGTGTGAGCGGACACACCTGTGCCCAGCCTCACACGTGCGGCTGTCAGTGCACACGTGCCTGCGGGTGACGTCCATGGCCAGGCACATGTATCACTAGGCAGACAGACACGCGGCTACAAACACGCATGGATGCAGATCTAGGGAGATTCTCCCTCAAATACACCTCAGGTGAGGCCACGGGCAGGGACGCCAATGACAGGAGGTGACGCCTTTATGAGAAGCGCCGAGGGTGGGTGCGGGCGTGAAGGTTCATAAGGACCCGGCGGCTGCGGGGGGGAGAAGCTGCAGGGGCGGGGCGGGTAGCTCTGCTGGCCGGCCCAGGGATGGGAGTGGGGGGCTCCGCTGTGCTCTGCGACTCCACAGCAGTGCTCCCGGCCCCAGGCCTCACTTCCCGGGGAGCTGAGGTGCTGGTTCTCACCAAGGGATGTGCCTCTGGTGAGTCAGAGAGCAAGACGGGGGCTCGCTCCTGGCCCCAGGGCCATGGCTTCTGAGATGAGGGTCCCGGGGACCTGGACGGCACAGCTGGACACTGGCCGCCCGCCCGGGCTGCTGTCAGCACAGTGACCGAGGCTGTGGGCTGGCTGTTTATTTCTGCTACGGTTGCCCCTCAGCTCCCAGCCAAGCACCGTGCGCTGCTGACGGAGGGGATATTCCTAACTATTATTGCATCATGATCTCCGTCGGCGGTCCACGATTCGCACAAGCTAGCCGTGCCTCCTCAGTGTCGCGGCACCTAACGATCCCGAGACCACATACTCGAGCCCAGGTGCTGTCTGGCATGAAAATGGGACTCCAGAATTTGGGCCACTTTATCAAATATTGTGCAAGGCTTATAGAGCAAATAAAATGCACTCGTTGCTCCCAAAATTATTGTTGCTAAATTTAGGGACACCACATCCCAGAGCTCTGTGTGCACAGTATTGCGCGGGGTCACGTTTCCCTTGCCCTGGACCGAGGCCTCCTCACACTCCCAGCACGAGAACCACGCAGGGGCCACGGTGTGCGTCTGCAATCCCCCCGTCTCAGGGTGAAATATCACCCTGTCCTCCCCGACGCCGCTGCTCTGGTATCCTGAGGACAGATGCCGCCTGCTGTGGCCCTGGTCCCGGGGACTCTCCCGGCGGAACCGCTGACTTGAGGACGTACTTGGCCACAAACTGTTAAACACTCTGGGCCAGAGCCGGGAAGAGGCAGCCCAGGGGCCGTGCAGAGGGGCCAAGAGGGCAGGGCGGCCCTGCGTGGTGAGCGCTGAGTGTCTGGAGGTCCCTCTGGGCCGGGGGTGCCACCTGCACGATGTGACGGCTGAATTCTTCCCACTGGCCCTCAGGCTTGCTTTAGTGAGCAGGCCCAGCGCACCGACCTGTCCCGGCACGGAGGCCTCCAGGCATGGAGCTCCCTTCTGGGGAGGAAAGCGCTGCGGCCAGCCCCACGGTGGCCAGGGGGCCCGCGGGCCGAGGGGCTGAGGCTGCCTGGAGTGCAGAGCTGGGCAGAGTAGCCCAGGAGCATCCTGTGTGGATGGGAGGGGAGACAGGGTGCGGGGTCAGCCCTGGTCGGCTGGTCCCCAGAAGGCAGAGCCCAGGGCAGGTGCAGCAAGGCCAGCCACGTGAGGCTGGGTGGAGGCAGCTACAGGAAGGCACCAAGAGGCCGTGCGCGCTCGCTTGGTGAGTGCCCTGGACGGCGCCTGCTTAGCCATCAAACTCTAGATGTGGCTGAGAGTCAACGACAACTGGCTTCCCGTGGCTTCCCTGTCCCTGGCGCCCAAAGCCACCACGGAGCCAGGGGAAGCGTCACCCTCTTTCAGAAAGACGGAGAGAGAGTTAGAAAACAGCTTGAAAAGGAACCATCAGAAAAGGCACAAACTCTAGCTGTTTGCAGCGTGGACAGGGCCGAGTCGGGAGACGTGGGGGCAGGCGTCACCCTCAGGAAGCAGACGGCCAGCGAGGGGAGAGAGCAGCCCGGGAGCTGGCCGGAGACCTGGACCGGGCAGGTGGGCGGGGGCGGCAGCAGGAGGGACCACGGGTGGGGTAGAGCCTCGGGGGCGTGAAGCCCCCGCAGCTGGGGCGACCCTTCACCCCTAGAGACAGCCAGGCAAGCCTGCGTTATCTCAAGAAAAGTAAATACACGTAGGAAAGGACAGAAACCAAGAAAGCAAACCGCACAGACTGCCCGGTGTCCCCTAGACCTGTGGGGCTCCAGCCCGGCACTGTCCGGTCCACACGGGTGTCCTCGGGAGGGAGGACGTGCCGTCTGCTGGAGGGAGGCTGCCCCCGGTGCTGGCCTGCAGGTCGCTTCAGACAGCCCGATTGGATCAAGACCCCAAAACGGCCAATGCCAGGCACACACGGGGCGGCAGGACCGGTGCCCGACATGCTCTGACTCCTGCCCGACTCCTCTGCCCCTCCTCTCCTTCCCGGTGGGGCAAACACGACGGCACCTCGCCTCAAATCAAGCGCCCCCACCTGCAACTCGCCTGGACGTCGGTGCTCCCTAGGGTCAGCCATCCACCCCGGGTTTGTGAGGCCTGTCTGCTGCACCCCCACGAGCGGGGCCAGCCGCACCTCGCCCACCAGAGGCCGGGCCCCGCGGCTCAGCGCAGAGCACGGCTCGGCAATCCGGCTCCGGCGTGGCCCGAGGGTGGTCACGGCCGTCTCATTTCCCCGGCTACCCGGGTGACTCCGCGTGGGGCAGGCGTCTTTAGAAAGGCTAACAGCAGGCTGGATGGGGATGCCCCCACCTTGGGCTGGGGCACGCGCCTGCTCCTCGGTGACCGGGGATTTGCAGGACAATGGACGGAGGCCCGGGCCTGCTTTGTTTCTGGCAACGCACAAGGATGGAAGCACGGAGACACTCGAGGCGCTGTCACTGCCGCTCTCTGCAAAATATGACAAACGGTGTCGACCTGGGTCGGGATAACTTAGTGTGTGTGTAAACAACGCTGGCCTCTCTGCTGCGCTGCCCAGCAAGTCTCCCCAGAACGCCCCTTGGGCGGGTGGGACGGGCGAGGAGTGTCCGATCCAGCTTCTCTGTCTCTGCCAGGCGGCGCGTGGACAGCGCGGCCGCACGGCCCTGCCCGAGGGCTGCCTTCCAGCTAATTTATTCCACTGTCCCTGGCGGTCATGCCTAGAGCCCTCGGGAGCCCGGTAATTAATTTTATTTCACCGTATCCAGTGCTGATTCCTTCACCGCGTCTGTGAAATGCATTTTTGTTGCTCCGTCCACTGAATTTATTTTAAGTGATGTCTTGACGGAGCATGATTTCCTGGCGTCAGCCTGAGCTGCCCGCCGTGACCAGCACAACCTCGCGCCACGCGGGAGCCGCTTCCGCGTGTACGTGTTGTTACGGTCTCTCACACGCATGCCCGGGAAAGCACTGCTGCCATCCGCAGGCCCGTGTCTTTCGACCACAGAGACTGACACGTGCTGTCCTGGAACCTCCGGCTTGTCTCGGGAGCCGAGCCCGCCTAGGGCGTGACCAGCGTGATGGAGAAGGGAGGCGGCCGTTTTCTGGGGTCCTGCCCCCCCTGCCACGGCATAACACTTGTCACGCTTCGGTGGGGGCAGGCAGGCCAGAGCCTGAATGATCTGAGCGTTCTGGCACACGCGGAGGAGCGGTTGGTCGCTGGGATGTCTGGGGGGGATACGTTCTTGGCGGAAAGGCTACGGATAAAGGACCTTAGGGACAGGGAAGGGCGTCTCTGCAGACTAAGCGTCTGGCCTTGTCCAGGTGAAGCATCTTGGGGGTGGACGAGGCTGACACACGAGGGAGACGCCTCGAGCACAGGAGTCTGGATCTCGGAGGACGTCACAGGCGAGGTGTGTACCAAGTCAACGGAGGCTCGCAGCCAGGGCGGCGGTTCTGCTTTCGCGTTTCACCCAGCGAGGAACCGACATGGGTGTTACAGGACTGACTCTTCCGGGCCTTGTCACTCAAGCACGGAAGCCGGGGAGGGCAATAATTACTATTTTAATGCACTCACTAGAAATGACCAGGTAGAGCCTATATTTAAGAAACACTCAGTGTTCCCAGGGGAGACGGTGTCACTGTAATAGGCCGTTGTCACGGGGTAATGGGCTTGCGCCGCCACCCAACGCTCATGCAGAGCCCTGACGTTTCGGGAAATCAAAGTTGCGGTAATCGAAGAATTTATTCTGAAAGGAGAGGAGCGCAGCACAGGCCGCTGGCTCCACGGGCTTGCGTCGTCTGTTCTGAGACAGACCTCCTGGCCGTTTATTTCCTCCCCTGTACAGTTTTGCACTGATGTAGCAACTGAGGGAAAACACCGCCGGGCGCACCTCCTTTAACGCAGCCATTTTCCCTCTAAGGAAGGCGCGAGAAGGTGAAGCCACTGAGGTCTCCAGACTCTCGCGGTCTTGGGGTGCAGAACCAAGTGTCCAAATGGCCGTCCCTGGGGAGCTTCCGTCTGTCCGGCACGGCCTTCTACTCTCACCCATCTCTGTGTGGGGTGACTGCCATCCCGTCCAGAGCAGGCCCAGAAACACCGCCGCCCGGCACGCCTGCCCCCACTGCTCCACCAGCCATGCTGGACTGTCCGTCCAGGACACAGCAGCAGGGCCGGGGGGCAGGACGCAGCCCACACAACCCCCGCGCACCGGAACTGCCTGACTGCATGGACAGCAAGCACCGACGCGAGTATGGACACAGGGATCCGAGCCGGCCCCAGGGAGCGCAGCTGTGGTCTCCACAACTCCAGGCGGAATCCGGGTTCCCTGACACGCAGGCGAGTGAGCAGTCGCTGGGAACACTCTAGAAACACCAGGGAAGCAACACCTGCGGGAGTGCGGGAGCTGCCTCGGTGGACGCGCTGCCACTGCAGACTGCACGGTGCCGCTGTGCCCAGGCGGGCGAGGATGCGCGTGGCTTTGTCGCTGGGCCCAAGCAGGAAGGTTGGAGGTTTCTCACCTCAACTCTAAAGCTTGAAGGGCAGACGACCACCGTGGGTCACTCTGAGGGTCCCCGGGGACTTCGGAGGTGGCTGGGTGAGCCAAAGCACTGCAGAAAGGGTCTTTCTCTGCAGAAACCTCTTCCCCCAAGTAAAAATAAGTGCACCCAAGCCACTTCAGGTGAGCGACTTCACAGTATTCTCACCTTCCCTACCAAGGACTTTCCAGACCTGCCATAGCTCTGTCAGTGAAAGTCCAAGCACCGCACTTGGGGGTGTGCGCCCCAGGGCCCCGTGCGGACGCCACTGGGTGGGCACGGCTTGTTGTTTCTACGCTGATTTACTGAAAACGGCGGAGTTCTGTTCATCCACGATCTGCAGGACGTGAGCTTCACTCCTGTGTACTTACTCTTTCCCTCCAAGTTATTTTTTGCACCGACGTCACATCGCATGATCCTAATATAAAGCACAGGTCATTGTGAATCAACAGTTGTATCCGCCGTAACTCAGTCACCTGCAGTGGGCACCTGACCCGGGTCCCCTTCCCCGCTGGTCATCGGTGAAACGGCCTTACAGCCCAAAAGTTGCTTTTGTTTTCTTTAGTTATCTGCTTGGTTTCCCTAAATAACAGGAGTGAAGTCACTAGGCATTTTATTTGTTTTTCTCTCTCTGACTTATTTCACTAACACGATCCCTTCTAGGCCATTCCGAGTTGTTACAAGTGATGTCTTTTTCATGGCTGAGTAGTACTCCCTGGTGTACACAGACTACGTCTTCCCGCTCCGCCTCTTGTGCTCGGGCAATTGGGTTGTTTCTAGCCCGGGGTTCCTGTAAGTTGTGCTGCACTATCTGCTCAAGACTGACCTCCAAGCCAGCGCCGAGAACCCTGAAGACCTTTACGGTCATCTACAGGCGCAGACTGTTCACATCCTTAGTTCAGTTGCTGTCTGGCATCTAATAGTGTTTCCTGTCCTCGAGCAGCTGTCTGAACACAGTGGATAACGGCAAATGCGACGCTTGTGAGTTTTAAAAGCAGAGGGATCAAAATATATAATCTCAACAGCCGCATAATAAAAGTTGTGTGTAAAATGTGTATTAAATATTTAAGCCAGTTAGAATCCAAAGCAACATAATGGGGCATTTTGTTTATTTGTTTCTATGAATAAAACATTATTCAGCTTTTTGAGAAAATTACACAAAGTTGAAGTTTCAACATGGCGCGTCGTCCCGCCGGGTAATTGATTTCCAGCCACGAGCAGGTGCTCCCGAGGGTCTCACGGCAGCCGCCGCCGCCTGTTCCCCCCGCGCCCGGGTCACGGGCGGAAACGAACCTTAACCCGCGGGACCTTCTGCGCGTCGCGGACATCGCGCGCACGAGGCGCCGGGCTCCGGCGGGCCAGACCGGGCCTGGAGGGGTCCCGGGTCCCGCGCCCGGCCCGGCGGGTCGAGCCCCTCCCGACGCCCCCCGGCCGGCCCCGGGAGGAGGGCGCAGACCCGGCCCGGCCCTCCGGCTGCTCGCGGCGGCCTGGGGCGCGGTGGCTCCTTCTGAAGGCGAGAACGGCGAGCAGAGCGCGCGGACGTCCACTCCGGCTCCTGGCCCGGCCCGGCCCGGCCCGGCCGCCGCAGCCCGCAGGCGCCGCCGCAGAGCCCAGAGCGCGGAGCCCACGGCGCTGCCCGCACCCGGCCCGCTCGGGGGTCCCTCGGGTCGCCAGTGCGCCCAGGGCCCCAGGGCATGCACGGAGGCGCGGAGCTCGGCCTGAGCCCAGAATGGACAAGCTGGCTCTGGGCCCGGGAGCTGGGGCTCGGGGCTCGAGGCCCGGACGCCGCGGCCGACGCCTGCCCGGTGCCCGCTGCCCGGGCCTCTCTCAGCTCCCAGGGCGCCGGGCGTGACCACGTCCGCCCGCCCCGGGGACGAGCGCGCAGGGCTGCTGGGCCCCAGGCGCACCCCGGGCCTCCTTCGGTCTTTGAGCAAAGAGGCGTCCACGCGGCCGGCCCGCGCCTCAGGCCAGCACGCCGGGGCACGCGTGTGGTTCCGGGGAGGGGCTCGCCTCGCGCGCCGGCGCACCTGCTCCCCGCCCTCACGGCATCTGGGTTCTCGCCAGCACCCGCAGGCGTGCGGGACGGACCCCGCGCGCGGTGCCCGCTGCCCAGACGGCGGCCGCGGCCCGGACCCGCCCTCCGCGCTCAGGCCTGGCGTCGGGGCGCGGCAGCAACGGCACCGAGCGGAGCCGCGACCCGGGCGCGCGGGCAGGCGCGGGCAGTCTGTCCCGGCGAGGCCCCCAGGCCGGCCGCACCCCGCGCCGCCCGCGTCCAGGCCCGCGGCGCAGAGCGAAGGCTCCCGGCAAGGCCTCGGCTCACGGCGCTGCCCACACGTCTGCCCCGGGCGCGGCGCAGGGCGGCGAGTGGTTCCTGCTCGGTCCCTCCTGTCCGAGAAGCCCCAGCCGAGGGCCCGGCTGAGCCCCGGGCACACAGGTCCTGGCTGGAGCTGGGCGGACCGTGGCACGGAAAGCGCAAGAGGAAGCGGCTGCGGGTCCCCACCTCCTGCTCCCGCCCCACCGCCTCCTGCCACCCCACGCGCGTCCCGGCTCGGTAGAGAACTGAGGCGCGGAGCAGCACCCCCGGGGCACAGGCTCGGGAGGCTGAGCTGGCGCTTGGGCGGGGACGTTCCTTTTTTCCCAGCAGCTATTTAGAGCCTGTCCTTGCCTTGCAGGCTCAGGATGCAAAGACTAAACACTGCTGCCTCTCGTGACTCACGGCCGCAGAGCAGCCTCTCGTGTGAAAAAGAAACATCATTAGACCAAATAAAAAGTGGACGGACAGGCGATTAAAAAATAAATGGTAGAGCGACGAGAGGGACTGAACCACAGCTGGCACAGTGGTGCTGGGTGAACAGGTACATAGATGCAGCAAGAGCTGAGACATCAGAACAGATGCATAATGAAAATGGTGGTGTGATGACAGACAGACAGATGATGATGCCGGGGCAGACAGACTAAGCCACGGTTTGCCCAGAGCAGGCACCTTGGCCAGGGCTGCAGACCTGGAACTCACTGCCCAACCAGCCGGTGCCATGACCTGCTGCCCATGCATCTCCGCTGTACCCTGGCACTCTAGGAGGTGAAAACACTGGTCACGGCAGGGAGCGGCACGCAGTCGGCTCAGAGGGGGCCGGGGGTGAGGGAAGAAGCAGAGGGATAGAGGCCCTGGGGAAAATAAAGGAATTCTGGAAAAAGTAAATCCCGAGAAGCCGTCTCTGGAGCCTAGTGAACTCTCAGTGAACCTCCTTCTTGTGCCACCCAGAAGCTATCTGCAGGAAGAGCATGCGCTCCTCAGGAGGCATCTAAGGCCTTCCTTTTGGGACTGCACCAGGCAGGTCGTGAGCAACACGATGATCTGCCCTTGGCTTCAACTCCACACATGCGGAGTCGGAAGGTGGGAGGGCTGTTTTTCCATCTTTCCTGTGCTTGAGAATAAAGAGAAACTGTCAAAACTTCATTAAAGCATCAGCTATTCAATGGACAAAGAATGTGGGATCTGAAAAAAACAAATACAACTATGGCAGCTGGTTTCTCACTCTCCACCCCTGACGAAAGGAGGCGGGAGCGGCAGGAGCAGAATGGAGCTGTGCAGGAAGCCAGCTCTGCTCCGCCTTGCAGATCCGTGCTGGCGGGCCGTGCGCCTCCTACCCCAATCCGCGTCGAGGCGGAGCAGGGACAGCCGCGCTGCAGGGGCCGCGGGTGAGTCCGGACAGCTCCCGCCTCACTGCACCAAGCATGGAAGAGGCAGCATCTTTTCTGACTTAGGTCAAACCCCTATAAGCCGCATCATCCTTATTTCATATGGCTGCAGGGAGTCTCGGCGTGTCCAGAGACTCTTCTGGGGGCCGGGGCCAGGGGCCCAGCGGGGCTGCCCTCCCGCAGACACTCGTGGCCAGACTCGGCCACCAGGTTCTCTGATCCCTTCTTGTCTGACAGCAGCTGCTCACGGGATGCTCACAGGAAGCGAGGCGGGCACGCTGGGGGAGATGGCCACGGCAGGGCCTCCGCGCAGTGCCCTCTCCACTGCCCTCCCCCCCACTCAAAGACAGGGAAGACGAGGCTGCCCACACCACCCGCCTGGAGGCTGAACCATCTGCAGGAGCCTCAAGCTCCTGCCGGCCAGAGGGAAAGGATTCCGGCCGTCCCCGAGTGCCTCGCCCCACACTGGGCTTTGTGGCCGCCACCTCCTCAGAGCCCCGCGCCGACTCGCAGGCCTGGCTGGTGTCTCAGTCCCCCCGAGCAGACTCAGCGCTCTGTGTGTGTTGGGGAGGTGTGGAGGATGCTGGGGGGCAGAGTCACATGCCATCAGCCGCAGGGAAAGGGCCTGGCTCTGTTCTGGGGCTTCCAGTCCTCAGGCCCACGAGGGCACCGCGCAAGAGGATGAGCTGTGGCCAGACACGTCTAAGGCTTTAACAAAAACATGGTGGCGGCTGACTTCCACTAAGCATTTCAAGGGCGATTTTAGAGAAGAGATGATGTGGCCATAACAAACTTAGAAATCGCCCTGTGAAGAGGTTGGGGGGACTCATCTAGAGAGAAGGACCCGAGCCGGCAAAAGCCCCAATGGGTTAAGGGCCCTGCCCTTCATGACAGGGTCCGGCTGTCAGCTCAGAGTGGGGCGTTTTCCTGGCTAATCGTCACTGAGCACGTACGATTTGTCAGCTCTCCCCAGTGAACGCTTTACACGCGTCATCTCACCATCCTTACGAAACCCTCAGGCGAATGCCACAGCCACCTTTTTACTGACAAGGAGCTAAAGAGGGATTTTCCGACTGCACAGGATCACACGGAGTGGCCCGAGTGGACACTGCTGGCCCACCAGGTGGCCCAGAGCCCTCTGCCTCGCCGCCGAGCAGAGCGAGTGGGACAGAGGGAATCAGCTTTGAACAGCTCAGGACTCCAGTCCATGCGTCTCAGGCTAGTCACTTGTTCCAGAAAGTTCTAAGTTGATCTTAGTGAGGGGGCTGCTGGGCTGTCTGGTGACTACTACATGGGCTGAGCCACCTCACTTATTGGGTTACATTAGAAGATTGTAGATGGAAAGTGGATTTCCAGCCACTGGATTTAAATACGTGTGCAAGTTTCTTAATTCCTCGTGACAACAGGAAAGTAGAAACCAACGAAATTCAGCCACCCACAGTAGGTGAGTCATCACTGTGAACCAACTGTGAATTCTGGGTGGAATGCGAGATTATCAAAAACAAGGATGCAAACTCTCCAGCATCAACCCTTCCAGGTAGAGTGAAACTTGCAAAAAGCAAGTGCTCCGCCAGCACCGGGGCAGGGAGGCGAGCCCTTGTCCACCTGGAAAGCAGCTTTTGGTTTGCACTGACCGCTGCTGGTTGACTGAAGACAAGGTCATGAGAGGATGTGCTGACTAAGAGGGGGACCTCCATCAACCCCAAGCTGGGATTCCACGTCAGCTCTGTGCCCTGGGGGTTGCATGCACACAAAGGACTGAGACCATGCCTTGAGGATGCGCCTCCATGCCTGTCGCCACTGACTGAACCAGCCCCTCCTGCACGCAGGACTGTCCGCCCAGATTTTATGAAACACCTCTGGGGTGCCATACCACACATCACCAGTAGGTGTCAGCATCAGCCGCGTGATGTACTAGTGCACCCCGAGATGTTAAATGGATTCTTTCTGGGTTTTGTTTATGCAAATAGATGAAGAAATGGCGGCTCAGGAACACCCAAGTCCCGTGGAAAGAGCAGGGATGTTCCAGTCAGATCCAAGCCTGCATTTTTAGAGAATAAAAAGCACGTGACTGGTTAGAAAGTGGGAGCACGTGGCACACTAAGAGCCGGGCACGGGGCGGAGGACAGGCCAGAACCCCACCCTCTGCTCTGTCACATCGCCTCTGGGGAGACGCAGATGAAGGGACACGCCCCCTCACCGGCACAAAGATACGCAGGGAAAGGCCTCTGGGTGCACGACACAGTCACGGGCGAGGGAGATGGTGCCGAGTGGTGGATCCTCAACTGACGAAGGGGAGGAAGAGGCGCTCCCTGCAGACCAGCAGTCCTGGCGGGCCCACGCGAGTCCAGCAAGGACAGCTGGCCCCGGGTGGTGGGTGGAGGAAGCGATGGCCAGGTGATGTGAAAAAGGGGAAGACCAGGTAACTCGTGACCTCTCCTTCCCCGCTGGCCAAGGCATCTTGGACGTTGTCCTGCAGGCAGCAGGGAGCGGAAGCCACCGGCCTGAGAAGAGGACGAGCAGCGTGTGCGTGAGGGGGGTGAAGGCAGGTTCCGTGAGCTCGAGGGGCGGCTCTGCGCAGAGCAGCTGCGGGGCGGCACACAGCAGAGGCGCGGCTGGCGGGATGGCCTTGGGGCCGCCTTTGGCCCGAGGTGTGACGAGCCTGGAGACAGGCTGGTTGTGAGAAGGGGCGCGCGAGCGTTACCTCTCGTGAGAAAGAGGACGTTGCCCTCGGAAGCGGAGCGCCTTATGGCGAAGGGAACAAGGCTGGGGGCTGAGCCCCGGCTCCCTGTGCTGGACTCGGGACACCTGCGAGATGTTCAGTTCACAAATGAGCCGCTCGTCGGGACTCGGGGGAGGTTAAGTTGGGGTTATCCTACTTACAGTTTGGGGATTTTATCACCAACGTTCTACATATGAGTGGTGACGCATGTGAAACTTGCATGACAAAGTTTGCTTGCCAAGGCGATCACATTTTAATAAACATGTGAGTTTACATTTAACAAAAAAATAAAGACAGAAAACTGTAGGGACATCTTTTAAACAAAGCGAAGGGGATTTCCTTTGAGCTGGGTAAGTGTTACTCCAACTTTACCAAGTGCCTTTCAGCTGGACACCTGGACTCTGCCTGAGGCTGCAGAGACTGGCCTTTCTCAACCTCTGAGGACCCCAGACACGACCCCAGACACCCCCAGATACCACGTAGGACATGCGGCCCAGTCCCTCAGCCGCAGGAGCCGCCGCTGACTACCCACTTCTAGCAAATGCTCGTAATAAACCGTGATAACTGTGACTACAAAAAAGGAATGTAGTTTGGTGTTTGTTTTGGTTTCTGTTTTTCGGAGAATCCCTCCCGGGGTTCCCAAGTAGGGGCGCCGTGGGAGTCCCCAGCCTCAGCGGCCCGCAGGCCTCGCAGGCGCGGAGCAGGTCAGCAGCCAGAGCTGCGGCCTGGATTTTCCGCACGGAGGGACTGAGGCTACTTTCAGAGCGGGCTGTTTAAATTGTTAATTGTGAATTGCTTCAGGAATCCACTTACTCGGAGGTATTAGGTAGTTCATTAATGGCCATGACTCAGCTTTTCGATTTTAACACCCAGATTCATTTTCCGCACCTTCTGCCTGTCAGATAGTAATGACTGCCTCCTCCCCGGGGCCACTTCACAGCCCAGGCGGCCCACGCCTGCCTCCTGCTGGCCGCTGGCCGCTGGGGTCACCCTCCCCAGCCGCTGAGGGCCGTCGGGCTTTCCCAGGGCCGGGGAGGGACCGTCCAGGGCTCCTTGAGGACTCTCCGCAGGACGAGCCTCGCCAAGGAGGCAGACAGGTACGTGAGTCATGCCTGTGCTAATTGTAATAAATAATGAAAATATTTAGACACAGTGAGGTTTGAACTTGAACCTGATGAATAACGTGATTAGCAGGCGGCGCAGCCGCGGCTCTGTTCTGACTCCTGCAGGCATGACCAGCCCGCTGCGGTCACAGCCCCTCTCCCCGCCGCCACTGCTCTGTGCGGGAGCAGAGGATCCTCGCAGCCCCACCTCACACCCGGGGGCGGCCTGGGCCCTGGCCTCCAGCCTGGAGCTGCGGTGGACACTGACGGGCCGGGACTGGGGGGCGCGGGGCCGGCCTCTCCCTCTGGGCCGCGCTCTGCCGCCGTCTCCGGGACCGGCCGCCAGGGCTGGGCCAGCCGGGAGGGGAGCAGCGGCCACTGTGGCCGCTCAACTGCAGGGACGGAAGGCCAGACCCTCTGGGGCCTGCGGGTCTGGGGCTGGGCGGAGAGGCCATCGCTGGTCACGATGAGTAAAAACACACAGGAAAATGGGTGGACGGGCGGGGCAGGCCCCAGGGCCGCTGGCCTCGGGGTGGCTTGCTTCCTCCGGGCGAGGACCCACAGGAGGTTCCCTGTAGAACTTCCAGAACCTTCCCTGTTCACTGACCGGTACCAGCCGGCGGATGGACCCGTCACGGCGCGGCCACGGGGTCTCATCAAAAGCGTGATGACTCCCCACGCCGGGCAGGCCGGGGGCGCGAGGACACGCGACAGCCCGGCGCGTCCTGGGCGCGGCGCCGACAGAGGCCCCGTGGCCTCTTGGCCTGACTCGCACGGGCGGCGCTGCCAGTGGCCAAGCGGCGGGCGGGGCCATGGGCGGCGGGCAGCGGGCATGGCGGGGGGCACGGGCGGGGCCATGGGCGGCGGGCAGCGGGCATGGCGGGGGCACGGGCGGGGGCGTGGGCGCTGGGCGCGGCGCCCCGCAGACGGGCGGGCGCCAAGGCGCGGACGGGGGGGGGCCTCCGGCTCCAGGGGCCCCCCAAGCCCCCCCCCGCGCCCCAGGGGCTCACCCAAGCAGCCCCGCCCACGAGTCTCCCACACGCGCCCGCCTAGCTGCCCGCGCCTCCTCTGCCCAGTGCCCCACCCCCGCCCGCCCGGGCAGGCGGTCTCTGGGCGCGGGCGTGGGAGCCCCGAGGCCCCTAGAACGACTCGAGGTTCCCGGCCGCGATGCTCGCCTCGGCCTCGGTGTCCCCCGAGCGCGCCCCGCGCCCACAGACCAGACCCACGGCCCGCGGGGCGCGAGCGGCCCCCGCCCTCCGCTCCGGCCTCTCCCCGCCTCCTGCGCCCACAGCCGCCGGCGCACGTCCAGGGGCACCTGGCACCCCGAGAACGGCGGGGACCCCAGTCTGCGCGCCCGGAGCTTCGCGCCTTGCGCGCTCAGGAGGGCAGGGAACGGCCCTTCGCCTTTAACGGCCGCCGGTGCTCGCGCCCCAGCGGGTTTAGACGCCAGACAGCGGGAGGCAGACCCGGGCGGACCCCAGAGCCGAGCGCAAGACCAAGTTCCTTGCGCCCCCACCCCGCACCCGGGCTGGGGACCTGGCACGCCGAGGCCCCGGGCGGAGAGCGAGCGCGCTCAGCAAACCAACCCGCAACCACGGTCCGCGGGAGCGGCCAGCAGAGCTCACGGCCTGGCTTGCAGATGACCAGGCGCGGTCCGAGGCCACAGCCCGAGGCCCTCGTGGGTCACCGAGCACTCACCACTGCGCGTCATTTCTGTGGGGAAATAAGCCACGTGTTCCTGGATGAAAACAGTTTTCATGGGGCCTCCCTGGAGGCGCAGGCGGTTGAGCACCGCGCTGTGAAGCTGCCTGGAGCCTCTGCGGTGCGGGTTCGATCCCGCCGGCCAGGGAGCTACCCACAGGGCCCGGCAGACTCTCCTGTCTTGCCCGCTGCTCCCTCAGCAGTGTATTTCAGTCAGTCTGCCTGTTCTGCTCCCCACTCTGTCTCTGGTGGATCCTCTCACCCTCCCGCATCTCTGGCCTGTACCCAGTTCTTGTATAAATAAATCTTAAAAAAAATAGTTTTCATGGTTTCTCTCCCCTTTTTTAGGGCATCCACTAACTCTGCAGCCGGACTGCAGTAACCACAGGAAAGGCAGCAGGTCACCACCGTGATACAGGACGCTCTGAAAACACCTTCAACCTGGTTATCTGTTCAAGGTTACAGCTGGTTCCAAAGACACTTACAACACCTGTTGTCTTAGGTTAAGAAGCGATCGTAAGTGAAAATGCAGCCATAAAACATTTACTGAAGCAACAAATCACAAAACAACATGTCCACAAAAACAACAAATGAAGAAATGTCACAAATGTAATAAAATATGTCAAAGAGCCTGCTGTGACGACATGTGCTGCTGGCCATTCTGAGTGAGGCACCAGGTGCCCAGGGCCACTGAGCAGAACTGAGGGGCACTGCCCACGTGAGCCGCCAGCAGAACCAGCCCCTCCAGGCCCTGTCTGCTCCATGGAGCTTTCACACCACCCAGGGCGGGGCACAGAGTTATTAGTAATAATGACTAGTTATAATAAATATTAGTTATAATTACTAGTTATAATAAAAACAGTGTTTTATTTTAGTGCCAACGAGTGCCAGTCTATTTACCACAAATACTTAAGGTAGAAATGAATCTTCCTCATCTGTGAGAAAATGACCCAACTGACCCAGACTGATAAGAAACACATGCCTTCATGTCAGTGTTTGCAGGGGGCCTCCCTGGTGGCGCAAGGGGTTAAGACGCAGCACTATGAAGCTGTCTGCAGCCTCCGCAGCACGAGTTCGATCCCCAGCTGGCCAGGGAGTGACCCACGTGGCGCAGCAGACCTCTCCCATCTCCCCCGCTGCTCCGCTCAGCAGTGGATTTCAGCCAATCCGCCTGTTCTGCTCCCTGCTATGTCTCTGGTGAATCCTTTCAACCCCTGAGACTCTGGCCTGTACCCCAGTTCTTGTATGCATAAATAAATGAATCTTTTTTTAAAAAATAAATGCTTGCAGGCAGCTCCCTGGCCTTACAGTATCAACTCTGACATTTTTCCTTCAATTATTCAAATTTTCTTCAATTATTCACACCACTGGCAGCATGCCTGTTTAGAAGGACTTGCATTTACTGCAGAAACAACATTTCAAAATAATTGGCCTTGTCACTTTTACTATAGAACACATATATAAATAATTGTCAGAGTCTCTCTTCTTGTGAAAACAAGTGTTCACCGCATTGATAGAATTCTAGCAAATAAGAAAAAAATGGAAAAAGGGTGTTTCATGTTGCCAAGCAAACTTTGGTCATTAATTAGTATATTATTTCCCTTAAACTTTATTTTCTATCAAATCATCATTGATTTACAACATCATACAATGTTGGGGTGCATCATCACTGCCATGTTGTGTGTATAAGCCCCCCTCACCCACCACTGAGTTTCTAGTTCCCATTCCCACTGTTAGGTTCGCCCTCTACCTCCCCTCTAACAGTGTTTTATTTTATGCCAAATATTGCCAGTGATTTAAGGTAGAAATGAGTCTTCCTCATCTATAAGTGAGAAATGACCCCTTCTCTGCTCCCTCTGGTGACCGCCCTGTTTTCCACATGGCTAAGAGTTGTTTATGCTGTGAGTTGTTAGTTCACTTCTTTGGCTGTTTATATTCCACGTATGAAAGGAACCATCTGATAACTGTATTTCACTTTCTGGCATATTTCTCTTTACATAATCACCTCAAGTCCCATCTATATTGTAGCAAAAGGCAATTTTGTCTTCTTGCATAGCTGAGTAGTATTCAACTGAATCTATACAGATAAAGATAGTCCTTAAACTTTTAAAAATACTGAAAATAAAATCAGATTGATTTTACAGGTGGGACAGCTCTGTCCTAGGAACCCACATTTGTAACTACTGAACTTCCCAATGGCCTGGAGTATGTAAATAACAATCAAAAACCTCCCTAAATAAACGCCCAGGGCCACATCAAATTATAAGCAAATATTATCAAAACTTTAATTAAGTTATGTCTATCAAACCTTTAAAGAAAAATGTGCACTCACGTTGCTCAAATTATTCCTTAAAAATCCAAGAATAGGGAATGCTTACTAGTACATTTTATGATGCCAATATTACCCAAGTACTTCACCCAGATGAAAAAATATAAGAAAACTACATAAGACAAATATCCATAGTGATTATGGATGCGAAATTCTTAATCAAAATAATAGCAAATCAAATTCAACAACATATTACAAGGAACATACATCAAGCTGAAGAGTAATTCGTGCCAGGAATGCAAGGGTGGTTTAATAAACACTATCAATCAACGTGATAATATATTGTATCAATAAAAGTAAATATAAAATGTATGATAATAGCAACAGATGCAGAGTAAGCACTGAATAAGATTCAGCATCCATTTATGATTAAAAAAAAAAACTCTAAAAGAAGAACCTATCTCAACAAAGTAAATGTCATATGTCACTTCATGATGAAAAACTGGAAACACAACTTTTAAGATCAAGAGCAAGACAAGGATGCCCATTGTCACCAGCGCCGGTTTATGTAGTATAAAAAGTTTTGGTTATAGCAAGCAGACAATAGGAAATAAAAGAAATCCATGTTAGAAATGAAGTGAAACTATCATTATTCACAGATGATAAGATACTATATATAGAAAACTCTAAGGACACCACCAAAAGGCTACTAGAAACAATAAGTGGATATAGCAAAGTGGTAGGTTATAAAACTATCATGCAAAAATTTGTAGCCTTTTTATATACAAATAATGAGAAGAAAAAGAAATGAAGCAAATATTTCCATTTACACTTGCTTAAAAAATAACCAAATGTCAAAGAATTCACCTAGCCAAAGAGGCAATGATGCACACACAATGAAAACTCTACGACGCTATTAAAAGAATTAGGTAATTACTCAGAAACTGGAAAGACAGTCCATGTTCATGGGTGGGGAGAATCAGTACAGTCAAAATTGATTACCCTACAAAGCAATACATAAATGCAATGCAGGCCTCATCAATAGCAACAGTATTTGTTAAAGAAACTGAACCAAACGTTATTAAAATTTATATGGGATCATAAAGCCCTCAAATAACAATGTAGCCCTGAGAAAAAAAGGGAGACTATGCAGCAGCACCACCTCCCTGACTTCAAACCATACCATGAAGCCACAGTCGTCGCAAGCGTGCTGTTGGCATAAAAACGAGCAGCTGAGTGGATGGGAGAGAATGAAAAGCCCGGAAGTGGAGCACGTGTGTCTCAGGACTTAATTCACGGCCCAGCAGCCAAGACCACGTGCCGGAGAAGGAAGAGTCTTTTTAGCAAATGTGCTGAGAAAGCTGGACAGCCGCAAGCAAAGGAGCGAAGGTGGCGCACGCTCTAATTCCGGGCACAAAAAGTAACTTTAAAATGAAATGAAGACTCATGTGTAGGCCCTGTAACCACCCAGTATAGGAGAAAACTTGGCTGGTACGGTCCATGAGGCCCATCATCAGCATGTTTTTGGAGATCTGACACCTATGACAAGGGAAATAAAAGCAAAAATAAGCAACTGTGATGACCTCGAATTAAAAATTTTTATATAGTGAAATAAAACATGAGTAGATTAAAAATACATCCTATGGAGGGCCTTCCTGGTGATGCAGGGATTGAGCACAGCACTGTGAAGCCATCCACAGCCACTGCAGCACAGGTTCGATCCCCAGCCAGGGAGACACCTACATGGCGCAGCAGACCTCTCCTGACTCCCGCTGCTCCCCTCAGCAGTGGGTTTCAGTGGATCCGCCTGTTCTGCTCCCTGCACTGTCTCTGCTGAATCCTCTCACCCACCCACCCCGCCCGCACCACTGGCCTACACCCCAGGTCTTGTATGCATAAATACAAAAGCTTTCTCTCTTTTTTTTTTTTAAAGATTTACTTTTCATTTATTTATACAAGAACAGGTTACAGGCCAGAGGCGCGGGAGGGTGAGAGGATTCACCAGAGACAGAGTGGGGAACAGAACAGGCAGACTGATGAAATACACTGCTGAGGGGAGCCGCTGGGAGACAGGAGAGGTCTGCCGCACCATGTGGGACCCTCGCCACCAGCCGGATTCAAACCGGCGCTGCAGAGGCTGCGGACAGCTTCACAGGCAGTGCTCAACCACCTGCGCCACCAGGGGAGGCCCAAGAAAAGCTTTTATTAAAAAAAAAAAAATGCATCCTCCAGAATGGGAGAAAACATGTGCACAGAGCAGGACTGATAACGTGTTGACACCTGACTTACCAAAAATTGATGCAATTTAACTACTAAATAAACCTAATTAATAAAGGGAAGGGACAGATCTGAGCAGACAGCGCCCAGGGAGGGTCCCCAGGGGCTGCAAGGATGACTCAGCTTTTGCGCAGGGCTACACCTCTCATGGCAGAGCAACAACAATGCAGGACTGAAATGAATCTCTGCTTCCCTGTAACATGGACTGGCGAAGGGATGCTCCGGGCCGTGGGGGACACGCGGGGGCACTCCGGGGTCGTGGGGGGCCCCGCTCAGACGCGGGCCGCGGCGGGGTGGGCAGGAAGGACGAGGCAGGGGTGGGTTTGAGGTGCGGCCTTCGCCTGCAGTCCAGCCTCCCCGAGTGTGTAAATGTTTCTGGATTTTATCCATTAGAGAAAACAGGAGCCGCGCTGCGCCTTGCACTGGCTGACGTCGATTCACACATTCTACTTTTTCCACCAAGTATGAATCATGGTCGACTGTCCCCGGTGCTGACAAAAGAAAAATAAGAGCATAATTGCCGCCACCTGGTATTCTCGGGCAGCACCCAAGGCTGCGCCCGACCCCTGCTCCCCGGAACCGGAGCGCCCCCTCGGGGGACAGGCCGGCCCGCGCCGTCTGTCCCGAGAAGATGGATGGGCAGGGACGGCCCTTCCCCAAGGAAATGAGCGGATCTGAATATGGATGCAGCAGCCACGGCGCCTTTTATTTTGGATTCTTATTTACTCAGCATAAAGCCCTGCTCGGCTCACAAGTGCTCCGTCAGCACTCCGGGCGCTTCAAGGTCACCCCCGAGGCCTGGCTGTGCGGCCGGCGGCCCTCAGGGCAGGCCACGCATAATTGTCCTCAGGTTGCTTCTGCGTCTTCATTGAGCGAGCGCCCCTTGCAAACACCGCGCGCAGACAACCTTTCTTAGGACCAAAAAATAATATTTACTCACTACTATCCCAGACCCTAAAGACCCAAAATAATGGTCACAATTAATATTGTTCCTTGCAAACCATCTCGGGATGTTCTCGTCCATTTCCAGGCAAATCCTGCGACTGGCAAGCGTGCTCAGGCCTGCGGGAGAGGACCAGCCAGCCTCCGACCCCCGGCGCTCTGAGCCAGCGCTGTGCTCACCCTCGGCAGGCAAGGTGGGTGGGTTTTGTTTCACTTTGCCCATCTCAAAGTGACATCAGTCCATTTGGAAACCTGCAAAGCTTGGTATGTAGAGTCAGAGCGATTACATTTTTAAAAAATTCACAGAATTTCTAAGATTTTCATTGCACATCACAAGAGTGGAAAGGCTCCGGTCGTGTGTGATCCTCTCACTAGCTGTGTTATTAGCATCTTAAGCATGTCACTGACAACAATCACGCCTTCTGAGAAGGATAATTATTACACAAACGTGTTTTGATGATGGTATTAGTTATTACTGCATCTATAAAGAGTAAACAATCAAAAGATTTTGGCATTAAACAAGGAACAGCAATTTACTGAAAATAGACCAAGACGAGAAGCAGATGACCCTGAAGCCTCACCCCAGCCTCAGGGTGGAGAAGCACTCCCCGGGAGGGGTCTGTGCCCCCCCACAACCTCCGTCACTGCAGCTCTGCTCACAACAGCCAGTGATGGAAACAGTCTGAGGACCCCAGGGCAGAGGAGCGGACCAGGAAGGTGCGTGTCTGTACACGGGGAGCACTACGCAGCCAGGAAGCAGGAGCTCGTCCCACTTGCAGGAACTTGGATGGCCCTTGAGGGGATGGTGCTAAGGCAACAGCCAGAGGAGAAAGACAGATGCCAGAGGGTGCCACGCACATGTGGAATATGGAGAAGCAAAGCAAAGGGCCAGTCAAAGGTAAACCAGTAACAAACTCTGGAAATCTGACTGGAGAGCTGAGGTTTTGGGGGGGAGCAAAGTGGTGAGGGGCCCTAGAGAGCCATGGTGGAGACTGTGGGGCCTGGGTGGTGGGTGTGTGGTGGCTGGTATCTGAGAAGGAGGGGTCCTGTATCCCAGCATCACATACAGTGTCGTGAATCCAAGTTACCCCAGCAACTACAATAACGAAGGAACACTGATGGATGTGGCTGTCCCCAGCACCTCGCCAGGGCACGCACGGCCACGCACACCGTCACAGCACTATCTGTCTTACACTTTATGTTCCTGCTGCTTTCATAAAGACCCTGAAATCAACCAATAATATACGTGCACATCAGCAAAAAAGTTTGAATGATGGATGATTTGGAAATAAAACGCCCATCAACTACATCTTCGAGCCATTACTCAGCTCCGGCTGCCCGTGGCACCTTGCTTCTTGCATAATCAAGCAATATTTATTGGGTTTCTACTATATGTCAGGCATTATTTTAGGAGCTTTGGATTCAAACTTGGAAAAGCACATCCCCTGCTTTACATTCAAGTCCAAGGGCGCGATGAGGCAAAGCTAGCATTTGCGTTTTGAGCAGAGCTGGGGTAGAATCCCTGATCGCGGCCACACAGAGTAGCTGAGACGGAGCAGGGTGGGCGGTGCTTGGAGGCGCCATCGCTGCAGAACATTGCTGGCCACGGCAGATGTGCTGACAATATCTGCAGGTGAATTTTTCCCACGACACGGTGAGGGTTTCATGCATCGTACCGGTGAGCCAAAGGTCGGCTGCTGCCAGCGTCAGCTCTCGGCCTCAAGGGCACACGCGCGTTGCTGAGTAATCAGCCGTGTGTTTCCTCCATCACGGAGTGGATGCCACGGCCTCCTTCTCGTCTCTGTCCTTGCAGAGTGAAACCCTGGCCGAGCCTCCGCCATCTCCCTATAACCAGCTGCACTTGTCTGGAATCACACATGGGCCCTGAGGAACGACCTTTCCCTAGAACCTGCTCGGGGCTTGTGGGCGCAAGCGCAGACACGGAAAAGCCTTCTCCAGGTGCAGCCCTTACTTGCATCGTGGGGACATGGCCAGACCTCTCCCGCCTCCCTCCGGTCTTGCTGTGACAGCCATCAGGGTCACAGGGGCCAGAGACGGGCCGCTGTGGGCGCCGCCCCAGGCCAGCCCAAGAGCCAGGCCCTTCGGTCAGCCTTCCCTGGAGGACCAGCTCTGGCTGGGTCCACTGGCCTCGTGACCCGTCTCTGAGGCCAACCTCCATGTGGCCGCTGGCCCACACTGGCCTCGATGTAAATCCGGGCTCTTCTGCTACGGCTCGTGACTGACTGACTGCCAGAGGAGCGCGATGGCTCGTGCGTAGGAAAACTCGGGCCTTTGGCCTGGGCCTTGAAGTCGTCTCATCTTGAACTGGGTCCCCTTAACACTGGGTATCTGCTTGGGATTTTTGAATCCTGTTTTTCAGTTCAAGGGTGCCCAGTCTTTTTATTTAGTTAGAAAGTAGGTAAGTGCAGAGCGGATGTGCTTGCAAAATCCCGTCTGAGATGCCGCGTGTGCGTGTCTGTGCACCAGCTGTCTGGAGCGTCAGCTGTCTGCGCGTGTTTTAAATAGGTTAACGCATGACAGAATAATACCTACATTTACTAGAAAATAGTATGTGATTCTAAAGGCGCCTATTCAGTGAGAGACAAAGTTATATGGTGATTTTTTTCCTTCAAACTCTACAGTAACGCCATTGCCTTGTGATTTGACAGAACAGACATTTGTTCAAAAACACACCCTGTCCCGATGCCCGCTAACGCCACCCAAGCACACGGCTGTGCTGCCAGGTGAGACCCCAGCTCCACCAGGGAGGCTGCAGCTGTTTGCTGGTTTCTGATGCTGTTCTCAGCTCAGCCTCTCTGTGCGCAGCGCCCGTCCTGCCAGCGTGGAGCCAACCCATGCTGAGGGCAGTCGCGAGCGTGTGTGTGAACTATTCCTTGAAGGTTGCAATCCTTTAGGGTTGCACACTGGATTCTAAGAGAACTAATTGGCATAAGCAATTCCTGACACCAGATCTTGATTCTTAATTCTAAAGGATCACATTTTAAACCAGTGGAGGAAAAAGAAAAAATAAACTTATTTGAATGGAAATTTCCCCCTGGCTCGTGGCCAGTGTCCCTGCTATTATCACCTGCACAGGCGTGGGGCGCCAGAGCTAACTCCCAGCGTGCCCAGGCTCATGCTGGATGTCCAGGTACGGCCTGGGCCTCCCTGGAGACCACCCCCTTGGTGGGTCAAGGCCACCACGTTCTGTCCGGTGGGTCTGGGCTGTGACAGGCCCCAGAATCCTCATCCTTCATGGCCAGTCTCGAGGAATTCCTGCCAGGCCACGTAGCACAACCTTCTGTTAGGATTTTTAAACAGCTCCATTGAGACAGCAGTCACTCACCACTTCACAGCCAGAGCGTAACGGCCTCAGGATGTCCTGACGGATCTCAACAACCATCACCACAGGCAACTCAATCTATTTTAAAACCTGAAAGTGCACACCCTTTGATGACCTCCCAGCCCCCACCCCAAAGGCCCTAAGCAACAACTGACTGACTTTCTTTTTTGGACATTCCATGTAAATGAATCCTATATGTTCTCATCTTGCTCAGGAGAATGTCTCCAATATTCGCTCTGTTGTAATACGCATTGACCTTTTCATGGCTACATAATATTCCTCTCATGGCTGTGCCACACTTGCTGATGTACGCATGGCCTGATAGGTAAGAGTAGCTTCTACTTTGGGGATACATAAATAATAGTCCTTTAGCTGTCTGTGATGGAAGCTTGTGTGTAGATAACTGTTTTCATTTCTATTGGGTTCACGCCTAGAGGGGGCATCAGGAGCTGATGTGGGGATGCCACGTTTAACAGTGGAAGGGCCGGCCAGACCCTCTTCCCAAACTCTGCACCGTGTTGCCTTTCCACAAGCAGTTCACGAGGCCTCCGACTCCCCACACCCTCGCCGCCCTGTCTCCCACTGTGGCCACTCAGCGTGCGGGACGTGGGCTCTCACTGGGGTTTCCATTTGCTTCCCGATGCTTTCAGGCCTCTGCTCTCCTTGCACACCTTCCCATCTTCCCTAGAGGAATATTTATTGGGGTCATTTCCTGACTTTTCCATTGGATTATCTGTCCTTCTAATTATGGGGGGGTAAGCGTTCTTTCCACACTTGGACACAAGCCCCTTGCGGGATGCTTAAAGTACAGACGCTGTCTCTCATTCTCTGGGGTGTCCTGCACTTGACGGCGCCCTCTGAAGCACAAGTGTTCTGCTCCGACGACTCCAACACACCTGTTCTGTCCCGCGCTCTTGTGGACTGTCCAGGAGACACCAGTCAAGTAGCTACTGCGGGACTCACTCCCTTTGCCCCCACTCCTGCTCCCATCCCCCTCCCCGTCCGGATTCTCCCCCTGCTCTCTCCTCTCACCAGAGGCGGGCTCTCCTCTGGACGCTACCTCTCCTCGCCTCTCTCCCGTGACAAGGCCGTCAAACCACGTCCTTCTCCATCCCCTGCCCTGCCCACGATCCCTCTTGCCGCCGATGGACCGCATCGTGTCCAGGGGGGCAGCGCACACACTCAGGGCTCCATTTCTCAGGCCCCGTACACGTCCCACCCGGCGGTGTGCCCACTAGCCTCAGCGAAACGGCTCTTAAAGCACAACCAATTTTTGCTAATTCAGTAAGCTGCGTCGTCCTCGGGCCACTTGAACACTCCTTTGCGCTGGAGATGTCGCCTCTTGCCCCGCACGCTTCCGCTCCAGGCCTCCCTGACACCGCGGTGGGGCTTGCTGCTCTGGCCCCCTATCCCCAGCGCTCCTTCCCAGTCACCGCCAGCCTCTCTCCTCTCCTCACGGCCAGCCTCTCTCCTCACCGCCAGCCTCTCTCTCTCCTCTCCTCACGGCCAGCTCTCTCTCCTCATGGCCAGCCTCTCTCCTCACGGCCAGCCTCTCTCCTCTCCTCACGGCCAGCCTCTCTCCTCACCACCAGCCTCTCTCCTCTCCTCACGGCCAGCCTCTCTCCTCACCGCCAGCCTCTCTCCTCTCCTCACGGCCAGCCTCTCTCCTCATGGCCAGCCTCTCTCCTCATGGCCAGCCTCTCTCCTCACGGCCAGCCTCTCTCCTCTCCTCACGGCCAGCCAGCTCTCTCTCCTCTCCTCACGGCCAGCCTCTCTCCTCTCCTCACGGCCAGCCTCTCTCCTCTCCTCACGGCCAGCCTCTCTCCTCACCGCCAGCCTCTCTCCTCTCCTCACGGCCAGCCTCTCTCCTCACGGCCAGCCTCTCTCCTCTCCTCACGGCCAGCCTCTCTCCTCACCGCCAGCCTCTCTCCTCTCCTCACGGCCAGCCTCTCTCCTCACCGCCAGCCTCTCTCCTCTCCTCACGGCCAGCCTCTCTCCTCACCGCCAGCCTCTCTCCTCTCCTCACAGCCAGCCTCTCTCCTCATGGCCAGCCTCTCTCCTCTCCTCACGGCCAGCCTCTCTCCTCACCGCCAGCCTCTCTCCTCTCCTCACGGCCAGCCTCTCTCCTCACCGCCAGCCTCTCTCCTCTCCTCATGGCCAGCCTCTCTCCTCACCACCAGCCTCTCTCCTCTCCTCACGGCCAGCCTCTCTCCTCACGGCCAGCCTCTCTCCTCTGGTCTCCTTCCTTATGCCCGTCGCTCCTGCTCACACTCTCAGGTGTGTCCACACGGCTCCGGCAGATCGGTGACCCCCTCCCACGAGCGCGAGTCCTGCCGCCTGCCTCGCTGGTGGCACTTCGACGCCCGGGCCAGGCCGCTGGCCCCTGCCCGGCTCCAGGCAGACACGCCGCGAGCATCTCTGAGCACACCGGCTCCGACATCCCCGAGGAGAGGACGGCCCGGCAGCGCCCTGGGGCCACCCACCCACCATATTAACCTTTTTCCCCAGTGGCTCTGTCCAGGTTAACACACTCCGACACCCTCCCTGGGTAATGTGCCCGCGGCGCTCCCGGTGCGTTTGCACAGGAGGGGCCGTCCCCACAACGCACCTTCAGGTCACTCCATCCGCCCAGAGGACGCCTGTGCCGTGCGCCCGGCCCTGGCGCCCCCCTCCCCCGCCCCTGGCACGGCGCTGACCTGCTTGCTCCCGACAGGTGCCCTCTGTCCTGGACTTGCATCCGCTGCTGGGTCTAAGTGGCCTGCTCCTCCGCGGCCTCCAGTCAGGCCTCTTCCGCGGCTCAGATTTCCTTTTGTTCTTATCTATGTTATTGAAATTTTCTTCTAACTTGGCACACGAAATATTGTCTCCTCTCCAGTCTCTTGCTGCCAGAATGACTCTTCCAGTGGCAAATGCAATCGTGTCCCTACCCCGAGTATCAGAACTAGTCCTCGCTGTTTTGCAAACGCAGCCCAACGCCTTTCTAGCACATGCATGTCCTGGACCTCAGCCCCGCGCCCCTCCCGGCCGCCTCCTGCATCCCGACGGCATCAAACTGCAGCTGTCTGGAATCGGGTGCGTATCCCCCACCCAGCATCGCCGCCCTTTCTAGGCTACTTCACACCCGACTCCCCTGCAGTGAATCACGCTGATCCCTCATCCCCAGCCCGGGCACCAGCGGGTGCGGGGACACAGATCGCCACGGCTGGCTGTGACCTGGGCTCCCCCAGGCTCAGGCCCCTCATGCCATTCCAGCACGCACTCGGCCACTCCTTCATTGGCCTCTTCCACTGACAGGGACGATCCATCTAATTTGCAAAAGCTACAAAGTGCCCTTGCAGCGAGCATCCGTTTAATAAATGCTGGCCGGACAGCCTGTGGCTGGAAGCTAACAGGAGACTTTCACTTTCCTCCTAGAGGATTTTCTCTAGGCCGTCTGACCACGATTTTAGGCAGAAAGACGCCTTTGCAAGTACACACTGAAGTGAAACGGCATCAGTGTCAGATGTGTGTGTGTGTGTGTGTGTGTGCATACACACGCGTATATATTACCTTTACACACACGCTGAGACAAGCACGAAGTCTGACATTTGGGCCTAGCGAGGCCTGCGGCTCCTCTGGAAGAGGCCCGATGGCCCTGGTGCAGACAGCCCAGCTCCGAGTGGGCGGGCCAGGCGGGGTCGGGCGGACGGGGCTGGTGTCTGAGAGCAGAAGGTGGGAGGCGGCATGGACAGGGCTGAAGGGGAAACGTTCTGAGTGGGGATAATGGAGAATTAAAATATGTCTGAATGATATACTCATTCGAAGCTTTATGATGTTCTCAGTCAGATTTATCCTTCTTTTTCTTTTTTTTTAATCTTACCAGGACTACAGAATTAGTTTGGATGCCTGTACTTCCCCAGGTTCATGGGGGAAAACCTATTTGCATGCGTTTTCTCCCTACTAACTTAAGTCTTCCATTTTTGAAAATAACTACCCTAACAATCCCTTAGCCGGTTTTAAATAAAAGTGAAGGAGTGGAAGACATATTTTTCAATAAATCATCTAAATTATGAAGCTCTAAAGCAATTTTCCCCAAAATGTATTAAAGTGGTATTTCTTGGACCTATAACGTTTGCCAGGGAGAGTATTTGCTGGGTAGAATCAGAGATGGGGAGGGAAGTAACCTTCAGAAACAGGATATAGAAACACAAATAAGCTAAAGATAGAGGACACCATGCATTACCTAGTCTTGAAAAGAAAAATAAAGTAGGGAGCGGGAGATTCTGGACGGGGGTGCATTTCAAGGCAGGGTAGCCAGGAAGGGCCCTGCTACTGGGGGCTTCTGGCTGCGAGATGAAGGCTGAGCGGGATGAGCAGGGTGGCACTGGGGGGTGCTGGGAGGAGAGCAGCCGGGGCAAGTGCACCGCTGGGAGCAGCTGGAAGATTCTAGAACAGGGAGGCAGCCAATGTAGCACCAGCACCCTAAGTGGGGAAGACAGGGTTGAGGTGGGAGAATCTTCACATCCTGAATTATGCAGGATCTGGTTGCTGTCCAGGAGTGAGCGCTCCCTGGACGAGATGAGGGTTTGCCGTCAGCAGCAGCGTGGCCAAGGAGGAGCAGTTCTAGTGCTTTCACAGCGGCTACGGACTGTGGAAACTGGGTGCTGGGTGAGGGGGTGTCTTAGCGTGTTTGGGCTGCCCTCACCGTGCACCAGGTCGGGCGTCACTACCTGACAGATCTTGGCGCTCTGGGCTCTGGAGGCTGGATTCAAGGCCAAGATGTGGGCAAATGGGGCGTCTGGTGAGAACTTGCTTCCACGTTCCGAGACAGACCATCTCCTCACATGGGCACATGGGGAGCTCAGGGTCTCTTTAGAAGGGCACTCACCCCCAGAGAGGCCCCTTCCTCAAGACCTCCTCACCTCGAAAGACGCCCCTCCTAAGACCACCGCCCGAGGGGAGGTTCCAAGAGAGGGTTGTGGGCACACAGGACCCTGTCCTCTACCACGACGCGCACAGTAAAGTGCAGAGTGAAAAGGCAGGTCCTGGTGGTGCGGGTGACAGTGAGCGCAACAGGGTCTGCGCCGGGATGGCGTCGACGTGGGCAGAGAGTGAACAACGGGATAAGACAAAAGGTTGGGGGTGCAGGTTCAGAGAACAATGGAAACCCAGACCTGCGATGGCCATTCACTGACCCGAGAACTGCCTGGAAGGTGTCACAGACTGGGTGGTGCTGTGGGGACCAAGCTTAGTAGCTGGATGTTTTTATTCATTAAATTGATCACTGGTGTGGGTTTTCTCTGATGTCCTAGATGATAATCCTATGCACATACAAAAGGCGAGGTTTCCAAAATTGTGTATCCACCAAGCTGAGGGACGCACACTCACACACTCACACACAACGTGGCGTGCCAGAGCCATGACATATTTGGAATGGAAATTAAAAACAGACAATTACTCAAAGTGCGTCCATCTTCCAGCTGTGGAGAAGGTATTTCTGCTCCTCCTGCCACTGGCCCCGCGCTCCTCCCTCCACGGGAGCATGGGCAGCGCCGCCCGCGCCGAGGCAGGTGCCCCCTCTGCACCGCGGGGATGTGGAAAGCGCCCCTTGAACTGAAATTCTTCCTTTTCAGGGATTTCAGGACACATTTCTCCCAATGTAACTGAACTAAATCACAAGATCAAAAGAAAACTCATTGTGAAGAGTTTCAATCTCTTGATGTCAATAATTCAAAAATTGCTTCACCCCCAGCTTCTAGCGACTCACGTGCGCACACCCCCCCACCCAGGCCCCCCAACCCCTGGTCCCCATTCCCCCCACCACGGACTGGCATCTCGTCCCCCACATGGGTCATCGGCCGTGGCCGCCCGCTGCTGCCCCTGCCCCGACCGCGCGATTTGCAAAAGCACAGACGGCCCCGGCGGGGCTGATGCTAAGTGCAGGAGGTCAGGAGGGTGTGTCGGGCTGACTCCCGCCACATGCAAAATACAAGGAAACAAAATAAAGGAAAAGACAAACATCAAACAAGCAAAAAACCCTGCACATCTGACTGCAGAGCCGATGCTTCCGGGGAGGCCGGAGGGGGTGGAATGGACTGGTGGGGTCTGTGGGGTGACTTCCGTGGCCGCGCATCTGAAGACGCACAGCAGGGTCGCACGCCACTGCCGCCTCAAGTCATCAAAGGAAACACACATAACTAAGATTGAAATGTCGACATAAAGGTGATCTCCACATTCACTTCTGTCCCATCGCTAGACACAAGGTCCAGGTGAGGGGAAGACAAGGGTCCCATCAACCCCGGAGGACTTCTCGCCTCCTCCCTGGAGGACCCGGAGGACCCGTGAGGCTGCCGGCCTTCCCAGGGAAGCCCCCACGTGCTGCGGGGCCTTCGGATGGGCGGCTCCTGGTGTAGAATCGCTTCTCTGAAACCTCAGTTGCTAATTTTTGTATTCAAAATAAATCACCCGGTAAACAATGGTTTGCCTGAAATTTAAGAAAATAAACTGAGCCCTGGGATAACAAGGGGACACGTACCACTTACTTTCAGATTTTGTTTAACCATTACTACAGCAAAAAATGCGGGGTGCAACATTCAGACCATTTGCCAAGGCTGGACATTCGTGGGATTGTCAGGCCGCGCAAACGGGCAGCTGTTCCCCCGCTCGTCAATGTGCTCCTGGCCTCCAGCAGCCGCCCGGCTCCCGTCCTGTCAGGACTCACGACGGAGCATCTGATGAACATCTCTCCTCTGCCCACGAGGCCGAAACTGGGCTGATGGAGGTGCCGTTCCACTGCAGAACCCAGATCGCCAATGTAAATGAGGACGTCCGGAGAGGCTTGGTTATTTATAGGCAGCAATTATCTGAGGCCAAAACACTTTCTATGCAAACTTGAACTCTGATTTAAGATTTCTTTACTTTTACATAAGCAAATTGCAGCCATATTCCCACAGCGGCCATCATTTGACGTTTTCATCGATGCTGTAGTTTGCACCACCTTGCAATTAACTTTATGGTTGACATACAGCTTGGGTTCTGGATGGGGGTGCAGGGGGAGTCACATTTGGGACACCCTGATTCATGCATACGTAAGTTCTCAAAGTAAAGGCCACAGGAATGCTCACACCTTGAAGTTACATCATAGGGCGATTCAAACATCGGGGACACCACGGGAAAGCTGTCCAGGAGAGAGAGAGGCATTGGACTCCCCAAACACAATGGAGCTGAAGTTTGGTTAAGTAGACGGCCGGTCCTCAGGCCCCTTGGGAGCTGGGGGGGAGCTGGAGAGTAGGGTCCCTGGTGGAGAAGCCGCAGCCCCCTGGTGCGCCCAGGCTACAGGCCTGTGGGAGGGGCATGCATGTGTCTGCTGCGGGGAGCCGGCCTGGGGGCACGCTGGTGTGGCACAGCTCCAGGGGCTCACAGCATCATGGCAAGGCATTTACATTTCCACGCCGACATACATGTTGGTTTCTTTGCTGGATAATTTCCAAATGCCTCCAGCTACACATCTCGATATAGACGACGCCTAGGGAGCCTCAACCCTGAGATCTATCCATCCCAGGTCTCATCCAGTGGCATCTCCACGGCTGACCAGGGGAGCACGTGTGACCAGGCGCGACGCTCCGTGCAGGCATCTGCAGAGGAGTGACTTGTGGGCACCCGCACGTGCAGGTTCGCTTCATTTTCATGACTATCATTCCGTGTGGCCTCTAAGAGGTAATTCCCTCAAACACTTGGAAGCGCGTGGCATCCAGAGAGTAAACAGCTTTTCTTGAAATGTAAATATTAAATGAAATACGAGCGACGGCACCAGTAGCCTCAGGAGGGAGCGCTGCACCATCACTGGGGTATTTTTTGTGCAGGCGCTTTTATTTCCCTCTTTTGGTGTGTACCTCATAGTGTGGATCTGTGAGCAGCCTCCCCTACCGTCTTTTGTGTTTGCAAACACAACTCCATTTTGTCATCCAAGAGGAGAATTCCCTGGGTCCCTTCCTGTGAACCCCCAAACCACTCATGCCAAGAATTTTCTTTGTACCTTTCTGGAATAAATCAATATTTTAACACTCGCTGGCTATTGGCTGACGTGAAGGTATTATTGCTCCATTTTTAGCATGGGATCTGACCTGATGGCCGGTGTCAGCTGTGGCTTCCCCTAAGGGGATATGGAGTGGGACAGTGATAACCAATAGGGGGTCATTCGGGCTGGGCGGGGAGTATTTTGTGGAGGTTTGAAATTTGCTCCGATCAAAAGTTCTCTGAAAATATACAAAAAAGTCCTTTTATTCATTCACATTTTAAATCCATGCCAAAGAGCCATGTGTTCGGGTGCGAAGCGTGTGCAGTCACACAGGGGCACACAGAGTGAAGGGTGGCCTGTGAGGGCGCTCAGCAGGTGGGCCAAGGACGCACAGAAGCCACACAGGGAAGTTTCACTTATGAGAAAAGACTTGAGAGAAATTTACTTCTTGAGGGTGACTTCAGCGGGGCTGGAAATGATTAAATTTTATGCACTATCTTAGCATCTGGGAACATATTATGCCTCAGAGTTACTAACAATCCAATTCTTTTCAAGGCTAGAGCTCTTATTAAGCAATCAATAAACTCATTCATTCACTCATCCATCTTTCCGTCCACCCATTCAGCAAACACGTATTGATGATGCAGGGGAGAACTAATCAAGCAGAATCAATACCTGAGTCCCTGACTTGAAGAAGTCCAGAGCCTAGAACACGATGCATCACCTTGGGGTGAGAGCCGTGCTGGGCTGAGAGCTTGGCCACACAAGGGCGGTTCCTATAAACGGCCTCATAACTCACGTCAAATGAGGACGGAAGATGAAGACATTTTTAAGCCGTTCTGGCTCCCTGGGAGGGTAACTGGGAAGAAGAAAGGAAGGAGAGGCAGGGAGGGGAGAAGCGGCCGTGGAGGCATAAGCGATGGGAGACGTGGGAAGATACCAGCGCAATCTCATTCAGAGTAAATACCCAGTTCTGTGGGCTGGAATTTTGTCCGTCCGTCTGTCTGTCATGTATGGCTCACCCACACGTCTGTCTCTACCTTAAAACTCACACTCAGGCTGGCACAGCACAGGCCTTGGTCTGCAGTTTTCCAAAACGCAGTGACCAACGCAACCTGGGCCGTTCCCCGAGGGGTGGCCGTGAACCCGCGGGACTTTGAGATGGAGAGTCACGGCTTATCTGGTCACAGTTCTGGTGAACAACCTGCTCCTAAGTGGTTTTCCACAATACAACCTTATTTTTTAAAAGATTTATTTATTTATGCAAGAGCCGGGGTACAGGCCAGATGTGCGGGAGGGTGAGAGGATTCACCGGAGACAGAGCGGGGAGCAGAACAGGCAGACTGACTGAAATCCACTGCTGAGGGGAGCAGCGGGCGACAGGAGAGGTCTGCGCGCCATGTGGGCTGCTCCCTGGCCGGCCGGAAATCGAACCGGCGCTGCAGAGGCTGCGGACAGCTTCACAGTGCTGCGCCCAACCCGCTGCGCCAGCGAGGAGGCCCCACAATACAACCTGTAGCTTGAATTCTTCATAATTGGATCTTTATAATTTTAACCGCTTTTTCAACAAAAGGGAACTGAAGAGGATAGTGGGACAGATTTGCCGCCCGGTGACTTGGTTCACCATCTAGAACAGCTGTAGCAGCGGCTGCAGCATACTAGCAGTAATCTAAATTCCAACAACCTTTCTATAAATTCCAACAACCTTCACATGCACATATTAATCTTCGTATATGTAGACAGGTGCACACATGCATATACACAAAGCCCACTAGCATGTTCAGAGTTAAAGCCTGGATAACTTGTCATTTTCCATATAATTTGGTGGGTAAAACTTTCCACAAATTTTAATTTTCCCTTTCATCTTTTTTCTTTTCCTTTTCTTCTCTTGCTCCTTTGATGCCTCCCTCCCCCCAGCCCCCCTCCTCCTTTCTCCCTCTCTTCTCGCCTCAGGAAAGCTGCCCTGAAATTAAGAATTCACAGCAGGTCCTGCAGCCTTCCTCCGTCGTTACAGCATGCGATGAGCTCTGCCTAAAGATCTGGAACGTTCTCCTTTCTTCCTCTATCCAGCGGCCCTGGAACAACCCGCCTTAGAACAAAGCCGTGAATTGTGGAAGAACGAGCATCGCACCCAGGTCTTCGGATGCTGAACAGGCTCCTTGACTCTGACTTTGAAAATGTGTTTTGGTTTGGGACACATGACAGCCATGGGAGATTTAGGAACTCAGAAGTGACCCACTTTTACCAGAGCCATCATTTCACCACAATGAATTATTCAACAGGTTTGATTTTAAATCTGAGGTAAAGTGCAGAGCAACTCACATCTGCTTTGACTCAAAGGCTCCTGCGCCACACCAAGGGCCCGAGCTTCGGCATTTGTCTAGCGCCATCTGCTGCCCAAGCCGGGCCGCAGCACCAAGTCCTCTGCCTTGGCAGGAAGCGCAAAATGGCCTCTAGTCCAGAGGGGCCCGGCCAGAAAAAGAAGAGAAATTCCACACACCACAGCGGGGAAGGCTCGGTGCTGAGAAGCACACGGAGAGCCGGGGAGTAGGGTGAGCGTGCAGGCCCAGAGGCACGCGCACGCAGCCCCCCCAGACTGGAGGCAGGGGCTCCAGAAACCCTGCTGTGAGTGTGTAAATTGCCAGAGGTGCTGGGCAGAAGCCACCGAGGAGCATCTAGTGAAGCAAAATGTTTCTGAAGATTCCAAGAAAGACGGACTTCCTCAGCAGAGGCCCCGTTTCATACTAATTCCAAATAAGATTTCTATTATTATAATAGAGTAAATATGTACGCAGTCGAGTAAAAAGTTAGACTTTCGGTAAAAGGGAAAAAGCACCCTTGGGTCCACAGAGAGGCCGCAGGGAGGGAGTCTAGGGGAACGTACGGTGGGTTCAGCTTGCTCTGAACAACGGCAAAATTACGGAATGCAAGAGGCGGCCGGGTCATCCCCTGCTGGGTAATAACATGAATTTAACTAAGTATGTAGGGCACGTTCAGAACTCAGTCTCCACGTCGCCTGTTACTGTGATATAATCCCACCCTCCTGACAAGATCATGCATGTGCTACCACCATGCAGCCCATCAGGGGCGCGCTCAGAGGCCGCACGATGCACGCGGGGCTACTGAAAATGACGGGGTAAGAGTCCACGCCTCCTCGAAACCCAGAACAAGCTGTCCAGAAACACCAGTGGCCTGTTCTAGCCAATATCTCGATTTCAGACAGAGGACCAGCCTTCGGCTACAATTTTTGCTTCTTTTTTTTAACTAGGTGTCTCAGAACATAACTGTGTGTAAATATTTCAACAAACGAGCATATTTCAACGCTTTCTCAATCCGAACTGCACAAGGACACTTACTCATCTGCTTTCACTGAGCCCAGCAAGCCGGTGGGTAAATGGCTACTTAGCAGCAGGCAACGAAGCTCTTGGCCCCCGCGCGGGTGTCCGTGCGGGCGTCTCTCGCTCCCTTCTGAGCCCACGGCGACCTCACCCCTGCGCCGGCTGCACCGCGCATTGGAGGCGCTTCTCAGGTCCATGCAAGTGCTCGCTCCCCCTCATATTTAAATTAGTCCAAGGAATAGAATTTAAGAACAAGGAGCAATTAGCAGCACTGCAGGAAAGGGTGGACGAATTGGGAAAGAACAAATGACTGGGGCGAAGTTCTATTTTTCTTTCACATGCAAAAAATAGTTACACATTATGTAAACTCATGGCACATAAAAAACTATGTGAAATACAGGGGAAAAGATCAAAGAGTTTCACGGAAGATAAAATACAGCTCTCTCCTTCGCTGAGAGATTAATTTCAACAGTTCTGTTTCACATTGACTCTGCTCTGGCTTCCATTCTAGAGGATTAAGTGTTTCTCTTATCATCTTCTTATTTATAACACCATTTACTTTACACTCAAAGATGTGTCTGCTGTCTATGACCCTCAAGTAAGAGGGGAGAATAGCGGAGTAAAATGCAACCGTAAGTCTCCAGAGATGTGCACAGCAAGATTCCACCGCGTAGCCCGTGTTCTCACCATTAGAATAAAAGAGAAGAACCCGATGGATCTTAAAATTCCCTACTAATAAAAGTTCAAATGCATCAGTTTCCTTTACATTTTCGTTTGCCACAAGAAAGATAAATACAAAGCAAACAAAAAGAAATAAGCAGAACCATCTAGAAACATTTGAATATTCGCAGAGAGGCACAAGATGGCTGTGTGTGTGCTCTGAAAGCCCCCGCCTAAGGGCTCCAGGCTCCAGCCTCTTGACTGACAGATCCTTCTTACTGTGCCAAGTGGAAATAGGCCCACAGCCTCCCTGGAGGCCTAGGGGTTAAGTCCGCACTAGGGTATGAGTTTGATCCCCAGCCAGGGAGCTACCCACAGGGCGCAGCAGACCTCTCCTGCCTCCCCGCTGCTCCCCTCAGCAGTGGATTTCAGTAGATCTGCCTGTTCTGCTCCCCACTCTCTCTGGGGTCTCGTCTCACCACCCCCCCTGGCCTGTACCCCAGTTCTATGCAAAAATAAAATAGATAAATAAAAAGAATGGTCTCCTCTCTAAAGACCATGGTGCTTATTGTACAGAAATCAGGCCCACAAATTGCCCTAAGCAACAGCTTTGTGAGCAAGCGAGAGATGGTTGGACCGGTGGAGAAGTGGCCCCTCGACAGAGACGCTGAGGTCCAGGCACCCACACATCCCTGCCGAGAAATCCTGCCTGGCAGACGCCTCACAGCACACCCCGGCCACTTCGCCTCGGCAGCTAAAATCCCTACAAAACGCACCACCAAGGGCTGAATCCTTTCCCTCGAAGCTGAGTCTCAGAACATTACTGGGGAGCGAGGAGATACTATGGAGGCGACTCATTATCAAGCGACTTAACCTGTGGCAACCACAGCTGCCTGCTGGGGAAGTCAGAGCAAGGAGGGGGCACGTCCCCGCCAGGCACCCCACTCAGAGGCCTGAGGGACCTGAGTTCAGTGCATCTCCCAGGTCCCGGGAAGAATCAGAGCTACCGGAGAAAGGCGCCTTTGCAGACAGGCAGGTAGAGGACAATGTTGAATCATCACTTCTTGAAAATGTTCTGCGGAGTCTTGCACGCTTTCTCTCGTGCGCTCTCCAAGAACGTAAGTGAACGATGGCCATGCAAATGAGTCAGCGTGCTAAGAGGCCCGTGCGCATCACAAGTGGGGGCCGGTGGTGCTCTTTTGAGGGGAGCTGTTGGCATGGGCGCGAGGTCTCATAGCCTCTGTTTTCTGTGACCTTAAAATGTTGGCCAGCACCCAGTCGTTGCTCACCCGGAGACACCCACAGCTACTTTGCTGATTTAATTTCTACACCACATGAATCTGAAGCCAGCGTTGGGAGACAGTGGGTCACGATGTCACTATCAAAGGACAGGTTGTGACCTCGACACGCAAGCGGGTGATTGTGCCCCCCGCCTGTAGGGACGACTGATGAGGGCGTCCTGAGAGGGTGGGGAGGTGGGGCAGGACGCACGCAACGGTGCAGGATCAGGATCTGAGAGACGTCCAGGGTTAAGGATCTGAGAGACGTCCAGGGTTAAGGATCTGAGAGACGTCCAGGGTTAAGGATCTGAGAGACGTCCAGGGTTAAGGACCTGAGAGACGTCCAGGGTTAAGGATCTGAGAGACGTCCAGGGTTAAGGAGGTGTAACGATATTGCAGACCCAAAGCCGATTTATGCACAAGAACATAAGAGCACGTTTATTCTTGGAGCGAGCAATGGCAGCAGCAGAGAAAATGTGCCGCAGGAGGACCCACCAGCAGGCTGCGTGATGGCCCGTGAAAAGAGGGAGGCCTGCACTGGCGGAAGGACTAGGGGCATGGGGCCCGGCGGATATTTTCTAGACGCGTGTGAGATGTATTTGGCAGGACTTGGAGGGCAACGGACGTCGGCACTCGGGGAGGAGAACAAGTTCTAAGCAGCCGGAAGCCCCAGTTGGCCCAGAGAGAAGGCAGTTGACTGAGTCCCAGGACAGGAGCTGGGGGGCCTGGGGTGGGATCCCAGGAGCTGTTTGAAAATCAGGAGCACGGGTTTGGGGCTGACGGTGGCCTCAGAGCAGAGCCACAGCTCTGCGGTTTACTCACGAGGAAATGAACGCAGTTCCTGGGGAGGCTGCAAGCAAGAAGATAAATGGAAAGACCTAATCTAGAAGAGCAGCAGCATTTAGGGGACCGGCAAGGAAAAGAGACAGCAAATTGGTCAAGAAAACCAAGGAGGAACATCAGGTCTGGGCCAAACGAGCGTTTGAACAGGGTCCGGCATAGGCCCTCGTGGCCGGCGATGACAGCCGCGTCCAGCGGGGAGGAGGTCGCCTCGTGTCCCCCAGATCTGGTTCTCCCTTCAGGGACCATCCACATCAGGATGCTCCTGTCAAGGCTCATGGCCTTGGCAAGAAAGCAACATTGTGCCTGAGCCACTTACTGACTGTTTTATGTCGGAGTTTGCTTTTTTTTTTTTTTAACTAACATAACATTTTTTAAGATTTATTTTATTTATACCAGAGCTGGGGTACAGGACAGAGGTGCAGGAGGATGAGAGAATTCATGAGACAGAGCAGGGGTGAACAGGCAGACGGACTGAAGACACCGCTGAGGGGAGCAGCGGGGAGCCAGGAGAGGTCTGCCGCGCCCTGTGGGTAGCTCCCTGGCTGGCCCGGGATCGAACTCGTGCTGCAGAGGCTGCGGACAGCTTCACAACCCTGTGCTCAACCCGCTGCGCCACCGGGGAGGCCCCATGTCTGGCTTTCAAGTTAATTTCTTACCTTTCTGTTGGACTTACTGGTCTCAGTTGTGGTGAATCCCTAGTAAGGCCTGAGAGCCCCCGCTTGGGGCTGAGGTGCTGGGCGTGCTCCCGGGGCGCTCCTCTGGGAGATCACGGCAGGAGCACGCTGCCATCACTTCTTGAGACAGTCACTCAGTGAAGGGTTTCCCAGAGGACGGGGAGAATTGGGGTGAGCTTTGGGGATCCCATATAACACAAAGATCCAATTGCAAACGCATCGCCCGTGGCAAGACAGTCAAATTGGCTTTGGAATTTGTGTGCAGCTGAGTATGCAATTTGGCGCGGGCCTGGGGGGCCTGGACTATCCCCCGAGGCGGGACCCCATGTGTCTGGGCCTTTGGCGTTGGCTGGAAATGAGAGGGACTCCCGTGCTGCTGCTGACCCAGGATTTACCTACCCTCCAAGGCCCCAGCGCGCCCCACTGGCCTCCGAAACCCCCTGGGTTAAAACGACAACCCCGCGCTCCCCAGCACACTCTGTGTGGGATCTGGGCGGCTGACTGAAGTGCGCAGGCCCCATAACTGGAAAAGGAGGTGCGGGCTGTTCCGTTGCACCTTCGGTTGCCACCGCGCAGTCCACAGATATCACAGCTGTAGACATGGTCAGGGAACGTGGAACAAATCCTTTGCCTCCAACACACGCATTGCTCTTGCGCGCTCATGTGCTGTGGCGGCATGTCTCAAACCTGGTTGCTGGTCCCGGCCCTGGAAGGGGCCCCTTCGGAGACCCGAGTGGCGCCTGAGGTTGGGTTTCCCGAGTCCCGAACCAGCAGCACTGGGCTTCGTGCCACTTTCTCCTTCTTCAAACCCTCCCACTTTTTAGGACTCAAACCCCAACTCTTTTCCTGAAGGGTCCTGCCAGCTGCCCTGGCCTGCACCTCCCGACCCCATCCATAGCGTCACCAGTGCCCAGAACCTAGATTTAATCATATTTTACTTTTGGTTTCCAGGCTTAGCACTTCTGAGTGCCATGTGGCTACAAACAGATTCCTTCCAGAACCTTGCACTAAAGTGTCGACACGCGTGTCCCAGAATGCTCTGCCGGGCGTCTCCACGGCCGGGCCGTGTGCATATCAGCTCTAACTTCACAGGAACCGCACGCTGTGGGCACTGTGTGACCATTTAGTGAGCAGGTGCATGGATAAGTGGTTCCAGAAGAATAGTGAGCATCTGTTTCCATCCACCCACCCAGCCATGTAAGCACCTGCCCGTCCACCCACATGGAGATGTACTTCTCCGCACACGCATACGGCCATGCGTGTGTGTATACGTCCACCCCCACCACCCTCCATCTACCAGTCCATCCACCCACGGAGCCGTCTGTCATCACATCATGCATGCTCACACATACGTGCACCCTGCACACACACACGTGTCTGGGTGTATCCGTGAGCTTGGGCTGCCCCTCCATCTGCCCACTCACCCCCGCCCCCGGCCGCTCCGTCAGCATCTCTCCACGTGGTGTGTCTGTCTCGCCTCTCCCCACAGGGGCACCTTGGGCTGGGGGTGGGTTTCTGGTCCATGGCGACATGATGCCTACAGTGGTGTGAGCCAGCAGGCTGCTTCCCAGCGCCACCGCTGCATCCCCACCCCCTCCAGCACAGTGCGAGTCATCCAGCTTCTGCAGACCCTCCCCAGCTCGGCTCCGCCTGTCTGCGCTACCAGCCACCCCCGTGTCCGCGGCGGGGCCATGTGGCCTTGATTCGTGCTTGGCTGGTGCTGCTGAGAGCCGCCCACGGCAGCTGCTGGCTGCAGGTCGGGCCTGCGGCCCTGTCTTTTCATGGGCCTTTGCCCGTTTTGAAGCAGGGTTGTATTTTTATTATTGAACAGTGAGAGCTCTCCGTGTATCAGAGCTGCAAGTCTCTCAGCAAACTCCTGACTTGCGAAATCCCCCACCTGTGAATCATCCTTCTACTTAGCGGTGTCCTTCGATGAACAAAAGATTTCAGTTTTGATGAAGTTCGTTTGTGCTTTTTACTGTGTTGCTTCTGCTTTCATTGTCTTATCTAAAATCCAAACCAAAAACCACAGCTTTCCTTCAGGTCACAAAGACGAACAGCTTGTTTCATTTGTGAGACAAGCTCTTTCACTCAGGCCTTTGATTCATTGTGAGTTAATGTATTGCACGGTGAGTTGGGTAGGGGCCACATTCATTACTTCTCACGAGGATGTTCAGTGGTTTCAGCACCATTTGTTGAAAAGATTAGTATTTTCCACGCTGAATTAAGTCGGCAGCGTTGTAAGAGTCATTTCTTAATCAAGGCTCAAATGTGACAGCTTATTTTTAGACCCTCCGTCCTGGGCCCTGGACCTGCACGTCCATCTCTGTCGGGACGCAGCTGCCTTGGGTACTGTGGACCTTTGGGAAGCGTCAGGATCCTTTTCCTCCTCAAGACTGTTTTGACTATTCTGCTCTCTTTGCATTCATACAAGATTTTAGGATCAGATACTCAATTTCTGCAAAGAAGTCAGCTGGGTTTTTCACCGTTGATGCATTTCACCTTTTATACTTTTTAAAGTGTAAGTTGGAACTTCTTTGTTAAAAGTGTCCCAAATATACGTCTTTTATGTCACTGCAAATGGATCTGTATTCTTAATATTATTTTCTGATTGTTCATTACACATGGGTAGAAATGATTGATTTTTGTACTTTTATCTTGTGTCCTGCAAACTCGATGAGCTTGATTATTAGCTTTGTTAGTCGAATTTTTTGGGTTCCTTAGTATTTTCCATATGCAAAGTTGTATCATATGCAATGAAAGATAGTTTAACTTAATTCTTTCTAATTGGGATGCCTTTATTTTTCCTTTTCTTGACAAACTGTCTTCCACTGCAGCGCTGGATAGACATACAAGAGTGATGTCCTACTTGGTCCTGATCTTAGGGGGAAAAGATTTAATTTTTCAGCATTAAGTTACCTGTGCATTTTCCTAGATACCCTTTATCAAGTTGAGAAAGATTCCTTCTCTGTCTTGTTTTTGAGTACTTTTCCTATAAAGAATTGCTGGATTTTATCAAACGCTTTGACTGCATCTCATGGGGCTTTTGCCCTTTATTCTATTAATATGATATATTAGTTGATTTTTTTAAAGATTTATTTTTATTTATGCATAAAAGAACTGGGGTACAGGCCAGAGGTGCAGGGGGTGAGAGGACTCACCAGAGACAGAGTGGGGAGCAAAACAGGCAGATCCACTGAAATCCACTGCTGAGGGGAGCAGCGGGAGACAGGAGGGGTCTGCTGTGCCCTGTGGGTAGCTCCCTGGCCGGGGTTCAAACTGAGGCCACAGCAGGGATAGAGGTGGGGGTGTTTAATTTCCACACATCTATGAACTTCCCATTTTCCCCCTTTCAATAGTTTTTCATTTTATCACACTTCAATTATACAAATTATTTTGTATTATTACAACCCTTTTTTGTGTATTGGGGCTTGCTTTATGGCCTAATATATGGTTTATCCTGGAGACTGTTTCATGTATAAATGAGAAAATGCATATATTGCTGTTGTTTGGATGATTTTATAGAGGGTTTGTTGGTCATAGAAGATTTATAGTGATGCTCAAGTCTTCATTTCCTTGTTTATCTCTTGCCTAATTAGTCTATCTATTTTTAAAAGTGGAATTCAGGTCTCCAAGTATTATTTTTGAATTGCTCCCTGTGTCTGGGGCTTTGTCATTAGATGTATATGTTTGTAATTATCAGAGAGACACAATTTTATTATTTTAAAACGGCCAATTCTATCTCTAAGAATATTTTCTATTTTAAAGTATATTGTTTTCTGATATTATCTATCCACTTACGGTTTCTCATAATTGCCAGTTTCATGATGAATAATTTTTCCATCCTTTTTCTTTAACCTATGTGTACCTTTGTATACAAAGTTTTTCATCTGTATGCAATGTATTACTGGATCTCATTTTTAAATCCAATGTGACAATCTTTTAACTGGATTATTCATTTTATTTCCACCTAATGGTACCTACTGCAAAAGTTGGATTTATAATCCACGATTATGTTTATCTGTATGTCTAAATGTTTGTTACCCCATTACTACTTCAATACTTCCCTTTGGATTAAGTTAATTTTTGCTTCCATAACATTTTAATATTTTTGGAGATTTTTCTCTATATCCTTTGGTGTTATTTTCATTAGGCACATTTTAGCTTATCCAATTCTACTTCAGATTTTTACTAACTTAATTCTTGTGAGGTAAGAAATGTTACTCTTATATAATTCTATTTCCTCTTCTGTTTTGTTATTATTTTTATGCACAGTACATCTATGCATTTTACTAACCCAGCAGTACATTATAATAGTTATCATTTTACATAATTTTAAGACTTTTAAAGAAGCTTAGAATAGAAGGAAGAGCGAGTATTTATTTAGTTTGTGATATTAATCTTCTTATTTAACAGTTTTGGTTTCCTTCTGTTACGGCATTACTCTCCTCCAGCAGAACTTTGCCAATCCACCTTCACTGTGCTGTTTGTTAAATATTCCATGTATATATGCGTGATGCGTATATATGTTTCAAATTCAAAAATAATTTGTTAGGAAAGAAAGGAAAATAAATGCACATTCAAGCTTTCTTTTATAATTATATGTTTCACTCGCCCATTCCTTTTGGGTTTTTATTAGCATCTGAAATTGTCTGGAGTCATTTGCTTCCAGGATGAAGAACTTCTCTTAGAATTTATTGTGAAGTGTGGCTGAGAGCAATGTAATCTTACACTTCTATTTCATGCAGAAATGTTTTTATTCACTTTCGATTTTGAATGATGGCTGTCTGGACATCAGATTCTTGGGCGATACACATTTTTCTCCTTTCGCCCTTTGAATACGCAGTCCCACTGTTTCTGGCGTCCATTTCCTGGCTCAGAAGTCAGTGGTGGATCTCGCCTGGGCTGCCTTTGGGGGTCTATGTTGATTTAATTTTTTTTTCTCTTTCTCTTAAATTTCCAGCATTTTTACTCCCTGGGTCTAATCGTGGTCTCCTTGTTTTGTCTGCTTGGAGCTCACTGGCATACTTGGGAGTGTAACATCTCTCATCAGCACGAGGAATTCTGCCAGTATTTCTCTGAGTAAGTCTATCTCTGGCCTGCCCTCCTGGTGCCCCAAGTGTAAGTACCGTCATGTTCTGGAAGGTGTCCACGTGGTCTAAGGCGCTAACCATTGCTCCTCACTCCTTTTTCCTCCCATTCTTTGAATTACATAATCTCTGAGAAAACGGGCTCCCTCGCTGTGGGGCTCAGTTTCCACCCTGGGAGAGCTGCTGGCTCTTTCCCCATTGAGTGACTTTGCCAGAGTCTCTATCGAGGGTGCATTTCCTCGGGGCGTGACGACCACGGAGTGGCCATGGAGGAACAGTAGGCACACGCCACTGGGTTGGGAAGGGGCCTCTGGGCTTGTCCCTCCCCAGACTTCCAGGGAGCCATGCCAGACTCTGGCACCGCACCCAGTGCCCTCCGGACTCGGGGGCGTCCTCACAACATTCTCAGAGGTAACGGCCCGAAACGCCTACCCAAGCAAAGGCGTTTCCTCCATCGGCATCGCTTTTGAGGACGGCTGCTGGCCTGGCAGCCGGCTCTGAGCTCAGCAGGGCCTTCTCAGGTGACCTCCTGTAGCTGCTCTGTGCTGCGGTGACTGTTTGCGTGGTTACTCGTCTCATCCTGATTTCTTTCCAACAAAACATCTGCTGCTTGGGGGTGGCTGCCCAGGAGGGTGAGCTGCACACCAAGGCTGCGCCGGGGCAGAAGCCTGGAGAGCTCGGCTGCGTTCGTGGGGCTGTCTGGGGTACCTGCCGCCTCACTCCTGGGAAGGCGTCTGCACGGCTCACCTGCAGCTGGACGTGCAGACAGAGGCTGCTCCTCTCCTGGGGACGGTCTGCTCTCGCACAGGCATCGCGCAGGGAGTGGGCTCATGTCTGTCCAGCCTGCCGGCCTGGTGAGGAAGCCGACCCCAGGGGCAGGTGAGGCTGGCCTTGCGGGGCTAGAGGCCCCTTATGAACTGAAGCGCCAGCCCAACCATGCTAAAATACACATGTGTTTCTGTTGCCCTTGCTTTAAAGTATTGGAAGGGACCTAAATGCCTCATGTGAGGACGCGAGTGCATCAGCTCCGGCGGGTCAGTGCCTCCACCGTGCACCCAGTGAGTGATGAGGACGTGAATAAAAGGTTTTTAATAGTCACTGGTAGGGAACAGTTACCAGTGTAGACTGGTAAATACAACTCACGGTTGTTCTATCTCTCTAGATAGTAAAATACTGATATAAAAAATAAACTTTAAGACTGACCCTGAAAGCGGATGACAGACCTGAGACACGGGGGGAGAGAGCAGGGAGGGGGCGGGGAGCACAGGGGTGGGTTGAGGAGCATGACCACGGGGACTGGGGGTGCCTTGGTGGTGGGAAAGCTCACACCCGAGGGGAGAAATCCTACATTGTGAAAAAATGAAAAAGGCTACAAAAATAAAGAAATAAAATACATATTGAAAAATAATAAAATACAGATATACGGAGATAGAAATATAGAGAGATACATATGGGTCTACGGCTGTCCAGAAACATAATGATGCAGTTATAGATCGCATGTATGTCACCCTTCCTGTAAGACAGAATAAGAGATACAATACGCAGACGGCTCTTCATTCACAGAGAAAGGAAATATGAAAATGACGACGCAATAGCCAGCGAGAGCAGTTCTCCCTGGGAGCTTGCTGGGAGATTGTTAGAAAATTCAGAGGGACAGGAACGGGGCAGAGGAAAAGGCAGAAGCCCCACTTTTCTGAGGATAGGGACAGGAACAGGTCCGGCTTGCAGTGCTGAAGAAACATCTCAGACGCATAACAGCGAGTAACTAAGGTCAACCAGAAGGCGAGGACAGCCTGATTAGCATACACAGCTACACAGCGTAACAAACGGCCTGACTTTGCTGCAAAGGTACAGCTCCATGGGGTGGGGGGGTGCGGAGTGAGCTGGGGCTTGGCTAGAGTGAGACTAAACAAACACAAACATGCACACCATGTTCCTTGGTTTTCTCACCGCATGTGCATAAGCAACTCCTAACCTCTTGGTGTGTGCTCTTATTAGAAAGTCATTAAATACCTTCTGGACAGTCAGGGCTGGGGCGACGGAGATGAGTTACAGCATGAAAGGAGGAGCGGCCTGGGCGAGCCCTGAGTGCCGGGTCGCAGCCAGGGTTCAGGTGAGTTCAAAGTTTCAGGAAGGTGGATGACAGACAGCGGGAGGGAGCCAGGGAGGCAGGTGATAAGACACATGACAGCTAGACAGGGGCAGATGGGTGGATGGACAGATACAGATGATGGATGGATGGATACGGCTGATAGACAGACAGACAGGGGATGCCTGTGTATCAAGGCATCCGGCCACCTGCACCTGTGACCTGGCTGCTGGCTTAGAGAACCACGGACACGTGGCGCTGAGACATTTCCTGAGGAATCACTAACTCTGTGGCCGAGGCAGGGAACTACAAGGAAAATCTGGGACATCTCAGGCCAAAGGTCAGAAAATATTCAAGACTGAACGCGACACGGGAATGCCCTTGCGTGGAATCCCCGTGGACTGCCCTGAGACACTCTAAGCAACAAAACAAGTAACGGGAGCGTGGACTGAAGCCCGTGCACGAAACAAAGGCCCGCCAGCCTGACTTCGGTGAATTAACCATGGAATAAACCACGAGAAGGCGAGAAGGCAGAGCTCTTACTGCAGGATTCCAATGAATATCTAGCAAGGAAATGATGAAACCGAAAGACCACCATTTGGCAAACACAACGGCAGTCGGCATTCCGGGCGGGCAGCACGCGTGTGTGGTAGAGCCAGCAGAGAGAAGCGAGCCAGCAGAAAACACAGAAGTAACTGTGGAGTGGAGAAATCTGGAAGACACAGCCCAGCGAGGTGGTCCTCCCCTGCCACGAGCCCTCTCGACACCACATACCCCATTTTATAATCGACTAAGCGTGACATCAGTTACATTATTGTCCCAAATTCAGAGCCTCAGTTTAACCACCAGAAAATATTAGACAAATGCAAACTGAAGGGCAGTCGACAAAATAATTATTCTGCAAATGTGTCAATGTTTTTGCAAGCTGAAAAGTAATGAGAGACTGTTCCAGATTCGAGAACAGTGAAGAGTCAAGACATAGTTTGACTTATTTGGTATTTTAAGCAATGATCAGTGAGCCACAGGCCCCAAGGAGGACGCCCGGGCGCTAGCCATACCCAACTCCTCATCAATCAGCCCAGTCCTGAAAGTGGCCAATGCTCACTCCTGATCACCTGCATAAATATCACCTTCCTTCCCGTTCCCACAAGGAAATCATTTTTGTTAAAATGCCATGAACGTGCTTGGTCCCACTCAGGTGGCTTATGATCCGGCAAAGAAGGAGTAGATCGTCTGGCATGACCGAGGGATGTATGCCCATCATGTGTAGGCTGAGAAGAAGGTTCCAGTGGACTGGGGCAAGGGAGGCTTCTTGGAGGAGGTGCCCTTAGACAGCAACCAGCACAGAGGGGCTGGCTACAGGGACGGCATGGCTCCAACCCACTTCTCTTAAGCCAAGTCTCTCTTAAGAAAAACTCTGACCATAAAGGGTGTGTCTTGCTCTAGTAGCACAGCACCGCCCCCACTGCCGCCCCCACCCCCGACCCTTGCAAGTTCCTCAGCCACAAGAAAAGTGCCCCGTGGTGGGGACGGCAGAGGTAAAGCCTCTAGGGCTGGGTCCAGTGCTTTGTTTGATTTTATATTAAAGTATGTGTTAAATGAAGAATTCCCCAGATAAACAGTTATAGGGAAAAGGCTCGGCCCATTAACTGCCCAAGTTAACAGAATTGGCAGAACAGAGGGAAGGTGGGGCCGAGCCAAGCCCCAGAGCAGATGGCTCTGGCTTGTCCCACACGCTCTCTGCAAAGCAGTTTTCAGAAAACTTATCTGTGAGCTGAACACTTGACAACCCTGTCCCGCTTCCAGGTACCCAGAGCTGGCTCCAGAGAAAATTCTACATCCAAGGAAAGAGAAGAATTTTTCAAGCTACCTCCTTAACCTCGCAGTCGAACCTTGGAAAATACTGAGGCTCACAGCATTTCACTCCCTTCTGCCTCAACACCTGGTGGGGCTTGGGGGCAGAACTTCCTTCTAATTTGTCCGACTGCATATGAATAAAACTTAAGGCCACAATAGTCCTTTCATTAAAAATGGTTATAATTAAGGGCCTCCCCTGGTGGCGCAGCGGTTGAGCGCTGGGATGTGAAGCTGCCCGCAGCCTCCGCAGCCCCAGTTCGATCCCCGGCCACAGGAGGAGGGTCCCGCATGGCGCGCAGACCTCTCCTGCCGCCCGCGGCTCCCCTCAGCAGTGTCCTTCGGTCCTTCTGCCTGCTCTGCTCCCCGCTCTGGCTCTGGTGAATCCTCTCACCCTCCCGCGCTTCTGACTGTACCCAGTGCTTTATAAATAAATAATTAAATCTTTAAAAAAAATGGTTATAATTAAAATAACTAGTGCCGGACTGAGAGCTGTTGTTTCCTATTCAGTTTGCCATGAAAATCAGATGATGTAATGTACTTTTCCTCCTTTTTAGGGACTCTCTTGACCACATAGCCAGCTGCTTTGTTGAAGATGTTGAATATAATTTTCTTGAAAGTGTAAATACGTTTGTGTTTCCTTAGGCCTCTATCAATGCACACAAACCACTTTACCAGTTTTCAGAAAAAGACCAAGTTATTTCCCAAAACTCCCCAGTTATTTGAGTCAAGCAATTAATTAGCAATCCATGAAGTCTACATTAATTAAGTGAATTTACATTATTTGTGTGGAAACAACCTTGTATTATTCATCGATTGCAAGTTGACATTCACTTTTCTAGTCTATTTTAGCAAATAAGCAGATGGCAGGTGATCAAAGGTCTGGGGGGCGGGGGGGGCGGGTGGCCTTCCTAGACTTAAATTCCCAAAGAGCTGAGACCAAAATAGAGCTTCGGCGCTGGGGAGCTCACTGACACGCCGCGTGTAGAAATAGACGTCCTCTGAGTCAGGAGAGGTGCGGGAGGTACGAAGAAATAGAATTTGCTATTTTCTTCTTCCCTGTCACATGTGAATGTTTTTTCAACTCTCACCTGCAATTTGAACAAAACAGTTCCATTTCGAAATAATTGGAACGACTCTGCAAGGCCCTCTTGAGGAATTTAAATACGGCGGCAAAGAAACAGCTCAAAATAGCACAGGAGCCCTTCCGGCCGGTATCCCTCTGCTGACAAGGAGGCACATGGACTGACTTTGGATTCATGCAGTATTTTCTCGCCCTCCCCCCACCCCGTGATGAAATCATGTGCACAAAGAGCCCTGGTGTGAACAGGAGGGGGTGGCACCAAGAACCCGGGTTTCACACCCATCTGCCTCCCACCGCCCAGCTGGGAGGCATTTTGCACCTCAATCTCATTTTCCTAACTGGCACCCAGCACGGGCCTGGGGCGCACCATCAGTCTCAGACTAACTCCCTCAGCAGGACTCACTTCGGGGGAGTAAGAATGAGCCTCTCAAGGGGCCTCCCTGGTGGCGCCAGGGGTTAAGATGCAGCTTGTGAAGCTGTCGGCAGCCTCTGCAGCACAAGTTTGATCCCTTCCAGCCAGGGAGCTACCCACACGGCGCAGCAGACCTCTCCTGTCTCCCCGCTGCTCCCCTCAGCAGTGGATTTTGGTTGATCCGCCTGTTCTGCTCCCCACTCTGCCTCTGGGGAGTCCTCTCAGCCCCCCCACCTCTGGCCTGTACCCCAGTTCTTGTATGTACGAGTAAATAAATTAAAAAAAAAAAAAAACAAATGCTGGGATATTTTTCTCAGAATATGCATATTTGCCAACACTTACTTTTTTTTCCCCCCTGAACTGGTTCTCACCCATGTCACAGGCCAGATTCACACGGTTACGTGTGAACTACGTAGCTCGCTTCCTTCTGTATCTGTTACTTGAGGAGCTAATGCCATATTGCTTGCACTGCTATTACTTTAAAATATATTTTGATATCTGGAAGGGCAAGAGACATTACATTGTTCTACTTTCTTTTCCAATACCAAGAAAAGTTGATTGAACCAGAAAAAATAGGAATCTCTTTTTTCCAAGGGTCATTTTAGCTGCTGCAAAGCTTTCTGTCCTTGGTCTATTTAGGGAGAGACTGGTGGCAGCTGTTTCAACCTCATTTATGATACTGGAAAATTTGGTTTTCTCTCGCTAAGTCATTTTGGTCATGTTTTCCTATGTTTTGGCGCCACTGCATTTCTTGGTATAAACCTGCACGTTGTATCTAATACTATTTTTTTGGATACAAACCTCTAAGGAACTTCCCAAGCCCTGGAGCTCCCTCCTGCCTCACCACCTTCCTCTGCGGTTTACGGTTTACGTCCCTCACGTTTTCAGCTGTGCACAATCTGTCTTTCTCCTTGCTGGTCTCTCTCTCTCTCCCTCATTTTCTGTCTGCCTCCCCCTCCCCCCGCCCCAGAGAGGCCAAAGCTTCATTCACTTTGTTGGGAAAACGTAGAAACACAGTTTCCTCTTTTACCGATCACTTCTTTTGTTTTGTTTTTTACGTTTTAATACCACTTTTATTTTCTTGTGTCTCCATTTTCTGTCACATTAACATTATGGTCCTTTGTAGATTCCAGAGATCACGGAAATGACTCACTTTCATATTTTCTGCCCCTCCGGCCCTCCGTGCTGTCCTCTCCAACAGCGTGTGCGGCTGTGTTTTTCCTAAGTACTGCGCGGGTGGGTCAGTATGAAATAATAAGTGACCTACTAATACCATTTACTTCCACATGGAGTTTAATTTCAGCTTTGATGTTTAATTTAACCCAAGTTATTTGGAAGATGTGCAACCCGGGGTGCACACGCACGCAGGTGCAGTCTCGGGAGCTGCTCAGTGTCTCCATTCAGTGTTTCCTTGTGTGACCTCAAGGCCCGGGACTCGGCCTCTGTCAACTTGCTGGTGACTTCGCGGAGCTAGTGTGTGTGGTCGCCGCTGGTCTTGTCCCATGAGCTGAGCATGGATCCTAAGCACCCGTGAGCCCGGAGGAGAAGCTGTTTCCAAGACAGCAGCAGGTGGGCCCCCTCAGGTGTCCAGCGCCCCTGGGGAGAACCTGCTGCCCCGGGCCCTGACCAGGCCTTCAGAGCCCCCCAGCTCCCTCACCGGCGGGGCCGCTCCTGTATTTCTGTGTTCAGCCCTGTTCCCAGGGCAACCGCGTCCTTCTCCAGGATTGGTGGAGGTTTTCATTCAAGAGAAACTGGATTTACATTAATCTCTTTTCGGCGAGGCATGAAAATTCGTGGAGGGTCAAACAACAGCAACACAAAACCTCACCACCTGCGGGCAGCGTGGGCGCGCGTGGACTGGGGGTTCGGGCCCCGCGGGCGCGCGTGGACTGGGGGGGTCGGGCCCCGCGGCGCCCGTGGGCAGCGGCTCTGGGGCCCCGCGTGCTCCCCGCCGACTGCGGGCGCCGTTTCCATAGATCGAGTGAAACCAGCCCCCCCCCGGCCCGAGCTCAGAGCGCCCCGCCGTCCCCCCCCCCCCCGCCCCCGCGCCGAGTCCCGGCTCGAGTCCCGGCTCAGACGCCGGCCGCCGGGTCCTGCGGGCCCGTCCCGTCCCCCCGCGGTCCAGCTTCCCCCGGGCGTGGCCCGCAGGGGCGCCGAAACCCCGCGCCCGCCCCGCCTCCGCGCCCCGCGCTCTCCCAGCCGGGTCCCCCTGCCCGAGCGGGGTCCCCCTCGTGGATCCCTCCGCGGGCCTCGCGGCTCCTCCACCAGCCCGGGCCGCCCAGACACCGCCTGGGGGACACGCGGCCGCCGCCGCCGCCCCGCGGGCTGTCGCCGGCCCGAACGAGACCCGGGGCCGGGGGCTGGTTCCGGTTCCGGACCCGCCAGGCCCGACGGCCCCGCGGCCCCGCTGCTCCTCGCGCCTCTGCTGGCGACGCCTCCCTGCGGCTCCGGGCCAGCCTCCCCGCCTCGGTCAGCGGCCCCGTCTCCCGCGGGCGGCCGCGTCCCACCGAGACGCGCGCAGGGCGGTCCCCCGGCAGCAGGACGGTCCCCCCCGCGCAGGGCGGTCACCCCGGCAGCAGGACGGTCCCCCCGCGCAGGGCGGTCACCCCGGCAGCAGGGCGGTCACCCCGGCAGCAGGCAGGGCGGTCCCCCCCGCGCAGGGCGGTCACCCCGGCAGCAGGGCGGTCACCCCGGCAGCAGGACGGTCCCCCCCGCGCAGGGCGGTCACCCCGGCAGCAGGGCGGTCCCCCGGCAGCAGGGCGGTCACCCCGGCAGCAGGGCGGTCCCCCCGCGCAGGGCGGTCACCCCGGCAGCAGGGCGGTCACCCCCGCGCAGGGCGGTCACCCCGGCAGCAGGGCGGTCCCCCGGCAGCAGGGCGGTCACCCCCGCAGCAGGGCGGTCCCCCCGCGCAGGGCGGTCACCCCCGCAGCAGGGCGGTCACCCCCGCGCAGGGCGGTCACCCCGGCAGCAGGGCGGTCACCCCCGGCAAAGGGCGGCCCCCCCGGCAGCAGGGCGGGTCCCCCCGACCCCCTGCCAGCGCGCCCGCCACCGGGGCCGGGCCCTGGTTTCAGGCTCCCCGTCGTCTTTTCAAAAGTCCCCCGGGCGTTTGTCTCTCTCTGACGGTGACACCCAGGGCTGCTCCTCCGGCCGCTCCCGGCGGCTGGACTGGGCTCCGGCGAGGAACCCCGAGGAACCCCGAGGAACCCTTGCGCACGTCCACCGTCCGGTCGGTGGAACTTGGGCGCTGCAAGTCCGAGAAGAGCTTTTTTTAAATTTTTAGTTAGGCGCCACCGTTTTAGACCCTTTCAGCTTTGTCGTAACACAGGACCCTCCCCTCAGCTGTGGTCCCGCGGCTCTCCCGCACCGCAGCCCCACGGCCCCCTCAGGCCCCTGGGCTCGCCTGCCCTGCGCCTCCGGCCTGCGGTCCCTTCCAAGGGTGCTTTAAACGCTGTCCGGGACAAACCTCTGTTGGCCCTTCCCACGTCCTGCCCATGAGGGGCGCCCTCCGGCCCCAGCAAGCGGCCACTGCACGCGGACAGCCCTCCCGGCCCCGTCACGCTGCTGCCAAGACATGGGCTCGCGGTTCTGCCGGCCGGTGCCATCCCACGGTGGAGCCACATCTGCGCGCTCCGCGCATCCGCCTGCGGGCGTGGGGCGTGGGCTGCCTCCCCGGCTCGGCCACAGCCAACGGAGCCGCCGGAGAAGCGGGAGTGTCCGCCTCCTTTCCAGGGGTGCTCCGGGGGCGCCTCGGCGGGACTCCTCGCGGGCCGCTGGGGCAGAAGGCAGGCGGCAGGCCCGTGTCCCGTCCCTGCAGGAAGCGCCGCACTCCCGCCACGGGCTGGCCCCGCCTGCCTCGGGTGGGCAGCACCAGGGCTCCTTCCCCGCGCCCTCACCAGCACCGGCTGCGTCAGGTCTGTCGGCGCCGGGCCACTCCCGCAGGGCCAGGCGGTTTCGCATTAAGGCCTCGATTGGCATTTCCCCGGTGACAGTGCCGAGGAATACTCCTCACGTGCCCGTTGGCATCTGTGTGTCTTCTTTGGACAAGTGCCTGCTTAGCGCTCCTGCCCGTGTTGTGGTTGGCTTGTTTTCGTTGTGTTGACTTGTGCGCGTTCTTTCTAGATCTCTGATCAGGCCTTGTCAGATGTGCGGTGTACAAATATTTCCTCCCCTTCGCTGGGGCGGCTCTTTGTTTTGGTAACTGGCTCTTTGCTGTGCACGGCAGATGCAGTCCCAGGGGTTTATCTTCTCCTTTGTTGTTCGTGCGACTGGGGACAAATCCACAGATTCTGAACGTCACTTCAGAAAGGGTTTTGCCTGTGTTTTCTTCTATGTATTTTATTTTGCTTTCTGCCTTGAATGCCAATTTTAATAAGTTATCGCTTCAAAATAATTAATCTTCAGAGCTGAAGAAGCTTCTCCATCATCTCATCCACCCAGCGTGGCTACGGAGAAGCAACGTCTTGGGCTGGACCTCACACCTTCGCAGATCCCAGCCCAGCACGTGCATGCAAGCGTTACGGTGGATCTTTGCGCTTGCCGTTCTGAGGTTTCCGTGGCATGTTTCTCATTAGGGTTTTCAGTCATTCATGCTTTTTAAAATTTAATGATCCTTTTAATCTGGAGATTTGAGTTTGCCGTCCGCACGGGGAGGGATGCTGCGGTGTCGTCTTTCTTATTCACTCGCTTGGTTTCCTGGTGGCGTCTCTACAGCAATAGTGCAGCCTCTGAACTGAACACGCGTGTCTCTGCACACTCATTGTGGACTGTACATTTCCTGTCCCTTGCTTGGCGCGAGAGCTTCCTTCACCGAGCCTTGCGGACTCCCCAGGCTTCTGCCACGTCCCTCCATGACCGTCCGAGTCCCGACGGGGAATAGAAAATGCTCAATATTTTAAAAGGGGGGCTATTTTCTAGGACGCTGATGGGAGGTGCCAGCCGGAAGGGCTGCAGCCAGCATGCCGAGGCCTGGCCTAAGCCCAGTAGACACTGGCCAAGGCCGGAGGGGACAGCGCAGCCGGGGTGAGGGACGCTCAGTGGCTCCCGACAGTGTCTCCCTGACTCTCTAGCTCCTCCTGCTCGACACCTCCTCCGCGCACGCCTCACCTGGGCTATAAAGTCAGAGAGGAGTAACGACTGCCTGGGCGTTACTGAGTGTGCAGTTTCGGGCTCGGCACTGGGTGTTTCAAACAAGCATGTTATGACCAAGGCAGATCACGATAACATCCCCTGCGTGCAGACCAGGCCATTCTCCAGGCTCGGCGGAGGCGGAAAAAACACATCATCTTTTCTTACTCTCAAAATTTCTTGATCTCGTCAAACAAAAAAATGCCAGTGTCTTCCAGGGGATGAACACGTGACTAGGGAGGAAGGTGACACAGACGGACTTCCACAAGCGTCTCGGCGCCCTCGTCCCTGAGCACCACCACGAGGGTCTGACTGCTCTTCACACATTCACGGCATGACTTCATAGGAAACTAAGAAAATACATGATTCTCCTCTGCCTACTGAGGGGAACAGTCTTAAAGGCTGTTCGGGACACTGTAAATGTCACGTCTGGCCCTCATGGCGCCTCCACTCCTGGAGGAATGTGTGTAGTGATGTGACGAGAGCACAGCTGGGACTCAGTCTTAGGAATCCCCTGGTCACAAATAATGGCCCAAGGGTCGTCAATAACCACTGAGCTGTGCTTCCTGATGCTGCACCCCCTGCCCAGCAGCCTCAGAACAGAAGGACAAACACTGGTGACCCGTGTTGTTCAGTCACCTCAGGAGCTCGGTTCACAGACTGGCAATGGATGGATGGGTAGGTGGATGGATGGACGGATTAAACAGAATTAAATGTTTCTGCTAAAATACTGACGGTAGAGAGGAATCTCGCAAACCTCTGCCCTTTTAAAGGGCCCGTTTGCCATTCCGGCTACTGCTCATACAAATAATGACAAGACATGATGGTTGTAAGTAAAGATATTCTATTTCTCAGCATACCTTGAGGTTTTATGATAGTGTTTAGTTTTAAATTATGTTTAAATTATGCCACGTTACCTTTGTTTCATACTGGGAGAGCAGGTCCCGACTTATGAAACAAAAAGAAAAATTAAAGAAGTTTCCTTTCCTTAACTGACAATATGTACCTAAAGGTTATCGTAACAGAGAGGTAACCAGTCACCGAGGTAAACCAGCTCGGCACATGTGGATGGGTACACATACACCACAATGCTGTGCAGCAAATACAGTGTGCTCGATACCATACGCGGCACGTCATTTTTATATATTACATCCAAGGGTACATTTTGAAGACTTTGCATGCCAGTCTTGGCCAGAGGTAAGATGCCAAGTGCGTCACTGAGACATGCTCACCTACTGACAGTGTCACGTTTGTAATCGTGGGTATAACTTGAGGGCACCCTTGACAGGCGGGGCAGTGGTCAGACCCCGGTGAGTGGCAGCCACGTGAGGCCATGTGCCTGGGACATGGAAAGGGAAGGCCAAATCCACAGGCTGACCCTCTCGTCGTCCTACACCTGCGTCTGCAAGCAAACCGCTCTGCAGAACACTGAATGGCAAATAAACACAATCAACTGAATAAAAATGCTCATGAAAGAAGTTTATGGAAAGTGTCAGATTACACAAGCAGAAAAGTCTGAGAAACACGAAGTGGAGCAGACTTTATTCTACTCCTGCATGAGGAGTTGATTTAGTTCATTATTGGCAGGAGGTGGAAAGTCACCAAATAAAAATACCACCATAAATATTCATGTTGTCTATCAATGTCAGTAGGAGCTTTGGCTGAATCCCATCATGGTGTGTTTTATGCAGGTTTTACATCACTGATAAGTATTAGGTACAGTTTGATGTCATGAGATTTAATGCATCACAGCTGAGAACACAGCCAGGGCTCTTCTCTCGCACGGAAACAACGGTGTCTACTTAAAACCAGGCAAGGGTGAGTGTTGCTGTAACACCGCAGCCCCATCTGGGAGCGGCCTGTTTATAGAACAGCAGCTCCTGTCCTTTCCTTTTTGGAAGTGTTTATTTCAGCTTGGTGCGGGCATAGCTGACCACAGGCACTGGATACGCCTGAACACACAGCGTGGCCACGTGGCACTTTCAGGCCCTGCGGTCACCCCAGCACAGGCCGTGCAGCTCTGCCGCTCTCCCGGGTGCCCACCTCCTGCCTTTTTATTTTCCTGAATGAGAATATTTAAGATTAAACTTCTCGGCGAATGCCCCGCATGCCTCCGGTGTGTGTGGGCGGCTGTGAGGCGTGCTGTTCGCGTCTTTGGAAAAGAAATCTCTTTCTGAGCAAGTGCTGCAGAGGAGCTTCCCTTGGGGTGCTGAGATGCGCCCCTTTCTGCAGAGCTCGGAGGCCTGAGGGAGCAGCAGTGAGGCGTCTTCCTTCCAGAAGGGGCCATTTGCAGGGCTGCAGGGGTGTGTTGGTTAAAATGCCATCGAAAATGCTGAGGAATTATTCGGAATATACGAAGATGCACATTCCAGCGAAACACTCTGTGCCACTGGGGAGGGACCTCAGGCGAGTCAGTCCACGGGAAGGAGCCACGACGTGCCGGGTCTCCTGAGAAACGAGGTCGCGCCGGCCTCACCTTCCCGGCTCCGGCCGCGGACCGCAGGGTGCTCGCCGCGCCCCTGGAGACGCGCCGCGGAGAGTCTCCTCTGTTCTTGCCGAGACTGTGAAGCGACCGTGTTCCGGGTGAACTCTGAAATCAACGACCCTAAAATCTCTCATCACATCTCCAAGGGATTTTTTCTTCTCAGAATTTAAAAAAAAAACCCCGTGCCGCGCCGCCATTCCATCACCTGCCGCGCGGCTCCGCGCCCCGCGCAGCAGGGGCTCCGGACACCGGGTCAGGGTCCCGCGCCGCTCGGACCAGCGGTCCCGCCGGTGCCAGGCCCTGCTCGTGCCCGGCGCTCGGAACGTGCTGGGGGCGGCAGGTCTCCGCTCGCGCCCGGCTGCCCCAGGCCCGCGTGGAGCCCGCGCCCCGCAGCGCCGGCCTGGGGAGCCCCGGGGGCAGCGCGGGCTCCGGCGAGTCTCCCACGCGCAGCGGGGCCGGGCGGGAGGCCACGCGGGGCGGCGGGGCAGGCGCCCACCCGGGCAAGCGCCCGCGTCCAAGCGCGGAGCCGGACCCCGAGGCCGCGCGGGCCGGAGGAGGCGCGGGGCGCCGGGCAGGCGTCGGGAGGGGAACCGCCCGGGCGAGGTGGGCGCAGGGGTGGCCCGGCTCCTCCAGATCAGCGCGGCTCGCGAGAAAAAGCCAGCGAGGAGGTGGAGACGCGCCGACACCCCCACCGCGCAGCGCCGGGGCCCACGCCCGCCTGGACGCGCCGACGCCCGCCACCCGCGCTTGGTCGAGCCCTCCCGCCCGCCTGCCGCCTGCAGCCCGCTGCCCCCGGGCCCGGCCCGCCCAGCCTTCCCGCCGGCGACGACGGCGCCTTTGTCCACTTCACGCCCAGCGCCGGGGGGTCTCGGCCAGCGGCCTCAGAGCCGCGCGCTCCCGCCGCCCCCCGCAGCCCGCGCCCCTCGCCCCCCAGCGCCTCGCGTCCAGCCGGCCTCCGCCGCCCTGCCCTCGGGGCCCGCGGGGCGTCCGCGCCTGCCCGCTCGCCCTCGCCCACGGGCCGCGCCGCGCAGACAGCCCGGGCCCCGGCGGCCCCCCCTTTCCCCGCCTCCCTCCCGCGGGAGCCGCGTCCTCGCGCGCCAGATGGACTCAGCAGGACGTCCCCGGCCGGGCAGCCCAGCCCGCAGGAGCCGCGCCACGCGGGGTGCCCTGCGGCGCCCCAGGACGCGCGAGAAGCCGCAGGCGAGCCCGCAGGGGGTGGCCCGCACCCCCAGCCGCAGGCACCCGCGGGCGCGCGGCGAGGCGAGGGCGCGCGGGGCAGCGGGCCAGGGGTGGGTTCTGGCCGCAGCGGCGACCTTCAGGGCCGCGAACCCGGAGCTCGCGCCGCCTCGCACGGGCTGGCCCATGAACGTTTTCACCAAAGACTGACCCGGTGGCCCGGGTTCTCTCAGGACCCAGCGCTGAGGTTTCCGCCCTCGACGCCAGCTCACGGCCTTTCCTGCTGTTTGAGACGTCGTGGATTTCAGTGGCCACTTCTGAGAAATTATTTCCAAACGCCTCGGTCAATTATTGTCTTTCATCCTTGTTAACGTAAAACGAGTCTCCATTAGAATATGAGTCCCCAGCCAGAGGACGGAAGAGAAGAAAGAGCCAGTTCCTTCCACACCTTTCCTGACGCGTCTATCCGTCTTCCCTGCGCCCCCGCCTTGGCGATTCAAAACCGGGATGTTGGCGACACCCCCACGCGCCCCACGTGCAGCGGCCCTCCCCGGCCGCCCTCGGGCGCACAGCCTGGGCGCGCGGCGGGTGCGCGCACAGCTCATGGCGGGCAGGACACGTCCTGTAGGGCACGCGGTGCTGACCCCATATTCTCGAGGTCAGCGGGGCTCTGACGCCGCCGCGCGCCTCCTTCCCGCCGGCCCTGGGCGCTTCCACGCCTCCTGCATCCGTGCAAGGGGCGGCTGCTCGGGGGCGGGTCTCAGAGCCACGCGCAGTGAGGAAGCCCGTCTGCCCAAGCTGACCTGCACCGAGGCGGCATCAGGGGTCCACACCAGGAGACGCTGATCCACGTCAGGTGACGAAGTGAGCTACACACATCACACAGGGCTCTCAGCCACCCAGGCAAGCACATGCAGTCACTGTGTCCTCTACCTCTATTGTGGTCATGACCCCTCTCCACCTTCTCACACGCGCCTCCGAGAGGCCCGCGCGGACACGCCGGCAGCGACGGCCACACTCATGTACCTGCACCAGCTCATCTCAGCACGCGCCGTGTTCCGTCTACACAGCCGCGCGGTGCTCCACCGACGGGAAGGCAGCTGGTCCTCCGGCGGGAGACTTACTCTGTTTTCTACTATATTTTATTATGCATAGTTCTACAATTACAATACTGACAATTCGAATCCTTAAAAATATGTGCATCAATTTATGAAGTCACTATTAGTCATTTAACAAAATACATAGGAAACTGCACTCAGTATGACTCTGAAAAAAAAAAGGAAAACGCTATAAATTTAAAAACCAAGATTGCTGCAGACATAGAAAGAGGAAATGAAAATGGAAGCAATTAGATTCTCTAATGGTTCCACTAACTTAAATAATAGTGAAAATATCAATTATTTTCTTCTTGAATATTTCTATGAATAAGAAATTGGAATGCACCGACATTTAAGGTTGACACTAATCAGAAAATTTCCCAAGGAAGCATCCTCCACTGGCATGTAAGTGGTTGCAATGATCCTCCAACATTATTATAAATTAGAGAGAATTAAAGTAGAAGAGCAAGCTATTTTTAAATAAGGTGACCCTGGTCATCCATTTACAATATACGCGTATAGGCCATCGTTATTTTGTACAACTTAGGCCAATAAAATGTTATTTGCCAAATGTATTTATATTTAAATGAAACTGGAAGAAGTTCTGAAAAACAACTAGAATATGAACTTGACCAAACAATCAAACAATCCCTCTCAGGGAGAAACACAGGAAAATGGCATATAGATTCTAGAAACCATGTCAAAATCACATCCACTTTAAAAAAAGAAAAAAAGCAACTTTCCTACTAAACAATACACTTTTTTTTAAAAAGCCTGGGCTACCTAGAGACTCAGCATCATATATGATTTTGTTTGTGTTATCACAGGAAATTAAGGCAAAATCAAGTTGTTTGTGTTATCGAATCACCTTCCAGGTAGCCGCTGGCCAGTATATACAGGTGTCCTAAAAAATATCAAATCTACAACAATTTGAAACCAAAGAGCCAAGCTTGCAAGTTCGGCTAAAAGAGAAATCTTATCAAGAATCATCTCATTCTCGATGTTAACAACAGACCCTAAGACATTAGGAGTGACAATTTGCTACAGAAAGAAACAAAAAAGATACAAATGCAATCAAAGCACTATGTAACATTTTCAATCATTTATTGATGTTAATTAACTGCAGATTACTAAGGGAGCTATAAAAAGAAACTATAACGGATGCAAAACAGCAAAGACTAAAAAGAAAACTGAAGCCTCAGTCATCTCTGCCCTCATAACTTGCCATCATCGTCTCCTCTGTAAGTCGCCGCGGGGGGTTGGCACATCTGCCCCCAGCAGCGCCAGTTTGTGGGGTCATTCTTCACCTGCTGGGATGTGAGGGCGACACCCACTCGGGAAGGCTGGGGAAGACTAGGGACTCACTCGGAAGGTGCGCGTGTCGGACCCCGCCCAGCCCCGCCGAGGGAGCTGTCCACTCCGCGGGCATGGCCCCCACTGGCCCTTCACCTGCGCGGCCGTTCTATGGACAGAGTGACCGTGTCCAGCCTCAGTCCCATACGTGCACCTGCGCTTTCTGTTCCAGGCTTCATGGCTATGAGTGGCCTCTACGGGCTGTTTTCCCCTTGAGGAAACTGTGCTAAAGCAAATGCAAACCTCAGCGCCTCCCCTTCCAGCCATGTATGAATGACTCTGTCTAAATGCGTGTAAAACGCACACGAGAAGACTCACAGGCTACATGGTGGCCACCGGGAACGCCTCTCATTAGCAGATTGCGTCAGGCTCATCTGCTGCGTCGGGAAGGATGTCTGGCTTGGGTTAGAAGCTCTGTCTTTAACGCAAGTTACACAGACCGAACACCTGTGAGCAGGGGCGGAACGGACCTGCATCTCTAAGGAACCCAACGGGGGGCCGGGAGGGGCAGGAGGGACAAAGCTCCTGCACAGGCTGGAGGATGAGCTGTAGGGCCCAAAGCGCCCGCCCCTCGCCCAGCCCGCAGGGTGCGTGCGGGGCGGCAGGAGCAGGGATGATTTTTCCAGGCTTATTAATTTGCCACCAAGATTCAAAGTCACAATCCCAGGAGTAAATCCTATTGTTCCGTTTTCAGTTGTTTTACTTTTGTGCCCACCCTCTGCAGAGGGAGACCATCGGAGGCGTGAGAAGGCTTTGGCAGCAGAGGAACCTGAGGACAAGCCCGCTCCCTGCTGGGCCCCGCGGGGAGGAAGCTGGGGTGCGGGGTGGGGCGCGCACGCTGGCTTGGCTTCTCCACACTCAGTCAAATCACGACAATTAACCGTCAGTTACAATGATAACGAATATCAAGCTCCGACCCGATGGCTCGGGTGGGGTCCTGCGAAGACGGGCTGGAAGAGGAGAGCTGACGATCGGGGCTTGGCACCCAGCGCAATCGTGCAGGCGAACTTCAACTGTGCAGACCGCCAGTGACTTCGGGCGGTTGCGGTAATGAGTGATGCAAGCCCGACCCCAGGGGCCCTCAGCGCTGTCCCTCAGCGGACGAGACCAAGCGGGTGATTTTCTAGAATGTTGCCTGGCGTTTCTGGGGGCCACGGAGCTTTGCCACAGGCTCCACTGGCATAGTAGACTTTGCAAAGGTATTACTCACTCCCAGGTAGCGTTAGAGTAGAAATTAAAAATAGCAGAGACCTTTCGGAGCTCTCGAACATTTTCCTGCCAGCGCTGGATGGCTCCCCACTGGGTATTTTTAGTGTTCGATACACTCAGCTTTGAAATGTCACAAGCGGCGCGATCCCGGGCGTACTCTCTGAACGCATCTGGGCAGAAACTCCTATTTGATATCTCATCTGCAAGTTGATTCCGACTTTATTTCATCTATAAGTTACATATTAGGGCGCATTTTGGGTCATTTGCTGAAGTGAGGGGCTTCCGGAGTCCGAGAGACGATGACCCTTTCCTTCTCTTCTCCGTCGGAGGAGACATCATTGGATGCATCGTCTCCCTAAATTGGAAAGGCCCCCTAAGCTCTCGGGGCTTCCCTTTTTTAACTTTGTGAAGATTTGCGGCTACTTGACCTGTTGGGAACTTCAGGAATTAAAAGGAAATCTTGACGGGGGCTCCCACACCGCTTCACGCACCGTCACCTCTTGCGGGTAAATCTGCCCGCAGAGAGGAGTTGGTCTAGAAACAGCTGCATGATGTGCACAAGCGCACACATACGGTGTGAAACTGCGCGTGAGTGCACGTGTAGTCTGAGATGCCGGCAGAGCTGTGGCGGGAGGCTTTGCACGAGCACATGTAGTCCAAGGTACAGATAATGTAGGCGTACGCGTGCGGGGGTGAGGTGGGTGTACGGTTAGACCGGGAGGTCATACGTGCTCCCCTAGGCACACACATGGCTACATATCCACATATATGCGGCGTAAGATGCTGACACGGACCATGGGGCATAAAACCCACAGTTGCTTCTGAAATACTTGAGACCTGAATAATTTCCTTCTACTCTCTAGTGTCTCTTGCTAAAGAAAAATCTCCCAAGAGCCTTTTGTTGTTGTTTCTCACCGCCTCCTCCCGCGCCCTCCCCAGTCCGTGGCTGGCGCCCTCTCTGATCCCCCCTCTCCGATCCCCCCGTTCTTCTTGTCCTCCAATACTTTGAAAAACTCCACTTTCGCAGGAAGTCTGACTTGGCAAATTGGAAAGCTATAAATACCCGCTCACGACACTGCCGAGACTGGCTCACCCTTGACCCCTCTTGCGAGGGGAAGTGGCAGCCTGGACAGCCTCGCCGGGCTCAGGCCCTGTTCCCAGGAGCCGCCGGCTCAGCACACTCACGATGCTCCACTGTGTTACACAGTCTCCAGCCTCAGGCGCTGCCTGCGTGCCCGAGGGCTGCTGGGGGGAGACCACTTAGAGGTCAGGGCTTGAGGGAGGTGCCGGCCCTGGCCGTCTGGGGGGACGGTGGTGACCGCCCCTCGAGCCGCTCAGGACATGCTCCCTCAGCATTACTCGTCAACCTCGTCTTCCTCCCATTTTCTCCTCCTACTTTCAGGCTCGTCATCCCAAAGGAACAGCTGCGCCTGCGCTTCCTCTCTGCGTCCATGTTGGGCTCCGCCGGGAGTCACCGCAGAGACCGAGCTCGCCGGCGCGCCTGACCCTGCCGGTCCTCCCTCAACGGAGACAGTTGTTCTCGCCCAAGACTCGCTTTGCGTGTCTTCCGTGCCACAAGAAGTTGAGACTGAACACAACAGGGCGAGCTGTAGATTTCAGTGTCAGAACCAGCCTTCTCCAGCCAAGACCTCATTGTCACTTTCTGTGCGTGAGAAAGAGAATCACGACGAGAGGAACCTACTTCAACCACTTTCCTTTCTGCTTCTATTTTTCTAAAGTTACTGTTTTTTGCTGAATTTTTTTCTAATGCAAAATATTTCTCTATTTTAAGCTACTTCTCTCCTCTGGGGTGTGCCCCTGACACCGCGAGCTCCCCCTTCTCCTGACACACAAGGTGGTGAAAGCTGGGGGGCGGGGGGAGTCCAGGAGGCCTGTGCTCAAGGCCCTCGAGCACCAATGGGCTCCGGGAACCCTTGCCAGAATCCAGTGGATCGATGAACTCACCGGTAACTGCAGCCATAAAAACAGATAATGAAAGCCAGTTACCGAAAGGATATGTGGAAACCATTTGCTCAGAAAATGAAAGGCCCCGACCTTGGTAAAGCCACAGACACCCTCACACAGGAAAGGGAAAGTCGTCATATTGAAACAGTCACCCACTATTTATAGACGTGTGACGATCCTGTCTTGCTTCGTCTGAGCTGTTTACTACCGTGCAGTATTTCTCAACTTACGACTTCCCCAGCCAGCAGCCCAGAATCAGGCCCATTTTCTATTTTTATAAACTCTGATCACGAGAAGTTTATTTCCTTCCTCGGAGACAGATGCAAATAATCTATAATTTCTGACACACCTGAAATAGACATCACAGTGTCTTCGCGGCGGAGTCAAGCAAATACCATCCTGAAATGTACTTTAACTCCATCCGCTCAGAGCTTGAGGCTACATGAAAGCATCAGGCTCTGCATAATCCATTTCTCACATGTTGTGTTATAAAGTTGAATTTAACCAGAAAGAAGAAAATGTCCCATAACATCCATTTGTTTGCTATGTTGCCCGAATTCCTTCCTTTGGATTGTGACTCTTGTTTTTCTTTAAACACAGATAAAAGCAGGTTGTGTGAGGAATCACTGCTGCCTCCCAAAGACTGGGGCATTTTTTTTGTATATTCTATTAATGTCTACGTTACGATTTTGTGGGTTATTTTAGAAAGTAATTATTTATTCAATTTATTTAATAGGGATAGGGCGACTCTCTCTGCTTCTCCTTGCGTGAGTCTTGGCATTCATCTCTGTCAAAGAAGTGGCCGGCATGATCGGCAGTGAAATGTGTGAGCACAGACTTGTTCCTAACACTCCTCGGAGTCCATGAGGCCACGGGGGGCGACCCCTTTCCTTGCCGATAATGGACATTTGCATCTTCCCTCCATTTCTCGGGGTGTGTCTGGCTCAGGGCTGACCACGTTCACGTACTTCCCCAAACAGCCAGCTTCAGGTTTGATTTTCTCAATCGCTTTTCTCTTTCTTAATTTCATTGATTTCTGGCCTATTTATTATGATCACTCCTTGCTTTGGGTTGAAACCGTTTTTCTTTCTCTCGTTTCCCAAATGGAATGCCTGCCCTACTGATTCCACATTTTCCTCCTTATCTAAGATGAGTTCTTACTGCTAGCAGTTTCCCTCTAGACGTTGCTTTTCCTGCACCCTATAATCTCGAAGTCTTGTATATTCCTGCTCTCTGATTCAGAATATTTTACAAGCTCTACTGAGGTTTCCTCATCCATGCGCCATTTAGAAATCTTCTGTGTCATCCAGTTTTGAAGGATTTTCAGCTGTTACTGATTTCTAGTTAACTCTACCATGAGCTCACATGTATTTTGTATCAGCTCTATTTTTTAATGTGTTGAGGTCTGTGTTTGGGGCCCCAGTATGGTTCCTTCGTGTGACGGTCTGTCTGAGCTTGAGAAGGATGGGCGTTCTGTTGTCACGTGACGTTTCATTCTACATCGACCAGGTCACAGTTGGCGGGTGGCAGGAAACGTTCAACCATGTCCTCCCTGATTGTTTCACCTCCCCGAGCTTCCGGGTCTAGAAAGAGGCGTTTGAGTCTCCGACTATGCCAGCAGACTTGCTCATGCCTCCTTCAATGTCCAGGCCTTGGCCTCTTGCTCCTCTGATGTTTCACGGTCAGGTGCACACACGTTGAGGACTGTTACATGTTCAGCACATGGACCACTTTGTGCCTTAGCAGCCCCGTCTTCAGAGGTGTGCTGAGTCCACATCCACACCAGACCACGCGTCTTCTTCACTGCCCGCTCTTGACCCTCCTGGATGTCCTGCTCAAAGCAGGGTGCTGCGTGTGCAGTGTGCGTGGGGGTGTGCCTTATCACTCTGGCAATTTCTAACCTTTAATTGGAAAATTTTAGTTCACTTACATATAAAATAACTGACATAGATGGATTAACATCAGCTGGTTTCTAGTAGTTTTCTATTAAATGCACCTTTTGTTCCTTTTCCTCCTCCATTTCTGTCCTCCCGGGTGCTAACCGAGCACTTGAATGGTTCAGCTTTATCTCCTGTACTAGCACATAAATAATAGCTGATTGTTTTTTTTTTAATTAGTGTAGTGGTTTCCAGAGAATTTAGAAACTGCACTTTCACCAATCTAAGTCTACAATGAAAACAAGCAACCTATCAGGGAGCAGCTCCCGCCGGCCCCTCCCGGCGGCCCTGACTCGGCTCAGCCACCGCGGCACAAACACCGCACGCCCGGTTCTCTTCCTTTCCGACAGTTTTATCAACTAAGAATAAGTAAAATAAAACGCTGCGGTCTTTTCCTGCTCAGACTCCTTTAACCTGAGTCTCTCTCATCTCCTCACATACTGTTTGTTTCTGCCAAGGAACCTCTTGCGACCTTTCAGGAAAGCTGTATAAACAGCAAAGGTGGGCGCCCTTTGACGGCGGGAGGTGCCCTGGCCAGGGCTGCCAACTGGGTGGGGGCCCCCCAGCTGGCATTCGCACCCAGGAAGCGCCGCCGAGCCTCGCCTTCCAGGGAGTGGAAGTGCAGAAATAGCCACCAACTTGCCAGAAACTACCCAGTGAGGGGAAAGACTGGATTCCAGTCCCTTCTCCCTGCAGGACCTGCACTCCTGCACTTTCTCTAGCATTTGACAAGCTCCGAAGAGGGAAGCACCCACATGCGCCCTGTTCCCTCCCTGGGCAGAGGCCATGGCCCCCGGCCCTCATGGCTCGGTGAGGAGACGCCCGAGCATCCCCGGATCTGGGGCCCCATGGGCGGGACATCAGGAGGCGCTCAGCCCCTGCAGACACCCCATTTCTTCAAGAGCAGATGAGGCGGCATGGCGAGCGGCAGGGGCCCAAATGGAATGGGCCCTTCCTGGCCCTTCCACACAGCGCGGCGCCAGGAGAGCGGCCCTGGCCTGCGGGAGGATGGGCAGCCAGTCCCGCGGAGTCTCAGGACGCCGCCAAGGGCTTGCGGCGGGAGGGTCGCCGAGGGAGGGCAGCCGGGGAGGCCGGGCACTGGCCGGCCCCGCTCACCGCGGGCCAGAGACACAGCAAGGGCACGGGCATGACCAAACCAAAATTAACCCTAGAATCTGCCTGCAGAATCGGGGCCTGGGGAGGGTGGCGGGAGGGGACCCCAGGGACCAGGGTGGGGACGAGGGGCGGGTGCGGAGATGTCTCTGGAGGGCACGAGGCTGAACCCACAGTGCCGCCACCCGAGTCGCCCGACACTCACGGAGCCCACAACACAGCCGCGGCTGCCGGGCCTGACCCCGGCCAGGCTCAGAGGGTCCTGGTGCTCGGGGGTGTTGGGCCTCGCCCTCGCCACAGCAGCAATTCGTTTCCTGCTCCCACCTGCCGGCCCTACCTGAGCACCCGGGGCTCAGCACCCACCATGCTGCTGCTGCCTTGGGGTTGATTGTTTTCTCTGAGAAATGGGACCCACCACTCAATGTCAAGGCTCGCAAGGCTCACAGGCCAAAGGGTGTCAAACGCCAGCTGCGAAGGCGCGGTGCAGACTGCCTGGGCCCTGCGGGGCAGGGCAGAGCACCACGTCCACTCAGCTGCCCTGGCCGCCAGCAAGGCCGAGGGCTCTCTCCGCTCTAACCCCAGATGCTTGAGCCCCAGTGCTGCATTGTCACGGTTTATTGTAACTGTGTAATGTCTGCTCACAGCCTTGCCTCCCGTACCAGAAAAGCTTCTGGAGTGGGGCCCGTTCTTTCTGGAGAGTGGCCACGCGCTGGCCAGTGATGCGCAGCACCCAGCAGCTCGTGACCGAGGGGTGGCAACGGCTCGGCGTCCTCACCAAGGCAGAGAGGTCGGAAACCGCCCCCGGAGCCTTCTTCCAACCAAAGGCCCTGCCCTCCACAGGCTGCAAGGGCACACGCCCAATACAGCCCATTCCAGAAGGTTCCAGCCCATCAGCTTTGCGGCATTTGCCACCAGGCCAAGACTGATCTTCATGTCTGCCAGATGTGCCCCGCAGATTAGACTCCCACTTCCCTATTTTTGCTGGCTGTAATTAATCTTAGGAAGGGCAATTGACAAATCAGCAAGCGGGGAATATGGACACGTGCCAGTTCGCATGCCAACCGCCCGCCATATTCTTTAGGGTTTCATAACTAGAAGAGCTTCTCCAGCCAGCAGCTGTAGGGTCTAAGAGTTTGGCTGAAAACCAATTACTGTGCATCCTTCTCAATTAACGTGATTATCAAAGGAACCCATACAGAATAGGGCTCTAATTAATTGCATCCAATTAAGGTTTTAAACTATAAATTCAGTGATAATTTCATAGCTTAGGTGTGACACTGTATTTTCTCATAAACACTTCTTGGAGCAACAGATGACAACATGATACCTAAATTGGGCAGTGAGAAGATGTGCGCTGTGGGTGGCTGCCTGAGAGCTCCTTCTGAGCATCTTCTAACGGAGTAGATCAAAGGCAACTATGGTTAAAATAATGAGTGCGCAGGATTTCTGACTAGATGACTTGTTCTCAAAGTCTACAGAGTGATACAGAGGAATGCGTGGAGACGAAGGGAAGAGAAATGCCTTGTTTTAAAATATCAGAAACTATAAACGGAACAGCCTCCCTTCAGTTCTGCAGGGTTCCTAACAGATTCTGTTTAGACGCTAATCAATAAACTTGGAGAATATGCAAATTAATACAGATTAGAGGTTCTCGTGTTCAAGAGCAGACCGCAGCTTCCCAGCTTACATCACTGCCCAGGCCGGCTCACGGTTTACAGCGACGTATGGGAACAGCGAGCCTCGGCCTGAGGACATCGTGCGGTTAAAACGCTGCTGCTCCATACACCAGGCTGGGATCACCAGAAAGCCTAAAACCTTCTCACGGCCAATTATGAGTCAAAGAAAACACAACAAGAACATTTTACCCAAAGCAGACAGTACCCTCTCTGCTTCATGTCAAGCTACCAGGTAGCAGTCATAGAGCTTCATGTTAATACTTGGAAGGTGCATTCAGTTGCCTCAAGGCCAAGGTGGTTCTTAGAGATAAGGTTGCAGAATGAGGAACATAGGGTCAGTAGGTTCAAATCTATCAACTATCAATCATCTACCTATGTGCCATCCACCCATCCATCCATCCATCCATCCATCCATTCATCCCTCCACCTATCCATCCACGTATCCACATGTCCATCCACCCATCCATCCACCCACCTATCCACCCGTCCACCCAGCTATCCACCCACCCATCCACCCACCCACCCATCTACCCACCCACCCATACATACATACATCCATCCCTCCACCCACCAATCCCTCCACCCACCCACCCATCCATCTAATATATCCTCAGAAAAACAAACCTAGCAAGATTACTCCTACTCTAAGACATAATACCCACACACCCCATCGCCCAAAATTAGACTTTTCTACTTGGCTTTATTGCGATGGGAAAAGGTATTTGTTGACAATTATATTCCATTTAGTCCAACCATTACCAACTCTACCCGTGAGTCACCTGTCACAGCATCTACCCTGGACTGTCGGACGTAAAGGAGAAACAGCACGTTGGCATACAATGTTCCTGTCCTCATACCCTGCAAGTTTTCTTTCTTGAGTTTCCAGAAAGAGAACACATGTCCAGGACCCAGCTCTGAGGCTTCGTGAATGTGTGTCCCATAGAATGTGTGTGAGCAGGAAGGCCGCCACACCTGACTTCCGTCTGGGTGATTAGTTTCTGAGCCTCCCCACCAAGACCCTGAACAAGTGGCAGCCCCTGGCTGGCAGCAGCGGGTCAGCAGGAGCGTCACATCCAGGTTGGAGACAGACATCCATTTGGATAATCCTGGCGGAGACTCAGACTTTTAGCAGAGACACTTGATGCATAGAAGACTTGGCATCTTGGCCAGGCTGACACCATCTGCGAGGGTGGCACCCTGCCCATCCCAAGTGGGTGGCATCTTTTCAAGGAGCCATAGGCGCCAGGCAGGGGTGGGTCTGCGTGGGGACAGGGAGAAAACGGCAGTGCCCGCGGCCCGCAGGGAGCCTCTCTTCTGCGGCCCCGCCTGCCCGTTCCCTGCACGGCCACACCTGTTGACACCTGCTCACACAGCAAACTAACTTCGCCCGGACAGGAAAGCCCTGCTTCCACCGTGCCCTGATGCCAAGGAGACAGGTGGTGCTCCAGCAGGCATCTGATGAAGTCAGGAAGATCACTCAGGGCATAAAAATGTTTTTATAAAGGAAAGTGGAGTACGCGCCGTGGGGGCGCCGAGCACCGACACGCCATGCAGCCGGGAGGACGGCCGCTCGTCAGAGCGAAAGACAGCGGGTCCAAGCACTCGCTGGGCTGCCACGGACACTGCGGCCAGCACCTACGTGGTCAGGCCGCCCCAGTGAGGGCGAGCGCGGAACCACAGTGTGGCCTCGACTGCAGGTCACGTATGGATGGACGGGAGAGGGTAGCGTGGAGGCGGCTGTCTGGAGATGGCAGCTCCGCGAGATCAAATCCTCCCAATGCAACAGGACACCACGGAGGCCAAGGCCCAAGAGTCTCAGCCTCGATGAGGCCCCCTCAGAAATGCTGTAGTAAGTCTCTAACACAAACGCTCCGTGAACAGAGTCTAAAAATTTCCTTATGGATGATTTTATTTAAGCAAGTCTAACAAACGGCTCCTGTGACGCAGGGACAGCCGCGCCGCAGGGAGAGGCTGAGCCAGGACTGGGTTTTAACTCAACACCCCACTAACACTAACGGGGGTGAAGTGCTTCACTGCGCCCCTGAGGACGACACGGTGTCCTCTGTCAACATCAGGCCCGGCTGGTCGGGGCGCCCGGGGCACTGGCAGGTGCAGGACCCCCACGCAGGGGCCTGGCCCCAGGAGACCCGTGCAGAATCGTTTCAAACCCATGATTCCAAACAACAAAACCGGAACCTGAAAATCACTGCAAGAGTCAGTGTTGGCAGCGCCGACGGAGAGACGGGTTCCTGAAAACGACGGTGTTTGCGGTGAGGCGGGATCACCGCTCTCGGCACTGAAGAAAGTGAGACAGGAGCTGGGGGAGCTGCTGGAGGCCACGAGCTCTGCTGCACGCGGTGGCAAAGCAGAGAGACAGGCGTTCCCTTGGCTGGCAACAGTGAGCTCGGTGAGGGCTGAGGACTTCCCATTCTTACGTTTGCAAGTAAATCCGTGCGAGTTAAAGACTAAAAATAACTCAAATGCCTGCCATATTTTCATGAAGCAGCCCCCTGAAAAGGTCCCCCCCTCCGTGTGGCTCAGTGCTGAGGTTACACGACCCCACTGTCGGGGTGTCTTCCAGAGGTGCTGGGTGGAGGCAGTGACTTTCTTAGGGGAGCACAAGTCCCACGCTACCCTCCACGTCTAATGATCCAGTGAGCGTGGCCCAGAGCCCACGGCTCACGTCTCAGTGCTCCTGGGACCACGGTCACCTGCGGGGTTGATCGGCATCCCACGCCCCTCCCTGACGATGCTTGCAGGTAAACCAGCAGCCGGACACACTGACAAACATCTTGGGACACTTTCTACTTGAGTGAGGCGCTGACCGTCTGGCGGGGAGCCAGCATGGCGGGACCCTGAGTCCAGCTGGGCGAGTCCTACTGGATCCACGTGGCCAGGGCCAGGCTGTCACCGCTGGAGTTTGACGTGATTTTATCAGGATGCTGTCACGAAAAATCATTAAGCATATTCCTGTAAAATGAGCTTTTGTCTATGTGTGGCCTATTTAATGAGAGGCTTCGCAGCAAGCACAACACAAATGGAAAATCTGAGAATTCCACAAGCATTGGCTCACGGTCGCGTCACCCAGACTTTTTAACACAGCACCACGCTGTTTTCATTTTACAGCTTAGTATTCAGAAGACACGTAATGTTCCTGAGTTTCTTCACCTGGTGATGGAGAGCTGGGCTGTGAGCGCAACCCCTCTCCCAAGCTCCCCCTCTACCTACAGTGTCAAGTCGAACCTTCTCCAGCGTCTCCTGCACAAAGCAATTCAATGCACACTTGTGGAAGGAGCGAACCAACGAATGACCGTCTGTCACGAACCTTGAGTTATCAGCTCATGGGTCTGAGTATCTCCTGTGTCAAAAGCCAGACACCAGATCTTGAGACGGTTGCCCTTCAGATACAGGGGGGTACGTCACTGCTCCCGGCACTTCAGTGTCCCCCAGCAGAGGGATGAGGAGGACACCCCGAATATCGTTACACCGGAGAATAAAACATGGTCGATTCCAGCTCGAAGATTTTCTTCAGTGAGGCCCGTCTTCTGCTTGAGGTACGGACGCCAATGACTCCACCTGAAGGCCACCCTCCGGACGCCGGCTGACAGGCTCTGAGTTGGTCATAATGGGTTCTGGTCAAGCTCCACATTTAAATCTGGTTTTCTTTAGCCCTAAGTAAGCCCAAGGCGGGCCGCCACGCTCGCTTAGAATGTGCATTTCCTACAAAACGGATGCGATGATCTCAAACTCACTCGAATGTGACGAGGCTCAGCGACCCCAGCCCTGCACTCGCCACCTCACGCACACGCCCCCATATCCCTTTCGTGTAAGTGGGTGTCGTGCCCGACACAGGGTCCTTACGGCGCTCCCAGACACAGCCCGGGCTTGCCGCCCACAGGCTCAACCACGCACTGTTACGGGTCACGAGAGCTCACCGAGTCGGGCTCCATGAATAAACAAGCGACCTTCCAAAAGGACCGGCACTTGGAATTTCTGAAAAATCGTGTTATGTCATCTCTGCCCTGGTAGTCTCGAGGGGCCCATGTCGCAGCCCTAAGACGCCGATCAGCTCGGAAATATTCAAATTACAGGGTAAGGAAGGAGGCAGCTATTACATTTATTTCTTCTTGTGGAAAAAAATGAATAAATGGACGTGTCAGGTGCAAACGCGGGTCTCCCGGGCTCCGGCGCAGGGGAGTAATGAAACACCTGTCACGCCGCCCTCCTCCCCGGGCCGCGCCCTGACAGCCGCCCACCCGTGCAGGGTCCCCGCCGTGCGCCCGGCCAGAGCCACGGCGCCGCGCCCCCGTGGCGTCCACGCTGCGGATCTCCGGGTTTAATTAGCATCTTCGTTGAGGCACAAAGCAACAGGGGCTCAGGGGAAAATCAAAATCAAAATGCGAACAATAAAAAAGAATTGAAGCCAAGGGCAGAGGCTGCTCCTCCCATGGGCCCCGGCAGACGACGCCCCCCGCCCCCAGGTCTCCGCGTGGGCTTCGTCCAGGCTGCGCCCGCCCAGGACCCACAGCCCCGCGCCCGGCGCGTCTCTCCAGCCTCTCCCGTCCTCTGGGCTCTAGGACATGGGCCGGCTGCCTGGGCAGCTCCTATCTGTCCTCACGTTTATTTCATTTATTATCTAAGGGTTTTAAGCTGTTCCTAGCTTGGGGGCACAAACTCGGCTTTGGCGAGCCTTTTAAACACTCACGCGGACCCAAGAAGCGACCCTGGCACAGGGGCCGCCGCGAAGGGCCCCGGCCCGAGGGTGAGGGCGTCAGTGCGCCAGCCACCGCCGGTCACCACGGGCAGGTCTCCGGCCGTCCACTGCTGGACGTTCCCTCCTGGCCTCCCCCCAGCGATCCGCCTGTGCTCCCCGCTCCTCTGCCGGTCTGGAGTGACCAAAATGCCCCAGGAGCTTGGACCCTGGCGCCCTCGGTCTCGGCTCCACCGTCGCCATCCCCCACACGCTCGCCGGACCTCCGGTTGCTTCACGCTCCTCGGAGTCACCCGGTGCCCTCGATCCAGACCGGCGGGTGGGCCAGCATCCACCTGTGGCTCCCCCAGAGGTGGGTCTGCACCTGCCAGCGGTGTCCAGCACGGTGTAGCCCAGAGTGTGAGGGCTTCACGCCTAAGAGACCAGTCGGACCTGAGAGGTGCAGACCACGGCCCTCACCGTTGGGGCCTGAGGTTGGGGCCTCGGAGGGGCAGCGCAGACACGGGCTGCAGGGGTGAGGCCGTGTGGGCACGATGAAGGCGAGACTCCCCCAGCAGAGGACAGGGAGCTCTGGGGAGGGGACCCCGGAGCGGCCCTCGCAGCTGCACCCCTGCATGCTGCAGGACGACTGGACCTCCACGGCCTCCGGCAGGAGAGCCGCGCAAGAAGGCCCAGGCAGCGGCCATCGCCTGGGGGCCTCGGGCTCCCTCCCGGCCGGGAAGAGCGAGCCCCTTCATTCCCCATCTGTGACCCGCTGGCGTGACTGGGCCAGAAGCCGAGTTGGCGGCAGAAGAATCTCTTCAAAGCCGCGGATAAACGAAACACGGTCGTGTGCTGGGAGGGAGCTGTGCCAGGTACCCTGGACCGTGCAGTCATGAGATGAGACACCCTGGATGCGGAGAGCCGCGCGCGGGCAGCTGCCGGCGTGGACCGGAAGCGCCGTGTGATCCTGTGCTTCTCAGCAGTGACTTCATCCTTTGTCACACCTGCGTGTGACCCACGTACCCACCCCCCGCGCCTCTCCCCCGGAGACCCGGGGCCTCAGCTCCTGCTTCACTTTCCCCTGGAGCCTGTGCTGCCCACGTGGGCCCCGTTAAAGCACAAGCCACTGCTTCCAGGGAGCAGCACGGGCAGACCCTCCGCTCGCAGCCACACGCCCTCCCAGTGGGCCCAGAGGACGGCGAGGCGTCCAGCCGCAGCGAGGACACTCGGGCGCTAAGGCAGCTGCCCGGGAAGGGACAGTCTGCCGTGGGGTGGGAGATGCATAGACGTTTCCTTCAAGAACTGCGAGTCATGGCGAGACACGGCGGTGAGCGCGGGCGGGGGCGGGGAGCAGAGGGTCCCTTCCCGCCCCGGCTCATGCAGTGGGTGGACTAGGGTCTGGAGAGCGAGTCGGGAAACTAGGGGGACAGGACCTTGCAGCGTGCCCTTCCTGACCCCAGGCTTGCGCGAGTCACACACAGTGAGGACAGAAGCGTCTGCGTGCGGACAGCATCCGTGCACTCACGTGAACGCCGACCGCGCCGCCGCGACCTCAAGGATGCAATGAGAAGGTCCTGAATCCCCGTTTCACGCGCGCACACACACGCATGCACGCACACGCCCCGCTCCTGTGCACACACACGCAGCTTCGAGAAACACGCACTTGAAGAGAAGCCGCCCCGGCCCTCGCGCTCCCAGCACAGCTGGGCCGGGTCCCGCCCGAGCGGGCGGTGGCGGCTGCGCCCGTGGCTCCCGGCCCCAGCGAGTTTCTATCTAGTTGAAGGCCCCTGCTGAGGTTGGCACGGCTCGGAATACAATTACATTTCTCACCTGTCTCTCCAAAGACGCGTTCCTGCCAAGCCCAGTGCTGCTAATATTCCCCCCCCCAGGGGTCACTTTTTAGGTCATTTGCATGGTGGCTAATCCCAGCTGGGCATCAGCCGTGGACACAGATCGTCAGCGGGCTCTCAGCGGGGGCACCTACGTAGAGGAGGAGCAAAGTTCGGGTCCACGCTGCATCCCTTGGCTGCTGTGTGGTGCAGCTCAGCGCTACCTCGCGTGACTGCCGCGAGCGCACGGGCTGGCCGCTGCAGCGGGATGGCGTCGTCGATGAGGAGCTTTAAGTTTTCGTCGGCTGTGCGTCCATTTTCACCATATCCTGTTACCTCGCCCAGGGCCATTGTCCTACACAAGCCCAACACTCTAGATGCTTGTTGAGCTTTGAGTTAAAAATAAAAATAGGGGGCCTCCCTGGTGACGCAAGGGGTTAAGCACAGCGATGTGAAGCCATCCCCAGCCAGGGAGCTGCCCACATGGCGCAGCAGACCTCTCTGGTCTCCCCACTGCTCCCCTCAGCAGTGGATTTCAGTAGATCCGCCTGTTCTGCTCCCCACTCTGTCTCTGGGGAGTCCTCTCACCCTCCTGCGCCTGACTGTACCCCAGTTCTTGTATAAATAATCTTTAAAAATAAACAAATGCATACATCCATAAAAAAAATAAAAAGTAAAAGCACACGAGACCAGCGCATCTGCAGGAGGAGGCGTGAGGATGGTGCACCACTGACTCCCTGACTTAACCGGGGCCCGGAAAGCCGCCTGGGACACGGCAGGGATCACCTTCCCGTCCCACCGATGGCACCTGCTTGAGGCCGCTGCTCTCATGCCTCATGTGAACTGCCGTGGAGAAGTTGGCCGATTCACCCACCCCCACGCCCTAGATCACGCCACCCCCTCTGCCCTCAAGGCTCTCAGGGCTGGACATCACCGCTGGCCGTGCGCACGCCTCTCTCCTTCGGACACAGATGAGCAGAGAGCCCTGTCTCGCGCAGGGAGGGTGGCCTGGACCCGGCGTCAGCCAGGGAGACGCGAGTGGAGCCGGTGGAGCCACGGCTGGTGGAGGCGGATGGTCGCTCCCTGACGCTGCTGGTGCCCACTCTGCTCAGGGCCCAGGTGGCACCCCAGCGGGGATGGGGAGGCCCAGCCTGCGCAGCGAACCCTGAGCCTCTGGGAGGGGGTCACGCAGCCCAAGGGAGCCCTGCGGGCTGCCCTGCCTGGACAGGGGACGAGACGTGTGTTCCTGCTTCAGTCTATGTCAAATAAAACTAAGCAAGTGTCCACTTCCGAGCTGACCCCAGGCTAGTCTCACCACAGAGGCCACTTTTGGAGGCTGGCCATCTGGAAGGTTCTACGACACGCGTTTGTTCTCCAAAACTCCAGGCTTGACGCTTCAGGGGTCTGAGGTCCTCAGGCTCTCGCGTGCGCCTGCACGTGTCCGGCCAACCCTCCCGCGTACCTGGGAGGCTGACACCATGTGCCCGCGCCCAGCAGAGAGTTCCAAACCACGGTGAATGGGAGGGCTTGTTTAACACGGGTATTAACAAATGAAACACACACCGCGGACGCCGGGTGTGCTCCATGCTCGGCCCGGCGTGGTTCCGTTTACCAGAGCGGTTTTCATGGGGATGTTGTCACCTCTCACCACGGCCGCGCGCCTCCGGACAGACCCGCTCCCGCGCTGGGGCGAGCGCGGCTATAATTAAAACCGTAGACTTCGCCTTTGTTCCCTTCACTTCATTTTGGGAATCTTTAAATAGAACTTGTCTTCTGTTGGGAAAGTGACTTTTACATAAAATTATTTTAAAAAGTAACATTTGGTATCAAGTAACTACACACTTGACATATTTCTAGAATAAAATAAAACACCGAATGTCTGAGTTCAGAAACGGGAAGATCCGGCACGGAGCCTACTCCTTCTGTGAGCTCCAGATACAGCCGCTCCGGCTCCGGCAGTTGGTCTCGAACAGAAATAATCTACTACTTCATTAAGCCTAGTTCAATTAAAATGAAATATAAATGAAAGCATTTAGCTAGGAGCTAATTGAAAATAAAACCCGCCGTTTGTCACAGACAGTCTTGTCTTGGAAACCGATCGCCCAATGGTTTGGCAAATGGATCCGTAGTTTGTGAGGCGACAGGCCCCTGTGGACTGCGGGGGGCCTGCGGGTCCCAGGAGTGAGTCTGGGGGCGCAGGGCCCCGCGCCGACGCAGAAGCAAGCGGTGCGGGGCTCCCCTGGCAGTGAGCATCACCTCCAGCTGATTGAAGCTTGGAGTGTGTCTGCCCTGAGGGGTCCTCACCCCCTCTCTGCTCAACGGTTCAACTCTTCAACAACAACGCCTCCGGCCCCCCAAGGCGCGCCTCCCCACCTCCCCAACGGCTCAGGGGCTGCCCGCATCTCAAGAGGTGCCGAGTCATAGACGGCGCTTTCCAACAAGCTACAGTTCCCTTTGCTGATGAGCAGGACGAGGCCCCGACCAAGCCGTGGAGTCAGCGGCGGCAGCACCTTCCTCAGCTGCGGGAAGCCCTCAGCCTCGTGGTCTGTTCTCCAGCCAGAGCAGGGTTTTCTCTCTCTCCCGCTCCGCTACTTCCTTCCTCACTCCCTCACGCCCCCCACCCTCCCTCCCTCCCTGCCTTCCTTCTCATATTTTCCCGCTAAATATGTTATGATGGCTCCAGTGAATTTTAGAAAAGCAACAGCAGCATCCTCTAAGAGGAACACACGCTGCCCAGCTGCAGGAGCATGTATTAATATGCTGTTTAAATATAGTAACCCCCTCTCGGTAAATTGTAAGTTCTGCTGCCTCCTCACCGTCTGTTCCTATGGGGAAAAAAGTCATATTTTGGGTCTTTGTGTCAAGATAAAGAAAATTAATTTCGGAGCCAACAAGGAGAGAACTGCTGGTGCAGAAGGTGAGTAAATGCCAGCAGTCGCTCTGTGGCTTCAAGACAGAAAGAAAAATACTTCTCAAAAATTACACTTTGATCCAAAGAATTCAGGAGCTTGTCTTGCAAGAAGCACATCTCCCCACACAGAGTGCGGCCACAGCTCTCGGGCACTCAGGGGACGTGGGAGATGGATGGACGGATGTGTGAATGGGGGGGAGATGATGGATGGACGGATGGACGGGTGGGTAAGTTGGTGGGTGGGTGTGTGGGTGGGTGAATGATGAATGGATGGGTGGGTGGGTGGACTGTGGCTGGCTGGATGGCTGGATGGATGAGTAAGTTGGTGGGCACATGGGTGGCTGGATGAGCTGGGTGGCGGGATAGACGGATGGATGGATGGGTGAGTTGGTGGGTGGGTGGAAGGACGGACGAGTGAGCATGATGAATCGACAGTCACAAACATTCATGCACATCCCCTCCCCCCCTTTTCTATAGAGACTGGACATGAGTTTATTCAATATACATTCATGTTGAATAAAAAATAATCGATAAAAACATTCCCCAAAAGGTGCGGTTGTGTAGAATGGACACAGACGGGGACCTACAGACACAGCCACCGAGAGGACAGCCTCCAGAAAGGTGCTCAGAGAAAGGCCCCAGGCTTCTGCACCCACAAAAGCATGAGGTCAACGAGCTCGATGCCCACTGGCGTCTCCCCGCACAGGTGTGTACGAACTCAGGGCTCATGAACCCCGCTCCCTGCAATTTGTTCTGAAGGTTGAAGCACAGATTTGGGCTGATTAGGGATGGGGTGGCGTCGCTTAAATGGGGTTTTCATTTGCTACGTGTCCACACTCCATCACAGCCAGAAGCACGTCACATTCAGCATCGCCCACATGGCCTCCCGCCCGGGTCTTCGGCTCTGTTTTAAGTAAATAAATGGGGCATGGGTGGCGGGCCTGGGCCATGGGCGAGGCGGCCTTGGCAAGGGCATGGGCACTACGTGCCCCAACGTCATCCCGGATTCCACGTGGGTGGGGGGCCCACGCCCCAAGGGGTGGGTTCAAATCCCTCAGCACTGGGCTCCAAGGACCAGCAATGGTATTTTCCAGTTTTGCTTAAATTTATAATTATTTGTCCGCATGTAAACTATTATTTTATGATACCTCCGAGTGAATGTCATAAATCCAAGATATTCCATGTGGCTCACGAGACTGAAAATGTACAGGTCGTGTTCACGGGCACCTCCAGCCTGTCGGGGGGCTGGGGTGACAGCCGGGGTAGGGGGTGCAGCGCTGGAACTGCTGTCCCAGCGAGGCGGGGCCTGCCACGGAGGGACATGACTCACTGAGTGCTCCTGTCCACATGTGTGTCTCCACGTATACACACACACGGGTGTCAGTTTATAAATTATAAATTTAAATTTAAATGTCTGTATCACCTATCACCTATCATATCCATCTATCAATCTACCCATTATATCTTTATATAGATTTCATATATATAATCTCTCTTTATAAATGTATATGTCTGTGTTATCTGTCTCTCCGTCACTTGCTTTTTATTTCAATCCAATCATCTATCCATCCATTTTATATAGATAATATATCTTTATAAATTTATCTATATCATCTATTTATTCATCTACCTACATATTAGTTATCGTCTATCATCTGTTGGTCTATCCATTATATGTAAAAAGAGGTATAACTACATATACATATACATATATATATATATATATATCTCCTCAATATCTACCATCCATCTACCTACCTACCTACCTGTCATCTAATCTATATCCATCTATCTATGCATCCACCCATCCATCGTCTATAGCATCCATCACCCATCCATCCACCTGTCCATCCATCTCTCCATCCATCCAACATTCATCCATCCATACATCCATCCATCCATCCATCCATCCATCCATCCATCCATATATCCATCCTCTATATCCATCCATCCATCCATCCATCCATCCATCCATCCAGCATCTGCCCATCCATCCATTCTTTAAATCCATCCACCATCCATCCATCCATCTAGCCATCCATCATCTACCCCATCTATGTATCTTTGAATCTATGTCACTTTAAATACTAGATGTTTCGTGTCATCATAAATACATGTTTCTCCTCTCTGCACCTAGAGGCCCGGGACACCAGCACACATATGTGCACAGATGGTGGCCCAGACCCCACACCATAATGGGTCCATGTGACCAGGCTCCTGCCTTCACACCCAAATTCATCTCTCGCAGCCCCCGCCTTTACCACATGTAAAAGGATTTAGACTCTCCTGAACACGCCATGCTTCTGTACCTCTGCCTTCCTAGACGTGTTTGGTGAACTTAGATGTTTCCTCCACAACCGGCAAGCCAGACAGCGTGACTCGGGTCACGCAGCACTTTCATGGGGACACTCCCCGAGCCGCATGGGGACCACACTGCTGTCACTAGCCCGTGCGCGCAGCTCCCAGCCCGGCACTCTGGACGGTGGCTGCTGGCTCACTGAAGGCGCTTGGACGGGCCTGCTGACGTCTCATCTGAATCTGCTAAGACAAGCAGCATCTGCTTCTTGTAAGGCGGCCGCACGTGCTCGAAGAATGAACAAAGGGGTGAATGAATGAATATACCCCTACACAGCTACGTTTTTTCTTAATTTCAAAGTTTTAAGCAATAAAGCGCTTGGCCCTTCTCATTTGCCCTGAAGCTCCAACACGGAGCGGTGCGCCTGTCCGCGCAGCCCCACCGCCAGGCTCAGGACGCGGCCCCGCGGTCTCGTGTCTCACAAAACAAGAAGAAAGGAGCTGAAGGTGGTGGGCTAGGAGGAAACGGTGCCTGCGAAGCCCGTCTGTGACCGGAACGGAGAAGGGTGAGCAGGCCACGCAGGCCGCCCTTGACGGTTCATCCTGTGCCTCTCCCCACACCAGCAAACGGGCGGCAGAGCCTGCGCCCCTGCACCCCGGGAGCGTGCGTGGATGTCACGGCGTCTTCAGAACAGCGAGCGCCTCCACGCCCTTCTCAGTGGCCTCACAGAGAATCAGCAAAACAGCCAAGAATAATAGCAACTCAAAGTGCAATGCATTAGGGAGTGAAGACTTAATCAAGACACAGCAAAGGGAAATTGAAATAATCACAGGCAGGCAGTGCAGGTAATTACAGTTATAAAAATGGTTTCTGTCCTGCTCACATCATCTTTCCCTGCTGCAGCCAGACCTCGAGAAACCACGCGAGCGGGAGGCAGGAGCCCGCTACCCTTCCGGGGCACAGGGACGGGGCAAGCGAGTCGGCAGAGATCGCGGCGTCACAGAGCACGTTGTCTCTTTGGGATGTTACCTGTCAGGTGCAGGGAGTGGCGATGAATAAATACAGGGACGTGGAAGGTAGATCCCTGTCTTCAAGCCTCTAGGGTGGGAGAGACACTAACTTTAAAGAATGTACATCCATTTAAATGGAGAAGGTGACGGAGGGGGAATTTGTCAGATACAGGGACTGTGCAGATGGGTGATCCAGCTCGCGCGCTCCAGGCCTGCAAGTTCAGAGGTTGTCCCTTCCCGCCAGGCGTGTGGGACAGATGGTCCCGAGCGGTCTGAGGGGCAGACCTCATTTCATGTCTTGACCACACTCCGAAGGGCCCACAGGCTGCTGCCCAGTGCGCCTGCCCCAGGCCTGTCCCCAAACTGTCCAAACACCGTTATTGGTAAAACCAAATGAAGCCCTTAGCAGGGTCCACTGTGTGGGTGGCCCCTAAAATCACAGCGACACCAGGGAAATTAGTTTCGTCTTAAAAAAAAATCATGACTGAATGAAGACAAAACAAAAATCATGTGAAGATTCGATGTGAATTTTTACTGTGTTTTGTGCCAAAATTATTTTTCCTCTTGTATTTGGTGACCAAAAGAACGATTCTTTCCAAAATACAAGGGAACGTCAGACGGGTTCTCCTGCGCCCAGGAGTGCACAGTCCTCCCGACAGCTCCCCTGCGGGAGAGCAGCAAAAGGAGATGATGCTGAGGGGGGCCTTGCGGGCGCCTCTGCCGGGGGTGCCCCCAGGAACGGCCCCGGCTTTCCCGTTGAGTCACGCTGAGGGCGGCGCGGATGGACGCGTTGGATAAAAAGAGATTTGCGAAGCCCAGGCTGGTGACAAAAACGACAGCTCGTAACCTACTGCACCAAATTTCTCCTTCTGTCAGCGTGACAGAACCAGGAGAAGGAAGTCCTCCAAATGCCCAGGCAGAGCCGCGCCTCTGAGGGAAACATAAAGTACAAGCGCCCAAGTCACCTTGGCCCACGCAGCACCCAGCACGGCTCCTGGAGTGGAGGGGGTGCACACCGGCTGGCACAGGGAGGGAAGTGCGCTCTGACCCACAACGGGGTGATCACACAGCACATGTGTGCCCCACACACACCACGCACACCACAACACAACATCACACACACACCACGGCCGGGGAGGCTGCCAGGCGCACAGAGCAGAGGTCTCACAGCCTGCACAGGCCCCGATGACGGAAGGGGGAAACGCACTAGGCGGGGCTGCTGAGAAGCTGCGCTGGCTGTTTCGCTCTGTGACGACCAGAGCCACAGACACGCCGAGCCTGAGCGCTCAGAGGTGAAGAGCTGCGGGCAGGAGCAGCTGGGGCTGGAGGGCAGTTGTTTCCTAGTCCAGAGCTCTGCTCCGTGTGCGTGCTGGCCTGTCCAGCTCTGTGTGTGTGTGTGAGGTGTGTGTATGTGGTGTGCTGTGTGTGGGGGGTGTGCTGTGTGTGTGTGAGGTATGTATGCGCGTATGTGTGTGCTGTGTGTGGTGGTGTGTGTGTATGTGTGGTATGTGTGTGTGATTCCCCAGAGACACAGTGGGGAGCAGAACAGGAGGATCTACTGAAATCCACTGCTGAGGAGAGCAGGGGAGTCAGGAGCCTCCCTGCGCCTGTGGGTCAGCTCCCGGGGCAGGGGTCCAACTAGCACTGCAGTGGCTGTGGATGGCTTCACAGTGTGAGACTCAACTCCTGTGCTGCCAGGGAGGCCCAATGAACGGAACTTCTTAATTGTCATTTATTAATTGTATTTTTCTGCTCTGGTTAGTGCTGTTGATAAATGTGTTTTAAGGAACACACTATGGAAATACTATTTTATTCTAGAAGTTTCAATGTCTATACTTTGCATTTATTAATTTATCTCACACTGTTGTTTGTGAATGACTTGAAATGGGAATCTGATTTCTTGTTTTTAATTTAAATGACCTTCCCTGTAATAGTTGTTGAAGCCCCCCCCGCCCCCGTCACTGACCAGGGGGTCACACATGTGCCCTCCACTAGTTCCCAGCCTCAGGTACACTGTGACTTCCTGGATGCTCTCCCAACCCCCATCACTCTATCATCATCCTTCTCTCTAAGCCTCATCACTTTGTATTCTTCCTCATGGGCATCTCGGATATTGTTGATGCATTCTCTTTCACAAAAATTTCTAATCATCTTTTCAAGGTCCAATAAAAATTCCTCGTTGGTTGGAATGACATGGGGGAAGCGCTGATATATTTTTGATAATTCATGTTCACATGAGACCATGGGTGAAGTCTCCAGGACTCTGTCACGGCCTTAAAATACAGGTCTATGAATGTATTATAAATTGTATTCCTAGTAACTGGTTTTATGGCCAATTTAAATGGTTCTTTTAAAAATACGTTAAAAAACTATGCTGAAATACAGAATTACAAATGAATATTTGTTGCTAGGTTGCTAAACTCTTATTTCAAATAAGAGTATATAATCTTTTGAATTTTCTACGTAAGCAATTATGTCATTCAAAAATAACAGTTTCGGCCTCCCTTGGTGGCGCAGCGGTTGAGCGCTGGGCTGCGAAGCTGCTCGCAGCCTCTGCAGCTCCGGTTCAATCCCCGGCCACCGGCGAGGGTCCCACATGGCGCGCAGACCTCTCCTGCCACACCCACTGCTCCCCTCAGCAGTGTACTTTGACAGTCTGCCTATTTTATTCCCCACTCTGGCTCTGGTGAATTCTCTCACCCTCCCGCACTTCTGTATACCAGTGCTTGTATAAATAAATAAATAAATCTTAAAACACACACACACACAAAAGTAACAGTTTCATTTCTTGCTTTATATTTGCTTTATATTCCTGAAATTCTTAACGTGTTTTTATATCTCCTTATTACCCCAGCTGGGAGCTCCAGCATAAGATTGTTGAGAAAAGGTGATGGTGGAGATATTTTTAAAATCTGATTTCAAAGCAAAGATGATGTTTTCTATTACAATAATGCTTCCTGTAGATTTCTGGTAGATCTACTTTATAGTTTACACGGAAAATCTGATAGAATGCATATCTTTAAAGAAAGGTCTTCCGGGGGTTAAAGTCTCAGCTCTATCAAGCTATCACCAGCCACTGCAGCACGGGTTCTGTCCCCAGCCTGCCAGGGAGCTACTCGCATGGCGCAGCAGCCCTCTCCTGTCTCCCCGCTCCCCCCCCTCAGCAGTGAATTTCAGTCAGTCTTCCTGTTCTGCTCCCCACTCTGTTTCTGGTGAATCCTCTCACACACCCCCACACCTCTGGCCTACACCCCAGTTCATGTAGGCATAAACAAAAAATAAATCTTAAAAAAAAAAAAAAAGAAATGCTGTCTCTTCCCAGTTTGCCAATGTCTTCACCATAAAGAAGCATAAAATTTTATCAAATGCCTTTCCTCCTGCTTCTGGACAATTCTCTTATGTTTGTTGTTTTAACCTGGTAAAGAAGGCAAGTAGTTACATATTTCTGATATTAAACCTCCTTTGAATTTTGGGGTGCCCTCTCTTTGTGTCAGAAATGACAGCCCATTGAACTGAGTTTTTCACCGACTATGTGCAGGAGTTCAGGCCTCCTTGCAGAACTGGCAACGAGCAGAGTTTTCCTCTCCCAGACTCTCTATATCTGTTTTGATCTCAAAGTTATCTTGACCCCATAAATTGATATTTCTCTTTTTTCAATTCTTTGGGAGTATTTGTATAAATCTGCAGTTATCTGTACCCTCGGTGTTTGGGAGAAAACACTCGAACGCTGCCTTCTCCACCTGGGAAAATGGCGCCTCCGAAGTCTGGAGGCCTTTGTGGTTGACAGGAGCCCCCAAACCAGTATCTCCTGATGCTATCAGATCTTGGTCCCCAGACGGGGCCCCACCCCACCAGCTAAGAAGACCATGGCCCCAAATGTCCAGAGGGCCACTGTCACCAAGTCCTACAATAATTAACACCAAACGACCTTTTACTGAGTCATTTTGTGAAGTCACAGCCTTCTGAAAATGTGCCCATTATATCAAGATTTCCAAAGAAACTGAAAGGAAGTTTTTTAAGCAATATATTTTAAGCAAACTTGGAGTGTGGGTTATATTCAAATAACTAGTAGAAAGTGTCTTCAATTAATTCATCATTAAGATATATTATGATTAAAGCAAATCAGCATGAAGGAGAATGAGAGAGCAAAACACCTCAAGGAAGACAATTTAGCACCATTAAAATATTTGTGTGTATGGCTGTCTGTGTTCCTGGAGTGTAGACGCGTTTGGTAGGATTGTGCTATTACAATTCTCTGTACAAATGCATCCTGAAAGGCATTTAATGACTTTCTGAATCAATTAAAAACACAAAATTGATCCTTCACACCAAAGCTCTCCATTATTTTACGGTTAATTCTGATTACCGAGTGACTGGCCAGACTGTGTCCCATGTGCACTTGTCTCGAAAGAGTTTTGAAGATTAAGTCAAAAGGGTGTCAATTGGAGGCCAATATCACTGATGAAAGTAAGTTTTAAGATCCTATTGTTTTAGACACAGCAACTGAGCCTGAATGTGAAATAGAGCAACTGCCGTGCAAGGATAAGAAACTAAGCAGCCTCGGCCTATTCACCGCACCCCGTTCTCACATGAAAACAGACTTTCTACGGCCCCGTTATTGTGACCCTGATGTATGGAAAGAGTGATGCCGCGTCTGGGGTCACATCTGTCACTCCTAAGTGGCGAGGACTTCAGGGCATACGCAGGGCAGAGGCCTCTGAGGGCAGAGACAGGGCTGGCCACACACGCGACACCACAGTACTCAGGCTAGGGGGGCGACGTTTGTGCCCGACCCCTGGTCACCCCAGCGGGCACCCCTGACAAGACCTGGCTGGCGTGGCACGAACATGGGCCCAGCCCCAGGGGTGCAGGACCCGGCGCCTTTGCAAGGGCGGGCCTGGTAGCAGCTGACAGCAGCAGGGACCGTTAGAGAGCTCAGCCTTGTCTTATCTGTTGGCAGAATCCTCCCCATGGGCAGCCGTGGCGGGACACACGGCGGAGAAGAGAGAGCCGCACACGCACTCGCACGCACACGAGCTTAGGGGAAAACAACTTAACCACAATGTAAACAGATGGCATTTACCTATAAGGCTTTAGAGTTTGTCTTCTACACATTATTGCCAGCAATATCAGGGGGTATAAGTTGGAAGAGGTAGGTCCAGGGAAGCAACAACAACAAGGCCTTTTTGGGGCTGAAGGAAACCTGCCGACCCGCGCGGACCGAGGGGCTCCTGCCGCGCCCAGGCGGCGTGTTCACACCTAACTCTGAAGCGGCCGGCGCTGCAGCGGCCGCACTGAGGAGACTCCCGCCCCCTGAATGTCCAGCAGAGACCGTGGGGACCTGGAACATGCCTCTTCTTCCCGAGTGTGGAGCTTCTGCTTCTCCTCAAGACTTTCCTGAATACAATTCTGGAGACCTCGTTTTAAAATACCCTGCCCCGCGGGTTTGGACTGTAGTCACACGCGCCGGGTCACCAGGGAGGTCCAGTCCACGTTCCAAGATGGGTGTTAAGGCAGTCAGAGGGCAAAGGGGGAGACGCGCCCCAGGAAGGCCCAGAGGGCGTGCCGAGTGGGGCGGCCCAGGGGTGTCGGAGCCGGCGGGCACGTGCCCCACAGCCCCCGATGACCGCCCACGGGGCCGGGCTGCGGCCCGGGAGTGTGCGCTTGCACGCGGCATGCGGGCGGCCACGCTGGGGCACGGATGTGGCAGCCGCGGGGGTCTCCCCACTGGCGCGGGGGCTTGAGCGCAGCGCTGGGAAGCTGTCCGCAGCCTCTGCAGTGCGGGTTTGATCCCGGCTGGCCAGGGAGCTACCCACATGGCACGGCAGACTCTCCTGTCTCCCCGCTGCTCCCCTCGGGGGTGTGCTTCAGTCGGTCTGTCTGTCCTGCTCCCCACTATCTCTGGTGAGTCCTCTCACCCCCCACACACACCCCTGGCCTGCGCCCTGATTCTTGTCTAAATAAATAAATCTTGAAAAAAAAAAAAAAAGAAACGTTACTGGGGCGAAGCGCACACCGAGCCGGGCTAGTGGACTTGGGGTCCCTGACACGGCCGCCCCCAGCGGGAGGGGAGGGGCGGTGCACACTGCTGCCCTCGCAGCTACGGCCACTGCCTCCTGCGCGTGAGTGGCCACAGGCGCCCCTGCGAGGGCCGAGTACACTGAAGGCCCCCAAGGACACCGCCACGGGACAGCACCAGCCGGGACCATCAGCTCCCGCCGCCGGGCTTGTCCTCGAGGGGCGCACGGCCTCCCGGCCGAGGTGGCAGGTCCAAGGACGCGTCCCCGCGAGCTCGCTGGGCGTCCGAGCCACGTGCGCGGAGCCTCCCTGCCGCAGCGCCGGGGAACACCCGTCCCCAGCCGGCGCCCCACAGAGCGCCTCAGCGCCTGCCGCCCGCGAGGCAGAGACAAGCAGAGACAAGCGCTCCGCGCAGAGCGGGCGACGCAGGCAGCAGAGCTCGAGGCCCTGCCGCGCGGTCACCCTGGACCGAGAAGGCCGCTCCTGGGCGCCCGGGCCGGGTCCTCCCCGCAGCTCCGCCCGCCGGCCCCATCCGCGCCGCCCTGAGGGCGCCCGCCAGGCCCGCCCGCGCGCGAGGAGTCCCTCAGAGACCTCGATGGACCGCGGGGTCACCCGCAAAGGGGTCCGCACACGCACAGGGGTGTCAGTTAGAGCAAAGAAAGAAGATACGCAACATTTTTCCCTTCTTGGCCACGGGTGGATTTTATGATTTGCCCCGAGTCCGGGTTCGCGCCCGGCCCTGACGCACTCGCCTTCCTGACCGCAGGCCCTGCGGCGGCTCCCGGCTCGCACCGGCCGGCGGGAGTGTTTACACCGCAGGAATTGGCAGCCTGTGCCCCAGAGAGCAGTCGCTAAACACGTCTCTGAATTCCACGGGCCAAGAACTTATATTTAAAGCTCTCCCAGGGATTCTGATGGATGGTCACGGGGGGGAAATCCTGGTTTTCACAACAAAAAGGTTCCAGAAGTTTCCTTCAGAGGGTGACATGTTTTCTTGCTCTGTGATTTATGCTGAGTGTTGTCAAACCTGGCTGGTCCCGGTCCACAGAGACCCTGTGGTCACTCTCTAGTCTGCATAAAGCAGGCTCCTTCCTCTCACACCATAAAGGATATGGTCTCCCAGGATTTTTTTCTTTATTAGGTTGTTCAACACATTGACAGCCCTCATTAAACTCCAATAAAACTACTTTTATTTAATTTAAAGGGACAGTCCATACATTATTCCCATAATTAAAAAAAAATCTCTCAATAGAATTAACTTCAAATATAAATGTATATTGTGTAGGCTAAGATGTGATGACACAAAATACAGTTATTAACAAAGTTACAGAACAAATGCAGAAAATTATGAGTGTGGAAGTGAGACCTGGAAGAAGACAAATTATTGTATTATGTTCTGTTCCTCACAGCATAATGAAGCTAATGTTCCAACATTATATAAACACTATGAGTACAGTACTCCAGGGACACAAGTTTGACAGGGATGCCATTCACCTTCCCCTCCCACCTGCTCCCACACAGCTCATGAAGCCACTGGAGCTGCCCGCCCGGCCCGAGTGGGTGCTGGTGCAGACCCACCCGCTGCATCTTACTCCAGAGAGGGAGGAGCCCTGGCAGCATTCTGGTTCATCCTTGTCTCAGCCGCAGCAGATCCGAGGTATAGGTAGGAAAGACCTGGGAAAGACCCTTAACTCGGGAAAAGAAACATGCATTCATTTAGGAGCCTCTCTGGATAGGCCAGAGCTATGAAAATGAAAGTAGAACAAGTCATGGGGAATAAGACAAATAAGTGAAATGTGTTTCTTCTCGTGGAAACACTTCCTCGCAGCGGGGCCGCCCTGGCCGGCTGGCCCGAAGCTGCAGCAGGCGTCTGTCTGTCATGAAAAAATGATGGTGTCGCCTGCAGGAGCCCTGGAGGGGGCTTGTAATGCTCGCCCCAAACCAAGCAGCCCAAGGCCCAGTCATTCTTTAGCAGATGGAAAATGCTGGCAGCGCAGGGTAACGCTGGGGGCTACTAAAAGATTGTGTCTAAAAAGCAGTTATGTACAAACCCGCAGCCACTGGATCAGAAGCCCAGAAAACACACCTCTGCTCTGTACCTGATCCTCCGCACATCAGGGCAGGGGTCACTATCAGGGTGGGGTCATGGCTTTCCTTGATGTTTGCAGTGTTTTATGAGAGAGAGCGGTTGTGACATCAGCGTCTTTGTAGCTGATTAACAGTAACAGTCTTGTAACACGATCCTCTTATGGAAAAGATGCATGCGAGAGAGAGAGAGAGAGAGAGAGAGAGAGAGAGAGAGAGAGAGAGAGAGAGAGAGAGAGAGAGAGAGAGAGAGAGAGAGAGAGAGAAGTCATATCTAACTTTCTGGAGAAAAAAAATGACAAACACAGAGGAAGAGCCATCCCTTTCTTAGGATGGCCCTTTTCTTGCCCCTTCTCATGAGCATCTTTATACTGGACCTAGGACTGGAAGGGTGCGAGCAGCACACACACACACGTAGCAAAGGGATGGTGTGCTTGGAAATCACCGGCACACACCGTGCCAGTGCTCACAGGTGGGCGTGCAAACCAACCAAGCTGGCGTCCACACGGATCCGTGTCTCAGCCGTTTACTTGAAGTGCTCCTTCTGCTTCTATCTCCTTAGTAAGATGTTATTTTTCCATAATCGTGTGATGTCAACAGATGGTGCAAATCACGAAGTTGAGGGGAGGAAGCCTTGGATTCACTCGCTGTCAGGGAGCTGTGAGGACTAGGTGTCTCTGAATCCAGAAAAGAGATCTCTAGGATTCCAGGAAGGCTTCGTGTGCTTGGAATCTGTGTTCCCAAAACCAAAATTTCCTTATGATCCAGTGTCTGACATTATTAGCTTCCCTATTAAGGGCTTTGTATTGTCCGTGAATCATATGTTCCATTTGAGATGAGCAGAGTTCAACCAGAGCCCCTCCCCACAGTTGACACAGCAGCACCATTTCTTCAATTTTTTGAAATGTTTCCCATTGTCAAGCTCAATTTAAAGGTTAAAAGGCAGGATCTTCATCCACCTACTTTAAACCATGATGAGTAAATTTTGTGACCTGTGGACTTTTTTTTTTTAACAGATGTGGGTCTGCACTAAGGGTATATGAAGGCTACAAGTCTGAAGGGAGATTTGCAATGATACTGAAGATAGCGAGGCTTTCAGACCCAAGCACACCCTAGCCAGAAATATTCCCATAGTTAATTTATAAACTCTTGAAATGAATAGAAATTCTGACAGCTTCTTAAGCAGAGCTCTGAGCTCTGTTGCAATAATAATAAGCTATTCAAGTATGGAACCTATGTGAATCAGTCGCTCTGGTTTTGTGAGTTACCATGGAGTTTTTAAGAATAATAGACCTAATTAGATTTAGTGACTCAATAAATAAATGAAACTTTTTATAAGCCATCAGTAATTTTCCTGTTTTAAACTACAAGTGAAAAAAGCAGAGCTTTCATGCAGAAAATATATCCTATGCTCTTGACAAGTGTCTGAAAAATGCATGTCCTCCAGTTGAAGAAAGTAGGTAATTTATTGACTTCTCATCCAATAAAGAAAAAAAAGAATATGTTTAGGAAAATAACACAGAAAGCTGCCCTTTGCCTCCGTGGGCCCTTCTGGACTGAAGGAACTGGAAACAAGGCCGCGGCGAGCCGGGACTGCGCGCCTGGGTGAGCGCTGGGCGGCCTCAGTGGGCCGGAGCCCGGCTGCTCCGAGTGAGGCGGCTTGTGGTGGATCCTGTGGCAGCATTTGCAAGCCTGTTCTCCGCCAGCTCAGTGCCCCAGGTGGTCACCGCCATGTCTTTTCCTGAAAGCTCCCGAGGTCACGTGGATGGGGCCAGGTCGGTGGAAACATGGCGGGAGCGTTGACCTGAGGGTCTTCCCGCTGGACTTTCACCAAGGCCAGTGCCCTCAGGAGTCCTGCGGGGTCGAGCTTCATTCGCCATCAGACACACCCAAAACACAACGGTGTGTCACCTGCCCGCCCCGCCCAGGTGCGCGGGTACCCCCAAGGCAGGGCGGCCACCTTGCCCCCAGCCCCCACCAGCCCGCAGTGCCCCCAACAGCAGACCCAGCAGCTGACCGCGGCCCAGGTGAGATGTCACACCGCCGGGGATGCTTTCTGCCCCCAACTCCACCTGCTAAATAGCTATTTCAGTCTCTTTAAACGTCAGTTTCTCAATGAAATGAGCTCCTGTTAGAACCGCAACAACCCTCCCTGTCCTGCTCTGCATTTTCCCTTGTGACATGACAACTCTTGAGCTCCAAACACTTGGCCAGCTCAGGAGGCGTGTGTTGGGCCACTGTTCATTGTGTCTCTCCACTAGAGTCAGCCTCGACAGTGAGTGCCTGCCCCGGAGGGGACTGAAAAAATATCTACCGAATGATGGATAAATACATTTTTAGGGAAGATATACTGTGTTTGGTATTTCTGACATTTGTTAAATCCCCAAATTTCATTTTCAGTGTTTCTCTAAAGATCATTGTCTCACCTGGGAGATGCCGACTGAGTAGGTCATACAAACCATCTACATGGAAAGTGTTCCAAGGATGGATAAGCTTCAACATAACATTGGATTCTGCAACATCCCTAACTCGGAGACAGATGTAGCCAATGTTCTGTCATCGTACACAGGACAGAATAAAAAGATCTTGCTGTGAAAATGTAAATTGAGGCGCCAGCAGGCTATCAGCTCGCTTGTTCCCACTGTTGGGACGACCTGTTGCTGGCATGTTCTGGGGATAAGGAACGCAAAAGAAAAGTTCCAACCTAAGCTAAGCTTTTATTTACAAGTCTTTGAAGAACAAGGCAGGAGTACAGTTGAGTGTCTACATGTCGGCGGAAGCCCCGCATTCTTCATGCAGGACAGACAGAAAAGCAGCAATGCCGTGGTTTGATCCACACAGGATGAAAGGGCACGTCTCTTCATTTGTCTCAATGTAAAGAAGTTTCTTGTGGGGCCTCCGCGGTGGCGCAGGGGTTGAGCGCTGGGTTGGGAAGCTGCCCGCAGCCTCTGCAGCCCCGGTTTGATCCCCGGCCGCCGGCGAGGGTCCCACATGGCGCGCAGACCCCTCCTGCCGCCCGCTGCTCCCCTCAGCAGTGTCCTTCGGTCCTTCTGCCTGCTCTGCTCCCCGCTCTGGCTCTGGTGAATTCTCTCACCCTCCCGCGCTTCTGACGGTACCCAGTGCATGTATAAATAAATGTTAAAAAAAAAAAAAGCTTCTTGTGTAGGAGGGAGGTGATCATGCACTGGAAACCGACAAAATTACCTATCAAATGAATACATTTACTTCAATCTATGATATGCAGAAAAAGAAAAGCTTATTAAAAAGACACCTCAGATTCTGAAATACAATTTTTAATTCCTCTGACTGTTTCTTCTGATTTAACTGTGCATTTTTAAGTAATGTTCTTAGCTTACACTCCACACTGACTCCCTAGCATGTTAGATGAACACAGGCCCTCGTTCACATGACCTCTTGGCTTTGCATCTCCAAAACAATGACCGCACTTTAAAACAAAAGTAAATCCAGCGTTTACCTTGTCATGCCAGTAAAAGCCAATATGGTTACTGTAATTAATTTCTTAAAGTGCACAGTCATTTTACGTTTCTGAATCATATCTATGTAGCTAGTCATATTTTCCATAAACAACTGTGTAGTTTCATAAAAGCTTCAAATTATTAATTTCAGCAGTGTCAAATCAATCCAGTCATTGGCCAGTTCTGTTCTTCCCTAGAACACATAACTCAGCTTTCTGAGATGCTCTTCTGCCTGGACAGTGGCTCTCTCGGGGCTGTGGAGAGTAGAACTCCTTGCTCTTCTCCCTCTCTTGAAAGGACCTCAATAGAGTGACTTCTTAATCCATCAAGACGCATGAGCTCAGCTCATCTGAAAATCTGTCCTCAAAGAATTCTCAACATGTTGTCCACTGCCAGGCAGATCTCCCTCTCACTGTGGAAAATTCAGTGATACTCTGTTTTCTAAGCCCCCGTATATGCCCTATTTTTTCAAAAAAAAAAATGTATAAACTATCTTTTCTTTGTTTTGGGAAAAATACTATTTTTAAAAAAAAATGTTTTTCTTGGACTGGGATTGTTTCCTTCGTTCAGTTAACATTTTGAATCTGGTAATTCATATCATTTCTTTGTGAGAATTTTTTTGTACTATTGATTGGGTCAATATTGTCTGATGACTAATTTATTCTTCTAATTTCCACTGTCTGTCTCTTGATTTCATTTTAAAATTTCACAAAAGTTTTACATCTGGGAGATTTCTTTGACTCTTGTTTTTGGTATTCTGTTTTTGCTTTCCAATCTATTGATTGTTTTATTCAACCACAATATTGTCTATTTTTGTCTATTTTTTGTCTTGTCTATTTTTACTGCATCCAGTTCTTGTTTCATAAATATACGGTTTATCTTATCTCTGGAGATTAAGTATCACTTTGGAAAGTTTTCTTCTATCTATCCTATTATATGTTTTCTTCTGTCTTCAGTTATGTTTATTTTAGTTTTTGTCTTTGTGTTGGAGACTTTTACAAACATCTAGTGAAACACAAAACAATAAAAATGTTCAATTCCTTTTTCAGCTTACTAGAGGTGGAGATTGATTCAGATGATTTTACTGAAGAATTCTGGCTTCACCAGATTGACTTTTGATAAATTGCCCCTAGACACCAGTATCATAATTCATGTTGCTGCCAACTCTCTCAAAAAAAGAATCCTCCACTCATCTACCCGAGGTGTACAGCAGAGGGTACAGGGTGAAAGGAGAAAAGAGGAGTAATAAATAATGGTGGGAGAGAAGCTGGCTGACAGTGTTCTGGAGATAGCACAAAGACATAGGACTGGGGATCGCTCTATTTAATATAAACACTTTCACTTGACCTTTTCAGTGTTTAGTTGTGTCCCCGAATCCAAAGATGCTGTCATATCCCCCCGGAAAATAAATCTCCTCTTTCCTAGGCTGCAGGACAGAGTGAGGGAAACATGCCAGAACACGCATAGTGCAGGGAAGAATACCTAGGAATCTATTCAGCCCACATCTAGAGCTTCGGTCGCCTTCCATGCCCCCAGCCTCAGGTCCTGTGTATACAGACTTCATTCCCATGTGTCTTTTCCTGCAGGCAAAATCAACTGGGATTCCTAGTTCACTTTCACCCTCCAAAAGTCTCTCTTTATTTTGTTTTACCTATCATATCTTATTTGTCCTCTTAAGTTTATGTGCTTATTTTCATTGTTATTATTTACAGTAACTTAGGGAACCACATGTGAGTTAACATGTATAGTGTTTGTGCTGAAATTGCTTTAAGTAGCCAGGGGTATCTCAATGCATTTCTTTGACCATTTAATTCCACCAAAATGGCTTTAGTCACTTAGAGGGATCACACAGCAGTCCCCAAGCCATAGCAATCTCACCATTGAATTCCTTGCTAAGTGTGTGAGTCGCCACGAAGTGGGAGCTACTTGTTGGAGATTATGGGAGTGTCTGCCTTTTCCAATTGTTACTGAAGGACAATACCTGAAACTTTCTACAGTAGAGAGAACAGGTACGTGCACACCGCCTGCTCCGTGAGGTACGGGGTGCCGACTGTAGGAGCACAGGGGAAAAACATCTTATTCTTTTCTTGATGGGTATGTACAGCTGACAACTCATTTCTTGGTTTCTTTTCTTCATCATCTCACTTTTCCCTAAAGATTTTGGGGCCAAGATGCAGGTGTGAGAAAAGGGCAAAGTAAATGTAGAGCAAAACGAATCAATAGGTAGCCAGTGGCACAGCGCACTGGCCCCACATCGATTAATTAGTGCTCTAAGGTGTGTAGGGTGTTCCGGGGAGACATCTGACCGACACTTGCTAAAATCTTCTCAGACACGTTTCATCCTCTGAGTTATAGAAATTCTATTGTGGTCCCCAAACCAAGGTAAAAAGTGACTATTTTCTCTGACTTTTCATTAGATAAAAATTTGTTTAGTGACTGAAACTGTTCTTTATCACACTCTTACACCAGCTATGCCCCAAACACTGGCCTCAGTTTTATACAGTGGTGTCTGGCTCAAATGCTGCAGCTGAATCACTGGTGTGGACAGGAGTGAGGCACCCAGTGGTCAAGCACATTGGGAAACTGACTTTAGCCTTTCTGTGCACTACACCCCTCATATCTACCAATTCATAGCGCACTGGATTATTTCTTCACATCAGACACTGTCTCCCACAGTACGCATTTTGCTTTGCTTCCAGAAACTTTTCAAATATATTTCAACGACCTCAAAAATCTCTCTTGTGGGCAAATAGATTAAGTAATAGGGACACATTTTCCTGCTTTGGGGAAGGACAAGCAGATCATTTTACATACCACATGAAAAATTATGAGATAAGAAACCTGACTCAGGAAACAAAACCACATAGACAGCCTCTGAAATAAGCATTTCTGAGATCTCTGCTTTAGCCAGGGGACGCAGCAAGCACTGAGTGCCCGTCCAGACTTGCCCACGATCACACACGGCCCTGGCTGTCCAACCACTTTGGGTTTTCACTCAGTGGATGCAGGACAGTAGCACAGGTGAGGTGCTGGGGCAAAGAGCAGAGTACTGAGGGTGGAGATCACTCCCCTGTGCCCCTGCTCGGGCCCGTCATGCCATGAAGTCTGTGGGGTTGGGATTTTTCCCTTCTATGAATGAGAGGGTTGGGTTTACCTCCAGTTTAGTCAATTTCACCCATGTTAAGTGGAATGAAAGAAGCTCTAAGTTCTCCCATGCGGTCATTCAGGTGCTCAAATGTCCTAAGAGAAGTGAACACATGGTTTAGAGTTTATAGTGAAACGCTGATGGTTATTTAGGAAAGGAAAATGGCCTGGGTTTGAGTCTATTTTTGTGGATACTGAGGACAAAATGCCTGCATGATCCCACCTACGAGCAGATGAAGGGCTTTGAACTGGCCTTGTCACAGTCACAGAGAGAATCTGGGCCAGCACCTGTGTGTGACCCGAGTGACCCGAAGCTCTTGCGACATCGCCCGCTGTGGTTACCACGTCTGGGGCCAACATGTCAGAATAAGCCAGAGGGTTTCACTGAACAACGACAACCAGCAAAATCGGGATCAGAAGAGCTCCAAACTGCCTCCTGCCACTCAGACCCGCTAAGCTCAGGAGCCTGCTCCTTGTCCAGCCTGGGAGGACGTGCCCCCGGGCCGCCAGGGGCGGTGGGCGCCATGGAGAGGAGACGTAAGCGGAGTACATCCCCAGGGGAGCGAGAGGCAGTCCTAGATGCCCTCCGTAAAACCGAACAACTGGGAAAGTAAATATATTCTGAGCAAAAAATGATAATTAGGCACCCCAGATTATCCTTCTAATAATTTTTATTTGGGAAAAAATCCTAAAAGGACTGTATGGTTGGATTTAACATGTGCTTTGATTAAAAATAGCTCAGCTATACTTAAACTATAAAAATCCAAGGAATTTATGGTGTGCTGTCAACATACCCTTCAAGTCACTGAAATCGATTACGTAAGATCATCTTTCCCTGTTCACAAGCTCAGTTAAAAATACCAATAGAAGTGGCTGAGGCATTGGCAGTCTGATGTTGTAAATTCTTTTGAGAATTTTTCCTTTTACAAATTGTTACTTTACTTTAAGACGTCCTGTGCTTCTGATGTCACCGCATGGAAGGAGATTGGCCAGACATCGCCATTTTCTCCAGAGGGTGATGACAACTTCAATTAGGCATTGATTGAAAATGATGGTGCAGATAAACTTGTCTTCAAAAAGAGGTCAGAAATCAATTGAAAAAGGAGACTCCTTGTCTTCAGAGAATAATTTTTAAAGACTGAGAGCTGTTACTTCTCATCTGTTTGCAAAGAGCCCAGAGATAAGGAAAGAATCATGGCTGAAATGGACTTCGACCACGTGTGTATCAATTCATCTGCTTTCTTTAGCCCTTTCGATCATCTTTACATTTCCTTCCACCGGGCAATTAATCCCACCTTTCGCCTGTTCTGAGAACACAGTAATAATCTCCACTGTGATAAAGCCATTGAACCTAGAACACACATGGAGAAATAAGTTCTACAAAAATGATAAATACATGTTATCGCGTGCCACTCAACCCAGGGAATATGCTAGATGCACAATAAACACCCTGCCAGGCAGTGCTTATTGCAATAGCACATCTAAATCCTAGGACAACACTTTTTTCCCCTAGTAATTCGAAAATTCCTGTTAACTCCATGTAATTTTGACAGAGCTTAACATATAACAGCACCTCACTGCAGAGCTATATCTTGGCCTTCAATAGTTTTATTCTCCAGTTTCAAGGAGATCGCATCTTGAATAATTTTCTCACTCAAATGTTCTTAAGTCTGTGTACATTTCATTAATGTCACATTAGTACATCAGTAAGAATCCCCTTGTTGCTACCAATTCACAGAGCTAAGGAACTGTTAGGATGACGTCGGCAGGGGCCGAGTGGGGCCAGGAGAGGAGATCTGACCACTGAAACAACAACGTCGCAAGTCGGGAGACACACAGCTGTCCAGAGCGCTGTTCTGCAATAGGAGTGCAGAAGGCTCCAAACCTTCCAGAATAATTGAAAATGATGCATTCTCCTTACATAAGATGATGGGAAATCGAACATCGCCAGAGCTTCACAACGGCGTAGTTCTGTGTGATTGAATCTGACATACAAACCAAGCCAGCCAAATTAGAGTTCTTAGGTTAGCTGAGAAATATAATTTGTTTCATGATGAATTTCCATTCAAATATGAAAGAGAAGTGATTTTTATAAAGCAGGAAAAATACAAATACCAGATTTCTGAAATAAGATGACGTAAGTGCAAAACCCTGTGCCAAAGCTACTTATAAGGGAATGCAAAACTCAAAAACTCACTTTCTGTGAGCTCCCATCAGTGGATTGATACGAATGTGAGGCCATCGGCCCCGTCTTTAGAATGAGGGAAACGGTAGGCCTTGCTTTTCCTTTTCCCCACGGGCCAATTTCAAGGCCGCTCTCACGGGCGCAGATCTGCCCCTGCCCGGAGCTGCGCCTGACCACTTCCAGCCTCTCTCGCTCCTGTTCAAAGGTTCTCTCGACAACTAAGCCGAGTCCCAAAGACTCAGGGCCCCTCGCACACAGCAGCCCCCAGCTGCAGCCGGCTGGTCCACACAGCAGCCTGACAGCGTCTCCCCCTCGCCTAAGACACCCCGCAGCCAGGGTCTCTCCTGTCCTCACCGGAGCTCCCCGCCACACCAGCGTGGAGAGCCGGGCCCCTCTGGGTCTCCGGCCTATCCTGGCCTGGCTGCCGAGCTCGCCACCTCTGGCGCAGCCAGGCCCCTCTGCAGCCTTAGTGTTTCTGGAAATCCAGGTTATTTCCCCTGGAAAAGCATTACTCATCGTTCAAATGCATCCCAACGCCAGCAGGTGAGGAAAGCGCCACCCATGTCAGCGGCCCGCTGGCTCCTGCCTGATTCCCAGGGTCAGGTGAGCGCCGAGCTGCCTCGGTGGGACTCTGTGTCGTCTCCCTAACCACGTCTACACCAGCAGCTAGTTCCAAAGCCATGACAGTCAACAAGGCAATGTTCTGCCGGAGATGTTGAGGGAGTCTCAGTTGGCTAGGAACGATTACTTAACACAAGCAGTTACTAAATATCCACATTGTGGTTTTTCTTTATCTTCCTTCTCCACTGTTCCCCAAACAAAGTGAGGCACCATGTGCAACCCTAAAACACATGGATCCCATGGAAACTGCTCCGACAAACCAACTTAGGAGCTGATTCACCGAAAACCCGCGTCGCGCATTCTACCCGCGCCCCCAGCAGGAGAGGTGGAAAGCAAAGGTCTCTGTAGCTTTCCTTCCTCTCTGTCTGCCTTTCCTTCCTCCGACCCCCCTACTGGTGCACCCATCCGGGCAAGAAGAAAGCAAACTAAAAATCATGTTTTCTTCTATCAAAACAGCCCAGCTTTTATCTCAAAAATTCAGCGTTTATAAAATTTTCAGTCATGTTATCAGACACGATTTTATCGGAGCCCACTTTTGTCCGGGTGTGCCTGTAACCCTGGAACTCGGGGGGTCTGGGTGTTCCCGTAACCCCAGGACCCGGGGGGGGTCTGGGTGTGCGTGTAAAACCAGGACTTGGGGGTCCCTGCGGATGGAGGCGCTCTTCCTTGTTCCTTGGCAGCCCTCGCACTGCTTCAGATACACATTAGTGTATCAGCTAGTTTTATGTGGTTCATACATTACTCCTTCAGAACCCCAAAATTGACAGTTTAATGCTTGAAAGATGTCTATATGTACAAAAGGCAGCGAGTCAGTTGGGGGTGATACTATCCCCACGGAGGAAAGGTCTAACAGTGCGGTTGGACAACTTTGGGAAACACATAACGTGAATAATAACAACTAATGATTTGTTTTTATTTCCAGAAATAGCCCAAATATATGATATAATAGGAAGTTTGTGTGATGGTGACATGTTATCATAAACGGTCAGGGGAAACACTGTGAATAATTCTCAGTTGCCGACTTGGCAGCACCTGCCCATGCTTAGGTCTTTATAAAACCAAAGAAGAGTCTGTTTTCCAACTACAGAATCTCAGAAAACAATGTAACACCCAGGCTCCAACCACCAGGATACAAGTACCATCTATTTCAGAAAGTCATTTCAATAGTTGGCTGACATAGGAAAGTGGTATGGCGTGCTATTTCACGTGAGAGGTTGGACTGAACTCACATGTCTGTGTTTACCACTGAAATTACACCTTCAGAAGAGCTTAGATCTGGTTCTGTGGACGGCAGGTCTAGCGCCTGGGTTAGAAGGGACATGAGTCTGAACTGAGTCCTCGCTTTGGTCGTGGTGATGCCTGTGATTGGTCTCTATTGCACATTTCCCTTACACCCCAAACTAAGACTCTGAACAGCTACAACATAAAGTGTCTGAATGGACATATAATCTCTAGTTTTTTGTCCAAACACAAACAAAAAAATGGCATCTTTGATCAATGAGATTTAGTGATATCAAGCCCCTATAAAAAAAAGTTGATAAAGCAATTTTAAATAATTATACATAAAACTCTTAACATGCTTTCATTATGGATTTCCTCCACATCAATTTGTGAATCATGAATTAATTCTGACCTAACAAAATAATCCATCACAGCAACCCTATGGCACAACAGATTCTACTTTGTGAAGGAATATTTAGAGGGCACTCTGCTCTCTAACACTGCAATAATTCAAATTTCCGTAATCCTAGTCTTTTGGCCTAGAAGTTGGCACCCAGGTGCTATTTGCCATAATTATTATGAAACTAAAGAAGGAAAGGAAGGAAGATTTATTTTTATCTGACATCATTTCTTGAGTTTAAGTCATAAAATGTATTTAGCAGTAGGCTATGTTTATCACACATTCAAAGACTGCAATTTCCAACTGCAAAGGCACACATAAAAATGTATAGTATTATCCTTATTCCCTTGCTCATAAATGACTAAAACTATTTTTGGAAAAAAAAGTTCACTTTTTATTGTGCAAATATTATCAAATTTCATAAGTTATATTTTCTCTAAAATTAATGTAATTCCCATTATTATAAGTGAAAACACAGAATTTAAAGCTCAGTTGACTTGTTTGATTGCTTCCTGTTGGGAAGAAATCGCCTTCAACCCCCCCACAAGCTCAGACATGCCAGTGCTGGCAGCTGATGACATATTTCCCATAAAGGACTCCTTGGAAGCAGGCAGCATGCACTTCAGGTGTGATAAATGGCTATTAGTGATCAAGTTTTAAGTCAAAGGTAACAGCCTGCAATTAAAGACTATTTTAAGGGACTTGGGGAGAGGGGCATGAGAAGAAAGCTGAGAAGAGGGTAAGGTATCAAATCTCTTTCCAAGTCCATTCCGATCTCCCCAGGGAAAGCAGGCCCAGTCTCAGTGTACCTGCCCCCGCAGACAGACGTAAAACCACGCATGGAAGTGACAGGAAGGGTCTTTGGCTGGATGTAAAGCCCGGGCGCGGGGCTGTGGATGCTGTTCGAGAAGTTGCCGGCTTCCCCACGTGCAGAGGCTCTGCGTGGGGAGAAGCTTTGCCCACGGCTGCGAGGACCCCCAGCACTTTCGGGTTCACTATGTAAACTACAACCCCATGAGTCGGCCACAGGCCCTGCTCTTCTTAGTCACTCTGTCTTCTGAGTGTGTTTCCAAATTCTGGAACAGAATAAAATTGCTAAATGTCTGCAATAAGCGAAGGGGCCGGCACCTATTTTGGGTGGGTACCCCTGAGAATACCCCACGCGTACCTGCCCCAGGGGCTGATGTTTTCAAAACTGAAGGCCCACTTGGGCTTTCTGAGTGTCCTGTTGCTCCATCATTTAAATCCTCTCAAAGTTTTCCCCTGGGAGAGAAAACGGGCTGTAAAACCTGAGCCACCCAAAGGGGCCGCTCTGCCTCTCGTGTGTCTAAAAATAGAAACGGCAACTGAAAAATGCACATGCTGCCAGGAGATGCTCAGCCCGCAGCACAGCGCACACCACGCCCTCGGTTCTTGCTGCTAAGGCTCGTCAGTCACTGGGAAAACCCTCCTGGCTGGGCCAGAAACACCTGACCGGTGTGGCTCTGGCTCCAAGGTGAGGGGCACACTCAGGGTATTAGAATCCACCTCAAGGATAGACAGGGACGTGCCTCACCATCCCCAGCCTGGTCCCAGGACTCGTTCTAGCTCTTCTGCTGTTGTGAGGACCTGGACCAAAAATGCAGACGTTGTCCTGACCTCCACTGCAACCCAGAGTCCATTCCCACCAGTGCTGGCAATGAAAGGTCTCTAACTGCCCGTCCTGACTGGCAATATGCATGGCCTCTTGCCCAGGAGTCCACTCTCCAGGCCATAGGCCCTTTATCCCTCTCATGGCAACAGAGGGATCCAGCACAACCAACCTGGCCAAATGTTTTTCTGCAAAGTGTACTTCCTGAGCTGAAAGGCAAGTCATTTATTTTTATTTTTTTCTTTTGCATACAAGAGCTGAAGTACAGACCAGAGGCATGGGAGGGCGAGAGGATTCACCAGAGACAGAGTAAGGAGCAGAACCAGCGGAGCTACTGAAGTACACTGTGAGGGCAGCAGCAGGAGACAGGAGGGGTCTGCTGCGCCATGTGGGTCAGCTCCCTGGCCGAGGATTGAACTCAGGCCACAGTGGAGACTGCGCTGACTTAACCCCAGGCCTCCAGTGAGGGCCCAGGAAAGGCACTTTTGGAAGGAGCCTGATTCAAGATGCTGGACCCGGAGGCCGGGGTTCTCAGATGCCCTTGCCGGTCCTCCGTGTTGTCTCCACCGCACAGAGGCAGGCAGCCAGCGCTAGCCTGAGGTTGGAAACTACTGATAATCGAGAAGATTCTGGAGAAACTATGCCTGTCATGTCTGCTCTTGAGTCCCAAAGGTGAGTGGTCACCAAGGAAATGATTTTCAGAAAAACTCCTGGAAGGGCCATTCAATATGGACTGGCCTTTAAAGATAAACAGCTGGGACTACATCAAATTAAAGAGCTTCTGCTCAGCAAAAGAGACAGTAACCAAAACAAAGAGAAAACCCACCGACTGGGAGAACATTTTTGCACCCAACACTAATGATAAAGGACTGATCACAAAAATCTGCAAAGAGCTGATGAGACTCAACAAAAACAAAGAAAATAATCCAGTCAAAAAATGGGCAGAAGAGCTAAAAAGAAACTTCTCCGAAGACGAAATACAAATGGCCAATAGGCATATGAAAAAATGTTCAACATCACTTGCAATCAGGGAAATGCAAATCAAAACTACCATGAGATACCATCTCACACCAGTGAGAATGGCACATATTAAAAAAACTAGCAACAACAAATGCTGGCGAGGGTGTGGAGAAAAAGGAACTCTCCTGCACTGCTGGTGGGAGTGCAAACTGGTCCAACCACTGTGGAGAGCTGTGTGGAGATTTCTGGACCTACTAAACATAGAGCTTCCATAGGATCCAGCAATCCCACTCCTAGGTATTTACCCAAAGGACACAGAAACATCAATTCCAAAGAGCACCTGCACCCTATGTTTACAGCAGCACTGTTTACAATAGCTAAGCTTTGGAAACAGCCCAAATGCCCAAAAATAGATGATGGATCAAGAAGATGTGGTCCATATACACCATGGAATATTACTCAGCATTCAAAAAAGATAAACTCAGGCCATTTGCAGCAACATGGATGGCGCTGGAAGGATCGTGCTCAGCGAAATAAGCCAGAAAGAAAAAGGAAAACACCGGATGGTCTCACTCATAGCAGGAATTTAGAAAACCTAAATAAGAGACCAAGAAAAAGACTAATCAATGCAAAGTAATAATCAAAATCAACAAACAACTATAAACCAGAGACACACGGGGGGGGGGGGAGAGGGGGATTAGGGAGTGGCAGGTAAAGGAAGAACTAGAGTCAAAATAAGGGGGGGGTGCAATTGCAGGGGGAATATAACCAAAATGAAAATGCATACATTGTACAAAGATGAAAAATGATGTAAGAATTATATAAAATAAAATATTAAAAAAATAAATAAAATAAAATTTCATACAAATAAAAAAAAAAGATGCTACTTCACATCCTCTAGGGTGATGCTAATAAAAGGAACAGATGATAACAACAAAAAAATATGGACTGGCCTTTGACCACCACCCAGGCCACGGCTCATCATCCAGCTTTCAACGTCTGGACGCCAGCGCGGCCGCCACCTGCCGCTGGGAAGAGGCCTGTGGTGATGGCACGGCAGGGACAGGCCCTCGGCCGTGCTGCGACCCCAGGCGGTGGCTGGAGGGGACCTTGGAGGCGGAGCAGGTGGGCACCGGCACTGTCCCGGCTGCGGCAGCTGAGCGCTGTCAGCCCCACCGGCTCCAGGTAAACAAGGAATGACGCTGACGCCCCTGGGGCGCACACCAGAGGGTATGAGGCGACGCTCGGCTCCCAGACATGGAGGGACACGGAAAACCAGGCTTCTCGGGGCTCCAGGAAGGCGCCCCTCAGGGGTGGGGCTGGAAGCAGCAGCCCCAGGGGGTCAACTGTGACCCCGCCCTGCGAGGCAGCTGGAGGAGGCATCTGGGAAGCAGTGGGGGAAACAGACCCCAGTGAGTCACTCCAGCTCCCGCTAATTAGAGGAAATAGCTGCAGGACGGTGCTGAGGGGGGACTGGGCTGCCGAGTTCAGTGCATTCAAAATAGGAGAGGAAGGATCACCCCATCACCTCTCCCCGGCTGCCGCGGCCCCTCGGGTGCAGGCCACCCCCCGAGGACGCGAGAAGACCCGGTCACCCCTGCGTGCAGGGTAGACCCCAGCGAAGGCGTGTTGGGGGTGGCAGGGGAGCCAGGCCGTTATTTTCCCCAGCAAGAAAGTGAAGCCTGAAAGCCCCACGGCTGGAGTCACAGGCCTGGGCGGAGGCGCAGGCGCAGGTGAGGAGGAGCGGGCACAGGTGTGGAGGGCGGGCGCAGGTGTGGAGGGCGGGCGCAGGTGCGGAGGGTGGGCGCAGGGTGTGGAGGCGCAGGGGCGGAGGGCGGGCACAGGGGGAGGAGGAGCGGGCACAGGTGTGGAGGGCGGGCGCAGGTGTGGAGGGAGGGCGCAGGTGTGGAGGGAGGGCGCAGGTGTGGAGGCGCAGGTGCGGAGGTCGGGCGCAGGTGCGGAGGGCGGGCGCAGGTGTGGAGGGAGGGCGCAGGTGTGGAGGGCGGGCGCAGGTGTGGAGGGCGGGCGCAGGTGTGGAGGGCGGGCGCAGGTGTGGAGGGCGGGCGCAGGTGCGGAGGTCGGGCGCAGGTGTGGAGGGCGGGCGCAGGTGTGGAGGGCGGGCGCAGGTGTGGAGGCGCAGGTGCGGAGGGCGGGCGCAGGTGTGGAAGGCGGGCGCAGGTGCGGAGGGTGGGCACAGGTGTGGAGGAAGGGCGCAGGTGTCTCCTGGGACACCCACAGCTGCGACAGCCCCAGGCCGCGGAGGCGGGACACGCGGGGTCTGCCGGCCGCAGGAGGACGCGCGAGGCGCTCCAGGTCGCCGCCCCACCCGAACGCGAACGCGACCCGATGCCGCGCGCCCCGCCAGCCGCCCGGCCCGAGAGGCCTCCCCGGGTGGCGACGTCTGGGGCGCAGGCTCTTCCATGACAAACACCTGCTGCCACAGACGCCGACGTCACGCGAAGCACCTCAGGGCCAGGGGTGCCGGAGCAGGAGCCCCGCAAAGCCCGCGCCCAGGGGGCTCCGCGCCTCCTCGGGGGTGAAGGCTGAGCCCGCTCGGTCGCAGCCGCCGGCACAGCCCGGGGTTTCCTTCCCGCCCGGAACGTGCCCAGGCGCCCCCGCGGGCGGACTCCCGGGCCCGACTGGGCCACGCGGGGAGGAGGCCCGGGCGCGCGGGGCCCGTCGGGGCGCTGCTCACCTGCCGCCCGTAGCAGAGCCCGGGACCCGCGCGGCCCCCGCGCCCCGGACTCGCCCACGCGGCCACCGGGAAGGGACACGGGCGCGGACTCCGCCCCAGGCGCCTCCAGGCCCAGGGGTCTGGGAGCCGCCTCGGCCCTGCCCAGCGGCGCGCCGGGGACCCGGGCCCGGCCTTTCTGTCCGGAGGCTGTGGCTTATTCGCTCGTTTTCCAGACAATCCTTAAAAATTGTAATTTTAGTCATTTTATCTGGAGAAGTTTATCATTTAAAAAGAAACCAACAGCACTGAGGCATCAGTTGGAATCTGGGCGTTTTTTCAGGTATTTGTCCCTAGGTCAGGAAGCAGGTTGCTCTCCCCGCACAGAAGACATGGGAGAGAAACACTATTTTGAATTGTCAGCTCAATACTTTACCACGGAGACACGTCCTGGAAGCAGCCGCCGCGTTACTTATTTATTCCACTATTTCGGGATGAGGCGCATTTAAGCTCTGTGCAATTTTTCACTATCAGCAGCGGGGCTGCAACAAATAAGCTCGCACCGCTACGAGGGGTATCACACCCCGCTCAAGATATTTAGAATTTGTATTGGTCTCGCCAAATGATGCCCCCTCTCAATGTTCCCAGATAATAATAGATTACGGACGCAGCTCCTTGTGCACTTGCTAATGTGCTGTAGCAACTGTCGTTTCACAAACGCATCAGACAAAATAACACGGTTACATCTACATCCTACTGATCAATAGTAAGTCAGGAGTTGGTTCCTGGGTTTATTACTTGTGTTTGCGCTTTGTGTAAAATGCTGCGGACGCCACCGCCGGGTGCTCCCCCGCCCGGGCTCCCGGTCGGCATGCCCAACGCGCTCCCTGCCAGCGACACTCCAGGGCAGTTCACGGGCAGACCCCGGGCAGCCGCCCCCCACCCTTGCGCGTCCCCTTGAGACGGGTGGGCTGAGACCTCAAGCCCCTGGAGTGCAGCAGGGGCCGCACCCACTGTGCGTCCTGGGCCTCGTGACTGTGTGTGACACGGCGGGGCTGGCTTGCTGGCGTCTCTCCCTCCTGGGCTTTGAGCCACACGGGGGGCCCACAAGAGGCAAGCGGCCTGGACAACCTCTAGGGACACGGAGCAGCACCGGCCAATGGCAGGCGACATGCACCAGCTCTCGGTCCTCGAAGCGCAGGGAGGGATTCTTCTGGTACCTGGGGCATCTAGGGAGCAGATCCTCCCGTCCTGAGCTTTGGATGACACTGAGGCCCCCGATGGCAACATCATGAAGCCATTAGCAGAAGACCCGTGTGACCCCACAACGCCTGAGCGACCCTGATGCATGGGCCTGTGAGATCAGAGGCGGGAGCCCCAGCTGCCGGGTTTGCTGCCCAAGCAGGCAGCCGACCTGGGCCCGCCTGGCCTCACCGTGCTTCCGGCTCCTAGGGCTGGGCTGGCAGCAGCGGAGAGGACGCGCGGGGAGGCCAAGAGGCACCCCGCCGTCATTGCCTCGCTCTCTGGCCCTCCCCTCCTTGGTGCGGCACAAAGGGTGCGTGGACATTAAACAGTGTATGAAAAGGGCTCTCATCTCTCATTCTGACGTAAAGGCTGCAAAAAGTGACACCAGGTCTCTAACTTACTTTTCCCTCACCTCACGGGAGAAGCGAGAGCAGCTTCACTTTTTCACAGAACACTTTATATTATTTTTAAACCACCTCTTTTAAAAGGTCTCTTATTGTCCATCGATCATAAAAATCGAAAGAAACACACATTTGCGAGCAGAAATAAATCCCAGCCCAAGGCCCGGCACAGCTGCTGGCTCCCCTCACTCAGAAGACCCTTCATCTCTTATTTCCTTAAATTTGCGTCACCGATTTCTAATGTAACTTCACTGTTTTCGGGGCTGTGCTGTGACTGCAGGACCGTGGGGCTCCATGCTGCCGAGCCTGTGGTGCAGGGGCAGGACCCGCTGCCCCCGGCTGGGCGACTGGGCTGTGAGATACAGGGGGGCAGGGCAGGGGGCAGGGAACTCACCCTGCTCAGTGTCTGGGGTGCTGTGACGTTCCGCACCCCTCTTGGTTCTGGGCCAACAGGGAGGGCACAGCCTGAGTCAGCTCAGGCGCCTCCCCAGCCACACAGGGGCTGAGGCCGAGGAGCGCAGGCACCTCTCAGCCTCCAGATATCCCGACGCAAGGCCTCTCGTTCCCACCCAGGAAAAACCTCTGCAAAGGCAATTTTGTAACTGGCTGTACAGGGCAGGGGCTGAGTCCTTCTGCTTTTTTCCATAACCCTCTTAGGAAATTCTTTTACATTAAAAAGTTGTGCAGTCACATTGTCAGGGAGATCATGAGGACAGTGGCAGGTGGACACGAGGGCTGATGTTAAACATTATGGCAAGAGGAAGCAGCAAGCAGAACCCCAGGTCCTTGCAGACGAGAGAAAACACGAGGGCAAAGACACACGTGAATAAACACCAGGACCCGTGACGTGTTTGACACCTGCAGCCGGCGTGGGGAGGGATCCATCCCGCTGAGGACCTCGGGGGCCCGCCCTGCCACCGTCCACAGCCACCGAACGTGGGTCTCTCCATGGAAGGCCGCGACACTCTGACTCACCCACGCAAGACTGAGGACGGAGCTGCCACGCTTGTGGTTTGCCCAAGAAGCAGCGAGTTACCAAGGACGCGGGGGAGGAGTCGGGGCTGCAGGAGGGCGTGAGTTCTCCAGCACTGTAAGGCCGCGGAGTAGGAATGAGCCCCCACGTCATGGCGGCGGCTGAGGAGCATCGTGAGTGACCAAGTCACATGAGGAGAGCCTGGGGACCCTCCAGGGGAGGCCCAAGTGTGCTGCCAATGGGGGACAGGGTGATGGCCTCTGCCTCCTGGTGCTCTCCAGGAGGAGAGCAGGGACAGAGCCAGGGAGGCCTTGACAGTCTGGGGGAGTGGGCCGCAGAGGCCCCGGGCGCCCCAAAGCCCTTGTGGCAGGAGACCAAGGTGCTTTCTTCACACCCGCCGCCCCCGGCTCTCGCGCTGGCCCTTCAGCAACCCTCACAGAACTTGGAAGGGCCTGAAAATGGCAAAACCCTTGTTTCCGAGAAACAAACAAATACTCAGTTCAGACAAGGGCTTGACCACCGGATGAAAGGAGGGAGGAGCCTCAGGAAGGGTCCGGGTGGAAGCTCCTCCTCTGCCCCTCCCTCCCTCTTCCCCCCCAGTTGTGCACCCTCAGGAGCAGGTGTCCTAACTCGCATTTGTAGGGTCCCTGTGCACACCGCCTGCCCCACTGTGCCTCAGAGGGGCCAGGCCGAGCCCTCCCAACCTCCCCACTCTCACTGAGGTGCCAGCTCCCATCCCCCTGCAGGTTCTCCAGGTCCACACTCCCCACCCTGTGGAGACCCATTCCCGAGGGTGGGGGCCTGTCTGTCTCCGGCACAGGCTGGTCTCCCGCAGGTGCAAGTGGCCTCCCGGGATTCCTTCTCTTTGGACATGAGACTGAAGGCTCCCTGGGCGCCGCGGGCCGAAGCGTGCAGGCCGGCGTCGGCCGGGTCTTCCTGGCACGTGGGCCTGAGTGACCAGCGCCGAGTGACCAGTGCCCAGGCCAGCTTCGTCAGTGGGCAAGGCCGTGCCACAGCCCCCTCGAGGCCCTAGACGCCCCACACGTCTAGAGTGTGATGAAGACGAGACGAGACTGAAAATGTGAGCCGTTCCCTGGGGACAGCAGCTCCACCTGGGGATGGAAGAGCGACCGAGAAAAATGACTGTGCCTGACAGTGACGCGGGACAGCTCCCGGGTGACTGCCCCGACCAAGCACAGGCTCCCGAGAAGCCTGCTGCGGGTCTGCACTCCGCCCGGCCCCTCGCACACACGGGGGGCCTACGAGAACGGGGTCCCAGCGGCTGGGTCCGACCTAAGTTGTTCTGATACATTTTGTCCAGAAAGCAGAACATCACTGAACGGACGGACCGAGAAACGCAGGATGGGGCTGGAGAAGGGCACGTTCCTGGCACCCAGGAGGAAGTGTCTGCGCAGCTCGGCTGCTTCTTCTCGGGGCTCCAGAGCTTCTCCAGGGAAGTGCCCTGTCCACAGCGTGTCCACCAGCCCTGTGGGCACCAGCAACCCTGGTCACTCGTGCCCGATTCTCGAGAGGAAAGCGAGCACCCTCACTGCAGGAGACAGGCGCGCTCCCACGAGATGGTCTGGTCTGACCCTTTCCTTCCTGAAGTTCACCCACCTGCTCCCAGACCATGGTCCACCGCGCTGGTGGCTGCTCCACCCTGGCCAGCAGGGAGGGAGGGTTCCCTGGGAGCCACAGGGCAAGGTGCGAGCCGCCGTCTGGTTGAGGGCTTGGGGCTTGCGGGAACCGGGTTCGCTGAGAGTCCCTCCTCTCTTTCCCTTGAACATCAGCTTCAACTTCATGTAGAAAATTACCCACTTGTAAACGACCAGAAATGACATGCTCTCTAGAGCCAGAGCAGAAGCAGCTTCGCAGAGGGCAGCAAGGGGTTCACCAGGCGCCCGGGAGAAACTGCTCAGGATTGATCTTGAAGGTTCTTGATTCATTTGAGACCACTCCACAAATCATTCAAATCGTTATCTAACCGTCGCTTTCTTAGACAAAACTAATCCTGCCAGTAAAAGAAAAAAAATAAGACAACTCACTCGTCCACGCTGACGCTCGCGGGCAGTGGCTTCCCGTAACGTCAACCCTGCGCCGCAGAGCTCGACGCTTGTTTGTGGCATCACCGCAGAGGACGAGCCCTGAGAACCGGGGCGCTGGGGACAAGGAAGCAGCCCTCTGACGTAACTGCGCCCCTCGTGCCGCATACCCTCATGGAGTCACGGGGGCGCAGGGACAGCTACTAGACGTTGCTGTCTTTTACTGGAAGGGAGGCAGATGCGGAGGTGAAAGGTGAGTGGGTGGGCGGCTGCATGAATAAGACAGACGATCACTCACAGACAGGTGACAGCTGCTGCCAGCCAGAGAGCAGGTATTCTGACCTCTGACACCACCCAAACCCCGCGCGTTGGGAGTCCCGGGGGGAGAAGCCTGGGGACTGGCATCTAAACAAGCCCTCAAGCGATTCCTCTGGAGACAAAGTTTGCAAAGTGTGTAAAGAATTCCCCGTGATCATAACGCCAGGCTGTCACCTGCGGTGGGACACACGCGCTCCGGAAACAGTGTCGACACACCATGCAGTCCCAGGGGCTGCCTGCTCCCCCGGGCTCGCGCGGCTCACAGTGACCTGGGTAGCTCAGGCGGGACACTGGGTTTGCACCATTCCCACATGAAGCTGGGATTCCACTCAAGTGATCCCAGGTCATACCAGTTTTTCTTGAATTTTATTGAGGTCAAGGGTCTCCAAAGGATATGAAATCAACCCATTAAATGGTAAAAGGCTTTTAGAACGAGGCTGATATTTTTACATTGAAGTCTCGGGTTGTGACCGTGTTCTGTGAGTGACCTGCGGGCACAGAAAATACTGGCGGGAAGTGGCAGGACCACATGTCTCCTTCCCGCCTGCCTTCCCCTGAGCGTGTGCTAGTCACTGGGAGAATCTTCTCTCACAACCTTCCTTCCTGACCTAGTGCTTTGCAAACAACAGATGCACAATTACAGTGAGATCATTAGCGCTGAGGTGCAGCTACTTCACTCCAGGATATATGAAGAGAACAATCCAGAAGGGTCCCTTCCCCTTTACAGCTTTCTCCCCAAGCTAACCTACAAAAGGAAGCAGGAAGATTTCAAGAAACTACACCCCGGTTCTTGCACGCATAAATAAATAAATCTTAAAAAAAGAGACGAGTATTTAGCTTTAATAGGTATCCACGCCTGCCTGTATTTTTGTTTTCATTTACCAAAGAAGTTTTAGATAAAGATACATATTGCCACCGCGGGTCAAAGTAATGTTGGATGGAAATCAAGCTCGTGGATCCCAAGGGCGAGCCTCGGCAGGCCGCCCACGGCATCTTCAGAAGCAGGTTTGGGTAAAGGAGGCAGAGGGCCTGGTGGGTGCTGAAGGGGCTCACGGGGCGGGGAGACAGAGTCATGGAGGATGAAGAAAGAACACCCCACTCCCCAGCACCTCGGCCCTTTCCTGCCCCTGAAATTAGCGGTTGATAGAAATGGTTGAACGGAAGTTGCAGCTGAACTCACAAAGCGGGGACAGGAGAGCATTTTCCACTCTTCAGCTAGAAGGGTTGACCAAAGAAAACACCACTGTAAGTTGTGCGTTATTTCCATAAAGTTCCTACAGTCACTCATGTTCACAGTTCAAGGAAACTAGTGTCTTTCCTTCTGTTTTTTACCTAAGACTTTAACTCTGTTACTTATCAGCCTCTGTGCTGACTCTCGCGCTGCATGTAGACGTGTCTGTTAGTCAGAGGTCACTTGAAGCCACGTGGCTGAAACATTTCCCTGCACTCACCAAGTGCACGGACAGGTGATGTGCTGCTGGACGCTCTGGAAACGGACATCGGGGAGCAGAGCGCGCCGGCTGCGCAGAGGAAGGCAAGGTCAGGCGTTGACTTCCCCTAGCATGAATTCCTTTCCAGCCAGCCGAGGTGTCCACTTCTTGGCCTCTGGTGGCTCACCCAGGCAGTGCTACTCTCTCAGACAGCATTTATCTACCCGAGGCCAGGGGTGCAGGCCAGAGTCGCACGGGCTGGCTTCTATCGGCTGCCATGGCTGGCCCCTGCAATCCAATTCCCTAACCTACCGGCATGAAAAACAGTAGATTTTTAAAGCTTTAAAACCTGCCCACACCACCCCGAGGCACAAGCACCTTGACTCAGATGTCTGCCTCTGATTTATTAGCTAAACAAACACAATTAAAGTAAGGGGACATACCTGCGTGGAGTGCTCCAGCCACGCTACCCATTCAACCTCTTAATTCTACAGGGAAATGAACTTCACCAGAAGAAATATAAAAGGCCAAAGGGAAAGTGTAGTTTAAATTGCATGTATGCAACTTGTAATGGCTTATTTTCACCATGAGCTCAGCAGAAAAACTACCAGAGGCACATTTAGAATTCAGTGGAGCATAGAGTATTTAATATGCCATTTGCATTTTGACAGCTTAGAAATGTCTACACTGGATTTGCTGTCTGCGCTGCAAGGAGCGCTAACTGGCCACTGAGCCTTTGTTTATCTATTTCTTAAAGGGAGCTGAACCATTTTCTTGACATTTTCAAAGCTCAGTCGGTGTTTGTTTGAGACAATAAACTGGAGAGGAAGGAAGCTTCGCCCTGGAGAAGCTGTTTGTGCCTGCGGGAACTTCTAAGCACGGTGGCTGTGTGTCCTCTGACCGAGCGCGGCCGAAGCCAGCGTATAACCAGGGACTCGTCCTGGCAGAGGCTGCAAGCAGGAGGCCGGGCCTGGGGGAATCGCTGCTGCTTTCCAACCCGGCTGCTTCCCTGCCTTGTCAAGGGTGAGCTCACTGACCTGCAGAACCTGTCACTTCCAAAGAAAGCCTCTCCTTTGCTGATCTTTGTAAGGACTTAAAAATCCTAAACTAAGAACCGAGAGACCACCAGGAGCTCCGGAGCTAAAGCTGCATAGTTTCCAAATTGAAAAACAAACAATCCCCATGACAACGGAATTACATGCACACGCACCTAAGTGTGCATGGGCACGCGGCGCGACTGCCGCCAAGTCACGGGTGCAGGCAGGTTCACTTCACCTCCACTCCTGCCCTTCCCTGGGTGGGGTCCGGGTTTCTACAAGGTCTCGGCTGGCAGCAGCTGCTGCTTCCCGGGAGAGAGGGCCCTGCCCTAAAGGAACTCCACCTGCGGAGCAAGGTCAGTGTCTTCCTTGGTGTGACAAGAATTGCTGAGATGGTAACTCATCTGAAGGCTTGAGGCTTTGGGAAGACCTCTCTGTCCCCCCCCCCCCATGGAGCTGCTTGGTTTCCGTGGCGATGTGGCTGTGCAGGCTCACATCTCCTCGCTGTGTGGCTCAGTGATCCTGAGAATCAGGAATTCCAGCAGCACTCCTGACCCCCTCCTGGGAGGCCTGGGGCTGGTGCCAGAAGCTCTCCCCCAACACGGCGCACAGACCCACAGCTCCGCTGCACACTGGCAGGAAGCACAGGGACGCAAACTTTGCCGGAACAGCCTGTAGATGAGCCCTGGGAGAGGCCCCCGTCTGGGAGCCCAGAATGACTCTGACACCCCATTCCTGGCGCAGGCGCTCAAGGCCTCCTTCCCCGCCCCGACGGCCTGGCTTCTAGGTGTGCACCCGGGCCCCTGCCTGGACAGCCACGTTAACAATCAGAAAGCAGAAGAAAATCCAGCGGATCGTGCACCCGGAGGTCGCCTGGAAGCCAGGAGCTCCTTGAGGCCAAGCACTCAGGCATGGGGGGAGGGGGGGCTTCCATGGCAGCCCAGGCTGCCGCCTCCAGCTTCTCACGACTCGGCAAACAGGTCACGAATTACGCCCCATGCATCCAAACCTCCCCCGGCCTCGGCCACCACCGGGGCGCCCGGGCGCAAGCCTCGCACTCCCGCCCGCGCAGCCCGCGCGTCCCGCGGAGCGCGGCTCCTGGGGAAAGCCCCGCGCATGCCGGCGCCCCGGGGCGCCCCCGAGCCCCCGCCCCCGGCCGAGGCGCGCGCCCCAGGCCAGGAGAAGGAGACCCTGCCCCACGCCCGGCGCACACGCGGCCCCCGCGCCGGCGTCAGCAGCCTCCTGCTGGCCTGCAGACGCTCCCCGCGGCCTCTCGGGCTCGCGCTGCCGCCGGCCCTGCGGACACCTCCGGGGTGACAGGGCACCCGAGACCCGGGCCGCGCCGAGAACGCGAGCGCCGGCCCCCTGCGCACAGACACAGCCGCGCGCGCCCCGGCACCCCCTCCTCTCGCGCGGCGCACGCGAGGGCCCGGGACCCGGGGTCCACTTCTCGGTGGGTGTCGCCAGCCCGGATCTGGGACCCCAGACACCAGAGGCTCCCCCCACCCCCGGGGCTGCCCCTCTGGCTCCGGTGGCGCCGGGGACTTGGCGCCCCCTGCCAGCTCACCCCGGAGGTACCGGGCAGCCCCCGCCCTGCCTCGGCACCCCTCCCCCCGCGTGGGGGCGGGCGGCGCCAGGCACACACGTGTGCGGATTATCAAGCAGCCGGCCGGGCTCCCGCTGCGCGCAGCAGCCCCTGCTAATTGCGGGGGGAGGCGCGGGGCGCGGAACCGCGGGACAGACCATGCGCTCAGAGGCCGGGGGCCGGATGGGCGGCGCAGCCCGCGAAGGGGCGCGAAGTTTCGCCGAGCGAGTTGCTTAGCAGGTGTTTCCTCTGCGCGCAGGGCCTGGCTGGGCAGCGCCGCGCCTCCCCTGGCCTCCGCGCGCATCTGGGCAGACACACCCGCGCGCACCCCTGGGCACAGCCGGCTCTGCCCGCGACCTGCCGGCTTCCCTGCTCCCCTCCCAGCCGCCTCAGCTGGGCCAGAGGCTGCCCCGGCCGTCCGTGCCTCGAGGCAGCGCAGCCCTGGCGCCCCACGGGCAGGGACTGAGCCCGGGGGTGGGCAGAGGGTCTGTGTCTGCAGGATCCTGTGAGACCAGAAGCCGGGGCTGTGGACTCCAACCCTAGTGCCCCCTGTGCGTGGGGCCTGTGCCAAAGGACGCCTTTTGCAGGGCGCTGCGGGGTGGGGGCCGCGGCCGCTGGCTCTCCTCAGCCCTGGCCGCGCAGCGCAGCCGGCCGCGTCCCCTGCCCTCTCCAGCCAGGCCCATCTGGAGTTCCCCACAGAAGCAGCCCTGGCCTCCCTCGCCTTGTCAATCACGCCGAATCTGGAGCACGAGGGGAGAGCGGGGTGAACTGGCTGCCGGAGGAGAAGGGGCTTGGTGGGGGCGGGGGAGAATCACCACCTGGAAACAGACCCGCGGGAGCCGGCTGGCTCCGTCCATTAAAAAGCAGAAGCAGCACCTCTCCACAGAGACTCCCTGAGGGGCGCGGCGGGTGCTGATGGACGGGGGGCGCCCGCGGGGCTGAAATGAGGAAATGGGGCAGGTACTTTCCAATGTGAAAATCAATCAATATTCTCCCCCACCCCTCCCCTGCGGCCGCCCCCCTCTCCCCGGGATCAAGAGGGAGCTTGTTTTCCTTCCAGAGAATAGACAAGCGCGGCGGCTGCTGCCAGCCCGGGGTGGCCGCGCGGCCCGGGGGCGCAGCACCCCTAACTCACTGCAAGGAGAAACCGAGTTCCCGGCTCCCGCCGCGACCCCGAGGGCTCCTGCCCCGCGCGGAGGCCCGCGAGCCGCCGGCGAGCAAGCTCCCAAGGTGGCCCCCGGGTCTCCTGCGTCCTGCTCCCCTCCTCGGCTCCTGCCAACTTACCCGAGCGCGCGCCGGGCGACCCTCCCAGGCGGCTCCTGCCCGCTCCCCTCCGTCCGGGCCGGGCGGGCGCGTGGCGGGGGCCCCGTCCGCCCGCGGGCAGCGCGCGCGGGTGCCGGCCCGAGCGGACAGCCCCAACTTGCCAGGCCGCCGCCGGCCACTTCCCCGGTGCCAGCGCCAGGGACCGAGTCCGAGGGGCCCCCGCCGCTCCGAGGGGGCAGCGAGCCGCCGGCGCCGCGCAGTTTCAGCCCAAGTGGCTCGGCGCTGCCCCCCGCACCCGCACCGCACCCGCACCGCACCGCACCCGCACCGCGATTCCGGGGAGCCCCGCCGGGGGGCCCGGGGAGGGGGCGGGCGGGGGCCCGGGCGCGAGCCCCGCGGCCGGCGGCCCCCGGCCCGGCCGCCGCCCGCCGCCCGCCGGCCCCGCGCCCGGGCCTCGGAGGCTGGAGCGGGGTCCGCGCGCCGGTCTTACCCGCAGCGGCCGCGAGGAGCCCGGCGCACAGGAACAGCGGCCCCAGCAGCGCGGGCGGCCGGCTCTGCCTCGGCGCCGTCATGTCTGCAGCAGCCGCTCTCCGCGGGCGCGCGGCGGGATCAGCGGAGGGCCCGGTCCCGCGAGCCGCCGCGCAGCCGACGCCTCCGGCAGGTCTGGGCGCCCGGCCGGCCCCCCGCTCCGCGCATCGGGGCCGAGCCTCGGCGGGGCGGAGCGCGCGGGCGGCGGCCGGAGGGAGGGCGCGGGCCGGGCCGGCGGGACCCGCGGCGGCGGGCGGGAGGCGCCCGGGGAGCCGAGCCGAGGCGGCGGGCGCGCAGCGGGGCGCGGAGCCGAGCAGCCCGCCCGCGAGGGCGAGAGGCGGAGGGCGGGAGCGGCGCGGCCGCGCGGGCGGGGAGGGAGCGCCGAGCAGGCTGCTAGCGGCGCCCGGAGCCGCGGCCGCGGCGGCTGGACCCAACCATCCTGGCCGCGGGAGGGGAAGGAGGCTGGGCAGCGCGCAGTCCCCGCCCGGCCCGCCCGGCCCCGCGCCCGCACCCGCGCGCCGCTCCCTCCGGCCTCCCGCGCCGCGCCGCGCCCGCCGGGGGGAGGAGACTCGCGGGGCGCCCGGGCGGGGGACCCCGCGCCGCTCCCCCCCGCGGGAGGCGCGGCTCCCCGGCCGCTCCAGCCCACCCGAGGGACCCCGCGGGGGCCGAGGCCGCCTCCCCGCCCGGCCCCCGCCTCGCCGCCCCGGGAGCAGCCCGGGCGCTCACGAGAAAGGCAGGTGGCCGGGGCGGGCCGCGGGGCCAACTCCCGAGGAGAAGCAACGTTCTGTCCGCAGGCAGGGACCCTCCTCGCCAGGACGGCCGGGGTTGGCGGCCTCGCCCGTCCTGACCTGCTGCGGGAGGTCGCCCCTGCGCAAACTTAGGTCCACGGGCCGCGGCTCGCCGGCCGGGGCCCGCCGCGAGGGGGCAGCTGGCTGCTCCGAGGAACCCGCTGGCCAGGCGCACTGGGCCTGGGGCCTTCGGGGAGCCGAGCCGGGGCTTCTCAGGGAGCCTGCAAAGGGCGGGAGCCGCAGGGGGGTGAGCTGCAGGATGAACCTGCTTCTTCGGCCCCCAGGACAGGAGGTGGTGGGGCTGCCCTCTCCAGGGGGAGCAGGACACTGGATGGGGGCCGTAGCCAGTGAATAGAAAAATTAAAAACCAAGGGGACACTCCCAGCGCCCCCATTTTGACCGGGATGTTTCGATGACTGCGGTGGAGATGCAGGGTGGGAACAAGGCCACCCACACCTTAATAAGGGGCCATCCCTAGCACCACCCAGCCCTCCCAGGTGCCCTGCACCACCCATCCTGGAGCCTCAGGGCGGGGCCGGGCTTGGGAAGGGCCGAGGTGCTTGTTCCAGCTGAGTGTCACCTGGGTCCTTCAGATGAGGTCAGCTGGTGGTCCTGCTAGGGACCGTCTCCTGCCGCAAGACTAAGCCCGGAAAATGAAGGTCTGGACATCAAAGCTTGAGGCCTGTGTCCTTCGCCCCCAAGCAATGGGATCACCACGCTCTTGCCCTCTCGAGTCAGAGCACCAAGCAGGCACCGCCTCTGCTGCTCTGGCACTGCAGCTGGGCACCTGGGGGGCTCCCCATGCACCATCCAGTGCTGTCAGCCTGGGCATCCCTGGGGGCCAGGGAGGGCAGGGGTGCGCCCTCTGTGACCAAAGGCAGGCCCTGTGGCACCGGCCATGTGGCACTGGCCATGTGGCACCCGCCATGTGGCAAGGGAACAAAAAGGCTCTGAGGCCCCTGGCGTGCGTCCACAGCTCCTTCGAGGTCCTCCTCGGGGAAGACTGATGTCCTTTCCGGGCTGGGGGTCACGTCTCCTTGAGGAACAAGCTGCGTGTGTGCTGCGGGTCCTAACGGCTCGTGACCCCGAGCAGGATTTCTGTCATCAAAGAGCCCTTCTCCATCCCACGTCCAGGGGGGACGCCACCTCATTAAGTGTCCACTCGCAGCTGGCCCTGGGCCCCGGCAGGTCACAGGACTGGCCCTTGCACGGGGGCTCCTTGGGGCTGACAGGCCGCCTCCGCTCTCGGGGCGCAGACCCCTGGCTCCCAGGCCCGGCCACTGCTGTCTCCACGGGCCGGGCCTTCGCCCAGACCCGCTGCTGGGGGAGAGCGACTCGCCCAGGCTGCCGGACACGGACCGGGCTGTCGGGGACCAGGCGCCTGGGTAAGATGGAGGTATCTGGGGCTCACCTGGCGGCGCGCGCCCCACCTCCGCGCGGCTGGGCCGAGGGACGCGCGGGGCTCTGCTGCCATCTAGCGGCGGGCGCCCCCCCCCCCCCCCCGCGGGATCGGGGCGGCCCTGCCCCTCGGGTCTGGGGGGCCCCGCCGGCCGGGCCCCCGTGGCCGCGGAGGGCGCTTGCGAAGGGCCGAGAGCGCCCCCTTTGGCTTCCCACGGGAGCCTGAACGCCCCCTTTGGCTTCCCCGGGAGCGGCGCGGGCGGGCGACGGCCTCAGGCGCGAGAGCCAGGCGGGGACCCGGCGGGGCGGCGCCCGAGCACCGGGGGCGGAGACCCCGGCCACGCCCTGGCCGCGCGGCCGCAGAAGGGCAGAGGCGCGGCCTCCCCGGGGCCCTCCCTGTCCGGGGCCCCGCGACCAGCGGCCCCCAGCGCGCAGGCAGACTCCAAATGGCCCATGGGAACGCCCGACGGCGCCTGCGCGTGGCCAGAGGCCCGGGCTGTGGTCGCGCCCCCCCCATTTCCCCCTTCACCCCCCCACCCCCATCCCTCCTCACCCCCCCACCCCCAACCCCGGCTCGGGTGGCAGCGTCAGGCTCCGGACACCCGCGCACCCCTCGGACGCCCGCGCACCCCTCGCAGCTGGCGGGCGGCGGGAGGGACGCGCACGCCGCACACACATGCACACCACACAGACACGCACACCGCACACACACACATGCACACCGCACACGCACACACCCAGGCCCCGCCCTCCCGGGCCTGCGGACCGCAGCCCAGTGCCCACCCGTGCGGGGCCCCAAGCTGGTGCCCCTCCGGCCTCCCGTTCCTGGCCCAGGTTTCCACGGCCGCTCCTGAGGCTTCCTGACAGACGCGGACGCCTCCAGTTTTTCCAAGAAAGCACAATCTCCAGCTCACATATTTTATGAGAGAGAAGGGGACGGTCCCTGCTGTTGCAGACAGGGCAGAGGACAGGGCGGCCTCCATGGAGCTGGGGGCACCGGAGCGGGTGGAAGGCACCGATGCCCACCAAGGCGGGGCAGGTGGGGTTTGTGTGGGGTCACGGCTGCCAGCAGAACCGCCTCCAGGTGGACTCTGGCCTCAGGGTGTGGAGAATCCACATGGCTGGTGGTGTCCAGGTGCCTGGAGGGGTGGGGTGCTGCAACGGCTGGTCCTGGGGTCCAAAGGGCTTGTTGGCAGCCCCCTCCGCAAGCTCCCTCTGCCCCTTCTGGACAAGGGGTCCTGACCAGAGCAAGGGTAAACGCTAGTCTGAAGGTGGGAAATGATGCCCAACCAGGCCCGGCGACGGCCAGAGGGCAACTCTGCGACAGCCCTGCTTCTCCGCAGTCCCAGCCGCAGCGGGGACAGGCCTCGCAGGTAGGGGGGGCCCCCCGGCCCCGCCCCGCCTGTCCTGAGCCCGATTCTGGTAGAGGGCCTGTACTGGGAGGGCCGAGGATCGCCCTGGTCCTGCCCCCAGATTGCCTCAAGGTGAACCCAGCAGAGTCCAGGTGGGGAAGTTTCCGGCTTGAGCCACTATGACTCTCACGATCAGCCTGAAAGGCTTCTGCCCCCTGGCGTGTTGCCCAGGCGTGTGACCCAGGGGGCTCGGGCGGCTGGCAGGGGGCACGAGTCCAGGAGTGTGTGTTCCCTTGCAGGAAGCTCCGTGGGGACCCCATCCTGCATACACCAGTCAGTGCATACACAGCTTAGGGGACGCACCCCCAGAGGCGTTGCCAGGGCCCAGCCCAAGCATCCCAGGGGTCGAGTCCCACGGAACCACCCCACACTGCCCCCAGCTGCCCGCCGGCCCTGCCGCCTCCCCTGGGGACAAGCAGGGCCCTTCCTGCCTGCGGGGCCGCTGTCTCCTGTCCTCCGTGGGCTCACCACAAAGTGCCACGTGCTGCTGTGTCTCAGTCAGGTTGGGGGAGCCGCGTGGAAAGACAGTCCCAAGTTATAACATGAAAATGTCTTTCACAAACGGCTGGGCAGAGGCGGTCCTGGCAGACCGCACACCCACGCCTGGGCGCCCTCAGGGCACCGTCCTGACTGCTGATGTTTTCTCACAAAACGTCTGTGAACTGTGCAGCAACAAAGAAATGAAAAGTCATCGTTGGGGCCTCCCTGGTGGCGCAAGGGTTAGTCGCGGCACTATGGAGCTGTCCGCAGCCTCTGCAGCACGAGTCCACCCTGGCCAGGGAGCTGCCCCCAGGGAGCCGCAGCCCTCTCCCGCCTCCGGCGGCTCCCCTCAGCAGTGGATTTCAGTAGATCTGCCCGTTCTGCTCCCCGCTCTGGCTCTGGTGAGTCCTCTCACCCCCCACACCTCTGACTATGCCCAGTTCTTGCATGCATCCATCAATAAATCTTTTTTAAATAAGATTTTAAAAAGTCATTGCCCACGAATGTCGGGTCCAGCTGTGGCGAGAGGTGGCGACACCAAACAGCCCGCCGTGGCTGCCGCCTCTCCGGTGGTCGCCTCGCACTGAGGAGCCAGGCAGCTCAGCGGCCGCGCTCTCCGCCCTAAGACACAGGTGGGAAGGGGCCTTCTGAGCCCGGGCTGCAGCAGCCTCCGTGATGGCGCCCACAGAGACAGAGGGTCTCCACCCAGCCCGTCTCCATCGCAGAGGCCAGGGGGAGGTGCCGGTGCCGACAGCACAAGGAGCTTGGAGCTCCCTTCAGGGAGGGCTTGTCTGGAACACCCGGGCCTTGAGGTGCTGCGCCAGAAGCCCCCAGCCCGGGTGGGGGGTTGAGTCAGTCCGATCATCCAACCTGAGCCTCTGGGGCATGAGGCCTCTCAGGGACCACGGGTTGGCAAAGCCTGGTCCTCGGCGGCCCCCTCTGCACCCCTGGGGTGGGCAGCCTGGCCGCCAGCCCCTGAGAGTCATCCCCACAACCCCGAGACATGGGGGTTCACCTCCGAGACCCTGGGCTGGAATCTGACCCGCCCCCACGGCGGCTGCTGCCCCATCTCCATCTCCTGAGCCCGCCGGACCCCGGGCCCGCGCCCGCGGAGTGTCCTTTGCTGCGTATTGATTGAAACAAGAGCCTTTAAAATAGTTCCCGGCGCTGCGTGCACAATCATCGCTGCTGGCAAAGCCGCTCTGAGGCGCCGGCCTCCAGGGTGGAGTCGGCGCGGAGCGGCAGCCCCGGCGGCCTCACACCCGCAGGGGAGGGGGCGCCCCTCAGGCAGCCTCCGGGGCCTCGGAGCCTCCGGCTGTGCCGCCGCCGTGGGCGAGGCTCGCGGGGTGCTGCTGCGCGGGCTCCGGGGTCGGCGCCGCCGCTGAAGGCCCTGGCGGAGGCCGGCCGCCGCGTCCCCCTGCGCCCGAGGAGGGTTCTGGACCTCGCGTTCATTCCAGGGCGAGCGTGGGGGAGAGGCACGGTCAGCCTCACCGCGCCGGGGTGGCGGCCGCAGGCGGGGCCCGCGGGGATGGGACGGGACGTGAGAGGCGCAACCACGGGAGCCTGCGGGGCCGACAGCTCCCCCCCGCCAGGGCGCCCTCGAGGGCGGGGTGCTCGCGGGGGGGGGGGGGGGGCTCTCCCTGAGCCTGCCCGCCGCACCGCCTCACCTGGGGCCACAGGGGTGGCCCCGCCCCTCTGCGGGTGACCCCGCCCCTCTGTGGGTGACCCCGCCCCTCTGCGGGTGACCCCGCCCCTCTGTAGGGTGGCCCCGCCCACCCGCGATGTGGCCCCGCCCCTCTGCAGGGTGGCCCCGCCCCTCCGCGAGGTGGCCCCGCCCCTCCGCACCACTCCCCACCTCACCGCCTCTGGCAGGTCGCCTTGGTTACCGGCTCCAGGGTCCGGTCTCTGCCCCGGGGAACAGGCTGCCCGGCCCGGCCAGGTGCGCCCCCTCCGCCAGGGCCCCCCGAGGTAGCGCGGACATTGTGGGGATTTCAAAGACGTAGAGGTGCTCCGCGAAGTGCCCGAGAACTGAAAGCCCGCGGGGCGCACCCCCAAGCCGGCCCCCCGACACAGCAGCCAGCCTGTCACCCCAGACCCCCGCGGCACGGCGGGCGCTGCCGCTGCGGGCGAGGACGGGCGGGCAGCCGGGTCCAGGCCTGGCGTCCGCGACTGGCGACCCCGGACGCAGCAGTGAGTGTGAGTGTGTGTGTGTGTGTGTGTGTGCACGCGCGTGTGCACGTCTGCGACTGTCCGTCCGGGCTGCTGACGCAGAGCCGCTGCCCCGAGAGGGGAGGCGAGGCCCCGCGCCGCTCACCACAGGCGCCGTCGGGCCGGAGAGGGACACAGCCAGGCGGTGCCCGCGCTGCCAGGGCCCGGCGGCCCGAGCGCATCAAGGCGCCTCCCGCCTCTCCGCGCCCTGGGCGTGCGGGTTCACTGCCCCCTGCCCGCAGGACCGGGTTTCCTGTACCACAGCTCCGGAGCCTGGTGCAGCCGCGCCTGGAGTGTCGCAGTGGCGCGGCTCCCATCGCTGTTATCAGAACTGCTTCTCCGCCTGGAAAGCCAGCCCCGCGCAGGCCTGGCCCTCCCAGACTTGCCGTCCCAGCTCCCACCAGGGCCTGAGCATCGTGAGTGTCACACGCGCCCCTGGAGCCTGCTCCAGCCGGCCTGTGCTGGGGTCTGCACCCCTAGGAGCTGTGCACCCCAGGGCGCCGGTGTGGCGGCCCCAGGCTGGTGCAGAGAAGGCGCTCCCTTCCCTGGTCAGTCTGGAGCACAACACGCCACGGGCAGCGGGGGCTGCAAGCCACGGCAGAGGCTCCTCACGGCCAGAGGCGCAGCCCGGCCCAGCCTAGGGTCCTGGGGCACGGACCACGGCCCTCCCTGGGCCTGCTCGGTGGGTGCCGGGCTCCCGGGCCTCTGGCTTGTTTGTATCAGCTGAAGCCTCACAGCATCGCCTCTCCGCGAGCTCGGGCTGCAGCCGGAGGAGCAGGTCCTGCCCTGCTGCGAGACGCACAGCTGGGCTGCCCATCCTCCTGGGTCTCTGCAAAGCAAGCGCACTGAGCCCTCCCATGAGGCTCTGCCCTCTGACCTCGCCCTCCCCAAGGCCCCACCTCCAAACCCATCACTTTGGAGGTTAGTTTCCAAATATGGATGTGGGGGAGCCCAGACGTGCGGTCCAAAGGCACCACCAGGAAAGCAGACACGGGAGGAGCTTGAGGCTGGGCTCGGGAAGCCCCTCGGAGGCATCAAAGTCCCCACCACGCGCAGGGTCAGGAAGGTGCCGTAGCCCTCTGTCCATGGCCCCCCTGCAATCCCAGCAGGCTTCCACGCCACCCAGCCTCTTCTCTCAGTTGTTCCTCGGTCTTTTTGCTCCTCGTGTCTGCCGGCCCCTGCTGCTCCCTCCATTCCTGCTTACAGGCAGGCACAGGGACATGGGGGCCGGTGGCGTGAGCCCCAGGGGCCAAGTCTCAGCCCCAGCCACACAGAGCCTCACCCACGTCTTGAACCCTGTGCTCCCTGAGTTCCGGCAGTGTTCCCTGTGCTCTGGCAGTGCTCCCTGTGCTCAGGCAGTACTCCCTGTGCTCTGGCAGTGCTCCCTGTGCTCGGGCAGTACTCCCTGTGCTCCAGCAGTGACCTCTGTGCTCCGACAGTGCTCCCTGTGCTAGGGCAGTACTCCCCGTGCTCGGGCAGTGCCCCCTGTGCTCGGGCAGTGCCCCCTGTGCTCAGGCAGTGCTCCCTGTGCTCCGACAGTGCCCCCTGTGCTCTGGCAGTGCTCCCTGTGCTCCTGTGCTCTGGCAGTGCCAGCTAGGGCACCCCCACCCTGTGCATTTCTGGAGAGGGTCCTCTACTAGACTGAGGACTCTGGGAGGCCCCCTGTTGGCCTGTGACAAGGCTCACAGGGACCCCCCAATTCCCATTTGTTTTGTAACTGACTGGCGGAACTGGCTCCCTGACCTGTCGCACAAAAGCCCCTCTGGCCGACCCGCTTGGCCTGTGGCCGGGTTCCTCCCTGTCCACAGGTCCCTCAGCGGGCCCCCGGGCTGGTGGCGGAGAGGCTGGTGGCTGCTTCCACCGCCTTCCCAGAGCTGCGGGCAGCCTCTCCCGCCTCCTTCGGGCGCCTCCTCGGCCGCTCGCTGCGGCAGAGCCCGCTGGGGACACAGCCGCTCGCTTTCCTTTCCTTTCCGGGAGACTGTTTTACTCCCTCTCGCTGCCGAGCGATAGTGTCACCAGATACTGACTTTGCAATAGATGGTTCTTTTCTTTCAGCTCTTGAAAGAAATTGTGCTACTTCCTCTCGCTTCCACAGCTCGATAAGAAATCTGCTGTCACTCAAGTTGTGCAGCGGCGACGCGCCCTTTCTCTCGTGGCCTTCCGGGCTCTCTTCCGCGCGCGCCGTGTTCAAGCATCGTGGCGACGAGTCTTCCTGCTTGCGGGTGGGGGCGTCCATGTGAGGGCGGCACAGCTTCTGGAATCGAGGTTTGTATCCTGTGCCCAATCTGGAAGGTCTCACCCCTGGATTCTTCCGTCACCCTGAGCCCTGTTCTCTCCTTTCCTTCTGAGTCTTCAGGGAAACACACGTCAAGACTTTCCCTCTTGTCCTGAGCGTCCGGATCTCTGTCCCCCTTGTTTAGGCCTCGTTTCTCCCCACTTTCAGACCCAGCGCCCTGACTTCAGCCTCAGTCATGTCTTCCCGGCTCTCGGCGCCCCCCGGGGGCCTTGATCCGTGGCTGTGTTTTCATGCGTGTATTTCCGCCTGGTTCTTTCCTAAGATCCTTGTCTTTGCTGGAAGGCAGATCAGCAGGGCGGGGATCCATGGGGAGCTCATGGCGGCCCATGCGCGTGGAGCACCACGGAATGTGGGGAGCCGGAGGGAGAGCGGCGGTGCCCGCGGTGCCAGAGAAGACAGCGGCCGCGCCAGGGACGCGAGGGACACCCCAGCACTGGCTTCTTGCGCCCGTTCACCGGTGTCTTTAGTGAGAGACGGCGTCTTGCAGAAGGCAGCCCGCCGAGTGTGCTCCGAGGGCAGGGCAGGGCCGCGCGGCTGGGCCCGGGTCAGCACCCTGCCGGCCAGGGTCCCCATGTGCTCGCCGGACATTCTAGCCCCTGGGGCTTCCCGCGTGGCAGCGAGCCTGGGAAGGGAGCTGGGCTTCCCGCCGGGGCTGAGTGCCCCAGGCCAGGGCCAGGCCCCGCGGGGCCCCCGAGGGTCGGGCCTCCGCTGCCCGGCGCGGGGTGGCCCTGGGGGTGCGCTGCCCGGGGCCCAGGGCTCCGGGGCCGAGGCGGGCCCGGCGGGAGAGCAGGTCCGCAGGGACCTGGCACGACGTCCCGCCGAAGCGGAGCCTCCCGCGACCCAGTCCAGTGGGGAGTCTGGCTGGGACCCTGCGAACCAGGGCGCCGTGTGTGCCCCGCGGAGAAGGCGCCGCCGTGGAAGCCCGCGGCGGGCACCAGGGCCCGAGGCAGCGCGGGGCAGGCCGAGAAGCCGCTGAGGGGCCAAGGACGCACCGGGGGTGACGGGGGCGCAGAGGCGCCGCGGGGCGCAGGGCCAGGCGCCCGTTGCGGGTCCCTCCAATCACAGACTGCGGGGAGTCCCGCGGGCGGCCGGGGCTGAGGGCTTTGAACACTCCCGTGACCTCGATTTCACGCGGGCTTCTGAAAGGCGAGCGGTCCGCGCCCACGGCAGGGCCCAGGAGGCGCCGCAAGCTCAGCGGACGCGAATCTTTGCATCTCAGGGTGACTTCAAAGGCGCCCTCATCTGCAGGCCGCGCCCCAGGGTGAGGCCGCCAGCCCCAGGGCCAGCCCCAGCCCCGCTGGCCGCGCGGCTTGACCTCCTTTGCTCCAGGGACGCAGCGCTTTGATGTTCTGCGTCTTGACACTCGGCCCGCTGAGAAAACGTGCAAAGCCTCAAGACCTCCACAGCCCGCCCCTCAGGAGCCATCAGGGCCGCGGAGCCTGGAACCCGCTTGTCACTGTCTTAACGATCAGACAGAAAGCTGGGGCGCTCGAAAGGGGAGCGCCCACCTTGTTCCTGGTGCACGAGGCCCAGGAGGGCCGGTCGCCCTTAACAGCCCAGAGCCACAGCCTCCTCTGGGGCTCCGGCGCCGACACCTGGGGCCGAGTGTGGGGACGCCAGACAAGCACGTCACCAGGATTTATCTCGCCCGGGATCATCCAAATCAACCAAATCTGAAGAACACTTACGTCAGGGCTCTGCCCTTTCAAGTCCCATTTCTGAAATCGTCTCCAGATAATCATCTAATTTCCTTAAAAAGCAATCCCTTGCATCCTTCTACCTTCTACTCGTGATTGCATCCGACAGATAGAGGCTCGGATATCAGATTATTATGTTGCCACTTAGTTATTTGTCAAAATATATTCCTTCTTACCCTTCACATTACCTTTAAATCGTGTGGCATGGGATACAAGCAAAAGAAAGACAGGCATAGAAGACAAGTTATAAGACGAATGAGAAGTCACAGCTCTGTATTACAGAGATAAATCAATGACCGGTTGGAAGGCACGTGTACGTGAGCACACACTGGTGTCTGTCAACATCTGTCCAGGGACGCACCCACACACACTCAGCTAGCAGAGCACTGGGGCAGGAAGAGACAGACACCGCGAAGCCATGTTGTTCTTTTTTGTTGTTTTGTTTCATTTTCCTGCCTTTTAAAAATAAAGCAAATAAAAGAGCCAAATTATTTCTATCCTGGAAAATATCTTAGATTTTTGAAGACAAGCCCAAATGCAGATCAAATACATTTTTCACCGCTAAATACATGACGCAAATTTTGAAAACACCTGCAAGCATTTGTGCATTTGAACGAGAATGTGGCTTAGACATAACAATTGCACGAATGCCCTGTCACTGGGCAGCAGTGTTGACCGTGCTCATTTTTGTTGGCAAGATCATTAGATCCATCTGACCTCATATGGCCACGAGGGAGTGGAAAAGATCCCAGTTAATTCAGTAGAAACTCGTGACATTTGGAGTTTGAAAGAGAGTGATTTCAACAAAATGGTACAGTGGGCAGTTCCAAGTAGCCCCTGCTCCACAAGACAATTGGAAAATCAGCAGAAACAGTCAGGGTGACCGTGCCAGGACTCTGGACAGCAGCCAGAGGGGTCCACACACTGGCCCACCACACACACTGGCTCAAGATGAGGCCTTTGATGGCAGGGCTGCCTTCCCAGGCTTTGCCCCCACTGCCTCCCGGCTGGCACGCTGCAGGTGGGCACCCTCTTGTGCGGCTTGGGAGGAGGCAGGAGAGCTCCATCCTCACCCACCTGGGGTGGCCTGAGGGACTAATGCAGACCTATGACTTGGAACCCAGCAGTGACCAGCATCAGGCTGGCTCAGAACGCTGTGGGACAAAGGGCGGCCCGCAGCCCTCTGGGCAGAAGGCTATCTGAGATACGTAACACACCACAAAACCTGGGGGGCTGTCAGAAGACAGTTTTGGGAAATGAGGGCACCCCAAAGCATCTGTGTACACCAGGGGCATGAGGAAAGTCACATATAGCACCGGGACCAGTTGTGTGCTGAGAATGGCCCCGAGAACCCAGCTCTCCCCCCGGGCCCGGCAAAAGCAGAAGGCAGGCCATGGGAGAGCTGCAAATGGCAGCGGGACCCAGGGCTGAGCCAGCTGCAGAGGAGGACAGCATTTTTTTTGTTAGGTTTGCTTTTTTGCTTTGGCATTGAAGGAAATGTATGTGTTAACACTGTGCTAGTTGAACAAAAGGTCAGCCTTCACGCATTAAGGAGAGAAAGCCCTAGAGAAGGGAGAGAATTTGATTTATAGTTTTCAATGAATAATAATCCAATGTCCAGTTTTCAACAACAACAGAATCAACAATCGTACAATGAAACAAGGAAATGAAGCCCAGGCAAGGGGAAAAAACCCTAAATTGAATTTTTAAAAAGAATCCCAGGCAGTAGAGTTACTAAACACAGACTTTAATCAAATCTTTCAAATGTTTTCAAAAAGTTAATGAAAATGATAGGTAAAGAACTGCAGGAAAGCAGGAAAATGTTGAATAAACACAATAGGATATGAATAGAGAGGTAAAATTTATAAAGGGGAAGCAAACAGAAATTCTGGAATGACAAAGCAGAATAACAAAGGGTGGCTTCATTAGGAAAATGTAGCAGCAGATTCAGTTAGCACAAGAAAGAATCAGTGAACTTGAAGACGGGACAATTGAAATGACTGATTCTGAAGTGCAGAGTGAAAGAGGAATGAAGAAGATGAACTTAAGGGGTCTGCGAAAGAAACACCTTCAAGCTGATCAGTGCATCCCAGAAGGACAGACAGTGGCAGAAGCAGAGAAATTGTCTGAAAAATGATGAATGAAAAGTTTCAAATGTGTTGATGGAAATGAAGCGTATATCCAGGAAGCATGTAAACGCCAAGCACGAGGGATGGAGTGCTCTACCCCAAGACACTTACGGTCAAATTGTCCAAAGACAGGACCTTGAATGTGGCAAGAGAGAAGAGACTTTTCCAAGAGACCTTTACTGATGATAATAGATTATTTCTCCTAACAACCCATGAAGCAGCAGGGGGATGTATGGCATATTTAAAGTCAGCCAAGAATTCTATGTAAAAAACGGTCCTTCAAAAGGAAGGCGAATGATGGCATTCCCAATTAAGCAAAAACTGAGGGAGATTATTACTTTTAGTTACGCCAGCAGGGACCCTTCAAATGGAAATGAGAGAAGCCTGGATAGCAAATCAAGTCAGTCAGAATAACTAGTGACACAGTGAGGGCGAGTACTGGGTACATATAAGAGCAAGTATTGTTGCTCTTTTGGCTTATAACTACCCTTTTGTTTCCCATGCAAAGGCAAACTCACAAAGCAACAACTACGTGCCCATGTTAATGGGCACACAACACCAAAACTGATGCTGATGCTGCTGATACTAGGGCGGCATTAACTGGGTGAACAGGCTGACTGCAACCTCCAGTGGAAGCCCTAGTAAAGTAACAACCAAAAATACAGAAAAGGAAGGGAGACTCAAAATGACACTAAATTAACTACATACAAGAAAGACAATAGTGGAAAATTGAAGGAAAAAATAAGACTTACAGGAAAAAAAAAACAGCTAAATGGTAGAAGTAAATCTTTCTTACTTTTTTAACGTAAATGGATTTAAATCTCCAACTAAGGAAGAACCTAAGAAATGTTGAAGGCATTATCTAGCCATACACTATCTGTGACTTTCATTATGACTCACACACAAAGCTATAAGGAGATTTCAAATGAAAGACTGGAAATTGATATTCCATGCAAATAATAACCACAAGAGAGATGGAATAATTATAGTATCAGATAGAATGGAATTTAAGTAAAAATGGGTACATTGGACCATACACATTATTCAAAGCTTCACCCTATCAAGCACATATAACAGTCATATATTATATATGATTATATGTGTATGTCTAATAACGGTACCAAAATACAGGATGTAAAATATCTGACATTTTAAAGAGAGGGATGGGCAATAGTAGTTGGATGTGCCAATAGCCACTGTTAATGGCAGGCAGAGGTCACTGTGGAAACAGAGGACTTAGATGATGCCCACACCAAGCAGACTCTACAGATACTAGCACAACCCAGTCGACGGCAGCAGACACACGACTCTGGAATGCATGTCGGACACGCAGTGGAGCCACAAAACAAGCCTCAGTGAATAGAAAAAATCTGAAATCATGCCGAGTGCTTTTGCCAATCACTGTGGAATGAAACCAGACTCAAGGACAGAGGAAAACCTGGAAGAGGCATAAATATGTGGAAGTCACACAACACACAATCACGGTATTAAACAAAAAATCACCAGGGAAATCAGCAAATACTTTGAGATGAGTATAAACAGAGGCAATCTTGGAGACTCGGGGAAGAAGTGCTCAGAAATGTAAGTGGCTGTTAGACTCGCCGAAGACGCTCGGTATCATTAATCAGCAGGGAAATTATTTTGTATCCCAAGCCACAGTGAGATCCTTTTTAACACCTACAATGATGTCTAGATGAGGAAAAAAAAAAAAGGAAAATAACAGGTGCTTGTGAGGATCTAGAACAATCAGACCCTTGCGGGCTGGTGGTGATGTAAAACGTGTGGTTGCTATGGCAGCAGTTGGGTTGTTCCTCCAAGAATTAAGCACAGAATTACCATATAGCCTGCGCCTCTGCTAGATATATACCGACCCCCCAAGAAAACAGAAAGCAGGGTCTGGGGCAGATATGTGGCTACCAGTGTTCGTCGCAGCATTTTTCACAGTATCCAAGAGGCAGAAGCAACACGAGTGTCCGCGGATGGGCCGGGAAGAGAAGCCACAGACAGAACATTATTCAACTGTGGAGAAGGAACCCAGTTGTGAGGTGACACAGGTGGGTGGCCCCCACACTGCACTGAGTGGGACAAGCCAGGCAGTGCCTAATAGCGTCAACACAAAAGTCTAGAACAGGCAAGCTCACAGCAAGTGTGTTGGAATAGAGCCGCAGGGCCCTGTGGGAGACGGACCTCACACGGAGAGGGGTCACCTACCAGGCGTGCCGGGCGCCGTCCTCTGCCGCCTCGGTGGGCACCACGCACCTGAAATCGAAAAAGAAAAGTTCCTTTCTTGTTAACTCAACAATGATTTCGACAGGCCCCACGCCACGCTCAGGAATTAAACCTGCTTCGGCTCTTTCCATTTAGCAGATCACGGAGAGTCTGACCGCACCTCACGATGCTCTGAGACTGACGCGCTGATTACAAAACGCGGTGCTTACCACCGACATCTTACGTGCAAGCAACGTATTGGAGCGTTTGTTGCAGGTGTGTACACAGATGGTGTGAGGGGTCTCTGCCCTCACTTCACATGTCACTGACTGTCCCCCAAATCCCCACTGAGGAATTCACTCTGCATGCAGGCCAGACACCGTCACGCCTTTCTCGGACACACGCGATCAGCTACTGTTTTGGAAAGGTTGTGCGCTGAAATAGACGAGCTTCCGTGTGAGCACACGGGGACCTCGTGGTCAGCGGCGCCACCAGCAGCGGGCGTTAGCGATGGGGGCACGCTCACCCTTTGAGCGGGACTTAGTCGCTGCAGTTGGGGCGGAGCTTACCAACCCATCTCCCCGCGTGCACTGGCTGCTGCAAGCCAACCACCCTGCGGTGGGAACCAGAGCTGGGGCTGGGTTGGGTGGGAATGGGGCCGGGTGGGCTGTCCAGTCATGCTGGCCCTGCCGCGGCTGCTCCAGCTCTCCCTTCTCTGGTCTCCTGGGGAGTTCATGAGAGCGAGTCAGACCTCGGCTCATCTCGTCTTGCTCTGAAGCTCTGCTGTCTCTGTCAGTGCCCCGGATCACTGTGGCTGGAAATAAGCGCAGGGGCCGGAGGGAGGGTCACATTTCTGCTGAATAGTGTCCCAGGTCTGTGTCCGCTGCAGCGCCTGCTTGGCCAGGGCCCTGGGCAGCTCCCGGCCCTCACACCGCCGTATTGCAAATCCAAGCTCCTGGCCCTCACCTGGAAGCTTCTTGATGCTCAGCTGCTCTCTCCAAGGACGAGGACTCGCAGCAATGTCCTGGTGTGATCTCTGCTCTGGAGGGAGGGGCAGGGCCGACTGGGCACTACCAGCACTGACCGTGGGGCCTGTGGCCACAAATGCCCAAGATGGTCAGACAGAAAAGCGTCATCCTGCGTGTTTAAACAGCCTCCCTGTGCAATCTGGTGAGGGCTGGGCCGGGGTCGCACCCACAGAGAGAGCATCGTGCGTCCCGAGAATGGGGAGGGGGTTTCTCAGCCAAGTGTGCCATTTGTCATCTTCGTGAATGGACCTTGGCTCAGTGAAATCCCCGGAGGGGCAGTGAGCACTCGGCAGCCCCAGAGGCTGCAGCGTGTGTAAGTCAGACACGCCGGGGTGTTCTCCAGAGAGGGGCTGTTTAATGTGGGTCAACCTGACCTCCCTTTTCTGGATTTGTGCTTATTAACACGCTTTGTGCAGTCTGGACAGAGGGCCGGGAAGGGCTGTTCCTCTTCAGAGACAGGTCAGGGGCCAAGCTAAGGCGGCAGGATGGCACAAGGTAGGTGGGGGGTTTTCACAGAGACCACGCCCCACTCCCCACTCCCCACACCCCAGCCCTCCCCAAGCTAGTTACTGAATCGTTTTGGAGAGAACCCACGGGTCTTATTTCCCATGACCTTTCACCGAGGGTGGCCAGCCCCAGCCCATGGGGTGTCTGACTCCCCAACCCCACGAGTTTGCTTCCAGAAGCCAGAGCCGGCCTGGTTGGACGGTGAGAGCCTCAGGGGGAGGCTCTGGCTCTGAGCTCATCTGGCGCGGCTACCTGGGGCGGCACTGTGGGCAGTTCCAGGGCGGGGACTGGGGGCTTTGGGGCCTTCAGCACACGCAGGTCCATGCAGGTGTCCCCAGAACCCCCAAACCCAAGCTTTGCATCTCCAGGGGCCTGGCAGGTGAGGCCTCAACCAGGGCTGCCATTAAAGTCCCCTGGTCCCGGTTCTGAGAACTGGGTGCCCTCCAGGCGTCTTCCCTAGAATCCAAGGGGCCTCGTCCTACAGGGGCCGCAGCTGCCCCTGGCCACCCCCCCAGGCCTGGCCAGTGCTGGGCTCCCGGGTCCCAAGGGCCCCATGTGGCCAGGCCGAGACCCCAACAGCTGCCCAGCGCCCTTCACCCCGTCTGTGCACCTCGGCGCACCTCTCACCGCCCAGGAGAAGAGCGACCCCCCTCCTCAGGTCACGCCCTTTCCTGTTACCCCGAAGGGCTCTGGGTGTCCAGCTCCTGCGGAGCCGCCTGTGCCGGGGTCAGCCTCGCGAGTGTCCATCCCTGCCCTCTGGGGTCACGGCCGCGGGGCGGGAGCGGCAGGAAGCACAAGGACCCAAAGTCACACTGAGCGGGGTGCGGGGGCTGGCGCGGGGTGACCCTCCCCGGGGTGACGGCGTCTTCGCTGGCACCTGCGCCTGCGGGGGGACAAGCGCCGACTGGCTGCCCTGGTTGAGGCTGTGCCTGTATTGGACGACAGCGACTGCCCGCGCGGCTGGACACAGCTGCGCCCGCGGAGCTTCGGGCTGCGTGGACCTGCCGCACCCCAGGGCTCCCCGGCGGGCAGATCCGGGCTCCCCACTGCCGCCATCTCAGCCGCAGGGGGGCAAAAGGCCAGTCAGAAGCTCACGAGGGCGATGCCCAGGCCGGGCTCTCAGTGACCCTCAGGGGCCTGTGTTCCCGCGGGGCCGACCCTGCAGGGCACCGTGCTGGAACCCCGGGACCCCCGGCCCTCGGGACCCCACACCTTGTGGGCCCAGACCAGGTGGCCACAGCCAGGCGTCACTGTAGGGTAAAGAAAATGTCAGGCTTTTCTGCCCTTCCGCCATCAGGATAGATGATGGATCCTTGTCCTGAATGCATGCCTGATGGCGGGCACCTGGAGTAGGGTGTGGGCATAGGGAGATGGGATTCAGCTGAGCTAAGACTGTGCTTTTAAGGGCGGCGTCACGGGGGGGACGCCAGCAGCACCAGCACCAGCACCAGCAGCCGCCGCAGCCGAAGCCGAAGCCGAGAAGCAGCAGAACGAACACTAGAAAGCCCAGATAGAGTGAGGACTTGCTGGGGGCTGGGAGGCCTGCCAGCCTCCCAGCCCCCCAGCCAGCACCCCTGCCTGCCATATGCCTGGTGAACCCCAAATAAAAAACCTGCAAAACTACTGAGGACTCTGACTCCTCCTTTACCCGGTCTGCATGGGATCAGAAAACCTGCACTCTGCCAATTCCTGCCCTTACAGTCACACTCACAGGTTCGGGGCTCCTGCCTCTCGCCCGCCGGTGAGGCGGTCACTGGTCCGCGCTGCAGCCAGGTCAGAGCCAGACGCTCAGCAACAGCACCCGCGGCCCTTTCTACATCCATCCGCACCCGCCCCCGGCGCGCCCCACCTGCAGCCCGAGGGGAGGCGCCTGCCAGGGCCAAGCGGCACCTGCCTGGACGCCCACGGGGGCTCCCGCAGCGGTCACTGGGCGACTGACCCCCCGCGGGCCGGGCGAGGGCCAGGTGGAGAGAGGGGAGATGTGGACCCCACGGCTCTCCGGCCTGAGTTTACAGCAGAGCCGGCATCTCAGGGCCGCTCAGAGGAGGCGGAGCCCTCCCTGCAGGGCGAGGAACCCACGGCGCCCAGCTGTCTGTTCTCATCGGAAAGGTCAGGCCTCACGGGAAACCAGCCGCACCTGGGCCTGACCAGGCTGCACCAGCCCCCGGGCGGGACCCAGCCCAGCGCAGCTCAGCCCACGGGTAAGGGTCACCGCCAGGGGAGGGCGGCCAGGACAGACGAGCACCGGCTTCCAGACTGGCCATGAAGATGCGGGGTGGGCACCGCCCCATGAGCAGCGCAGGCCCGAAGCTCTTCTGCCTGCTCTCCCCTGGGCTCTCCGGAGCTCGCCAGACTCGCCCACTCGCAACAAGCCTTGTTGATTTTGTGGAATTAGATGTAAACAATAAGGGAGCAGCCCTGATGCCCGGGAGCAGCCCCACAGCAACGCGCCTCACACGTCCCGTCAGACGGCCAGACAGCCGCGGGCGGACGACAGACAGACAAAATGGGTCAGAACACAGCTGGTTGATTTGAGGCCGACTACACTAGACGACGTCTGGCGTGTAACAGCGACAGGAGTGGCCGTGGGCCTGAGGAGACTGCCCAGGTCCGGCTGCATGTGCTGGAGGTCAGACCCCGGCCCACCTGAGCAGAGCAGGGAAGCTGGAGGCCATTGTCTGCTTCTGGAGCCGGCACTCCCCTGCAGCAGCCATTCCACCTGGGTGCAGGGAGGATCGGCCACGCCCTGCCCTCGGGCCCCACTAACACCCCAAGGAAAAGGATGCTTTTCTTCCTCCCCTGCAGATCCACTTTTCAGGAACTTTTCTTCACTACAATTCCACACACCCCCGTCCTTCAATTGCCCTATATTCTACTTCTGAAGAAATGAAGAATTAGACCATCTTTGCTGTCCAAAGTTACCACTTTTTTGAAGTATCCCCATTACTGGTCATTTCTTGCTGTGTAACTCCTGCAACTTCCCGCTATCGGTCGCTCCTTGGTTGCTCCGCTTTGAATGTAGCTTCGTTTCCATGTGTGTAAGATTGTGCTTCAACCAGACCTAGGATTTCTCAGCTCACTTTAAAATTCTTTGTTTTCTTGATTTTTTAATTTTCTGTGTTTTAGAACGTGATACCTCAGCTTCCAGACAGTGTTTTCTGAAGATGATCTTTATCTCCACACAGCACAATGGGCATGTTGTGCCCAGGGAATAATTCCTCTTCCGTTTCCGGTGCAATTAATCTTTGGGCAACATTTTCTTTCTTTTTTAAAAAGATTTATTTATTTATGCATAGAGGAACTGGGGTACAGGCCAGAGATGTGGGGGGTGAGAGGATTTGCCAGAGACAGAGCAGGGGGCAGAACAGGCAGACTGACTGAAATCCACTGCTGAGGGAGCAGCGGGGAGACAGGAGAGATCTGCTGTGCCATGTGGGTTGCTCCCTGGCAGGCTGGGGATGGAACTCGTGCTGCAGAGGCTGCGGACGGCTTCACAGTGCTGCGCCCAACCCCTGGCACCACCAGGGAGGCCCTGGGAGCAATTTTCTATCTCCATTTTCCTCATGAGTATTTTTCCCTCACGTACTCCTGACACCCTCAACTGTTTTTTGGAATCTCTAGATTTTCTTTGTGCCTCTTTCTTATTTATTCATCCATTTGACAAATATTTAGCAAGAAGCTCTTGAACTTCAAGAAATCGCTGAGAAGAAAAACTCTTTATGGAACTGTAGCGGCAGGAGGGGACAGAGCAGTTTCTTTATGACCGGGCAGGCGGAGTAAAGGCGCGTCCTGGAGCCCTTGGTGGCTTTTGCAGACTTTTATTGGGATTCACCAGGCACCCAGCAGGCAGAGGTGCTGCGGGGGGAGAGGCTGGCAGCCTGCCAGCCCCCCAGCAAGTCTTCGACCTTTCTGGGCTCTCTGGCTTCTCTCGCGCCTTGTTCCTTGCTCGTTCTCCTCCCTCTGCTCTTCCAGTCTCTTTCCCTTTTGCTCTGTGGCTCTGCTTCTGCTGGTGTCCCCCTGACACCGCCCTGACAAGCCTAGTCTCTCAGCCCAGGTGCACCCACTTACATCGCCCACGCCCTACTCCAGGTGCCGCCATCAAGCGTGCGTTCGGGACCGCAGATCCATCATCCATCCTAATGGCGGGAGGGCAGAGAAGCCTGATGCTTTTTTACCTCACCCTGCAGGAGCCGCAGAGAGCCGCACGACAGAAACTGAGCACATGTGTATACACACGTGCTTAAGGTACAACAACCTATGCTATGAGAAAGCAATTTTAATAGCTGGAGAGCTTTTTTAGGAAGGATTTTCAAAGATTTGTCTAGAAAAATGGTATTTGAGCTGGGAAAAATGTACTGAAGGGCGAAGTGCTCTGAATCCGGGACACAAGGCTCCAGTAGAGGACAGAGACGCGTCTGGCCTGGGCGCAGCCTGGAGGCGGGGAGAGTGCGGGAGTCTCCCTGCCCTGTGGGAGGACAGCAGGGACAGCCACACCTGAGGCCAGGAGGGCGGGCAGCAGCCTCTGCAGGGCCAGGTGGGCGTGGGCAGGCTGCAGGGGCCAGACAGCCCAGGACTCAGTGTGCAGGGCCTCTTTCCACATCCACCGCCGCCTCTTACTGTTGGCTCAGGGGAGCCCCCCTTCCTGCGGGCCGGAGCCTCCCTCCAGGCACCAAGTCCAGGGTCTCCTCCAGGGCCACCGTCCCCAGACCAGGGAAAGGGCCGCAGCGGGAGAGTCAGGGGAAGGGAGTCCTGGGGCTGGCGAGACCCTTCTGATCCAACACCACCAAGCCCCCAACACAGGTGCCAGCACAGACGCCTGCCTCCTCCAGGGCGTGCGGGCAGTGTGAGGGGGGCACGCTGGGCCGACCGCCCCCCCTCCTGCCCTCACAGTGTAGTTGAGTAAAGTGTCAGGCTTCTCTGCCCTCCCGCCATTAGGATTGATGAGGGATCCCTGTGGTCCTGAGTGCACGCCTGATGGCGGCACCTGGGGTGGGGCGTGGGCATGCGTAAGTGGGTGCACCTGGGCTGAGAGACTGGCCAATAAGGGTGGTGTCATGGGGATGCCAGGGCAGAGGCAGAGAAGCAGAAGCAGAACCACGAGGAGCAGAGAAGCAGAGGCCACCAGAGAAGGCCGGAGAGCTCAGGAAGAGTGAAGACTCGCTGGGGGCTGGGAGGCCTGCCTGCCAGCCTCCCCGGCACCCCTGCCTGCCGTGTGCCTGGTGAATCCCAATAAAAGCCTGCAAAGCCACTGAGGGCTCCAGGACTCCTTACCCCATCTGCTTAGGTCAAAGAGAACGTGCCCGGTGCCCGTCCTGCCTTACACAGTGACCTGCGGGCCGGGCCTGAGACTCCGGGTCTGGGGCCCCCCGTAAGGTGGGGGTGACCTCGAGCCTCAGCCAGTGCTGGGACGGCGAGTGGGGCAATGAGGAATACGTCGGGTGGGCGGGGTTGGGGGGACGGGCTGCAGCTCTGGGTGGACGGCCCAGGGTGGACGGCCTCGGCTGCTCCGGGAACCCGGGACGGCCGTGATGGTTCCGGTGCTGGGGTCGCTCCTCCCCACGAGGGTTTCAGTGGCGGTGGCTGATGGGCAGTTGGAATTGATACCGGAATTGTCAGGCCTAGTCTCCCAGCCAGGAACGGATCTCAGGCTGCAGGGCAGCGCTGAGCCCCGGCCACTAGACCCCCCAGGGTTGGTGTCTCACGAAGCCGCAGCAGGAACTTCGCAGACGCTCAGGCAAGCAAGCGAATAGAGGCAGGTTTGTTTAGAAAAAGTTTATTGAGAAGAAAAAGAACAGAAATAAAGTGGGACTCCCGGGCCAGGGAACCAGGCCTGGGAGGGGCAAGGAAGCCAAAGTGGAGTCGTGTCTCAGGGAATATAGACCTTTTTTCCCTCATTATTCTAAAGCTGCCCCAGTCTCTCTGTGATGGGTTAGTTCTCGGCTGTCTCACTTAATCTGCTGCTGAGTGGGATCTTCACATTCCTCATCTAACAGCTTTCTCTTTCCCCATTTGTTGCATCTTTAAATTTATGGCCCAGTCCTCTGGATGGGCCTCCCTGCATTGAAGCTAAACAGCTGCCCTTCTAATGGGACCATAAATTAAACCACTCTCCATGTCTCCAATCTCCGCCTCCCTTTACCACCTGAAGGAAACCAGGACCAGCGTTAACAATGTTGTCCTTGGTCCTGACATGTTTGTTTTTCCTAATGGAATGGGTTACTTTCCCTTGCTTGTCCTTATCTCTGAAGCCTCCCTAAATTTTTCAGAGGTCCCCTCCTGCACTGTCCCTAAAACTGCCTAATAACCCTAGCTTGCCCTGTCTCAGAATCACTTGCATGGAGCTGAGGACAAAGATGGAATTTCAAGCATGAAGAGTGAGTCGGGAAGTCGGTGTGTGAGGAGGTGTAGAGCCCTGGAGCGGGGGTCGGCCTCGCGGGCGCGGGGTCAGGGAGAAAGAACAGGAAACCCAGCCCTGCAGGCCGGGGGATGGTCTGACCGGGGACCTGCCAAAGCTCCCGGGACCCTCGGTTTCCAGCTGAGAGTCAGAAGCGCTGGCCAGACACGCTCCCGCAGGCACGGCTGCGGCGCACACACGCGGGTCAGCACCGCCCGGCGGCCCCCGCAGCGGACCCGGAGGCCTGAGGCCCGAGGCGCAGCGAGCTGGGCCCGCCGTGAAGGCCGCGTGTTCTGGTTTGAATGGTAGCTCTACAGACCCAGTGTGAAGGCCCCAGGTTATTTTTGATGGGGACGAGGTAGGGGATGAGACGGGATGCGAACTGAAAGGGAATACAATGAAAGGGAAATCATTTTCATTTCTAAGATAGGTGCACGGAGGGGGAGACACACTTTTCACGCTTAGCCAGAGCGCGTTCTGCTCAAATGCCTGAAAATCAAGTGAACCAGGGAGCTGTAAGCCGCACCCCGGGGACCTGAAACTGGAAGGAAAAACACCAGCGCCGCCAGAACAACTGAAATCAAAATGAGCTAAAGTATTTACATGTAAAAATAAGGTTCCTGACTGCAAGCTCCAAGGCTTCTCTTTTAAATGCATTCTGCACACTTGCGCAATGCTGAACAGGGCAACATTAATGGGAATTTAATCCAAACTATTTTTCACGGCAGAAGCATAAATAGACAATGTTCTCCTGTAAAGCTACAGAACCCAAGAAAATATTTTGAGATTGTGTTAAAAAAAAGGAAACAGTAATTTAATCCGGTGGAATTTATTTGAAAAGGGATGTCTCCGCCGCGGCGCGGCGTTAGTGGACGGCTGGTAAGCGTCGCGTCGGCGGTGCAGCCAGAGCTGTCCCAGACGAGTCTCCACGGCAGGCTTTTTATTTGGGGAGCCTCTTTTTGATACTCAGGTCTTTACATAAGTACATTAGAAAAAACTTTACCGTCACCTTATGTTTCCTAAAATACCTATAACTCATGAAATCCGGGCTGTTAGGAAAGCAAATATTTGCAGAGAATAACTAGGGGAGCAAGGAAGGGCTGAGACTGAAGTCGCTTCCTAATAACACCTCAGCAGCAATCCCCAAGCGGGAGTGCTCCGTGCCCAGTCGACGGCGGGCCCTGGGCTCTCTCTGGGAAACCCCCCCCTTGACAGAGTGAAACGCAGACATCGGTGAGACAGCGAGAACCACGCACAGCTTCCCCGGCTGGGCAGGCGCCAGGCAGGTGCCCGGCGAAGCAGGCAGGTCAGCACGCCCATTTACCTCCCCCGAAAGGGGTGCCCCAGGGACGACGCAAGGTCTGTTCCAACTCAGCATAAGATAATCAGGGCCTGCTCGATGGAGACTAATGAACTTGGCAGGAGATAGCAGGAGCGCCCTGAGGTGGCAGAAAGCGTGGACCAGACTCTTCCTTGGCCCGGCAGGTGATCTCCCCTCCACGGACTGGGAACTGTTCTCGCAGCCGCCCTTCGCAGCGTGGGGCGAAGATGCCCTCATGTGTGCTGCTGTCCTCGGCCGGCTCCATAGGACTCTAGAGGCTTCGGGCTCTTCCTGTCTTTCTGACGACTGCACTGATGTTCTGCATGCAGCGGGGGTTCTTGTGTGGGCTGCGCTGTTACAGAATGCACCTCCATGAAAGGGAAAGAAGGGGGTACCTTTTCCCCCGCCCCACTTACACGCAGCCACCTAGGACGACAAGCCCCAGTGAGCCCCAAACTGGACTTTCTGAGGGGCCTGCAGGGAACGGGGAGGAGCTTCGTGGCCTACACATCACAGGGTGCAGGCAGGTCTCTGACTCTTGGCTCCACCACCCTGCGACCCTGCCTGCACCCTGGTGCTGCTGGAGGGGGCACTGGGAAGGGGACATGGAGGTGTGGGGAGACGCGCAGAAGGGGCACTTGGACGAGACGCGTGGGTGAGTCCTGAGGGGAGGCTGTCCTTGGCAGACACGGCAGCTGCTGTCTTCATTTGCACTTTGATTTCAAATTCTCTCTCCCTCCGCCCATCTCTCTGGGACCTGCTTGAGCCCTTCCTTATGGCTCCCCGCCAGCAGGTAAAAGACTTGTGGCAAGATTCCAGGCCTCACTGGCCCCAGTTTGGGCAAACCCTATGAGACGGAGCATTTGCCCATGAGGAGAGGGGTAACAGGGAGGGGGTTCTGGAAAACTATTACTAGGAGTTATCCTTTCCTCGCTTCCCTCCTTACGCACATCAACTCTGTTAAAGAATCTCACACAATTTATTTTCTTTGCCTTTGTGCATGTGGATGGCTGAATTCCTTTTAGAACGTGCACCCCCTGAGCCGCTTGGGGTGCCTGTGGAGCCTCAGCCACCCACTAGCGTGAGCGAGAGGAGAGAGTGAAAACCAAGTGCACGCGGTCCTGGAAGGGCGGGCCGGGAGGTGCTGGTATCCGAGGCTTTTGACAGAGGACCCTCACGGCCCGCGAAACCGTCCTTTTTGACCCCGGCTGGCAGAGGACCAGCGCAGGGGAACGGGTGGGCGTTGCTAATTAACAAAGGCCCCTGGCTGCAGATGGCCTGCGGCTCCCTTCAATGGGCCCCAGTTTAGCCAAGCCCAGTTTCCTTGGGCAAAAGGAGAAGAATCACCTCACATTTACCGGTTGTGAGGGATGGGCTGAGAGGCCTCATCTAGAGAAGCGGGCGGAGGCCTGGAAAGCACGTGGGAGCATCACTCATGAGTCGCGCTGTTCGAGGTGGATAAAAGAGCCAGACAGTGCTGCGCCCTGCTAACAGGCTCCGGCCAACTTATTTCTGAGGAATTATACTGGATTCCTTGTTCTCAAAATGTAATGAACTAAAAGCCACGTGGGTTATTTTTCTTTAATTTCATGCCTCTTCTGTGCGTGCTGAAGAGCTCAGTCCAGAGCTCGGCAGACCCCGCACAGCCAGCTATGGTGTGCCGTCCAGTGCTGGCCAGGCCCGGAGGCCGCCCTGGCCTCTGCTCTGGCCGCTGAGCTGGCAGATGACGCCGTCCGGACTCCCGAAGAAAAGCATTAGCGCGGCTCCCTGTCCAGGGCGCGCCTCCCCAGCACCCACACCTGCTCCCGCGCCCCGCCGCGGCCTGCGCGGGCCTGGAGAGCCTCCTGGGCTGGCCACAGTTTCCATATTGCACTTCCCGGCCTGCTTGACTCTGTTTCCCCCGGACGTCTGCAGACGGTCGCGAGGCTCCCGCGCCGAATGAGCCGGCGGTCGCGGTCTTTCCAGCCGTCTTGCTCGTGACCAGCGGCTCGCCAGACAGCAGACAAAAACCACTTGTTTCCTGTTAGCGCCTTCATGTTTACACTCGGACAGCATCATTTCCTTCCAAGGACTACCAAGAATTCAGCGTCCTGGTGGCTCCGGCCTCTGCCCCCGAGCGCTGACCAGAGGACGCTCCTTCCAGGCCGCCTTCTCCTGCCGCGCCGGCACCCTGGCCCTGCCGCCCTGCCCGCCCGTGCTTCGCCGTGAGCTGAGTCTGAATCCAACCTGAAATGTTCTCAAGTTGTTGAAATTGCTTTTCTTGCCCGGCTGCGTGAAGGGGTTTTCTCCTGCTGAGCTATATCCTAACAGGGCCCTGGGCTCGCTGTTTTCTGCTTCTCTCTCGGCTGCTGCGTCTGCTCCCCCGAGTGACCGCTGCCCTGGGCACGGCATCTCCTGCGCCTGCTTTTGGACACCGCGGCCCGGGGCCCCGGAGCAGAGCCGAGCCGCGTCTCCCACGCTGGGGTCCGTGTCACTCCCGTGGCTGAACTTCCTCTACTCGTCCATCCGAGCTCCTCCAACGCCCGGGGCTGTCTGTAGTGTCCGGTGGGAGCCTGACCCTCCAGCAGGGATCTGGTTTCCCTCTGGGCGGTCACTTCCATTTGTTCTGGACCTTTGCGTGCCAGCAGCCTCGGGGACCAGGCCCACACAGCCCAGTTCTGTGCACTTGGCTTTCGGCTGTTGGGACACAGGCCAGGCCTCACTCTGGCCACCCCTTTCAGCCACACCGCTTTGAAGTGCTGGGCCCACCCTCCTCCTCACCTCCGGCTCCACCCATGGGGCGCAGTGCTCGTGCGCAAGAGAAGCTTCTCCTGAGCCTTCCCCTCCTCCATGGAGCTCCAGGGCCTGGGTAGATGGACCCACCCACCCTTTCGGGTGGGCACAACCGATCAGTGCTGGAACTCCTCTGCCTAAGAGCAGTTCTAGGCAGATGCTGCTTCAAGGTTTTGCAATGTATCTTCACAGCAAAGTAAAATTTATATTTCTTCAAGAATGTATAAAGTGCTAACAAATCCCCAAGACTTTGTACCTTCAAATCTGCAGCCTTGGGGCCAAATTTAGATTTAATAGATTTATCCGGAGGTTAGTTAAATGCTATTTCTCTATCAAGTGTGAAGGATGTGTTCTTTCGGTTTTCTGCAGGGTTTCTGAAGGGGTGTTTTTGCTGTTCTTTTTTTCTCTCCTCTCCATGAGCCTGTCCTCAATGGACATAATCCAGAGATGCATTCATTATGTTGGGCTAAAAATGCAAGGCTCACAAGCCACCTTCTGGCCTGGGGTGAGGTTGGGTGGTTTGGCTTCTCTGTTCGCTCATTTTGCAATTTATTGTCAAATTCAGCCCATCTCTCTCTGTGCGTCTCATTGTGCAAGTATCGAAATCTGTAGAAACGACCTCCTGGGATCTGGGGGAAAGGAGCTCGGTGGATTTCAGCCGAGTGGCCTGAAGGAAATCCTGGCCAGGATGGAAGGAGGCGGCTGGCATGCCGGGGACAGCAGGTCTGGGGTCACCAGAGTCCAGAATCCTCATGCTGGGACCAGAGGCTCGCGGGGACTAGGGACACAGTGCCCAGCCCAGGCAGGAGGGGCCTCTGCTTCGGAAAGGCAGCCCAGCTGCCTGGAGCCCCATGTGCAGAGGGAGGGCCAGGGAGAGACGCGGACAGACAGGTGTGATGCGGTGACAGGTGGATGAGGGTAGGAGCCAGGCAGGGAGCCGGTGGGGAATGGCCCAGGGTTCCCCGTAGATGGACATACCCATGAGGCTGGTTGCCAGTGGAGGGCTCTGCAGGGCGACTCTTGCTTCTTGCTGGGCACTGAGTTCCCCTTTTAGGCAGAATCCTGATTTTGTCCTCTGGCCTGTGATGCCTTAGGCCCGGAAGCGGCGCCCAGGCCGGGCCCTCCCGCGGTCAGCGGGCGCCGGAGGGTTTGCATGGAACCCGCGCTTCGCGCAGGCCTGGGGTGCCTCCTGTCTCTCACTGGGCAGGGGGCGAGCACGGCCCCCCGGGCTCTGCAGCGGGGCCACTGCAGGCGGGCAGGGCAGTGGAGCCATGGGAGGAGCGTCCCCCAGGTGGGCCCTCGCCCGCACAGCCTGTCCCCGCGGGCCTCCCCTCAGCGAGCCCCTCCGGGTCCTCATGAGCTTCTCACCTCAGTGACGGTCCCACCTCATGGTCTTCAAACGTTCCGAGAGAGCCTTTCACAGAAACATCTCGCCATTCCGCTGTTCCATTCGAAATTATTCTCCCGTCTCCCCCAGGAAAGGGACACAGGAGGCCCAGCCTTCTGGGCCTGGGGGGCACGGAGCCCACGGAGCCCACCGCCCGGTGCTCGCACCCCAGCCCTGCTCCCCACCCTGTCCTCTGCCCATGGGGCCCTTGCTGGCCCAGCCTGGCTGCCCGCCGTGCCCTGTGGCGCTGCCGCCCGGGCGGAGACACTCCCTGTGCTGACACTGTAGCGCTGGCTGATGGGGGGGGGGGTCCCTGAGACACGGCCAGTGAGTTATCAAACACCCCGTGCTCGCTCGATGCCGGTGCAGACACTGACAAGCAGGCGCCGGCCAGCGAGGACCCAGCGGCCACGGAGCCCCCACCTGCCCTGAGCGACGCTGCCCGCGCCTCCTGGGAGAGGCTGCTCCTCACGCCCTGGGGGGGGCAGGGGGCCGGGCTGAGCCTCTGGCCTCTCCCTGGGGCGCGCTGCCTGGATTCCAGGACCCCTCCCCGCTGCCTGCCGGAGCCCCCCAAACTTGGCCTTTGCTGCTAATTAAATCACGTGTTTGTTTTTTTATAATGTAGATTACACCCCCCCCCCTTCATCCGCAGTTACCTGCACTTAGCTTGAGTTTTGAGTGAACCTTCCTGCTTCTCACACGTCCCCGGGAGACCCCGAGCTGACCCAGCCCGCCCGTGGGTGGGTTCCCGGTGACCCCGACAGCGGGTCCATCCCACAAGAAGAGGCCAGGAGATGCTCCTGTTTGCCCTCCTGCCCTTGGACCCACCACATGGCAGGGAAGTGATGACCTTTTACTTCCGTCCCGGCCAGGCTCTCCTGGAGGACAAGGATGCTGCGCACCTCCCCACCCCAGCAGGCTGGCGCAGAGAACACCCCGCTGTTTTTGTTGAACTATATCCCAGGGGAGCAGTTTTTGGCATCCACTTAATTAATGGAAAAAATGTAATTCCTGTAAACCATCAACCTGCATCTAGAAGAGAAATCTGCAAGATCTGACACAGTAAAATGTGAGGCCTGCGTAATGAGGATGCTGGGGGCGGGGGCGGAGAAAGGGAACACAGAGCGAGGGCGCCCGACTTAGCAGAGCTCAGAAGCATCTGGAGGAAAGCGTGACGGAAGCTCGAGCTGTTCCCTGTGTCGGCGCCTCCGCCTGGAGCAGGAGGCCCGTCAGGGAGCAGCGCAGGGAGTGGCCCACCTGGAGGAGGGGCCGCTGCTCCACGGAGGGGCCCGAGACGGCCAGGTGCCAGAGCTGCCACCCACAAACCTCCACATGAAATCAAGCTTTTATGGAAACAGCTTTCACGGCACTGAGTGTAATTCAGGGCCGCAGGGTCTCGCTTCTCCGACGCGCGTTATCACACCCCGCCCAGCACCAAGCCACCCCGGACCCGCCACTTGGTCCGCTGCCCGCTCTCCTGCGGATGTCCCCGCACCCTCCTGCCGCGTAGCCTCGGTTCTAAAGCCACATTTCCAGGGTTTGCTTTTGTATTTCCAGGGTTTGGCAGTTCCTCCACGTGTTTCTTCTCTCTGTGTTGCACACGCGTGTGAGCCCATCCGGTCTCTCCGCCTGGCTCACTGAGCATCATCCCCTGTGGCCCCATGTGGCAGCGTTCACCGCTGTTATACTGAGCAGGACCCCACTGCGCCACAGACACATCTTCTCGGCCCACTCACTGCTGTTGGCCGCTTAGAGTTCCCCATGACTTGGCTGTTGTGGAGGGCGCCTCGGCGATCACGGGACAGCCTCTGAGTGCTCCTCAGGGAGACACCGAGGCGGACTTGCTGGGCCATGCGGAGGGCCTGTTGTCAGTATCCCGAGGGCCTCCGCTCTGTTTTCCATAAGGACTGGGCCGGCCTATATTCCCACCAGCGGTGGACGAGCCTCCTTTTCCTACACATTCTCGCCAACACTTGGTTCTCGTCTTTTGATCTGGGCCATTCCCACAGGTATGAAGGGGCATCTCTTACCAAAGAGCATTTTCCTTATGATATAGCCTGCTCGTGGGCTGGAAGAATTAGCATTGTTAAAGCTGTCAATTGATCCAAAGACCTAGACAGATTAGAGCCCTATCAAGGTTCCAGAGGGATCCTTCAGAGAGATCAAGCAAATATTACTGGAATGTATGTGGACCCTCAAAGATAACAAATAACCAAAGAAATCCTGGCAAAAAGACAAAGGATGGGAAATCGCGCCCCCAGCTTCAAACTATACTACAAACGTATAATAGTCAAAACATCATCATCCTGGAATGAAAATAGACACACAGACCGATGGAGTGGCATTGAGAGCCTGGAGAGAAACCCACACGTAACGTCTATGGGGCTTGAAGAAACACGGCAAAGGAAAAGACGAAACAACTGAAACGACCCTAAGAGTCCACAGAGCTGAGCTCCCAGGGTCCGGGAAGAGGAAAGGGGAGCGCCCAGGGGACGGTGGGGAGACGGCGGGCCTGTGACGGGGGCATGAGCCTGAACCCCCACAGCACATCCAGTCTTGGGCACCAAGGTCCCCTCGATCCAAAGGTGATGTAAGGAAAAGCCACGCAGGGAGAAACCTGCTCTCCCCGGGCTGGCGCCGGCGCCGGCCTCCCCTTCTCGAGACCCGTCCTCGTCAAAGGAGCAGAGACTGGGTTTTTCCATCCTTTTTTGAGACCCCAGACGCTGCCTTACCTCTCCCCAGAAGTCGCTGCGGCTTCCCGGCGCCTCTTCCCGGCGCCTCTCCCCGGCACCCCGCGGTCGCCCACTCACAAAATGAGTCCCCGAGACAGTCAGGCCCCGCGCGTGGACAGAAGATCCAAGCGGAGCCCCCTCCCCAGCGCAGGCCCACCGCGAGCGGACCCAGAGGTGCTTTCTGGGTTTCTGCGCATTTTCCACGGCACCTGCGCCCGAAAACTCTTCCCAACTACTTGATCCCCCAGCAAAGGAGACTTCCACGAACCCGTCAGCTCCTCCTCGAGTGTTGTAGTCACCCCCAAAATATTCCAATTACTTAACTGTGAGCCACTTCCATCCTCAAAGGATTGTGATTTCGTGATTTAACATTAGAAGATTCTCTATCCTCAAAGTCCCCTTCCTGGGCTGATCAGACGAATCTTGATCTTTCCGACATTAAAGATGAAGCAGGTGTAAGCATTTAATTGGAGAACATCCAAAGGAAAGGTTCTGAAGACTCCGTCACTCTCTTCACACCGGGCTGACCCTACTTAGCAAGGCTGTTTTATTATTTTTTAAGAAAATAAAATGCCTGTTGGAGTAAACAAAGTGTTTTTGTGTTCTTTCTTAGTTTCTTCAAATATTCTGAAATGGTAGGATGGAGCTAGTCTGTGCATAAGACGCTAAGCTGGCATGCTCGTCACCAGGGAGTTCTGCCTTATCTCCTTTTTGGAGAAATTGCTTCACATTCGAAATTGTATTTTTTGAATATTGGGTATTAAGTGCTTGTCTTTTATCAGTTCGTTCCTCACACACACACAGACACGCATGCACACACACTCTCAAGGACTTTGGAAAAGTGTATTTTCCATTATTTGGAAGTAACATCTCTTAGTTTAATCATGAAAGATGTAGATTTCATATAAAAATAATTTAAAATAATTCTTTCACGACTGTATTTCTCAACTCCAACATAGTTTCTGGTTATATTGTTGTTCATTTAAAAAAAAAAATTAGCAATGTTAACTCCTAACACGCTGTTCCTTTGGCACCAGTTTGTTTCATGTTTTCAATTATTTGTAAATCCTGCTGAAATATGACTCTTTCCCTGCTCTGATTTCATTTATCTTTACATCTGTGATTTTTTCAAAGAGGCAGATTTTAAAACTTTTTTATATTGAAATAATTATAAACCACAGAGGTTGCAAACACTAGTAGGCAGAGGCCTGCAACCCCGCACCCAGGTTCTGCGGATGCTAACGGAAGCCCCCGGGCCCGGCTCCGGGGCCTCAGAGCTCTGGACCTCGCCCCTGCCTCCCGGCTTCTGCGAGGCATAGACGCCGCGCCTGAGGACTCAAGTGGAATTCAAGACTGTAATGAGAAACATTTTTAAGGGCATCTAATTAAAATATGTCCTCTAGTTCTTCCAAATATAACTAATTAAATTCGTGCAGTCACAGTCATCCGAGGCTTCGACACACGGGGAGTCGCTTGAAAACGTGCAGCTGCGTGATGGGACACGCAGCTCCTGCCCCCATGTGCTTCCCGGTGGCGGAGAAAGAGACACGGGTCCCCCCGTTCAGGCTGGGGGAGTCTAACCCGCAGGACTTTGTGGCTCCAGAAAGGTCTTTTCTGAGTTAAGTCTGTTCACCACAGAGTAGTCGGGGGCGATGCTGAGACAGCAGACAACGCCAGGAACAAGCGGGGAGTGACCGTGTAGGCGGCCAGAAAATAACCAGCTGTTGCTGGGGGAGGTCAGGGAGGCCTGTGCTCTGCGGGTCAGCGCAGAGTTGGTTTGGTTTGGTGTTTTTTTAAGACTAGAAAAGAAACAAAGCCCCAAGGAGTGTCCGCCGGGGAGCCCGGCAAGGGGACCGCTCCAGGGTGGGGGGCTGTGGTTCTGGGTCCCCTGGATCAGAACCTGGGTGTCAGCTGGACTGGACCGTCCTGCTCATCATCGGCAGAGCCGAGAACAGGCATTTGACCTCCGCGTTGGATGGTTCTCAAACAGGACAAATGACAGGTATCTCCAAACCGAAGGGGACCCGGGACCCAGGGACACCTGACCGAGAAAGAAGCGAAGGGCTTCGTCACGGGGCTGTTGTGAGCAGAAAGCGGCTGTGGAAAAGGCAGGGCATGTCTGAGGGGGCCGAGCCCTAGTAAGTGCCGAGCCTTTTCCTTTGATGTTCTCCTGCGAAATGCTTACACCGGCCTAAGCCTTTCATGTCGGGAAGATCAAGATTTCTCTGATCTGTTGCCACCTTTATCCTCCACCTCTCTTAAAGCCATGCAGCTTCTAATCTGGGTGTGGGTCCCTGGAGGGCCTCCGGTGGCCGTGGACTTGTTCCAGCGATGTCACGGGCTGGCACGCGTGTGCGCAGATGGGCCACGGCGCAGTGGACAGTCTCGGCGTCACCGACTGCCGGGGACACGCACATCAACCCACAGGGGAGCCCTCGCCCCGTGAGAAGGGTCCTCATCACAGCGGACAAGTGCTGCCCAGGCGTCGAGGCCGGGAACGCTCACGCGTTGTGGGGGTGTCCTTGTGGCAGCCTCAGTTGAAAATGGAGTGGCGATTCCTCACAGAGACCACGACGGGACTGCGGTGGCCCAGCAGCGCCCCTCCTAGGCACCTGCCCAACGGGGATGAAAACTCTGACACAAAGTACTTCCGCTCCTGCACTCGCGGCCGTGGACTCGTGAGGGCCGAGCCACGGAACCACGCCAGGGCCGGTCCCCAGCAGCCGCAGGAGGAAGTCAGGGGCCGTACAGGCAACGGCTGCCCCTCGGCTACTAAAATGATGAGACGGTGCCTTTGGCAACGATACCGATGCCCTTGAGGTGACCGCACAGAGCGAGTCGGAAAGGGAGCGAGAGAGTCACGATGGTGTCACTCTCATGTGGGTCAGGAACCAAAGAGAACAAACTGGCGAAACGGAACAAGAAACACTTAGACTCTGAGAATATGGCGGCGACCCGGAGGGGCAGAGGGCGGGGAGATGGGGCGTGTGGGGCCGGGCTCCGGGGGAGTGAGGGAGCCCCACGTGTCGGGTGAAGCTGTCCTCCCGGGAATATCATCATGACAACGATTGACCCGTCAGCCAAGTGTGATTTTTAAACACTCTGAAATGAACCCAACGTGTGTGTTTAACTCCCGGAGCGCATGAAAGCAGCGGTGACTTCACCGGGAGGGAGGTGGCTAGGAGAGGGGCACCGCAGCTAGCCCGGCCCTGCGGCCCTGCCGAGGGGTCCTGGGGGCCCTGGGCCCTCTGCTCCCTGCTCACTTCTGCCCCCACCTCCATCCGTCCCTCGGAACGAGGCTCCTCGGAGGTGGGTCTCCCACGACTTACCCCCCAAACCCCAGACGGCGTTTCTTGCCTTTATGGCCGGGACCCCGGTGCTGCCGTGTGTGACATCCCGGCTTCGGCAGGAGCTGAGTGGGGCTGGCCCCCCGCGGGCAGGACCGGTCTCCGCTGGGAGAGCTGCTGACGTTTTCTGACGGAACACGCATTGCAACAGCGTGGTCAACACAAGTATTAACTTATGAAGACATTATTAGAGTGACTATGCACATAAAAGTGAAAATTACATAAGGATCCTTAATGACCATATGCATGTTCATGCCGTGTGCATTCTGGGAAGTACAAACTTCAAAAGGACCCTGTCACATGATGCTTTTCATTAAGATTACATGTTGTGTAGTGACAGATAAAAATTACATTTCAGTATTTTCTGCATTTCAAATAGATCAATCAACTTAAGATTTTATGCTCTCTTTGATCAGCTACTGAGAATTAATTTATTGTTGTTTCATCATTTCCAGAACTGAGTAGAGGATTTTAAAGACTAAGAGGGAAAGAGATTTGAAGAACAGTTTCAAGTGAGAATTTTGCCTTTACCTTATCAGCGTCCTAGCCTCTACACCGCTGCGAAAATGAAAAAGTTATGTTCATCAAAACCCTAATGTGTGTTAAATCCCATGGTTTGCAGAATAAAAAAGAAACGAGGTTAGGATGTTTGCCTAAGTTTCTTGGTTTTTTTCAAAAGTTGGACATTTTTGTGTTTCTAATCTCACACGGTGGCACCTGACGTATTTCTCTGGCTGACAGACATTTGAGCTCCTAAAACCTCTGTGAAGAATGCATTTTTTTTATAATTTATTTTTGTTATTTTTAAACAACATTTGCTTCCCCCACCCCCTCAGGGGGGTCCCCATAGAGTCTCCTTCCCCAGGGCACCCGTGCCCATCACCCCAGCCCCCTGGGCTCCTCCCTCCCGCCCTCCGATCCCCCTCCCGCCTCCTCCCTGCAGGACGTCTCTGGTTTATGATTGTCTGTTTTTTGCTCTGTTGTGTTCTGTACTGTTACTATTTTTCTACACTGATGTCTTACTGGGTTCCCCTACATTCCTCCTAGAAGTGAAGCCATCTGATATTTTTCTTTTTCCTTCTGGCTTATTTCACTGAGGGTAATTCCTTCTAGTCCATCCCCGTTGCTGCGAATGGCAGGAGTTTATCTTTTTTGATGGCTGAGTAATATTCCATGGTGTACATGTGCCACATCTTCCTCATTCAGTCATCTATTTTTGGGCATTTGGGTTGTGTCCAGGTTTTGCCTGTTGTAAACAGAGCTGCAGTAAACAGAGGGGTGCAGGTGCCCTTTGGAATCAATGCTTTTGTGTCCTTGGGGTAGATCCCTAGGAGTGGAATTGCCGGGTCCTCTGGTAGCTCCATTTTTAGTAGAGTGAAAAGCTACTCAAAATAATCAACCAGCTCAGTAAAGTAGCAGGGTGCAAAATCCACACCCAGAAACCAGCCGCCTCCTGCACACCGCCAGCCTGAAGAAGAAGAATCAAGGACACCGTCCCTTTCACAACTGCCACACACAGATCCAGTGCTTGGGCGTGCGCCGAACAAAGGAGCGCCTGTCCCGACCCTGCCGGGCCGGGCTGTCGGGACGCGACCACCAAGGCCGAGCCCGGCCGTGCGCCCCGCTGCGCCTCGGGCGCCCGCGGGGAGCAGAACCACCGCGGCTCCGCGCCGGGGTTGGGGTTCCCTGTTCTGAACCCCGGTGCAGACCAGGCGGCCTCTGGGCCTCCGTGCCCCGAGAAAAGAGATGCGCCCGCGGGCTCCAGGCCCAGGGCGGCTGGGGCGCTCCCGCCAGGCAGCGGGGCCGTGGCACGAGGAGCCGGGGCGCACGAGGTGGCTGCAGGGAGGGGGCGGGACAGGCCCTGCCCACGCTGGGGTCTTGCTGGAGGCACCCCGGCCCAGCGACGGCTGTTGGGAGGGGGCGGGTGAGAGGCAGACGCGGCGCCTCCTGCAGCGCTTGCGACCAGGCTGCGGCCTGTGCCGGGAGGGAGGCAGTTTGGGGCGGGATTGGGCGGTTTGGCTGAAAAACGGCGAACAAGCGCAGAAGCGACGCGTGCGCACTTGGGTGCAAGGGCGGCAAGGGGTTGACCCTCGCGCCCTCGACAGCGAAGCTCGCGCTCCCCGCCGGCGGCTGCATGTGGGCTTTGCGAGCCGCTGCTCCGCAGGGTGGACGCTCCGCAGGGTGGACGCTCCGCAGGGTGGACGCTCCGCAGCCTGGACGCTCCGCAGGGTGGACGCTCCGCAGGGTGGACGCTCCGCAGCGTGGACGCTCCGCAGGGTGGACGCTCCGCAGGATGGACGCTCCGCAGCCTGGACGCTCCGCAGGGTGGACGCTCCGCAGGGTGGACGCTCCGCAGCGTGGACGCTCCGCAGGGTGGACGCTCCGCAGGGTGGACGCTCCGCAGCCTGGACGCTCCGCAGGGTGGACGCTCCGCAGGGTGGACGCTCCGCAGCCTGGACGCTCCGCAGGGTGGACGCTCCGCAGGGTGGACGCTCCGCAGCCTGGACGCTCCGCAGGGTGGACGCTCCGCAGGGTGGACGCTCCGCAGCGTGGACGCTCCGCAGGGTGGACGCTCCGCAGGGTGGACGCTCCGCAGGATGGACGCTCCGCAGGGTGGACGCTCCGCAGGGTGGACGCTCCGCAGGGTGGACGCTCCGCAGCGTGGACGCTCCGCAGGGTGGACGCTCCGCAGGATGGACGCTCCGCAGGGTGGACGCTCCGCAGGGTGGACGCTCCGCAGGGTGGACGCTCCGCAGGATGGACGCTCCGCAGGGTGGACGCTCCGCAGGGTGGACGCTCCGCAGGATGGACGCTCCGCAGGGTGGACGCTCCGCAGGATGGACGCTCCGCAGGGTGGACGCTCCGCAGCGTGGACGCTCCGCAGGGTGGACGCTCCGCAGGATGGACGCTCCGCAGGGTGGACGCTCCGCAGGATGGACGCTCCGCAGGATGGACGCTCCGCAGCCTGGACGCTCCGCAGGGTGGACGCTCCGCAGGGTGGACGCTCCGCAGCGTGGACGCTCCGCAGGGTGGACGCTCCGCAGGGTGGACGCTCCGCAGCCTGGACGCTCCGCAGGGTGGACGCTCCGCAGGGTGGACGCTCCGCAGCCTGGACGCTCCGCAGGGTGGACGCTCCGCAGGGTGGACGCTCCGCAGCGTGGACGCTCCGCAGGGTGGACGCTCCGCAGGGTGGACGCTCCGCAGGATGGACGCTCCGCAGGGTGGACGCTCCGCAGGGTGGACGCTCCGCAGGATGGACGCTCCGCAGGATGGACGCTCCGCAGGGTGGACGCTCCGCAGGGTGGACGCTCCGCAGGGTGGACGCTCCGCATCGTGGACGCTCCGCAGGATGGACGCTCCGCAGGGTGGACGCTCCGCAGGGTGGACGCTCCGCAGGATGGACGCTCCGCAGGGTGGACGCTCCGCAGGATGGACGCTCCGCAGGGTGGACGCTCCGCAGCGTGGACGCTCCGCAGGGTGGACGCTCCGCAGGATGGACGCTCCGCAGGGTGGACGCTCCGCAGCGTGGACGCTCCGCAGGGTGGACGCTCCGCAGGGTGGACGCTCCGCAGCGTGGACGCTCCGCAGGGTGGACGCTCCGCAGGGTGGACGCTCCGCAGGGTGGACGCTCCGCAGCGTGGACGCTCCGCAGGATGGACGCTCCGCAGGATGGACGCTCCGCAGGGTGGACGCTCCGCAGGGTGGACGCTCCGCAGCGTGGACGCTCTGCAGGGCGGAGCCGGAGGACGCGCGGGCAGAGGCCTCCACGCCCGCAGAGCTGAGTGAAGCGCGAGGCAGAGGCCCAGGAGCAGCGGGGGCGGAGCGGCGGCCCCGCCCAATCTCCAAGCCGTGGGCTGCGCTCCGGCCCCGTGTGGCGAGCGGAGACAGAGCGCGGTCAGCGCGGGCGCCGGCGCCCAGGCCTCCAGCCCCGGTCCGCGCGTCACCGGCAAGGGCTCGCCGGCTCCCGCCCTCCAGCGCGCCTGCAGCCTCGACGCTCACGCAGGCCCCGGACAGGAACAACCTCCGGCCGTTTCCCGGAGGGGGCTGCGCAGCAGCGGTTCCTGCTCGAGGAGGTCTCCGTGGGCGACGCCGTGTCCAGGGCAGCAGGGGCGGCCGCCCAGGCCCGCTTCCTTCCCGGAGCAGAGCCGGCCACAGGCCTGGGCGCGGCTTCTGCCAGATGCCCTCACACGGGGCCTCAGCCAGCCTGGAGCCAGAAAAATACCGCCTCAGTCTCCACATCTGTGAGCCGGGCTCGCTCCCCCAACTGGCAGAACGCTGGGAGGGTTAAAATCCCCAAGACGCGATCTGTTCCCAGCGAGGGCCGTCCCAGCGATGGGGTGGAGCCTGCATGCGCCCGGGCACCCTGAGGCGAGGGTTGTCTTCGGGAATAACTCGGGAGTGCTCTGTTAGGGGGTGTCTTGCTATGTTTTTGAGACTGCAAATTGGTTTTTGGTCAGTTAAACCTGTTTTAAAGTAAGATATAATATGGAAGTCCCGCCTATAATTTGATAATCTATTTAGAAGAAAACCTATCCATTGAGAAGAGAATCTGCTTTATACAGGACTTTCAACGTCGTTGGGTATCAGGCCCTTGTGATATTTTCTTCCTCCGCTTCTTGTTGAAAATCATGGATTTCTAGAAGTTGGCCTCCACCTTGCAAGTATATCCAGCCAAGAAGAATTTTAAAAACTGCAACTTTGAGTAGAAATAATTTTATGTTCATTTCAAAATAATGATGCATTAGAAACCTGAATGGAGCTATGAAAACTTACATCCCACCCCCTGCCACGGACTCTGCTTCTCCGCAGGAAGCAGCCGTGTTCTGAAGACCAGGAGCCTGGGTTGCGCGCTGGAGGGAGGGGGGCGGAAGCCATTTGTCTCCCGGGGTTTAGTCTTCCGGCTGCCAGTGACGGCTGTGGCAGGTGACCTTGTTATAGGGCAGCCCCGATATTGAACGGGTGGCCTGGCTGTGGGTCCCCACCCGCGCTTACAAGGGACTTATGAATACTCCACGGCAGGCACACACAAAAGGTTCATAAAAGGTTTAGTTACAAGGGAAAAGGAAATAAGGAAAATGTACAACTCAGGGAGGAAATAGGAAATAAAGTCTTTCATGCGTCCCACCCGATCCGCCGACCTGGAAACCCAAAAGCACTCTCCGAGCTGGCCGGATGCTGCGAGATGGCGGAGAGCCAAAATGGGGGACCCCCCCCAAAGCCCACTTGTCTGGTTTTATACCAACCTGGCTGCTGAACCCCACCCTCAGGTCCCAGCCACCTTCCCTGTGGTGGTGATGGGATTTGGGGTTCCCAGTGTCTTTGGCTTTGGCCTGGGGTGGGGGTGGCGTCCACAAAGCCTGTATGGAATTAGCTTGAGGACATCCTTTCCCCCTAACAATTTCAGTAGCAGTTAATGTAACAAAACTGTGCTTTCAGGTGGCGCTGGCATTTGGCACTGCCAAGCCTGAGAGCAGATGGAGCCGGTCAGGCCGCGGGAGCTGCTCTAGCACTGCTCTCCACGTGAGGGCCACGTGACAGACACGTCGTGAAAACATGCCTTCACGTGGAAATCTGCACTGCTTGCATGCTCGCTCATAGCATGTATGTGCTTATAGATAAGGATACCTGAAATGACATGAGACCTGTCACAAGGCATGCGCTCTGGAGGTACCAAAGAGGATGACCTACACACTTCTCTGCATCTTTCTGTTGGGCCTTCTTGAAACTTAAAGGGAAGCAGCTATTTCCGTCCTAAGCGGCACTCCACAGCCTGAGAGGCAGCAGGCTCTTTCAAAACCCATCAAGAGTCGGAGAGTTTAGGACCCTTTCTGTCCAAGCCCTCAGGCTTGCGCTAATGGTTGGGGGAAGCCGCCTGAGGAAATGGAACTTACAATTCCTGTTAACATCAGTGAAGATAAATGTTCACATTGAATTAAAGAATGATGGTCTCAGAAGGAAATGGCTCCTTGAGGTTTTAATCCATCCACGAGGACGTTAAGTCTTTGTAATTCCATCAGCATTCGGAGTCTGTTACTAGGAGAAACGGATCTTAAATGGTAGCGATGCCTGCTCTCTCGGGCTGACGTTTCTCTCGTGATTTAGGAAGAACACACCTGCTGTCTTTCATTTTGTTGTAATTGCTTTTCAATAAAAATATTTCACCCAACGGTTACTCGGCAATTGTCTGACCCTTCAAGCCCTTCTTTCCCTCTCGTGACGCTGCTCTCTGCTGCCCTCAACATTTCAGCCGGTGCGCGTGGACAGGGAGACAAACACTCTAATCCCATTGGGCTTTATCTCAGGACGCAAGCAGAGGGGGAGAGAAAAGCACTGGGGGGAGGGTGTCGGCCTGCGCTTGTGAACTGAAGAGACAGGACGCTCCTACTGGCCCTCCAGGCCTTGACCCGGGACAAGAGCGACTGGAGTGTCATAAATGGGAAGGTCTGTATTCAAGGGCATCACTGTTAAGCCCTATAAATGCCTTGATTTGTAACTGTGGGGGACACTGTTTACACGACTGGACAACTCTAAACTGGGAGCCGGGCAATTTCCTGAAAAGCATTCTAGTCTCTGAGAAGACAAAGCAGTTTTGCCTCATATATTTCAGGGTTCCTGGATTCCTCAGGCGATGCTGGGGCCTCTTCTCCTTGCTGGGGTGCTGGCCTACGCTGGTCTGAACGCTCGGGATGGAGTGGGGCACACAGGCTCTCTGCCGCCCGCCTGGGTCTCTGGATGGACAGAGTTAAAGCACCAAGTGCGGGAGGGGGGAAGCGACCCCGCTTTGTGCGGGGCACGGAGAGGCAGGCTCTCCCCGCTAGTCCCCTGCACCCCTCGGAGCCCCTGGCCGTGAAGGACACTGCAGGAATGTGGGGTGTATGTTTTCTAGCGCGATGGGCTGTGGCCGCTGCCAGGGAAATTGCTGTAACCCCCAGGATGGAAACTGAGCCCGGATTCCACGCTACACAGAGATCTGCTGGTTTAGATGTGACTGGATCATGTTTCGTCAGATGATGATCTCCTGGAAGCTGTTTCCCCCCTGCTTCGCCAACAGCGATGTCTGCGTCTGGACTGTTAGTTGTTCCCGTGTGGACATGACGCGGGGTTACATCTTTGCTCCTCTGTGCGCGCCCACCCTTGAGATAACGTCATGTCTCTCTCCCCCGGCAGCCGGGCATTGGCTGCGGTCGCAGCGCGCTCCTGGGACCGCCGACTGCAGCTCAGAGGACCAGGCCTTGCAGAGCCCCGAACACCCCCTGCCTTTGCAGGCGCCCTGGGAAGCTTTCTTCGCAACATCAACACACAACGTGAAATCAATACTGGTCTTGCTAGAAGGACATTTTGTAAACGTTTCTAAAAGCTTTTGTTTAGCAAATTTAGTTCATTTCATGCCCAAGGGTTTCCCCCTTCAGGGCTGAAACCCTGTTGTCTCCACTCGGTCTCCACAGTCACAGCCTCCCTCAGGACGACACTCCTCACTCCTTCCCGCGCGGGGCTCCACCTGCTTCCCGCCAGCAGACTCGGCGCAAGGCCCTTCCCTCCAGCCCTTCCCTCCCCTCGCCCCGGCTGCGCCCTGAGCTTATTCCTGGTCCCCGGCGTGGCCAGCCTGTTTTCTCTCTGTGTTTACATTCGCTGGTGCTGATATTTAAGGGCTTCGAAGCCGCCCCTGCTGATTAAAATGGTCTCTTAAAAAACACAAAGCATCTCATCCCAAATCACGTTTCCTCAGATGTGATTTATGGAGAGACGCTGGCAGGCCGACCCCCTCCCCCACACCCACAGAAAGAGCCGGCCTGGGGGGCTCCTCCCAGCCAGCCTGGGGGGCACCAAGTGGGCGTCTCCTGTCCAGAGGCCGCCTTCGGCAGCTCAGAGGGTGTCCTTGTGCCCCGTGGGTGACGGCTTGTTTCTTTTGAAACATTGGTAGCTCATCTGCTTTTATAAACATTAAAAATTGTCTTAGGGGAAAGGGAAAAGGACATTTAGAACATGCTGTCAGGACAATCATGAATAAAAAGGTCTGTTAAAACACGCCGCATGGACCGCGCGTGCAGGGAGTGCCGCATGATACGTGTGCACATGCACGCTGCGTGCAGCGCGTGTACAGGTGGGCTCCGACAGGGGTTACGGAGCCTGTCACACCAGCGAAGCAGCCCTCACTGTGCACCCACCCTCCCAGCAGGGCTCCAGGAGCCCCGCCCGGTCCCGCCCCTCCTGTGCCAAGCCCTCCTGGCCTGTGCGGGAGGGTGAGATCTGAGGGGGGAGTCACCCCGGGTGATTCTCCCTGGGGTTGTCTCCTTTCCTGAGATGGAATCAACACTCCGCTGTCTCAGGAGGAAGAAAACAATCTATAGAAAGCGGGTAGCTCCTGTGCAGGCAGGGCAGGGCAGGGCGGTGTGGATGTGCCCCCGAGCACCTTACACAAGAGTATCTCCTCCCGCGGGCCGTCCCCGCCCTGGGGTCCAGAGTCTGGCCAGTCCTCCTCGGGTGGGTGAGGACGACCCTGGGGGCCACCCAACCGCGGTTTCTTTGGAGACAAGGGGTGGGGGGCTGCGACAGGGGCTGGGGGGCTCGCCAAGGGTCTGGCTGCCAGCCTGGGTGGGCCCCGGCCCTGCCCTGGGCAGAACACGGACTGGCCATGAAGCGTGGCGCTCGGGCTGCACCTCGCCCAGGGTACTAAAGGCAGTGGAGCCCAGGCCCGGCCCGAGGCTCAAGGTCTGCAAGGCGGTGCCGCGGGGTTTCCCTGCCAGCGCCGCGCCCCGCCCGTGCCCTCCATGAACCCCTGGGGAGCACTGGGGAACCCTGGGGAGCCCTGGGGAGCACTGGGGAGCGCTGGGGAGCCCTGGGGAGCTGTGGGGAGCCGGGTGCGGCCCAAAGACTGACCGCGCGCTCCTTGTGCCAAGCGTTTGCGCCTCCCAGAGGCGCCTGCGAGGCCCTTCCCTGTAGTTATTGGAAGCAAATATTGTCTAAAAAATGTAAAAAACGATAAATGTTAAAATAAAAAAAATCTAAAAAAATAAAAAAAAGAAAAGAAAATGTCCAATAAAAGCCCAGCTCTCCCGGAACCACAGCTGGGCGGACGCGTTGCAGGTTTACATAGACTCTGAACAGTCCAGTGTCTCTCCTGCAGACTTATAGCGGGATTCTGCTTCAGCCCAAAGATTTCGCTCTTTCCCGGCCGCCGTGCGGGCCCCTGTTCAGCACAGCTCCACGCTTCGGGGGGTTGCAGCTTTTCTGGACAGTATTTCTGAACATCACCAAAGTCTTCGTGCTGCTCTAAAGCAGGAAAATGTGACTCCGGGTACAGGGTACCGCAGCCTCTTCAATAGCCCAACGATGTGGAGAAGACCCTGGACGGATCACCCGTGCCCGCGCAGGAGGAGAGCAACGTGGCAGGAGGCCAGCGGGGAGGCCGTCTCCACCCCAGCGCACAGCGCGGCCTGGCGCCCCTGTGCAGCCACCTCCGTACAGGAGAAGTCAGTCCCCCCGCTGCTGAAGGCTGTGGCATTTTTAGATTAACTGTGTTGTCAAAATGTTTAAGGTATGTAATTCCTTTGATCAAGGGCGTTTAAAATGCAATTTAACATAAGTCTGACATTTAGAACTTTTTAAATGTTAGAAATAATACGCCTGATTCATGTGCTAACCCGCCACAGCCTCGCCCCCTGCGTTTACCCGCACGGAACGGGGTGGGAGAGCCGCGTTGTCTGTGATGCGATGGTCAGATTCCTCCTGGAAAGATTTAAAATGTGCATCACTCACAGGCTCCAGCTGGGTGGCAAGCCCTGCCCTCCTCACCTTAACGAAGTAAAAAGGAAAAAGAGGGAAGACAAGAGGAATCCGTGGGTGGGGCGTGGGGCGGAGAGGAGCCGTGGCAGGGCCTGAGCCTTGTGCAGGGGACGTGCCTGCGCCTGGGCCAAACCCCGATGAGGGCAGGTGGGGAGGCTCTCGGGGCTGCTGGCTCCCGACTTGCTTACTAGACATCCGAGCTGATGTGTGACGCGGGCAGCTTAGACACGGTCTGGAGATCGGAGCAGCTGGGGTTGTGGCGATTGATCCGGGCGTTGCTCACAGTCGGGACACTGGGCGCATCAGCTAGGGGTGCAGATGAAGAGCAAGGGGGGTGCATGGGCGAGGGACCAAGGGCCGGCGGTGGAGAAGAGTGGAGCATGACAGCTTGAACGCTCAGAGAAGGGCTTTCTGAAGTGGAAGGGGCCACGGGAGAGGACGAGAGGACAAAGAGCCAGTGGAGAGCGCGAGCTGCAGGTGCACATGTGGTGGCTGACTTGGGCGACAGCCTCAGGGTGGGGGGCCCCGAGCCGAGCCTGTCCCGTCTGAGCCGGGTCACAGCCCGCGGTGCCGGTGCCGCTGCTCACCTCTGCTGCTGCGATTTGTCTTCTGATCTCTTTATCCGCTTCTGATTCACTGGGCGTGTCCTGGCTTCCGCCTGCATCTGCAGGGAGCACACCCTGTGGTGTGTTTCTCTGTTCTCACACGCGGAAATATAATCATCGGTGACCCTTTCATTGGTCCTCAGTTGATCTGACCTGTTAATCCCAAGTGGGCTATTGCACTTTTATGTAGGGTTGACAAACATAATTAAGATATTTGACAAAGTCTTCCAAAACAAAACAGTCTGTCTTGTTGGCTTGGCCTTCGCAGCGATGCCCCTCTGTCCCCACAGCTTTCTGCAGGATTTGGTGGGGTCTTTGCCCTCCGAACAATCTAGAAATGCAACAGCGTTTGATTTCTTCCCAATGAAGACCAACCTCTAGAAGGAAATCAGTCCTCACAACTGGGTCTATGCTCCTGAAGTGCCCAGGAAATAATCTGCTTTAAGGATTCTTCCAGGACAGTTACGCGCCTTGCACTTGAGGGACATCTGTCCTCGCCAAACCCCTGGACCCCATCCCTGCCCTGCGCCCCCCTCACCCTAGGGAGCCCAGGCTGCACAGGAGCCTGTTCCTGCTTCTAAACAGATTTACACCTGAAAGGGATGTAAATAACCGTCCTTAAATAAAGCCTCAAAGCGGGCGTTTTTGTGTGAGGACGCAGGCCATTCTGAACAATGACTCGGCCAATGCCCCAGACACTCAAAACACATTTGAAAATAACTTTCTGCCTTGTTCCAACCGACCTCACTTACACGCGCGCTCGGCCCAGCGCGAGCGGGGACGTCATCGGTCCCTCTGCTATTCAGCGGGCCGGCCTCGAGTGACTTCTCCTGTGGGGACACGCGTCCTCGCCGGGCGTGTTCTCCCGGGCTCCGCCTGCAGCCGCACAGCCGTGCAGGGCTCTTCTTCCCAAAGGAGCACTGCGCTTCCTTCAGGGAGGAGGCCCTGACGAACCTGGCCAGGCTGGAGCCCACTGACGTGTCTTCCTGGTTGTGTTCCAGCCGCCTCCCTCCCGCGCCCGCGCTGCTCCTGCAAACGCGCTCCTCCTGCTGGCGCAGAAACCTGCCCCGGCTTTCCCAGCTTTCCCAAGGTTAGGCTGTCCCAACCCCGCGAGCTGAGTGGCTGCCTCCTCCCTCCCCACAAGAAGAGCATCCTGAGCAGCAGGAGGGCGTGGGGGAAACTTCTGGCCCTTTACGCTGTGCCAAAGATTTCTGCTTGCTCAGTTACTCGGCACTGTAGGCGGACGTCTGAGGGTCTGTCCTCGCCCTCGCCGCCGGTTGCAGCTGTCTGCAGAAACCTCCCATTCTGTGGGAATCCCAGAGGCCAGAGTGCCTGGGGGCTTTGGAGGCCTTGGAGAGGAGCCCTCTGGCGCATCCCCCCAAAGCCTTAGTTATTCACTGGATGTGCGCCGGGTCCTTCCCCGGGCTCAGGGAGCACAGCCTGCAGTGTTTCCCTTCCTCAGAGCCTCCAGGGGGCACCACAAGTGACAGGCATCATTATCCAGAAACTCTACACCTCACATTAAATATCAGTTATTTTTAAATTTAATGGCAGACGAACAAAATATTAGAATGTGGGGGAAATAATGCTAAAATTTTATAGCCCTTAAAAAAACGAACGCCTGACTATGTCTCGGGTTTGGGGACTCTTCGATCTCCCTTTATTCTCAGGGATAATTTCCAGACACGGAGCTAAATGGATCAGCTGAGACACAGAGCGAGCTTCTGCGGGAGCGGTTATGAAACTCACGTAGAGCCCAATCGCTCTTTTTAATTCTCGTTTTTTCCACCCACTAAATCATTACCTTCATTAACAGTGATTAAAACTAAGCCTGGAAGCCGGCGAGGTGGATGGAGTCTCACATCTCTCTAATGACTGCAGGCCAAAGTACCCTTTCGGGGACGGGAGCCCCTCGGAGGCCGAGGACGCAGAGGACGAGGGGCAGGGCGGGCGGAGGGGGCCCCTCTCCACCCCGGGCTGCCCCGCCCGCAGCCTCAGGTGTGGGAGCCCAGCCGTGGGGGGGGGGGGCGGGGGGGACTGTGAGCAGGCGCCGTGGGGGGACGTCCTCAGTGTCCTTGTCCTCAGACTGAACGTCGAGCCTCACACGGCTCGGAAATTCATCCCCACTTTAGCCCAGAGATGCTGGTGAGAACGGAGCCGAGTGGCCAAAGGGAGGTTGAACCCTTTGCCTCCGTGACGGGGAACATCGCCGGCGCCACACGCGACTTTCTGAGCTGTGGGGGCGACACCCGCGCTTCACGGGAGCCGGAGGGTGGAGATGGGGCTCGGAAACGTGGGTGACGAGAGGACCTGCGGGAGAACCGGGCCCCGCCTGTCGAGGGTCCGTTTTGAAATGAGGGTCATCGTAGAGGCACCTCTCGACCTTTAAAATTTGACAACCCCCTCCAAAGCCACGGCAGGACGCTGAGCACCCCCTCAGTGTCGCCTTAGACGGCCGCGCCCCGCAGCTGTCGACGCCGAGTTAGCCCCGTCGTCACGCGGGGTGCCAAGGACGGAGCAAGGAGGGCGTCTCAAAGATGAACACATGGAAAGGTCACAAGAAATAATACAAAGGAAGCGGGACTCCAGGGGTCAGAAGGAGGCGTCCGACGTTCCGCCTAACAAACGCGTCCACCTGCTCCCCCGGCCCGCGAGCGCCCGCGCAGGCCTGCGAGGAATCGCGCTCATTGGGAGGAACCCGTGGCCTCGTATTGAAAACGCAACACTTTTAGTCTTGTTCTCTGCGTCTTGTGCCTAAAATCTAATCTCTGAAGCAGCAGCCCCGCGAGGCGGCGTCCCCCGCTGTTCCCGCGTGGCTGTCATCCGCCACCACCCCGCTTTGCCGAGAGATCAGGCAGGGAGGCGCATGGGGGGTGCTCCAGCCAGTGTTTTTCTTGTAAAATAAACGCTAGTCTGGGCAGATGACGACCTGACTCCGATGCTGTAGCTGCAGGCATCAGGCAGACGCTAGCCAAGGGCTAACACCAAGTCTGCTCATTTGCGATGCCATTCTATGAATTTAAAGACGTGAGGAAGCCGGTGTCGCCCTGGGGTTGGCACCAAACAAATGGCAGCTAGAACAGCTCCTCGGTGCAGCAGAGTGGGTTTGGCTGTTTAGTGCTAAATCGTGATCCTGCAGCAAAATGTCCCACAACATGGCCCACGACCTGCTTCTCTTAAAAGGGTGCTCGCAGCCCCGCCGCCCGGAGGGCCGAGAGCAGGCACACAGGCTGGCATGATGGGGGGCAACGCCAGCGTGGGGGCCCGGCCCGAGCACTGAACTCCGACTGGCGCTGGAGGGAAGGGAGGCAGGTGTGCAGCCGTCACCCCTAGTTACACAGTTGTGGAAACCACTTATGTGAACAATCGGCAAAGCAATAACATCTTCAAAAATGAGGACAGGCAAGCTGGCCGGGACAGAGCCCCGCAGAGAGAGCCCTGCAGAGGCTGGCGATGCTCCCTCCAGACGCCTCCCGAGCTCTGACTCCTGCAGGAAATTGGAGACCGTGAGAAATTGGAAGAAATAAGGCGAGCTGAAATAGAGAAAGAAAACTCTAGTGGAAAGGAAGTAGGGAAGCTGGAAGAGGAGAAACCGTTGGTGAGCCTTGGGCTCCCTAGAAAAAGGAACGTGCGCGGCTTCTAGGACGCGGGCAGCAGAGAGCAGCGCGGAGGCGGGAACACGGGGCACAGAGGGGAGGGTCTCGGGGGGGGCTGTGCGCAGCGGGGTAGGACGGCCTCTCCAGCCACAGGGTGCGCGGCCTTTCCAGACCGCAGGCCCAGGCGCGGCCCCCGAGGCGCCCGTCTGCCGAGGGAAGGGCCCGCGCCTCAGCTCCTGGCTGCTTTGGCTTCCTGTGGTTCAGCAGCGACCCAGCGGCCTTGAGGGAGCCCGAAGGGCCTGTGGACAGGGCCGGGGCTGGCCGCGGGCGCACGTGGAGCGAGGCGCGAGGAAGTCGGGGCTTTCCAGGACTTAAAACCCCGGGTCAGCGAGTGGCCAGTGTCAACACGCACTCGAAGGAGACGCTGCTGAGACCCAGCAGAAGCAACCCGATAAGACACGCCGGCCCGTGGACGCTGCGCATGGGCGAGGCCAGGGCTTGGTCCAGACTGTACCCCGGGCAATGTCTGTGCAGGGCGTCCTCTTGTCAGTCTGTGAAAAGACCTCACTGGATCCCTCTAGTTTGTTCTGAAACTTCTCTTCAGTTTGAATACGGACAACAACCCTTAGACAAATAAATTGTGGTCATTGTTTTAAAAGGCCTCCCGGTGAATGGCGGTGCAGGTCCTTGGCGGGCTCGGAGCTGCTGAACAGGTGAGAGGAAACTAAGCTGCCGCTGCTGCCCGCAGGCTGGGGGAGGTGGGGTGGGGGTTGCGAGGGAGGGCGGGGGACAGCAGCGGGTGGTGTAGGGTGAGGAGGGCAGGCGGGGGAGGGGCTGCAGAGTGGGGGGGTTCCCTCATTCCAGGAATGGGTTCTGATTAAAAATCAACAACAGATCTGAGGAAAACAGCCAACTGAAAGAAAAACAGTGGAGCGTGATGCTTCCAGGCTCATCCCCAGGGCAGCACCCGTCAGTCCTCATCCCTTCTCCTGGCCGGCTAACATTCCTCTGCGTGGCTCTGCCGCCTCTTGTGTGCCTGCTGCTCAGCTGGCAGATGCTGGGTTCCTTCCCCGCTGGGGCTGCGATGACTAACGCTGCCGTGAACATCCATGAGCATCTTTATTGCAATTAACTAACTTCTGAGGGGACGCCGGTGTACAGCTCCACACACGATTCAGAGAGTTACACCTCCTCAGAGGAGCCACCCCCACCCCCGAGCCCCCGCGCTCCTCCACCACGCACAGGGGCGCCCCGCACACGCGTGATCGCATCGGTGGGCAAAGTCCGGAACGGGCGACCCCGTGCAGAGAAAGATGCCCGGCGGCCTCGGCGTGTGGGCCGGGCAGTACGAGGGGCCGGGTGCCGGCTTTCCGGCCAGCTCTGCTCCCGTGCCAGAGCCCGGCCCGCCCTGCACGAGCCTCGTCTGTTCGTGCCCAGGAGGGCCAAGGGGCTAGGGGACCATGGGCACCTGCCCACCACGGGCATCTGCGATGAAGCCCCTCCGGACGGGAGATTTGTCACAGAGTGGCATCAAAACTCGGTGGAGAAACGCCAGGGCTCGCAGGCCTCTCGTTGACACGCAGGCAGGAAGCGAGCCGCACGCTGCGCTCAGCCGAGGGCGCCGCAGGCCAGACACGAAGCTGGGCGGGAGCCCGTGAAGCGTCCGCTTTGCCTTTTTCAGACTCCAGATGTGGGTGCAGGAATGAGTCATGAGACGCAGCCGGGGGCCCAGCCCGGCCTCCAGGCTCAGAGAAAGTCGTTCATGGACCAATTCATGGACCATTTAAATGACTGTTCATGGTTCCGTTCAGGTGTGACAGGCCCAGGACACGCGGCACGTCTGTCACGCCCCATCCCATGTGGTCTGGGAAGCAGCCTTGCTGCCGGCACCGCGGCTGCCCCGACAGTGTCCCCCAAGAGGTGCCTCGAGCTCCGCTGGGCTTCTCCCTCCAGCCCTGCCCCCGCTGCCTCTCCCCCGTCCTCTCTCTAGCACCTGAAATTAGTTAGAAGAATTCTCTAGAATTTTAATAACTGAAGCCGCCAGTATGCAGTCGTTTCCACCTGCCTTCTCCATGGAACAGCATCACTGAGTGAGTTCACTGCCGAGCGGGTGTCAGCTCTCGGTTCATTTTGGAGCTAATTTGAATTCCTTCACTACCTCAGGCCCTGCCCACGCAGCAGGTGCCGTGTGTGTGTGTGTGTGTGTGTGTGTATGTGTGGTGCGTGTGTGTGTATGTGTTTGCAGTGTGTGATGTGGGGTGTGTAAGTGTGTGGGGTGTGTGTCAGCACAGAGCAAGCCTGGATTCACACTGACATGACGCTGCTACCGGGACAGCCTGGCACTGCTCTCTCCAGGCAGACCATGACCTGTGCTTCAGCACACTCGTGTATGTACTCATTTGTATGTGCAAAGCCTTCAAGTCTCCGGACGGTTCCTGAGGCATGTGCCAGATCCCCACAACTGTTCGTTGACCCAGTCAAAGCAAGTGGGGTGACCTGTGCACAGCTGGAGGTCCTGGGCCAATTAACACAAATGTGGAAAGATTAAAGTTTATGATTTTTTTTTTCAAATTTTCCTTCCAACTTTCAAAACACAGATGAGTCTGATGATTTTGCAAGAAACATAGATCAATATTAAAGTATAAAATGGTATTGCTGTAGAACAAATTGAGGTCCTTAAAAAAACCGACATCTCCACCCACGCAAAAAACAACAACAACAAAAATTCCACAGCATTTCATAGGTAATTTTAGCAGACTTGTAAAGAAAAGTAACTCAATTCTCCTTAACCGCTTTCAGAGCATAAATTAGAGAGCCATGGTAAGTGTTTATGCTTTGCCATAAATCTGACACAGAGACCACAAACACACAAAAATTCTGAACCAATATCACTTATGAATAATAATGCTACCATTTAAACAAGATATTAAAATATGCAGTAGAATAAATTGATATGATCTCTGAAAGCTGTTAAAATGAGTCCCAATAAGATATAAAAGGATGAAACTATCTCCCTAGGAGTGAAAATGCACTTGATAAAATCCAACATCTGACAGAACATCTTGAAAGGAATATCCTGGTGTGGTTATGACGTGACGTGTGTGGGGGTGTGTGTGGTGTGGTTTGGGGGGGTCCCACCCTAAGGCTGGTCTCGCGCTTAGAGGAAACCGCAGATGCAGACCCAATGAAAGTCACGAATAAGGTAAAGACGTGAAAACATCACCTTCAGTTTTCAACATTCTTCCTCATATGCTATGAATGCGATTAGAATAAAGAAATACGATGCTGACAAATTGTGGATTTGCAAAAATTCTTCAGAGACGTCCCCAGTAACGGCCCCACGCTAGCTTAGGACTCTGCACGTGCTGTATTCATGACTTAAAAGTTGTGAACGATTCAACTCTGTAAAATGGCCTCTAAAAATGCATCCCTTGAGAGTCCATTTGTTTCTCTTAATCTACATTACATAAACACTGGGCACAATAATTGAGAGAAAAATTAGTTTGAATCTTAATTTCTCTATAAATGGTCAAGACTCACATGCTAATCATGAGAAAAACAGGGAGCACTTTCCAAAGACAAAATGGATCATTTGGGTGGAAGTTGTTTTGTGTGGACTAAAAGATTTTCACTGATTCTTTAACCTTATTTTCCTGTCTTCAAAGATAGACCATAAGAGCATATTTGTAAAACACACAGTCAGCTGGACATCTCACAGGAGACTGTGGCTTCATACTGAAATGACAGATTCCCCAGTGGCGTTATTCCATTTTAGGGAAACAATTTTAGATACTTTTGGAGTTAATCATCCAACAAACTGTTTTATGTGCATGTTCTGGGATCGCATAACGATGGTATGTCCATATTAGAAGCTTCAGTTACTTATCACCCCCAAGCTGGCTGAACAGGACTCACTCACGTTGGGTTATGGCACGGAAGATGCGCCGACTAGCCCAACACAGAGGACTCAGTCCTGCTGGTACGGAAGACACCTAGTGGGGGGCCTCCCTAGAGGCCCAGGGGTTACTCTCAGGCTGTCACCCCTGCAGTACAAGTCCATCCCCGGCCAGGGAGCTACCCACATGGCGCAGCAAACCTCTCCTGTCTCCCGCTGCTCCCCTTAGCAGTGTATTTCAGTGGATCCACCTGTTCTGCTCCCCACTCTGTCTCTGGTGAGTCGTCTCACCCCACAGACCTCTGGCCTGCACCCCAGCTCTTCTATGAAGAAAGAAAGAGAGGAAGGGAGGAAGGGGAGAAAGAGAGAGAGAGAGAGAGAGAGAAGACATCTACAGGGAAATCTTCCAGAAGATGTTTCCAGTGCTAACGATGCTGCTGGAAACACTTGGAGGCCTGTTGCTAACTTCCCTGAAGCACAAGGCCGCAGATTCTTTCTCCACGTGCCCCAGAGACCAAAAGCCCCCATTGCGGAGGATGCCACCCTAGCCAGGGTGGGAGTGAGGACCCAGACGCCCCAGGTGGGTGTGAGGACGTGTCAGGAGCCCCGTCTGTCTCTGAGCGCCTGTAGGGTCCTCACCACCCGTCCCTCTGACCACACGTGTTCGCTCCATGTCCACATAGGCCACGCCATCAGAACTGTCCTGTGCCGGCTCCTGTGATGGCTACTTGGCCGTGACTCACTGCAGGAAGCAGACGCCACCCCAGTCATGTGCACGGGTCTCGGGTGGTGAGGCCGGGGCCGCTCCCCCAGAACAGCCCCTCCTTGTCCTGTCTATCCGGTCGCCCTGTTCTTCCTCCCGGCCCCTTCCTTAATGAGCTGGTTTTCCTGCATCACTGAAGAGATGCTGCACATGGAACCGAGTGGCTGAAGCTTCCTGCTGCTGACATGCTGAGTGTCCTAGAGCCTGTTGCTAGAATGTCGCAAACACACAGCAGTGAGGGGGTCACACAGTGGCGGCCCATCCCAAAGCCTGAAATAGCCAGCCCTAAAGTGAGATGCCGTGTGAATAAATGTTCAGGTTTCCTACAGAAGCAAGCTTAGCTGGAGTTCTGCGGGGCCCACGGGGAGCGACGTGATGCCTGTAAAGGGAAATGGTGGGACGCGGCCTCCCCAGGGCCCTCCGTCCAGCCCACACGGCGAGCCCCACCCGCGCCTCCGCCTCCCCACCCTCCTGTGGCCGCCGGCGTGTTCTGTCTGTCCTCAAGTTGCCTTAGTTTTGCTTGTTTGCTTTTCTTTACATCCCACCGCGTGAACATGTCTTTCTCCCCGGGAGCCGTGTCACTCTCCAGGCCCTCAAGGCCCAGCCCACGGAGACGGCCTTGGTTTCCTGGGCTCAGGGACCGCCCCGTGTGGATGCAAGTGCTAGGCCTCCTTGTCTGGCCTTGCTCTGAGGACAGAGGCGCTTGCACACCCGGCTGGGTCCACAACGCCGCAGCGAGCACTCTGGCCCGTGTCCTCCTGAATCCGGTGATCATCTTCCCCCATAAATGCCCAGGAGTAAAAACAGCCACGTCGCTTTCTGATATTTCTATTCTTAATTTCTTGAAGAATTTCCTTTTTTTTTTTTTTTTTTTTTTTTGCATATTGGCTACAGGATTCTCCTTCCCCCCTGACAGTGCATCTCCAAGATATTAAAAAACATAATTTAATAACAAAAAACCCCAGCCCAGGGGGCCGAGTAGGAGGCAGATCTGCACAAGCAGCTCCCCACGGGGACTTCGGGGGGCCAGCAGGCACGCGGACTCCTGGGCGAGCCGCGAGCGCAGGTCAGAGCAGGCGCCGAGTGGGCAGCGCGGGGAGCCGCTGGCCCGGGCCTCGGGCGGGGAGGCGCAGGCTGCGGGGAGATGGGGCGGGCGCAGCAGGGCGCGCGGGGCGCGCGTCTGAAGCATCAAAGAGACGGAGAAGGACGGCAGAGCCGTCCGCGGACACGCAGGGGACTCGCGGCCATCGGGCTGACCAGGGAGGCCTTGCGGGCCGCAGACGCGGTAGCCGGCGTGTCCGAGTGAGGAGGGCGCGGTGCGGGGGTGTGGGGGGGGCGCAGGGGCTTGGGGGGCCGTAGGGGGGCCGTGGGGGGCGCTGTGACAAAGCCAGCCCGCGGCCCGCGAGTGTGCGGGACGGAGGCGAAGTCAGAGGCACGTGGACTGAAGCCGCGCTGGACGCGGGGCCCTCACGCCGGCGGGGGTGACCCGAGGGGCTGCGCCGCTTGGACACGTCGGGCGCGCCCGTGGGGTCCAGGCCCGGCGCAGGACCGTCCCGTCGCGGCCACGCGGTCCAGGGGCGCAGCGGGGCGGGCGCTGCCCCTGCGCCGGGACAGCGGGGTTGGGGGCCGGGTCGGCGCCTGCCGGGCTTCCCCGACGCGCGGGTCTCCGGGGCCGCCTCTGCCCGCGGTGTCCGGCCACGCGAGCCCCACTGGGCGCCGCCGCGCGCTGTGAGCGGGACGCGCCGGCCTCGCGGGGACAGAGGGGCCGCTGGGCCGGCGCGGCCCACCTGGTTTCCCAGAACATCCCGCCGGGCGGCGGCCGGGTCTGCGCCCCCCACCCCACCCCACCCACCCCCCACCCCACCCACCCCCCACCCCACCCGCGCTGCCTCGGCGCCCCGGACACGCCGGCTCTGGCTTATGTTAGGAAATGTAATAAATACGGCCGCGCGGAGCTCGCCCTTGTGTTTGTTATCCTCAGCTGGTCCTGCGGATAATTTGCGCACATCACACAAAGCTTCTTGTGCAGAGACGCAGGGACCGACTCCTCTCCTATAATTATGAAGAACCGTGATGTTCATTCCCAACGTTTTATAATTGGGACAATGTGACAGATTCTCTCAGTTCTTTCTCTTTGACTCCACGAGTTCTCCTTGTAGCCAACCCTTGATGGCAATTTAAGCTTCTCAACATGAAGATGGCATCCGCGTGGGCCAGTCGCGGTGCCCTGGCAGCCCACTAGACTCCTCAGCCTCCACCCAGCTGAAGCCGCGTGCTCCCGGAGATGAGTGCCCCTTCCGAGAGCTGAGGCCGGAGGCCCGTGGCAGGAGTTGGCACTGGCGGTTGCTAGGGGCCCAGCTGAGCTCTCCTGCCGTTTATCCCCGGGGCCAAAAATACTTCATTTATGCACATGGGTTTATCGTAGCATCTAGATTTTCTTGCGTGTTTCCACGTTTAAGGAAGATGGAACCTAACAAATCCACTGGATGGCTTCAATTAGGTCACCTCGTTTGCCTGTTTCCTGCTGCCCTAAATAAGAGTGTTTTGACAAGCAGATTTCAAAAACACATAACCGTGGAGTAGTGATTATAAAAATACTCTCATTTAAAGTCCAATGAACAAAAGAAAGAAAAGATAAGCCCAAAGGCCCCCGTCCTATCCACACCCCGTGTGACTCAGCATCTCAGGAGTGAGCGCCTGCAGGCGTGAACGTGCCCTCCGTGCTCAGGGAGACAGCGCGGGCTGCTCCCCCCACCACCTGGCCTCCGGCCACCGGGCAGCCTGGGGAGGAAGCGGGGGTGGATTTGGAGCTCCTAGCCCCTAAAATGTTCACCGGATAAGCGTTGGCTTTTCCTGTCTTATTTCTGGTTGCCTTCGTCATTTATCTATTTTATCTCATTATCGCTCTGCTCTTCCTGTCATCACCCTCGACCCCTCTGCGGAGAACACGGAGCGATGGGCGGACTGCGTGACCCGGGCTGAGTCACCTCTGTACACGTCAGTTCTCTGGTGTGCAAAATGAAGGTTTAGATGATGCACTTACACGCGTCCGCAGCGTCCACAGGCAGGGAGCCGAGCGAGCAGGAGAGGGAGGGTCTATGCAGCAGGCGTGCGGCTGCTGGAGACCCAGCCCAGGGCCCAGCCCGCGGCAGCAGGCGTCACCCTCGGACGGCAATTGCTCATGTTCATTCAGATCTCTAACTCTGGCTCCTGGGGTGGGGGGGCGTAAGAAACCAAAAAAGGATTTTTAAAAAGAGGAGGCTACTGGCCGCCGGCTGCCCGCGAAGGGCTCTCCCTGGCCGCTGCTGGCTGTACAGCCAAGTAGCATCATTTCCCAGAGGCTCACAGGGTGATGAACGCTACAACACGTGCTTTGCATAAAACGGGAACGCCCTTTCTTCAGTTACCCCGGAGCCCACAATTTCTTTTGTAAAGACATTCTCTTCGAAGCCAAGACCCTAGAGCCCTGTGGGGCGCGGGGCGGAGAGAGAGTAACAGCGGCGGGGCGCGCTGGGCAGGCCTCCGCCTCCCCATCTCGGAGTACCTCAGGGCTCGATGCTTGGCTGAAGCTCCAGGAAGCAGCCATGACGGTGCTCGACGACGCCTCTTCTCCGGAACCGCTTCCCAAATGCCCGGCTGCCGGTCCCGCGCTTGCTTCCATGTTAAGTGAGATGGGCCTTTCAAAAGCAATAGACGCCGTAAGTTAGGTCCGTGCTCTACCTCAGATACGAGGACGCGCGCTTGCGGGTACGCACCTGACCCGCAGGAGCGATTCGGACCAGAATGACTGCTCCACGCTCCCAACTCTGGTCACTTTTTCAAGACACAGGCCTGGAGCTCTGAGAATGGGAAGGAAAAACTAAATACAGAATCTGGAATGTTTTCGGGTTTGACAGAAAGTCAAGAAGGGTGTGGGAAATGCACGCTTTCATTTTCCTCTGGGGCTTGGGTCGTGGGAAGGGGTGGGACGCGGGGCGGTCAGAGGGCAGCGTGGGGAGCGAAGGGGGAGGTGACCGAGGGGCGGCCTGGCACGACCTGGGCGTGTGTCAGCGCCCGGTGGGGTCTGGCGACGGCAGGGCCGCCGCGGCAGCGTGTGCGAGGCTCATCCATGGAGAAGCACTGTGGGTGGAGAGAGAGAGGCAAGGGCGATTCAGCTCAGCCTGGAGCTCCTCTGTGATGGCCCCGCCCGGGGGGGGGGCGGCGAGCTGCCCAGTTAGGGCTCCTGGAGGGCGGGCGCAGGGAGGGCGCCGAAGGATGCCTCTGGAGCAGGAGCTGGGGCCAGCTGGAGGAGGGGGCAGAGGGCTGCTCTCGGCCCGAGCACGGTGATGCCAGAGGCTCTGCGTGTGAGGGAAGAAGGATCACTAAGAACTTAAGTCATCGAGAAGGAAGAAAAAGTGGTTCTGAGCACAGAGGTCGTCCTGGATCTATCAGGCCGCACATGGAGTATATCTGAGTGTGTGCTGGGACTCGAGATCCGAGAAATGAGAGCAGATGGAGGGACTCCCTGGTCGTTTGAGTTCCTGGACCCAGTCGCAGTGAGTGTGAGTGTGAGTGTGTGTGTGTGTGTGTGTGTGTGTGTCTAGGCAGTCATAGGAGCCAGCAGAGAATTCACTTGACCCGCCGCCATCATGCTGCTGTCCACCCGGGGCCAGCATCCCGCTGGTGAAAGGCTCGTCCTCCAGGGACGGGTGCCACGGCTGGTCACTGCCTAAGCGCCTGCCCACCGCTATAAGGGGAGCTGCCCACAACAGCCCCCAGTGTGGGCGCAGAGAGTTTCCTAGACGGACTCAGAGAACTCCAGAAGACTGTTCCCCACCGGGCAGCTGATTCTTACTGAGGCCATCAGGACACAGACCAGCGGCGAGTGGAGACACAGCGGGCGGAGGAGCATGCTGAGGCACGGCCCCAGTCCCGACGCCTGCCCCTCTGGGGTGCAGGCGGCCCCCCGAGATAAGCTAGACGGATTAGTGCCTTTCTCGGTCGTGACCGATTCAGCCTGCAGCCCTTGCCCTCCCTGGAGCCGGGAGACCAGGCTGGGGGCCTGCCCTGGCTGGGACCCCTGGCAGCTGGGCCCTCCCCACGGGCCTCCGCCCGCCTAAGCCGGCTGCGAGAGGGGCGCGTCGCTGTCTGCAAGGCCGCCACTCCCCCCGCAGCTGCGAGCTGCAGACACAGACCATACTAGGGCCCAAAGGTGCCGCCATCATCATGGTGGGCTGGGAAATCCCAGGCTGTGGGCTGTGAGCCAGGAGCTGTGGCGAAGACCAACCGCACGTTATACCCCTCACAAATCACACGTGCTCCAGCCAGGGGAGAACAGCTCGCAGCGCGGGGGGAGCCGGGGAGGCCTTAGCCCAGGGGTGCCCGCTCAGACCTGGGCTCGTTTTCCCGTTTAAAAAGAAATTCACCCAAAGGCCCTTAGAGACCCAATGGGTCACGTCAGAAGGTCCGTCCGCCGGTGTCATCCTGTCGGCGAGGACCAGGGGCCGCGGGCCCCGGGCCTCATGGCGGGAACGGATCGCAGGAGAGGGAAGGGCTGTTTCTGGCGAAGCTGCTCTGCGCCCACCCCGCCGGGCAGGCCTCGGTCCCGCAGGGATCCTGATGGGCGCCGGCCAGCAGACCCCGGGCTGGCAGGCCGGTGTCCCCGCAGGGAGAGGCCGGGCTGCTCGGGAGTGATGCCGGGTGGGCTCGGCGCGCAGGAGTGCAGGTGGGGTCAGCGGTTCCAGCCACTGCTCGCGTCCATGTCCCGCTATAGAAGAGATTAAAGCTCCACATGGCCTCGGGCGCAGCAAGCCGCCGCCTCCGCGCCTGCCCAGCACGTTCTCCTCGAGTTCTAAGAGCGACGGGGGACAGCTGCCGGCCAGCGGGCCGTGAGGGAGCTGGGCCCGGCGGGGTGGCGGGGGGCGCTTTCTGGACCCGGCCCCGGAGCCCGGACACGGCAGGGCTGCTGCGAGCCCGGGCGGGCGGAGCTGCCGGGACACCCTCGAGAGGCTCGAGCCCCAGACTGCGGCCTGGCCCTGCTCAGGGCCGCCCTGGGCGCCCCCGCCGGCCCCGGCCCCGGCCCCCCCACACCCCCACGTCCTCGCGCTCAGCGCGCCTTTCCTCACCCGAGACCAACACGCCCTGTTCCCTCCTGTCCGTGTGTCCTGCGCGCCCGAGGACGGGGACGGGGACCGGGGGACGCGGCCCCTCCCGCCGGCGTGTCCACAGGTGAACTTTTTTTTTTTTTTAATGCAAGGAACCGCCGGGCGACGGGGTGGCGTTTGGCGTTTTCTTTATTTCAGCTCAAAATGTCAAAAAAGGCGCCCGCGGCCAACGACTCCGCGCAGACCCGGCCCCGCCTCCGCCCCGCGTGGGCGTCGCGCGGAGAGTCTCGGCGCGTGTGGGGCGTCTCGGTATCTGATTATTTGCCGGCCAGGACGAGGGCATTGGGGGCCAGGCCGATTTCCTCTCTGCTCCAGCATTTGGGGACCAGCCAGACGACCCCCACAATGGCTGGTCACCAAGATGGCGGCAGGGATGGGCGCAAGGACGGGGAGCGCCTCCGCGAGCCAGAGCCGTTTCCACCAGTCAGACTCCTGCGCTCCCTCAGAGACTGTTTCTCTCTCTACATGTAGGATTGATGAGAGACAAAACAACTAGGGCGGATACTACGGCAATACTGTAATGTCTGGTTCTATAGAATTGACCCTAATAGCAGCTGCTGGCCCTAAAAGGCATCTGTTTCCTGGATTCCTCCCCACCTCCAAGATGTTTCCACACTTCCTTACTTGGCTTCAGTTGGATAACGTAGAATTCTCTGCCCCAAACATTTTGGAATAGTGAAGCCAGCTTCTTGGGTGACTCTTTCTTGCAGAACTTTAACATCACTGTCGGAAGAGGCGCCTGAGTCAGGTCTTTATTTTGGGGCCTCCTGAGACCTTTGCTTTCAACCCTCAAAGCAGGGCTCTTGTTCCGCAGATGTGGGCTGTCTGGTTTGTGTTTGGGCGTTATATCACCAAGTCTTTTGTTTCATGTTACCCGGGGGATCTGCTGTTTTATGGTGTTTTCCATGTTTTTTATGCTGTTAAGGTTTGAATAACATCCTTTCCACCTGCAGGTGCTCTTCTGTTTGGTTTCCATAAGCTGGCCATCTACCCACCTGTCGAATTTTCCCAGTCTTGAGGTTTGGGTACAGGTGTTTCCACCCCCAGCCTCTGCTTTCTGTGCGGTTAATCTCAGTGAGCACTAGGGCCAAAGCTCTTGCTACAAAAATACTGGAAGTCAAAAAGCCACATACTTTGGTGGGTGTGGGTCAGGGTGTAAATGCTATTAGAGTTTGCTGCCTCAAAGGAATCCACTATGGAAGGATGAGTTGGTCGTGGAGCAGGTGAGAGTGGCACCTGCCAAACACAGGAGGGTGTCCCTGCATCTTGACGGTAAAGCACACCCCAAATCCATACATGCATCCTAGGTCAGCATCTGGCTCCAGGAGACCAAACTGTAGCTGAAACTTAATGATTCAAGCCTTTACTTTTGTCATGGCTTATGCTGGGAGTGAACTACTCTGGAATTTCTGGTAAGCTATAAAAAAAATCTTACTGGTTGGTTGAGTGGCTATTGAATTAGAAATATTCCAAATTGCTTAAACTAAATTGCATATTGGATTTTTGAAAAATTCAGAGAGCTCTCAAATTAAATTTCTTATTGGAAAAGATTGAATTGGAAGGAAAAAAGGGAAAAGAAAAGTTGAGAATCATCTTGGCTGGCCTTAGGGAATGTTTTTAATAAAAGTACAGTAATCAGACTTAAGATCATGTCTTAACAAAGATTATGGTCTTGCTTTTGCAAAATTCTTAGCTTGCTAGTCCATAATATCAAAGATGTCTATAAGGTCTCCAGTGGCCACTAGGGAGCCCCTTTAAGTTTCCAAAATTTGTCTTCTATGTACCAATTCAAAACTGCAGATTCAAGGAAAATGAACAGTTTTGAATCCAAAGCCAATTTGGGTCAATAAACAGCAAAATGTAAGGAAAAAGACCTCAGGCTGTCCCTTCCTGTACTACTACACCATCTGTTTTGTGGGTGAGTTATTGTCTTAGCCTTAAATATGGATGGATAGATGAGAGTTTCACTATTTCTACACAGTAGGAGTTATCTTAGGACCTTCTTTGATGATGTTGGGAATGGTTTTAGTCTGAGCCCACGGGTTGTAAAAACAGCTGAAGAGGGCACTTACTCTAGTATACAATAGTGTTACTTTCCACGGTTATATTGGGAACTGGTCCCTTACATGAAAGCACATTAGAAAAAAATGTAGTTGAATGGGCATGTCACCCTGATGACACAATACAGGCTACAACCCACATGCTATGGGGAATGAGGCTATCTTTGCTCTGCAAGTAGATTCCTTACCAGACCAGAGGCAAAACTTTAAGAACAACTCATCGTCCGTCTTTCTAGGTATTTAAAAAGGGAGGAAAAAAACCTCTAGCCTTAGGAAGCCTTAGAATCTGTCTCTGTGATGTAAATTTTCTTTTTTTTAATATTTATTTTTATTTATGCATACAAGAACTGGGGTGTAGATTAGAGATGCAGGGAAGGGGGTGGTGAGGATTCACCAGAGGCAGAGTGGGGAGCAGAACAGGTGGATCCACTGAAATCCACTTCTGAGGGGAGCAGCAAAGAGACAGGAGAGGCCTGCAGCAAGGTGTGGGTCAGCTCCCTGGCGGGGGATCAGACTCAGGCCATGGTGCCTGCCATAGCTTGATAGCTCTGACTTTAATCCCTGAGCCACCAGGGAGGCCCTATGATGTAAATTTTCTGCCCCCACTTTCTTAAGGACCAAAGAACCTGTCTTTAAAGTATAAATTTAAAAATAATTTCTGATCAAAAGAAAGTACCGGATATTGGATCAGTAGAACTTTGTGTTTTCACAATAGGGGTAGTCCAATGGGATGTCCTTAAAACCAATACATGCAGCTGAGATTTTTAATGTGAACTAAGAGACTATGTTTGTATCCAGTTGCAAATTTGTGTGTCTACCTTCTTGTGAGTCATTGTGTTTAAACTCCGCAATATTATTAGAATTAATTTGTATATAAGTGAGTTACAGGTGGTATCTATTTAAATTTTAAATGCAGATATATAGTAGCAACTTACCCAAATGTTTTTCAAGAAACTTGATCTGGTGTAATTTTTGGTGAATGAGAACTAACTCAAAATGTAACGCTTTCATTTGAGACACGCAAGTCTTTAGAATTAAGAATTCTGTGTTTATCGATCCGAATTAGCCTATGGGACCTAACAGGAAACATAACTGACTCGATCTCGTGAGTTTTTGTGGTTAATATCAAGAAATAACAAAATGGGGCAGTTTGTCTTCAGCCCGCACTCAGTGTAGACGGGCCGGGATACCCTGAAGCTTCCCCGGCCGGCGAGCCTGCCTGAGAGGGAAAGCCTTAAACCAACAAGATGAAAATCACTAGCGACGATTCGTCCTTCAGCTACTTTTAGTAACTTAAACTCTAGAGATGGATGAGACCAAATAATTGGACCAAATCAAGTTTTATTTAAGGCACAATGACCTGACCGTGTGGCCCCACATGACTGAATCGGGGCCCCACACTGGGAGACACTGAGCTGCAGCCTCACAGGTGGGGGAACTTGTGGGTGCCTCGTGTTGAGTCTGTTCCTTTTTATCACCAATAAGACAGTGTCCCAAATCTGGGGAGAATGAAAAGTTTCACCAAGCTGAATGGTTGGAAGGCGTGGCACATCTCGTCATTCTACTCAAGTGACTGGACACAGGATGACTCGTGACCACCCACTGCAGAGAAACTAAAAGAAGTTTGTTGCTATGAACACCATGTGTCATCTTGAACACTTATACACGAAGGGCATGGTCTATGGGCCACCCCGGTGGCCTAGGGGTTAAGTCTCAGGCTGTCACTGCCAGGGATGGAGCCACATCCCCCGCCAGGGAGCTACCCACAGGGCGCAGCAGACCTCTCCTGTCTCCCGCTGCTCCCCGCAGTAGTGGATTTCAGTGGATCTGCCGGTTCTGCTCCCCACTCTGTCTTTGGTGGATCCTCTTACCCCCCACCCCCGCATCTCTGGTCTGTACCCCAGTTCTTGTATGCATAAATAATTAAAAAATCTAAAAAAATAAAATAAAATTATGTGAAATTTCCTAAAACTCTGACACGTTCTGGTCCGTTCTGCTTATTATTCTAAAACGTTTTATGCCACAGAACTGATTGTATTTCCTTGTCACTGTAGCATAATGAAATCTGTAATTTTGTTCATTTTAAAATCTTTTGCCATTTGCAGAGACTCTTTACCCTGGTGGTTTACTTTCAGAGGGATTCACAGGAAAAGGACTTTGACAAATACTTTAGAATGCAGGTTTATCATGGAACTGAGAATTAAAATGACAGAGATTATGGAAAAAAGGGACTCATAAAAATTTCTACTAAAAATTGAGATTTTTCCACATGGGACTGAATGAACTATAAAGGATAAATACAAATTTTAATGACTTTTTTGCTTGAAAAATGACTGGTTCTTTTATGTTTTACGTTCTTCCAGATTTGGGAGATATGTTTTTCTTTTTTTAAGCGATGGCCCACAGCAATGACAAATTACGTAAGTTACATACTTTTGAGCATCACTGATGCAAACTTTGCTTCTCTCTCTCCCTGACACCCTCTGCATGGAAAAACCTTCCCGCAAGTATTCTTATTTCTCGTGGCAGGTTTAATTTAGCCATAAATTAATTTCACGGGACTCCAGGGGTCACAGATCTGTCCCCTCAAAACATGTCTCTTAGGTGAAAGAAGGGCTGGTTTCCAAGGGGGGGCCTGAGCCTGGGCAAAGGGTGCCCTTTTGCACAGAGGCTTTGCTGGTGTGAGGGACACGCTGTCCCCCGGCAGGCCCCCTCCCTGTCCCGGGGGGAACAAATAGCCTCCAAGCCTGCAGCCGAGCAGGCAGGACATAATCTGCAGACCTTGGATGACCCGCTCTGCGCTCCCGGCCTGGGCCTCAGCTAAGCCGCCAGGACTTTCCTGCCCCGCTGCCGGGCGCATCTCGGGGCATCCAGAGGGATGCGCCTTGTGCTCACTTTCTCCCTCGCTTTGTTCTCTCATCAATCTGCTCAATTACGTGCAAGCCTGTGAGAGCCCAGAGGGCCCTGGGTGACTCGCTGTCTGCCCCAGCGCGCCTGCATGTGAGTGACTGCGGTTTAGAGCCGCCGACTGGGGTGGCGAGTTGTGACTTGATAAGCCGCGGGTGAGGGTGAGTTTACGTTTTAGAAACTCACAACTTCAGGAAAACACAGGAAACACTTTTTATAATCACCTTTCTCCTTTCCAGGGATCACTTCAAGAGATTCACTTGGAATGCTTTCCATTAGCAACCCGGGAGATCTGGAAGGTGCCGCCAGTGGGCCCTAGCTAGGCAGACCTAGCGCATGGAGCAGGTGCAGGTGACTCTCCAGGCTCTCCACAAAGGAAGAGCACAGCTTCCAGGTGGACGCGGCCAGCTGCTGACGGAGGCCCAGCGCCCACTGAGCAACTCTCCAGGCTCCAGCTTTCTCCTTCTAAAAATGGGTGTCACTTAGCTTCCTTTTAATAATTTAATTAGTAAATTGGCATAAAATGCTGCTGGACTGTGGCATATCAAACAGCAATTGCTTTAATTATCAAAGTTACTAAGTAAACGACTTCTCCTTCATGGCATGATTTTTTATAGCACATTGACATGTATTTTTCTATAATTAAGAATGCACGTTAGGACTGAGACAAAGTAAGAACAGACATATCCATCCATCGTGCTTAAGCTCTGCCTGTTTGAATACTCGGAGTGGAAAGCTATGCTCGCCACCGACCTAAGAATGTTTCTGGGTTTCAGGAAAACTTTTTCTCCAGTAAAATGTTTATAAGGACTTTCCTCTTCACAGCGCCTCTGAGGACGCTCTAGAAAGCTGTTCATGAAGACGTAAACTCGTGTGCTCCTTCCGTCGTAGCGTCATTCAAGGGATTTCTCCCTGCGGTGAGTGCTCTGAGCTTGGGGGACCAGCTCGGTGATCACGTTTACAAGTTCCCCTACAGGGGCCATGCGTCTTCATCAAATCCTGGTGTTTGCAGGTATTTTTCTCTGCATGAGGCATTTTTAGGCCCCCGTTTCTCAAGATTCTCCTCCTGCTTCTGTGGACTGGCTCTCTCCCCTCTCCCCTGGGGATGAAGGTCCCGTGACTGACGCCTGCAGCCCGACGTGGTCTCAGGACCGTCTGGCTGAGCCCCAGGGATGCCCTTCAGTGGCTCGCATGTGGGGAGAACTGGCTGACCTTAGGGACTCTCTGGCCTCCTGCCTTCAACCATGTTCTCATGCACAAAATTGGCACCTGGGTACCGAGTGTCCCTGGGGAGGTCGCCATTCTCAGGGGCTGAGGAAATAGCAACGCTTGAAAGTGCCAGCCCCCCAACCCCCTCAGGGAGGCACGCTGCTTCCTCTGATGTCTGGAAGCCTGAGGAGAGCAGGCCCCACCAGGAGAGCTGAGAAGGTCTTACTGATATTGACTGTCGGAGACTTGCCTCGTGTCAAAACCTGGTTCTGGCTCTCTTGGGTTGCCAGAGGGCTGAGTGGGCCTTTCTGAGCGGTCTTGACTTAACGCAGAGCACCGTGTTCTGCACAGCTTCCTCAGGGCCCCAGGTGACTCGCTTCCAGTGGAGTTTTCACTTGGTTTGTATAACGAGCGGACATCTCTTCTGTCTTTGTTTGCGGCCTTCCTCCATCCTGCTTTCTGAGACTCTGAGCCTTTCTCTTCTGCACTATTAAAGTGGTCTGAGCTGTAAGTTTCACTCATGTGGATGACAGCCAGTGCACAGGGGTGTAAACTCTTTTGAGGAGAAGAGTCGATAAAAATACTCCAGTGACTGTTTTACAGGAAGTGCTCTAGTAACGCAGTCCGTAGAAATTACAAATACCCAGAAGTCAAAACAAAACAGACTCTCCCTAGACTGATTTATTCGAGAGCGTATTTACTGCTCACCATTAAATACCTTTCTAATTAGTGTCCACAGTGGTGACTTACAGCCGAGTGTACTGTACACTGTTTCTGTTGGTCCTTTTAGGAAGTGTTTTATAGACCAATACATAGAAATAAAATGTGCTCGTAAGTTCCACATAGCTTTTACCTAATCATAATGAAGTGTATTATACATAGTTCAAAATACATTCTAAAAATATGTCATTTTTCACCAAGGATTAAAAATTTATTTGTGCTCTTTTAAGATAGTTTATCCCGGGCCTCCCTGGTGGTGCAAGGGGTTAAGATGCAACCTGTGAAGCTCCCTTCCCGCTGGGCCGTCCCCGCCTCTCTTGGCTCTGGGTCTGTGGCATAATTTCGAGCCCCCGTGTCTCCGGGAGCACCCCGGGGGTTTCTTGGCTCATCACGCACAGAGCCAGGAGCAGGACGCTGGTGTGACCGCTGCGCTGCCCACACGCCGCCGTCCAGGGCACAGGCGACACCGTCCCGGCGCCCACCCGCAGGCTGACCCGGGCAGCCTGAACCCCCGGGACCCTCCACCCGCCTCACCTGCCCAAGCCCAGAGAGGCCTTTCTGTGCCCCCTGGGGAGTCTGGGAAAACTGGCGGCTTTTCCAAATCTTTCATCACACGATGCTCTGGATTATAGTAAAAACTCCACAAAACCTGTTATTCACATTCCAATTTTGAGACTCATATTCTCTTGAGGTTTCCAGGATGCTGGTCCTTATCATGAGCTTTTAAAAAGTCCGTTTTTGAAGTTGAAGATGCAAAGGCATTTTGCTCCTGACAGGATTCTCCCCTTTCTGAAGCAGCAATGAACAATGCTAATAGTTTGTTTTACTCACATAGTTTAGAATTTTCCAGAACATCCTCACTTTACAAACCCTGATCTACTCTCAGTAACATTTATTCATCAATTAGCAAACATTTACTGAGGGATATTGTTCTGTGCAAACCCTGAGCCATGATAGAGAAAAAAGACACAAAATATAAAATATTTTAAAAATAACTAGGCAAGGCCTCCTCTGGTGGCGCAGGCGGTTGAGCGCAGCACTGTGAAGCTGCCTGCAGCCTCTGCAGTGCGGGTTCCATCCCGGCCGGCTGGTGAGGGTCCCACATGGCGCGCAGACCTCTCCTGTCTCGCCTGCTGCTCCCCTCAGCAGTGCGTTTTCAGTCAGTCTGCCTGTTCTGTTCCCCGCTCTGTCTCTGGTGAATCCTCTCACCCTCCCGCACATCTGGCCTGTGCCCTGGTTCTTGTATGAATAAATAAATAAATCTTTAAAAAAAAACAGGCAGTAAAAATAAGCAAAACCCAGAAATTCTGAAGCTTTTAAGCATGTAAGATTCCATGTATATTATGACAAATACTTTTCTTGTGGCACCAATAATTGGAACCCTGAACTCTAAAACCCCATGATACATGTCACAGATGACCTAAACTTGATCAAAAGGATTTTTTCTCATTGATCTATTTTGCTGATTTTGTCAAAGTTACTGCACTCTCACGAGCCAGCCAGACTCCCAGCGCTCTCCTAACAGGCTTGCGGACAGCCCCGTTAGCCAAGCCTTCCCTCATTCCTGCAGCACAAACAAGGACCAGCAGGGCTTCCCTCTGTGTACAGCAGTTCCTCGTTGCCCTGAATCCCACATACTGGCTCCGCGGGAGAACCCACCACATCCTCCTCCTCAGGCCATCTGTGAGCCGCCAAGGCAGGCTTTCTGGGAAGGGCCTCCATGTGGAGACTAAGCCTGGCTGGGAGGGAAACTGCCCTGACAACGCCAGGCTGGCCATAGGCTGAGGACAGAAACAAGAGCTCGGTTCCGAGGACACATTCTGGCCCCAAACATTGCCAGACCTCTAAATGAAATAAAGACAGATGGAGTCTAGTCGTTTCTACAGTCACCTCCATGCTCTCATTCCTCTTAACACACTGGCTTCAGTTCAGGGTCAGGTGGCCGCAGCCTCTCCCAGCAGCTGAGGTCAGGACCCCCCAGGGCCCCTTCTATCACAGGGCACTTCACACCCACACTCACCCCGACTGGGACGGTGCAGACACCCCAGAGAACCCGCAGGCATGTCCTTGGGACGAGGGAGGAGGGTGGAGAGCCCAGAGGAAGCCCCGTGGACTGGGAGGAGGTGCGGAGGCCAGACAGCGGCCCGTGGGCGTCCTTGGGTTTTCTCGGCCCACAGTCTGACAAGGCGGCTGCTTGAGGGCCTGCGGAGCTCTGCTTCCCAAGAACGTCACCTGTTCCTGAGGGAGCTGAGTACCAGCGCGGCGCCAGTCTCCCGGCTGGAGTCGTCCTTTACGACAGGACTCCCCCATTTTAAAGCTGACGTCATACTCATAAAATACAGAAAAGAAAAAGAAAATCACATGCAGCATTGGAAAGATCTGCTGATACCGTTTCTTTTCTAACATTTCTGGAAGTCTCTAGCTCAATAAAAGTGATAAAGGTTGGGGGAAATTTAGTCTCGGTTCAAAAATAGAAGAGTATTTCTACCACACTGCTTTCAGAAAGAGGAAGACACGCTCAGGTAACCTTCCTCATGGATCTTCTTCCTCGGCTACATTCCTAACAGCGCCCCTCCTCCGGGGAGTGACACAGAACCCCTAGAACCGCGAGCCCGCCCATGCCCCGCGGGTTTCATTGCGCGCCGCGCACCCTCTGCCCGCGCCTGAGTCAGAACGGAGGGGCTGAGAGGTGCTCACTGGCAGCTGTAAAATCAGCAGATCCCGGGGTGGGACGTACAGCACTGGACGGGCGTCAATAATAATGGATTCCGTATTTAAAAACTGCTGAGAAAGCAGATCTTGAACGCTCTCTTCACAAGAAGAAATATTTGTCACTTTCTAGGTGGGCACTGGACTCACCGCGGTGCCCGCTTGGCAAATGTGTATGGATAGCGAATCACGCTGCTCACTGAGACTCGCGCGGGGCGCACGCCAGCCAGAGTTCATGAGCAAAGTGAGCTGCGCCTCCAGGAGCGCGCGGAGCTGGGCTCGTGTTAACGACTACCGGTCTTTGTGGCCCACTGGCCGGTTAAGATGAAAGCGCAGGGGGGGGGGGAGAGGGGGGAGAGCCCATGCCAGGCAAGCTGTCGAAGAAGTTATTTCCCATTGACAGAAATTCTGTGTTATTGGTGAAATTCTGATCTCACGTAAGTCTGTGCGGGTCGGAGGCCTACGTAGTGAGAGCAGCCTGCAGGGGAACGTGCCGTGAGTGCTGATGACCTCGGCAGAGACCGAGAGCCTCTCCGTAGCCGTCAGCTGGCCCGCGGAGAGGCGGGTTCTCTGGAAACCACTGCCGAGCTGCCAGCGTGAAGCCGAGCCCCGGGGGAGAGAAGCGGGAGCCGGAGCTCAGCGCTGCAGGGAAAAGCTCTCGCCCAGCCAGGACCCGACACTTTTCCCTTTGGCTGCATTAAGTCTGAATCACGACGATCGCGTGATCATGTTACTTTTCTTAGCACTGGCTCCTGGAAATGCTCATCTGCATTCACGTCCACGGGGCATCTACGAAGATGGTTGCTACAGACAGTTTGCTGCCCTGGAGACACAAACCACTGAAAAACCACGGGCTGGCTAGGGAGGATTTCTCCTCAAAGTGCTGAAACAAGTGGTGTCAGTTCAGACGCATCAACTCAGCGAGGCGGATGGCTGCCCAGGGAGTGTGTGTGTGTGTGGGGGGGGGGGGTCCTGATTTGTGTCACCCCGTTTTTTCCTGGAATAACAATTGGAAGCGGCTCTTTCATCGCTTTTATGAATAAAGCAGAATGAAATTTAATCATCTCAAAAGCTGTTAGCTTCAATGTTGGGTGTCTGGAGCTCTGTGCGCACCGTCCAGCGACGGCGCCTGCAGCTGCTGTGGGGGCTCCGCCCGACTGTCCGGTGTCTCGCTGCGTGCAGAATGAGCAGGTGCCCCAGCTGAGCGCTCACAGAGGGGCCGGGTTAAAGCTGGCTGGTCGCTCGTCTCCTGATTGACACTCCCCGTCGCTCTCAACGGTGATTTGCAGTGATTTGACCTGAGTCACTGAGTCTGAGCAGCGGCTCCCGTGCCCACCGGCCACTGGCTGATTGGTTTTGGCTCATTCCACGGATGACGTCGGACACCAGGCTGCAGAGGGAGAAGGCTGTGCTCGACGTGCTCAGATCGCGCTGTTTCTACTTAGCGATTTTCCTTTGATGTTTGTATCATTGACCTTGCTAATTCTTTTTTTTTAAATCAAATTTTGACTTAGCAGCATTTACAGAACCACCCGGTGTCAGGAGCACAGCTTCACACCTTGACGTCACTCACCCTTTGCCGGAGCCCAGTGTCACCCCCAGGACACTCACCCTCCTGCTCCTTCCGCTCCCCGGGGTCCCCACCCGGCCACCGAACCATCCCAGAGCCACAGCAGCCTAGGGGTCGGGAGAAGATCGTTCCCCAGCGCACATCGGGCAAGAGGCTACTTTCCAAGTGTAAAAAGCGCTCGCGTAGCTCAGCAACAACAAAGTTCACACGACCCATCGAAACTGCAGGGGCGTGAGCAGACGCGCCTCCAGGGCAGACGGCGGCCCGCGGGCTCGAGGACAAATGCTCAGCCCCCCCAGAGGAAGGGGGCGCCCAGGAGAACCACGAGAGCCTTGCTAACTCCTTCATGAACAAAAATCTTTTCCTGAATACATTCCTCCTACCCGGGGGCCCCGGGGGGCAGGAGGCCGGGAGTCCCCGGGGGCAGATGCTGCCACACCTGTGTCCGCTCTTCTGGGACACGAGTCTGTACCGGCTGCGGCGGGGAGAAATCCTGCACGGCGTGGAAGACGGAGGAACCAATTCCAAGTCTACGTGGGACCCCTGCAGTCCCCTTGGGGAAATTAGGGCACTCTCGTGCCGGCGCGCGACCCGGAGGCCCTGGGCCCGGCAGGGAGGCGCTGGCCCGCGCAGCTGCTGCTCTGACCACACGCTGGTCGGGCGCCTGGGAGCTGCTTCCCGACAAGGTCCGTGTCCTGGGGAGCCCAGGGCAGCGAGGTCCCGCCGGTGCGGCCGATTCTTTTTACTGCCTCCCTCCCAGGGACCCCGCCCCGCAGCCGAAGCCCCGCTGTCCTCGCGGGGGGTGGCCGCTCCTCCCCACGTGGCTGCCCGGCGTCTGCCCACGGCCCGGGCCCTTCCCGCGCGGCTGTCCGCGCCTCCTCGCTGGCGCCGGGAGCTCTGGAGCTGGCGGAAGGGTGGGCCGAGCTCAGCCTCGCCCCGTGACAGAGCCTTCCCCAGGAATTCTCCCCAGCACTCGCAGGGACAACACGCCGTTTCTCGGGTGAGGGTCCCCCCCGGACCGGTGAGGGGACACCATCGTTTTTATCACGTTTTATGATGATTTATGTTGGGGGCCAAGCTCAACTAGCCTGTGCCAGCAGGGCCTTGGGCATCGGGATGGGGCAGGGGGCGGCACTGCGGAGGCGGCAGAGAGGCTCGGGGAGCAGAGAAAGGAGAGACCCCAACTCAGACAGCACAGCGAGCGCGAGCGCGACATTTCCATGGAGGACGCGGGGCTGAGTCTTGAGGGATGGGGCGGCAGGTGACGGGTGAGTGTCCCCTGAGGGGAGCCAGCGGCGAACCCCACCGCCCAGCCAGGGAAGCACAGGCCGCTGTGAGGGAAGGGGCCGGTGCCAGATCTCACCCCCCGCCCCGCTGTGACACGGTGTTTGGTTTATTCATCGTCTTATTTGGTGTTTACCTTGGACAGCGATAGTCAGATGCCTGCCTTGGGTAGATTCCGTTTCTTAAACTACCGTTCTGATCGCCCCCTCTCACTACTGCAGCGCCGCCGCTTCACCCCTCGCTGACACCCTGAGCACGCGGGGCCCGGCCCCAGGCTGGCGCCTTCGCTCTCCCCCGACGCGGTCAGCAGGGGCCGCTCAGTCCGGGGTCCTCACCAGGCTGGGGAGTGAGTGTGGCCCTCACCCCGCCTCCCTCCTGGGGCCCGACGGCACTTTCTGCTGCGGGGCCACCCGCCAGGACAGGGTTGAGGCACCAGTCCTCGGGGGCGGGATCTCCTGGCCTTCGCGGCCCCGTCCCTGTAGGGACAGGGGCTTTGCAGACAGAACCCAACCGAGGGCGTCCTCGGTGAGCAGGAGCCAAACGAAGCCTTCATGGCATAATCCACAGGGACCCGGGGCTGGTGGAGCCAAACCCCGGAGGCTAAGGAGGCCAAGGCATGTCCCAAACGCCGCAGCCTGTGATGTCACGGCCCCCCTCCGGCCCCGCAGCACCGTCACCCGCTCTCCATCCGCCTGCTGCCCCCGCGTGCCCCCAAGCACCTGAGAAGCAGGAAGCGGATGGTGAGTGTCACAAACATCCTGCGCGCCCGCGGCTTCTCCGCCGCTTCCCCGACAGCCCTCAGCTCGTGACACCGTTGCTCTTGCTTTCCGGCTCCACTCAAGGCCGCTGGAGTCGCCTGGGCTGCCCCTTTTTGCCCCCCGTCTCCAGGAAGATCAGGTAATTATTTGCCGACAAGGCAAAGCCTAGGGTGGCGGGACTCCAAGGGCCCCGGCCGACGCGAGGCGCCGCCTGCATCTTCAAAGGAGAACTGAGCGGCTTTTTATACTTGAGACGCTGAGGCGCCCAAACTTCTCCCTGGAATTGATTTCTAAAACTGAGCCCTCCTATTCTCACATCATTAGCTGAAGATAAGTGGAGTCTTTTATTCACATCAAATTGACACCCGGCAGCGAGGAGCACGCTGCAGAGTGACATCTCAGCGTTCACATGCTTTAATTTAATTCCAGATGCAAGATGGTTCCCATTTGCCTCGACGCACACGCCCATCTGCATGCGCCGCCACGAGCGCGCTGAATGATTCCCAAGCACTCCAGTGAAATAAGCCTCTTGGCAATGGCTGGAATTCGGAAGCAGTTTCCGGAGACGAAAAGCAACGCTTGGGGTTTGAATGAGCTCGAGCGATGGTGGCTGCTCGTCAACAGCCTCGGGGGTGTCCGTCAGGGCCTGAGCAGTCAGGCGCACGGAGCCTCGCGGGTGCCCAGCATCCCTGCAGCTCTGCAGCGGGTCCACAGCGAACCTGCGGGGCTGGAGCTCCTCCACGGGACGGCCAGGGCGGCGCCCGCTCCTCCTGGCTTTCCAGACGCAGAGGCCGGGGGCACCGTCCCTCCTCTGCCTGGCGCCCACGGAGCATGTGTGTGTGTGCCACCATCGTGCCACCGTCGTCTCTCTGAGGGGAAGCACGTTGGAGAACCAAGACCAGGGATGGAAGGCTCCGTTCTGAAGGGTCAGCCCTGAGGGACACCTTAATTACGGCCACGTGGCGCGCCAAGGGGGTTCCATTCGGAGGGTCCGAACCAAAACAGGCCCTGGCCTGGGGTCTCCCCTCGTGTGGGCGTCACCAGGACAAGGGAGCAGGGGGGACCGCCGGCATCCCAGCAGCCTGCGTCAGCCTCCTCACCAGTGGTTAGAAGGGGGAGCCCCAGCCACTTCCTCTCGTGTCCCCACCGCAGGACCCTCACCAGGGGTGTCCCAGTGAGCGACCGCGCTCTGGCCAGACAGTGGGACAGACGGGCAGTAAAAATAACTGCCTTGGTGCTCGCAGCCAGCACTGGACGGACCGACTGAGCACCCAGCGCGCGACCGGCCTGTGTCTGGACTCAGCCCGTGCGGCGCCATCTGTCCACTCGCAGCCTCGCCCTGCCGGGTCCGCTTCCCAGACGGCGCCCCTACACCTGCCGCCCGACACCTGCCGCCCCGATGCCGGCCGCCCCGACGCCTGCCGGCCGGACACCTGCCGCCCGCGCACTCCGACGCGGCCGCCCCGCCTCCCGGATCCGCGCGGGCAGACAGCGGGCGGCCAAGGCGGGCGGGGCCCCAGCGCCGGGGGTGCGCCTGCTGGGCGCCAGCTCGGCCGGCCTCGGAGGACGTGGCCCCACGTGCTTCCCGCCCTGACGGTGCGCCCCGAGCTCCCAGCCCCAGGCACGCGGCCCTGTGACCCCGTCCCACCGCCTGTCGTCCGCATCCTCTGCCGGGGAGCAAAGCCCCAGGGCAGCTGCTGGGAAGCGTCTGGCAGCGGGGCGCTCTCCCGAGCTCTGGTGGGCGCCTGGTTCAAGCTGCCCCTTTCCGAGGCGGAGTCCGGGGGGCCTCTGCATGGCCACGTGCAGGAGCGAGGGGCACCAAGCAGGCAGCGCCCACCTGCCAGCTGGGCCCAGCAGGGGCCACCGCGCCCAGGCCCCCGCCGGTGCCCGTCCCTGCAGCACCGGCGCCGGGTGCCCCAGCTCCCATCGGGACTCCCCACACGCCTGACCTGAAATGCGCTGTCCCCTCAACAAGCCGCCAGGGCTCCCCCTCCTGCTCATCTTAGCAGCCTCAGTTCCCAGAGACCTGTCCAGCCACCTCTGCAAGGAGACGCCGAGGCGCTGGGCTCCTGTGGCTCCTTCTAAGCCAGTCCCTCTCGGAGGACCCGCCTGTTTGATCCGGGTTCCCGGGGCGTGATGGTCGCACTTCTCAGGGGTCACTGCTGGCACCCCAGCGCCCTCATGGCAGACGTCTAACTGTGGGTCACATAAATTTACTGGGCTCAGTGGACACGTGGGTCCTCCCCTGGCTGGGAGTCTCTCTCCGTGGAGTAATCCATTACCTGCAGCTCAGAGCACGTCCGTTCCGGAGCTTATCTTGGAAGCTGCTTGTCTAATCTCTGTGAATTTATGATTTCTCCCGTACACCTAGCAGTCCTTAAATGTTTCTGCTTAATAACAGAAAGTGGTTATGGCCGATCACAATTTTTCTGTAAGGTTTATTTCCTGTTCCGCTGGGACTGCAAATGGAATGAAGTCATGTGCTCCCTTCACAGGGCTGTGACATCACAGGGCTGTCTGACCTCGCAGGGCTGTGACCTCAGAGGGCTGTCTGACATCACAGGGCTGTGACATCACAGGACTGTCTGACCTCGCAGGGCTGTCTGACATCACAGGGCTGTATGGCATAACAGAGCTGTATGGCCTCACTGGGCCATTTGGCCTCACCGCACTGTCCGACACTGGAAGGCCGCCTGCCCTGGCCACGGCTCTGCTCTGCCCCTCTCCCACGCCGCGGGGCTTCCTGGCCTCATGACCTTATTTGCAAATGAGGCCCTTGTGGTCCTCAAGCAAGTCCCTTGTGAGGTTCACATGAAAATCATACTAAAGAACAAACGGTAAACAAAAGAATTCTCCATAGAACAGAGATTTCATCAAGGAGGCTCAGAAGTTTAGACGCACTCAATGCAAACCTAAAACAAAGGCGTTTAACCAGCCTTACTAAGGAATGTGATACAGGCCCCAAGCCCTTTCGGTGTGGACACAGCCCAGCAGCCACTCTGGAGACACCGTAAGTGCCTGCCTAGAGGAACAGCAGGTGAGCAAATCTGAATTCAGATTTTGATATTTTGTGATTTAAAAAAAAAGGATGAGGGGGCCTCCCCGGTGGCGCAGCGGTTGAGCGCTGGGTTGTGAAGCTGCCCGCAGCCTCTGTGGCACCGGTTCGATCCCCGGCTGCTCCCCGGCCACTGGAGGAGGGTCCCACATGGCGCGCAGACCTCTCCTGCCGCCCGCTGCTCCCCTCAGCAGTGTCCTTCGGTCCTTCTGCCTGCTCTGCTCCCCGCTCTGGCTCTGGCGAATTCTCTCACCCTCCCGCGCTTCTGACTGTGCCCAGTGCTGTATATATAAATAAAAAAATAAATCTTTTAAAAAAAAAAAAAGGATGAGGGTCTCCCTGGTGGTGCAGGGGTTAAGTCTCAGCTCTATAAAGCTATCCGCAGCCTCTGCAGCATGACTTCCATCCCCTGTCTCCTTGCTGCTCCCCTCAGCAGTGTGTTTTAGTGGATTTGCTTGTTCTGCTCCCCACTCTGTCTCTGGTGAGTCCTCTTACCCCCGAAACTCTGGCCTGCACCCCAGCTCCTATGTGCATAAATAAAATGAAATAAATCTTAAAAAAAATTATAGAGTATATTAAAAATCTCAGAAGAGAGCACATTAAAGGGATCACACGATGGGTGAAGGTAAATGGACACTGCATGATTGGAATACCGCTCAGCTCTAAGAAAGATGAAGTCTTGCATTTCTGGCAGCATGGGTGAAATTGGAAGGGATGATGCTAAGGGAATGAATCAGGAGAAAGACAGATGATTTCACTCATCTGTGGACTATAAAGAAACAACACAAAGAACAGACAAAACTAAACCAAGAGAAATCCTAGACATCTGACTGTAGAGCTGCAGCTCCGGGAGGGGGAGACGAGATGAAAGGTGGAATTGGGGTGGGGGCAGCGGATGACAGGGGCCCAGTGGTCGGCATGGTGGGACACAGCGCACTAAAGCAACATGACCCCATTAAAAAATACAATTTAAAACAAAAAAATAAAAGTATAAAATAATAAATGAAAAGAAAGTTGAGTCCCGGCATTCACGCTGGGGAGACACACACACTCTACTGGCTCCGGAATGTTCATCGCAACTTTAACCACCCAGCACTGAGGCCAGAAGCCAACAAGATCGTCCTCGACAGGGCGAGCAGCACCTGCGACATCTCTCCCCGGGAGACACGCCGAGTGGGAAGGAGCCGGCCGCGGACCCCAGCCCGGGACGGCGGTGGACAGCGTTTCCCGTTTCCGTGGCGGGTCCAGCGCCCACCCCCGGCCTGCGTGCAGGCAAATGGCTTCGCAGTTGCTTCGGCTGCCATGGCTCCCTCCTGACGTGGCCACCCGCAGCCCCCTGCACGGCCCGGCCCGGGGTCCCGTCTGACCTGCCGTGTGTCCCCATGGCGAGTGGGTTGTCCTAGCCCGCGAGGGAGCCAGCCCTCCCGGCCCGGCCGCAGGGCTCTGAGGCTGAAGGCGCGCCGGGCGGCTGCCGCCGTCTCCCTGTTCTGCCCCAGGCTCGTGCTCTGAGCGGCAGCGGCCCTGGTGACCGGGTGACCCTCGCCGCTCTCCTGGCTCCAGAAGGCGCCGTCCTGCCCCTCTGTCGACTCCACACCCACCCCCTTGTGCCTTCAGGAATCCATTAGCCACCGGCTCCCTTGTACACAGTTTTCGGTGCTTGTATTTTTGTTACCACCATTGAAAAGATGCCTGTTTTGTCACAACCGCGGATATAGACAAGGAAGGAAACTACAGTCGTCTGATTCTGGGGCTATTTTTAACTCGCCAAAGCTCAGCACCTTATAATGAGTGTTCTGCTGCCTGAGTTTGCAGAAGTTCCAGAGAAAATGATTTTCAAATTGGCATAGGACGGAACGTTTTGTAGTCGCGGTTGAAAATCTCACATTCTAATTTTTAATAGCTTTGCCATGAAAGAGGTGCTTTGATTTTAGGAGTAAAAGGGATCTGAGGACGACACGCTTCAGAACCTTCATTTTACGGGCGAGCCATGGAGACGCCAAGTACCTCACACAAAGACAGGCTGCCCGCGCCTCCGAGCGGGGTGAGCGCGAGGGCCTCCTGCTCCCTGCCGGCCTCCTTTCTCCCCCTCGGGCCGCCCCCAAGAACTAAGTCTATCTCAGTCGGGTTTGGCTCGGGGATCTTCTGTGCGGCCTGGACAGCTCTGCAGCCCTGTTGTAAGAAGGGCGCCGGGAGGGAGAACACACCGCCTGGGCAGGAACGGGGATGCAAGACGGGCTGCCCTGCACCCCCCAGGCTCCCTGTTCACCAGCATCCTGCGTGCACCCCGCTGCAGAGCCACCCCTGTCCCACTTCCCTGCCGGCTAAGGGCGCCCCAAGGTCAGCAGCTAAGTCCCCGCCAGCCCCTCGGCAGCTCTGTCCACTCCCTGGTGACAGAAGAAAGACACACGTTCCATCATCTTAAGACGCAGTTTGAATATTTTTGAGAAACAATCGGGCAGGAGCTGAGCAGCCAAATCTCGAAGGCTGTGCCGCGGGGGGGAACTTCTCCATCAAAGACAAGTGCACGGGAAAGGGGCGGGCGATGCAAACTGAGAGAAAATTACAGCATCTGCGAGATGAGTCGCGGAGAAAGTCATTTCCACAGAGAGGACGGGCCGCGCGGGAAGATCTGTCCCTTCCGGGGCGAGATGTCACCCGCCCCTTGGAGACCGGAGCGGCAGCGGCACCGGCAGGGCCGCCCGCTGAAGCGCCGTTGCTGTGAGGGGGCGACGCTTGTCTCCCTGGTGTTGTAAATAAACACACTTCAGTGATCAAAACCACAGATGTTTTCGTATTTTGTGTCCATATCATTTTATTATATTTTTATAGCTACGTGTGTGCAAACGTACAGAGGAGCAAAATGTTAGCCGCACAATTCTTAGTTTGCTTTTCTTGAAATAGTTTCATTTGTTTTGGGGAGTGTCTCTTTAGCTCTTCTGCCCACTTCTTGACTGGATGAGTTGTTTCCCTTTCGTTGAGATGTCGGAGCTCTTTATCCATTCTCGCTACCAGCCCCTGTCAGGTGCACGATGTGCAACTATTTCCTCCCACTCGGGAGGGTGTCGCTTGCCTTACTAATCATTTCTCTTGCAGTGCAGAAGCTACTTGGCTTGCTGGAGCCCCTTTGTTTACATTTGCTTTTTTTCTTCTTGACGTGGGAGACAAATCCATAAAGACATCACTGAAGCGGATGTCATGGCGTGCCGGCCTGTTTTTTGCTTCAGTCATTTTATATTTCAGGTCTCATGTCCATGTCTTTGATCCATCCTGAGTGGACACACAGACGGCATGTGGGAAACGCTCTCCTCCCTTCCCTGGGGGAGGCGAGTCAAAGGCGCCTGCAGCGTCTTACGCCAGGGCACAGGCCACAGAAAAAGGCCAGACACAGCGCCGGCGAGGAGGGAGAACCAGGATCCTCAGGTGCTGTGGGTGGACAACAGGCAGGTCCAGCGCCAGGGAAATCAGCAAGGAAATCAAAATACAGTGACAGTGGATCTACTACGCGATCCAGAAATCGCACTCCGGAGTATCTGCCCCCAGCACAAACCCCAACTCCAGGGGACGCCGGCTCGCCTGTGTCCACCGCAGCACCACTGAGGGCGGCCAGTTCGTGGAAACCTGAGTGCCAGTGACAGGCGCGTGGATGAGATGAGGTCTGCACACACAACGGGAAGTCACTTGGCCCCGAAATAGTACAAACTCTTGCCATTCGCAACAGCACAGATGGAGCTGAAGGTCTGTGCTGAGCAAAACAAGTCAGAAGGAGAAACATTCGGAGCAATGACTTCACTTACGTGGGATACAGAGAAACAAAGGAACAGACACAACTAAACCAAAGCAAACCCTAAAAATCTGACTGCAGAACAGAGGGTCCGGGAAGGGGGTACGGACACCAAGGAGGACTGCGGGGGCTTTGGGTGTGATACACATGTCTGACGAGGCGTGAACCTGTACCCCTCAATTATAAAGTATTGCAGACCAACGTTTCCTCAATGAAAAAAGTGAAATGATGGAATTTTAAAGCATCGCTGCGGCTGTGGAGCCAGGTGGGTGCCCATGGCCCCTGCAGACACCTGGGCTCCGGGAGGAGGTGACAGGTCCACCCGCCAGCTGGACAAGCCCAGCCCAGGCTCGTCCTTCCCTGTGTCCCTTCCAAATGGGGTGAACTCTAATTCACGCTCCAGTCTGCGGCCCCCAGATCACACTCCCGTGGGGTCAGGTGAATCCCACGTGTGGACAAGTGGTTTATCTTTACCCAGATGCTGCAAGGCTGCCCCCAGGACAGGACACGGGGTGCGGTGGCCCAACTGCTCCTGCCCGCTCGTGTTTTTATAACGTACCGTCTAATTTGCCATTATAATTCAAAGTAACTTCATTTTCCCTGGTGGAGCACTGAAAATTACTGTAACTTATAATTTTATGGTAATTATAGTGAGAACTCACATAATTAGTGTAGCAAGATCACTGTTCTATTTATTTTCCCAAATGAATCACGTCCCAGGCAGGGCAACTCTTGAAGTATAGGTTTAAAATTCCAAGTGCTATCTATAGACGCACGGCAGCGCCACCGTCACCAGCTGATCGCTCCCGGCGTCCCTCTGAAATAGTCTCCTGGCCAAACTGAGGAAAGATCTAAATTGAGGAGGGATGGACCATGGACTTGTGACTCGGACACTCACGCTGTGGTGGTATGGGGGGGGAGAGGAACTTTGGACACGCAGAACACCAGCATGTGCTTGCCGGCCACCTGTCCCGTGTGATAAATAGTCATTCAACAAACATTCCACGCTGGGGACAGGCCTGCCGCAGACCCTCCCCGCCTGTGGGTGAGCCCACTCTCCTGCACGTCCTGGCTTCCTGGCTGGGGCCGTCCGTTTGGGAAGGGACTCACGCCCCGTGCCCTTCCCAAGGAGGACTCCGGGCTGCCCCTTTCATGCCTGGGGCGCCTCTGCATCCAGGGAGCTGCCTGGCTCAGCCCTCCTGCTCTGGCCCTGTTCTAGGTCTCCCTGGAGACGCGCACCCACGGAGAAATCACGCCCCGCCCGAGCCACAGGCCGCACACACACCTTTGGAAAAACAAAACCGAAAATGGGTTGTCAAGGACCTATAGCAACGGGAACTTTCATTTTCTGCTGGTGTGAACTTGAACATGACTGACATTTGGGGGAGAAATAGGCACTATTGAGTAAATCGGAAGGTGACTGTGTCTCACGGCCGGGAAATCCCTCCTCTGAGTTATGAATTAAGAACAGGCCTCCGGAATCTGCACCAGGAGGTCCGCGCAGCGCTGTCCCTAACAGGGAACGTGAGGGCAGGGATGTTCCCGCAAGGGAGAGAGGGTGGGCATGTGGGCATCGTACACGGGGTGGCGGTGAGAAGCGGCCACGCTGGAAACTATAATTTACTTTGTCAGGTTTGGTAATTCAGGGACATAATGTGGAGTAAGAAAAAGTAAGTTGCAAGCAAAAATACAGCTTGGACCCCTCTAAAGCAATATAGAGCAATATGTAGAACACATGTGTCGGGAACCACCCCAGGAAATTGGCCGGGCACCTGCTATGCGCCCCAGTTTCCTAGGCGCCGACTGTCAGGAAGGGCAAACCCGTGGCCTGTGGGTGAGGGTGTGTGGTGGGGAGGGCAGGAGGCGGTCAGGGAGCTGGGCTCAGCTTTCTCTGGCCTCTTCAAAGCTGCCCACACTCCCGGGGGAGTCCACGAGCGCCTTGTCCCCCGTGCTGAGCCTCACCCTTGGCGATTCTCCCGCTGCTGTCTGAGAAAACCTTTCCAGAACAACCTTCGCCATGTCGAGAGCGTGCTCTGAGTGTGAAAACGCTACTTGAGAAAGAACCCCGAGGCTCGGCAACTCCAGGACGTGAAACCGGAGGAATCAAGAAGGAGACGACGGTCTCTACCTTCCTTCCGATTCAGGCCGCCCTCTTAGGTCAACAAAGAGGCAACATTTTCATGTAAAAAATGGGAAAAAATACATAAACGTGCAAATAAGTGATTGTTCTCCGCGACACTTCAGAGCTTCGTTTTATATATATATGTATGTAAACGAGAAGCTTCGTCAGGTGGACGCTGCAATCACGTCTTTGTTTTCATGAAAAAGAAAATTCTCTTGAGAAGACGAGCCGCGTTGGGACAAACTATTTGCAAGGGACAGTCCGGCAAAGGAGGACGAGCCGAGCGCGCAAAGAACCCTGAAAACTCTCCGACGAGAAGACACATGCATTGAAACGAGCCGAAGGCCTCGAGGGACACCCGCGGGGGGCGCCACGGGGAGGCGCGAGGAGCAGCCGCCCAGCCGCCCCCCAGGCCCGCAGGGAACCCCGGCCGGCGGAGGCCGGTGCAGGCGGTGCAGGCCCCCCCGGGAGCCCGCGCGGCCCGGCCCCTCCCGCCGCCAGCAGGGCCAGCGCGGAGCCGCCGGCGCGGGGGGCTGGGACCCGCCCTCCGGGCCCGCGGGGAGCCCTGACCGAGGCGCCGCCGGGACAGACCCCCCTGCGGACCCTCCCTGCGGCGCCCATGCCGCGTCCCGGGCCGCGGGCAGCGGGGGACCGGGCGACCGGCCGCCCACGTTGGGGCGGGCTCCCCGCGAGGGTCAAGGAGCCGAGGCCGCCGGCAGTGACCGCTCCCGGGGCCGCCACGCCCGTGAGCTCTCGGGAGCCCAGGCAGGGCTGCGGGCGGGGGCCGGCGGGGGGCCGGGCCCGGGGGACCTGGGGGGCCGGGCCTGGGGAAGGCCGGGCCTGGGGAAGGCCGGGCCTGGGGGGGCCGCTCCTGGGGGGCCGCGCCTGGGGGGGCCGCGCCTGGGGGGGCCGCGCCTGGGGGAGGCCGTGCCTGGGGGAGGCCGTGCCTGGAGGGGTCGCGCCTGGGGGGACCGTGCCTGGGGGGCCGCTCCTGGGGGGGCCGCGCCTGGGGGGGCCGGGCCTGGGGGAGGCCGTGCCTGGAGGGGTCGCGCCTGGGGGGGCCGTGCCTGGGGGGGCCGCTCCTGGGGGGGCCGCGCCTGGGGGGGCCAGGCCTGGGGGGGCCGGGCCTGGAGGGGTCGCGCCTGGGGGGGCCGTGCCTGGGGGGGCCGCTCCTGGGGGGCCGCGCCTGGGGGGGCCGGGCCTGGGGGGGCCGGGCCTGGGGGAGGCCGTGCCTGGGGGGGTCGCGCCTGGGGGGGCCGGGGCGGGCCGGGGCCAGGACACGGGGCGGCGGGGAAGGGGGGCCCGTCTGCTCCCGCCAGGCCGCGCCTCTGACGCCGCCGAGTGGGTCCGCGCTGAGACCTGTGCCCGCTCCGCGCGACCTGGCGGGGCGGGCAGCGAGACGAGGACGTGGGCCTCACGGGCCTCTTGGGCCTCTCGGGCCTCACGGGCCTCGCGGGCCTCGCGGGCCTCGCGCGGCGCGGGGCGAATGCGGTGCCCAGGCCAGCCCGGCTGCGCCCCCTCCGCGCCTGGGCCGGGCGGTGCGGCGCGCTGGAGGCGGGGTCGCGAGGGCGCACCCTGCGGACAGCCCCGGGGGTCCCGGCGGCCCCGTGAGGGGCAGCGGGGCGACCACGCCCGGGCCTCGGCGGCCGCCGCTCCCCAGCTCTGGCCCCGCCGTCCAGGGCGCAGCCGGGCCCGGGCACGCGCCCCTCCGCAGGGCCGGCCGCCAGGAGCCACCGAGGTGAGAAGGAAGCAGGAGGACCCCGCGCCGTGACCAGCCCCGAGCAGGACACGCAGGCGGCGCCCCCGCAGGAGGCTTGGACCCCGCGGGGCAGGGGGCGCGGGCCCCAGGCGGGAGAGGCTGGTGCCCCGAGACCCTCCTCCTGCACGGGCGGGGCGTGCGGGGGGCAGCCTGGGGGCGCGAATGTGGCTCCTCCTCGCAGCGCACCCCCAGGCGGCAGCAGCCACGCCCAGGCCACCCCCGGCGCTGCTCTGGGGGCCGCGCACCTGCCGCTCGGGCGCCCCGAAGTTCACGCGTTTGCTGCTGATGAAACTGATTGTGTCATTGCCACGTTCATTTCTGTTTCACAAGTAGGGCGAGCTTCCCTGGGAATTATTTTAAAAACAAGAGAGCAGGAAAATCAGCTTCAGAACTACAACAGCAAATCCTCAGCCAGAAGCCCCGCTGGCGGCGCCACGCCGGCTCGGCCTGTTTTCCACGGCGGCAGCGCAGAAGCGAGTCCCCGGCTCAGGGCGGATTCTGGTAAAGATGATACGGAGACCAAAAGGACGAGAAGATCACATCTTGTGCGCCCTTTGCGCCCAGGAAGGATGGACCCACTTACAAGCGACAGTGCAATTTCTATGGGTTTGTTCATTGCTCGCCTCAGGGGCCCCTCTTTGAAGAAGTGCTTGTCAGGACCGGGACCTCAGAGGAGCCACAGTTCCAAGTGACCTGGCAGATACACGCGAATGAAGAGGCTGCAGTCTTGGGTGAGCGCGCAGGGCCGTGGCGTTCAGTCAGCACCGGGAGCAGGACTGGGGTTTGAGCACCAGCGACTTAATCAGGGCGGGGCCCTGCGCCAGGAGGCTGGGGAGGGGCCTCCGAAGCTGGGCTCCCCACAGCTGCGAAGGGAAATGAGGTCTGCAAAATGCTTCTAACAGACACAGTTCACTGAGTCTCCCTGGCGGCGCAAGGGGTTAAGACGCAGCCTATGAAGCTGTCCACAGCCACTGAAGCACGAGTTCCATCCCCGATCAGGGAGCTACCCACAGGGCGCAGCAGACCTCTCCTGACTCCCCGCTGCTCCCCTCAGCAGTGGATTTCAGCCAATCCACCTGTTCTGCTCCCCACTCTGTCTCTGGTGTATCCTCTCACCCCCCCACACTTCTGGCCTGTACCCAGTTCTTGTGTGCACAAATAAACCTCATCGCCGGGAAGGAAAAAAGTGCTGAATCATAAAGTCCTATGTCCCACTGGACCCCGTGAGGGGTCCCTTCATGTATGAACCTGGTTGTTCTGTGATGCCGAGAGTTGACCAAAGCCAAATCCAGATGTTGTCGTGAGAGTATTTCATTGTGCGACCAGCAGTGAAGTCACTCGATGCTGAGGATACAGAGGGTCCGCCTCACTGTGGGTGGGCCTCGCCTAACCAGTGGAAGGCCTCAAGAGAGAAAGGCCAAATTCTCCCAGAGGTAGAAGAAACTCCGCCGTCAGACTTGAGCTGCAGCGTTAGTTTCTCCCGGTGTCTCCCTCCAGCTGGCCTGGCCTGCCATCCCTGCAATCACATGAGCCAGCTCCTTAAAACAGCTCCCGCTGTCCCCCATGGTATAGGTGGCTATATTCCCACTTACTCGTGGCTGTGGTAGACCTTGTACAGCTCACAGGTGATCTGAGTTTATTCACACAACAGGCGAGGATTCCCTGACCTGAACCGTGCGCCGTGCTCTGAGCAGTGCAGGTGGACGGCGCCTTCTTACCGTTCCCACCGGGGCTCACGTTGACAGGCGCCCACGCTACGCCACGCACAGGCTTATTACCGTGGACCTGTGCCCTCTTAAGGTTTCTGCCAGAAAAGACTCGGACACTTTTATTCACAGTTCATCGGCGAACACATGCACATTAGCTCATTAGGCCTCAGAGAGGGTTGAGAAGCGCAGCCCCCTTCTGAGCACAAGAGAAGGCTCACTGCACTCCCTCCTCAGAGGAAAGGCTGGCAGAGCCCCCGGGTCATGAGTTAAGCCGCCTTCCTGCCCTCCATCACTGTCAAGCCCAGGATCTCCGCCTCCTCTGCTGTAAACACTCGAGAGCCTGAGCCAAATGGACAGAAATGTCCCCTGTACTGACACAACCCGCAATAATGGAACGAGATGACCTCAAGCAGCACTCCCTTTTGAAAGGACCCGCGGTAGCTCTGGTCCACACAGCTCTAAAATGCCGCAGGGCAGACATCGACAGAGGTGATGTGTGTTTTCTGCGTGACTGATTCTTACCTTTGCTGGACCAGCGTCTGCTCCACAGAGTGCCCATACTTCCTGTCATGTTCCTCGGCCACGCGGGCGGTGGGTGATGGCGAACCTGCTCTCCTGGGCCCGCAGCGCCTCCTCTCTGCTTCCTGCCAAGGGAACCGTGGGATTGTAAGGCTCATTTTACATACTAAATGGCCAGAAACATTTTCTGGGAATAAGACTTTGGTTTCACCGGCAACACAACTCCCTTGAGACAAACCTTATTTATTTGATTGTGACCGGACCCATGAACCAAGAGCTGAGCACACTATTCTTTCCTTTTTCTTCTGAAGCCACTTCTTAGATTTACCACATTTCTTTATTTTCTGACTTCATACTCCCACCAACCGTGTGCGTGTGCATGTGTGTGTGTGTGTTTTCATAACTTCATTGCGGATTGCCCTGGCTTGAGTTTACCAGATCTTGTTGAAAGAGTCACAGTTAGACTTTTATCCCTGAAACATCTTCTGCTGTTGATTTCTGGCTTATGAACTATCACTGGTTGAAGAATGTGCTGACATCAATCCTGGTTTGCATACAAACCTTTGAAAATTTGGCTACAGGTGTGCAGAGAGCCTGGTAGATGAGTCACCTCAGAGGAGGAATCATCGGAGCGCAAAGCGCAATGTTTTCTAAGTCTATGCACTTGAACTTCAGCCCTGGATTTGCCGTATATATTTGAGCTTGTGAGATATTGCTTCCTGGTGTCGCTCTGACCCCCACAGACACAGCAGAGCTTCATTTCAAGCTGGAACTTCATCGGGACAACGCTCTTTACTATGGATTTTTCACCCTGAGGAGGCATTGATCACATTTTTGTTGTTGTTTTGGGAAACCCTTCAGAATGCAAATACCATTGCATCTGGGCACTTTTCCTAAGACGGATGTAACTCCATCCATCCCCCTGCTCTTTCTGCAGAGAGTGGAAATGAAGACACTGACTGAGCGCAGACCAACTGATGCCTTGAAGAAATAACATAACGTATGCAAGTTCAATCGCAAGATTTTAGAACAGCTTATTGTAGAGAAAGTACTGCTAAAGATGTTGGGAAGCATAAACTTTTATGATTTTAAAGTCATTTTCTCTGGCAGTATTTGAATTTTAATTGATAATGGCAAACAAATGTAATCTGATGCTTCTGTTGCAAACAATGTATGTTTACTCGTAGAGTTGCTCGGGAAAGAATATGTCATATTTGTCTGCAAAATGGATAGGAATGTATAAATCTGCTGTCCAGTGAATATAGATAACACTAGCAAAACCACATTAATAAGTGTTAAGCTTTCAGGATTCCAGCTTATAAAATTATATAATTAATGGAGCAAACACTTTATTATATTAGGAGAAGAAGAAACTAATGTTCTCTACAATGATATTTTATATTAGTGAAGAAACTACAAATTTGGAAAAGGGACACCAATGTGACAAATTTTCTGCAATATTACTATGAAAATATGCTAATTAGTTATAGGGAAACAAATGGCAGTATAAAAATCTTTGCCAAAAGTAAACAAGGTTACATTCAGAATACTATCGTATTGTAATGGCGGTATCTAAATTACTTATAATGGTGGTATATAAATTTTATGAATTACTTATAAAAGGTAAAGGAGGAAATAATTTAAAATAATTGTAACAAGATTAATATGTAAATCCATACACAGTCTAAATTAAGTAAACTGTAGCATTAGAAACATGCATGTGGCGGGTAGTGTAACAATGCAGAGCTTTTTGTATGCATTCAAAGTTCGGTGGTTATGAGCTTAAACTAGATTGCTACAATTATAAGCTATTTTATGTAACCTTTAAAGCAACCCTTAAACCCAAACCCCCAAAACCTATAGTAGATAAATAAAAGAAAAAGAGAAACGAATCACATTGTAACACTAATGAAAATCATCAAATCAAAATATAAGAGAGAAGAATTGAAGAAAGGAATTACAAAGCAGCCAGAAACACTGAACAAAACGGCAACGGTGAGTCACGACCTGTCAGCTGGACTAAATTCTCCAATCAAAAGCTGTAGAGTGACTAAGTGGGTGAAAAAACAAGACTCAAGTATATGTTGTTTCCAAAAGACTCCTTGCAGCTTTAAGGACACATATAGATTCAAAGTGAAGGGAAGGAAAATATACCCCACACAAATGGAAACCAAGGCAAAACAGGTGAGGTATACTTATACCAGACATAATATACTTTATTTTTTTAAGATTTATTTTATTTATTTATATGTACTAGACCTGGGGTATAGGCCAGAGGTATGGGGGGGTGAGAGACAGAGTGGGGAGCACAACAGGTGGATCTACTGAAATCCACTGCTGAGGGGAGCAGCGGGGAGACAGGAGAGGTCTGCTGCACCATGTGGGTAGCTCCCTGGCCGGGGATTGAACTCCTGCTGCAGTGGCTGCGGACAGCTTCATAGACTGCATCTTAACCCCTTGCACCACCAGGGAGGCTAGACATAATATACTTTAATACAAAAATGTGACAAGAGGAACAGCAGATCAGCTCACCAAGAAGATATAATTGCAAATATTTATGCAATGAAAATCAAAACACTTAAATAGATAAAGCAAATATTAACAGAGCTGAGGGGAGAAAGAGTCAGCAATACAATATTAAAAGGGGACTTCAGTACCACACTTGCAAGGGTGGATAGATCATCCAAAGACAAAATCAAAAAGTAAACATTGGTGTTGAGTTTCTTGTTTGTTGTTGTTGTTGTTTTGGGAGGGTGGGCAGCAGCCCCACGGGCCATCCTTTATTTCTGAGGGTATTTACAGGGATGTTGGGGCAAGTGCCCGGCCAGGCCCTCTGCGCAGACTCAGTACTGGTACTTGGTGGAGTAGTCCTTGGGGTCACCACCAGCCCGGGGTCCTTGCGGGCGCCCCGGTTCACGGTCTCGATGAGGTCGGTTATCTCCTGCTTGTCCTCCACTGCCCAGTTGATCTTGTTGCTGTTGCCAGTGCCCAGGCCGGTCATGATGTGCTTGGTTCTGCAGAAGAACATGACGGTACAGTGGTCATACAGCTCGCACATCTTGTTGAAGTCGGGTACCTCCGTGATGTCCACCAGGTAGATGATCTTGAAGTTCCTGACCTTCTCGGTGATGCTGTGCAGAACCTCGTCCATCTTCATACAGGTGGGGTCCCAGCCGTGTCCGAAGTGGATGACGACCCCTTGGTCCTGCTCCGACAGGATGGCCTGGTCCACCTGCCAGCCCTTGTGCAGGTGCAGGAGCACGTAAGACATCCTGGGGCCAGGCGGGCTCCAGCGCAACACCTCTGCGGGGGAGGAGCCTGGTGGCGAGTTTTACTTTAGATCAGAACTACCCAGCATTCATATGTAGGACGTTCCATTCAATATCAGCAAAACATGTCTTCTGCTGTGCACAACTGGAATGTTCCCGGATAGATTATGTAACAGGACACAAGTCATAACATGGTTACTAAGTCTTAATATATTTAACTTGCATGAAATCATACCAGGCATTATTTTTCCAACCACAATGGTATGATACTAGGACTCAATTACAGAAATACTTGAAGATTCATAAATATGTGGAGGTTTAACAATGTATTCCCTAACAATTAATGGCTCAAGGTAAAAACTAAAAAGAAATTAAAAAATATATTGAGGAAAAAAATTGGAAACTTTATATAAAAAAATTATGGGGTGTCAAAATAGTTGATCCAAGAGGAAAGCTTGTAAAAAATAAGTGTCCTTAGGAGTAAAATGAAAGCTTTCAAATAACCTAATGATATGAGTAAAGGAACAAGCTACCACTACACCTAAAGTAGTAGAAGAAAGGGAAAAAGAAGAGCAGGGAGAAATAAAGAAGACAGAAAAAGCAATCAAACTATATTTTATAAAAGAAAAAACAATTATATTTAGCTAGATGAAGATAAAAAGAGAGACGTTTCAAATAAAATAATAAAGAATTGAAAACAGAAATACTAAGGATTAAAAGATACTATTATGGAAAACATATGCCAACAGATTAGGTAACCTGCAAAATATGCATAAATTTCTAGAAACATACACACTATAAGGATGAAATCAAGGCTAAATCAAGAAGAAATGGGGCAGATAAATTACTAGTGAGGATATTGAATAAGAAATCAAAAACTTCCCAATAAGTGAAATACCAGCATCATGTGGCTTCACTCATGAATTCTACCAAACATTTAAATAATGAATACTAATCCTTCTCAAACTCTTCCAAAAAAAAAAGAAGAGGAGGGAATACTTTCAGACTCATTTTATGAGGCCAGAATAATCCTGATGCCAACACCAAACAAGTACACTATGAGAAAAGAAAATCACACGCCAATCTCCCTGATGAACATAGGTGCAAAAGTCCTCAGCAGGGTATTAGGAAACCAATTTTATCGATATATTAAAATGATAATGCAGTATGATAAATTTATCCTTGGGGTGTAGGCATGGTTCAACATATACAAGTCAGGATATATACCACATGTACAGGATATATACCACAATTTAAAAGTAAGCGCTAAAAATGATGATATGATTATCTTATCAGATGTAGAAAAAACATTTGACAAAATTCAATATCCCTTTGTGATAAAACCTCTCAACACACTGAAAGGAATATAACGCAATATAGCAAAGGTCATATATTACAAGCCATTCTAACATCCTACTCAATAGTGAAACCTTAAAGTTTTTCCTCTAAAATGAGAAGTAACAGAAGGATGTCCACTCTCACCAAAGTGTATTTAACATGAACACACCCAGAGGTCAGAAAGACGTCCAAATTGGAAATGATGACATAAAACTGTCTGAAGGCGAAATATTTATATATAGAAAACCCTGAAGACTTTACTAAACAAAATCATTAGAATTAATAACAACTTCAGTAAAGTTGCAGGACACCAAATCAATATATAAAAATCCAATGTGCTTCTGTACACTAACCAAAAGCTACTGGAAAGCAAAATTAAGAAAACAATTCCACTTGGATTAGTATCTATGTAATTAAAATGATGACACATTGATAAAAGAAATTAAGGACGCATAAATGTAATAATATTTGTGTTCACAGATTAGAATCATGATGTTAAAATGTCCACGCCATGCAAATCCATCTATTGCAGCAGTGCAGGCACTATCAACATTCCAATGGCATTTTTCACAGAAATAGGACAGTCAATCCCCAAATTTTTATGGAGTCCTGAATGGCCAAAGCAATCCTGAGAAAGCAGAGCTGGAGGCAAGCACTTCCTCATTTCAAACTATATTTCAAAGCTACAGTAATAAAAACATTAGAGTGGGCCTCCCCTGGTGGCGCAGCGGTTGAATGCTGGGCTGTGAAGCAGCCCGCAGCCTCTCCAGCGCCGGTTCGATCCCCAGCCGCCGGTGAGGCACATGGCACACAAATCTCTCCTGCTGCGCCCGCTGCTCCCCTCAGCAGTGTACTTCTTCGGTCTGCCTGTTCTGCTCCCCGCTCTGGCTCTGGTGAATTCTCTCACCCTCCCACGCTTCTGACTGTACCCAGTGCTTGTATAAATAAAAAATAAATCTTTAAAAAACCAAAACATTAGAGCATGGTGTAAAAGCAGGTACATAGATCAATGGAGCAGAGTAGGGATCCCAGAAATAAACCCATTTATATATGATCAATTAATTTTCCACAAAGTAACCAAGAATATGTAATGGTATTGGGAAAACTGGATATTCACATACAAAATGATTTAACCGGATCCTTATCTAAAAACCATACCCAAAAATCAACTCAAAATGGAATAAAAACATGAATATGAGATCTTCAGTCAAAACTAGGAGAAGAAAATATTGAGAGTAAGTTTCCTGACACTGGTCTTGGCAATTTTTTTTTTTTTTTTTTTGACATCAAAAGCAAAGATGAGAAAAGCAGAATAAACAGGTGGGGATAAAAGTGAAAAAGCTTAGCATAACAAAGGAAATGACAAACAAAATGAAAATGCAACCCATGAAAATGGGAAAAAAAGTTCCAAACCACATATCATGGGTCATTATACAAAATAAAGAAATAACTCATACAATTCAGCAGCAAAAAAACAAAACCAAACCCGAACTCTAAACTATCTAAGTAAAAGTGGGCAAAGACCTCATGGACATTTTTCCAAAGACACACAAACTGCCGACAGGTACATGAAAAGTTGCTCAAGTCATTCACCGTCATGGAAATGAAACAAATCCCAAGGTGAGGCAGCATCTCGGACCTGTCAGTGTGTCTGCAAATAAACTGACCAGTGATAACCAATGCTGCTGAGGGTGTGGAGACAGTGGACATGGCAGGTGGGTGGGATGTAAACGGTGGTCACTCTGGAGCCAGCACGGAGGGGCCTCAAGAAATTAAAGACAAAACTGCCCTTCGATGCAATGATTTCATGTGAACGAAATAAGATGGCCGTCGCCAGGTCTCAAAGTGGCCTGTTTGCCTAAGGCCCTTACACTATCATTTGCAGGTATGGAAACAATCGAGTGTCTGTTGGCAGGTGAGTTTATAAGATGTGCGTGCGTATATGTGTGCATGCATGTGTATATGTGTGTGCATGTATGTGTATGTGTGTGCACAAGCGTGTGATGGAACATGATTCAGCCTTCAAAATGAAGGTGGTCAGCAGCCCTCCTGCCTGCCTGGGACGACGAGGGGCTTCTCTTCACCAGCCTCCCCCTTGGCAATGCAGCAGAGGCAGCTCCCCCACCCCAACACCCCCATCCTCCGGCGCCACTGCCCGGGACGAGGCAGGCCTCTTTCAGCAAACCTCAGGGCAGCCCTTTCTGCCCGCTGTGTCTGCGTAAGTATCCTGCCCTGTCCTTCCCTTTTTTATAATAAACCTGTGTTTCTGGATATGTGAAGGAGATCAAATCCTGCCATCTGGGACGATCCGGATGAGCCTGGAGGGCATTTTGCCAAGAGAGATAAGCAAGCAAGAGAGAGACACAGGGCACGGTGTCGTTCATAAGGGAAACGTTACCTAAACAGGTGAGCTAAGACTCAGGGAGCAGAACGGGGGTGGCCAGGGACTGAGGTGTGGAGATCCTGAGGCTGAGGCAGGCTGCACGCGTGTAAGCTCTGTGACGACTGTGCCGCAGGATCTCATGCAGAATGTGGTGACTTCAGTGCGTAAAACTGTTTTCTGTCACTGGAATTTACTAAGAAAGTAGCATTTAAGCATCCCCACCAAAATAAAAAAGAAAAGGTAAATACATGAAGCAATGGACGTGTTAATTCATTCAAGGGGGGAGGCCTCTCACGGCACGTGTGCCCCTCACACCACAGTGAGGCCCGAAAGACATCACAGTGCAGGTGCCAATGACACCCCAACACAGCTAAAAAGGAGCACGTCCGGACTTTGCTGGTTTATAATGGAAAAAAAGGGACAATTAGTCAACATTTAATACAGGAAAGTTATACATTCCTTAGAAGCAATCCAATAGGGCTTTAAAATGGTTTTCTTTGTGCCAGCAATAAAATTAGCTTTCTATGTGAAAAAATTCTATGAATAACAATCATCCCCTGGCTGCAAATGTAATGGTCAAGCACCACAAGGTGGATTTCATATTTCAGTCTGAAACTGCTTCCTGGATTTTAAATTTTAAATATCCCATTGCTTTTACAAGGATATTTCCTCTTCATAACTAAAGGCAGAATGAAAAGGGAACTTGCTTCTTCAATTCACCTCTGAAATAAAGTTTGGCAATTATTAGACATAAGTTTCTTCATTAAATCTAGAGACATCCGGGGTCCATCCCTTGCTGTCACCTCCTCCCATACTCTCAGGTTCTGCTTATTTGACTGTTCCTGCAAGAATAAAGAAGGAAAGTCAACCACTGTTTACAGAAAGCAAAGTGCACAGCAGCTGTGTGTGGTTTAAAATCATAGCTGGCTGAAGCTCTTTTCCAAACATTCTCCCTTGGTTGGCTCAAGGCTGTATTTTAAAAAATCATTAGCCGTGCCTGGTGGGTGTGCCGCGCCGCGGTCAGGGGGCTCCGAGCTGGAAAGCCTGGGCTTGCACGCAGCCCTGCCTCAGGCCCCTCATCCATGAAAGGGGCTCATGGCGGCACCTGCCTCTCCAGCAGGGGAGCCGGGGGGGACCGGCTCGAAGCACTCATGAGGGCCTGTGTGCTCTGAGTCAGAGCCTGCTGTCTGTCCTGCGGCTCTGTGATTCAGTCAGTCTGTCAGTGGCCTCACCTGTCCTGTCTGATAGTGAGTCCATCCGTCCTGGTCACGTTTGTGTCAGAGACGTTATCCAGTGAGGAGGTGAGCAGTCTGGGCTCCAGACTCCGTTGCCGAAATGGCTTGAGATGTGGGAAAGAAACAGTTTTTATGGTTAGGAGAATGAAGCCTGCGAAGATATTTCTGTGAGCTTCCCATGCATCCTGAGTTGGTTTGGGTAGATTTTCCCGAGCTGACAGTGGAACCCATCTTAACTTTCATCTCCACGGGGCCTGGGCAGATACAAGGAGGGAGAGGCTGAGCAGAGACAGGAGCAGCGTGATCAGTCAGCCGGGCCCTGCTCTCCCGGGGCGCCTCCAGTGAAGCCTCCTGGCTCAAGCCGATAAAGCAGGATAAATGGTCACTCGCAGCCAGTCGGGCCCTGGAGGCGGCTGTGGGTGAAGCCGCAGCCACTACGCCTCGCTCGCTCTCCCAGCAGCAGGATTTATGGCTGTAAGCAACTCAGTCCTCTGCATTGAGTTTGGATGAAGCTAATAACCAGAGCAGAGACTTGATTTTCTAGAAACAAAAAACCAACCTCCATAGCAATGCTGTAGTAAGAAGGCACTTGCACATTAAAAAAAAAAAAAAAAAAAATCACCAGACACATGTACTCTGTTAATAACGGCCATTTTTTGTGAAAACCTGGTGGTGTTGAAAAGCTGGTGTCGAGGAGGGCAGGGGTTATTCACTGATGGTTTTATTTTATGACCTATAGTCTGATTAACTTTAAAAAACAAGAGTTTCTGGGGCCTCCCGGGTGATGCAGCGGGTTGAGCACCGCGCTGTGAAGCTGCCCGCAGCCTCTGCAGTGCGGGTTCGATCCCGGCCGGCCAGCGAGGGTCCCACATAGTGCAGCAGACCTCTCCTGTCTCCCCGCTGCTCCCCTCAGCAGTGGATTTCATCAGTCTGCCTGTTCTGTTCCCTGCTCTGTCTCTGGTGAGTCTTCTCACCCTCCTGCGCCTCTGGCCTGTACCCCAGCTCTTCTATAAAAATAAACAAATCTTTGAAAAAAAAAAAAAACAAGAGTTTCTGTAACTTCAAAAGTTAACATTTCAACTCCACTGACCCAAATTTTTAAGTATGCAAAGATGACTACAGTTAATAAATCATATTATTTGGGTTGAAAAAATAATAAAATGTCATTTACGTTTGCTAGATAAATGTTCCACCCACTAAGTCTCACTTAAATACAAACTTTCTTCAGGAATGTCCCTCACTCTGCTGACGTCAGCCCCAGCCAAGAGTAATTACTCGGGGCCTGAACAGGGCCTGGGTCTTCTTTCTGAGCTAATCCTGTTCATTTACTTTTAGTCTCACTTCCAATCTTGGAGCTCTCTGGAGAAAAATAACGCTTTTATTCAAAACTGTTATATATACTACATTAACCAAAACAGCAAAATGTACACATATTATTGTATTATATATTATATATTAACATGATAAGATCAATGATGCCATTATATATTATGTATCAATAGATACTGCCATAATAGCACGATGGCATATATAATATAGTTAGAATATATTATATGTAATAATTTATATTGTGCATTATATAAAATAATTACCAATATATCTTATAAAAATACTTTGGCATGTTTCATATTATGTTATGTAAGTGTATTACGCATTCCATGAAAGTTATCAACATTGAAGGAGACATGTATTATGTAGACATTTTGATATATTTTCTGTAAGAGTGTGTTTTGCATGAGCTGACCCTTATACTGCCCTGTACCTGGTCCCACTATATACCGTGCTCTATTCTCTGTCTTGACCTCTGAAAGGTCACCCCCTCTGTCTTTCATTCACTCAGCATACATTAATGGAGAGCCGTCTGTGGTTAAGCTACTCCCGACCATCGCACCCTTTCTCATTGACCATAATGCTTATGCGAAGGTGCTGACACTGGAATCAAGCTCCTTAGGAACAGAGATCATTTGTGACAACGGACAGAGCTGGAGGGGATGTGCTAAGTGGAATAAGACCAACACTGAGGGAGTCACTCATGTGGAATGCAGAGACATGAGTAAAGGGGGCACAAAACCTAGCCAGTGGCCAACCCTAGACATCAGAATGCAGAATCCAGGCTCCCGGAGGGGTAGGGGAGGTGGAGAGCAGCACCGTGGCCTCTGGTGGAGGCCCATGGTGCCCTAGGGGGGTGGTGCTGGCATCCCGCTGAAGAGGGGGAGCCGCACCTCCGCTCACATGCACTGCTCTAAGTCAATACTGCCCCAGCAACATTTCAAAAATGAAAAGAACGGGAATCAGAGATTTTAGAGTATAATGTTAGTTTAGCACAGTTCTAGCAGGATGGCCTGTATGAGCATTGCACTATTAAATTATACCTGTTACACACACACACACACACACACACACACACTTCCATTAAGTGACTGAGGAATAGGCAGCACCTAGTTACTTCCGGATGAATCAATACCGTCAGGGAGGCAGCAGAGGCCAACAGGGGAATCACAGAGGACTTTGGGCATTTGGTCTCCAACTCATCGTCATGTGGTCACCAGACACATATGAAGTTGAGGAATTTCAGTTTTCCAAGTTTCAGGCAGAAGGAGACAGTTGGGTGCCAGGGAAAGGCTGCCGCCGACCACAAGAGATGGTGTGGAGATAAATATTCTTCCTGGAAGGTCACTTCTTGGAGTGTGCTGAGTGCCGGGGTTGGGGTCATATTAACATATTTTTATCAGTGTTTATCAAACAAGGGTCCTCTACAAAAATATGAAAATCCCTATTTCTGTTTACAAGATGACCTGAAAATAATTACTTTGACCATAGTTAAGGGTATCCAGGGGTCGCTGCTGTGCACTGAATGTTTGCGTCGCCCCCTTGGACTCTCTTTCCCCAGGTGGTTGTGTTTGGACATGGGTTCCTGGGGAGCTGGGTGTGAGGTGCGGCTTCTAGGCAATGGTGCTTCATGGGCGCAGAGCCTCTTCTCCCCACCGTGGGGCACAGCCAGGAACAGGCCCCACAGAGCCCGCCAGGCCGGCACCCGACCCCAGACTTTCAACCTGCGAGAAGTCATGTGAGGCCAGCACTGGACAGCATGTGCCATGGCAGCGCAGGGTGGCCGGGTCATCAAGAGATGGCCAGGAGCCTCCCGAGGTCCTGCTGGCAGCCACCCTCCCCTCCGAGGGCTGGGAAAAGATGGGAGTGTCACACAGGCCATACCCTGCTAAGGAACTAGAGCCAGCAGGGCGGCTCCGGGGCCACAGGGGCCAGCCCTAACCCCCCCCAACTCTGTCTCTCGGCTTCGCTCCTGCCTGGATAGTGCAAAGCCAGAAGCACACGGGAGCAGTGACTCTGCGTGTGATTAAACACCACGGAAGATAGTCTGACTCCCAAAAGAACTTACTGCACCGAGTTCCACCTGTACCGACTGTGTTCTCGGCTGAGCTATGGGACCTTCTTTTCTCAGATTCAAAGTTTTACACTCAGCAGCTATGAACTAGGAGTAGCTGATCCCATAACTGACAGGTTGAACAAAAACACACAAGCTGGAACAGAGACCATGATTTCCATTCCTATAAAGTATCTGCATGCAATCTGATTGGTAAATATCATATCCTTTTGAGTGTTTGCTCTGTAAACTCGTAAAATTTCAGACTTAGAAATGTTCTGATTCATCAGGAGCTTAAACTCCCATTTCATACAAATGAAATCTGAGGTCCAGTAAAGTTCAGGAAATGCTCAAAAGTACTTGTTTTCTCATGGGATAATCAAGAATTTAAATCTCTTGATTACCAGTCTAAGGGCGTTCGAAAAACAAAAGCATTGCACTATGAACACTCTCATGTTTAAGAGTATTAGTGAAATAAATATTTTCATTTTGCCCCATTGAATATTAATAGTACCAATTTGATATGATTGCTGAAGAGATTATACTCCAGTGAAGAGTTTAGTATCCAATACTAGGGCCTCCCCGGTGGCGCAGCGGTTGAGCGCTAGGTCACAAAGCTTCCCGCAGCCTCTGCGGCACCGGTTCGATCCCCGGCTGCTCCCCGGCCACTGGAGGAGGGTCCCACATGGCGCGCAGACCTCTCCTGCCGCCCGCTGCTCCCCTCAGCAGTGTCCTTCGGTCCTTCTGCCTGCTCTGCTCCCCGCTCTGGCTCTGGTGAATTCTCTCACCCTCCCGCGCTTCTGACTGTACCCAGTGCTTGCATAAATAAATAAAAATAAATCTTAAAAAAAAAAAACAAAAAACAAACAAAAAAAAGCCCTTCTATTTAGTATCCAATACTAAATAATAATAATTACAAGGAGGAGGAGGAAGACACAAACTTCAATACTATGTAGGTCAGTTAGAGCAAGGACTTCATGCATCCAGTGTATGCTGTTACAGCCTCAGCTTTAGGCAGTATCTATAAGGTAAATAGATGATAAATGTTTCAAAAAGCATTTAAATGAAGTGTCATATGTGCCCATATATGAGGATAACAGCATAAATGCAGATATTATCATATCTATATATTATCATAACCCTCATATTATCATATCAGTATGGATGGGTATTTATGTTCATATACATGGATATTATCATGGGAAATTAAATTGGATTTTTACCTTATACCATAACTTAAAATAGATCTGAATACATTAAAAAGTTCAATATTAAAAGCAAACTTTTAAAACTTTTAAATGAAAAATAGGAAAATATTTTTCAGAACTTATGAAAGTGAAAAACCCTTAAATATAATCTCATCTTAACTATAATCCAATTACATTAAAAATAAAGCCTCTGGTCTTCAAAAGTCACCATAAAGTAAATGAAATGTCAATTTTCCCTTTAGAAAATATTTGCAAAACTTTCCCCGATAATATCCTATTCTTTTGTGAATGTGCCAAAATGACATTAATCCATATTCCTCAAAAGGAGGATGCATTATTAAACTGTCATTTACAAGTTAATATACATCCCTGAGAAATATTGAATATTAGATAGAATATGTTGATTGAAAACAAAATTTCAAAATGAATTAGATTAAATCTTCTTAAATATTAAAAAAAAGAGAGAAACACAAAGTCCAGTGGGTGGTCAGCCTCCAAGTTTGGAGCCAGTTGGGAGCAGGTTTGGGAGGGAGGGAGGCAGGAAAAAGGTAAAATACAATTGCATGATTTGAGTCTTGGATCAAACCTTCCTGGCTTTCGTGGCCATCTGACATCCTACAAACGGCTTTCTTTGTGAAGATAACCCATTCATTCTATATTTTATGGCTCACTCTTCAAGATTTTCATTGACTATTCCCACTGCTTTTAAACGACATGCCACGACATACAGTAGCGAATCACGCGTGGTCACGCGATGGATTGTGATGAGACTGTGGTCCCTCCTTTGAGGGGCCCACATGCACCACCTGGGTGACATCCCGCTGGATTTCTGCAGGACTCGAAGACCTCAGCATGGTCTGTCTGCTGGAAATGTTATTTATGATGATGATTCATTAGCAATTAAGATACTCCTTTTAAAATACCAACTTCAAATACAGGACATCTTCATCTCACCAACATTGTAAATATGTCCCCGGCCCCGATGCTGGTGCCGTGCTGCGCCTGGCAGCCCCACGGCAGCTGCCGAGTATAGGCCATATTTTAAGGGTGTTTATTGGAAGTCTGGTGTTCATGGAGAGTCCTGGATCCAGTTCCGGAGATGGGTGGATACAAAATAGTTTGTCATGAAATTGATCTACTGTGGGCTCTGAAAATACATATTCATAAGGGTAACTCGTGCTTCTAGTAAAATACCATGCGCTGCACATGAACGACTGAGCCGGAGCAGGGGGGTGCGCTGGACTAGGCCATCGCCCCAGCTAGCGTGGTGGGGAGACCTCGCGTGAGAAAATAAACTGAACAAAACCTGGTGGAGGGTGGAACATATGGAACTAAAGTGGCAGAGTAAAGATTCTCCAGGCAGATGAACGACACACAAGATGGCAACTAGTGAGATTTTGTGATGAAAATCACTAATGGGAGCCCATTTGTTGACCATGTGTGTCCTGGCATCTCATAATGCGGCTCTTCATCTATTTTCCATGACTCGGTACTGTTTGAAAAAGTCACATTAATGTGGCAATGGCTGAATCGCCACCAACTTTCATTAAATCAAATGTGCATGGAGATCATTGGGTGGGATTCCTAAAAATAAACAAAATTTAATACAAGGATATTAATGGGGTTAATGACCAAGCTATTCCAGTGCTGGGAATCTCAGTACTAAGTTAGAAATGCCACAATTGCTGAATGTGTGGACACCGCAAATTTATACCTAGATGCTGAATATACAATTAGCTAGCTGGACACATACTCAGAACACTGTAATTTCCTGTAGATGGATATTTGTGAACGGGAATAAAATTTCCTCTATATGATCATGCATGTATTTATAGCACTATATGCCAACCAAATTGCCTAGAAAACATAGTGAAGTTGAGGACTAATAAATATGCTGGTTTCAGAGATGAACAGAAATAGTCTAAGCTAGTTTTGTAAAATATGAACCTATTTGCAGTAAATATGTGGCATTCTCTTTGTCCTACCAGTCTGGTGGGCAACTCCTTTACTTTTCTATATACTCTTTATTTTCTAAAGTTTTATTTTTAATTCATTTATGCATCAAAAACTGGGGTGTAGGTCAAAGGTGCAGGAGGTGAGAGGATTCACCAGAGACAGAGTGGGGAGCAGAACAGGCGGATCCACTGAGATCCACTGCTGAGGGGAGCAGCGGGGAGACAGGAGAGGTCTGCTGCGCCCTGTGGGTAGCTCCCGGGTCGGGGATGGAACTCAGGTAGCAGTGGCTGGAGATAGCCTGATAGCGCTGAGACTTTAACCCCTGCACCCGCAGGGAGGCCCGTTCCTATATACTCTTTACCTGTGTTCTTCAGTTGTCAGGATTTTGCCACTTTCACCCCATTGGCGCAGTGGTGACATCAGCAAGCCTTATCACAGCTGACGCTAACCTTGATCTTCTCCAGACCCCATCTGTGGGAGGAAGTCACTGTAAACCATGGAGAGTTATGGCGTAGGGCTTTATGGCCTTCCAGAAAGGTGGAAAATACCCATAAATCACATGGACTTCTCCCACATGGGAGAGTTGTCCCATTGCCTGCATTTATTTATTTATTCAATCCTTAATTTGTAGCAGCATGCCCTCAAATATTTATTTTGTTTGAAGTTATCATTCATGTTACTTTTGTAAAATTAGTCCAGTATGTAGCTCTCCCTCAGCAAGAAGCATTTAAAGCTCTTCCATTTCTTTTCGTGATCTACCCATCCTTTATCCCTGAATGAGATCCCACTGTGTGGATGTACTAAGCTCATTTATCCCTTCGAAGGACAGCATCTGCTTTGGATGCCATTGTCAATCACACATTTTATTAATTTCAAATTCAAATTGTTCTGTGACTATATTCAAGAAAACAATTGCCTTGTCTGTGAGCCCTGTATTCTATGCTCACTTATTAGTTCCAGAAACTTTTTGTTGCTGGTCTTGATTCTTTGGGACTCTCTAAATAATCATGTCTCTGTAAGGAGAGTTGTGTCACCTCCTTCCCAATCTGCATGTTTTATGACATGTCTTCAAGCTTGCTGGTTCTTTCTAGGCTGTCCTAGTCCACCAATGAGCCCGCTGATGGCACTTCATGTTCCGGCACTGACCTTGATGTCCAGTAATTCCTTTTGATTTGTTGTCTGCTCACTTAAAGTCATCTGTTCTTTCATGTGATTTGCACAGTTCTCATTAGAGCCCTTGACATGTTGGTCATTGATATCTACAATATCCTATCTGGTAATCCAACCCCATTGCCACATTGGAGTCTGCTTCTGAAGTTGTTTTGTTACTACATATTCTTTTATTTTCTTTCACTTTGCATGCCTGGTAATTCACTACCCACAGATTTATGGTCAACTAATCTTTGACAAAGGAGCAAAGACTATGCATTGGAGCAAAGAAAGTTTGTTCAATAAATGGTGCTGGGAAAACTGGGTCGCTACATGCAAAAGAATGAAGCTTGACCACTACCTCACACCATACACAAAAATCAACTCAAAATGGATTAAAGAACTAGACATAAGACCTGAAACCATAAAATATATAGAAGGAAATATAGGCGAAACACTACGTGATTTGCACATCAAAGACATCTTTACAGATACATCACCCAAAGCAGTGATAGTGAAGGCAAAGATAAACAGCAACAACAAATGTTGGTGAGGGTGTGGAGAAAAAGGAACTCTCCTGCACTGCTGGTGGGAGTGCAAACTGGTCCAACCACTATGGAGAGCTGTGTGGAGATTTCTGGACCTACTAAACATAGAGCTTCCATAGGATCCAGCAATTCCACTCCTAGGTATTTACCCAAAGGACACAGAAACATCCATTCCAAAGAGCACCTGCACCCCTGTGTTTATAGCAGCACTGTTTACAATAGCTAAGCTTTGGAAACAGCCCAAATGCCCAAAAATAGATGACTGGATCAAGAAGATGTGGTACATGTACACCATGGAATATTACTCAGCATTCAAAAAAGATAAACACATGCAATTTGCAGCAACATGGATGACACTGGAAGGGATCATGCTCAGTGAAATAAGCCAGAAAGAAAAGAAAAATACCGGATGGTCTCACTCATAGCAGGAATCTAGAAAACTTAAATAAGGGACCAGGAAAATGAATAACTATAAGAAAGTGAAAATCAAAATCAACAAAAAACTATGAACCCGAGACACTTTTTGGGGGGTGGGGGGGGAGGGGAGGGATTGGGGTCAGAATGGGGGGGGTTGCAATTGTATGGGGAATATAAAAATAAAATTTATTATAAAAAAATAAAAATCTTCAGTTTAAAACAAAACAAAACAAAACAAAACAAAAAAGCTGGACATGATGTATCAAGCGATCGGAACTGAGGTGAACAGGCGTGTGTGTGACGTTTCATGTTATTCTGCTATTTGTTTAATGTTTACTTAGCTGGGGGTACAAGAGTCACCGATTTTTTCGGGTGCCTTTGTTGTTTTCCACAATCTTGAATTTGGGTAGCTTGAGCTCTCTCTTCTTTTCCAATTTAATTACTTTTTTATTGAGATAACATTGGTTGACGACACGGTATATGATTCAGGTGCACAGGTTTACACCTGCTCAGGTGTGTGTCACCACGCCGTGCCCACCACCAGACATGGCAGCCTCCCCCACCATCCATTGTGTCTCCTCCCCCCTTTGCTGCTCATCCCCACGCCCCACCTTGGGCAGCCCAGGTTGTATGGTCAGATTTCTAGCATTTATTTGGGTTTAGTTTTGTCTGTCTCTTAGCTTTGTTTTTAATATCCCACATGAGTGAAACAATCTGCTATTTGTCTCCTTCTGACTTATTTTACTTAGCATAACTCCCTCCAGGTACATGCATGTTGTGATATAATTCAAAACTTCACCTTTTCTATAGCTGAGCAGTATTCCAATGTATACAAAGACTGCATCTTCTGAATGCACTCTGGTGTCCTTTTGCACTTAGGCTGTTTCCGCTGCTTGGTTATTATACATAGAGCTGCAACCAACACAGGGGCACAGACATCCTCCTGAAATAAGGTCTCTGTCTCAGAGAGGACTGGGTCCTGCAGCTCTTTTAACTGTTCTCCTGTCATCATCCTGGGTCCCTAATGGTGCAGTGGTAGGATGGACAGAGGGAAGCGTCCTAAGGTTTGTGATGACAGCTCTGCCTCTTATTGGCCTGTGCCTCTGGGCTGTGGCCTGAAGACAGTACCTTATCCTGGAAGCTGCTTTCCTTCCCCAGCTGGGACATGCTTCCCTCCAGATGCTTCTCTGGAGACTCTGTTTTGGAGAACTCTGAGGGGGTGCGTCACCGCAGTTACTCCTCTCCTCCCTCCGGTGCCAGCAGGAGCGCCTCTTGGCTTTTCACTGTGGAAACCTAGTAGGCTTCCTACACGTCATTCAGCACCAATGTAGGTCAGCTCCCCTGAGGATGGCCCAGGATCCCTCCCACACTCAGCCTCCAGCTTCTGTGCCCGCCCTGCCTGCTCCAGAAGCTTCCTGCCAGGCCAGCGGTCTCTGCTCTGTCTCCTGGTTCCTGCTCCGGGCTCCCCCAGGGCGGGGTGCTACCCCAGGGCAGGCTGCTTCCCCAGGTAGGCTGCTCCCCCAGGGCAGGCTGCTCCCACAGGGCGGGGTGCTCCCCCAGCGCAGGCTGCTCCCTCCCGCAGTTCTCGGATGCGCACAGTGAAGGTCACACCCTGCGTCCTCCGGGTGTGGGGATCAGAGGAGCAGTTTCCGAGCGCGCTACCTGCCAGGCTGGCCCTAGGGCCGGGGAGTCGGCGGGGCACCGCGCAGAGGCGCGGGAAGGCGGCCCCTCTGCCCGGCCGGGTGTCCAAGCCCGGACCCGAGAAGATCCAGCCAAGCGGCACTGCCTGCTCCGCCCGGGTTCACCCGCAGGCCGAGGCACAGCCGTCTGCGCGGAAGCCTGGCGAGGGCGCGGCGGGCCAGGAGCAGCGCGGCATGGGCTTGGGGTCGGCCTGGGGACAGACCCCGCCCCGCGTGCCTCGCGCCCTCCCCAGGCCCGGTGCTGGCCCGCGCGGCCCGGGGTCTCGTGCCCTGCGCGCCCGGCTGGGCCCCGGCGCCATGGGAAGCGCGAGGAGCACGGATGTGCGCCCCGCCCCTCCACGCCCGCAGGACCCCACATGGAGCAGCCAGCGCGGGCGGCCCAGCGACACCCGGCCCGGCCCAGCGCGGTCCTGAGCACCGCACCCGCCTGAGGCCCGGCCCACATCCCGCGCGGCAACCCCGCGGTGGCTGCAGATGCGAAACTAGAGCTGCTCTGGGCGGCCGCGGAGAAGGGGCGTCCTGGAAACGGGGCGGGGGGTCCCTCGGGACCCAGCTTCGGCCCGCCGCGTCCTGGGACCGCAGCCCGGAGCCTGCCCGTCTGTGTCTCCCCGCGCAGGCTGCCCGGGCCAGCGATCGGGGTCCCCCGGGGAAGGGCCGGCGTCACTCCCCAGGCCCCGCAAACGCGGGTGCACAACGGCCTTTTGTTCTTGGACCAAATGGCATAAAACAGCCCCACAAAACGCGTGTCCCGGGGACTCCTCAACCGCCTCATCGGGCTGACACACACGTAACGGGCTCTCACCCCAGAAGCAGGAGCGGGGGACCTGCCCGGCCGGGAACACAGCCCCTCGCGGGGGTTCTCGGGCACAGCCATGAGGGGCCGTTGAGGGCGCGCGGGAGGCGCGGGGCCCGAGTCGGGGCTGGACGCCGTCTGTGCGGTGAGACGGGGCGGGGCCGGCGGTGGGGCCTTGACAGAGGTGTGGTCGGTCACAGGCCGCAGGGGTGAGCCTGCACCCCTGAATCACACGCAGCTCGGGCACCACGGTCACCGCAACAAAAACGCACATGGAGAATAAACAGACTCTCCCGAGATTCTGTGTGGAAGCTTGAACCGGCCTCCCTCGGTCACTGATGCAGCAGCGAAGACACCACGGGGCTCCTCAATATTCAAGCACAAGGAGCAACTCATCGGGGTCCGGGGCGCAGTCTTCTGGGGCCTCTCCCCTGCACAGCGCACAGCTCCTGGACGCAGGTGAAACAGTCACCAAAATGGACTGACTACAGGTCTGGCCACAAAACCGGGCTCCATATTGTTCATGGTTTAAATAATTCAGATATTTTAATCTCTGCAAAATTAACTAAAAAGTCAAGAAACAGGGTAACTAGAAAATCAACAAATGACTGCCAACTAATGAAATGGTCATGAGCAGGTTCGGCGCAGCCAAGCCCTGGCGGGAAGGAGAGGCGCGGCGGTCAGGGCAGAGGGCAGGCGCCAGAGGGGGGAAAAAAAAAACTTAGAGGAGGCTTGACTTCTGGTTGAGGACCCAGAAAAGTAACAGCAAGTGCACAGGGATGCGTGGGGTAAAATAACAAAACAAAAAATAGTAACAAACAAAAATAGCAGAAATGAAGAAAATAGGAAACAGAATAGAAACAAAATCAAACAGGCAGAAGTTTATTCCTTAAAAATATTAATCAAATTAATAAGCCACAAGCATAACTAACCAGAAAAAAGGGGAAAGCAAGAATTACAAATAGACTGAGTTTGAGGTCTACCTTACAGATTCTACAGACATTTGGATAATAGTGGAGGATTATTTTAAGCAACTTTGTAACAATAAATTTTAAAGTTTTGATTAAATTGAGATACTTTAAAAATACAACTTGTAAAAATTGGTATAAAGAATAGAAAGCAGGAGGGCCTCCCCTGGTGGCGCAGCGGTTGAGCGCTGGGCTGCAAGGCTGCCCACAACCTCTGCAGTGCCAGTGGTTCCCCGGCCGCCGGTGAGGGTCCCACCAAAAAGAAAATATATATATATAAAGTATGAATGGCCCATGTTTTCAAAGAAATTGAATCCATAATCAAAAATCTTTCAGTAAGGAAAATTCCAATCTCAAATGTTTTGACTTGAATTCATGAAAATGTCCGAGAGATAATACCAACGCCGCGTGAAAATTGCAGAGGATGGAAAACACAGGGCTTCTTTCCAAACACATTTTACAAAACCCCCAGAAGTGCGATACTAAAACCATAAAGAACATTCCAATGAAGGAGAATTAGGAGCCAATATCTTTCATCAACTGGGATGTGATTATACTAAACCAAACATTAGCGAATAGAATCCAAGTTGCATATACAATGATTAATGAAAACCGTTGACATAAGAGCTCCATTCCAAAAACACAGAGAGGATTTCATGCATTTGGAAAGAAAGAAATGAATATAATGCAGCACATGAACAAAAAGAAGGACAAACCAACCATTTCAAAAGACAGAGACAGCATTTCATAAACGTAAAATATATTTAATTAAATTCCCTTCCATCAGGCACAGAAGGGCGTGTGCTCCTTCTGGTAAAGAACGAGCCGTCGGGCTACAGGAGCGCCGGATCTGGGGAGGTTCTGCACGTTCTCCCCGCGGGCTCGGGACCGGGTGAGCTCCGCCCCCGCTCGGCGGCCAGCTCGGGGCCCCACCTCGGCCGGGAGCGCGCGGGCGCCACGCGCCGCCCGGACAGCCGGCGTGGGAAAAGCCCATTTTGCTCCCACACACAAGCGAGTCGGGGAGAAGGAAACCCGACACAATTTACGAAAGTGATGTTGCTTCAACAAAAATGGAAACCGGCACCAAACGTGCCGCATCAAGCCGCTGCCGCGCGTGCAGGACGCACCCGCGCGCTCCGGGCCCGGGGAACCCAGGTCCAGGCGTCCGCCCTTATGTGCAGGTTCGCAGCGGTCGCGCTCGACCCACGGGGACGCCGAGCAAGTGAACACGCGGAGTCCACGATCCCCATCGCAGGGCAAAGGCCGCTGGCCATCGCGTTGGAAGCTGCCGGGGCCAGGACCGCGTGCGCGCTCGGCGGTCTCGAGTCCTCCCGGAGTCCGCGGGGACCGCGGCGCGCACGGTGTGGCTCTGTCCTCGCGCCCTGCTGAGACTGCGACCTCGCCACGCCCGCGTCCCGGGAGGAGAGCGAGCACCCCCTGGGGTGCGTGGGTGAAGCTGCGTGTTGCTTTGTGTTTGCGGCGCTCACAGCTCCCCGCAGGCCGCACCGGCTCCCTCGCCGGCCCTCCCCGCCCTGGCTCTGAGGTGTGTGGGGCCCTCAGCTGTGGCTCTGAGGACGCCAAAAACAGACAGCTGCCCTGGCCAGACTCCTGCCTTCTTCTGGGGTCGCCCCATCTCCGCGGCTGCCCATCGCGGCGGCTCAGGCAGCCACAGGGCCTTCCACTCCCTCTGGCCCAGGTCACCCCAGAGCCGCCCAAGTGCCCTCTGCCGCCTTCCTTACTCAGAAATTCAGCCTAAGACAATGGATCATTTTATCTGTTCAATAAATAGGATTAACTCCCCATCACGCAGCGCAAAACGCTGGATCACAGAGGCGGGGGTTGTGGACAGTAAATAATTTTGCACCATCAAGGGAACATGCTAATGGTTTGCGCTTGTTTTTAAGAAAAGGGTCAACTGAGTGTTGTAAATTTTTCTGCTTCCAAGTACCAAGTAAGTTCCTAAAAGCTTCAAAACTAAGCACTCGTCAGTGCCATCGAATGGGCGGTGTCTGAATGTGGGGTGCAGGCGGTGGGGAGACAGGCCGGGTGGCAGCGCTCTCTCTGAAGCGTGGGGAGGCGCAGACAGTAACGTTCTAAACTCAGTGCCGTTCTCCACAAGCATCGATTAGTTCCTTTGCCCAACGAAGGGGCAGTTTTCTGATTGAAGAGGGTGACTGCGGAGCTGAGACGGAAGCTTGATTTTCTTACTGAGTTTCTGTGAGATTAGCCAGTGGGGTCCCGAGGTGCACGCAGGGGGAGCAGGCCCATCGCCCCGCGGGCGTCGGGGCAAGAGCCCTGGGGGAGAGGCCCGTGAGGAGACCCCAGACGAGAAAAACAATCAGGACGGCACACTAAGCTTCTAGCGACTTTGGTATTTGGAAGCGACGGCTCGGACCCCCTGGTTTCCTGCCTGATCTGCAGGGCGACAGCAGCTTAACGCGGAGGAACGAAATGAAATCCGTGAGCACACGGCGGGGGTGATGGCCAGCACATGGAGCCGTCTGCTGGACGTTCATCGCCTTCTAAGTGGGGAGGAAATAAGATTCCGGCCCATGCAACATAAGAAAATGTTAGTGTCCGTGTTTTCCCCCTGATTTATCTGTATCACGCAAAAATGACATGATGAAAATAACTAAAATGTCAACGACCCTCTTCCCCGAGTTACGGTTTTTCACTGTCTAATGCGCGGCCCGGCCCCGGACGCCCGGCCGTGAGGGAGAGGACCGCGTCGCCCCCACCCGGGAGCACCCAGCGCGTGTCCCTGGGGTGTCCGATCCCTGCCTTTGCGCCGCGCAGGCACTAGCTCGTTCGTGCCGAACAGAACACAGGAGGCCAAGGCCTCGCTCCGCCGTCAGGAGCGCCTGTACCTGCATTAGCAACGGTGAAGTATGTGCTTTCTCTGGCTGCCCGGAGACATCCTCGGGGACTGCAGGAAATGCGCGCCTGAGGCTGAGGACGCTCCACGGGCCATCTCCCTGCTTCCCGGGCACCGGGCTGGGCAGCGTGTGGTCAGGAGCGTCCTGCGGACCCCCGCGGAGGAGCGGGGCATTTCGGGTTTACAAGAAGAGCTAACACCAAGAGAAAGCGAAGCCAAGAAGACATTCAGGGTGGAGGGAGTGCCCTGGGATGGAGGGTCAGCTGCTGCGGTGCAGGCTGGGCTGGGGCGCTGAAGAAGGGGTGCTGGGGAGACACGGCCCCTCACTGTGGCGTGAGAGGGAAGCTATTCGAGCTCGCTTTAGAATAAAAACCGGTCTTGGGCTTTCTTCACCGAAGTGCTCAGGGGCTCCCTGGGCAGCCTTCCCCGGCGCCAGCTTGGACAGGCCGCGCCTGGCCCGCTTGCTCCGGCAGCGCTGGGCTCTGCAAGGGCTGCCTCGTCCCCCCGAGCTGCTCGGTCCTCAGGGCTGGATGTCTCGGAAGCAGCGGCTGGGGCTCCCCGCCCCTGGGAAGCCATGGGAAGAGCCTGCCCTTCCATCATCACGGCACCCCCTGGGGCCGCCCGCCAGGGTGGGCCAGTTGTCCCTGAGCCCGTGAGAGGCCTGACGATCACATACCCACAAACATGACGTCCCCCACATTTGGCGCCAAATCATTCTCCGAGACAGCCTGTCCTCGCGCCGGCTGACAGCAGACTTGGTGAGGCGGGAGGCAGCGCGGGGCAAGGCCGCTGAGCAAGGCTCACCACAGGCACCGGAACGCCTCATGGGGAGGAGCCACAGGGCCGAGTGGACACACCTGGCTCCAGAGAGGCGCCCCCGGCCCGCGGGGAGGAGGGACGGGCAGCTGAGCTCAGCACAGGCTGCAGATGCCCTGCGAGGCCGGGGCAGGGCCGGCTCAGGTCCAAGGCCAGGATGACACTCGTATTTTCACACGAGGCCTCCTTAACCCGCCTTCCTCAGCGCAGCGAGCACTGGAGACACCAGGGCGTGCAGGGCAAGCTTGGGGGAGGTCTGGGCGCTGCCCTTCACGCCCGCGTGCCTGTTTTCAGGAATAAACTTCCTGATTTTCTCTCACGGAGCATCAGGCTCACAGGTGGTGTAGAATTTCCAGCTAAGAATATGCCACGAGGGCCTCTCTAGTGGCGCAGCGGGTTGAGCGCAGCACTGTGAAGCTGTCTGCAGCCTCTGCAGCGCAAGTTCAATTCCCGGCTGGCCAGGGAGATGCCCACATGGAGCTGCAGACCTCTCCTGCCTACCCGCTGCTCCCCTCGGCAGTGCTCTTGGTCTGTCTGCCTGTTCTGCTCCCCACTCTGTCTCTGGTGTGTCCTCTCACCCTCCTGTGCCTCTGGCCTGTACCCCGGCTCTTGCATAAACAAAAAATAAATCTTAAAAAAAAAAAAAAGAATCTGCCGTGAGATCTCATTCCTCTGCTTCTGAATTAATTTTCTCTCTTCATATTGATTGAGTCAAATAATGTAATTACAGCCCCGTGCAACACACCGTGTCAGAGGGGGACCGTCCCCTGGTTTTTTCAGAGTTGTATATAATTATATTAAATCGCAGCTCTTCTAAGTAACTCAATTGATTCTCCACAGAATATTGAATTAAGTAATTGATGTCAGAAAAGGGATTTTTGTTATCTCTCATTCACTTGGAACTCAGTGGCCCCAAATATTTTCACGTTTACCTGCACCCACGCATGCTGCCGACGCACCACTCACAGCTTCGGTCCAAACCTCACTTATACGTCACTTAAATTTCTTCTTCCATGTATTTATACACATTTTGCCTGTTGTCAGGACCTCCTAGGGCTCTCATAATCTATTTTTTTAAGATGTATTTATTTATTTATACAAGAGCTGGGGTGCAGGCCAGAGGTGTGGGGGACGACAGGATTCACCAGAGACAGAGTGGGCAGCAGAACAGGTGGATCCACTGAAATCCACTGCTGAGGGGAGCAGCAGGAGACAGGAGAGGTCTGCTGTGCTCTGTGGGTAGCTCCCTGGCTGGCCGGGGATAGAGCTTGAGCTGCGGAGGCTGCAGACACCTTCACAGTGCTGTGTCTTAACCTCTGCACCCCCAGGGAGGCCCCAGGGCTCTTATAATCTCAAGGCGGCTCCTTCCTTCCATGTGCCATATGATATTTTAAGGCAAAACGCCCATTATGATCAATCATTCATAAAAATTTCATACTGAAGAAAACTAAATAGCAGCCCCGAAATAACCTCTCATCATTAACAGAAACAATGGCAAATTATGCATGAACACTCGCGGTGTCAGCTCCTCAGCGCGTCTGGAGAGGCCTTTGTGAAATATTGATACCGCAGAAGGCTCTTTTCTCCTGACGGGTCTTACAGGAACACGCTGGTACCGAGGAGACCATTATGCTGGCGGTGGGAGGGTTGATGCACTGACAGCGAGACCAACATTTGTAAGTGGGGTCAAGAATACCTCGGCGTCTGCACTGAACCCTGCGGCAGGAGTCTTCAGAGAAAAGCAATCACCGATCGAGCCAAGGTCTCTGCAAACCTGCTCACACGCCGAGGCCAGGCACCCGTCCCCACGCGTGGGAGAGCCACACGGGGCAAGCAAAAGGCGAGAAGAAATGGCTGCAGCCCCAAGTCCGCAGATGGCGGGCCGTCCTGGAACAGCTCCCCCTCTGTCCCTCACAGGGCGCATCACCACCTGCCGGTCCCAGGCCCCAGGCTGGAGGGCAGGTGAGGCAGGACGCAGGGGCAGGACCCGGCTTCTGTCTCTCCAGCACGTCAAACCCTCCAGGGTGTGGTCTCAGAGCTCAGAGCTGGCACCGCTCTGCACCACAGACAAGACACAAGCCCTGTCCCCCCACATTCCCGGGTGTGCTTGCCATGGCACAGCCTCAGGACGCTGGCGTTTCTGTATCAGTCTCTGCAATTGTTTTTTCTGGAAAAGACACTGCGCCTGTGAGAGGGTTTGGGGTGAGGGCTGGGGAGGTAGCAGCAGAGCCAGCGGGGAAGCCCTGGGCTTGGGAGAGGGCCCTGGCACCACCACGGTCCTGGCGTCCACGCGAGTGGAAATCCCGACCTGCTGGCTGTCCGGACAGCGTGGGGCGCGACGCCCACAGGCCGCTGGGGAGGTGAGCCAGCCCCCCAACCCCCCACCCCACCCCGCCGGGGCAGAGGGGGCGCGCAGGCAGCCTTGGCGGGCTCCCTGCAGATGGGGCGCCCCTGGGGGCAGGCAGAGCCCCCCACCGCCCCCCCAGCACATCTCCCTGGGCGCGGATTGACACCCCAGGGCACAGGAGAAGGTCCTCGAGGGACACCGAGGGGCCCGCCACGGGCGACCTCGGGACCCAGGAGGGGACCCCTGCCCGCGGGAGGGCGCCCCGGCCCAGCGCGTGGGGCCAGTCGAGGCGCCGCCGGGGTGGCAGCCCCTGGGGCCGGCGCGGGCTCGTCCGCAGCGCACAGCCCGCAGCGTGGCCTCCGCTTGGGGGCCCCCGCACAGCCCGTGGATCCCCCACATTCCCGCCCACCGGCAGCCCGCAGCGGGCTGTGCCTCGCCCCAGAAAGGCCAGATGCTCCCGGAGGACAGAGACCGCAGCTCCGCGGGGGCGGGCGGGCACCTGCTGCCTGGCGGGACCCTCGGGCCGCGCTCTGCCCCACCGCGGCCCTGCTGGGGGCGCCCCGGGCCTGCCCGACGCCCCAGGGTGGCCTGGACTGATGCCCCGGGCCTGCCCAACGCCCCAGGGAGCTCCCGGACGCTGCCGTCGGGGAGAGCGCCGCGGAGCCGAGTCCCGCCCAGGCACGGGTCCTTGGCGAGCCTCTGCGGGCGCGTTTCAGAGCCCCAGACAGTGTCCCGCTCTGCAAAGGCAGAGAAATGAACCCTGAGCCCCGAGGACTGCGCGCCCAGAGCAGCGCGCGGGGGGCCGCTGCATTTGGACGCGGAGCCGGTGGTTTCACAAATCCACGCTTCCCGTGCCCGTCGCGCCGCCCCGGGAGGCAGGAGGGGTTTTCATGCCCGCTCTGCGCTCCGCAGAGAGCGCGTGCCTGGTGAGGCCGGGCCTCTCCACAGACGCCCAGGAACCGAGGGAGGATGGACTTGAGGTTCGCGCTCTCACCACCCGGGGCGCCCCTTTATCCTGAGCCGCAGGAGCGCGCGCTGGGCGGGCAGCTGCTCTGCAGCAGAGACCAGAGGAGAAACAGCCTCGCTGCCCGGAGATCTCGGCAGCATTTTCTCCAGGAGTCGCTGCAGTCCTCCGGGCAGTTGCTCTGAAAGGGCTGAATACAACGGCAGAACATGCCCAGCGGCGTCTGCTTGTTTTGGGGCCATGACCGCGTCGTGGGACTGAGGCGCTGGGGACACTGGAGCACAAGGGGGGTTTGTCCCCCCTGCGGGGGAGCCGAGGCAGGGCAGGCGCCGCAGAAGCAGCCCCGCAGGCGGGCACGCAGCCCCCCAGCCAGTAGCCCCACCCCTACCCCCACCGCCACCCCCCACAGCCTGTGCCCGGAGGAGAGGGGCCCTGCCTGCTCGGGCCCTGCCTGCTCGGGCCCTGCCTCTCCCACGGCTCCGTCCCCACAAGCTGCTGCCCTGAAGCCCGCGCCACTGGCCAGGCTCGGGGACTTTCTGGAGGAGAAACACCGCTCGCCAGAGTGCCGCGCTGGGGAGAGCTGGGCCCTGTTCTCCTGAGGGCCCTGCCGCTCTTTGCAGGTCACCAGGCCACCCCTCAAGCTCCTTGCGTGTTTGGTCACGTAGTTTTGCACAGCACGTGACTGTCAGCAACACTCATGTGCCTGACCCAGCAGCAAGCGGCGCCCGCCGGCCGGGTGGAAGCGTGTGGAGGTCGAGACGCCACCATCGCCGCTGCAGCTGCAGGGAAATATGGGGAGAAACTGCACCAAATAGTGTTCCTCGGGGTGAGATTTCTTTAACATGTCACAGCCAGTGGCATTTCTGCTATTTCCTCTCAGGCACAAATACTTTACTACGACGCCATCTACTTCACCTTTTTTCTTTCTATGTAAAGTTTGCATTATTTTCATCCACAACATTTTTTTTAATAAAATAACCTCTTATTTTCTATTAAAAGTGAAATGCTAAGTGACCGCACAGTTTAAAAGCACTGGTCCCTGTACACGACTGTGAGAGAGCCTGTGCTCACACACGCATAGTGGATCTTGAGAAAGAAAATGGTTCCATTCTGGAGGACGGCTGTGCACAGGCGTGCATGGAACCTTGGCTTTGTACATTTCTTCTGTGTGCTTATATTTGTTTGCTTAAAATTGTGTGTTCTCAATGATGCCAGACTTCTGGTATGATATCCTGAAACTCTGAGGATTGAACCTTATTCAATGTTTTATCCACTTAATTTACTATGAAGCTATCCTGCTGGGAATATTCCAACCTCACACACCTTGAAAAGCAATGTCAAATTTTCATTTAAACATTCACAACGGAAAGTGTTTTTCAGAGGTAGTAACCACGGAGGTAGGGAAGCTGCTTGGAAGCCAGATGTCATACATTATGATATTAAATGGAGCTACATAGCCTCATCCAGAGCTTTCCCCGACTAAGACTTCAGGGGGGCCTGTGTGAATCAGGGTATTTGCTGTGGCAAGTCACTGTGTCTTGACCGTGAGGAAGGCGCTGTTGTGTCATTTCTGAGGCGTTCAGAGTGGACGGTTTGGATCAGACAGCGTGACGGATTCAGGCTAAAACTTGAAGCCCTCACTTCAGAACTTACTTTAGAAGATTAGGTGTCTCTAAAAATGCATCTTATTAAGCGCTGTGTCAGTCGCCCTCTGAAAGATCCATGTTCCGCGCCAGTTCTCTTGTCCTTAAATGATGTCAAAAAAGCCCCCTCCTGTGAGTTTCTGCTTGCTTCACGGACAGGTGGGTGTAACCTTGGGCCAACCTCTCTGAGTCTGACAGCATTAAGAACAGACAGGATCGTCAAGACCAGGTTTTGTTATCTGCTTCCCCGGACAGAGCATTAAGAGGTGGTCTTTGCCTTCCCAGAAGGCATCCCAGTGGTGTCAAGTGTGTGTTTTCCCCTGCGGGTGCAGAGTTCACCCACGTCTGACTTCTCACTGTCACGCAGCCACTGAGGACAACGAATGTTAAATATATTTAACAGAAAGCAACAAGGCTCGTGTCAGTCTAAAATAATTTTCTGGGGCTTTAAAAACGCATATAAAATGAAACAACTGTCATTAAGTAAGAGAGGAAGATACAGTCAGTGTGTCTGTGAAGGTGGTTTTGGCAAGAATGACAAGCGAATACTAGACGCCCGGATGTGGGTGGGCCTCACCCTATTAGTCGAAGTTCTAGACAGAGAAGTTTAGTGAAAGGGCGCTCCTCTCTCCCAAGCACCTCGAGCTGGGACGTGGATCTCTCCGTGCCTTTGGACCTGGACTGAAATTCAGCCTCTCGGGTCCTGAGCTTGAGAGCTTCCCAACAGAAACAACGCCATCCGCACTCCCAGTCTCCAGACCGCGGCTGCAGACCTGGGACTTCCCAGCCCTCACGACTGCGTCAGCCAATTCCTCAAACCCCTCTCACCTTCCCTCTCTTCCTCCCTTGATTGATTCTGTTTCTCTGAAGAATGCTGACTAATATAATCCTGACCTTACAGAAATAAATACATGAGTCATGATCATTTAAAATGAAAAAAAAAAAAAATAAATAAAGGCAATATTGGCCCCAAAACACCCACCCCAAACCTGAATATTCTGTTGTATGAGCAAAATGGAAAGCAAATATGCAATGATCTCAGCTAAAATATGAACGTGTCCACGTTTCTACGTCTCTGTGAGTATTTAGTACAGTTTCAAGCTTGACTCACTTCTGAGGTATAAATTCTATCAGCTAAAAATCACCATTACTTAAAATGTAACCTATCACACATGTTCATCACTTCCTGTGCGGTGCTATACTAGTAACGTGTTTCCAGATTGCCCTTGGGTGATGGGTGGCCTGGCTGGTGACCGCGGGCCGTGTCCTCCCTGTGCCTTGTCCTATGGCTTCAGAAATTCATCTTTATTCATCCCAGGCTTGTCCAGCATTGCCCACGGATTCTTTAATTCCCATCTCTCTGCTGAAATTCTCCACCTACTTATGCATGTCCTAGCTTTTCCATTGGTGCCTTTAACATACTAACTGTTGTTCTTTTAATTCACACTGTAATATTAATTCCCATTTAAGTCTTAAATATGGTAGTCCAGATGCATGGGTGAAGCATGGGACTTCATTCTAATGAACTTATTCTCCTGAGAGCTTCCCCCACCTTTCCTTGCATATCACATCATATAATTTTGTTTAAAAGTCAGGCATTCTGTGCCTCCCTGGTGGTGCAAGGGGTTAAGATGCAACCTATGAAGCTGTCCACAGCCTCTGCAGCACAAGTTCCATCCCCAGCCAGCCAGGGAGCAACCCACATGGCACAGCAGACCTCTCCTGACTTGCCCACTGCTCCCCCAGCAGTGAATTTCCTCAGTCTGCCTGTTCTGTTCCCCACTCTGTCTCTGGTGAATCCTCTCACCCCTTGCACTCTGGTCTATACCCCAGTTCTTGTATTCACAAATAAATAAATCTTTTCCAAAAAAAAAAAGATAGATTGGGTCATTTTTATTGGGTAGAAAGGGGTCACCTGTCCTGTAAGTGACCTTACCCTGTGTCTCTTGGGAGCCAGGATTTAAAATTTCTGGGGAGCTGGTTACTTCAAATCTCAACTCTCAGATGGGTTAAAAAAAAAAAAAACACATCATTTCATAGATGATACAGCATCCTTTGTAGATTCTACCTACAGTTGCAAGGGCAAGAGCCATGTTTTATTCCACTTTCTGTATTCAAGCAGAAGTCAAAATGTAGTGTTTGTAAATCAAGTATTTTTAAATTTTTAAATAAACATTTCACTCCCTCTGACTGGAGACAGAAAACCATGCAGAAATTAAAGTTAAAAAAAGTTTTTTTCAAAATTTACAAATCTTCCAAACAATGTTTTAAAAATGTGTGCCAGTTCTACTTTTGAAGCTATCAAAATTTTAAGCTGCTTAAGATGACGAGCATGTGCACGGGCGTGTATGTGCACTCGATTGTATACGGGTCAAATACACAGTGCAGTGGTTCTCTACGACTGCCTTGATGGCTTAACAACAGACACTCCCTACTAGTTCAGGCACCGGATGTCCAGCCCCGTGTTGGCAGGGCCACACCTTGAAGAGCTGGGGAGACACAGGCTCCCGACTTTAGCTCTGGTATTGCCACCCTCCTGGGTGTCCCGGGCATGTAGGGGGGCCTGTCTTCACACGGCTCTCTCTCTCTCTCGTGTCTGTGTCTTTTCTCCTCTTCTGAGAAGTGCATCGTGTTATATAATCAAGGGCTCATTCGACTCCACAGTAAGCTCATCCCAAATTAGCCGAACGCAGCTGCGCTGACCTTAATTCCAAATAAGCGGCATTCTGAGGACTGGGGGCCTGGGGACCGCGACTGTCTTTAGCAGGAACAGTTAACCTGTGAGAGGCACGCAGGCACCCATTACGGCAGGGGGCTCATGTCTGATTTACCTCACCCTGCAAGGATGGCTCGACATCAGATAACCTATCACCGCAATTCATCACGCCAGTGCTCGCATCATCATGGCCTCCGATGATGGACAACATATTAAACCTAGTGTCACCCATGCACCTTACAATGATGGATCCTTTAATATAAAAGGTTTACCTACTAGAAATCTTTCTTACATAGCATGTTATTTATGGAATTCTAAGAGCACTCCCCAATGACCCTGGGGGAAGCGAGCGTCAGCCCATTGTTGGCGTGAGTCATTGTTCTGAGCCTCTAACAACTTTCAGTAAAAAGCTAAATGGATTTGCATAAAAGTTGGTAAAGGGGGGGCAGCATTTTTATGAATCCTGGTGATCTATATCGTTCTAGAATTTTACACAGACTTATGAAAATGCATACTTAATTCTGTGTGTTTTTTAAATGTTAATTACTCCTCAGCAAGCGATGAAAAGGCAGTAGCAGGGGCTGATGCAATGTGGATGTCACTGAGTGCATCCCCTCATTACACAGATTGGTAAACAGCAATTTATAAAATAAAACCAACTAGCGACACAGAAGCCCAGTGAAGCCTCATTTCCATAGGTTTCAAACGGCTGCTGTGGGCGGCGGTGACAGCGGCTGCGAACTGAGATTCAGGATCATGGACGGCAGGAGAGCAGAGAGGGCTCATCTCCCCCCCAGAGAACTCAGCCAGCGATGATACTGCTGGTGTTCTCACTGGGCGGTGCTGGTTAGTGACACCAAACACCCATTTATTCCTACACATGTGTAATAATTCTGCTTCATATGTTGGGGTGTAAACACACAGAAACTGTCTGTTGCCCTCTATAAATTAAATTATTTCTATCATTTGCTATCCTCCTATAAAATAAAGACACAGGCCGCGCACACACGTTGTTAAAGAGATAAATGGATCCTGGTGGACAGGACTACCTCGGCAGCACCATTCCAGAATCCAGGTAAGCACTGCTACCCTCCACACAGAGGAAACCCAAGAGCACAGGAGGGCAGCCCAGCCCACGGACCCGGAGAGGCCTGGCGCCAGGTGCCGGCCCCACAGAGCCAATCACGCGGTGGTCAGTCACCTGCACCACCATCCCCTTCACTGCAGCAGAACGTGCTGTGTCCACGCTCTACGCAGTCACATGTGAATCAGGTTGAACTTGAGTCGTAACATCCTTGAGTTGCAGGACAAAACAGCAACCCTTTCACCACCGCGCACGGCGTGAGGTCACTTTCCTTCAGAGTCACCCTGGATCCTAATCACAGTAGTGCATGGAAGCACATCCCTGCGCCCCCACCGTGCGCGCCCACCACGGGCCCTGCTCCCGCGCCTGGCCCTGCGCCTGCACCCGGCCCTCGGCTCGCCGCCGCACAGTCCGTCAGGACCCTGGGGTGGCTCTGACGTAGGCCATAGCGCCCCGACATCTCTCAAATGAAAACCAGGAACTTTCATTTGCTCCTTCAAACAGAAACGGAAGGAACCCAGCTGGAGAATGTGGCCCCGCGGCTGGGAGCCCTCGCGCCCCGCAGCCTGTCCCTGGGGTTTAACCAGCAGCACGGACTCACGGTCCGGTTTCCCACGCAGCAGCCCACGGCTCCATTATTTTAGTCCTATCTTGCCCTCCTCGCTCTCCTCTCAAGAAATACGCCCGGATGATATATATAGATGCAGATATAAAATAACAATTGCTGCTAAAAATAAAGCGAGCGGGAGCGCAGCGGAGCGGGGAGGCAGGTTGGGGCGCCCCGGAGAAGAGAGGCCCCACCTGGCGCGTCTTGTGTCCCTCTCCTGCTCCTCCGTGCCCTGGAAGCCCAGAGCCTTGCAAGGGCGGCCCCGCGCGCACCCCCGGCGCCCCCAGGACACTGCTGCCCAGCGGGTTTGCGGCCCTGACCAAAGGTCCCCGGGCACGCTGTCCAGGGCACAGCGGCTGCTCCACCCGCTCCTCTGCATCGCCGGCTCACCCCATGATGCTCCCCCAGACTCCTCACTCATCCCAGCACGGCCCCCACTCGGTTCATGAATTAAAAATCCAGGGAGAGTGGCCCTGCCCGGCACGTGATCCTGTTTCCCTCTCCCACGTGAAGCAAGGCCTGTTTCCTGGATGGTGACCCAACTGCTCTTGCTCTCAGAAGAGCAAACTTCAGAAATTCTCCCCTGGGATGAGAAGCCGCCGGACGTGGCCTCAGAGCTGCAGCACCGCACAGGCCGGGGCACCCACCTGAAGCAGACCAGAGAAACCCCCGCTGGGGTCCCCCGGCTTGGCCAAGTCCGCAGACACACAGTGGAAGGGGCTGGAGGCGAAGGAGCGTGAGGGCAGACCCAGCTCTGAGCTGGGGGAAGCCAGGAGTGGAGAAGATGCCGCCTCCGCAGCCACCGCAACTGTCCAGCTCATCACGTTACATCTTTTTCACACTCAAGGATCGCATGGCTCCACCTCGCAGAGCAGTCAGTACCTTACACAGCGCGGGCTTTCAACACTTTTTAAAGTCTTTACGCTAAAAAGCAATGACGATGCTTGTTATTTTATTAAAATAATATTAAGTTCAAAATAAGCTCGTGATTTCCCAAACACACGCAGACACACTCACCCTCTGTGCACGGACCTGAGTTGAGGGCCTGGAGGAGGAGCCCCTAATCATCAACGTTCAGAAATTTGGACTTTGCAAAAGCAAAATCCACCTTTTCTTAGGAAGTTTAATGGCGGGTGTTTCAGACTCAACGTTAAGATGGACGATCTCAGCGCGACGCTGAATCCTCCTGCAAGTGACAGCGACTCGACACGCGTGCACAGGATTGAGAAGATGTGGGTGGGAGTGTGTTTTAGCAGCTCTGGGGCATGGTGAAGACACCCGCTGGAAGGAAGAAACGGAGCGCGTTCAGCTTAAAATGTTGTCAATGTAATAGTGCATCGCTCTATCTTTTCAAAACAAAGACCGACGGCTCTCCATAAAAAGACGAGTTTTCCTTTGGGGAAGAGAAAGAGAAAGGAAATATAACTCCTACTGGGTTGTTCAACTTTAAAACAGGCTCCACATTTGGTTTGCTTTATCTAGATCATTCTGAATTCACATGGAAATATTTTTTTAAGTATCCGTGCATAGATACAGCTTATATAAAACACGTATCTCATGTCTGGTTAAAAAAATGACTAGAGAGGGCCTCCCCTGGGGGCGCAGCGGTTGCGCGCTGGGTTGCCAGGCTGCTGGCAGCCTCTGCAGCGCCGGTTCGATCCCCGGCCACCAGCGAGGGGCCCACAAAAAAAAAAAAAAAAAAAAAAAAGACTAGAGAATGTCAGAAGAAAATAAGCAGGAAGGAGAGACCAGAAGAATGGAAAGTCTAAGAACAAGAAGACAGCACAGAGGGCACAGATGTGACCGCAGGGCCCTCTGCCGCACGCATGGGGGGCCGTGAGGCTGGAAACCACACACTCGGCGAGTAGTGCCTGCGGGAGCCCGGCCTTCTCACCAGACTGCCTCCTTTCCTTTCCAGGAAGCAGATCACAATGATGGGGAAACTTGGGGGTCACTTATTTGCGGCTCCTTCCCCTGAACTAGTCGGCATCTCCCATTATTACAAACACCCATGTGTAAAGTACAACCGGCGATGATGTGATTCTGGGACGTTCCATGAAATAACGTGGCCTCTTGGCTGACTGTCCTCTTCCTATGGTCCTTCCTTCAGGCGGGGGGTGGGAGGGGACGTTTCTGGGCTCCCCGCTGTTACCTCAAGAGCTGCAACACAGATTTGATGACCGAAGACACGCCTCTTAAGAAGCAATGGTTTTCAAGGAACAGAAAATCACAATCTCATGAAAATGAGAACATTTTGGAAAGATAATTGGTCCCTTAAAGGATCAAAAAGAAAGATCTCCACAGTGTCCTGAGAATGAGCAGTCACGGTCGGGGTCAGAGGACTCATCCACCATCACCCCACAACGTGACTGGAAATCCCGTCATTGACTTGACAGCAGCAGTTTCTTGAATGAAAGGAAGTTTTACATGAAAAAATCGACGGAGTCAGAGTCCATGGTAGAGACGTGGCTGCACCCTGTACCTCTAACTAACTTGGCGTCCCAGGTCTCAGCGTGTGGGCAGGACCCCAAAGTCCTCCACGTGACTTGACAGCCTCCCGCATCCCATCGCCTGAGCAGAACATCAAGTGTCTGCCTGCGCCGGGCCCTTTCTCTTCAGAAAAGCATATTCCCTTTTTCGTTGCTCAAGAGCCCTTCCTGATTCCAAAAAGATAATTACTTGAAATATCACTTGTGGTGTGGAGTTACAGAGACAATGGATCACAGACTTACCAGCCCAGGACGAGGATAATGACGACCTCTGTGGCCCGGGCAGAGCTAAGGGAGGAAAGCGCGGTCATTTCCCGGTGGGGATTCTAAACATCCACTTTGCAAATGAGAGCCCTGAACGGAGCTTGATAATACAATAGGGAAGGGGAGCAGCAGTGGTTTTGAGCAGCTTTGGTTTTTGAGCCTTTCACATAACCCCAATCTATGCACGGACTCGAGAGTGACCTCGAGCTCACGATTATTCAAAACATGATTTGCAGCTCGTCAAAATAAGGTAACAGCTTTTAAAAGGTGTTTGCTGACTTTAATAACAATCCGTCTACCATATTATTGCCCTGGGATAGAGCTCAGGTTAGACAGAATTTCACAAGTATGCCAAAGTTTGTGTCAGATGTTTGATTAAAACAACTTACTCATACATCATCAATCACTGCCAATACGGAATAATGGATACCCTTCAACATTGGCAAAGCCTTCCGAGAACATAAACGCACTGCACACGTTGAAAGTGTTCTTAATTCATGTTTGAATCTGTACTTTAAATTACATAGTTCTATTTAAAAATGACATTTAAAAATTACTCTAATATGATAGCAGCAAAAATATATTCCTGCGCATATAAAAGAATTGAGCTGTAAAATATAATAATTAAGTGATTCTGTATTTTATTTTAAAAGTATGACTAGTGTTTCGGGTTTATTTAAATGCACGCACGGTGTGGTTGGGGGAGGCATGTCACGATTCTCTATTCCATACTTTTTTCCTGAAAGGGGTCAGAAAGGATCCTTGAACAGTCAGCTCTAGGAAGTGAGTGTTCAGAAGGCCGAGCAGAGGGACAGTGAGAAGTCGACCCAACGGAAGGGGCAGCACTGTCCAGACACGCACAGGACACACTTGCTGAGTGCCCAGCACGCTGGCCGGTGGGTGGGGCTAAACCTCCAGGACGAGACCCAGCACATGGGCACTTTGTGCTGTTCCTGAGGAGTTCCCTCCAGTGCCCTGACCGTCTGGACTGGGAGCGGCCACTGTGTGGACACTGGGGAGCAGGGAGGTCACCTTCCAGTCACCTGTAACTAGCTGCACAGGCGCCACACATCCAAACACCTGCAGGGCACTTACTTGTAATGCAGCATTCTACTCAGTCTGAGCTGCTAATTAAACCAAGCTTCACCCAGGAGGCCAACACAGCATTTTTGTTCTAGAGTTTAGGTTTTTCCAGCATTTCTGGTGGCCAAGCACCAGGGGGGCCTGGAGACCTTCAGAGACACAAACTTCTGACTCCTTCATTGTGGGGCCCTGAAATATCTGCTAAAAATCTTCCCTGAAACTTGAGGGTAAAGTCTGGCTCTGATGGCTCAGCTGCTCCCACGGCTGCCGGACACCCTCACCACCCAGCACACTCACCGGGCCCCAGAGCAGGGGTGTCCGAGGAGCACCCCAGGACCCAGCCCTGCTCACGTGGATGCTCAGGCCACTGCTGCAGCCGCAGCCTCCGGGTTCTGTCCTGATCTCCGCCCGGGGACTGGACAGCAGCAGGTGCTTATGGAACCTAATGAGTATTTAACGATATGCTGAGCATGATTTAGGGCCTGGACGGCTAACAGGGTGAATAATAGCTCCAAGTTTTGAGACGTTAACGCCAACCTTGGCTACCCTCCACCTACTAACTTTAATCATCTCTCAGAGTCTGTCACAATATTTAAAAAAGCAAAGGCAGGCGTGGTCCTCTCGGATCTGCCCGATGTCTCCTGGGCAGGGGTGGGGTGGCCTCGCCTCCCGGCGGATCCAGCCTCTGCGGGCCGGGAAGCCCCCAGGCGGGCGGCTGGCGGGCGCGTCTCGCGGCGTGTGGGCCCGCGAGGTAGCGCTGGGGGCCTCGTGGACGCTCGAGGGGAACCGAGGAGCCAGCGGGGGTCGGCGCCCCCGGGCCCTGCCCTCCCTGTAGGGGGTGGTGCGTGGGGCGCTGAGCGGAGCCGCCCCTCGGGCCGGACCGGGGCCTCCTGCATCCCGCGGGCCTCCCTCCCGGGGAGACACAGCTGGACGCCGACCCCAGGCCGCGCGCCCCTGCCCGGCGCGGACCCGGGAGAGGCCTGTCGCCGGCCGCGCCTGCTCTGTGGTGTTAGACGCCGACGCCCAGCCCCGCGGACGGCGCGCAGTCGGGGTGAGCGGCGGCGCCCCTGGCCGGCCCTCTGGGCTGTCTGGACACTCGGGGGGGCGCAGGAGAAGGGCCATGTCTCCCCAGCGCACGGCCCGCGCAGCAGACGCCCATCCCCAGGGCTGGGACCCCAGGGGGCTTTGATGTCCTCCGGCTGGGCGCACGCGTGCGGGTCCGGCGCTGCTCGCCGTCGGGGAACTCCGGGCGCCCGGGGAGCGCTGACCTGCGCGCTGGCCTCCGCCTTCTGTCCGCGCCGGGGAAGCCTCTGCTGCCCGGAGGGCCTGGCCTGGGGGGGCGCCGCACAGGGCCGTCTGCGTGGCTGGGGTCCCGCGCGGATGTCGGGGAGCTGTCCGTGCTTCGTTTGTGCGAGAGTCACAGAACCTCCTTCTTGGGGTTCTGACAGCCACGCGAGCAGGTGCAGGTGGACATTATGAGCATCGAGCAGCTGTTTACAGTCGCTCTGAGCCACCCCGGCCTCCCCTGCACCCCAGCGTCACCCGGCTGGCCAGGCCTCTCCTCGCCGGTCCCCAGAGAGGCCCCGCACACCATCCTGTGGGCTCCTCCCTCAGGCCCGGCCTCCCTGGGCCTCCCCGGCTGTGAGCACCCGCCGAGGTCTTCAGCACCCTGTGCCCAGCGCTGTGTCTCGGGAGCGTCCAGTTCATCCTTCGAAGGCAAATATACTTCATTCTCTAATCCTCCATCTCTGACTTACATTTCTCTGACCTTCATGCTATCAGCTCTAATCATCCAAACTGTGTGTGTCAAAGAATATTTTTCCAGTGTTGAACATTTTATGAGTAAAAAAAAAACAGCACGCGTCCAGGCAACACGCAGCAGCACCAAGGGAGAAACCCCCTCCCACTGACAGCTGCCACTGTCTTCTCCTGCGCCCCAAACAGCCCCCCTAGAGAAACACAATCAGATGAGCCGTTTCAGTAAGGCTGACGCTCACATGAGTTCACGTCAGTGCACTTGGATGTGACACGTGAACCTATGTTACCCTTTTCATTGGCGGGTGTCCTTGGTCACACGGGAGTGCCATAGTCCACTACATCCTCTCAGTCAGTCACTGTGAGCTCCACACACACACACACGCATGCACACACACATACACACGCGGGTACATGTGTGCAAATCCCGGTCAATCACACACACACACGTCTGTATCATGTGTGCTACATCTCCGAGTCCTCCTCACCTTAATCGTGCCTGAACATCAACACTCAGAAGTGAGAGTGCTATAAAGCACATCATGAAGATTTTCTAGATATTATCACACTTCCCTGGAGATGTCACACCACCTGTGACACAGTGGCAGCTACCCCGGAAGCTCGCGCCTCTCCATGACAACCTTGAAAATGTCACCTGAATTAAGCTGCACTAGTCTCTCTCCCCAAGTCATCTTGTCCTTCGTCACCGTCCTCTCGCCTCCCTACATGCACTGAAACCTGACAAGATGCTAAGAGGCCCCAGAGGACCCACAGGAGGAGGCAGACAGTAGGCCCGAGGCTCTTCCAGACCACACTCGCTTCAATGAGAGTGACTCCCGGGGGACACTGCCCTCACACCACCATCCTACAGGGAGGGAGGGTCAAGCGTTGCAGGCAACAGCACTGCTTACTCTGACATCGCTCCTGAAATCCCGCATCTAGAAATGGGGCTACATCGCCACCTGAGGCATGCGGCGCACACGCCCTGAACACCGTGTGCTGTGCTTCGCTTTACGTGAGAATTTTTCTAGAAACTTTTATGTCCCATTTTATTTTCACATCTCATTCTTAAAACTGTTGGGGTGCTGTAGTTTGTCATTTTCAACTTCCTTCTGTGATAGTGGTTTAAACAATTTCCAAAATGGGACAAAAAGTTATGTTTCTATCAAGTTATGTTTCTATCAAGTTATGTTTCTATCAAGCTATCTGCAGCCACTGCAGCACGAGTTCAATCCCCAGCAAGGGAGCTGACCCACAGGGTGCAGCAGACCTCTCCTGTCTTCCCGCTGCTCCCCTCAGCAGTGGATTTCAGTAGATCCACCTGTTCTGCTCCCCACTCTGTCTCTGGTGAATCCTCTCACCCCCACGCCTCTGGCCTGTACCCCAGTTCTGTATGCATAAGTAAATAACAATAAATTTAAAATAAAGACAAAGTGGGGATGTGTTTTGTCTTGAGTCTATTATGACTTTAAAGTTCTACTCATCAAGCTGTGTGGGAAATAATAAGGTGGTTATAGGCATCATTCCATTATTTCACATGATAAATTAATGGCAATAAATCTCATCAAAGGTAATCGTGACTATCTGAAAGCCTGTAACATCTGGTTCCACACGCCTCTTGCAGTAAAGACAGTTTTACTGTTACATTTAACAGATAGTATCTGCATGGATCTAAAATTTGCCAAGAGGTAGCTTTAGAGAAAGATATGTAGGTGTCTTAACCCGAATCCTGATCCTAGATGTCACCCACGAGTCGTCACATTTTTCTCCCCATTCAAACACAGAGCATCACTCGCCATGTGTTGCAGCAAAATGAACATAAATACACAGGGCAGGGCCTCTGCCTCGTCCTGGGCAGGCCCAGCTGTGCAGAGCACACTTCACTCCAGCTACTTTCAACAGAAAGAGATTAATTACAAGTCGTAACTGGCATCCAGAAGTTTGGGGGGCGCTGGAGGGACACTGCTGGGCTACATTTCCAGAAACATCTCCCAAAGTCTGATCACCGTCATGCATTGCCAGTGGCTTCTGCACTGCCCAGGTCTCGGGAACGCCTCTGTTCCCAGGGAGCGACCCTGCAGCCCCCGCTCCAGGCACGGGGCCTCTGTTCACACCAGCGCCTAATCCTGAAGGCAGAACCCGAACAGCCCATGTCGTCTGCGGAGGCTCCGGGGATGCGGCCTCCTCCCTGCCCCTCTCTCCTCTCTCCCCCCTTTCCCTCCCCCCACCCTTCCTTCCTTCTTTCCTTCCAGTTACGCAAAAGTCAGAAACAGAAGGAGGCAGGAGATGGGACCTTGCAGACACCCACCATGACCCTCAGCGCCTCAACAGCCAGACACACACTCCGGCCGCGCCGCTCCTCCCGGGCGACGCGTTAACCCGTCGCCCGGTCACTGTGTCCCCCTCATCAGCTCCAGTGGCTTTTATGGTCCTCGATTTCCGTCTGGAGGTCGTGAAATCTCTGATACTAACCAGGAACAGCTCTCACTTTGTATTTTCACGTAGAGAAGCAGGCAGAAAATACGGGGAGTCAAATCTCGTGTCCTGCAGTTATTTGAGGTCACTGCTGCTAGTTACAATTGTGTTCGTCCACTGCTCACTCTTTTCACCTTTCCTATCAGCCCACAGATAGCGCCTTTGGGTGGTTCTTTCTTCATCCAGTGGGATGACTCAAAATATCAATTCTACGGCCTGAGCACAAAGTAATTCTGCATATATTGTGTCTTTGTAGTCATCCAGGATTTTTCACTATTGGAACTGACACCCAGGGGGATATCCTGAGTGAGGGGGACAACTGAATCTCCTCTCAAGGTATGTTTGAGCCCCGGCCCTCAGCGCATGAGAATGTGACCGCCTGTGGAAGTCGGGTATTTGAAGATGTGATTAGTAAAGAGGAGGTCTATGATTTCTAGGAGAGCAAGATCCAAGGATTGATTTTCTTGTAAGAAAATAAAATAGAGACACAAAGGGGAGGTTGCCAGGTGGAGGCAGACAGAGGAGTGAGGCACCTATAAGCCACACATGACAAGCATCCCCAGCAGCCACCAGGAGCTGGCACAGGCGAGACAGGCTCAGAGAGAGAACACAGCTTGCCAGGCACCTTGTTTTCAAGCATCTGGCATCCAGAGCGAGAGGAGATATATTTATATTACTTTAAACTGTCCAGCATGTGGTACTTTGTTACGAGACCCCTAGGAGACTAATACACTCTGCATTCCAGGCAAAATATTTCTGTTTCCACTGCGGCATTCATGTTTCCATGCAGTAATCCAGGTTAAAAACCAAGGCTGGAGGTAGCTCCCCCCAGCTCGGCTCTATTATTCCAGTGACATCAAGTAAATTATGATCTAAGCTATATGTTTATTCACAGTATTCATGTATCCCCCAGCAGAAGTTTCTTGGTATCATCCCCTAATGTTATGAGACCCCCCCAAGGAGTAGAATTTATAGCCATACAGATTCAAAAAAAAAAAAATTGCTGTAGGTACCTCATCCGGTGAGGCACGGTAGTCCTGTATGCCGCTTTGTTCCCCAGACACATGCATTTAGAACATGGGAGAAGCAAGGTTATATGCTGGCTACTGATGCACAGAAAATATTTCAGAAAGACACTCAATCCTGTAACAGGTTCCCTATACCTAAAGGAGCCAAATACATACTAGGCCATGCCCCTACACGACAGACCCAGCTATTTTCCCCAGACCTGACAGATGCTACAGCCAGTGAATTCTATGTGTTTTAACCACATCACACCTCAAGTTTGTCAATAAATAAGACAATATTGTATGGCATAATGCAATGGGGAATTTTATGTAAGTTAGTGAGTGAATTTCCTGATGTGTGTGATTCTGAGCTGTCTACTGCACTGCACTGCCCCACTTGGCATACTCGTGCTAATACCACACTGCCTTGATTAGTGAAGATTTGTAGTAAATCCTGAAGCTAGGGCGTGCTTTTCTTCAATATTGTCTTGGCTATTCTGGGTCTTTTGTCTCTCCATGTAAACTTTGCAGTCATTTGGTCCATATCCACAAAATAACTGGCTTAGATATCAGTTGGGATCACATTGAAACTATGGATCAAATTTGGAAGAATTGACATCTTAAAATACTGAGTCTTCCTATCCATGAAAATGGAATATCATTAGCTATTCTCTTATGTTAGATCAACTGGGGTCAAATCTCTTGGTTTCTTTCATTTGTAAATATCTTGATTTCCCCCCTCATTCCTAAAGAATATTTCATTGGATATAAGATTCCAAGTTCACAGCCCTTTAAAAAAAAATTAGTCTCTAAAGCAATTGTGTCACATTCCTCCAGCCTCCTAGTTTGATATGAATTGTGCTGTCCTGTCATTTGAATTATTATTTCTCTCCACCTAGTTTCAAGATTTATCCTTGAATCAAATTTAAAATATGTCATAGATAAGCAATAAAAAAAATCCAGTAAGGAATAAAAGATATAAAATGGAATCCAGTAGAAAATTTCAGGCTGAAATTATGATAACTGAAATTTTACAGACTCTCAGTGGATAAGCTCACCAGCAGAATGGAGAGGATAGCAAAATTAACCAGAGAACTAGAAAAAATAAGGACTATACACAAAAGATTAACAAAGAGAAAATAACTGGGGAAAAGTTTACAGCATCTTAAGGACAACAAGGACTACAACAAAGATATGTTATTGTAACATATATTGTAACCAGAACTCAGGAAGGGGAGGGAAAAAGGAATAGGTCTGAAAAAACACTCCTGAAATTATGGTTGAAAATTCTCTAAATTTGGCAAAATGCATAAACTTACAGATTGAAAAAATGCCCAAATTGTAAACAACATAAACCCAATGGAATTCACGTTACAATGTACCACACCAAACTTTTGAAAACTATCATTTATTTTTTTAAATTTAGTTTGCATATCATCTTCTCTGAGATGATCCCCATGCCCATGCCTCACACACACACCGAGAGATTAGATATTATTCCTCTAGACTTCCTTGTAACTGTCACACTCTTTAACATGAACTTTTCACCAACTAGACATTATAGCGGTTCTAAAAATAAGCAGAATATATGACCAATACTTGCTTGGGCAATAATGACATTTTTTGCCATGCATAAAAATATAGTTAAGCAATTTCAGAGTTGAAGCAAATCCCAGATGTGCCCGAGATTGGGGTCAGCGTCCAACTCTTTGGCTGTTGTCCAAGTTTCAAGATGGCTGCTCGAGTGCCAAGACGGCTGCTGGATGTGTGGTCCTTATAGCTTTAGATTATCATCTCAGACTTGCAGAAAGGATGGGAAGAAAAAGGAGAATTTTCTCTTATTTCAGGGAAAAAAACATACTTTCCAAAACAATCTCTCATCAGTGTTTGATCAGTAACTCATCAAGCTTCAGAGAGGTTGTCAAACAGTTTTTCCCCCTAATTTTATTATGGGTGGTTACAAAAGAGACAGACGTGAGAGTCGCTTTGGATACCTAGTGAAGAATCAGACACAATTCTGATGATGCTATACCTACATTTGTACTTAGCAATTTCTTTCCTACAACTTTCTTGAAGCTACACGGCCCTTAGTATGTGGTTTTTGAATGAAGTTATAATGAGGACCTGAACAATAATAGAATCGCTCCAATATCGGTGAACTATATAAAGGATTAAAATGCAACACTTTGCTTATCCTTGAGAGGTATGAATTATTTTTATTTTTGTAACTGAGGCTGAATGCTCATTAACTTATCCAGGGTTGAAGAGAACTTTCATTCTCTGTCTCTCTGTTTCAAAGGCGCTTTCATTCTCCATCCCTCATTTTGCCCCCAGAGTCCAGTTCACCTCCTGCAGCGGAACAAGTTGGGTTATATTAACGACAAAAAGTGGGAGTAAGTAAATGTCAGGTGTGCATTTGGAAGAAAGTGGAAAGACAGAGTGAATACAGAGCATTTTATATTGTTTACATTCTGCCGTTCTGTTTACTATTTTCATGTCATCATAAATTTTACATGATTTATTCTAGCATAATTTTAACCTGTGGTCCAGCCAATTCAACATGACCCTTCCTTTCCTGATCTCCCCCTAGTCTGACAGTTAAAAAAGTACAAAGGAAATTTATAGTGTATTCTTGGTGGATTTTCAGCTAGAGATAAAAGGGATCTAAATTGTAGTGTTTTCAGCCACAATCTAATTCTAACTTCTGTAAGAACTGATTTCCTACTAAACTTGAGTGATTTTAGTTCAAATTTGGATGATCCTCTCAGTCCACCAGCTCTGATTTAAAGTGCTCAACCTAAAATATACCTTCGGAATGAGAATGGACGTCTTCTTTGTAATTATGGTATTTTTAGAAGCAGTCAATACATTTTAATTTTACAGGAATTATGACTCATTTACTCTTTAACTTAAATTTGCTTGCATTAGGGACTGTGCTTGTACACCGTGGTTATACCATTGAGGAAACTCTTGAAATCACACTTAATACTCATCAGCAATCAACATTATCTAAGCAGCATCTTTCTCCCATTCACTCTGAAATAAGCTGGAACTGCCGGGAAACACAGCGGCCCCTCCCCGACCCGTTCCTCCTCCTGGGCCCTTTGCAAGGAAGACCCAGCCCCACACACCACTGCAGGGGGTTAGATCTCAGAGGCACTTTTTGGAAACCGGGACCCCTTCCTCCTGCAAGTGGCACCGCTGAACCCAGGGCTCCTTAGTCCTGCTGAGCAGGACGCTTCCTCCTTGCTGGGGTCCCTGTGCTGGTCTGGCGTCGCCCAGGTCCTCTCCCTCCCTTCACTGCCCCGTTCCCACTTCACCTGTTCCATCGTGAAACCCAGACCTCCTAACCCTGCCAGTTGCTACAGCAGCACTGGTGAGGCCATGGCTGGGGGAGGGCTGGGCCACGCGTGGGGGTGGGTGGAGACATACTCTGAAAGGGGGTGAATCTGCACCCCTCATCACATCCAGTGCTGTAAGCCAGCATTGCCTCCCATAAAAAAAAAAAAAAAGCTCTTATGATAACACTCATCCTGTAGAAAGTAAGAACTAGGCCTCCCTGGTGGTGCAAGGGGTTAAGATGCAACCTGTGAGACTGTCCGTAGCCACTGCAGCACTAGGTCGATCCCCAGCCAGGGAGCTACCCACATGGTACAGCAGACCTCTCCTGTCTCGCCCACTGCTCCCCTCAGCAGTGTACTTCAGTCAGTCTGCCTGTTTTGCTCCCCACTCTGTCTCTGGTGGGTCCTTTCACCCCCCCCCCATACCTCTGGCCTGCACCCAGCTCTTGTATGAATAAATAAATAAATCTAAAAAAAGGAAAGTAAAAACTACGTGAAATATATTATCACACACCACAAAGGCAACATTATCAATCTGTGACTTTATAAAACCAAAATGTTCAAAAATAACCCCAGTGCAAGCAGGGCTTACCTGAATTTACTAGTGAATCACTGAATTCAGCAAGAAAAATAAAACAATGCTCATATATAGTGTAATAAAAATTGAGTTTTAGGACTGCAATAGCTTTGAGATAGATCCTGGAATAGTATCAATATTTTACCAGGAAATGAAGCATTTGTAACAACACTGGATTTTAGCCAGTGAGATTAGGCGCTCGATGAAACCACGCTATGCTGCTCTGAGATTGCAGAAGTTTGGACAATTCATTGAACTTCAGAATCTTCATATTTGAAAAGATGAGGACATAAGAGAATCTCCCTTGTCCTTTTAAACAATTACATACCGAGTATTTTATAATTTTAAAACTACACACCGAAACATTAATTCATTGCAAAGATACACGTGCATATATTTTATATGTACAATAAATATGTATATATGTTTAATAATTATTTTGTCTAACTTCAGAAAATATTAAAATTTGCATCCTTACATTTTACTTTGAGAGAAGCTGTGCAAAGTACACACGCCAATAAAAACGAAACTTGAAAACGTGACAGTCGGGCCCGTCACATCTGGAGGACAGCAGCGCACTCCCAGGGAGCGCAGGCTGGCGCAGCAGTGTGGGCACCCCCAGGGCCAGCTGGACCAGCCCCTCTAAGTGGCTCCTGTTCCTCAGCTCCTCAGGCTATTTATGCGCCCGCCTCTGCTTTGGAGCAGCTCATTGTGACCATATGCAAATGACGGATTCGGGAGGGAAATGTAACACCAGTGTAATGAGGAAAAATTACCCTAATAGAAAGAAATAAAAACGGGAAAGCCAGCAGGGATGGCTGGTGGTGAGCCGGTAATGGGCGCAGGAGGCTGGCCTCATATGTCTGCATATTAAACGCCCTGCACGCAGCTCCTGGGAGCCGTTCCTGCCCACTCCAGGCCGCAGGCTGGGTTTAACACCACTCCTAGGAAATGGCTGCTCTCGCCGTTTGCTCACTGGTCGCATCTGCACACGACGTTTCGAGGTCTCTGACTGTGCCTGCTTGTGGGGTGCTGGGTGCCAGGGTGGGGAGCGCCCTGGCAGGGGGGCCTGGCTGCAGCCCAGAGTGTGTGCAGAGTCTAAATCAGAGGAACCATGTTTAATTCAGATGCCTCATTCTCACATGGCAAATAAAACTCACCTTCAAAAATTGTTCTGGGATTTTTTTAAAGTAGAACACCTTTTTATTTCTTAAATCTCCTAAATTTTGTCTTGGCTGAGAAACATCTATCTTTACATTGATGAACACAGGTTCAACGTAAGCTGGATGGCAAGTGCATCAGATTCATAATTACTGCTTCAAATTGGCTCATAAACGTGTGTCCATACTCACTAGTAAACAAGTATCATTTTTTAATCTAAGTGACTACTTATTTATTTACTTTTAAGATTTATGTATTCATTTATACAAGAACCAGGGTACAGGCCAGATGCAACGGGAGGGTGAGAGGATGTACCAGAGACAGAGTGGGGAGCAGAACAGGCAGATCCACTGAAATATACTGCTGAGGGGAGCAGCGGGGAGGCAGGAGAGGTCTGCAGAGCCATGTGGGACCCTCGCCACCTGGCCGGGATCAAACGGGCACTGCAGAGGCTACAGACAGCTTCACAGGATGGCGCTCAACCGCCTGCACCATCAGGGGAGGCCTTAAGTGACAATTTATTAATGATGTCTCTATCTCCTTCAGAAATAAATGTGATCGCCCAAAAGTAGCCCTAGATGTCCTATTTCTCAATGGCGCTTTCTTTTTTAAGGGACTGTTGGTTTAAAGCACCATATGTGGGGCCTCCCTCGTGGCGCAGGAGTTAAGTCTCAGCACCCTGCAGCTATCCCCAGCCATTGCAGCATGAGTTCAATTCCTGGCCACGGAGCTGACCCCCCCACACACAGCAGACCTCTCCTGTCTCCCCGCTACTCCCCTCAGCAGTGGATTTCAGTGGATCCACCTGTTCTGCTCCCCACTCTGTCTCTGGGGAATCCTCTCGCCCCTGCACCTCTGGTCTGTCCTACACCCCACTCTTGTATGCATAAATGAATAAAATAAATCTTAAAAAAACCGAGTCTTAGGAAAGCTCTGGGATTTTCCAAAAGCGACCCTTATGCTAAAACACGAAGACACACGGGCAGAGGGAAATGTGAATTAGGAACCACGAAACCTAAGACACTGTCATCTAACAAGCAGAGACAGAGAAGTCGCGGGAGCGAACGGCCCACCGCAGAGAACCCCGAGGCCACGAGCCACCCTCAGACCCACGCCGATGCGGCCTCTGAATGAGCAGACCAGCCGCGGCACCCACGCGAAGGGACGACAGCAGAGACCCGAGGGCACAGCAGGCCTGGCCATGTCCACCCGCCCTGTCAGGGAGCCAAGTCTGTCCCCCACACTCTACCGTCTTGGTAGCCCGATTGCAAAGCCAAGAAATGTGTGTGCCCCAGCCCCTGCGGGGGTCTTTCGCTATTTAAAGAGATGAGCCGGCAAACAGCTCCTTCTGTGGGTGTCCTCTGCGGGTGCGAATCCTGAGTCTGAAATGCTGGTGACTGCTCCTCGCGAGAGCGGCCCCTTGGGCTGGGCAGTTCACAACCTGTGGAGATGCACAAATGGCAGGCGCTGAGGCTGGCCGGGGGGAGGAGGGCTCAGGAAATCAGGGCAGGCGGCCTGGCACCCCGCGGTCACTCACAGGGGCGAGGCAGACCTGGCCAGGCAGCAGGGGCTGGGTGAAGGAGGCCCAGGAGGCCCCGCCCTCAGGGTCCCCCAGCCACACCTGGGGTTCACTCCTGCTCCCCTTGGCTGCCCGATCTCGGGCACATTTTGCCCCACTGAGAACAGGGCTCATAAAACGCTGCCCACCTGCCTCGCGCCGTGGCGAGGGCACAGGGAGAAGCAGGGCAAACACGCCGCACGCTTAAAAAGCATCTTGATGTGGACAGACCTCCTCACTCTTGTCTGCTTTCCTGGCGGCTGAGCAAGTCCCCATGTTCCTGGTGGACACCTCTTAGACCAGTTCAGTGATTCACGGCGGTCAGTGTGGGCTGGGGGCGTGTAGTGAAGGCCACAAAACAGCTAATATTGGTTAAATTTGTTTTCTAAGATGGAGCGCCCCTCGGCTGCTGTGGGCCTGGCTCATGTCTGTGTTCTCTGGGTATTTCGCTTATCCAAACGTGCAGCCCCATCCTCCCCTGAGATAAAGTAGATTCTAAAAACACGGTAAGTAACCCATGCTAGAAATGGAATACTGTAATCCAATAGGTTTTGAAGCTACTGACACTCGTGTTGAAGCAGTTTCTGGCCTGACTGTAAATTCTAGTCTTGCTGTCTGTCGGCTGGACACTGGCCGGGCAGCGAGGTGGCCTGGCTGACCTGCGGGCCTGTGTTGCTGCTCCTCGGAGCAAAAGATTAGGTGTTGGGCCTCCCCTGGTGGTGCAGCGGTTGAGCGCTGGGCTGCGAGGCTGCCCGCAGCCTCTGCAGTGCCAGTTCGATCCCCGGCCGCCGGCGAGGGTCCCACATGGCGCGCAGACCTCTCCTGCCGCCTGCTGCTCCCCTCAGCAGTATATATTTCGTCAGTCTGCCTGTTCTGCTCCCCGCTCTGGCTCTGGTGAATCCTTTCACCCTCCTGTGCTTCTGACTGTACCCAGTGCTTGTGTAAATAAATAAATCTTAAAAAAAAAAATCTTTAAAAAAAAAAAAGATTAGGTGTTGACACGTTCATGAGTGAGTCTGAAACCGGCATTGTCTTACCTGTGCTACTACTCATGGATGGACACTTCTACATAAACAGACTAATTTCATCTTTAAAATAATAAAATTACTTAACAGATGAAGAAACTGTGCTTTTAGGAAATAAAGGTTTAATGAAAGACCCTAAGATTTTATAATTTTCAGTTTTTCTCTTGATTAAGACCTTTGGCAAATAGTTTTGGAATATTTAACTTCGTTTTATGATTTATTAATGTGAATTCTAAGGGCCTTATTATTTATGTGCCCTCTGTTTTGCCAATTTATTTGTCTTCTGTCCTGTGACCTCAGGGGAGGAGACAGACGCCGGGGCTGGTGCTGGGCCTGTCACCTGCCATGCTGAGGGGAGTTCCAGGCCGGGCTAGCTCTGAGAACGTTTTTATAGAAATGTGATGGAGGAATTTGTGCACATTGCCTCTATTATTAAAAATTATTTTAATTTTCTGACAAATAATTTTGCTGCATTCATAAATTATCGGACCAGAGTGCAAAAATGCAAAAAGGCCTAGTTCCTCGGAGGACAGCTCGAGAAGAGCGCTCCTTGAGGTCTCTGGCTCTGAAAATATTATCCAAACAATGTAACAGCACCGCGAGGGCCCCGCCACATTTCCCTCGGCAAACAGGTGCATTTGCGGCGTATGTTTTAAAACAGACTGGCTTTATATCAAAGGGGTGCTCGGCCTTTGATGCCTTCGCGCTCCCGAGGGCCGCACAGCCCCCACCTGCGCCCCCCGAGTGTTCGGTCACCCTCACTCTCGGGACTTTTAATCTCACATTTCACCATGTCTGAAAGCAGCGCGGCAGCTCCTGTCTCCCCGGGGCTGGTATTGATTTCTCCGGGCCTTTATTTGTAACACTGAAAAGAAAACCACTTACTTTCCATGTAAAAAATACGCTCACTGTCCATTAGCTGAATTTTAAAATGCAGCGCAGAAATGTGGCTGATCGTAACCCAACCTGGCAGCGTCTAAGAAGGAGAAGCCGGCCCCATTCCATATAAAATATCTGGATCTGAGTTTATTTGCTTTCATTTGTCATTTGCTTCCTTTTTTCTTCCATGGTGTTTCTCACTTTCTTTCCTCTTTGCTTATTTGAAAATTCTACTGAGCTCCCCACCCCTGAATATCTTCCTTCCCTCAGTCAAAGCTCTCTGTGCCGCTGCGGGGACGCACCAGACCTCGTCCCTGTCGGGGGCTGGGTGACTCCCGCCCCAGGGCTCGAGGCGCCCGCTGTCCACCTGCACCTGAGGGCTCCGCTCCTCTGCCCTTCTGGTCACGCCCTTGGCACGGGGCAGCTGATCAAGTGACTGAATCCTGCCATGCTGGCATTTGTGGGAAACACCCACTTACGATTTGACTCTCACACAGTCGCTCCTTTCCACCTGCTTATCATTCTCCATCTACCGACTCACGCGCAGCGCCAGGCAGTGTGGCAGACGGTTCTCTGGGGACTGTGGACGCTGAGGCTGGGCAGGGAGGTCTAAATGACCGCGGAGGACACGGGGCAAAGGCATCAACGAACGCCCTCCTATCAGCACAGCAGGCCAGTCCCTGGACTGGGGGGGGGGCTGCGCAGAGCCCTGTCCAGCTCCGCAGAGGCCTGTGTACCCCGCTGGGGAAGTGGGCACGATGCCCTCCCGGGCCCTGCTCTCAGCCACCAGGCCCCTGGCACCGGGGGAGCCCCAGCCTGTGCGCAAAGGTCGGCACAAAGGCCCAGACTTGGAGCCAGTGTGACCCTGTGGTCTCCTGTGGGGTCGCGGAAGCCTTCGTGACAGCTGCGGCCCAGCCCAGCGACACACCTGCCCGGAGGCTGGATGCCCGCGGACTCCAGGGCTCTCAGCGCGGTTCGCCAAGCAGACCCGGGGTCGGGCAGCGCCGCCCGCGACGTCCACCTCCAGCCTGCAGGAGACCCTTGATGGCTTCACGGGGCTGCCACAGGGGTGCGCAGATTCTAGAATGGTCGCGCTAAATCCATGCAGGGACTTGATGAGATTGTTCAGAGTCTCAGGCTCGGAGACAAGGCGGAGGCGCGCACGGGACCCAGCCTGGGCTGTGCCCCATCCTGCCGCGAGGGCGCCGGGCCCCGTGGGTTTGTGAGCCACGGGTGCGGACCTCAGGACCTGGCCCCTCACCGCATGAGGACAGCCAGGGGCCACCTCAGGGTCAGCCCCAGCCAGAGGCAGGTGACACCAGCGGGGCTGGTACAGAGGTGGGGCCGCTCACGTCTGCGCGTGCAGGCTTCCGGGCTCGGAGGCTGCGCCCAGGGGACTTGGGTGTGTGGGCACCTGGGTCAAGGACCAGATGTGGACACATGGAATATGGGGTGGCTTTGGACAGATGGGGTGGCTTTGAGGGAGCTGCTGGAGGGAAAGAGCAAGGCCCTGAGAGAGTACCCTGGAAAGCGACACCCCAGACCAGTCGGCAGAGGAAGAGGCTGAGTGGGTGAGCAGAACGCGGACCCGGCGGGGCCAAGCCGGCGATTTCCAGACCCTGCTGGACAGGCGCAGGGAGCGGCCCAAGCCAGGGTGGCCGCAGGAGGCAGCGTGGACATCAGCGGGCAGTGTGAGCGCAGGGCCGGGAGCCGGGACAGCAGGCAGCAGAGCCTTTGGGTGGGCAGGGAGGGAGCGCAAAGCAGAGGCCCCGGAGCCAGAGCCTTAGGCCTGGCAGCTGGAGGGACTGGGGACAGCAGGGAAGGGAGGGGTTGCGGAGCAGCCCTGGGCTGAGGGCTCTCTAGGGAGCACAGACCAGGACTGCTGGGGGGGACCCAGCCCAGCCGTCCATGGGAGGAACCCCCCTGGAAAGGGCCTGCATCAGGACCCGGCCGCCGGACCTGTGGCCCGGGAGGAGGCCCTGCCCTGGCTACCCCGGCCAGGATGAGGGAAATGAAGACCCGGGACCACAGAGAGATCCGGAAAGTGGTTCCCACAGAGGTCACAGGTGACTGGGGGGAGGGGGTCCTCTGGCTGTGGAACCCAACTGTTCCAGGCGGTGGACGACCAACAGCGGCTCGTAGGCACCCCTCCCCCAGCCCTCAGAAGCGGTGAGGACAGGGCGGGACATCTAGGGCAGCACAGCGCTTCCCGCGCATCTGTCCCAAGGTCACTGTGACCTTCTTGCAAGTCACATCGTCACCAGCTTGTCCACATCCTGCACTTCACAGAAGGATGTCACATTAGCTCACCCTGGGTTTCTAGACGTCACATGTTGCCATTGCATAGATGTGGCAACTGAACTTCATTTCAGACACTTAATATTGTGAACTTAATCCAGTTATGTTCTGTGATTTCAACAGGGCTCTGCAGGAGAACAGAAAGCAAACTGATTTTTTTAATCATTGCCCTAAATGTTAAATTTCTGAAAGAAGTAACCACAGAAGATTAACACAGCTTTCGTCGTGGTGATTCACATAAACATCTAAATAAAAAGTTATATCCTGTAGGTACTGATTTTTGCAAAAATAAAAACAGAATATGCTCTAATATTGAATTGTAGTAAATTAGATTTAACAGGGATATCTTATTTTATAAATATATTCCTTTATTTATAATGGAAACACTGAAGAGACTTAGTGGCTCGCGCGCATGCAGAAGTCACAGCTCCCTGTCCGTGCTCTCAGAAACAGCCGTAGAAACAAACAAGGCCCTGAGGGTGCAAGAGCAGATCCAACAAGAGGTGGGGAGTCTGGTTTGGGGGTTCCACAACCTGGCCGCATGCTATGACCTGAGAAATGAAATCTGACTTTCCTAAATCTCCATTTTCTCCAAAGTAAAGCAGAGAGAAAAAATGCCAACGAAAAAAGTGTTTGCTTTTAATTTCCAGGTTAACTAAATCAGATAACTGTTAGTGCGAATCCTTAGAAATGTTCTATCTTCAGTATTTATAAAATTAATATGTACATGAATTTTGTTGTATTTTGCAAATGGTACCAGAAATGTAAGAACGATTGTTTTTCCCTTTGGGGCTACAATACATTGTTGTGAATATATGTAATCACTAGTGGACACTTGTTATATTCCAGGTATCACGCTGGCTTTCTTCAAATGAATTACATCCCAAGCCGAGTCTTCTTTTCCTGGAAATAATTAGTGTTGTAATGACTTTTTGAAATTTCACACATTCACGGTCGTCTCATTTGCTTTATAAAATAATCAGGTCCCCATTCTAGAGGAAACAAAAATGGTGTCGGTGAGCCCAGATTACAATAATCCCATGTAAGTTAATGCAATTTCCGAAGGTCCGGTTTCTTTACTACGGGAGAGCTTTACTTAGGATTTTTTTGAAAGCTGGTCTAAGAGGCTGAGGATTCAGAAAAGAAGTTTTGTACAGGAACGCTCCAGGGCACGCTGGACTTCATGGAGATTTCCTTGTAATAACGAATCGGCAAGAACAGGGGTTTTCCAATGGCTTTGGCTTTTCTCACGCCGTTGAAGTGGGGTTGACCCGACCCCCTCATCACATGGGCCGCCAGCGTCGGAGGCGCGGCCCCCCAACGACACCCCCAACCCCAGCCCCAGACAGGCCCGGGCGGGCTTCCCGGCTGCGGCCCCGGCGGCGCGCGCGTCCAGGCAGGTGAGGCCCATTGGCCGTGACGTGGGATTCGCCCTCGCGGGCGCCGCCGCCACACAGAACGGAATTTGTTGATCATTTTCGGAACAAACAAGCAAAAACGCCGTGTTCCCTGCAGAGGCGGCGCCTTTCAAAAATCAGCATCTCAAGATTCTTGATTAGCAAATGCGCGCAGCTCAGGCCGAGCCTCGTTTCTGCTCCTCGGAGCGGCGTCCCTGAGTGAGGCGTGGAGCGCGGGCAGCCTCGGCATCTCTAAATACCACACGCTCTGGGGTCAGCCCTGCGCACCAGCCGGCGCGGGGGGCGGGACGGGGGGCGGGACGGGGGGCGGGACGGGGGGCGGGAGGGCCCCCAGAAGCGACGCCAGACTCCGCGCGCGGACGCCGTGGCCGGAGAGCCGGTCCCGCTGCAGCCGCGCGGCGAGTGTCCTCAGCGGACGGGTCCTCGGCGGACGGGCCGCGGGTGAAAGCGGGAACCGGGATTCCTCCTGCGACGGCGCGGGATGCGGCCGTCCGAGGTCAGGTTCACTCACCTGCTCGGCCCGGGAGGATGCGCGAGTGTCCTGACCCCGGAATCCCGCCCGGGGACAGTGGCGCGCCGGGTTCCGGAGCAGCAGAAGCGCGCCCGGCTGGGGAGCACCGGGGCGCGGCTCCTCGTGGACGGCGGCCAGGCGGGGGGTCCCGCGGGAGTCTCGCTCCCCGGCCCAGCCAGCGGGGGCGCCGGGCTTCCCTCTCCCGGGGCGCCGCGTACCCCCCACATCTCCTGTCCTGCTCGCGCTCAGGGGGCCACAGCCCAGGTGTCGGGGCGCAGCCCGCCCCGCGCCCCGCGCCCGGCCTCCCCGACGACGCTCCCAGCGTGCGGGGCCTCGTTGCTTCCTCGGCAAGCGCCGCCACTTCCAGGGCCCGCGCGCGTCGGAACCGGGCCACGCTGGGCTGACACCGGCTGTGGCGGCGGGGAAGGTGACCTGGGCTGCGGAGACGGGCTGCCCGCCCCGTCCCGCCAAGGGCGGTTCCAACCCCGCGCCGCGCCTCCGAGGGCGGCGGCTCTTCAGGGACAGCCCCGCGCCCCGCACGTCGCCTGTGGCGCCCCGTGGCCGGGCCCGGCCCGCGGCCACCGCAAGGGCGCTCCGCGCGCCACGAGGCCAGGAACGGTCCCCCGGTGCCCCGAGTGTGGCGCGGAGCGGGGCCGCGGCCGCACCTGCCGGCAAGAGGGGCTCGGAGGTGCTGCCCCGCCCCGGCCTCCGCTGCGGCGCCGGGGTCCGTGCGCAGAAGGTGGACCTGCTGCCCGCGTAAAGGGCCGCGGGCCGCGAGAATAAAACAGCCTCCCCTCGCGCTCCGCGGGGTCACTAGGGCTCGCCTGGGCTTCAGTCCAGCAGCCTTCGGTGCAGAAGCGCTGGCCTTGCGGGACGCGGCCCCCGCAGCAGGACTGTTCTAGGTGTGTCTGGCCTGGAGCCGCTGTGCAAAGAAGCACCAGCAGTAAGGGCTTGTGTGCAGGATTTGGGGTTCTCTGCTTGCTCCAGAGCCCAGAGGGCACAACATCCCCATCATTTTACCGGGGAAAGAAGCTCTTTGGGCACAGAAGTGATGACCACTGTGGACACGCTGTCACCCAAGATGCTCGTATCCTGCAGAAGCTGCAAATTGTATCTGGCAGCGTAGTAAACAGTAATATATTTTGGGCCTCCCCGGGGGCGCAGCGGTTGAGCACTGGGTTGCGAAGCTGCCCGCGGCCTCTGCAGCGCCGGTTCGATCCCCGGCTGCTCCCCGACCACCGGAGGAGGGTCCCCCATGGCGCGCAGACCTCTCCTGCCGCCCGCTGCTCCCCTCAGCAGTGTCCTTCGGTCCTTCTGCCTGCTCTGCTCCCCGCTCTGGCTCTGGTGAATTCTCTCACCCTCCCGCGCTTCTGACTGTACCCAGTGCTTGAATAAACAAACAAACAAATAAATAAATAAATAAAAATACATGCCTCTACAAAAAAAAAAAAAAAACAATAATATATTTTGACAACTTAGGGTTAATTAGAGAAATAAAAAGGGAATCATCTTGCACTGATTTCTCCAAGCTTGGAACTCTAGTTCTTGGGCTTGTTTTATGCAGGGAGTAGTGGGCAAGCTCGAAAACTTGCTTTCAATACCAAAGTCTCCATTGTGTGTGTGTACAGCATACATGTGTTAAATACAGTGCATCTATTATTATACTAACGTATAAAATATATAATGTGCCATACAATATGCACTATTAGTATATATACTTCATTATTGTATACCTATATTATACTATTACAAATGGTCATGTGTTCAGTCTCTCATTTTATTTCAGACAATTTCCATGACCTGCCATCTTGACAGAGGTGGATCAGAATATCTTAGCCATGTGTCCGCCTGAATTCTCTTCCTCAAGACCATGCTAGGCATGATCTTTTAATCAGCAATTAAAATGCTGATGTTCAAACACAAATGAGTAGATCAGGAAGCTCTGTGGTCTATATACAGAATGGAATACTACTCGGCAATGAAAAAGAATAAACTCATGCCATTTGCAGGAACATGCATAGAACTGGAAGGGATTATGCTCAGTAAAATAAGTCAGAAGGAGAAAGAAATATATCGGATGGTATCATTTATAGGAGGAATATAGGGAAACCAAACAAAGTGTCAAAGAAAAAAAAAAGACAAAGTTGTGGGCAAAATATAGATCTGACCCATACAGCAAGGGGGGATTGGAGGGGGTCAGGACAGGGGAGGGAAGAGCATATGGGACTGTGATGAGCTTTATGTGATTTCTTCTCTGTCCACATCATCCTATAAGATGATGATGTCATTGAAATACTTTTCTAGCATTATTCTCTCTCTTTTAAATTTAATTAAACTCAAGTTGTATAGAGGTATGGATTAGTTTGGGAGTGTTCCCACAGGAAATTGCATAGCTTTTTAATTTAATATTTTTCAAATAAAACAGCATATGTGATTTCTAATTTTTTGGCAATTATTGGCTGTAGAATCATTGTGTGAATATTGCGGTCAATATGTGCAAACTGTCCTTGGATCTCTGAAAACACTGAATTTTCACCGCAGAGAAACCAGACGCAATGTGTGCATATGTTTGTGTATAGACATGTAGACATGTGGATGTATACATTTTACTCATTAATTATTTCAATGTGTTACATCTAAGTTGATGTTGGTAAGCAGTATAATAACATTCATTACAAGGAAATTTTTCCAAATCAAGAGACCATCATCGCGGGAATCAATCCAGAGCATTTTTGCTTCAGGTATGAAGGTTTAATTCAAAGCAGTAGGGTGCAAGTCATTTCCTAGTCTTTCATTCCTTTAATCAAATTCCATTTACTCCAGCCCAGCAACTTCCCACTTAGCTGCAAATTCAAACTCAGTCACTCATTTTTCTTTCATTGTGATAAAAAAAAAAAAAGAAATCTACTTTTTTAGCAATTTTTTAAGTGTGCAGGTAACATCTCTAACTAGACGCATGTGGGTGTCTGGCAGATGCCAGGGGCGTTCCCATCTTGCACGATGCAAGGTCTGCACCCACCGGACAGCAGCTCTGCAGCCTCCCACCCATGAGGCCCCTGCCCTGTGCCTGCAGGCTCCTCCTTGCCAGGTGCTGTTACTGTGGCACCTGCAGTGTCTGGCCCTTGTGTCCAGCCATCACGTTCCCACGGTTTGTGTATGCATCACATAATCGCATTCCCTTCCTTTTTCAATGCTGAGTAATATTCCATTTTGTGTATATAGCACATGGACATCTTTTACTTGTGCATTCATCTGTTGAAAGATAATTAGGTGGTTTCCACTTCTTGGCTATCGTGAATGGTGCTGCAATGAACAGGAGAATACAAATATCACTTCAAGATTCTGATTTCAATTCTTTCGGATAAATTCCTGGATATGATGTGTCTTCATCGCATGGTCAGAGCGGTCCCCACAGTGCTCACTGACACCCCCACCCACTGTACACACCCTCACTAACACCTTATGTGCAGTGACCATTGAGAACAGTCGTCCTAACAGGTGTGAGGTGACAGGTGCTTTGCCTTGCATCTCCCTGGAGGTGAGTGATTGGGCATCTCTTCAAGTGCCTTTAGCCACTGATATGTTTTCTCTGGAGAAATGTCTACAGAAGACATTTGCCCTCTTTTAACAGCTCATTGTATGCACATGTGTGTGTTTAGCTCCTGAGCTGCAGGACACCCTCGCATGCCTTCGACACGAGCCCTTTAGCAGATACATAGCTAGCAAAAACCAAATCCCATTACTGTCTCGGTTCCCGTTCTCTGCTCCCCAAATCAGGCAGCAGTTCTCAAGGGACGAACAGGCCATTTACAGCAAACCCCCTGTGTCAGGGTCTGCCTGGGCTTTGAAGCCACAGGCCAAGTGCACCCTGTTGGTTCTGTTTGCCTGTGGGGCGGCGCCCAGTGCAAATGGGGCTGGGGCTTGGGGGACCACGCAGATCTAGAAGGCAGCTCGAGTTACTCTCGCCCCTCTACTGTGCAGCCACCTGATGCCCGCAGTGGGCAGGCCCTGCTGAGTGGCCTCTAGCAAACAGCGCAGCAACCTCCACACTCAGGGCAGGCCGTAAAGTACCTGCTTCAACTGCTTTCCACCCTAGCCTTGACGGTTTCACACCTGACCTGGTTCCTTCCTTTGACGGCTTGCTACTCCATGCCTTCTGTGATAGACAGGGTTCTGCAGAAACAGAACCAATAGCAGCAATTGACAGAGACAGAGAGACACCAGAAGGTCTTCAAGGAGATGGTTGTATGCTGGGGCTGGCAGCAGACCGAGCCCACCTGTGGGGGAGCTGATGCTACAACCTTAGCCCCGAATCTGCAGGCTGCAGACAAAGACAGAGCCACTATGCTTCAGCCTCTTATTTATTTTGCTTATTATTATTTTTTTTAAAGATTTATTTATTTGTTTATACAAGCACTGGGTATAGTCAGAAGTGCAGGAGGGTGAGAGAATTCACCAGAGACAGAGCAGGGAACAGAACAGGCAGACTGATGAAATACACTGCTGAGGGGAGCAGCGGGCGCAGAAAGAGAGGTCTGCGCGCCATGTGGTACCCTCGCTGGTGGCCAGGGATCGAACAGGTGCTGCAGAGGCTGTGGGCAGCTTCGCAGCCCAGCACTCAACTGCTGTGCCACCAGGGGAGGCCCTTATTACTATTTTAATTGAGGTAACGTTGGCTGAGAACTGTGTGTGTGTGACTCAGAGGAACAGATGTGGGTCCCCACCCACGCCACCACCCCAGTGCTCTCGTCCTCCATCACTTTGAAGAAGTTCCTTCTTCCAGACACAGTCCCTGCTCTCGAGGCCTGCAGCTGGTTGGGGAGACCCACCAAACCTAGCAGGGTGAGCTGCTCCCCTGAGGTCTGCTGGCTTACACCTTAAGGACACCTAAATCACCTTCACAGCAACATCCGAATGGGTGTTTGAGCAAAGAACTGGGCACCACGGCCTAGTCCAGGTGACCCACAAAAATGCCTAGGACACCTTCTAGTTCTCTTCCCCAAGCCTGCCCCCACTCCATCATCTCAGGGTCACCAGAACACGCTAGAGCTTATTTCTGTGACCAATAGCTGATGACTTTGCACTATACGCAGGGGTCACGATCTCTTGGAAAAAAAAAAAAGTCAGACTGGAGAGGGGCTGGCATGCAGGGCCTTGTGTCACATCAGCTTAGAGATGCCACAAAGTGCCTCTGAGGACAGGCAGAACATTACACTCTCCATTCTCTCGTGTCTGTTTTCCTCTTTGGAATTTTGGCAAATCGTCGAAAGCCCAGTAGAAGCGCACGCTGCCTTGCGTTCTTCCCAACTGCCAAGGCCGAGAAAAAATAAAGAGTAAGGAGCTTTCTTGTCAAAGAAGACGAGTTTCATGGAAACAAAATGTGACACGTGACCCCAGACTGGACTCTGGGCCAGATCAGGGCATTGATGGGACATGTGGTAACAGCTGAATAAACTCTGTGGCAGGCGTCTCTGTTAATATGCACATTTCATAACTGTTCTGTGGTTAGATAAGAAAATGTCTTTGCTTCTAGGAAGTGCAGAAGTATTTAAAAGTAAACTGACATAAGTCTGCAACTGGAAAAGTTTCAGAGAAGAATCCCATACATGATTCAGATAGAGACAGGCAGGTAGACAGACAGACAGATGAACAGGTGGATACACAGATGGATGAGAGAGGTAGAGGGAGAATCACTGAGAAAATACAGATGATATTGATCAGGGAATTAAAAATGTGGTAAACATGCTAATATCTGTGTTTGAAGCTATTTTTACAATGTTTTCACAACTGAATTTATTTCAAAATAAAATGCTAGGCAGATGAACAAGGAATGAAAACATTTCACAACTGGTCGATTTCATGACATCTCTAGATTTATCTGGTTGCTATAAACCTGGTGAGTCCGAAAGTGGCTGTTTTAATGTTGGCACAAATAGAACACATCAGAAGGAATCCGTTTACGGTTATAAAAATACCCAGTCCCAACTCCATACATTTTTCCTAAGTATAAGATGGCTACATCTTTATCCCACAAGCCCCACTTTGAGAAAGGAAGTCTCTGTGCTCACACCACGAGTCAGGAGGACGGCCTAATTAGTGATCACATGTGGGCCACGAGGAAGTATTATGAGTGGCATCTTTCAGTGTTTTATGTGCATAGTTTTGACAGCTTCATAAAATATTCTAAATTGCATACATTTAAAATTCTTTCTAAAATGTAAATCACTATAAATGATAGGTAGAGGAAACGGCAGCCTCCATTATAACTTACTTGGATATGACTGGATGAAATATGATGTGGTTAAGATGAAAATTAGTACAAACAGCAGGTAGAAAGGGATTTTTAATAAAATCAAAGACACCATACTTGATATTAACATGTAAATTATGTGGCGCATGATAACACTCAATTCATAGAGAGGATGATTAAAGGACGCAAGTGTGTCTCCACCACTTGATAGTACATTAACCTAATGTTCTCAGCACACTTGTTTTAGATTTCATCAAATAATAATGTGTCAATTCTCAATTTCAAACTCTTGTTCCCTAGAGAAAGAATGCCCACTAGAGAAAGACGAAAATGACTGCAAGCAAAATAACTCATGGATTCTAGATCAACATTTCAGGTTACAAGGTAATTTCATTCTTTTTCTAAATCAATAAAAGTGCTGCATTTGCATACCAGAGTTTTCAAAGTGAATTCACGCACATGATCTCATTTGAAACATCCTTCCAAGCAAACATGATTTGAAGGTCAATAAACTCCTGTGATTTGGGCAGGAGATACTGTCACGGCCATATGACAGATGAGGCAGCAGATGAAGACAAAGAGAAAAGTGACTCCGTCAGTGTAACAATGCTAGAGGCAGGTGCCAGTCTCAAAATATGAGGAACATTAACATTGTTTACGGCATCTAGGAAATCTCAGAATCATTTAAAATACCTAATATAAACTCATTGGCGGTTAGGTACAACAGACAGGCAGACAGGTGCAGCCGTGGACATCAGTAGTAATTCACGGACACAGGGAGAGATCTGAGCATGGCCGTGAATGTTGATCAGTGACAAACTCTTCATACAGAGACTCTCCTTCGGCTAGCTAGCTGCCTGAGCCTGCCGTTCTCTGCATACCAGAACCCGACAAAAATACCACAAGGATACAAAGCTACAGGTCAATACTTCTGCTAAATGTTGATGCAAACATCTTCAACAAAATACTAGCGTACGGAATTCAACAGCATATCACAAGGATTTTGTACCACATCCAGGTAGGACTTAGCCCTGGAATGCAAGAATGGTTAAGAATATGCAAATCAATCTCTGCAACACCTCACAGGAAGACAGTGAGGAACAAGAAACTTTTGATCATCTCAACTGATGCAAAAAAGCATTTGAAAAAAATCCAACACCCTTTCATGATAAAAGCAAACACACAATCTCAACAAAGCAGGAATAGAAGGAAACTGTCTCATGACAGTTTATGACAAGTTTATGTCTCAACTTGAAGAACATATATGAAAATTCCACAGCTAATATCATATTGAATGATGAGAAACTAAAACTGTTTCCTTTAAGATCAAGAATAAGAGTGGGGACACTCAATTTCACAGATTCTGTTCAAAACATAATAGTACAGGATGTCCTAACCGTATCGAATTAGGCAAGAAAAAGAAATAAAAGACATTCAATTGGAAAGAAGATCTCTATTTATGACGACATGATGACATGATCTTATTTGTAGAAAACAGTGGAGAGGAAACAAACATTTGATAAGACTCACTAGAAAAATGAGATCGGAAACATCCTGTCTCATCCATGACTAAACTTAGGCATGATTAAATTTTATGATTAAAACCCAATAATAGAATATCTTCAAGTTTCAATTTAATGTAACTTTATGAAGTCCTTTATCAAATAGTGATACTCTTTTCTATCTATCCTTATTTTTTTTGTATTGAACCAGTATCATAAGTGAAAACTATATTTTATGAAATTCTCTTTTCTCTATTGCTATTAAATTACTATTGTTAGTGTGATAAGTTGTATTAATTGAGATCTTTACATGTTATAACAACTGTAATTTCTTAGCATATGCCACACTTGGTGGTGATACAGTTTTTTAATTAAGGCCTTCTAACACTGATTTTTTTTAGATTTTTATAACTATGTTTACACTGGAAATGGTCTGTTACTTTCTTAACTTGGGATCTCTTTGTGTTTTTGCTTTCGACTGCTTTAACTAGTACGACGGTTCTGGCATCTTAAAATAGCACATACAAATCTCACAGTCCAGGGGTCAGAGTCTAGCAAAGAAAATTATCTCGGCTTTTAGAGGGATCATGTAGGTACTAAAGACAAACATGCCAATAATTTCCATATCTTAAGATCAACAGACTTCATAGTACAATTACTTTTGAAAAATGTCCTTTATGGCCGTACTTCGTACTTCTATGGATGTTTTACTGAACAACCAATAGGCAAGAACATTGGAGGAGAGGATAATTTTAGAATTTTTCCTACTATGGTATACCCTTAAATATTCACATGCTCATAAATACAAAATACATTCACTTCCTTCCAAGGTCACAAAAAAAAAAAAAGCTATCATAGCATTAGTTCAGTGTGTAAACTCTCATCATCAAAGTTAAATAAAGATGAAGCCACTTAGTATTAAATCTCTGGAGATCTAATTATTTTGTACCTGTGAAATTAACAGACAAAGCATTGGCCTCCAAATGAACCATAATGAGATAGGCATGAGAGAAGAATTATAACCAATCTGTCCCCAAAGCTTGGATAGGGGAGATAAAAGTGCATTGCTGGTCCAAAGCAGTTTTGAAATCCAGCTAAGCAAACCCCATTAAATTTCAAGGTCTGGGATTAATCTTCCAGGGCTCTGAGTTTGGAATTCTGGGCTCTCAGCACTGACATCTGAGTCAGCCTTCCTTTCTCACTAATTATTATTGTTATCATTATTATAATTTTACTACAAGTATCATTTTACTATTATATATCCAAGAATCACAAGGCCAGATGTACACCAAACATATGTACCAAAATGTTCCTAATAGCACTTTCTGAATACTCCTAAGCAAAAATAGTTAATGCCCATTAACAGTAGACTAGATACATAAATTGTCATGTATTTTCTCAATGGTATATGCCTAGCAGTGAGAATTCATGGACTGCAGTTTATGTAGATGTGCATGGATGTCACAAAAACAATATTGAGTGAAGAGAGAAAGCATACTGCATGACTGTATGTATATAGAGCAGAAAGCTTTGCGAGACTACTCTGTGCTGTTAGAATTCAGATAGTGGTTGACCTTGAAGGTCTACTGACTGGAAAGGACAGAAAGAGGAATTCTGTAGGTGCTAGTGAAGTTCTGTTTCTAAATCTAATTTCTAACTACATGAACAAATGTATAATTAAAGAAAATCCATCTCAAAGACATTCTTCTGTAATAACACACAGCAAGCCTGTCCACACTGTTCCCTCGTTGTTAGACCACAGCTCCGTGAGAACACAGCCCGGCAGTTCCGTGTTGTATCTCAGTCACACTAAGGCAAGTAAGACACATTTTTATAAACAAGTCTAAAGATTAGGAAGCGCTGATAATATATGGATCTTTTTTAAAAGGAAAAAAGTTTTAATTCTGAAATTCTGAAGTTTTAAATTAAAGGTTTAAATGAAAACTTACGTGCTATATGAGGACCAAAGTACAGTAAAACATGGTAAGATGGGTTATATTGTATTATTATTGAATTGAAACCTGGTGATCACACTGGGGAATTATGATAGGTAAGCGTACGAGTACAAGAGAAGTGGTTATATAAATATTGTTACATAATTTACTTAAAATATTTTAAATGCTACGAGCTTGACACTGAATAAATATTAAGATCAAGACAATGAAAACTTTCTTGATGTCCTTTCATCAACTTCGTTTGGAAATCATTTTTGTTTTCCCTGCATAATTAAATAGCTTTATAAAGCTTTGTTGCTGCAAAATGCATGTGCATTGATCTATTATCTCAAAAATTCCATCTTAGTTATAAATTATATCTAGAATTAACCTTAATATAACATTTATCTGATTTCTCCCATTAGCCCTTTTTTTGTTTGCTTTTAAATTGTCCTCCTTAGAAGTGCACATTAAAAGGATTTTTGCCATTTATTTTGTATTTATGGCTTTACAGAGATTGTAAAACTAAACTTTCTTGGTTCCACTTGCTTTCTTGTAAACACTTCTACTTTAAAAGGAGATGTTTAATTGTCCAATGTCTGAGTAACTTTGTTGATGTCAACATGGTCTGTGCCATTTGACTTTAAAGATTTCCTGTAATATTGTATTTAAAACTTCAGATAAAAGTTTTGTCAAAAAATTCCCCTGAAATGAAAGAAAGAACCATGGTTTTATTTAGCGATAAAAGTGATGCATTACTTATTTATGAAATACTTCATTATTCAAATTAAGTACATACGTGCTACCTACAGAATATATACAATTTAAATATTGTTTCAGTGCTACCGGTTTATTTGAAGTAGGAAGAAAGATACACTATTTTTTTTTACTTTAAATATGTGTTGTTTCATTTGATGACATCAGTCGGATGTATGAATGAGAAATATTGGGTTGTTGGAAAAGTCATGATGCATTTTTCTATGTTTTTTAAAGAAAAAATACATCATGGCTTTTCTGACAACCCACTATTTAAAAGCAACTGTAGGGCCTCCCTGGTGATGCAAGGGCTTTAGACGCAACCTATGAAGCTGTCTGCAGCCACTGCAGCACGAGTTCAAGCCCCGGCCAGGGAGCACCCACATGGCATAGCAGACTTCTCCTGTCTCCCCCTGCTCCCCGCAGCAGTGGATTTCAGTAGATCTGCCTGTTCTGCTCCCCACTCTGTCTCTGGTGAATCCTCTCACCCCCCCCCACAACTCTGGCCTGTACCCCAGTTCTTGTATGCATAATTAAATAAATCTTAAAAAATAAAATATTTAAAAATAAATAAAAGCAAATGCAATCATAAATTTAAAAACGTCACTTAAGATTAATGGAATATTACATAAATACAATGTGACTATTATTAAGATTTAGAAGTATGAAGAATGCTCCTGAAATAATTTTAGCTACAATTAAAATTATAAATAATTGGTAACTGTGCATATTTTATATTTTTTACACAGATAGGAATTTAATATTAAAAAATGTAAAACTTTTTTAATGTTGTAAGCTGGAGTATTACTTTTCCATAAAAAAATGCCATTTGGCATGGCTTTAATAACTTTTGAGTTGGAAATAACAATTCTGTATGATGTCCTTCCTCTTTCTCATCTTTGTTAAATGAGACACTGTCGTTTTTCCCTCTGCACTGTCAGCTATAAAGGCATAAAATTGTATTCCTAAAACTGGGACTGTGCAATCCAGTCATAAATCAACAAAACTTAAAAAATGAATTAATCCATGGTTAATTTTTTTTAAAAGAGAGAGAAGAGAGCAGGTTTACTTGAACTGGGCCAAGCAGAGAGCTGGCAGCCAGACCTGGGGGTCCCGTTTCCCAGCTCTCCCCCCCCCAAGGCACCTTCAGCCATGAAACACCTGCACACCTGCACACCTGGGCTGGGCTAGTCCAGTCCTTCACGTTCTTTCAAACTGACTGACATTTTCCATTTTCAGTTGTGATAAACATTATATAAAAAGAATATGATCTCATGTCTCTTTATAAGAAAATGAAGTAAGCATAGCTCTACTAAAATTCCTGATTAAAGGGCCTCCCTGGTGGCGCCAGGGGTTAAGCACCGCACTATGAAGCTGTCCGCAGCCTCTGCAGCACGAGTTCCATCCCAGCCAGGGAGCAGCTCACAGGGCGAGGCAGACCTCTCTTGTCTCCCCGCTGCTCCCCTCAGCAGTGGATCTCAGTGGATCTGCCTGTTCTGCACCCCGCTCTGTCTCTGGTGAGTCCTCTCACCCCCCGCACCTCTGGCCTGTACCCCAGCTCTTGTTTGCATAAATAAATCTTTAAAAAATAAATAAATGAATGAATGAATAAATAAATAAAATCCCTGATTAAAAAGTGCCAAGTGAAAGACCTGTTAACCCAGGAGCCGAGTTCAGACGGCGTCATAGTGAACCGAATCTCGCGCAGTGCACCCAGGACAGCGCCTTCGTGGGTCCCACGCGGCTCTGCGTCGAGACCCGGCCGGCTCCCCGCACACACGCTGTTCATCTCCCTGCTGGGTTTCTCCTCTGGGTCTCCAGCGCCCCCAAGCATTTCATGTCTACTGTCTTGATGTGTAAAACCTCTCACAATTTTCTCCAAATCTGCTCAGTTTCAAAATTTCTCCAGTTTGCAAAATCCATGTCTCTGCAATAAGAACTCAACACGATGAACCGTGTCACATCCGAGGCAGCAGAACACGAGTGGCGACACGGGGTCCGGCCCGGCCAGGCTGCCCAACCGTGATGAAGGAAACAGTGAGATACGTCGCTACATGCGAAAGAATGAAGCTTGACCACTACCTCACACCACGCACAAAAACCAGCTCAAAATGGATTAAAGAACTAGACATAAGACCCGAAACCATAAAATACATAGAAGGAAATACAGGCGAAACACTACATGATATACACCTCAAAGACATCTTTACAGACACATCACCCAAAGCAGTGATAGTGAAGGCAAAGATCACAGCTGGGACTACATCAAATTAAAGAGCTTCTGCACAGCAAAGGAAACAATAACCAAAACAAAGAGAAACCCCACCAACTGGGAGAACATTTTTGCACCCAACACTAATGATAAAGGACTGATCACAAAAATCTACAAAGAGCTGATGAGACTCAACAACAACAAAGAAAATAATCCAGTCAAAAAATGGGCAGAAGAGCTAAAAAGAAACTTCTCTGAAGAGGAAATGCAAATGGCCAACAGGCATATGAAAAAATGTTCAACATCACTTGTCATCAGGGAAATGCAAATCAAAACTACCATAAGATACCATCTCACACCAGTGAGAATGGCACATATTAAGAAAACGAGCAACAACAAATGTTGGCGAGGGTGTGGAGAAAAAGGAACTCTCCTGCACTGCTGGTGGGAGTGCAAACTGGTCCAACCACTATGGAGAGCTGTGTGGAGATTTCTGGACCTACTAAACATAGAGCTTCCACAGGATCCAGCAATTCCACTCCTAGGTATTTACCCAAAGGACACAGAAACATCCATTCCAAAGAGCACCTGCACCCCTATGTTTATAGCAGCACTGTTTACAATAGCTAAGCTTTGGAAACAACCCAAATGCCCAAAAATAGATGACTGGATCAAGAAGATGTGGTACATATACACGATGGAATATTACTCAGCATTCAAAAAAGATAAACACATGCCATTTGCAGCAACATGGATGGCGCTGGAAGGGATCATGCTCCGCGAAATAAGCCAGAAAGAAAAAGGAAAACACCAGATGGTCTCACTCGTAGCAGGAATCTAGAAAACCTAAATAAGGGACCAGGAAAAGACTAGTTACTACAAAGTAAAAATCAAAATCAACAAGCAACTATAAACCAGAGAGACACTGGGGAGGGGGGAGAGGAAGGACTAGGGTCAAAATAAGGGGGGGTGCAATTGTCTGGGGAATATAACCAAGATGAAAATGCACACATTGTGCAAAAATGAAAAAGGGTGTAAGAAGTATATAAAATAAAATATTTAAAAAAAAAGAAACAGCAAGAGCTGCTGAGAAGGGGTGTCTGAGAGCCCCCCAAGAGTGTGGGTATCCCCAAAGGTGCCAGGGGCCCAAGCCACCTGAGAGGGAGGCCACCCTAACTAAATGGGGCCTCTTGAATTCCCTCTCCCCCAGGGTCAGCACAGGGGCCTGCCCGAGGGGAAGCGCTGCTCGCCGCGACCCCGCTGTCCAGTCGGGGCTCCCAGACCTTTGGAGAAAACTATGTTTTTTTTTCCCTATTTTTATAATTTAACTTGTTTAGAGCGATCTTAACCTCACCATTTTAGAAAAGGCCTAGAAAGACCTCATCACCACGGCCAGTTACAATCCACAGCTGAGGCCCATCTCAGCCGCCCAGACCCTCTCCTGGAAGGGAATTCTCCGGGGCAGCCGGCCGCGAACCCGCTTCCTTCCCACCCAGGTCCAGGGCGGCTCAGTGCCGAGTTAGTGTCTATCTGCACGTAACAAAATTAACGCACTTTTGAAATATTTTCAAATTGGTCGGACTCAGCAGGAAGCACCTCACTGTCCATCTTAAAGCTGGTGGAGTCCCCGGGCTCGCGGCTGGTGACTGGGGCTGAGTCTGCGCTGCTCCCTGTAAGTAAACACTGAGGAGTCACAGCAGTCAACTAAGACGCCTGCCAATATAGGAGACTGTGAGCAGCACAAAAAAGGCGACGGTGAAGGACATTTTGCTTTTTCCAGAATAAACTGAACTCCCAGGAGACCTGCCAGTTATGTTGGTCTCCAGATCTGATTTTCCCCTTAATGTTTAAGCATTCTTGAGTGGGATACATCTACCTAAAATAAATAAACTGTTTGTGTCCCCAATTCCACGTGAAACTCTTCAAGAGAATTTGTAAAATGAAAACACCATTCAACGGACAGTTATTGATTACATTGGGAATGTCACCACTTTATGTTCAAATAGTATCACGATTAAATAATAAATCTGGATATCGAAGCTATTTTAAGCTTCTAATAAACAAACAAAGTCACTGCATCTATCTGTAGCCCATGAATAAATGTTCAGGACAAGTGCATGTTGTTTGATCGTCTTCATCAATACTGTTTGGAAGGGAATGAATAAACAAAGGTTAAAATTGTTTAATGGATGGAAACAGCTAAATCCACAATTAATCATTGTGAACAAATTCTGACAAGGGACTGAACACTGAGCCCAGCGGGGTGTGGAGGGTAGGGGGCATGTGGAAGGCCTGGCCCGAGTGGGGGCACCTGCCTGGGGTACAGGGGCTCAGCTAAAGGGGAAACAGGCATCCCATCTGCCAAGCTGCGCTGGAGGGAGGAAGGGGGAACACTCCCCAGCACTCTGTGGCGCTAAGTAATGACACTAACACACCTCGTTTGGGACTGTTGAGGAATATCAGACTTTTGAGTGAAATCTCTGTGTGGTAGTGATGAGACTAAGGAAGCACATTCTTTTCCATCTTTTTAAGCATATGTATATATTTAAAACTTCCCAAAATGGGCCTCCCTGGTGACACAGGAGTTAAAGTCTCAGCACTATCGAGCTATAGGCAGCCACTGCAGCACGAGTTCGATCCCCGGCCAGGGAGCTACCCACATAGCACAGCAGACCTCTCCTGTCTCCCCACTGCTCCCTCAGCAGTGGATTTCAGTGGATCCGCCTGTTCTGCTCCCCACTCTGTCTCTGGTGAATCTTCTCACCCCCCGCACCTTTGGCCTGTACCCCAGCTCTTGTGTGCATAAATATTTAAAAAAATAAATAAAACTTCCAAAAATATTTTTAATAATTGTATATGGTTTCAACAACTCTGGTTGACATGTTCTATGTCCTCTAGCGTTGTTCTCCACAATATTTGAGTTTGTGGATCAACTATATTTAGCCATTATCTCTACTCTCAGTTCTGGACAGTGTGCTAAAGTTAATGAATTTGTATAAAGACAGACCTGTTAGAAATGAAAATATAAAATTGGACAAAGTCTAAAAATAGTAAATATATTGGGACTTATTTTAAAAATGTCAGTTTTTATCAAGCCGAGATGGTCACAGAGAAAAAAAGTCTATTTAAAAATGGACCCTCGTGACTGTCAAGACATGGAAGACACAGAATCACACCAAGACTAAAAATAGCATTAAACTTATTTATTTGCAAGTGTCAGTTTTTATCTAGCTGAGTTATTCATGCAAGGAAAATCACAATTTCCGGAGTAGACAGTGCCGAAAACACCTTGACGCTGTTGAGTCACCACCAGTTAGACATGCGAAGCAGCCCCCCTCCGGCACTGGTACCCCCCCTTCTCACGCCATCCAACCAGCCGCCGGGCAAATGAAAGACTGAGCAGGCACTCCAAACGTGCAATGTAAAACAACGTGGCGAAAAGGAAAAGTCTGATATTTTGGTTACTATTCAACAGTAAAAATACTAATGAACATAATTGTTGGCAAAGTAATTATTAGCAAAGGAAACAACTGTTTGCTTTGACTCCAAGGCTCTGCATTGGATTGGGGCACCACCTCCTGATGCTCGGGGACAGCTTTCATTGTAGTCACAAAACACAAGCCTCCCTTCTCAACTGTGCGGGCAAAGCAGACGCCACTCCCCGCGTGGGAGTCAAGGAAAGGCGCTTGTCGCCCCGCCGCCTTCTCGGCGCTACTGAAGTTCCAGAACAGTTTCCGAGGTGGGGAGTGCAGGGACTGGACTCCAGACCCGGGGAGGGGAGGCCCCCTCACTTCGCCTGCAATGGGTTCCCCGTTTACCAATTTGCAGCTGACTAACGAAGCGAGGAGTGCAGTGGCTAGTGGGCGTGGGATGTGAGTTACTGTCAACACTTACTGAAGAGAGTGTGGGGGGCAGCTCTTCTGACAACATAGAAGTAGATATTATTGGTCAGAAGGCATGACTTCAATCAACTCGTTTTTATTTTTATAAATATTTTTAAAGATTTATTTACACATGCATACAAAGGCTGGGGTGCAGACCAGAGGGGTGGGACTGTGAGAGGACTCCCCAGAGACAGAGTGGGGAGCAGAACAGGCAGACTGACTGAAATCCACTGCTGAGGGGAGCAGCGGGGAGACAGGAGAGGTCTACTGTGCCTTGTGGGCAGCTCCCTGGCCAGGGATTGAACTCATGCTGCAGAGGCTACGGACAGCTTCATAAGTGGTGTCTTAACCCCTTGTGCCTCCAGGGAGGCCCAGATCAACTCATTCTTAAATGAACAAACTGAAAAGAATTTTTAAAAATTCCTGTGGTCTAACAGGAACAGGGGGTGGCTAACCCTCCCTGCCGAGTGACTCTGGACAGCACTCAAGGGTCAGGGGCATGCTGGGGGTGGTGCCTGCAGGAGCTTGAGCTGAGGCCTCAGGGACATGCAGTATAGACACAAGACTCACAACTGTGTCCCCTCACCGAGGGATTGATGGGTCCCAGCGCCCCACGCAGTCTGGACAAACACTGAGCTAAGAGAACGAAACAGAGCCCGGCAGGGAGAGCAAGGGCAGCGCCTTGAAGGCTCCCCGGGGAGCTCACACCAGCTCTCAGGCCTTGTGCAGCCACCGCTGCGGGGGTGAGCCTGGAGGACCCACAGGGCACCAGGAGGCTGGCCACCGAGAAGGACGCACAGCTGGGAAACAACGTCGAACAAGAGCCCATGGAAACCAGACCCGAGCCTGCGTGGAGAAACCTTCTGGTTTCTCTCAAGGACTCTGAAGCACCAGTGATGAGCCTTCTCCCTACATAGCCCATTAGTCGGGTTTGGGAAGCGTCCTGCTCCTTTCCTGTGTCACGTTTCTCAATTTTATCTTATCTAGCATTTTAGTCATTAAAATTACAGACTGGGGTGTACTAACCACAGATTAGATACAACCAGAGGAAAAAAGAATTTACCAGAAATGGCTGACGCATTTATTCAGGATGCAGCAGAGTGCAAAATGGAATTCTGTTTTTCTTAAACAGCTATCGTGGAACGTGAAGAGTGAACAAGAGGGTACAGATATGATCAATCGGAGAAAGAGTAGGAGGCGGCTGAGAAATTCTTAGAACTGATGAAAACGTGAATCTTCAGATTGAAAACGGGTAATACAACATAAGTAGATTACTTTTCAAAAAGCATATACAAGTTATAATGAAATAATAGATTAAACAGACGAAGTAAGAACTTAACACTGACTAAAAGGATAAAACCAGGTCACCTACAGAGGTGTAAACATTAGAAAAACAGAATTTCCAGTTGCTTGTGGATGGAGTTGCCACTCTGTCCTGACAACGTATAAAGACCTGAACACACTGAACAGTCGGCGTCTGACAAAATCTACCACTGATTCACGACAGGAACGATTACCCAAACACAAAAACAATTCTTAAATCTCAACAATAAGGAAACAACCCAATTTGAAAATGGGTCAACTGTATTAATAGGCACCTCACCGAAGAGATGTCTATAGAGAGAGAAAGTAAGATACGAACAGCCCCTCCACATCATGGGCCATTAGAGACCTGCAAATGGAAACAAGGCAAATCTTTCTACATTTACTACAGTGACCATCGTCTGGATACTTACAACCACAGATGCCGGTGAGGTGGCGCAGCGGGAACGCCTGGCCACGCTGTGGGGTGAGGCTGCACAGTCACTTCAGAAGACAGTTTGGTCGTTTGCACAGAACTGAAACCTACTCTGGCCGTGTGACCCAGAGATTACTCCTTGCTTTTCACCCAAAGGAGTTGATTATATATGTCCACTCCAAAGCCTGCAGGGGTGTTTCTAAGAGCTCTAGCCATGACGGCTGACATTCAGAAGCAGCTGAGCTGTCCTGCAGTAGGTGGACAGACATGTAACCTGTGAAATGTTATTTGGCTCATACATGAAATGAGCTGTTAAGTCGTGAAAAGATGCACAGACTTCACAAGTGTGTGTGACTAAGTGGAAGAAGCCAATCTGCATAACTCCATCTAGGTGACCTGCTGGACATGGCAAAACTCTGGAGACGTGAACAGGTCAGTGGCTGGCAGAGTGTGGCCAGAGAGGGATAAATAGGTGGGCATCAGGCTGGTAGGGCAGTGACGACACTCCGTGGCACACCCTGGCGAGGACACACATCAGCACGCCTTTGGCCAGCCCCACAGGATGTCTAGCCAGGGAGTGAGGGGCTGGCGGAGTCCGGCCATCACGCCTGTTTCGGTGGCCGTCGGCCGTGACAGATGCACAGCTCTAGGGGTGGGGTGGGAACAGGGGGGAACAGTGCAAGTGCGGGGTGGAGTCTCTCTGTATCTTTACCTTAAAATGAGTCTTTAAAAATATAGTCCTTGTTTTGTTTTAAAATTAGACCAACAGCAGCTCCTTGACCTGCCAATCTAGAATAACAGACTAGCACCCTCTGAGTGAGAATTCTGTGACTTGTGAGACAGTAATGCCAAAAAAAAAAAAAATAAAAAAAAGACAAAACAAACAGAAATAAAGATGACTCAGAGAACAAAATGAGAGATCACAGCCAATATATTTCTGTTTGATAAACCTTTAAAGTATGAACGGAGAGGGACAAAGGAATATTGAGCAAAGAAAGGATGGAATCTAATATAAGGGGATGAAATATGGGGAAGCAAATCATGGGTGAAAAATAACATATGAGAGTCAGCAACTGGTTACTATATTCTAGAATCCTGTCATGGCTTGGGATTATAATAGAAATAGTGAATAATTTTGGATTTTATATTAGTCACTTGAAAATAATAAAAAAGTTGGAAAGTGATGTGATGGTATGTGAAATAAACCTAACACGGAAGAGAGCAGAAAATGCATTTTGGATCTGGCAAACTGTCGAGCAGCGTGTGTGCTGGAATTTGTTCTCACAGGAGAAGCGCGCGTGGATCTGAATGCACGGGGTGACTCCTGTGGAAGGGAGAACCTTAAGCTATGAATCTATTTAAACGGCGCCTCCCAGAAGCCAGGGTAAGTCCTCCCAGGAGGACGCACCTTCGGTCTTGGGTTCAGAGAACTGCCACGGATAAAGTAAAAACCAATGTCAACTCCCGATAAACACACACACACACACGCACACGCGCACGCACACGCACGCACACGCACACGCAGCCTACCCAGATGCCAGAAATTTCAAGTCATGGGTGATGTGCATAGATTATACTGCAACTCTTCTTGACATGTTTTAAAAATGAAAGCTTGCACGTGGGTAGGGCGGATGGCCCTTCAGGCTTGCACAGCTGTTTCCCTGTGGCCAAAGGAGGTGATGATACACGTGTGCGGCCCTCTGCGCGTGCAGGCGCCAGGCCCGGCCTTGGTCACAGGACCCGGCCGCGCCCAAGGTCAGGCAACTCCCTGCAGATCAAAAAGCCTGCTCACACCTAACGCACATTTTCACTCATCCAGACAAGCTGCCCAGAAGCAGCGGTTGGCGAGGGGGGGCTGTCACTCTGCCCTCCTTGCCCAGACCGGGTCGGCTCTGGCCGCCTGCACCCCCATCGCTGTGCCCTTAGGGCTCTGACCCTAAGCAGGCCTGGACGCTGACGACGACACTGCAGACAGACGCCCCCGCCAGCCTGGTATGCCGGGGGTCCACCCTCGCCCCTGCTGCGGGGCCTCGGAGCCACACACCGTGACCTCTCAGCAGTCTGGGCCTGGAGGGCCGTGGCCCCTGCAAGCCTGCCGGGAGCGTCCACGGCGGCCATGTGCTGCGGCCCGGGGGTCCCGGTCAGCCCTGCAGCCCCAGCGCGGGTGACCTGGAGGGAACAGGCCCTGGGCCTAAGGGAGCTCTCTGTCCGGCGAGGGCGGGAGTGGTGGACACGCCACTGTGGCCGGGGGAGTCGAGGAACGGACAGGCACACCCGGCAGTCGCCAATCTGAGCTGCGAGAGCACTCGGGGCGGGGGGCGCAGCAGGTAACCCCCTGCGGGGTGGGGGGGGCGTGGGTAACCCCAGCGAGGGCAGCGCGCACCGTGTTCCCAGCAGACCCGGCTCTGAGCCACTGCGGTGATTTTAATTCGATTCCAACACACAGATTCAGAGGTTAGGACTAGAGCATAAACACTCCCGGATTGGTTAAGTGGTCATAAAATGGTTTCCTAATTCCATGAGAAATTGACTTGAGAAAATTGAGAATTGCATAAGTATATTCTCCCGTCTGTAGTACTGTATTTAATTTCATTCCAAAACCCTATTTAAAATGTTTGGATTGAACTGTTGCTAGTTATCTTTAAGAAAAACTAACATTTAAGACAGACCTAAAATGACCTTAATTTTTCTTTTTACAAAGAATACATACTGATTGAATTTCCATGCCACGGCATTCAGTTACAGTGAAAACGGCCTTCAGACATTTTTGTTTAGGTAGAAAGTAGCTGCCATCACGAGCAGCTGCTTAGCTGATGCATGTTATTTAATGTATGTGTGGCAGTTTTTCAACACGTATATCTGAAAAGCACTTTTCTGTAATGTTGTAAAAACCTTATCACTATGGGAAATGCTATTATATGTTTACATTTTTCAAGAAAACCGTAGCTGCTGCAGGAGTTCATAAATGCTAACTCCACTGCGTGTTCACATGAGCCCACCACGCTACCCAGACAGCACTCACAGGCCCCCGTCCCCCAGCCCCCGCCAGCCCCCCAGGGGTCCCCCACTGGCCCCCAACCTCCCACCCGTGAAGCACAGATGTGCTGTGTCCAGGTCGTGAGATCACACCGGCTCGTCACCATTTTCTGTAGCTTGAACACAACGGCTCGGGGAACGGCGGTAAGTTCTCTTTCTAAGCCACATCCTCCACAAAGGCGCCCCTTTGTGCCCGCCGCAGGAGGCCCGTCTGCAGCGCCGACATTCGGGGACATTTCCATTCCACAGCGTGTTCCCATATCACTCATTATTAATTAGAATCATGTAAAACATTTAGATGCACCATAAAGTATCGTCAGATCGCCACAAAAGTGCATAACTCGACCACAATCGGGATATAAAAGTAGCAGCAGCAGCAGCAGTAGATTTTAGGTGGCCAGAGAGTGGAGGCCGAAGCCGAGTCAGCAGTCCACACTGACAGGCCGGCAAGGCGCAGCTGGGAATACAGAGGGAGTGGGTGACGGGGCAGAGGGTGTCCTGTGGCCAGAGGGACAGTGCTGATGTCCCAGGGAGCGGAGAAGCCAGAGGACACACATCAAGGTCGGCCATTTCACCCACCGGTGCGCTCTGCATTTTGAAAACTCAGGTAAGGAAGCTGCTTTATACCATCTGCAGTTTTCACAGTTCATTTCCTGGCACACGTAACGCATACGAGGAAGGACTCCACGCAGAGACGTCGGCCGGGGAGCTTGTGTGCTGTGTGACGTCCCAACTAACAATAAGTCTTTGCAATATTTTTTTTTGATCACAAGACAAATGCCGCCAGTTCTCCTGAGAGAGATGGGAGACTCTGACAGTGGGCACGGCAAGAGAGACACAGTGGTATGGGAGCAGAGTGAGGCCGGCGCTGCGAAGCTCCAGGTCGTGTTTGGCCACTCTGGTGGTCCTGCCTTTGACCCACCCCGTGGTGGCTGATAATGTGGAGCTGAAACTCAAGGGTGGCAGTGGTCCAGGGGGCTGGCTGGCTGGCTGCTGGGTGGACGGGGCTTTGAGGAAGGCCGGGCAGTGCGTGAGGAGACATGAGAAGAGGGTATCACATGATAGAATGGCCCCAAAGGCATGGGCATTAGAATGAATTGAGGCATCTACAGGAGGAGGAGACAGTGTGAGCACATGCAGGGCTCTTCGGGAAACAATGGCCAGTTAATGACACAGCTTAAGTCAAGACTGTAGCATAGAAGTCATTCAAAGGGGTTACTCTTTTTCTTTTGAAAGATTTATTTTTATTTATACAGAGTTGGGGTACAGGCCAGATGCGCAAGAGGGTGAGAGGATTCATCAGAGACAGAGCGGGGAACAGAACAGGCAGACTGATGAAATACACTGCTGAGGGGAGCAGCGGGCGGCAGGAGAGGTCTGCGTGTCATGTGGGTTGCTCCAAGGGTGGCGGGGATCGAACCGGCGCTGCAGAGGCTGCAGACAGCTTCACAGCACTGCACTCAACCGCCTGCACCACCAGGGAGGCCCAAAAGGAGTTATTCTTGATCCAATGAATCACAATGTATTTTGAGATTATTGTAAAATTAATATGTAGCAGAGTTGCAGTGTCTAGGTTTTCCACCCACACTCACTCATTGTGGCCCACGGTATCCCATGCCATCCGTGAGCAGCCAGCCATTAGACATCCGCCCCAGTTCTCCGACTGCTCACGTACAATTGAGAACATCGGTTACATTACAGTCAGTTGATCGACCTGCCTTCCTTGGCTGGGATCTCCTCTTCCTCTTCGGGGCCTACAAGAGCTATTGCTGGTTCTAACATACGATAATAATCAGTCCTTCTTGTGTTAATAGATAAGCAAAGAGCTGTGTTTGAGCCTTAGTGCACGCCCTTTGAAATGCCTGTGCAGGTTCACTCTCTCCCCAGCTCCCCTGAAGGTCAGCAGAACAAGCCTAATTGCCCACCGGGAAGAGCCCCTTCTACTCTCCTGGAGAGCCTTATGCTTCCGTTTCTCAATGTCCATTCATTTTCCCCCTAGAAATTTCATAATTTTTAACATTTCACATAAAAATACCAACCAGCTTGATGAGATTGAAAGAAACAGTCAGCCCCATGCTCGCTGGCCCTGAGGCTTTTGGGAAGACCAGGGGGAAGCCAGGAGCACATCAGGGGACTCGCAGGGCGGCTGCGGAGCCCGCGCTCACCAGGAAATCTGCACAGCGGTTGGGCCCTGTGGCTGCCTGGCCAGCAGAAGGGCCGGTGGTGTTCACAAGTCCAACAGCAGCCGCAGAACACTCAGGTGGGCACATACCTGATTCATGCAAGAGAAAACATCGTGGTGGGGGGGCGGATGGGAGAGAACTGTGAGGCTGGGAATTCTCAAACGAATGATCGGTTGATCTTCCTACAAAATTTACAAGGGAAATGAGGAACAAATTGCTAAAAACATTTTGGATCTATATCCAGAAAAACAATCACACAAAACGTGTCAATTCTTGAAAGTCTGAACAGAATGAGGGAGGGACAGTCTGGCACCATGGTCTTGCCGCGTCGGCCTTGCCTGCTGAATCCCTCCTCCTGGGGCAGGCAGCCCTCATTTTCCAGCTTGATAGGGCTGCAATGGACTTAAGTTTGGAGAAAGTGTTGCTGAGCTTTATTTATTTCTTTCAGCTTCATGTTCCACGTCGCTCCTTTTATGTGATGACTTGATTGCTCTGCAAAACCTATTGTCAAGTTTTGTGGGAATAAGATTGTATGAAGGTGAATCACTGAAGAAATTACAGTCTATTCTGTTGATTATTCTATCCTTTCTAGAGCTCGGAAAACTAATTCTAATGATCAAGACATGAAAAGGCATTAACTCCTGCTACACATTAGTCAAGGATTCATGTTTGAGCTCATGAATAATTACAAAAAATACCCCCTGTGAGCACATATACAACAGCCGGAGAAGTTCCTGATAAACACAAAAGAGGCCAACAATGTGGGTAGCAGAGAAGCAGGTGGAGTAAATACAAAACAAAATGTGGGTGATAGATTTAAACTCAAATATATGAAAAGGAAGGCCTTCCTGGTGGCGTGGGGTAAAGGCTCAGCGCTATGAAGCTATCAGCAGATACTGCAGCCTGAGTTCAATACCCAGCCAGGGAGTTGACCCACTGGGCGCAGCAGACCCCTCCCATCTCCCGGCTGTTCCCCTCAGCAGTGTGTTTCAGTAGATTCACCTGTTCTGCTCCCCACTCTGTCTCTGGTGACTCCTCTCACCCCCACACTTCTGGCCTGCACCCCAGCTCTTGGATGCATAAATAAATAAATCTTTAGAAAAAGAAAGAAAAAAAAAAGAAACACATAGGGACATTTTATAACAATGACAGGGAGACACAGAATATAATGTTTTTATATTCATGTACAGCTGTGATGTAGTACTTTTATAGAGAAAGTGAAAAATGACAAACTAAAAGAAAAATACACAAAGTCATCGCAGAGGGGGCAAGAGTAATATCCTTCCATTTGCAATGTGTAGAAAAAACGGGGATAATGTAAATAGACGTGGAGGATTAGAATAAATTGAAAAATGGACCTGACTGGCTTACAGACACCACAACACCCAACAAAAGTGTCATTTGTTATAAATGAACATGAATCATCTTCCAAAACAAACTGCATGCGAGAGACTAAATGAAGCCCTAGAAAATTGCAAATATTGGACTCAAACACAATGTGGTATTTGCAAATACACGAGAAACCAGTAATGTAACTAGTAAAATTGTGAAATGTTTGAAATTAAGAGACACACCTCTAAATGGCAGTGGCTAATGGACAAATGGAAATAGAGATAGAACATACTTAAAAGTATATTGAGAACATGGTCTAAATTTAATGGTGGCAAAATGATATTTAAAGAAGATGTTTATCCTTCAGTAGATATTTTAGATGACTGACATTTTCCCCAGGTATTTGTAAAAAATAGTTACTTAAATTAAGAGACTGTGGAATAAGATACATATAAAATGGGGACAGAAATTAAATAAATAGAAAGTAAATATAATCGAACAAGATAACAGTCAAGATTATTTCTTGAAAAGGAAGCGTGTATACAGCGATCAGGAAAAAAATAAGAAAAGTAATAAAAATACAGAAGGAAATGGGTTTACCCTAATGTGTCTTATAGTTTACAGGAGATAAAATTGAGGAGATTATAAGCGATAACTATAGCTTATGCAAGACACAGGACCAGAAGACAGTCCTGGGGGAAAAAACACAAATGTGAGGAAACCAGACACAGAACAAATATAAAAGCTGACCAATTAAATGGACCTTCCAGGAAGCAGCATTTCAGCTCTTTCTCTGGGCCTAAGTTTCTCCCCCCAAGTCTTCAAACACGAAGGAAGACGGGACGCGCTGCAGGTGCAGACTTTCTGGAACGCAGGACTCGGAGACTCACTTTCCTGCCTACTCCACGCGAGCAGCTCCATCCCGCCACCAGAGTCTGACAATTAAATTACAGAAATCAAAATAATGAGCCAAGTTTCCTGCTGATCTCAGGTGTGAACGGCGAATGTCAGCAGCAAAATGTCAGCGACACATTTCAGCCCCACAGAGCATCCGCGCCGGCTCCGCGCGCGGCCGGAGCAGAAGCCACTGCTGGGGGGACGCGCCAGTGGGGCGCCCTGCCCGGGCGCGGGGGCGGGACGCAGGACACAGGCGCGAGTGAGCAACACACTCTCACACTCTCTCACACACACACACACGCACACAGGCCCCGCAGATGTCCCGACAGGCACCGAGGCGTGGAGCAGGGCTCAAGATCACGAGACACCGGGGCGCACGTATCTGGAACCCACGTCCACGTCTCGGGGACCGGCGGCCCCGCGTGCGCCGGGGGCGGGTGGAGGCGACGCTTCTCGCGGGAGCAGCAACGGCCGGACCCGCGCGCCGAGGGGGGGGCGCGTGTGACCTCGGGCACCAGAAGGCCCGCGGCGCGCGGACGAGCCCACGCCTCGGCGGGCCGACACTCAGCCGTTCCGGACGCGGCTGGACGCGGCGGGTTGCGGCGGCTCCGCGCAGAGCCGACCCTCGCCGAGGCACGCGCCGTGGACAGAGGCAGGCCGAGCGCCGCGGCCCGCAGGGGGGGCGCGGGGCGCGCGTGGGGCCAAGGGGGGCGGGCGGGGCGCGCGGGCGGCCGGGAGGGCCTGGCTGTGTCTCCGGCGCGGGTGGGGCCACGGGCAAGGCCTCCCCAAAGTCCGCCAGCTACACACGCAGTCCATGGGCCCCCCGCGGGCCGCGTCTCAGCGGGACGCGGATCCCCGCGCAGGACAAGCGCTCGGCGCGGACAGCGGCTCCTCGGCCTGGGCGCACGGCAGCCCCCGGCCGGCCTCTCCGCAGCCCCCCACGCCCGCGGGCGCAGCACCTCCCCGCACGCGCCGCCCCACGGTGCAGGGGGGTTCGCGGGGCAGCCGTGGGGGCGCGGGCGGGCGGCCCCTTCCGTCCCCCGTTGCCGTGACGTGATGAGTGTTTTAGCGACGCCGACCCGCGGGTGGGCGCGTGTGCCGGGCGCCGTGTGCGCGCGCCGCGGTCTCGGCCTCGCGGGCCCGGGAAGGTCAGGGGCACCCGCCGCCCCCGCGGCTCCCGGGGCGCTGGACGCGAGTTCCGTCTCCTCCTGCGGCCACGGCGCGCCCTGGCGTCAGGCAGCCGGGAACCCCTCCGGCGCCCGACCTGCAGGAGCGCAGGTGGGGTGGGGGGGGGCCAGCGCCCCCCGACCCGCAGGCCCGCCCCGCCCACGACCAGTGAGCCCTGGAGGGGCCGGAGCACAGGAGAGCGGAGGCCACGGAAAGGCTCCTGCGTTTCCATGTGTGGCTTTAGTGTGTTCTGGCGGGGAGGGCCGGACGCCCGGAGCGCGACCCTCCAGGACCCGTCTCGGGAGGACACCGGCCCGAGGAGGGTCCAGCCTGGACCTGCTTCTGCGTAGCCACGCTCAGGGGGCGCGAGAAACAGCGGACTCGCCCCGAAAACCCTCGCAACTCAGCACAGAGACAGAACGCGCCGCGCTCATTGGCAGGACCCGGGGCTCGACCCCGAGAAGGGGCGGCCGGCCCCTGTGGACACCGACCCGCTCCCGGGGCAGCATCGCGCGAGGCCGGGGTCTGGGCTCTCGGCACATCTGAAAAATAAATAGGAACCGATCCTGCCAGAACTGCCTCGCGAAACTCCTCTCCGGTGTTGCTGTTGTGTGTGAAGTGAAGTGTTTTCAAAATTACAGCGGATCAAAAGTCCCGGGAAGCCTGACTCTTCTATTAAAATATAAAAATTGGGCCTCGCAGTGTAGCAAGGGGTTAAGTCTCAGCACCATGAAGCTGTCTGCAGCCTCTGCAGCATGAGTTCGATCCCCGGCCAGGGAGCTGCCCACAGGGCACAGCAGACTCTCCTGTCTCCCCGCTGCTCCCCTCAGCAGTGTGTTTCAGTGGATCTGCCTGTTCTGCTCCCCACTCTGTCTCTGGGGAGTCTTCTCACCCCCCACACCTCTGGCCTGCACCCCAGCTCTTGTATGCATGCATAAATAAATCCTTAAGCAAAATAAAATATAAAAATAAAAGTTGGCAAATCAGGAAAAGGCGGGTTGCTGTCTTCCGGGTGAATACTTAATGATGTTTCTGTTTTTTAAGGGGAAAATGTGAAGATCATGTACTCCGTGTTAATTCCACAGACAAGTTTGATGTTACTATGGCCGAGGAAAAGGCCTTTGTGAATTTCAAGATGTGGATGAAGTAATTTGCACCCTTGAGGTGCTGAATAGTGACATCAGCGCATCATGACCGGGAGCCCTTCAAGAGAGGCTCCCAGGCTTTGCTGCTGGAAATTCCATTACCGTGACCTGCAATTCGGGGAACACAGAAGAACCATAAAAGGGCTTCCAGAAACCCTCCAGTCACCACCAACCCATCACAGCACGATTTCTGCAACTACGTACTTGGAAGCACTAGTTGCTAATTGAGAATTCTGTCTTAATCACATTTCTAGCTGATGACACCCACAGGCCTGGACGAGCCTGACGCCGGCCCAGCTCGCACGCCGCGGGAGGCCGCGGTGTCTGTCAACAGGACTTCACTGAGCGCACTTTGGCTGTGAAGACACTCACCGCGGATGGCACCAGCCTCCTGTGGCTGCACCAGACCCTAGCACCCCCCACCTTGTCGGTGTGGTGGGGGGTGTGGCTGGTGGGGTTCAAGTTTGTTCTGTGTGTCTCCCCAGCAGGGGTGCAGGTGGGAGCAGGCTGGGGGTCACTCTGCTGGCCAGAACAGCAGCAAACAGCTCCTCGCCCTGGAAGTGTCCACTGAGTGTGGTCACTTCCGGCCCCAGGCCACCGACCCCACCATCTCAAGGCTGGGCCCCAGGCCACAAAGTCAGGGGCCATCTCCACCCACCAGAGGCAGAGGGGTGACGGAAGAGCAAAGGGCACACACTCAGCCCCTGCGTGCAGACCCACTGAGACAGCGAGACGGTCCCGGTGCCTCCTCACAGGCGGCCATTAGGTGACACGTCCTATGACAATCTTCTGACAGACTGAAAGGAGTGGGAAGCTTCAGACATCAAATCCATAGTCATCTGTTCAAATGAGAACATCTAACTTTTGGGAGAAAGAGAAAAGAATTCAGAATGAATTCTGTCCTCACCCCGCTTCCCCTACTTAACCATTTTAATATATTTTTGTACTTTCCATCCAGAGAACTGGTCTCCAGGGTGAGACCAGTCTGGTCTCCTGGAGGCAACAGTCTCAGGAGCGATGTGCGGGAGCGTATACCCTGCCACCCATAATTGGGGTAGAGTCAGGGGAGTGTTTCCATTATTCTGGAAAAACATAAGGGACAGTTCAGAGAGAGAGAAAATGGGGAGCAGGAGAGTCTATTCTCCTCCAACAAGGCAACCGGGGGACCAGGAGGTGCTTTCCTTGGATGAGGAGAAGGACTTGGAGACTAATTAGGTCATGTGCCTCCTTCTAGTAAGCGCCCGAGCTCATTACAGGGAAGTTATCTACAAAAATACCTCCCAACGTCAGAAGACTTGAGAGTTGGGAGCCAGACAAGAATAGAGACACAATACACTTTCGTCCCCAGGACACCTTGTTAATTTAAATCTCGGATGAAACAGGCGGCTCCTGTCTAATCCACGTGACCTCTGAGACGCGCCCGCCTGCACCCAGGGGCACCGGGCAGCGAAGAGGGAGCAGGGCACTGGCTGGGGCGATGACCTTGGCTGTGACACCAACCGCAGACGTGATGAAAGCAAAGATAGACCAGGGGGATGAGCCAAGCTACAGGCACTGCAGGCGGAGGAAACCAGGAATGAAAATCTGTAGGGAGGGAATCTGTGGAACGGGAAAAGGATGAGCCAGTGCGTATCTACTACGGGTTAAAATCCAAAACGCATAAGGCGCTCCTGTACTCCACGGCCACGAAAACAGCCTGGCTTTGAAAATGGGTGAAAGACCTCACCAGGCATTTCTCCAAAGAAGACTCACACGCGTGGCCAGCAGATCCGCGAAGGCTGCTGCCACCACGAGTCACCAGGTGAGGGCTACTCGAAGCCATGGGGACACAGCACCCACACCCGTGCTGGGAGGACGTGGAACGTGGCAACTGGGGCACTCTCCGGGGGAGGAAAATGGTGCCGCCACATGGAAAATAGTATATAATAATATGTTATTATAATATATAATAATAATACGGAGGTGTCTTGATCAAAAAAGTTGGACTTGCATACGACCCTGTTACCCCACCTCTAGACACGCACCCGCCCGCGCAGGGGACTGTGGGCTCGCGCACTCCACGCTGCCCGCAGCCCCACCGGAGGAGGCAGAGATGACAGATGACATAACCCCACGGGGGTGCAGGTCACCAGGGGCTGCACGCGACTCTGAAAGGAAGGAGATCCTGCCACTGACAGCACGAGGCGGGCTGGAGGGTGCTAGGAGAGGGGGCCCCCCAAGGACAGACACGCACGATTCCCCCTCGGGAGGTTTGGAAGGGGCCAGCCCCTCCCCGCCCCCAGAGCAGAGCCCAGGGGCAGGTCCTGGGGGAGGAGGGAAGGGGGTCCGCCTCTCCAAGTCCCTCGCCCCATGGCGATTGCCTCCCCGAGCTCTGTCTACACTGACCAGGGCAGCACAGGGACTTAAATTACCAAGAGGGGAGAGCTCACGTTTGGTATTTTTACCATAATTTAACAAAAAAAAAAAAGGACAGGAAAACAGCTGAGCAATTACACACGCCCCGTAGCAAGAACAGAAGGACCTACGCCTTGATGGAAGGAAATTCAACATATGTATGATGATTCCGTAGGTGATGGGAATTAAGGAACTCCTTTCTAATATTTTTCTACATTTTATTTGAATTATTAGTGATAAGTATTTGTGAAATGTATTTTACTTTTATGGTATAAAGAAGTATTTATTAATACAGTGTTTTCAAAAACCAGCTTTGGGGAAATGATAAATCATAAACGAAATGTCATGGCTCTTCTTGACTGTGTCAATAAAAATCAAGCAAAAAGCAGTGCTTGGCGCTCGCCTGCCTCTCTGCCTGACTGGGTTTCCTCTGTTTTCCTGCTGCCCTGTGAGGCGGAACCGGTCTCCCAGGGCTGAGGACCCTACCTTCCTCTGGCGCCTGGGGTCTCTCCCGCTGCATCCCCAGCCAGGCGAGGTCCCTCCTTTCTCCGCCAGCTTCCACACCCGCCTCCATGGGGCCCCCAGCCCCCCCGGTAAAGCTGGTATCCACCTGCTGAAAACACCCGGGCTGTGCCCAGTACACCCCTCACAGGCCAGGGTCTCCCCTCCTGCTGCCACGACACTAACTGAACCCCTTATTAGGCATATTCTGTCCACAGCAGGAACTGGGGGTGCTCTCAAGGCATCTGTTTGAGCCAGTAAGGACATATTGGTGAATATCTACCTCACATTCAATTAGCTGAAAAGTGACAAGAAAATATAATGTTGCTTTCTTTGGTGTCACCACTCATTCTTCACTGTCCACACAACTGGTGTGTTTAGAGTTTTCTTTCTACACTAATAAAGCTGCTGTCCACGTGTCACGGTGGCGGGTCTAACCCGTGACCTGGCGCGGCGCGAGCTGGGCATGGCTGGGGCGCTGGCCGACCGGCTCCTCCTTCACTGGAGGGGCGGTAACCCTGAATTGGGTCTCTCTGTCCAGGATTCATTCACTGAACACTGACCCGCGTCAGGCTAGAGATAACACACTGCGGGTGATACTGTGAATCAGAGAAAACAGCCTCTCTACCTTCAGTTGTATAAGTCTGGTTTTGGCATTTCTAGATTTTCATATTATTAAAATACATTCTTAGACATATACAATTATATGGCTGTCAAACATACCTAGGACACCATGGACAATTAACTTCAGAATTCTACACTCTACCTAAAGATCAAACCTAGGGAAAGTCTTCTAAGTATGGAGAAACTGTCAGGAAAAAAAATCACTAGCCTATGGTCATAATTAAATTTTAGTAAATTTAGTCAATGATTTTATATGCACATAATCTCAGCAGAGACAAAAGCGGAAGTTAAGAATGATCATAACCGCCACATCCTTTATTTTCTGTAAGACCCTCAATGTAAAAATTTTCCCATCAATGTTCACCTGGTTTATATCTCCTGTAATAAAAGCTAAAGAATCAGGGCCTCCCTGGTGGCACAGGGGTTAAAGACAGTGCTACCAAGCAACTGGCAGCCACTGCAGCATGAGTTTGGTTCCCAGCCGGCCAGGGAGCTACCCACAGGGTGCAGCAGACCTCTCCTGTCTCCCCGCTGCTCCCCTCAGCAGTGTGTTTCAGTCCATCTGCCTGTTCTGCTCCCCACTCTGTCTCTGGTGAATCCTCTCACCCCCACACCTCTGGCTTGTACCCCAGTTCTTGCATGAGTAAATAAATCTTTAAAAAATAGCAATTTAGGGCCTCCCCGGTGGTGCAGCGGTTGAACGCTAGGCTGCAAAGCTGCCCGCAGCCTCTGCAATGCAGGTTCGATCCCCGGCCACCAGGTGAGGGTCCCGCATGGCGCGCAGACCTCTCCTGCCGCCCGCTGCTCCCCTCAGCAGTGTACTTCGGTCCTTCTGCCTGCTCTGCTCCCCGCTCTGGCTCTGGTGAATTCTCTCACCCTCCCGCACTTCTGACTGTACCCAGTGCTTGTATAAATAAATAAAATCTTTTAAAAAAATTAGCAATTTTATAAGTAAATAAATAAACACTAAAGAATCACACACAAACACACACACACACTCCCATGCACATGTATACACACTCACACAAATACACACACACATATACATACACACACAGACAGACTCACACACATCTACACAGAGAATTTTTACCAGAACTGAAATGTTACAGTTAATTTCCTGTCAAATTAAGGTAACTAAAAAATTAACTTTTTTTCGAATATTTTGGCTAAAAGCATTTATTAAGTAAGCCAGCATAAATTGAACAAATATTGATTTAATTTTCTTTTTTTTAGATTTATTTATTTATGCACACGAGAGCTGGGGTATAGGCCAGAGTTCGGGAGGCAGGAGGACTCAGCAGGGACAGAGCGGGGAGCAGAACGGGCAGACTGACTGAAATCCACTGCTGAGGGGGCAGCGGGCGAGACAGGTGAGGTCTGCCGCGCCATGTGGGTAGTAGCTCCCTGGCTGGCCGGGATAGAACCCGTGCTGCAGAGGATACAGACAGCCCCACAGTGCTGCACTCAGACCCTTGCGCCACCAGGGAGGCCCTGATTTAATTTTCTTTCGACTGTACTAACAAACCCTTTACTTGCTGTTGAACAATCCCAAACCACAAGAAGATTCTTGTTGACTAAGGGATCTTTGTGGGATTTTCCGTGTTCTGTTTGACTCATCTTTATAGAATTTATCCCAAAGACGCTCGGGCTGCACCATTTCCAGCCACCCTGATAAGCAGCAGAAATGAAAGGGCTGAGCAAACACCGACAAGCCTTTTGAGAATTCCAGAAGCTGTTTGCTTGCCTTCGTGAAAGCTCAGGGCTGTTTGGCTGAGGCTTGCCCAGCAGAGGTGGGCAGTTGGATGCGCTGAAACGAGCTCAGAGAATCTACATCTTGAAGGGGAAGAAGGACTAGGGTGAAATTTTTGCCTCCTGAGACTTGGAAAAATCCCTGTGTAAAGGGAAGACGTATCAGGATGCCGGGACAACGTTAGAGGAACTGACTACTTCACTCCAATGAGTGTGGACAAGAGACATCCCGACAGGCACTGCACTGAGAATCCTGAGACTTGGGGTACACCACAGGGCCTCACGATCACTGCGGACCAAGCCCATCGTGAGGGGTGGAGACGCTGCGGAAGTCAGTGCCAGGAAACACTGATGTGAGGCGGGGCACAGGCTTCTCTGGCGCAGAAGCCACGGTCCGTACCTGCACCAGGGCAGGCTGACACTGCTCGTTGTAGACCTCACCGTGGAGAGACGGGCAAGAGTGCGGTGGTGACCAGGCAAACTGGCCCCCCAGGCGGAAGGGGAGAAGCTGAGAAAGGCTATTCGCACTCCGCCCATTTCCCCTGGGAGCAGGGACAGGGACAGTGAAGCCCAGCCCGCTGAGCGCAGGGACACAGGCTTACAGCCCAGAGACAAGGGCTAGCAGTGGACGCAGGCCCAGGGGCCACCACGCCACTTCCAGCAGCGCAGTCCTCCAAGGGGCCCAGCTACGCATCAGCGCTCCCGGCATACAGCATCCTCCACTGAGAGGTGGAAGCTCTGCACCCTCATATTCAGAAAGCAAAGAACAGAATATTACTCAGCTGTTAAAAAGACGAACTCGTCATTATAATTAGTCTTTTTCCTGATCCCTTATTTAGGTTTTCTAAATTCCTGCTATGAAGTAAAAATGAAAATCAACAGGAACTATAAACCACAGACACACTCCAGGGGGGCAGAACACAGTAGGATCGCAACAAGGGGGGTGGGAATTTCATGGGGACGATAACCGAGATGAAAATGCATACACTGTGCAAAAATGAACAATGATGTAAAAAATATATAAAATAAAAATTAAAATAAAATAAAGACAAACTCTTTCCACTCGTGACGGACGGAACAGGAGGGATGGTGCTAAGTGGACTCCCTCAGAAGAAGACAGCGCTGACGGTGCCTCTCCTCGGGGGCTGCAGAGAACGCAAACAGCGGGGCAGGTGAAAGCAAACTAACAGCAAACCCTGTAAAGACGACTGGAGAGTGGAGCCCCCGGAAGGGGAAGCCGAGGAGGGGCAGTAACAAAGCTGGAGGCAGCTCAGTGGACGGCGGTGGAGGACCAGGGTGCTGGGCGGAGGGTGTGCTGCGGCAGCAGTGCCTGGAGCGGGAGACCCCACACCTCCAAACCACAAGCCGTGGTGTGAAACCAAAGCCACGCAATAAAAACACACACATGCATGCGTGTGCGCACACATGACAAGTTAAGGAGCTACGGAGTGGACGGATGTGTGTGTGCACTTGCTTGGCCCAGCCCCATGTGCACGGCGGCCCGAAGTCCTTGTGGGGCGGGCATTAGGGCACACGTGCTCCTCACTTCTCGCAGAACTTGCTGTGCAGCAGTCTGAGGGCCAGGTCAGCCACGGGAGAGGGCCAGGCTGCTCTCTCAGCCCTGAGCAGCCCCCGGCATCCTCTCAGGCGCCCTCTCCCGGGGAAAACCCATCGGAGGGTGTGCGGCTCTCGGTAGAGACGGCACTGGCACAGGGTCTGCAGGCAGCACTTCCCACAGGCCCGGCTCGCACAGGCGCCACTCAAGGAAGCCCGACGGCTTCGTCCATGCCCACACCGTCCCCGGCACTGGCCGCGCTGGCCGCCCTGGGGAGCTGCAGTGGCGGCAGGGAGAGGGCTGCGGAGGCGGAGGGGAGTCTGGCCTTCCTGGTGCTGCCAGAGTCCTCTCTCCTGTGAGGCTCCCCTTTGCTGGGCCCGGAGTCCATGGGGGTGCTGAGGCTGAGCCCGGGGAGGCTCCCTGAAGACCAACGGACTGGCTTTGGGCCCTGCCGCGGCCCCTGGAGAGCCCTGGGGGAGCAGAGCCCGCCCTCCCTGGAGCTGCCTTTTCCCAGGGCCCGGCAGCGGTGGCTCCAGGCAGCTAAATGCAGCCCTAATTGACAGAGTGCTGACACGAAATAGGGACTCGGGGCTAAATTTTTTAATGGATGGAGATTATTTTAATGGGGGATGAAAGGCGCAGCTCCAGGCCCAGGCTGGGTCGGGCCACCGCAGTCTCCCTGGGCTGTTCCCGGGCCTCCGCCTGGCTCAGCTCCCGGCGTCTAATAACTTCCCTGGAACCCACAGCAGAGCCACTCGCCGGCCCTGAAGCCCTGCGCTGTCCTCACCGCCTGACCTTGACCGCTGTGGGGCTTGTCAGCCGCGGCCCCCCGGCAGGAACGCTGTTTGCACAGATGTGAAAACTGCAGAACCCCGCCCGGCAGGTGAGGCTGGCTTTTCAAGAAACCCTTTTCATCACCTTGACTTTATTTCAGCTCAGAATTCTGAGCAAACTCCAAGAAGGTTTGGGGTGCAAGACACCCGAGCGAGCGCACAGTCGGAGTCTGGGGGTTCCAGGTGCTGAAGGGACCAGCAGGTGTCCCGGGAGGGGCTCCCTGAGCAGGGTGCCGGCTGGCCGAGGGGAGCGCGCCCCCCAAGCCCCATCCCGCTTTCTCACGGACGCCAGAGCCAGACTCCTGCGCCCGCGGCTGCGGCACTGAGCGCGCGGGCTGAGCTGGCGGCCCTGCAGCCCGCGCCTCCGCGGCCCGAGCAAAGCAGAGTCGTGGGTGCAGCCAAATCGCCTCTGAATGAACTTAGATAAAATCAGACAGAAGGGGTGAGGCCAGGCAGCCTCGGAGGCGCCCCGGGAGTTTTGCACGTGTAAAGTCCATCGAGGGAAGCGGACGAGGTTTTACTAGACGAGCTCCCCGGGTCGCGTCAGGGTCCGCGCAGGACACGGGCACGAGGGCGGGACGCGGCCGCGGGGGACAACAGGGGGTCCGGGGCGAGGGCAGCTGAGTGTCCTAGACCCCCAGGGGCGCGGGAGCGGCGGCTTTGAGGGGACAGGTGAGCCCACCGGGCAGGTAACAGCCCCTCGGGTGACGGGGTGACCGCGCTGCCGTGGGCTCCCCTCTCACAGGGAGCTGCGCCCCCGCGGCGCCGGCCCCACCGCCCACCCGGCCGGAGCGCGCACGGGCCGCGCGGGGAGCAGAGCGCGTCGAGGAGCCGCCGGGCGCGCACCCTGAAGCCCGGGCCGGGGTCGCGTGGGGCGGTGAGGATGCCCGGGCGGGCCGGGGCTTCGCGCACCATTCAGTCCCCGAGCCCAGAGCCTGGCGCGTGTCTCTGGAGAGACCCTAAGTGACCAAGGGAAGGGCTGGAATATCAGGACCGCGTCGTGGTCACGGCTCCCGGGCGACGTCAGGTCACCCGCTGCGCCCCACCCTTCAGTTCTGCTTTCATGCCGGGGGTCCGTCCCGCAGGCGCCACGCCTGCAAGGCCGCTGCCCTCCGGGGGGGCGCAGGTGCCAGCATCAGGGCAGCAGCCGGCGCCTCGGGCCCTCCCCCGCGCCCCTGCGCCCTAGCGCGCCCTCCCTGTGCCGCCCGGCGGGTCCCGGGGCGCGCTGTCGGCCCAGCCGCCCACACGCGCGGTTTCCCTGCAGAAAGGCTGCGGGGACGGCGGCTCCTCGCGCACAGCGGGAGCGCACAACCCGCCCCCGAAGGGGCACAACCGGCCCCCATCCGCCCCCGAAGGGGCACAACCGGCCCCCACCCGCCCCCGAAGGGGCACAACCGGCCCCCGAAGGGGCGCTCCAGAGATCACCGGCAGGGAGGAGCCCCGGGAAGGTCTGGAGATGTAGGGGGGCTTCGCCGTGTCCCGCGCTCCTTGGGTGGCGCCCGGTCCCCCAGCCCGTCCCCACCGTGGCCGACCCGCTGCTTCGCGGCCAGCCCCGGGACGCCGAGCCCCGCAGACGCCGCGCGCAGCCGCTTGGTGCCCGTGAGCATCTCGCGCTGGAGGAGCTGCGCTTCCCCACGGGCTGAGCTCCATTAACACTTGTGTTTTAATTTTCACTGCAAAGACAAATAATTTCACTCCCCTTGCTGAACTTTTTAACTTAATTTATGATAGCACTTAGGGTGTTTTTACATTCAACCGAAATAACTCCACACGCATCATTTTATTCACTGAATTGAACGAAAAAGAGGGAAATTATTGGAATTAACTGGCACAAAACTGCCATCAAGTAAATATTTGGGAAGCTCTGCTAATGGAGTCAACATGTTAGCAGTTGTGACTCATCACTTTTTGCGTACAGACGGGAGAACGTGGGCTCCGGAACGAGCAACCTTCCCTTAGAGCCACCCTGCGTCTCCCCGAAGGCCCAGCGCCCCAGGGGCGGCTGAGCCGATTCATCAGCCCCTGAGTCCTCACCCCTGGGGCCATCCTCCTGCGGGCCCTGAAGCTGGACAGCCGACGCAAGGTCTTGGGACACCCCACCCCAATGGGGTCTACACGGCTGGTAACATGAACGGGTTTCACAGAAAAATAAGAACATTTTAAACCTGGCCGGACACTAGGACACTAGGCTGGACACTAGGCTGGACACTAGGACAGGGTGGCCGAGCAGCTGGGGCTCCCTTCGTGGCGCCATGAGTGGTGGGCGACTAGGCGTTAAGTCACCTTGTATCACCGCAATCCCCATCTCCGACCTGTCTAGCCCCAGACCGGCTTTGTCCTAACACCTGTGTGAGAAGTGCCCGCTCTCTGCCGCTGCTCTGGGGCCAGCGTGGTGTCTTCCTGACAGGCGGGCGAGTCGCAGTTGGCACCGAGTGTGGGCGAGGGACAGTACTTGCTCTTTGCCACTGAGCCTCCACGTCGCCGTCAAGAACCTACTACCCTCCTAGGAAGGCATGTAAGAGCCGCGCGACCAGATGCCTTCCAGCGAGTCGGGGAGACTCTGAAAGCAGGCGTGGGAACCTCGCAGGGATCGTGGCTCCAGAACAGACGCCTCTTGGGAAAGCTTTCGGCACGAGGCGTGGCCGGGCCTCCTGGAGGGTGACAGGTCCGGTGCTGGGAGCGCTGCGCCGCGTGTGGGAAGGGAGCAGAATAAGCGTTTATGTGACGGGTGTTTGCTGTTTGGTGGAGCACATGGGAGCCGCGTGATGCAAATGTGTGACAAATAGTCTGAGAAATCTATTTCAAAAGGCTGAGCAAAAAATTGAGCTGAAAGAATCATTACATAATAATTTAATTTACATCATCATTTTTCTTTCTTATTAGTGTGGAGACGTCTCAATTTTTCATTTCCTCAATTTTTCATGTCAAAATATCCCGTTTATTTTGAAACCTTGCTAACGCCCATGAGCCATTCGCGTGATGTCCACAATGAGGGCGCTCAGGGGCCGAGTATGTTCTCACACACGGTCGCCCCTTGGGCTGGAATGAAGGTGGGGGTAAGACTGGGTAAGAGGGGCTCCCCTGTGGCCTCGGGGATAGTCTCAGCGCTGTTACCACTGCAGCCTGAGCTCAACCCCGGCCAGGGAGCCACCCACAGGGCGCAGCCGTCTCCTGTCTCCCCGCGGCTCCCCTCAGCAGTGGATTTCAGTCTGTCTGCCTGTTCTGCTCCCCACTCTCTCTGGTGAATCCTCTCACCCCCTGCATCTCTGGCCTGCACCCCAGTTCTTCTACACAAAAGAAAAGGCTGAGTAAGAAATGTTGACTCCTCTGGCCTGAACCCCCACTTCTTCCTGCAATGCTAATAGTTTTCAGTGCTTCTGTGCTCGTCTCCCTCCACTGCTCCCCTGCCTCCGTCTCGGGGACTCCGTTCTCACTCCAGTAGCAGCGCCTGGTCTATTTTGTACGGCAGTTTATGGACGGGAGCCACTGAGCTTTCTGGAGACGCCGCTGTGGGGAGTGGCGCATCCCCTCCGCCCCGCAAGCCTCCAGGCCCCTTAGGGCTCCTTGGACGTCTTTGAAGTGACAAAGGAAGCACCTGCCTCCCCCAGCCAGCGAGAGGCGAAGCCCGCTCGGGTCTCGGGAGGCGCTGCCCATGAGGGGGCGGCTGGGCAGCCCCCTGACAGCACAGCGTCTTTGAGGTCCAGACGCCGGAGACACGCAGCGCCTCCACGCACTCATGCAGGTAGGAATTTGGAATCATAATTTCATAAATTCAGCAGCAATAAATTTTCGTCTCACAGACCTGCGTATCGAACGTATTTGAAATGAAAAAGTGAAGAAGACTCGCTTCCTCCTAATCAGACGTGGCCCGACAACGGGCATTTTGTTGGCGAATCCAGGCGGAACTCCAGACCCGGGCGGGAGTGACTCCAAGAAATCCCCCCAGTTCCAGGGGGCTGCCGGTAGAGAACAAGAAACTGGGGTGCGAGCCGGGCACGTGCCCACGGGTTACTCAGCGGGTTCGGCGTAAAATGACCCAGAGCAGCAGCTGCACAGAGATGGACACTACCCCACCTGCCAGTGCTCCTTCCGCGCAGCCTGCCCCGAAGAGAGGATGTCAAAATCCGGGAAGCCTGTTTCCAGGAGGCGTGAATTTGCTCAGAGAAAATAGTTTGACAGGAAAATTACCACGAGAGAAATAAAGAGTCCTTAAAAAGTGAGAACCCTTAATGGAGATGGCCAAGGGGAAGCGGAGCTAAAAGGCTGTCATTAGCTCCCCAGAAACACCCCGCGCGGCTGCTCCTGACCTTCTCCTGCCCTGGCCGGGTCCTCTCCTGGCTCGCGCTCGTCGGGCTCCACTCCTTGATACTCACGTGCTCGCCCGGCCTCCTTCCCGTGCTCTGCACAGCGAAATTGCTGAGAGAAAGGACTGCGCCGGGAGCAGGGACAAGCGGGTGTCCATAGCCGGGCCGGCTCTCCCGCTTGCCCTTCCGCTGTCCTGCCCCCCACGGACTCCTGCCCCGGGACCCTGATCTCGGTGGGCTCCGCAGAGCAGCCCCTGCCCTGTGCTCCGGCCCGGGAAGGGGTGCGACAGGGAGCCTTCGAGGCGGCACGTCCCTCTGCTGGCTCGCGCCCGGCCCCCCGGGCCCGTGCCCTGTCCCCAGGCAGCGAGGTCGCCTCCTTTGCTTGACGCCCCCTTCCAGGTGCAGGACAGCGCCATGTCCAGTCTCCCTCCTCGTCCTCCAGCCCGGGGACCTGCGCCCCCCCAGCCCTGGGCTGGGACCACAGACGTCTCATGCTTGTGGGCGCTCGGACCCGTCCTCGGAGCTCCTCGGAAATAACGCGATTGCTCCTCGCTGGAAAGCGGCCGCCAGGAAGCGGGCAGGTGTGGGCCCCTCTGCCAAGGACAGGCTTTCCTTCCGCACGCCCCCTGCCCAGCCGCGCTGCTGCCCGGAGGTCCTGGCCCCGCGGACTGCGGGCTCCCTGCTTGTGCTCTGCTGCCTCTGCGGCTGCTTCTTCCAGGGTTTTCTTTACAAAAGGGGTTCATTCTACAGTAATGCTTCTGAAATGGACTTTTCCCACTCGATTTTATATTCTGGGCCTCCCGCACCTGCCGTCTGCTCCGCTGGGGTCTTCACTGCACCACCCGCGGCCGAGGGTCGGCGGGCGATGGCGGCCCGCACTGCTCCGGCCCGAGGCTGCGCCCTGCTGCGGCCCGTGGCTCGGGGACACGCCCGCCGACTGCTGGACCCGGCCCCGCCGCGCTGCCAGGACGGCCAGTGAGAGCAGGTGGACACCCCCAATTTTACGGAAAGTGGCAGAGTTTTCCAAAGCAACTATGAGACTTTTTCAAGCCACCAAAAGGACATAATGATTCTAAGAATTCTTTGCCAACTCTTGATATTGTCCAACTTTGAAATTTTCACAAATTGAGTCCAAGTGAAAGTTTGTGGTTACAAACTCAATTTGCAATTCCCTCGAGAACTAATTAGACTGCAAATCCTTTCATCTGATTATGATTTTTCCTTGAGTCCTCTGCCCATTTTTTTCTAGTGAGTTGTTGACTTTTTTCCCCCAGAATTTTAAGATCTCTATAAAAATATCCCCTATGTAAATCCTTTTGTAAGTTATATGTTGACATTTGTCCCTAGTGTGTGATTTAACTTATTTTTTTATGGAAGATTTTGAAAAAGGTTGTAATCTCACCATGAATTTATAACCTGAATTTTAAAAAAAAAAAAATATTTATTTATGCATACAAGAGCTGGGGTACAGGCCAGAGATGCGGGGGTGGGGGGGTAAGAGGATTCACCAGAGACAGCGTGGGGAGCAGAACAGGCAGATCCACTGAAATCCACTGCTGAGGGGAGCAGCGGGGAGACAGGAGAGTCTGCTGCACCCTGTGGGTAGCTCCCTGGCGGGGATTGAACTCGTGCTGCAGTGGCTGTGGACTAAGCAGTGCTCATAGTGCTGAGACTTAACCCCTGCGCCACAGGGAGGCCCCTATAACTTGAATTTACAGCACTTGCTGACTGGCTTATCTGCAGACTCAAAGGAGAGACGCTATCAGAAACGGCTGATGGGAACCCAGACATTGCGCGCCCCGGGTCTCTCACAGCTGATGAAGATTATTTTATGGTGAAAGTGACGTCCCTCTGTCCGGCGCCATTATCTGTGACAGGGCCTGCAGTCGCCCAGCTTGGGTGGCACGAGCATGGAGATTCAGAAAACTCTTCCCTTTTTTTTTTTTTTTTTTTAACAGAAAAGAACCAGGTTCTCCAGCACCTCACTGGACAGAGGTCATGGTGACAGCTGCAGAGAAGATGAGATGAGGAGTTGGGGCTCAGCTCACTCCCTGTACTGGGGTCAAGAGACTGGGAGGGAGTCGGGCTTGAGTTAGACACATGAAGGAAAGCTGCCTGGAGGGAATGAGCTTGGAAGCTTCCAGAGGGCAGGATAGAAGGCTGGACATACAGACCAGGGCAGGCTGGGAGAAGGGGCACAGCGCACAGGAGAAGCAGGTGGCAGGGCCCCGAGCTGGGAGGTGCAGGGCGCTATCAGGACCTGCCGATCAGGCCCTGCCCTCCCTGGGAAGGCCGCCAGCAGTCATCGCAGCGTTTATCTCCGCAACCCCACCCCGCCTTCCCCATCTCCCTGTCTCCATGCCCCCTACGCTTCAGCCTTCAGCCGTGCTTTGCTTCCCAGTCCCCCACCAAGTCCCCTAACAATCATCTTCTGTATGTCTGCATCTGCAACCACCTCCTCAACCGAAGGTGAAAACTCGTTCTTTCAACCACCTGCCCCTTCTCCAGGCCCCGGTCAAACACAGCCCAGCCCGAGGAGCCCCCGATTCTTCACTGCAGTGTGGATGAGACACCTCGTGTCAGAGCTCTCATTGTTCTCACATAACTCAGGTCATGTTCCATTTGTACAGACACACAGTGTGGCAGAAAACAAGGGTGTTTTCACCCTCCATGGTAACTTGCAGATCCTCTTGACTACAGTCAAAAATTCGAAGGGGCATAGAGACAGGAGAACGGGCTGGTCTCCCGCCTCCTGCATGTCTCGGATCTGCTTGGCACTTTCCTGGCTTACACGCAGTTTTATTGCAATGATGCGAGAATTGAGTATTGTCATTGCGTCCTTACACACGGGGCCTGACGCTGCCACCTCGCACGTGGGCAGACCTGGGACTCAGAGGTGGGCAGACTCCAAAGCGCCTGACCCCATGCACAGACAGGCCGCAGACATCAGCGGAGCCCGGTCCCAATGGTGGGCCCTCCCCTGGGCCCAGGAAGCAGAAGGGGCAGGAGCAGCAGTTAGGGAAGGCCGCACACATGAGGGGACCCCCAAGTAGGAACTGGCTCTCCTCTGTGTGCACCTGTGCTGCGTGCCTGCACTCCCTGCACAGACGCAGAGGCACAACCTTCCAGAGAAAGCTGAGCCAGTAGTGACCAGCCACAGAAACCTACGCATGACTCCCTGGCATTTGCTGAAAGCAAAAGAAAGTTTTCACAACAGTGCACTATTTGAAATCGAAGACCAGACTAATTGAAAGACAATTGTGTGATCAGAAACTCAAAGTTTCTTTTTTGGAAGTTATTATTGTATTGCAATATCCATCTTGAGAAGTTAATACATTCATAACGTATATTAAAACATATAGAAACCTAATTTGAAGGTAATTTAGTAAATGGAAAAATTTCTTAAAGATATAAAGAAATCCTTCTGCCATTTACTTCTTGTGCCTCAAACTTGCTCCGGGTTGTCGGATAACTCAGAGTTGGCTCCAGTTTGCACAAAGTGCAACAGCGATATCAGTCTAAAGAAAACACGCCTTTCTTAACATGAGCAAAATCTGAATCTCCTCCTAGAAACAACAGGGGCCTCTCTCCTCAGAGCACATGGACATTTTTGGTTGACAATGAGTGCAGCCCACAAATATTGCACAGGATTCTGAACTTGATTCTCATGCTGAGGATATTAAGGCTCAGTTTGCTTAACAACTGTACTGTTTCTTTTAAGTGGGACCACGTTTTTCTAAAGTTCTATAGTCTTTTATTGATCAATAAATATTACTTGCAACATAAAACTCTATAGTAGGTGAAGTTGACCATATTAATTTTCAACCAAAGCAAACCTACCGAAAAAATATAACGGACACAGAAGAGAAAATGTTGCTAAGTTTATAGAATAGTAGACAAACGTCATCATTTAAGACATTTTTCTTCATTACTTATTTAACTTCCAAATCTAAAGCAGCTCTATTAAGCAATTTTGGTTTTGTTCTCATATTGTAGAAAAGAAAGTTTAGTGTGAAAGAACTATAATCATAATAAAATGCAGGGACTTCATAATAACCAAAGTTAATAAATAACAAAAGGGAATTTTGGAATTTTTGTATCTACTGCAGATCCCCTTACTATTATGCAAGCCAGGAAAGTGTAAACACAAAATTATAACCACATTTTTAAAAAGGGCAAAAAACAATTATCATAGCTTTCTTATTGATTCTTTCATCACTTCAGAAAACTTGAAGTATTCATAGTGATTTATTCATCTTTGTAACCCTGCAGTCAGCTAGAACAAATTCCTCAAATTCAAGTCTGTTTTTCATAGTGCCATGCTGAAGTTGGCATGAATAAACTATTTGTACTTTTCAAATGTGTTCATCACTTTAAGAGAAACTCAAAGAGTTCCTGGAGCAATAGCCAAGGTTTCTAAAATCCCCAGGCTTAACTCTTGGTTTGAAGAGAGAAGCTCTGGGTATTGGTACTTCCCACCACACTGTGGAGATTTTGAGTAGAAAATAAATGTGAAGAAAGAAGTAGAAGCATCTGCCTCCATCTGCCCTCTCCCCGCCAGAGCCAAGCAGTCCAGCACCTCGGACAGCTCACCCTTTCCCCACTCGGGCCCTGCTCTCTGATAACTGTTCCGTGGGCAGGTCTCAGTCCTGTCCACCATCCGGTCCTGGGGCCACTCTGTGTCTCCCCAAGCCCACCCCCGCCCAGCCGACGGGGCCCAACAGCTGCTGCCTCCAGAGACAATTCGCTTCTCGTGCCCTTCGGGAAGGCCTTGGTGGGTCCCTTGTAAGTGGCTTACAACTGGACTCAGAATCTGCTGTGAGAACTGTGATTTCCTATTGATTTTATGCAGTGTGTAATGTGGACTTAAGTGATTATATTTTCCAAACTAAAATTCAAGATTCATTGTTTTAGCCAAGAAACCGTTCCCAAGCAGTAAACTCAATAGTATGAGTTTGCAAAGGTGTGAAAACTCAAATCACATTTTCCTACATGCATAATATATTCTGTTTGGAAGCATTTATATTATTGTTTTGCCAGCATATTGAGCCCTATCTAGGTTAAAAAATGCATCTACCAGGACTAGGTATCTCTAAACAAATATTGGGGCAATCTGATCCTGGAATAAATCCTTAGGTGTATTTGTATTTGCTTCAAAACTTTATAAGATTTGCAAATGCAAGTTCATTTTGAGATTCAGTATTCTTGATGGTAAATGAAAATAACAACAGATTGGCATTATGCACTTATTTGAGACTGAACTGAGATAATACACAAAACTGAGTAAATTTAAAGAACAAGAAATGCTAGTTTTCAGCATGTGTTGCCCTCAGAAGTGCACCGACTATGAACCGTGGACAGCACCTTGAAAGTGCCCTTGGTGCAGCCATGAGCTGGGCAACTGCATGCTGCAAACGCTTGGAGCTCAAGCCCCCTCAACCGGCCTGTGAGTTCTTTCCTGATCTAATCCTACCTTCAAGCAATCTCAGCCCAGGGAGACAAAGTGAACAGGGAGGCAAGTGCTGCTCCGGGAGAAACGCAGGGGAGGAAGAGAGGCGCCTGCCCAGCCCAGGGCCAAGGAAGGTGCCAGAGCAGAGCCCAGGGGATGCTGGGAAGCCGTGGCTCCTGCAGGGAGGCTCTGTCCACAACTGCAGGTGGGCACCAAGGAGACCCGCAGGCCCGGTGTGGTACAGCCAGCGAGTGCTGTCCCCTGAGGCCTGGCCCCAGCACTCTGGATCCCCAGGCACCACAGGATGAGGAGACGCAGAGCTCCGGGGAGGGGTTCGGACTGGGAGCTGCTCTCAGTGACCCGATGTGAGTCGGGCCGAGCAGGGCAGGGGCCTGGAGCTGCCAGCAGAGAGCCCTGGGCCAGCCGCGTCAGGGCGGGCTGAGCACGGAGCACGGAGGGGTGGGCAGCATCGTGGGTGAGGCTCAGCCAAGAAGGGGGCGAGGAAACCAGGACCAGAACTGTGTGCACCTGAGACTGTTTGCTTGAAGACACTCGTTTCTCTCTTTTATTTTTTTGGCTTTCATATGCTCATACTTCAACTTTTTAAAATTATTTTACTTTTGACAGAAAAGGATATAAGAAAACGTTCATGAAGGAGCAAAGGAACAGAAGTGAAGTGGCACTCCCGGGCCAGAGGAACCAGGCCAGGGCGGGGCGAAGTGTCTTCAAGCCATTTTAAGGCAGTTGCACGCGGAAGGTGATCTGGTTTGGTCTGTTGACCGACGAGCCGCGGTGAGAACATGGGCCCAGAAGCAGCCGCGGGGGGAGGCCCACTCGTGCTCGGAGCTGTGGGCGCCGTGCCCAGAGGGGATGCAGCGCCCGGTCACCAGCTGGTCAGCTCCGTCATGGCGAGTGTGACCGCCTGCCCCCGGCCTCAGAGGTGGCCGAGCTGGTGCCCTCGCTCAGGCGAGGTGAGGGGCAGGTTTCGTCCAACATGCCTGCGCTTGGGTCCAGTAAAGGTGCTTTGGGACCAAGGGCCTGGCCGGCCTTGCGCCCTGACTCCCCCCAAACACCCGCAGCACCTGGCATTTATATTATTATTTTGCCAGCCTGGGTTTGAGGTGAGCTCCGTGGCAGGGGCGGAAGGCTGCTGCTCCCACACCTTGCGTGTCCGCGTGATGGATTTCCCCTTTGCATGCTGCTTTCTGCACAAAGAGAATGTGTGCCCCGGGCTCCTCAGCATAACAGCATTCAATCCGCACAGCTCCCGGAGCTGCAAGGCTTTCCCCAGACGCCCAGCCCGGCTTTCCATCACAGGAAGCACCATGTCCGATCTGCTCCTTTTGTAATTTTTACTTTAATCACCAGCATAAACAACGCACACCCTCAGACCACTCACAGGCGCTTCTTCACGCGGCTTCACAGCCTCTGGCGGAAGGGCCCCTCCCCACCCACCCCTGAGTGGGGGCTCCCGGGCAGCCCTGGAGGGTGCGGCCGCGGGGGACAGGTGCTGAGGGCCGGTGGGGAAGGCTCCCCTCCCAGGCGGCCCCGGCGTTTCGCGGTCACCACATCCTCTTCCACCGACCCCCGGGGCAGGTTTCGCTTCTGCGAAGGGGCCACGTTTCCTGCAGCCGAAAGCGCGCGGGGCGCACACGCACCCCGCTTTGCACGCCCAGCCGCTGCCCCACGGGTCCCCCCGCTGCCCCGGCGCCCAGCTGCGCCCCGAATACGCACCTGCGGGCCTCGCCTACCCCGCGGGCTGCCCCCCCCAGCCGCTCGCAGCCCCGGCCCCGCCCCCGGGTCCGTCCCCTGGGGGCCCGCACACACCTGCCGGCGGGCCGGCGCCTGCTCCCCTCTGCGCGGTCCCCCAGCGTGTCCGGCGCGCGGGGCGCCGAGCGGGGCAGGGCCGAGCAGGCGCCGGGCGCCCCAGGGCGGACGGCCCAGGCCGAGGCCAGCGAGACGGAGCCCGGGAGCCAGGAGGGGCCGGCGGCGGCCACGCGCAGGGACACGCCGGCCGGGGCACGTGGCTCCTCTGGGTTCCCGCGCCCCAAATTTCAGTACATACAAGCCGTTCTAAAATAAGACGCTTTTAAAACAAAATAATGGCTTACCCGGCGCCTTCTCCCACTCGGGTCTCAGGCCAGACGAGCTGGCGCGCCCTCCTGGGTCCGGGAGTGTCAGCGCCGGCGGCCACCGCCCCGGGGTGCCCCTGCGCCGCGCAGCCCCCCGACCCCTGGCCTCCCGCCTCCTGCGGGGCGCTGACCGGCTGCAGCGGGTCTCCGGGCCTGGCCGCGCCGCCAGAAGGGCGTCCTGGCCCTGAGGACACCCGCGGCCGCACCCACGGGAGGCTGGGCCGACCCTGCTGTCCTCGGCCTGTGAGTGCCGTCGCGGGCCTAACAGCAAGAAGCTGCCCGCAAGGCGGCCAGAGGGAGCCAGCCTGTACCCCGGACACAGTCGGGCCTCGGCGGGAGGGCCTCCCAGCCAGCCAGGCAGACACAGGGGATGTGACTTCTTTAGTTACCCCTGGACATCTGGAGGAACCCAGCGCACCTCCAAACTTTCAATTGCAACTTTGTCATGCAGTTCGTCTTCCTAAATTTTTACATCGTTTGCCAATTAAACTCTTTCCCTTAAAATAGCAAAAAAAGAGACCATGAGCCATTTTTCTTTGTCGGCTGCTTCTCATGTTCTCGCTGGGTCTCGGCCCTCTCTCTCTAATACACACACTAACCTCCACCTCCTCACCACCACTCACGCAGCTCGTGGCCCACACTAGCTCACACAGGTGGCGCAGGACAGCATCTTTGTGGTTTTGCATCCATACTGCAAATATGTGTAGAAGTGGCCCATTGATACTCGGATTTTCTTGTAAAAAGATTTTCTTGCAAACAATGTCAACTTTCAGAACTGATAACCAGGATGCTGCAAGTATCTTCTCAACGTTTCCTTCTCCACCTTAACCCACTGTGTAATACACGATCACAGAGCGCAAGCTACAGTGGGGTTCACCTGCCGGTACGGGAAGCCTTCTACTTTGGTCAGCAAGCTGTCAGCAGTTAATTTAGGGGGGGTCAAAAGTTACACATGAGGGCCTCCCTGATGGCGCAAGGGGTGAAGACGCAACCTATGAAGCTGCCCGTAACCTCTGCAGCACAAGTTCCATCCCCGGCCAGGGAGCTACCCACATGGCGCGGCAGACCTCTCCTGACTCCCCGCTGCTCCCCTCAGCAGTGGATTTCAGTGGATCCGCCTGTTCTGCTCCCCACTCTGCCTCTGGTGAATCTTCTCACCCCCACTCCACACCTCTGGCCTACACCCCTGTTCTTATATGCAGAAATAAATCTTAAAAGAAGTTACACGTGAATTTTCTACTACGTGGGGGTCAGCGCTGTAGCCCCCCAGAGTGCAAGCATCGGCTGTATCAAGCTATGTCTGCAGATGCTTTGGACTAGTTGTATATGAAAACACTTGTTTCACTTGCATTCTTGCCAGGGTGGCGGCGCTCACTGGCAGGACGCCTCCCCGTCTCCTGGTGACTCGAGGGGGAGCGGAAGACGGCTTCCGCTTGAACCCAGAGGTACCTGCTTCTGAAGGGGACAGTTTGTTTGCCCCGGAGGCGCTCACGGGCTTAGGGGTTGGGGTACAGAGCAGCCTCCAGGCTGTACGCGGCAACGTTCACGAACCGTCTCCAACCTGAACTGAAGTCCTCAAGGGAACAAAGCAACAAAACCCCATGTCTCCTCATTAGGAAAGCGCCCTCTCTCCCCGTCCAATCAAAAACGCCCCCGTAATTACACACAAATGATGCAAGTTCCCACTGTTGGGGTGATCGATTCCTAGAATTAAGTGCAGCACATCCATATTTTCACAGCCCGCAGGGTCACGGAATCACAGGTGCTCTGTGCCAGGCTGTTGCCAGAAATGCAAGTCCAAGGGCACCAGCAGACTCCCGCTCGCACAGGCCAAGCACGGCGGCTTGGAAACCACGAGAAAGAAAGAGCTGTGTGTGCTCTGACGTGTTTCCCGGCCATCCTAGGAAACCTCTGGCTTTTATCAGCAAATGTGTAAGCCTAGAGATAGTCTTTAATCTGGTTCTCTGAGCTGGCGCTGGTCCAGCAGAAATCCCATTTAAAATTCCTACAATTAAGTTGGCTAATGAGAATCATGTTAACACAAAGTTGCTCATGCTTCCGTGTTGAGAAAGGATCTTCACATTCCTAGTTAATAGAGGTTAAAAAAAAAAAAAAGGACAAATTAATCCAATTACCTTGTTTTTCTTCCCTTATTCCAAGGAAAAAGTATGTTTCTTCACAATCAACATTCAGCACATTTCCCTAATTAATGCAATTTGATAAAATGAAACAAATTCATGATGTCATTAGCTGAGATCTGCCTAATGAAGTTGGGTTATATGAAACATTAACTGCAGAGCAAAACCCATTTCTGCGGCCAGAGAAACACATTTATCATTTCAGTACATTTACTTTGGAAGTTCCAATCATGAAGGCTTATCGCTACAATCACCGTGTCTTGATAAATCAACATAAATTAACATTTTGTTCAAGGGCACCATGAAGCCAGGCTGTGGGAGCAGGACCCACGGTTGCCAGGTGCTGCGAGGCCACCCTGCCTCGGGCCAGGGTGCTGGCGGACAGCGGCCACCGTCCCACAGGGCTGCCCGTCCCTCCAGCAGGCCGCAGACTATAGAGAGGCACTGACTGCTGAAGACAGCCCTGGCCGGAGTTTGAAGCAGGACGAAGGACTGAGACGCACTAAAATTAACATGAAACTTACAAATACCCTTGCTCATTCAGAGTCTCTTCCGGGCAGCGCTTTTTACGTTCCAAGAAGTGTACTTTCCACGTGGCAGATTCTAGATGCACTGGCATATGACTTGCTACGTCCCTACATTTTATTTTAATGACGTGGCCTTGATTTACAATATTCTGTAAATTTCAGGAGGACAGCTTCACACCTGCATAAGTGGACGCACCACACCCACCACCAAGAGTGCAGCCCACTCACACTGTTGCCTTCCCGAAGAAAAACAAGTATTAGGGAAAATTGACTATATCCCTGGTCAGGTAGCTATACACTCAACAAATGCAAATATTCCTTTTTCCCCCCTTTTAATTCTCTTTCTATTGTTCTAGAAGGCATGATGTATCTAGCTCGTTTATTCTCATTTTTATTATTATTTGCAAAAGTCAATATTTTGATTGTCTTAGTTTTTGTGTTTGCATTTTTCCTTCTTATAATTCTTTATTTGCTATTTGTATTATGTGCAAAGCCAAAACTATATATGTTTAGAGATACAAGCTCATGCCTTTCACATATATGTCACTGTACCATGCCCCCACTGGGCCCTGTAATCCTCCATCACCATCCACTGGACCCCCCCTTTACTATGCTTCCCATCCCATCAGACCCCCCCACCCCCCATCAGCATCAATCCCGCTGTCAGGCTTCCAGTGTCTGTCAAGTTTGTCTGCCTGTTCCTCCGCCTGTTTCCCTGCATTCCCCATGCAAGTAAGACCACCCAGTGTTGTCTTCTTCTCCCAACTTATTCCACTCAGCATCACCCCTCCAGCTCCACTGTGGGGTCATGATTCCAAGTCTCACCTTTTTCAGCAGGTGAGCAGGACCCAGTGGGCGTACAGCCCCTATGGCCGTGGCTGCCCCTGTGCCAGCCCCTCCTGGCAGCTGCCGGTCTCAGCTGGACACCACCGGTTTTAAGAGAAACTTATCAGGCAACTTGAAGCATGTGGGGATGCGTCTGGTCTTCCCAGCAGGGATTTGCCTGGTTCCTTTGCCCATGACTAGGTGGAACCAAGGTTTCAGAAGGAAGCCACTGTGCATGCCCACGGCGGCTACCTCTGTGGTGCACACACCACTTGGAATTGTGTGGTGCGTGGGCTCTGCCAGCCTCCCTTACCACCCGCTGTGCCCCTGGCCGAGCTCCATCAGTCTGGGTGTTTATTTCCTGCTTTGGGTTATTGTCTGTTATTACTTTGCTTATTTTGCTGTTCAAATTGTTCCAGGTTTGGTTACTCGCCACCTCTTCTATGGGCACTTATGCCCCTTTGACATCCCTACCATCTGTGTGTGCCCAGGTGTGTGCAGGTGGGAGCACATCTGGGTGTGTGGGTGCACATCTGGGTAGGTGGGTGCATGTGGGCATGTGGTTATATGTGCCAGGTGTGTGCATGTATGTGTGTTATACGTGTGCATTGGTGTTTTAGCTCTCACGCACCAGCACAAGATGCCCTAAGCTCGTCTTGTATCTCCTCTCTGCAGCCATAGAGTCAGCCATCTCTCCAAAGAGAAACACTCTGGATGGGATACATTTTGGTTCTCTGAATTTACCAGTTTCCAGGGAAAACTGACTTAAAATACTGATTCTTCTCAGACTGACATTTGAGATATTTTTCTCAGCATATAAAGTCAGAAACTTGGAATCTGGCAGCCAATGTATCAAATCTAATTCAAATGTACATTTGAAATTTATTAATTGCCTCTTATGTCTGTCATGAAAGACTGATGGTTGATTTCTAATACCCCATCAGGGACCCGCTGGCCATGTTTTACAGGCCCTCTTTCCTGTGCATGGACTGGACCACGTGACTCAGCTCTGGCCAAGAAGTAGGAGCCAACATGGTCTGTTTATGAACCTGACGAATTTGCCTCCACTCCCTTGAGCTCCTCCCTGGGGTCCAGAAAGCCAAGGAGGTGGCGATCACTCTGGGATTACAGGCTCTGCACAGGCATGATAACATAGAAATGATGCTGGCACTTGTGCACGGAGTTGCCAAGTTCACCTCATGCCTCCAAGCCTCCCACTGCAGCGGCAGGGAAGACCTGTCTGATGGCCCCTAGCTCCAGAGCCCCAGCTCCATCAGAACACAGCCCCTTCCCCTCGCTGGTCTACATGGCCCTGAGGGCTGTCACCTTCACCCCCGCCCGGCCCCACTCTCTCGCCTGTCCTGGATGCACTTAGGTTTCTAGAAGTGTCTCCTTCCTCCGCAACGAATGATTCCAACCTCATTGAGACCACTTGGCTGGGCTGACCCTAAGGTGGTTTTCCAAAATGTCTGCACATAGGAGCTAAACACTTCGCTCTGATATCCCATCCTCAGAGCGTCTGGTTGATGTTCCAGGGAATGGTCTGGGATTGGCAGCTATTTCAAAGCTCTTCCAGTGACACGGATGTGCAGTCAGTTTTGGGAACCACCATTCTAAAAGCCGAGGACACGCCCTGGAGTTAGGTCCACTCCCTACAACTACCTGTGCAGCCTGGCATGTAGAACGGCACCTGTGGGCTGGTCCAACGCCAGCCTCGTGGGCACACGTGGCCTTCTCAGAACCAGCTGCTAGTGGTTGACTATAATGGGCTTTCCATTCCAGTCAGTGGAGCTGACTGGGGTCTAATACAACTAGATTCCTACAGGAAATACTTTCCAATGTGTTAAGGATCTAAATGATAAATGTAAAACTTTTTAAAAAGAAGTAATATAGAATATCACAGGAAAACTCATAATATATAAGAATTTCTTGGGCAAAACTGAAAAGACACAAAGAATGAAAAACATGGAGTTACGTGTATTAAAAGATAAACATTTCGATGCAATGAAAACATTGGGAACTCTCTGTAATGCACAAAAGAAAACTTGATGGGTAGCGGAAGTGAAGAAAAATTTGTCAGGCAAGTAAATTAAATCTAAGTATATCCACGGTGTGCTTTGCTTTGTGCTATTAAACAGAAACCAAAATCCCATAAAAGGTAGCTCTGCTGATTTGCCATTGACTGGAGGTCTCAAAAGCACTCGATGCAATCATGAAGAAATTGTTTGAAGCGAGTGCATCCATACTAAAAGTATAAGGCGGGAAGGCGCACCCGCCAGTTGGGGGGTGGGGGTCTACGGGAGGGACGAAGGTGGCCAAGCAGCATTTCCATAATGTGATTGAAATTTCACTGGGTGAACCACTCCTTGGAGTAAACAGAAAAAAAACTCATTCAGCTGCCCCATCTGGGTGGAGGGATAAGTGGTTGTATTAGTCTATTTTTTCAGAATATTTGAAATTACTAGCAGAGGTGAGAGAAATACATGACAAGCTCAGGTGACCAGTTCCCAGGGCTTATATTACAGATGACAAGTCTTCCTTTTAACTCTTGTATTTTCAAAAAAAAAAAAAAAAATGAAAACTGTGATAAAGAAAAAAAAAATTGAAAGTAAAAATCTTGTTAAATTTTTCCAATTTTTGACATACATTAAAAAATAAATGTATGGAATGTATGGAGCACGCTCTCTTTCATCTGTCGGCGCGCGTGCGTGACCGTCTGTCCTGTGCATCTCTGCATCCACAGATCTGTCCACCCTCCCCCGCCCACCCACCACCCAGTCTACTCCTAAAACCGCGCGCCGGGCCGGGCGAGCAGCACCGCGTAAACATCCATCTCGGAGGCGTTCGTGTTTATAACTCATCAGCACAAATTTACTTTTCATGGCCCTCGTTTGCATGCTGTCATAGGTCATTCTGACTTTAAATATTCTGCAGGGAAAGTGTCTGGTTTTGAAGCGCGTATTAATCATCTCTCAGGAAAGTCGTTTCCTCCCCAGCCCGCGGCAGCGAGGCGCGCGCTCTGCGTTAAGGAGGCTCTGGGGCTGCTGCTCAGAACTATTTATCTTTTGTTATTACCACAAATCACTGCTTTTTTCAGGAAAAGGCAGCGATTAGATGAATGGCATGACAGGATCAAACACTCAAAGATAACAGCCGCCAGCCAGAGCATCCAGGCGCGAGGCTCCCCGAGGGCGCAGCGGAGGCTCCTCGGCGAGGCGAGGCACACGCTGAACACGCGGACAGGCCCAGACACGCGGGACAAAACGGGGCGCAGACCCGCCGTGTCCGCAGCCCCCGCGGCGACTCGCCGGCCACGCGGCCGCGGCAGGTCGGGCCCGAGAGCAGGACGGGGTCTCCGCCGCCGCCGGGGACCCGGAGTCCAAAGGCACGGGGCCCGGAGAGAGTGGTGGGGACGGCCCCACTCGCAGGGGGACCCCAAAAGGCAGGGCCAGTCACTCCTGTATCAGGGGAAGCAGATTCCAGCCAGAGCGGCGGGGCGCGGGCATGGCCGGAGCTGAAGCGGAGCAGCCCCCACCCCGCCGGCGTCCAGCCCGGCCCAGCGCCCCCCAACCCCCGCCGGCATCCAGCCCGGCCCAGCGCACCCCCAGCCGGTGTCCAGCCCGGCCCAGCGCCCCCCAAACCCCGCCGGCATCCAGGCCGGCCCAGCGCCCCCCAAACCCCGCCGGCGTCCAGCCGGGCCCAGTGCCCCCCCGCCGGCGTCCAACCCGGCCCAGCCCCCCCACCCCGCCCCGCGGCGCCCACCTCGGCGGCGCCGGTGCTTGTCTGCAGCGCGCAGCCTGTCCAGACGGTCCCGCAGGGGAGTCCCACGGCCCTCAGGGAACCTCTCGCGCCGTCACCGCGACGCCTCAGCTCGCCGCGCGCCAGGGTTTCCTCCCCGCGTGCGCCAGGCCCGACCGGGCGCGAGTTCGTCCTCCCGGTCTCGAACACACGCCCTTGGCGACGGCGCCGGCCCCGGGCCCGGGCACGGCGGGGACACGGGCTTAGGAAACGCCTCGGCCCGTGGGCGCCCGCGCCCGAGAACCCGGCCCCGCGGGGAGGCCCGGCCCGGAGCCCGGCGCGAGGCGGCCGCAGCGGGCGGGTCAGCGGCCCGGCTCGGGCGCGGGGGCCGCGCGTCTCTGCACCGCCGACTCCCGGGTCAGCGCCCGCGCCGGCTGGACGGCGGGGCGGACTCTGCTCGTGCTGGACGCGAGGACACAAGACCCCGGCACGAGCCTTCCAGGGGCGCTGGGCCCGAGCCGGCACCCGCTGAGGGGCGCACCCTCCAGCCCCAGGACGCAAAACCAAATTGAAAACACAGAAGCCCCGGCCTGAGCCTCGGTGGTGATAATCCAGTTCTGCTCGTGAACAAACCACTTTCTTAAGAAAACTCCAGGGCCGATGCCCCCAGGGTGAAGTGAACGCAGTCTTTGACGCACATGTGTGTGCAGGTGTGTGCAGGTGTGTGCCTCTGCGTGTGCACGCGTGCGGGGCACATGTGCACCTTGAACATCATCGGAGCACAGCCCTACCTCCCCGAGGCCGCAGCCCTGGCCAGCGCGGTGGGAGAGACCCGGGCAGAGCCGGCAGCGGTGCAGCCAGACAGCAGACGGGCCATTGCGGCGGCTGTGGAAGCCTTCAGTCAGCACATGGGGGGCAGGTGCTGACTGGGGCGCCTGCGGGGCCTGGGCAGGGACATGGGGGGCAGAGCTGGGGCAGGGCGTGCATACGCAGTGCAGGCTGGGTGGGGACAGCCAGCTGCAGCATATGGAGCAGAGCGCCCTCGATTTCAGTAGAAACAGGAGTAGGGCCTGGCTTGATGCGTCTCTGTCACCCGGTGCTGTGCTGTTATGTAACTTATTTGCAGTTGGGAGAAAAATAAATGTTCTATCCGCGTCCTCCTAAAAGCAGAGCTCCATGCAGGTATAAATAAATGCAGCTTATGTAATGCGTCTAAGTTGGCCAAGCGGGTGTAGCAGGAACAGATTTCAAGTCAGAGGTTAGGTTGCAAAAATATCACTCAGGGGTTTCTCTGTCACTGGGCTGTTTAGACCTCGGGTCACCGTTGCCGCCTGGTAGTCGGGCACCATGTTGACATCTCCAGCCAAATCTGGTCATTGCTCGATTCACTTAGTTTACCTTCCAGGTAACTGTCCAGTCCAGCGACACCAGCCCTCTGACCCGCCTTCCTACTTCCTTGGTGTCAGGGAAAGAGGATCCTGTTCTTACATCAGTCACCAGATCACTTTCGTTCAACCTGACCCAGCTACATGATTCATGAAAAATTCTACTGACTCTTCACCCTGCTCGAGCAAGATGAGCTGGCGGTGGTTCCAGAGGACACCCCACATAGCCAGGGCACAGCCACCAGCGCAGGCTCACGGCTGTGGAAGAGCCAGTCCCCAGTGGCAGACCTGTATTTGTGTGTGTGTGTGTGTGTGTGTGTGTGTGTAAACCTAAATCATCAAAGAAACAAACATCAACACTGCAAACACTTTTCATGGCACCTACTGTACATCCCACCCTGTCATTCTGCTCCTGAGAAGATGTTGAAGTTGAAGGGATGATCATGAATTCTGACATGCAAATGAAAATGGGGATAATTTTGCGACGTAAGTGACTCCACTCTCGGGTCTCTCCATCCAGAGTTTCCCAGTAAAGTCTTCACACGTGATCATGAGTCCTGCAGGCTCAGAATACAAAGTGCTAGGGGCGGGGGAGGGCCTGGGCCCCCAAGCTCTCCGCCCCGGCTTCCAGTCCTGACAGGGTGGGGGGCTGTGCATCACCATCCTCCAGTTTTGCAAGCACAAGGAGCGGGGCCTTGGATTTAACTGGTTGCCCTCAGAGGAGAAGGGAAGTAACAGCTCAGCAGCCTCCGGCCATCAGGGAGCCCCTTTACTGGAAACTGACGCCTTTTGAGAGTGAGCAGCCACCTGGTGTCCAGGAGGGAGCTGTAGCCAGTACAGGGAGAACCAAAGACAAGGAACCAAGAAATCAAATAATGTCAAATTTTCGGAAGCTGACTGCTAGTGTGTTCTTAGCATGTCTTTTAACTTTTAACATGCATCTTTGAAAACACAGCATCGGCGCGCCCCGTACCATGCGGCCTAGTGCTCTCCCTGCAGTCTCTGAAGGTGAAGGTTAGATTTCTGGACACTTCACGAGCAGTCACTTCCACGCCAGGTGGCTCAGCCCCCGCGGACACCTCTGGACGGGGGGCTCATGAGGTCCTCCACCTGCAGGTCCCCCCTTAAGTTGTAGGGGTCCACAGCTTCCATGTAATCGCAGAGGTTTGCAACCAATGCCAGAATCAACATAAGAAGAACTTTCCCACTCCTAAAGATACCTGCATTCTAGGGGCTTCCCTGGGGGTACAGGGGTTAAGTCTCAGCACTATGAAGCTGCCCACAGCGCCTGAGCTCGATCCAGGCCAGGAAGCTACCCACATGGCGTGGCAGACCTCTCCTGTCTCCCCGCTGCTCCCCTCAGCAGTGTACTTCATCAGTCTGCCTGTTCTGTTCCCCGCTCTGGCTCTGATGACTCCTCTCACCCCGCACCTCTGGCCTGCACCCCAGTTCTTTATGCATAAATAAATGTTTCTTAAAAAAGGCTTGGTTTTCATCTAGAGAGAAAATATAAAAATAAATTTCATCACCCCATGGGAAGAAACTCAACACGAGCTACCTGTTGTTTGGACATTTTCAAAACCTACTTTTGTGCCATTATTTCTTTCTGTTCAGTTTTATGGCTAATTAGAACCATAGTCGGTTTTTTTGGTAAAAATCAATTAGGGCTCCTATGGTCACTTTCCACGGTGTCCTATCTCTGTCTTCTTAATAACCGCAGTATCTCCTTTTGTTCTCTTACATACCATTGTGGGGGGCACTGAAATGCCTCGTTTCAGAGTTACAGGACACCCATATAGCTAAGCCCACTCGAAAGATTTGCAGATTATAAGCATCCAGTTTTTCAGCTAGAGTGAGATGATTTTATTCTAATCGGAAGACATTGCTATTCACTTGGTAATTTATCTCCCAGATTGCTGAGGCCTCTCAACAGTGACGTGCTACCAGGGACGTGTGCACAACGACAGCCACGGAAACACCGAAGATCTGGCCCTTAGGAGACACGGAGTGTGTTTGGAAGTCATTGGTAAGTGGGTGCAATTAAAAGCTTTGGGAAAAAATGAAATATCTTCAGAGGAGAATAAAGCTAGAGGAAAGAGGAGTGAGGCCAGCAGCAGCGGCCCCAGGCACGCCGGGTGGGACCTTAGAGACAGACTGGAGAGTCACCGGGAAGACGCAGGCGGCACGCGGGGGACACACACAGCTGTGGTCATGAATGAGCCGGGACAGACCAGTTTTCACAGAGGAGGGAGAGGCCCTGAGCGAGGCTGCGCAGCCACACGGGGGGCGCTTTTCACCATGTTGAAAGCAGAGGCAGGAATGTTTGGGGGAAAGAAAATTCCAGACGGTCTGGGATGAAAGGCCGTCCAGGTAATCAGGGTAAGAAACAGGCGCGGCGGCAGGTCCCGGGGCACCAGGGGCTGGGAAGAGCTTCTCTCTCTTGTCTGCCTGGTGGCAGCCGGGCCCCACACGGGGCAACGGGCAGAGCCAGGAACGGGAGGCCGGGCGGCGTGGAAATCCTGGGAACACCAGTGCGTGGCCGCTGTGAGGGTCCAAGCAGACAGCGAGGACACGCGGCCACGGTCAGCCCCCAAGAAGTGCTGGACGGGCCTTGTTCAGTAAGCGCTGAACCCCGAAGCCACGGCCCTGAAGCTGCTTCCAACAGGGTGAAAAGAGCCCCCCGCGTTTGCCCCCATCTGTCTCCATGACACGTCCACCTGGCGCCACCACGCCCGCCTCGCCCTGGCACAAGTTCCCCTGCAGTCGCCCCCTGCCCCACAGGGGGTGCACGTGCCCGAGGGGCGACAGTCAGCCGTGTCAGGGCCAACCAGAGCGCACCTAATGGGGAGAAGGCGGCCTCCCCTCCCGCCCTGCGCCTCTCCGACGCGGGCCCATGTCCCTCTCCACCCTTCCTCTCCTCCCGACGGGACGGCGGCCCCGGCAGCGGCAGAATCTCCTCTCTGTGGCCAGCATGCGGGTCTCCTATCGCCCCCGCGGCAGCTCTCGTGTCTGAGGCGCCCATGTCTCTGTGTTGTGGAGCTGGCGGCGCATTGGGATGGGGCCGGCTGACACGACCTCATCACCATCCGGGAGGCGCATTTTAGTCCAGAGTCAACGAGCATCAGAGCACAGGGCGACGAAGCCGTGGCCGGCGGACTCGGCGGCCCAGCTGTCCCCCAGCCTCCCGAGCTCACCCACCTGCAGACCCTCCCTAACGCACTGGCCAGACGCACCTGCTGCCCCAGCCAACAACCACTACCCGCTTGCACCTCCTGCGCCGCACGGGGCCCTGGTAAGCAATTCTCTCAAAAGTTCCTCCCTCCCAGAGTCACGGGGAAGTTGAAGGAAGCCATGGACACTGTGTCTCCTCCAGAAGGCAGGGGCAAGCCCCCCCCCTCCAAATACAAAATCTTTCCTTTTTTTTAACTTGAGAAACAACCTTGTTGGAAATTGAAATTCTTTCTTGGACTGTGACGTAGGAGGAACATGCAGCAGTGACGACAACAAAAACAAGGGCTTCCCTAGTCATCCCCTGCCTGGAGAGCGCCCTGGCCCTGGGGCGGGCCGGATGCTGCGGCAGAGCGGGGGGCCAGAGCCAGGCTGGTCCGGACTCGCATGCCTCCTCACCGTGCTCCCCGCCGGGCTGGATGCCTGTGCCTCCCAGACCCCGAGTCCAGCTCGCCCGGGTGGATAAACCTGAACATGAGCTTCTGAGGATCTAAACCAAGTCTGCTGGAGAGGCGGAGCGGGCGCGAGAGGCCCACGGTCCCTGAGAGCCAGCGCTCCCCCTGGTACACTGACCTCATAGACCAGCTGCGCGGCACCCCCGGGCAGCAGCTCTTCTAAACGTCTCCTCTTCCTGCTCAAAAAATTACAGAATGAAAACTTCTTAGTACCTCATGGGGCAGTTGTCATCATCACGCGATAAGAAAAATAAAAACAGCGATCGGTGTGTTCCAAAGGCGAAGTCCCTCTGATGGCGGCAGTGTTTACCCTCCTCACTCTCCTACTACCCGCCCGCAGCGGTGCGCGCCTCTCTGTGCTCCGCAGCGGCGCTCGCATTCGGAGGCGAGGCCTCTCTCTGCCACATGACAGGCCATGGCGGCTGCAAGGGTTGAAGGCCGCGTGCCCCGGTGGCTGCAGTGACGCCGGCGCCGCTGTGATGAGAACATCGCACAAGGGACGGTGCGGGCAGCAGCAGGTGAGTCTATGATGGGACAGAGATAAACTGAGGCCGTGGTGATAAAAATCCACCGCAGTCAGAGAAAACACAGAAGTCTACCGAGCAGCGAAGGGAAGTGTAAGCAGGAGACAGGAAACAGCCTGATTGTTCTTTTATTGTGGTTCAATTGTGAGTGGCGTCTGGTGGTGAATAAACCCGACGCTAGCCTAGACAGGCTTCTACCCTTTGACAAGGAAATGTTGACTTGAGCAAATCATTAACAAGAGAAATAGTAACGGACGGCGGGATTAGCCAAGCATTTACACGATGTTCACACTAAGGACACAGCAGGAGTGAGCACAAGTCATGAAACGCTCACGTGTCTGAGACGGGCTGTGGTCACTACTGATGCCACATGTTCAGGCTAGTTTCCTTTCCCTGAGCTCTTTCCTGTTGTGCCCCTCAGAGGTCCCGTTATGTCTAAGGGTACATTTCCTCAGCCGGTTCTTCTCAAAAGATTAATCTTTCATCATGCATAAAATGAGAGACGTAAGTCTTGGAAAATGTCAGAGATGCCATTTTTGAAAGGAGACATTTAATTTTTGTTTCTGGTAGGATTCCTAAAATGCAGGACTCCGTTGATTATCAAAATATAAGTAAATCAGGGCCTCCCCGGTGGCACAGCGGTTGAGCGCTGGGTTGCGAAGCTGCCCGCAGCCTCTGCAGCGCCGGTTCGATCCCCGGCTGCTCCCCGGCCACCGGAGGAGGGTCCCACATGGCGCGCAGACCCCTCCTGCCGCCCGCTGCTCCCCTCAGCAGTGTCCTTCGGTCCTTCTGCCTGCTCTGCTCCCCGCTCTGGCTCTGGTGAATCCTCTCACCCTCCTGCACTTCTGCCTGTACCCAGTGCTTGTATAAATAAATAAATAAATAAATAAATAAATAAATATAAAAAAACAAAAACAAGAGAGGTAACACGGTTTCTCTTTGATGGCTGCCTAGCTTCATTAAAAAAAAATAATAAGTAAATCAGATGAAGACAGAAGACACCACAGTAATCACTATCAACACGTTTATCACAGGGCTCAGCCAACGTGACAATCACGGCTCCACACAAGGGCCCAGCGGGAGACCGCAGCCGGCACATGTTCTGAGACTCTCAGTTACGTCACACGACGTCTCCAGGGTCCTGTTCCGATTCCTGAGCCCCCGACCCTCGTGCCCTCCCTTCACGCCTTACGGCTGCCTCGCGCTTGATCCCGTGCGAGTCCTGAGGGTGGCGCGGGCCCTTCTCCCTCCCCGCGGGCAGGTACTGGGGGAGACCCGGGGCTCCGGAGGGTTCCAGCTTCCCACTGAGGAATGAGTCCATGCGGAATCATTGTCATTTTTTTATGCGAGACTGTGGGGTTGGGCATTTTATCGTAACCACTGTCTTCTCACAACGCATCAGTCTGAGACTCGCTACTTCCGAGGCATTATTTGACTAAAGCCCCGTGTAGCGAGCGGGGTTCACAGGACAGAATGCAAGCGTGAGGGTAACATCAGGTGTCTGCACAGACTGGACGGTCTTCAAGGAGGAGGAGAAAGTGAGGGGGCTTGAAACTCCCGGAAGCTCAGCACACAGCTGGGGCCGCAGAGCAGGTGGTGCAAACGCCGCTGACGGGGCAGAGCCGCACGGGGAGACCGAGGCCGCAGAGGGGTTTGGTTGTCTGGCACTTGACGGAGGGAAGGGGGTGGCGGGGGGCTAGGGCCGCCGTGGGGGTGTGGTGTGGTGGCAGGCATCGGGGAGCTGAGGCCCTGCTCCTGGGAATCGCACGCAGTGTTGTAACCCAGTGCAACCTCCCAAAGGAATGAATACAGAGAGACAGACGGACTCAGTCTGCTCCCCCCTTTAATTGTCTTGTTTGAAAACCTGGGTGCACTTGAGCCTTTGATGTCAGTGCACTTGTCCCCTGCAGTACAGAGACCCCTTCACACAGGAGACCCTCTGCACCCCGATGAGGATGCGGCTGGAGAAGCCGGAGAAGCGGGAGCTGCGGGCATTCGGCCCTGCCTGGTTCTTCACAGTGGGGTGCGGCTCCGAGTGTAAAGTGAGGCACCCGGGATATCCTCATGCCTGGACTTGCCTCTGGTTCTAATTGATGTCTTGATCCAGGGCCAGTTCGGATTATCCAAGTTCAGAGTTCACACTTTCCCCCATCAGCACACACAGCTCCCGCCCAGAGGCTGCAGCGAGGCAGGGCTTCAATAAATGCTGGCTAAAAGCAAGGATGAATAATTAACAAGTGACTACTTCAAGTCAACCTCTTCCAAGAACTTCTCTGCACCGCCCCACTCTGCCCCTTGGGATGTCTCTGCCCCACTTAATTCCCTGTCAGTAGAGAGGTTCCCGGACAGAGGTCCCCACACTGTCAGCAGCTCCGTCTCTGGATTTCATGGTAAAATTGAATTTTCACACATTCAATTCAAATGCAAAGACCCTGCTCCGTGCCCCTTGATTCTCGTGGCGGCCGGGGCAGCGGGCAGGCCGGGTTCTGGTGCTCTCAGCTGAGGCGTGGACAGCCGTTTCAGCGACCCCGGGCCTCACTGTGCTTCTGCTCAGTCCTGGGTGGTGCTGGGAGCTCCCGCCACGGGGCAACATAACTGCCACAGTCAAACAACAAGAAGCACTTGAGTCAGTGGCTCGTGATGTGAAATGATGCGTCAACACACATTGTTATTGCTGACAACCTAGACAGGCCTCTAACCGATGGTGAAAAACCTTCCTGGAAATAGATTATGGAGCAAAGGCAACTTGAAGGAGGAAGTACATGGAAACAGGAGATGTGGCTGCGGAAGGGAAGGCCCTCCCTGCAGAGAGTGGGGGGACCCAAGAGGGGGGAGCCAGCACAGAGGAGCCGTGAACAGACGGGCCAGGCCTGAGAGGTGCAGCCACAGGAGGCACTGGCCGTGCCACAACGCTTGGGACCATCTCCAGGAAGACGCCGTCCACAGAGGTGTAAGAATGGAAGAGGTGGCGAAACCAGAGTCAAGGAAACACTGGGTGACAATGCGCAGAAGGCCCCGCACCAGAGGAAGGAGGAGGGTGTGTGGTCTGCAGACAGGAGCCGCCCTGACTCTGATCAGACCCACAGAGGAGTCTGGAGCAGGGGGCAGCACCTGACTTCATGGGAGTGTCAGCCCCCACGGACTTTCTTTGGTCCACACACAGTTTTTTTGTTGTTGTTGTTTTGTTTTTTAGTTTTATTATTTCAATATTAAGACACTCCACTTAAAATTTTGAATTTCCAGCTTCTATTGAAAAAGGCGTTGGCACGGCACATGTAAGGGTGTGTGACTAAGGCAAAACTCCTGTCCCATTTTCTCCTTGGAATAGTCAGGTGTGTAAGTGATTTCCCACGCCACAGTCCCCACTCCTCCCTCCCTATCGCCCTGAGCACCCTGCGATGTGTGAGCCTCCACCGTGCTGTTGGCCGCTACACCAAGCTGGGTCCATTCCACTGGACGCCTTTTTATTTTAAGCCCTTCGATCAGTGTCGTAGAACTGGGGAAAGCTAAGTTACTGATGAGTTATGGGGAGGAGAGAGGATTATTGACGATTCTGGGGTCCTGATTAATGTGAGAAATGTGCCGCCATTAGCTGAGGTTGGTAGCAAACGCTGAGCAGCAGATATGGGGAACGAAACAGCTTGATTTAGCTGCTGTGGAATCTCTACAGATGCATCTCCCGGGCAGCTGGCGAGGCTGGCCTGCAGCTCAGGAGCGCAGGGAGGCGGGAGTATTAAGCTTTGTGACGGATGAGCTGCTCCTCGGGGAGTTCATAAAGCAAAGAGAGGCGAGCCCCGAGGCCGGGCGCCGGTGCTGAGTGGGACAAAGAGGTGTGGACAGAGCATGTTAGACAAGAGGCTGACCAAGCCGATGGCTCCACCCGCGAGCGGCTGGCTGGGGGCGCCGGTCCTTCTTCAGGCCTGTCCTGCTGCTGCTGCGCAAGGGGAGAGCCGTACGTTCAGCCCTTGTGTTCACCGAGGGAGACATTTTATTCTTTCTTTTCCTTTCTCCTGCCTATAAGGGAATCAATTTGCTTTAAATGGAGCCTCAATGATTTGGCCCCAGCTGGGCAAGCACAGAAAACGTTCCTCCTCGAACATGTCCCTCCGCAGGCCACGGTGCCATGTCGCGAAGGAGCCTCGGGGCCGGCGCCGGCGCGGGCGGGAGGGGACTCGCCTCGCGGGCAGCCGGGGCGCTGCCTGCTGCGCCTCCCGGACGCGGGGGGTCCCACGCGCGCACCCACCCCCGGCGCGGCCGTCGGGAGGCCCAGGACCCCGGCAGGCCGGCCCCGCCGCGCGGGTCCCCGGGCAGGACAGCGGCTCGGCCGCCGGCCCCGACGCGCTTCCACACTCGGCCGCGGCGCGCGCCCGGCCAGGGCTGCTTTCGCGCAAATCCGATTTAACGGGACAAACACCGCCTGCCCCAGGCTGTCCCGAAGAGGGGCCGGGCCCGTGCGCTTTCCAATGATTGAAAACACGGCGCGGTGTCCACGCCCGCACCCCTCACTCTCCGGCGAGAGCGCAGCACCCGCGCCGGCCTCGGCCGCGCACCCCGCTCAGGCGGCTCTCGGGGCGCCCGGGGCAGCGGGTGCCACCGCGGCTGGCGGCGTCCGGGGCCGTGCGGGGGCGGCCCCACTCTCGGGGTTCTCGGGGCGCTGCGGAGGGCTCCCCCGGAGCGCGGGGAGACTCAGCCCCAGCTCGGTGTGCGCGCAGGGACTCGCTGTGGCCTGGCCGGGCCCGCGTGGTACCAGCGACTCATGAGTGCGGGACGCCAGCCGGGGCTGTGCGAGGCCTCGTGAACATTGACCGCACGGCCTGCTTTACCCGGGGGTCATTTTTTCACTCTAACAACTGCAATATGAGTAATCAAGCGCTCCGTTTCTGTACTGAGCCTTGATTCCTTGCAAAGCGCAGTTCCCTGAACGCGAGGCGCAGGCCCCTGGCTCCAGGCTCTCTGCTCCGCTGCTGCCCTGAGCTCAGACAGCTGAGGCGGCCGCGCTAGCACAGGCCTGGCCCGGGTCTGCAGGCTCAGGCCTGAGCGAGTCAGGGGAGCCGCCAGCAGGAAGGGCCGGGACGTCTGGAGACACACCTGGGCTGGGTCTTCTCTACAGGTGGTGGGTGTGGTTCTCCCTGCGTGACTGTGCAAACACACAGGACACGCGTGCCCATCGCGCAGCCCACATGGGGCTGTAGTCACACATTTTTCTACAGTCACCCCGAGGACACTGAGCGCTGGAGAATCACTGTGACGATGACGTGCTCAGTGCCGGTTCGCCTCAGCACACGCGAGAAACAGTGGTGCGGGCGCATAGTGAAGGCCCTTCCTGCCTCCACAAACGTTTCACATAAAATTACCAAATTATTCTCAACATTAAAGCTGAAAAGATTGCTCAAATAACATCATTATTAGGGCGAAGCGACGGGTAGGTGCTCGAGTTCTGCTAGTCGCACCCAGAGACAACAGTCCGCGGTGTCACCAGAGGCGTCTCTGCCGCCGCGGCCACTGCCTGCTTATTGCACCGAGCTGGTCACGCGCTCCCGATCCTGAGCCCCAGGGTGGCACCTCCACGCGTGGTCATGCCGTCGGAATCAGCCAGAGGCCACGGCCCAGCGCCCACCCTCAAGCTCACGGTGGGTCCACGGCAGCGGCCGAGCTGCCTGTGCCTGTGTCCTGAGCGGGTGTGAGGGGGGGTCAGCTGCTGGCACTGCCTGCTCCCCGCGCTGCTCAGCCAGGCCCGAGCCTCGCCCATCCCCCCAGTCCCTGCCTCCCGCCTCAGGACTTGGCGTGTGTAATTCCAGCTTTCCCCTGCGCCCGAGGGACCCTCTCCCTCGGCTTCTAAACGCGCTTGTTCCGTCATCACCCCTTTCTGGATTTCCCGGCAGGTTACATTTTCACGTCCCGCGTGACCCAGGGCTGTGAAGGGAAGGCCTTCCAGTCCCAGGCGGCAGCAGCGTTTCCTTTCCAGCTCCCCGAGCTGTGATCAAAGGAGGTGTCCTGTGACCTTCTTGTTCACAGGATGCACTGTTTACTGTGTTGTCTCATGGAGCTCTTTCTTTCTTAAAATGGTGACCTGTACTCTCTTCTGTGTGTTTTCTGAATTTAAGGTGTTTGTGGACAAACATGTAAGTAACAGAATCACCTACAGTGCTCACTCTATTATGTAGGGACCTTGGGGTTGATGGGGGGATTCTTTTATTCTCTACATAATGGTCTCTTCTAGACTGTGGGATTGACAAACAATCCAAATTTTCACCTATATTAGAAAACAAAACATTTGATACATTATACATTCTTTATACATTAGTTGTATAAAGTAAAATACCTCAGATTTGAGAGCCACCGAGGTTCTGCTTTGACCACCCAACGGATGCATCCCTCGAAGCCCCAGAGGCCTTGGCAGTGGACACGAGGACATGCCTGAGGTCCAGTTAGGCTCTGCGCCCTGAGACTCTGGACAGACTGGCCTGCGGGAAGAAGTCTGTCGAGCCTTTTTCTGGACCACAACTTTCTCGTGTCTTTTCCTTGTAGTTCCTTTTGTTTTTGCTCCATGACAACAAATGCCGAAAGCCAAGTTTTTGGCTCTCAGCTGTCCAAAACCACTACGTCCCCCACCTCTTTCCTTTAATGACTCTGGGTTTTTCCTACTTTGCAGCTGCAGCTTTGCAAAATGTGTACACTACATTGTAACACGAAGCCGCCTTCCATTAGCCTTAACTCTGCCTTTAAATATTTAACACCCCTCAAATCATGTTTTCAGTTACTTCTTAGTAAGAATTTCCACCTGGTATTTTCTACAAGAGGTTCCTGCACCTCCATGCCTAGAATCCCTTCACTATTATCTAGCTCGGTCCTCCCGCGTGGAGGACCTTTGGTTGGCTATGACAGCATTGGGGGACACTCTTGAGTGGATGTCACTGTAACACTGTCACTTTGCAAGCAGTGAGAGTGACTGTCAAGAAATCGGAGGCCAGAATCCGGTATTCTCCTCTTAATATGGGTTGATTATTCCATCTGACTTGACATCTCTGAAGTTTCCCCGGAACTCTGGCTACAGCAACGCCACTAGAATATCTTTGCGCTGTTCGCTTTTTAGATTATTCTACGAAGTTTCTTGCATTTGTTGAAGATGATCAAGTCACTATTGTATGCATTTTGCCTACGGCTTCCTCTCTGCAGCAGACACCAAGAGATCCATGATGAATTCTCTGGGTATAATTTATTCATAATATTTATTGATCATGCTTATCTTTCAGTTGTTGTTGGCATGTTCTGAACCCCCCTTTCTTCATCATCGAGCTGTTCCCTGCGGTGTTGTCTCGCTTGCTTGGCTTTCCACGAGGCTTCCTTCGCCACCAGGCTTATTCCTCGCACTTCTTGCTGAGCTCCGCCAGCTCACGACGCAGTCTCCTTTCTGCACACCTTCCCGAAGCTTTGCACTGCAGAGCTGTCTCTTATTTTGTGAAAATGATTGCTTCATTAAATTTTTATTCCCTTAATTCATAGCAATATATCTGACACTGACCGGCATCTGCTTTCCGGCAAGGAGTCCCTGCTCCATGCTCTCCATTACCAGGTGCTTTTCTGATTTCTTTTCCCTCCTGTGTCGTCTGTCCTCTGGGGTGGCCAGGGCTAGCGCTTTCCATTTCTTTCCTAGTATTTCTTGAATGAGCTGTTTATCACCACAGCTATGGGTAAGGGAAGAGGGCAGGCTTGGGTCTGGCTACAGGGATCCGATTTCCCCTCGGATTCTGCTCTACGTGAGATATTTAACCTTTACTTCTCCCCAAGGCTGGAGAGAGAACAGCTGATCTGCTCACAACACAGAGCACCCCCCTCTCGTCCCCTTGGCACTTCTGCCCCTCTGGGCACCCCCACTTTTGAGAAAGGCATTGGCTGGGTTTCTGCGGGTTTGTTCCCAGGAACCAGGGCTGCCCACACCCGCCTGCTCCGCCCTGTCTCCTTAGCTCCCCTGCCCCCAGGCAGGGAGACTAGCCTGCCTGAAGCCACGGTCACTCTCCCCACTGCCTCCAGTTAATCTGGGGGAAGAAAACACAGACATGCTTTTGTTTATCCTTCATTAGAAACACAAAGCTCTTCTCTGTACTTTTCCATATTCTAGAAAGTTCCACAGAGACATGTCAGTAGCTTATAATAACACAAATAAAATAAATAGCCTGAGGTTTGAAGCGGGCGAGAGCCAGTGCCTCCCTGGCGGAGCAGCTATCAGTCTTATGTGCCAGATTTTAAGGTTTTGCTTTATGCCTGATATTTTTATATTTGTTAACAGTTTTGATCAATGAAGACTGCACCTAAAACACTCGAGGACAGTGTTTTAAATAGAAGGATACGTGCATTACACCAAGACAGTTATTAAATACTAGATGACATTCACATCCATTTCTCATGGTTCTGGGACTGGGGATGCGGGGTCAAGGCCGGCCGATCTGGTGTGTGGTGAGAGCCCAGCCCTGGCCTCCCTGGCCCCTCGTGATCACGAGCAGAGAGCCAGCCAGGGACCTCCGCCTGACCTGCGCCCGGTGCCTGAGACTGCCGCCCTCCGCTCTGCCCCTCGAGGGAGGTACATATCCAGTTGCCACAGAGAAGGCAAGGGTGGGTGCGGGGAACGGACAAGGGTTCCGGGGTTATTTGTGGGGCGACAGGTGAGTCAGCGAGGCGCGGGGGAACGTTCTGAACTTGTCCTGTAGGATGTTGCCTCCGGCGTAACTAGCACTCCTCTGTCAACACCCACAGAAAGTTACAGAACGAGGGGCCGACCTTAAGCAAGTGTAAATGTCCTTGTCTTCCGTGGCAGGTGTGGGTTGGCAGCTCTGGTGAGTGCCGGTGCGGAGCTCCGCGCGGGGCCGCGAGCGGCGGGTCAGCCCAGACAGCACTGCAGCTGGACAGAGACACCAGGGAGGGAGAGCGCATGTATGGGTGAGCCCTCTGTGCCCACCAGGCCTGTCTGGTGCTGCCAGCTGAGTGGGTGCAGAAAGGCCCACGTCACAGGCTCAGCACCCACCTCACCTTCCACCGCTATTCTCCGGCAAATGCACCCAACCCCCAGGAAAGGCCAGCGATGCTAGAGCTGAGACAGGGACGTCCAGGAGCCTCCAGGTGCCGGGACTCAGTGTCCGCACTCACCCACACTCATGCACACTCTTATACACGCACACATGCTCTCACATCCACACACACACTCGCACATTTTATAGCTCAATTCCAGTTGTGTCAACAAAGTGATATAAGATTCCATCCCCCATAGAAGATAAATGTCCATATGCCCGCAGCTACTATGAAATGCACTTTCACAGAGAATAGAAAGAAAAGTCTCCCATGGAGAATTCCAGAGTTCACGTGGTTACTCCACCATCAAAGACTCAGAACATGGCCCCTCCCCATTCAGAGCGGACTGTGCTTAGTGACCTCTCCAAGAGGAGAGCGCCAGAAGGGTGGAGGGTGCAAAGACTGGAGCAAGCCAACAGCCCTGCCTCAGCCAGGTGACACAGGTAGTGCAGGTGACACAGGTAGTGCAGGTGACACAGGTGGTGCAGGTGACACAGGTGGTGCAGGTGGTGCAGGTGACGCAGGTGGTGCAGGTGATGCAGGTGGCGCAGTGGCCCAGGTGGTGCAGGTGGCTCAGGGGGTGCAGATGGTACAGATGTCTGTTTGCTTATTTCTATAAATCTTATTGCTCTGCATCCAGTAATGCCTTCGAAAGAAAACCATAAAGGGGATGAGTTTGAACTCCGAACCTGCCACTACCCAGTTAGGGGATCTCCGCCAGCAGCCCTGGCATCTGCTATGGGTCTGCAGGGACGTGACAAGGGTGGGGAACGGGCACGCGCGTCTGGGTCAGTGGTTGTTTCTGCAGAGCCCTGAGAACGCGCCTGTGGTTGGTGACCAAGTGTAACCTTATTCCCGAGGGCCCACCGAGGCCCACACTAACCCCCTGGCCGCCAGCGTGCTGGTCAGGTTTTCTCCATGTTAGAGGTGAGCATTGAGGCTTCCTGCTGCCTCCCGCATCCTCTGCGTGGCCCTAACTGTGGCCCGGCCTCAGTGGCCCTAACTGTGGATCCAGCGCCCAGTGAGCCCATGCACAGGGATTAAGAAAACTGCTGTTTTGCGTCCTTCCTCCCAATGTCACGCCTCGCTCGCGCCATTATCCCAAGTCCGCTCCCCCAGCTCCCGCCGCGCGCAGCACACCTCACCAGGCACATTTCTGAAGGCTTCTACATTTTCTGCGGCTGCAACAGCCGGCTGTGCCGAGGGTCACTTTCTTCTTCTCCCAGGCCCAGCAGCGTCCCCTTCCTGGCCCTGCGCAGCCAGGTGAGGCCACTGGCAGGTGTCGAGGGCACTGGGTGCCCAGGAGTGGGCTGGGGCCAGCCCTGGATAGGGAACTGTTGATAATTCCTCGTCATCTTTAACACGTCTGCTGTCAGCATTTCCAGTTACAATAATCAATAGTTTTCACCAAGTTGTCAGAAGAGGGGGTTTTCTCCATGTTTCTGAAGCCAGTTTACCGAGTGCATATTTAGGGGCCTTGATCATCCTGTCACATCAAGACATACTTGTCTAGATCAAGGTCACATATGCATTCTCCTGTGTTTTCTTCTAGAACTTTCATAGTGTCAAGCTTTACACGCAGATGGTAGTCCATCTGTCCATTTTAGATAGATGCTCCGCTTGAGTGCGCCTTTTGCTTCTGTGGGAAGAGGCTGCTGCCCACACCCTGCAGAGGCTGCTGGACACTATGTGAGGGGCCTCTTCTCCCCATAGTGTCTTTGCATCTTCTGCATAAGCCTGTTGTCCATTTTTATCCTGGGCTATTCCGACACACGTTCTCTGACACAACTGAGCTATTTTGCATTTCTTTGCATGAACACCACACTGATTTGACAAGCACGGCTCCCTGTTGGTCTCAGAATCAGTCGGTGGCCGTTCTCCTTTCTTCTTTCTCAAAGATGTTTTGGGTATTCCAGGCCCTTTGCATTTCCAAGTGAATTTTAGAATCAGGTTGTCAATTTTTACAAATCATACTACAATATTACTTGGGATTACATTAAATTCATAGGTCAAATTGGGGAAAATTGATTTCTTAACTATGGTCTTCTCAATCATGAACACTGTGCGTCTTTCCATTTATTGGGGTTTTCTTTGATTTTTCTTAGCGTTGTTTGGTTGTTTGCAGCTTACAAGACTTTGAAATATTTTAATTCCTAATACTTTATCTCAAAGTATTTCATGCTTTTGATGATATAATAAATTATGTTGCCTTTAAATTTCCATCTCTGATTGTAATTGCTAGCCCTTGAAGCTTGTAATCATGTTTTATGAAAAGTTGATTGATGTGCTCTGCCTTCAGACTTCAGTCTTGCTGGAATCGGGGACCTGGTTTCTCCCTCTGATCCCTCTGCTTAAATGCTCCAATCAACTGAGCGAGTGATTGATTTGATCTTTATTTGCACAAGGATTTTTAGGACTGGCATCTGGAACAACCAGCACTTTGCTTTGCTTAGTCCTGGTTTATATGCTAGGAAAGGGGCCCTGCCCAGCCCAGCTGCTTCCGTCCACCACCACCTGGCACAGCTAACGCCACTCTCCACACAAAGCAGGTCTCCAGGACTCTAGCTACCACAAAGCTTGGAGAAGCAAACTGCTTAAAATATATGTAACTTTCATGTCTTCACTTACATTAAAATATGCGGTCAGGCTATTTGCACAGACACGGAAGACCAGCTTCTCAGAATCAATTATGAAGTCAGATGAGCCCAGGGTATCTTTTAGTGCGGAAACAGAAAGAATTGTCCGAGAAAGGACAGAAGCCTTCTGCCGGGGAATTTGGAAACAGCTCTGATGGCTGAAACTGGAGCAATTTTAGCAACCTATTGAATAACAAAAATACTGCAGTGTTAGCCACAGATTAAGTAGTCACGCTTCCATGCTGATATAAGTAAATAATTTTTAAAAGTCATGGAATATTTTTTCAAAATGCAGGAAAACATAAAACGATACTGACGCCACACAGTTCTGCAAGGTAAGGGCTGCTAATTTTGTTGGGTGAAAGTTTGCAGAGAAACAAAACCATGTCCTTACAGAACCGAAAGCACTCTCTCTGGATATTTATTAATTAAAAAAGGAAAAGTAATAATTCTGTGAGCCAGAAACCCAGCAATATCACTGTGGTCAAGAGAACAACTTTATTCCCAAAAATAAAACCCGACCACAGCACACACACTGGGATGAGGCTCCCGGGAGGGAATCCCTGGGCCGGATCCTCAGAACCCCTCACCTTCGTCAAATCAGCAGGAAACCTCAGGCAAGCCCAGGGAAAGGCACTTTCCACAGCATCCGTCGCCAGCACTCTTATGAAGCCCAAGGTCATGAACGTCCAACCCCCAAGCCTGGCCCTGCCCCAATCAAAATTTTAAAGAGGTGGAAAGACTGCTGGGGGCTGGAAAACTAAAGCAGCGTGGACGGAGCTGGAGCGGCTGGCGCTGAGCGAAATGAGCCGGAAGGAGAAAGACAAAACACCGATGGGGTCTCCTGTCTGTGGGACAGAGAGAAAAAGACAAAGGAACAGACACGCCCAAGCCAGCAGCGACCCTGGAAGTCGGACTGCAGAACTGAGGCGGCGGGAGGCGGGGGACAGCAAAGTGAGGGTTCAAAGGGCGGGTGCTTGGCGGGGGGTGTGGTGTGGTGGCAACACCTGAAGGGGGGGGGCTGTATCTCTAAATCACCCGCAGTGTTGGAACTAAATCTACGTTAGCTCAAAAACAAATAAAAAAGAAGAAACATCACAATGACTCTCTTGTGGATCCAACACTAGGTCCTGGAGCAGAAAGGCCATGGGGGAGATCTGGCGAAACGGAAATAATCCGCACCAATAATCGCTTGATTTTTGATCACTGATGTCTGTTTGTCAATTTTTAACACTAATAAAAACTAGATGAAAAACATTAGTTTTGATGATTTTCTATAAATCTAAGATAATTTCAAAATAAGTGGTAAAAAAGAGTTAATGAGAAATATAAGGTCAAAATCCATTTCAGTTTTTGTTCACTCCTCTAATAAGGAAGTTTTTTTTTTTTTTTATCTCAGTTCTCAGAAAATTGATTTCCATTTAGTTCATTCTTACTTAATCTACATTTTTCAACGAAGCATCTGCATTAAAAATCTCTCTGCAAATCTGGCTTGCATTCCCAACATGGAAGCGGATAGCGGGCCCTTCTCACGCTCACAGTCGAATGGGGTTTTCAACTCACAGCCCACACCCACATGAGCCTCTTCCTTGTCATCATGGAAACCCACACACCCGTATCTGCCCTGCTGCGGGAGCATCCCGCACAGTTGCTAATGGAGTTGGGACCCAGCTGGTGGGCGGCGGCGGGCAGAGGTGGGGCTGGGACGGCAGCATGGGCTGCTCTCCACACCGGCCAGGCGGGCCCGGGCCTGCCCTGGCTCTGTGCGCGTCTGGGAAGCCCGTGGCTGGCTGTTCCGTCAGCCAAGCTACTTCTCTCTGCAGTGAGAATTTTTCAATGCCATGGAGAATGTCAATGCAACCAGACAATGCCCCAAATAAGCAATGATTTCACTGGGTTTTATAGGTCCCTTGATAGCCAAAAGCAATTACAGAGAAGTTGGGAGAAGCCCCTGGGGGTCCGAGGGCCGAGCCTGCCTGCGCCTGCTTCTGTGTTGGCGAATACAAGCACATTCTTCAGAGTTGAAGCTGCAGAATTTTATGTCTCCATGCTGAAGTCGCGTAGAAAGAGATAACACGCGTCTCAGGGCATTTAGGCAACAGGCAGCTGGGAGGAAAACAGGAGAGCGGTGCCAAGCGCTGACCCCACGGGCAGCGTGGACTCTGGCGAAGGCGGCGAAGAGGAGCTCACTCTCGGGGGTCGCGCACGCTCGCTTCGCTCTCACAGTTAAAAAAGTGAGCTAGTGAATAAAGATCACCAGCGTGCCTTCCGCTTGCCAGTCTCAGCGTCCCTGGGGCTGGCGCCAGCTGCAGCAGGAGCACCTCCCAGCGCGCCGCTTCCCTGCGTGTCTGCCGGCCCGGCAGCTCCGGCCCCCCCAAGCTCTGTGGCCTCTCAGGGCGTGTCTCTGCATCTCCCCCCATCACAGCCCCATCTCCCCGTCTCCTCCACGCCCACACCGCCCCTCTCTCGTCACCGCCACGCAGCTTTCTGGGCTGTGGTCTCCTGTGGGTTCACGCATCTTCCATCTAGAAGACTCTGCGGCAGGCCCGGCTCTCATTCTACACGCATGTTAGCAGCATCCCCCATCACACCTCCCTCTCCCGCCTGACCCCCATCCCACTGGAAACCGACCCTCCTCTTCAGTTATCACATAACCACATGCTCCAGGCTGGGGCCGAGCCCACTCATCTCTCTCCTGCCAGCTCCTCGTGGCTACGGCTTGAGCTACCATCTAGAGGCAAAAGACTCGCAGAGCAACTAACCACCTGTGAACTCGTGCGCTGCATCCCGCGTGCTGGCTGCGTGCTGTGCCCTGGGGTCCGAGATGGGTTCCGATGAGCACCAGCACCTACATCCTCACCTCTGAGTCCAGACTCAGAGCCCATCTATCTCCTCCTGGGTAGCTTAAGGTGTCCCACATTCTACCTGGCAAGGCCTCTCGCACTTCAGTCCATCCCCCACCAATGCATCAGTAGCAAACCCCACGGCTTCTTCCCCATGTTACCCGGCAGTATCCAGCTTGTATCCCAGGATAGATTGGTGCCATGTCCACAAGGCCCCGCCCTGGTCTGTGCGGTCCTGCCCATCCTTCCTCTGCCCAAGCGCTCCCACGTCTGTCCATAGCATCCGCCAGGGACCCCTCGCCTCTGCTGTAGAGCCGCTGGGTGAGTGAGGTCCTCTCCCCAGCACAAAGGTCTTAGCTTAACCATGAAGCCCTTACGGCACCTTAACTCCCAGCCCAGGCCAGGCTCGCTGTGTTATACACCGAATGTCACCCACTGAGCACACCTCTGGTTTTGCAACTTTTGGAAAGTTTTGATGCTGTGATCAGCAGCTATTTCTGCTCAGGATACCTCAGTTTGATGAGGATAAGCATGGTGATCCCTTACCCCTTCACACCAGCATGTGGGAGCAGGCCTGGGGCTACCACATGGGGGGACAATAAGCGTCCTGCTTGAGGAAAGGTGAGGTGTGAGTTTAAACGAGGTGATTTTGAGTTTGGAATTATTCAGATACTAAAATTCACCCTTTTCTTTCAAAATGCCTCTGAATCTTGCCTTTGGTAATGTCAAAATAAGCCACCGACATCAATGGTCTTGGTCGTGTGACTCTAAGATCTAAAAAGTTGGACCCGTTAGATTGACTGCCAAGTGCCTGCGGTGTTGATGACGAAAACCTCTCTCAGGAGCTTGTGTGAATCGGCCCGTGGGACAAACACGGGGTCACCACACATGTGGACCCTCAAGTGTGTCCTCAGCCTCACCCCAACTTGTGAAAGCCCAGGAGACCAGCTGTGGCAACCCCAAACAGCACAAGCAAGGAAATGGAGAAATCAAACATTGTCGAGCAAAGTTCTCATGTTACTCATCATGACAGGAAAGTGTGAGAATATCACAAGGGAAATACCACATATTTTGTAGTTTGCAGAAAATAATTATTTGGAAAAACAGCTATATTTCAAAGCATTTAAAAAAATTGTAATTAATACGAAAGCAATTAGGGATCTGCAGGTTGACTATATATTCACCGAAATGCCATATTTGTGGCAGGAAATGTGTGGTCTTCTCTCTACTGGTCTGCGTGAGTCACACCAGCTCTCTTCCACAGAGCCCACCCTCAAGCCCTCTCCACTGATGATCACTGCACAGTAAGGCTGATATAAATGAACGCCATTCACGAGTAAGAGAACTGTAAAAGCTCTGCTACTTTCACTAAAACTAAGATCTTAATTTTACACGTAGAAGCTCAAAACAAAAAGAGGCCTTTAGTCCATTATGACAGAAAATAGCTAATATTTTGGCTCAGAAATTCAGCAAAGACGGAAGTTCCACTTAATTGATTGTGAGATGCCTGATGGTCTAACGAAGACCGCGCTGTCCTTATTTCGAGAGTTCCGCTATCTAATAAGGTTGTGATGTATTTTACAAAGCATTGTTTTTCAGAAATTAGAGGAATTAACACATTGATACACAGCAAATAGAGAAACCGGTAAACAGATACATAGGTATAGTGAAGCCTAAACGGGGAAGTAATACCAAAACAAAGAAATACCTTCAAGAGGGATATGTTGTTCTCTATAAATCAAAGTCAATAACATTTCTAGAAATGGATGCTTTGAGTTCCCACCACATATTATCACACTGACTGATGGCCACTCACCGCATGAAGAGGGGGCTTACGAAGCTGGCACCTCTGGAGATCTGTAAGAGAAGAGAAGGGTTGAGATGAGAGAGGCGGGGTCTGCAGTTCACCCCACTATGGAGTCAGCACATGAGTCCCCTGTTACTCTGACAGGTGAAGGCATCAGAGTGGACTGTCCACTCTCAGTTGGACCCCAGGTACGGAGGAGGTCCTCAGTGTCTTCTCGTAGGAACCGGAATGTCCAGTCCCAGCCGTTCCTATCAAGCTGAGAAAGCGATGCTGCAAGAATATCTCAGTAACTACCATGAACACAGTTTGGGGAATGACTTGTCCACACACAGTTTGGGGAATGACTTGCCCTGTAACATTCTCGTTCCTATTTTAATTATATATTGAAAAATGTCAAGGGTTCTCCAGTGTTTATTCCTTCATTTGACCACTAATTAATTCATCATAATTGCGCTGATCCCCTACTATATGGAAGGCTTTATATTTACAGCTGTGTGAAACATTTTTGCAAAAAAACAAAGTTAGAAAACCATGCACTTTTAATACACTGGAAAATTCTGATTCCCATCAACATAATGCTGGGGAGCTGGATGTGATTTGGACAAATGAAGATATAAGATAGAGAAATACCAGTTACCTATTTTCGAATCTATTTTTCTCAATGTACCAGAGTAGAGGGTGAGGTTTGTGAACAGAGATGAGAGGATCTGAAGTTCTTGACCTTGACTGGAATATCAGGGTATTTCTTGGCCGTTGTAGCGCTCGGCAGTGAACACGCCTTTCCCTCGCCCTTCCTAATCAGTAAAGACCCAGAGTAAGCAGAGGGCTTGCTCCTCAGGGAGCCAGGAGACAGCCACGTGGGCCCCGGCGCCCACCGCTCACGTCCACGCTGTGCCGAGGCAGAGACCAAGGACGCAGACAATCGCCCTCCCTCAGTCCAGCCAGGGCCCCAGCGTGGGCAGCCAAGCTCGCCTTCTGCGGCCAGCTGAGTGTCAGGAGAGCGGGGTCTGCTCCTCTCTGGAGCGCCAGCCCCGGCGACACGCAGCACAGCCTTCTCCACAGCACCCTGGCCGGGTTCCTGTGACCCTCCCCCTGGGGTTGCCTCTCCAAGCCGCCTCCCTCCGCCCATAGAATCCGAATACAATTTGCTGCACACTACACCGTCCCACGTCGTGCTTAAGCAAAGCCAGGATTTCAGGAGCCCTGCCTCTCCCGCGTCCACGCCTCCTGCTGGCCTGTCGGCCTCCGTGTGCTGAGAAAAAAATCCTAGTGGAGACGCCGGCCTGGTGGTTTCACCCCTCACTTCTCAGGCCTGAGGCCACTTTCCTCATTTCTCAGATCCAGGGAACCTGCCCCAGGGCCCAAGAGTGCAAGAGACGGGGCCTTGTTCGCATTAAGGAGAAACAGCAAAAGGCCTGAACCACTTAGAGCTCAATTTTTATTGCTAATGAACCAGTATAGACCCTCCAAGATGCCCCTCCCTGCATTACCGGGAGGGAGATGAGTAAATCAAAAATAAAGACTATTTAAATAGTTAAGCTGGTCCGAGACTTCTGAATTTATTTTAAGGGCTAAAAGCATACGCATCTATGACCCCTGACGCGAAATGTTCCTTCTCATACATAGAACAATTTTGCATGTGTTTTTTCCCCCCAGATTTCTCCACTTAACCACAAGCCAGGCCTCTCGGAGCCGGACTGGAGCCGAATGGATTGATTGCGCCCGATGCTGTGGAAACAAAGAGAATCACTCACACCTGTAAGCTGAATTCCGCGTTGGCATGAAGAAACCCCGCTGGCCACGGCAGCACAGGCGAGCCTCCTTCCTCATGGCCTGCGCTGCCCTCGGGTGCGCGTGCTCACCGGCTGGCCAGGCTGATGGCCGAGGGCGCGGCTCGGGGCCCGCCGCCTGAGGACCCGCACGCCGCTGCTCGGACCAGCGCTGGCCGGGCTCTGAGACTTTGCCTTTAAGAACTATCAGGAAAACCTGTCAGAGGCATCTCCACATGCAAAATACAAGCCATCCTCCAGCAGGGCCAGTGCTGCCTCCCTCCCCTTCCTGAACCTTGCGCATCTGTAATGATGGAAACGGATTTATGATCAAAACTTGGGGGTCTACACCGGTGACTTTCCATGACTGACCTGGCGTCTCAGACACTGGATTTCTGACAGCACCGCACGACTGGAGGCCTCACAAGCGCAGCGGCTCTGAGGCATCTGTGAGCCACTGTGCATCTCCTCCACAGACATGTGTCCGGTGCCCGCTGGGTGTGCATCCCTGCGTCCTCATCTGTGTCTGTTTCCAGTGGGGAGATTTTTGGAGAGTCTTCACACAGTGCTGGGGTCTGCTGGCACCACCACCCAAAGCAGCCCCGGGGGAGGGGAGCGGAGGCAGCCTCAGGCACTCCCACCACCTGCACGCTGACCTGCCGTACAGAAGCAGACAGTGAGGTACCTGCAGGTGCAGCTCCTGAGGCAGCACAGCCTCACTTCACAGCTCAGGCCCTGCTCACAAGTCAGAGTTTGAGGAGAACCAAATTAACTCATACATAGGAGAGAGCCTGGCACGCGGTCAGCACTCACCTCAAGTCAACTCTGACATGGAGGGGCTCAAAGGATTTTTTTTAAGTAATAGAACAAATCAAGTGTCTGTTCTTAATTACTTTCTTGCCAAACCTTAACATCCAGCCCCTCCTCACTCTGGCGTGTTCCCCCACTCCTGGTTGTGAGCCCCCTCTGGGGTCCCCCCACCTGGCATGCGTCTGCTTTGTTCACGGCACCCTGGTAACCACGCGGGTGAGTCACACGCTTCTCTGCTCGTACTCCAGCCACCCCATCCCCCCCAGAGCTCCTCCTTCCAGAGCAACCACCGCCTCCCGCCCCCTTTCTACCTGAGCAACTCGGAGTTTAACGAGGCTGACAATTAGCCGAACTCGTCTTGTTCCAAGCTGACTCCCGCAGCAAGGGAGAAAAACCCGAGCAGACACATGGGATAGGGTGAAATCGAGACTCCCACTTTATTTTAATCTCACTTTGGCATTTAGGCTAATGTTTTCCATTTCACTTGCTTCTCTAACTTAAATCAAGGTTAAAGACAATTTCTGTTTCACTTAGTTTCACGAATAGAACTTTGAAGACCTGGGTATGAGGCTGATTTTTCTCTGTAGTCGAGCAACTTTAGAGTTAGTGAATATTAAACAGAATCTCAGCAACACAGAGCGAGAAGCTCAGAAACTAGCCCATCGAGCCCCTCATTTCAGAGGGGAGGAGGTGACATTCTCCGGAGAGGGCCCTAAGGGCTACGTGGAAAAGTCTGTGGCCCGAGGAGCGACCTCTGCTTCTCCCAGGCCTGTCCACGCCTCACCGCACACCCCACTCGGGCTGCACAACACACCGGCCAGAGCTCTGCCCGCCGTCCACCCACGCAGGCTGGAGTGGCCGGGGCACTGCCAGAGCCGGTGGCGGAAAGAGAACTGTAGCTCTTTTTGATCTATTTGCCTTTTTATTCATATTTTATGAGCACGGTAACCCGCTCACTCATAAAGTGCCTGCACATAATGTGGCTATACATCAACATTTTAAAATGTGCTCTAAAAGAGCACATGCACACATAACTACATATTTTCTTTTAAAATTGAGGCACAATACACCGGATCCACAGAGCACCGAAATTAAAAATGATGTTACGGAGCACAGCTCAGGTTTCCTCCTAATCTCAGCGGCCTCACTGATAAAGCAAAGGAGATATGAGTGATGTCTCCGCCGGGAGCCCGGCTGTGGGGAGCGCACAGACACCTGCAGGCGGAGCCGAGGGGAGTCCAGGCCAGGCTGCCACCCCCACCTGACGCCTCTGCTCACAAAGCAATCTCCAGCCTGGGACTCCTGGTGGCCAGGAGATATTTTTCACATTTTCAGTCTAATTTCAGGCTTGCCAATGCCAATTTTAAAAAGAAAAATAGTCCTAAGTAATGGAATAATATTAAGATTTTTCTGGCAAAGTCTGAAATCAAAAGACATTTTAAAAAGAGGAGTAAACCACCCCTCGTCCTGCCGGCGCTGCAGCCAGGGCCGCGGTCGCCGGGGCCTGCGCTTGGTTTCCTCAGAGTAACAGGCCCGGGGTCGGGGCCGGGCCGCGAGGAAGAACCGCGGCGGATCTTCGCTTCAGAAAGTCGTCATTTGTCAAACACTAACCCCAGCGGAGACTCGGCTTCACATCAAGCTTTCGCGGATTATTGCTCAGAGACAAAACCACAAGCAGGCGCCGCGGGCCTCGCGAGCAGGTGGCCGCTGCCCGCTCCCCCGTCCACGCGGCGCCCGGGTCGGGCCAGCGGCCGAGCCCGCGCAGGTTCTCCCCGAGTCCCGCGGCCCCCGTGGGCAGCGGCGGCGCCGGGCTGTCTGGACCTGCCTCTCCAGGCGTTTCCAGAACTGACCCTGGGCCCGACTCGCCCTCCCGGGCCGCGGGCACCGCCCCTGGCCGCGCCCCGCCCGCCGCGCCGAGGCCCAGCCCAGGAGAACCGCGAGCGCCGGGCCAGGGAACAGCAACCGCCGGCCCGGTCCAGTCGCGCAGCCCTTGGCGGCCCCTGCGCCCGTGGCCCCAAGACACGCGCACCCGGAGCCCCCGGCCGCCTGCCCACTCCGTGTGCGCGGCCCGCGCAGCCCCGAGGGACGCGCCGCAGGGCCCGGCTCCCGCCCGGGGCCGCCTCTTGGGGGAGGCTGGGCGCGCAGGGGCCCGCGGGCCTCCACGCCCGCCCCCGCGCCCGCGCCCATCCCGCGCCCGTCCCGCGCCCATGCCCGCGCCCATGCCCGCGCCCGTCCCCGCGCCCGTCCCCGCGCCCATGCCCGCGCCCGTCCCCGTGCCCGTCCCCGCGCCCGTGCCCGCGCCCATGCCCGCGCCCGTGCCCATGCCCGCGCCAGTGCCCACGCCCATCCCTGCGCCCATGCCCGCACCCGTGCCCGCGCCCATCCCATCCCAGCGCCCATACCCGCGCCTATGCCCGCGCCCGTCTCTGCGCCCATGCCCGCGCCCATGCCCGCCCCGGGGGCGTGGGGCCGGGCGGCCGCGCCCTCCCAGAGCGTCAGGCTCGGTGGTCCCTGCGCTTCGCATGGTCCTGAGCTCCTGGCGCAGAGTTTTCCATCGGAAACCGACTGTTCCGTAAGTCAGCGCGGGAGCGAGCAGCCGCGTAGCAGCCCGGCCGCCTCCGCTGCCTCCGTGGCTGAGCCTGAGGCCCGGCAGCTCCTCGCCCAGCAGCGGGCGGGATCCGCGGAGCTGCCCGCAGGAGACAGAGAGAGCGCATCCGCTGACGAGTCCACGGAAACAACAGACGGACAAGCCAAGGCGAGCCGGACAAGCAAGGTCCTTAAGATAATTTAGAGAATAAAAATAGAAGTGAAAGTTTGTCCCAAGATGCTTGTTTTTAAAATTGAAAATCAGTAAAATAATCAAACCTGTAACACAGCTTCATAATCTAAATTCTAAGAAGCAATTTTCTGATAATGTTTCTCAGAATTCCTCGTGCCACGCGACTGACATGTACATTTAATTGATGGTGTTTTATTCCCCTCCGCCGTTTGCTACCTGAATGGCCTTCCTTGAAACCGATGGCGTCTAATGAAAACACAACCAAAGTTAAGGGGGAAAATGCACGACAAAATTAAGTATGATACAGAGAAGCAATTACAGCCCTTTTAGGCAGTAGATTAATTTCAAGATAGAAGGTCACCCGGCGACATACACAACTGCGAGGTGACGGCACAACCGGTTCTGTGGGGAAGGAGAGAGGCCGAGGGACAGAGACCGAGGGGAAGGCCGCCCCGGCCCAGGCGGCCCTCGGCACCCAGCGGCTCAGGGGAGGCTGCCTCCTGTGCCCGCACAGTCCTTGCGCTGTGCGCCCCGGCATCTGTGCCCCCCGCTGCTCTGATGAGCAGCTGGGTGATGCACCCTCGTGAGCGTGGGTGTGACATCCCGTGACGGCACAGACACGGTACAGCCCTGACGGGCACAGACGGCTCCAAAGGCAGGGTCACTGGAGAAGGTGCACTTCTGGGCTCCTCCTCCCGCCAGATTCCAGGGGCGTCCTGGAGGGCCTGGGGCGCTCTGATAGATGTTCAGCACGTGTTCTGTCCTACACACAACTTCCCAGGGGATGCCGTCTGGTGTGGGGGAAGAGAACAGAACTGAGCTCGCAGATGACGGGTGTTCACAGAGCGACCACGAAGTAAGTAACTCTACAGAATCATCTCAAGCCGACCTTCCTTGCAAACCAGCTCTGGCCCCCCACGCGCAGGGCACCCCACAGTGCCTCAAAAAAGTCAGGCAAGTCCTGGTTCACAGCAGGGGCATCTGGGCAGTGATTCTTTATTTCTCAACTGACTCAACATGGTGAGGCAGTTCCCATTGTCAGAGGCGCTGTGATCATCGTGGCCGCGGCCCTGGGGCTGAATAGCACTTAACCCAGCAGAGGAAAGCAAGGGCGGTGTGAACAACCCCCACACCCCACGCACACAGGCCTTGAAGAATGAAAGAACAGGGAAGAGCCCCCAGCCTTTGGGTTCAGACCTAGGATGTATGTAAGTGAGCCCCTCACACAGGAAGGTAAAGGAAGTGGTGAAATGAGGCCTCAGCAGCCCTGCAGTGAAAGCATTAAACAGATTAAAGATCCTGGCCTTTGCCTGGGAGAAGACACACACATTCCCGGTGGAGACCCCCCAGGAGCCCGGGCACCCCTGGAGCCCTGGCTTGCCATGAATAATTCATCCCCATCTATCTTCTGAAGAGGTGTTAAATTGCCCTTTTGGCATGTCTCTGGTTTCTGAGGAATGTGTTCACACCTCATTATCACTCCATGATGGACTCCAGGGAGAGTGTGTAATTGTCTTCCAACCAAGGGCTTTGTCAGCCCAGCCATGCACAAGTCCAGGCCAACAGAACCTCCCCACTGACAGGACAGGACAGGACAGTGAAAACCCCCCAAGAAATCAGGGTAGCCTCGCGGGCGCCTCCCTCTCCCTAAGAGCCCCGCGCTTTCCCCCACTGCCCCTGGGATTAGAAGGCACCGGCCCCACCTTCCAATTTTTTCAAAGTTAAAGTCTCTGAAAAGGAAATATTAGGGAAATTAGTTTCCGAAAGTGCCATAAAGACCTATTTCCCCAAATCACACAACTTCCCTGGACCGTGCACTTATGAAATAATCACGAGGAGTCATTTGCCGCTTCAGGCAATTTCACTGTTTTATTTCCATGAAATTCTAAACACCTGAAGGGCCAGCACTCTCCCTCCTTCTGGGCCGGGGCCGGACCCTGCCGAGGATGCAGCGGCTCACGCCGCCCAGCCGGCTCTCCACTCGCGCCCAGACGGCCCGGTCCCGCAGAGTCCCATCAGCTGTTTCTTTCCCGTCCCGGCGCTGCATTCTCCTGGAAAGCCACCGAGGCAGCCTTTCGAGAGCACCAGACCCGCCCACCTGCATCAAGGATGTGGAGGAATCCCGGACTCTGCCTGAGGACCGGGGGAGTCCTGAGCCGCGCCACGAAGTGTGTCCCGTGCTCGTGGGCTGGGTGCAGGGTGGAGGCGGCCCACGGTCAGCCAGTGCCGCAGGCGGCCAGGCCGGGCCTGGCTGGACAGCCCCGGGGAAGGAAGGAGAAAAGGGAATGACGCTGAGAATCCTTTAGACACCGAAGTCGTAGTCTTCCGGAAAGCTGGCTCTGCGGGACGCAGGGCTGTGTCTTCTCTGACACAAACACGAGATGTCTGTGATTTCAGGGGCCCCTGTGCCGTGATCAGCCGCCTGGGCGCGGCCTGGACGGGCCTGGGCAGCCGGAAGAGCAGCAGCATCCAGTGCCAGGTAAGCAGCACCGTGCAGGAAGGTGACCAGGGCACCTGAGCTTTGACTGGCTATTGGGAAAAGACAAAGGCTGGGTGTGCCCTGCAGACACGGCCCCTGCCTCAGAGCTGCGCTCAGGGAGATGCAGCCCCCGCCCCCGGAAGGGGCATCCTAGTGAACTAGGGGAAGTCTCATCGGTTCCGCTCACACGCCGACCTCCGTGATACAAGGCTCCGGTGCGTGACTGTCCCTGGCCAGAACCATCACAGGAAATAAAGGCTGAGACGTCACATCCACGAAAATGACACAGTGTGTCTAGGGAGACAAGGTCAGCGGCTGAAGTACATAAAAGCCATCACAACGTGCACAGGGCCACAGCGAGGCTGCTCCACAAGGAACAGTGGGCGAAGGACAGACCAAGTCACAATGGGGGTTCGCGCGCGGGAGGCGCTATCAGACCGTCTCTGGGCAAACGCAAGGACGGTGAGAATCGCTCCGAGGGACAAGGACGTGCAGATCTGGGGACAGGATGGAGACAATCAGGAACGGGTCAGCGTCACAGGGGCCACGGGGCGTGCGCAGAGTGGAGGGTGTCTGGGCTGAGGTCGGGCGGGCAGCACGAGAGGGAGGGACCAACGGCTAGAAGCACGAGGTCACGCTGGCGGCCAACCCCCCACCCCCGGATGGGAAGTGGAAATGGGATTAAAAAGCACATAATTTAACACCATGTGTGTGTGTGTGTGTGCGCACACTTATCAAGTTTGAAATCCTGTCTCTCACCATCCCCCGAGCCTGCATCTTCACCCCCAACCTCGCAGACTTGCCGCTTCTAGGGAGCAGATGATCTTGTTTCTGCTCCAAATACGCCAACCAAAGGAGTCGCCATAAAGACGGCCTCAAAGCTCCCACACGGCACAGCCCCATAACCCGGCGGCGGTGAGCGTGGAGGCTCTGGGCTCTGAAGCCTCTTCTTATGTCCGCCACCCCTACCCCCGCCAAATTCCTCACTCTCCATTGCTGCTTCTTTGCACCCTATTTAAGCACGACCCAAGGTCCCTCCTGGTGAAGGGCTCCTCCTTGGCGTCCACAGGCCCCTGCTGAAGGGGACCGAACGCCTCAGCTGATGCGCAGGTCGCGCAAGGCTCATGGGACAGGAGTCCGGGAGGGCTGAGAGAGTCCGCACTTTTTGAAAGGTGACTCTGCCTTCTAATTCCCTTAATTGAAATGTGGGAGATGTCACCGAGGTTGGGCACAGGAATAGGAAAACCACTTCAAAGACAGGTGTCGAGAAGTAACAACTGGTGACGTCAGCCGCAGGCCTGCGCGCACAGAGCCGGCCAGGTTCCCCGCCAAGGGGGATCCAGACGGCGCGTCAGCGCCCGTGTCAACGGGCTCATGAAAATTCATGGCTCTTCCCAGTGATGCTGCTCATCTGGCTCTGTCTTAAGACAAACTCTTATGAGCAAAAAAAAGGAAAACTCACTGTAGTTAAATTTACACAATGGACACATTTGAAACAACGGAAATGCTCAGCTAGAAGGGTTATTTATATTCCAGAGCACATCGGGATGGATTACATGGGCTTAAATCTATGGCTTTATGTGCTGGCCTATGAAATTCATAAATTATGCATGAAATATGTAATAACCAAGCCAAACATAATACCTTTTGAGATGTAAATTTGCCTGGTATGATTCTGCTACACTGTTAGCCGCGACTCTGACAAGGGAACGCTCACCACTTTCTCTTCAAGGGCTGAGTTCTCTTTTTTCCCCTGTGCCAAATACAGAGTTCAGAATTCCACACGATGATCCCCCTCCCTTCCCGCTACACTCCACACCCAACCTCAGTAACGTCTGCACAGTCATGGGGGCTGGCCGCGGGGTGGACAGAGGAAAATGAGCGTCCGGGAGACTCTGCTTAGAGAGATGGTGGCGTTTTGTCTGTATCACGGTGAGTGCACACCCCACACACCCCCCACATACACACCCCCACACACCCCACACACACATCCCCACACCCCCCACACACCTTCGCATTTCCCACCCAGCTCGGGTGCGGGCCAGGGCCCCTCACTTTGCACCCACCACTCACCCCAACGGGCGGGATGGTCAGTGCACCCCAGGCACCCCACGGGCCTGGGAGGAGTGCAGGCCCCACGCAGACCTTGGGCGTGGCTGGATTGCTCCCCACTTTACCATACAACGACTTGGACAAAACAGCATTACGGCAGGATTGCACCTGCACCCTCAGGCCCAGCACCCACCCCTCCGTGGTGGCGACACTGCCGGGTCTGTCGTCCTTGGGACCTTGGCCTCTGGTCTGGAGTGCGGGTGGGGTCCATCCAACCTGGTTCTGGAGCTTGTTCAGGAGTCTTCCCCCAAGCAATACTGCTCATTACCTGTAGCCATTTGTCAATCCCCAAAGGCAACGACCAGCTCTCCACCTTGGCCAGCGAGCCCATCCCCACAGTAGCAGTGACAGAGGCCCCACCGGCCGCCTGGGCCTGGAGCTGTGGGGCAAAGCGACGCCAAGACACCCTGGGGCCTGCAGACCAGGCTGCAAGCAGCACACTGGACCCCGAGTTGTCTTCAAATCCAGTTTGCGTGTGAAAGACCATCCCATTTTGCAGTGGCCCAAACTAAACAGGCAGGAAGAGGGAGGCAAAGAAGGCGCCCTAAAAGTCAAGTAATATTTGGAATTCCACTTGTGTCCGACGTGGAGTTTCATGCCTGTGTTCACAGACGTACAGTGCTGTGATGAGAATTAATGTCTCTATGCTCACAACTACGTGTAGTGGCTTTGCCAGAGATTCCACTGCTGCACCTTCAAGGAATCCCTAATGCGACTGTGTTAAGGGACAGCAGTGCCTGCAGGGAAGATCCCCAAGCCAGGGCGAAACCCGAGCAGCAGCACCTCCGACTACTTGGGGCTAACATTTTCATTTTGCAGAAGTCAAGAAAAGCAGAGCTATAGTCCCTCCATAACCATTCGATAGATTCAAAGTAACTATTATACACCGTGTGGAAATGTAATCTCCCGCAGAAAGGGCCATTTTTACTTGTCCTCGTGATCCTCATGGAATTCCGCTGACTGGGACGCCCCCAATTTAGCATCAGAGAAGCTGTTCAAGCGAATACGGTCTCAGTTCCATGGTGTCACGCAGCAATTCTAAGTCGACATCCTTTTTCAGAAAAGCCTGCATTTAGAATTGCTTCAGATCGATCATAAACACCTAGATTGAGAAAATCAAATTTATTTTCCTTAAATTTCTGAGTTCAGTGGTCAGCCCAAATGGCCAGCCCTAAATGAAAAGTGGCACATCCGACAAATAATGTGAACCTGTGTCCAAAGTCTCTAAAGTTTGGAGGCAGCAAAACTTTACATGGAAACAAATTTCAAATTAAGCAAGTAAAGCAGCTGCTTTGCCTGTGACTGTTCACAAGGGGTAATTGGTCCCAGCGCGACTCTTTTCACTAAACAAGTGTCTGAAGTCATAAAGTTTTTGCCAAAGTAAAGTATAATAAGGAATATGCAGGCAGGTGTGAGTCATGTGCGGCTGGGGGGAGCCGGAGACAGGTGCATCCTGCCCCAGGTGGTCCCGTGGCTGGAGAGAAGAGAAGCTGCCTGTGCAGGTAAGACAGGGCTTCCCTGGGCCTGTGCCCCCTGAAAAGTAAGAGTTAACGAGAAGACTAAGAGGAAAAATATTGCAAAGCCACATTGAAAAATTCTTAATGACACCCTTTCCCTATAATTCATTCACTTACCCAGTCACAAAATACGCAGGAAGCCGCTCCTCCGTGCAGGAGAAGGCACTAAGAGTCAGGCGCAGGGCAATCATGAGAGAGAGATGGCCCTGCCTTGTTAAACTTACATTTTAATTAGGAAGTCAAGGAGACCCATAACAAAACATCATGAATAATTAAAACGTTTTGATAGCTTCCTTTTGTTATTAAAGCAAAAATCAACATATTTAATGTTGCCATAAATAATCTTATTTATATTTGATAAGCTCTCCTTGGCTGTGCGTGATAAATGGGTCTGAAAGGACCGAGTTTGCACGCAGTGACACTAGAGAGGGGGAGAGGCACGGGTACTCAGGCTTTGGGGTTCTCTGGAGAAATCAATAGCTTATCTGCATTTCAAAGTACAGGCAGCTGGGTGTGGGCACCCAGAGGGTGTCATTTAACAGAACAGCTGTGAGGCCTAGGAGGGGTGGCCCCCACCGCAGCACCCCTCCCCCCCAGCTGTTGTGGGCTCAGTGCATGTTCTGGGCTCCCTGCGGTTCCGTGAGGCTCCGCGGAGAAGCAGCGAGTGAGACGGTACCCAGGGCGGCACTTGAGGCAGCGCTGGGCATAGACATGTGATCTGTGCCTCGCAGGAAATTCTGAATTTACTAGATATTTTTCCTTATGCTGTTTGGTCCTGCAGAGCTCCTTGCAGCTCTCTCCTGAGTTTGGGAAAATCTTGGCCCTCATCTCCTCCCAGATTGCTGCTTATGCATTCTCTCCCCCCACTGTTTTTGTGACTCCAACTGGAAACATTCTTAAGTTCTATATCTTTATTCCTCATGTAGCGAAGCTCTCTAGAAGCAGCCCCGTGGAAAGCATCCCCCTTCAAGAGAAGCCCACATTTCAGTGGCAATAACGGAGGCCAGAAGACAGCGAGCGGAACTCACTGCCGGGAGGTGAGGTGGAGGCGTGAGAGCTCTGCAGTGGAGGCAGCCTCCGAAAATGAGGGCTAAATAGAGATTAGTTTGTAAACAACAGAATTTATCACAACCAGAAAGAACCTAACGGGCATGAAAAATAAATGGTCCTAATTTATAAACACAGGGAGGTAATAAGAAGAAATGATAAATGTGGGAAAAGGTAATCAGGGAAAAAATACACACACACACACACACACAAGTGAATACTGAAAATGTAAAGAACAATGAAATGTCTGTGGGCCTAAAACATCTTCTATATTAAAAATTTAAAACATTAACTCAGTATCTGAAGACAGCCTGTGACGGGGCAGCTACAGATAGGAGAGTAAGTTTCTTGCATTTTCTGGAAAACCGAGTGGATGATAGTTTAGGTCACAGTGACTCGAAGCACGCGCTCTAGAGCACCAGTGAGGAGGTGGAAGATGGGTCACTCTCAAGTCACTGAGAGAAACAGATACGCAGGACATTAAAATACATGAGGGAAGACAGAGCTAAACCCATATACATACATACATATATATATATATATAAAATTGTATTAAATATAAATAAACCCCATACTCCAGTTAACTACAAAGTGAGACAGATTAGATTTTAAAATGATGGCGGTTACTGGACATGTGTTAAGTATAAGGATGCAAAGATCCTGAGAGTCAAAGGGTGTAAAAAGTGACATAATTCAAACCAAAAGGACCTCAGGCAGGAAGATCAGCGGACACAGAGGGAGGGAGCCCTTCGGCGGAGGCACAATTCCAGTCCGCACTCACGACACGACCTCGAAATACAGCGAGCACACGCTGTGAGAATTACAGGAGAGACGGGGTCGCCGTGAGCCCACCGGGCCCCCAGTCCAGGATAACAGAAGAGGCAGATGCAAACGTCTCCGGGGCGGAGGCCCGGTGGGCAAACTCTGAATGGCTGGAACAGATTGTTGCACCGAGCACCTCTAGACACACAATGTCCCCAAGCACGGGGAGCACTTGCCAGAATGTACTTAACGTTGTTCTGTGAAGTCATGTTCAATAAATCCCGGGGGTTGGAACACATTTACAATCCACTCTGACCACAGTGCAATTCAGCGAGCGTTCAGGAACAGGGTAGCTGGGACTCTCCAGAATGCCGAGACCGAATAGACTTGTAAAGAAAGCAAATGTCAACTGGAAATTGGAAACTTAAACTTAATAATGATAACCAAATTATTAATGAAAGTACAGTATGTCGAAGCTTGAGAGGGCAGAGAAACCATGAATAAAAAGCTCTTAAAATGTTTCTCGGGGCGTCTGGACGGGGCTCAGGGGCTAAGGGCCTGTCCCAAGGTCCTGCTCCCCATAGAAGATGAGGCGTCCCCACGCCTCACTCCAGGCGGATCCCTTTACCCTCTTCAAGGAGCTCCGGGGAGTCCTCACCCCCTGACTGGGCCGGAGCCGGGCCCGACCTCACAGCCAAGCTGGGCCCGGGAGCTCTGACCCGCATCACTGTGGTGCTTGCGCAGAGCGAGGCCGGGCAGCCCTGGGCCAGGCCGGCCTTCCCCAGGCCCCACCCCGAGGCCACTGCGGCCACCGCCCCAGGGACGAGGCCTTTAATTCCCCCCAAGTTTCTTAAACCCCAGATGGGGACCTGAATTGACTTCAGAATTGTAACCTGTCTGTGTCTTTGGCCCTTTTTAAATCGGGGTTTTCGTATCCCTGCGTCTGGAGAGTTCTTTCCACGTTCTTCACAGACATGTAGCTTGGAACGACTTCCAGATCTGCGTGTGCCTTCAGCTTTAACAGCAGCATCTTTGGAAGCGCAAACATTTAATTTCCATGAGCTCCAGTTCACCAGCACGTTACTGCCTGGATCCCGCTCAGGTGACACAGTTCAGGAGCCCTGGCCGAGTAGTTCACCGAGACCTTCCCCACAGGCCTCTGGAAAAGACATGCGCTTCTCCTGTGTGGTGTTCTCCTGTCCTGGCCCGTGCTGGGCTCTGTGCTGAGCCGTCCCGCTCCCTCGGCTGCCCCTGGACCGTGCAGGATGCAGCTGTCCAGTCACCCGCAGGTCTGTTTCCCGCTCCCTAATCTGCGTGCCTCAACATGTCCACCTTCGAGCTGTGGCTTCCCCCTGAAGGTCAGGTCACGCGGGTCCTTCGAAGCTGCTCTTCCTCTCCAGTCCGGCTGCTCTGAGAGGGGGTCTGACTGGACTGCGTGGACGAGTCTGGGCAGAGCTGGTGTCTGGACATGCGAAGCCTTCTGGAGGGCCCAGACCGACACAGCTGGACACTCGGGGGGCCTCTGCCAATACCTGGTGTTTCCCTGAGTGCCTCCTCCTGCAGCCACTATGCCTGCGGGGCTGCATGTCTGTCCTTCCACAACATGTCCAGACAGACCCACCTGCCTCCACTCTGGCTGCACCCCGGAGCTGCAGTCTGGAAACACTTTTAAAAAGTCAGGCCAAGGGCACTGAGGGCACCCCTTGCTTCCTCCTGGCCTCCGGGTGGCTGATGTCCTGCCCATCCGAGTCCAGTGCGTGGAAGCAGAAGCCATCACTGCACATTCTGTGCCCAAGCGAAGTGGCTTGTCTGTGTTCTGTCTTGGCCGTGACACCGTCTGTGCTTGAAACCAGACTTTGGTGTCAAAAGCCCTCAGGCTTGTTCGGTCACTGAGCCATATGCGGCAGCGTCCATGTGTCCACCACAGGAGGGCAGGGACAGGGCTCTGCTGGATTCCAGAAGGTTTGGCAGACCCGACGCGGGATGCTGAGAGGCAGGACGCTAAGTTGTGGCCCGTGGATGACTGAGCATGAGGGGAAGAAGATGGAGGTGACCCCCCACGCAGGGTCAGCTGTGTCTGCGGACCCCTCAGGTCCTCCCTGCTCAGTTGCCAGGTCAGCGCAGAGCACGACCCAGCTAACAGTGGACTGTGTCCTGGACTGGATCTGTTTGGGGGAATGAAACACTTCCTTTGGGAATTAAAAAAGCCTCCAAAAATACTCTGGTTTAGGAAAGAGCAAGAAAGCCCACACACAAACCAGGGTGGGCCGTCGGCTTCTGAGTGGAAGAAAGTCAGAGGAGGTGAAGACAAAAGTCAGCTGCTCAATGCACGACAGCAGGAGGGTCGCGGGGGCTGGGCGGTCAGCTCCCCCACAGCCCCTTCAGAGGTCACTGTCCTCACGTCGACAGAGGGGAGAGCTGAGGCGTTGTCTAGTGACCTGCCTTGTGCCCGCTGATGGGAGGAGATTCTCTCCGCATGTACCTCTCCCCAGCCTCTCAGACTCTGACAGTTTCCTCGGGAGAGACACAAGTTGTGAGAAGAAAAATGTCCTCAAAAAGAGTTAAAATTCACAGGACTTTCCAAAGTCCTCATCCATTTCCAATCAAAACCAATCCAGGGCCTCCCTGGTGGCGCAGCAGTTGAGCGCTGGGTTGCGAAGCTGCCCGCAGCCTCTGCAGCGCCGGTTCGATCCCCGGCTGCTCCCCGGCCACCGGAGGAGGGTCCCACATGGCGCGCAGACCCCTCCTGCCGCCCGCTGCTCCCCTCAGCAGTGTGCTTCGGTCCTTCTGCCTGCTCTGCATCCTGCTCTGGCTCTGGTGAATTCTCTCACCGCCCCCGCGCTTCTGACTGTACCCAGTGCTTGTATAAATAAATAAATAAAAATAAATCTTTAAAAAAAAACACCACCAATCCATCTGCCAGAAAATGGGATTTTCTTAAGAACATGTCAAGAGCAGAAATGTACGTTCATTTAGCATCAGGGTCTCACATAAAACAGCCTTTAGTAAAGGCGGAAGGACAGCAACGGCACCTGCCGTGTGGCTTACGTTGCCATCGCTGAGCTGACCTCGCCTGGCATTTTAAAATCCAGTTCATGCAAATTGCAAACTACAGATTAGCTCTCTGCTGAGATGATTTTTCTGAATCATAATCAAGTATCTGCTACAGTAATAAATGGTATATTTTGACATAACATGGAATTTATTTTCTTCCCCTAACGTAAAATATACAAATGTTGGTATTAAAATGCCACAGTGTCCGATGAAAGATGGCGCGCGCGTACCCTGAGCATGGACGGCCCTGCTCTGCCCGTGTGCGCTTTTTTCATTCACACTTTCTGAACCGGGGTCTTACCGGGACGCCCCACAGCCTTGCGGATGACCTTGGGGCGTGACGCGTTCGTGCAACACCAGCATCCTGTCTTACTTTTGTGAAAAAAGAATAAAATGCAGAAAACCCACAAATAACTCACCACTTCCAGAGCAGAACCACCGATGGCAACTGCCCAGTGAGGAGGCTGTTGTGGGTGTGAGGAGACCAGGGTCTGCTGACCCCTCACTGAGACCTGAGTGGACACAGTGACGGCTCTAAGTGTGTAAGATCCACCATCAGGTTCTGGACGATGTTTCCTGGCAGTTACCAGCCCAGCGGGGGGCGCAACATTAGAGCATTTTGAAGAAAAATCCCATTTTATGATTGAGATTTGAAAAAGACAGGCATGGACGTGGGAAGATGGGATTTACCTTACAAGCCCCACAGAGAGCCAGTTATGTGAAATGTTGCATTTCCCCCACCACTCAGAAGAGGAGGGCGTGCTCTGGCGCTAACTGCCTTTCCGAAAGGGCGAGGATGCAAACTTGTCCTCCTCTGTGGACAGAACGTGGCACTTTCGCTTGCACATCTTTAAACCTCAAGTTGGCACAATAACTACCGTGCTGTGTATTTGTGTGTGTGTGTGTGTGTGTGTGTGTGAGAGAGAGAGAGAGAGAGAGAGAGAGAGAGATCACGCTACTTCAGCAAAATAAGCTACTTGAAAGCTTTCAGCCTGCGAGGCTCGCCACCATCTTGCTGGAAGCACGCCTTGTCTGTCAGGAGCATCTTCTCGCTGGTAGAACCTGAGCTCGCTGAAAACAAACGAAGGCATTTGGAGAATATTAACATATGAGCTGGAGTCACTGAGTGATCTCAGCTCACAGTGGGTGCTTGGTGTCACTTCAGTGTTTTCTTACCAGGAAAAGGGAAGCTAAACTTGATAAACAGACAAAAAACTACCAAATAATGGAGTCTATTTAAGGTACCCATTAAAATAGTCACTGGGTAGAGCTGACTGTACGGGGTTTACGCTGGTTTGTGACACTGTAGTTTGGGGGTGTGGGGTCACACCTGTTCGGATTACACAGTCACAGCCTGGAGGTCTCCACCAGGGCCCACATCCTTCCCCTTTGCTTCTCACTCCTCAGCCCCCCACCGTGACCCCCTGATTGTTTCCATTCTGCAGTCAGATTTCTAGGTTGATTTGGTTTAGATTCTTTGAGGCGTTCCTTTTTTAAGGTAGGTATTTAGTGCTATAATGTCTCCCTACGCACACTTCAGTGACACCCCAAACTTTGACATTTTATGTTTTCATTTTTATGAAGTACAAAATATTTTCTAATTTCCCTTTTGATATCTTCTTTGATCCATGAGTTATTAGAAATGTGCTATCTCCAATTCAAATGTTTGAGGATTTTCCACAGATGCTTTGTTCTTGAGTTGTAACGATCCATTCTAGATAGAAAACATACTCTTAAATTCACTGGAAAAAGTTTAATAATCCAGAATATCACTTATCCTGGCAAAGATCCTCTGTGCATTTGGAAAAAAGTCAATGTTGTTGTTGTGTGGAGTCAGGAGATGACAAACTAGGTGGGTTGAAAGCACTGCTCAAAAAAAAAAAAAAAAAAAATGCGGGCCTCCCCTGGTGGTGCAGGCGGTTGAGCGCTGGGCTGTGAAGCTGCCCGCAGCCTCTGCAGTGCCGGTTCAATCCTGGCCGGCCAAGGAGATACCCACATGGCGCAGCAGACCTCTCCTGCTGCCCGCTGCTCCCCTCAGCAGTGTACTTCGTCAGTCTGCCTGCTCTGCTCCCCACTCTGTCTCTGGTGAATCCTCTCACCCTCCCACGCATATGGCCTGTACCCCAGCTCTTGTATACATAAATAAATAAATCTTTTTAAAAAATGCAAATAATCATTCACAGCCACACAGAAACCTGCAGGCAAGGTGCTTCACAGCAGTGTTCAGAGGCGCCTCAGAGTGGAAACCACCCAGACGCCCATCAGCGGGTGGGTGGGTAAACAAAGGGTGCATTTCAAAGAAGGGAGCCTGTTCAGAAATGAAAAGGAATGAAAATCAAATGCACATAGCTGCGAGGCGGAACCACAAAGCCACTACACCGAGCACAGGGCCAGCCCCAAGGCCCTGCTTCTGTGGCGCCCTGAGGATGGTCACCAGCGGAGACTCAGGACACAGTCCTCCCCGGGCTGTGAGGGACACGAGGAGCTTACTGGGATAAATGCCATCGAGGCGATCGACGGCCACAGATGCACCCCTCAGCCACTGCGGTGAAACCATCCAATAGTGAATATACGTCGGGTGGGTTTTACAGGGCGCGCGCTATACCATGAAAAGTATTTTAAAAGGCAAAACCTTTCAGAGCATCTGTATTGCTGTGGCCAGTCACAAGCACTGCTCTGAGGGCTTGAGGCCCAGTTTGAGACGCCAAGGGCAGGTAACTCCGTGCACGACGTGCGCCTGTGCAGACGTGCCCCGCGGAGCATCCCCTCCGTGGTTGAGCTGCCGCCCCAGCCTCTCGCAGCTGCCGTGTCTCCTCGGTGGCAGGACACTAAGCAGCTACTGGCTCACCGCCGCCAGCCAAGGCGCGGGGTTCCTGGAACCACCCGCGGCCACATGAGGTCCCTAAACCTGCATCTGCTGTCACCGTTGAAAGGGGCTGTCTTTAAAATTGGGGGTGAGAGGATTAAAAGAGTAAACATTCTGAAAATGAAACTGGAGAAGTTCTCAGAGAAATATATATCTTCCCTCTGAACAGGAGAGTTCTTGCATTTTTGTTTTAAATACTTTGCAGTTTGGTTATGCATTTGTTTTGTTTCCTGCTTAAGGAATGAAATTTTACAGAAAAACCGGGGGACCCCTCTCCTCGCACCTTAAAGGGAGTTCTAATCAGCCGAATAGTGTTGCCCTCCCGACCCGTAATTTCATACTTTAGGATCTATGTAAAAAAACATAGATTGTTTTATCATTTTCAAATTTTCACATGAACGTGAAACAATTTCAAAAGCGCGTCAGAAGTCTTCTCGCAGAATCAACATACTGTGTTACAGATCTAGGGAGAGTTTTTAAAAGTCTTAGAACCAAAGTTAAACTGCGATGACTAGAGCTTTCTCTGTTTTTCCATGGGGTGAATCCAACGCACCTCCCTTCTGGCGAGGCCCAGGTCCTCGCAGTGCACCTTTTCATTCTCACTTAATGCAATGGAAATAGCTTGCTGCCTTCACTTCCCGGCTCACGGCGGATAAGCAGCCGGAGGGCTGTGATAACGCCAAGAAATAACAGCCCAACTGGAAGAGATGAGACAGGCATCCTACCCAAGGAGGCGGGAGAAAGCTGTGTCAGGGGCACTTGGCGCAGGGAAACAGCCCCTCGGGCCTCGGCAGGACCTGAGCTACCGTCAAAAATTATTTGACGTCCACAGTGATGTGGAATCACCAGTAATAAAAACGAAGACGCCGGCACCCCAGGAAGACAGGGCCCCGTGACAGTGTCTAAAACCAAGGGCTCGCATCTTAAGCTCACGTTTCCAGTGTGAGTTTCCAGGGGGCTTTCCCCGAGGCTGTCAGCAAGACAGAGTGCTTCTGCAACTAGCGGAGTTGTAGAAGAGAAAGTGTCAGTGGAGAAATGTAGTGACTGTGCATAAAATCAATAGCGAGAAGTAGAACATTCTTCAAGTGATGCAAGGAAGGCGACAAGAAATAACGTCATTCCGTGGAAAACAAGAGGCAATTTGCTCTGTGAAACAACTAGTTGTTATAAGGTGTTACACATTCTTGTAGTGCAAGCAAAACACAATTCACTTGTGGAAATAAACACTGTTATCTCAAAAGCAGCCTACCCGTCTTATGTTTTATCAACGTTGACTTTCATTCTCTGTGTCCCAGTAAAACTATATCAACTGACCTGATGGGCAGCCCCTCCACTGCCGTCAGTCCCAGCCTCCGTGTGCCCTACAACCACCGGAGGGTCTGACAGAAGACGTGTAAACCTGGTCCAGAGCAAAACACTGTCGCTAAATTAAAAAAAAAAAAAAAATCATACAAATTCAGACAGCTCAAGCACTCACCAAATCCCCTCCGTACATTCTGGACTATTTTCCTTAAGCATCTAAAGTTGAAATAACATGCTCCCTTGATTAAAAACTATACGCTTTATTTGGAAAACGTGCACTTATCCTAATGCTCATCCTGCAGAGCAGCAGAAGAGTCTCTCCCTCGAGTGCTGGAGCTCGAGCCTCATGCGCCCACTCCCTGGTGATAAGGTCAGTGTCTTCTTTCTGAATATCTTTTCAGTGAGTCGTGCACTTTCCTGACCTCATTGCAAAGATGAATATGAACCTGGTTCTTGTTACCATCTTAAAAGAAAAATGTTAACTTATATATTTGTTAGTTTTCCAACACCGCTTACCCCCACGCACACCAAGGGAATACCCTGTGAGCTTGAAACACTTCCCATGACAATGGCTCCTTTGCTTACCAGTGAAATGACTAAGTCAAGGCCGTAGAGACCCAGCAGAGGAAGAGGAGAGGCGGAAGAAAGGCAAGGCAAGGAAGACAGCGCAGCCGCCCACCACCACCGGAGGGGATAACGCCGTCAAGGAGGCTGCAGGTACTGCGTGCAGGAAAAAAAATACTGTGGACAATGCTGTCCCTCTCAGAGTCTCTTGGCGCAATGCACACATAAATGAATACATGCTCAGAGAGAACTTTACTTCCAAAAAGCAAAATGTACAAAATGGCAGTGCGCCTACTCCATGGAAATCGCATAGGGATACTTTTTTTTCTTTTCACTCACTGTATTTTTCTAAGTTCTAGCATTCTATTCATTTCTTCATTTCATACAAAATGAAGAAAATGTTAACAATATAAGATAAGCCAGACACAATGATCATAAGCAAATAATCTTTATTTCTAATATCATGTAAATTTTTCAAACATAGAAAATATTTTTGTAAATATTTTTAAAAGAGAAAATGTTCATTTGTGTTTTCCAAACTATAATTCAAAGTTCATCAACTGATATGTAAGCATAATGTTCAGAGCTATTTCTGAGGATGTACATCGTATCTGAAAACAGATACGCCTCAACAATATGGACCTAGGAGAAGATCCTATCACCGTCCAAGGTCAAGGACATGACTGAGCTCAAGTGCAGCTCCCAGTATAATGAGAGCCCATGACGAAGGGTGCGTGACCCCTTCCTAGGATGTGAAAGTTGAAGTTTTCCATTGACTTTAAATCATGCAAGTCATAAGCATCTTAAATGGCTCTTAAAGAATGTATTGAGTCAAAGGCAATTTGCTTACTTTGAAGTGGGTAATTTTTCAGAAAGCATAAGCAAGTGTACACAAATGTTAGGGTGGGAATCAATATTCAGTGGTGCAGATGCTAGTGTAGGCTTCCTATGTCATGAACAATGCCAGGGACACCTGTATCTCTGATGTCACAACGGCACCTCTCTCAGATGAACAGGAGCCAAGCTTGGCCTTAGGTGTGGACGGCATGCACTTAGAGCATAAAAGGTAAGACCAGTATTTCATATTTTAAGAATATTCAGAAAACAGTATGTAAGTCATAGCTTCAGCTGCAGAATGAAAGGTCTCAGTCACTTCCCTTAGTCCACGCCTCTTACTGGTGTTCCTCTGCTAATCCATCGGGATGTGAGAGATCTAATGCACTGATGCTAAGAAAAGCATCTGTCATAAAAAATAGGATGAGGGTTTTGTTGTTTTTTTTTTTTTTGCTTAGTTCTCTTAAAATATATAGTGTGTATATATCCATTTGGTTTTATAAATTAAATTAGCTCTGATAACCCAGCTTTTCCAGAGATAAAATAAGTTACTTTAACAGCTGCACAACTGTCCCTTCTTACTCAACACCAATAAATTCATAGTTTGTATTTCTCATAAAACAACTTCAAGTTCACCCTCCTGTGTTATGAATACAGCACTGTCTGGTGTATTGTTACGTTTCCAGTACTTGTTGTATTGTATAGAGACAACGTCGCAGGACATAAAAAATTTCAAAAACAAAATATGTTTTAAAAAATGGCAAAAAAAGCTCCAGTCATCAAGTAAATAAAACAGAGCAAGTTAACTGAGCCCAGCTGGACTATGAAGATTAACATGCAAGTGAGGACCCACATCTCTGGAAGGACTCCAGCGTGTGGCACTTAGTCTGCAGCCCCGCTGCAGACTCCACTTGCTCTAAAGCCAAGTGCTTCATAAGGAGACTGGTCTTATCTGGCCACCAAACCGTTCACACTCACTCATTCTGATAAGTGAATGTGTTGCGTGTCTGTCAGTCCGTAAAGCAGAATAATTATATTCTAAAAATATAAAGTAGAATAATTGCATTCTTTTGAGTTACCATATTAAATAAGGATTCCAGGTGACTGCTGACGGAAAAAAAAAAGATCAATCTGGGGACATAAGCCATTGACTTCCTAGGAAAAATTAACATTCACTTTCATGACCTTGTGGGATGCAAAGACCTTCCTGGAGTGAAGTCCATACCCGGGCTCAGACAGGTCTCCCTCTGCTGATGTCATGGGCAAACCCACAGAGCATCTTACACGTTAAATCCACCCACTTTCCTAAATGAGTGGCCAAAACAAAACACAGGTAGATTTTCCTTATTATAGTAACTATACTAACTAGATCCAATTTCACATGTTAAAGTCTATAGACTTGTTACACACTTGCCTATGATAATGAATTTACACAGTCAATTTTTACTAAATTCGGATTAGGTGAGGTTTATTATTTGTTTGCTTGATAGTTTGTTGGCTTTTCCCCAAACAGGTGCCAATAAAGACTGCCAAGAATGAGCCGGATATATCTGAACTGTCCTATTAAAATCCATTCATTTGTTTGCATGTTATTCATCCACTGTGCGCTCTCCTGAGGGGTATTATTTATCACACACTATTCTAGGTGCTTGGGTGGCAGAGATGGATGGGCTCAGGCCTCTGCCACATAGAAGTTCACACATGTCAAGTTAGGCTGAAAAAAATCAGGCCAAGATCTCCATGAGTTTTATCTGCTGGAGGCTTTGGAAAGAGAATAAAGAACTTTGACTAGCAGAGTTCAGGTGGGAGTAAATTGTATGTTTGAAGGTGATAAAAACCTGAATTAAATCATGGAAATGAAAAAAAGAAATGGGTTTATGAGTACTTTTCAGGAGTAAAAAGCACTTAATGAGATTAGGGTTGGGTGTTACTAATGAGAAATAGTGGGTTGTCAGAAAACATAGAAAAAATACGTGATGGCTTTTCTGACAGCCCAACATTTGGAGATAGTAGGTTATCTGAGATTCCAACTTGAGTGGAGGGGGACTGCAGAAGATGAGGACACCTGTGAGCTGCTCGAGGCTGTGCCAGGCCAGGAGGAAATCAGTCCCGGGCATCTGGGGTTTGAGAGTCCTAGACAGGAGAGAAAGACTTAGGTGGGTAGAGGTGAAAACCACACACAAAGATGAGATGAAAGGTGAACAAGCTCAGAAATCTGTGGACATTCTCATGCAGTCTGGTCCCGTGAGAGGATGACATTTTAGAAATTCATTATGAAGTTATTCTGCGTAGTAGTAAAAGTTTAGTATAAGATGAAAACTCATGATAATTCCGATTTTTTTTTTAATCAATCGGAGTGTGGAAATATACTCACTGAACCTGGTTCTTGTCACCATCAACATTAATTTTCAGCCATACTTATATGTACAGAAATTCTAATTTAGGGGAGATTAAAATTAGAAGAGTTAAAAATAATAATCAACAGGCAACTATAAACCAGAGATATTCTGCAGAGGGGAGAAGGGAGTAGGATCAAAACAGGGGTGGAAAGAGCACAAGGGACTATGGTGATGAAGCACGGGTGACTTGGTGGGAATTTCATGGGGACTATAATCAAAATGAAGACTGATGTAAAAAATACATAAAATAACATTTAAATATATATATATATAATATTAGCGCTATCTAGAATATTATTAAGAATCTGGTAAGAACCAAACAAGAAATAAATGTAAATCATTTAAAAAAAGAGTTTGAGATAACCCAAGTAAATCAATGGCCAAATATTATAAAATTAGTTATCCACTGTTAACTTGACAAACACATTTTCATCAAATGCATTTTCCATCATCAGTGCCAGTCCAGGCATCGTCGAGACAGCCGTGCACGAAACTCCCACAGTTGCCACCACAACCTCCTGTGCTCCCCAGTCCCACCTTCCCCCTCTGGTAGCCTCAATTCTGCTGTAAAATTTCTAGGGTTTGTTTGGTTTATTTTTGTCTGTTCCTTTGTTTTGTTTCTTTATATTCCACACGTGAGTGAAATCATCTGACATTTGTTTTACTCCTTCTGACTTATTTCACTTAAGAACCCCCTCCACTCCTCTCCACGTTGTCACAAATGACATTTCATCTCTTTTCATAGCTGAGTGGCATTCCAGCGTGTATACACCACATCTTCCCTTTTAATTAACTCAATCAAACTAAAAACTTCTGCACGGTGAAAGAAGCTATCACTAACATGAAAAGACATTCCACCAAATGGGAGAAAACATTTAGACATCACACATCCAACAAGAGGTTAATATCTAAAATCAACAAAGAATTCTTACAACTCAAAGAAAGGACGTTTTCTGTACTCTGGTTTTGAAAAATTAAATGGCGGAGTGTGTATGTGTGTGTGTGTGCATGTGTGTGTGTGTGTATGTGCACCCCTTACATGGGTTTCACTGCGACTCTTGGATCTGTGGGTTTATTGTTTCAATCAAGTTTGAAAATACGTCAGTTATTTCTTCCAGTAGTTTGCCTGCTTCCCCACGCTGTGATTCCACTTTGTCTAGGTTACAACACTTCTGTTTCCATGGCCCCTGGAATTCCTTCTTTGTCTTCCATCCATCCACTCCATTCTTCTTTAGTTTTGGTCTCTTGTTGACTTGCTTCATTTTGAGGCATTTCTATTCGAAGTCTTCAAGATCACTCATTTTTTTTTACATACTGATACCAAATCTATTGTTAATAGCATCTAGCGATAGTTTTTATTTTATGTATTGAGGTTTTCAGCTCTTGAAATGCCATTTGGATCTTTCTAACCACACTTAACTCATTTCTTGTGTTCATGTTTTCCTTTAAACCATTGAACATTTGGAGCACATTCACATGTGTTTTCAATTGTTTTGTATCCTAATACCACCTTTCATTTCTAGTTCCATTTTTAATGACTGATTTTTTGCCAGGTTACATGCTTCATTTTCCTTCTTCATACATACACCCATCGATTTTTTATTAGATGTTGGACCTTTTTTATGTTTTCAAAAGCTGACTTTTGCTGCATTTCCGGAGTACTGTCCTTTGTTCTCATATGCATTTGAGTTCCTTGCAAATATGCTGACCTATCAAACTATGTTTCTCTGCCCTTTCAGAGTGGCTAGAATATCCTTTACTCATACATTAACTTAACCCCATTTTCATGGTGTGTTCCTACCAGGGGCAGGAATGAATGTCCCTTGTGGCAAAAAAAAGTCTCTCAATGGAGAGGCTTATTAGAATTTGGGGGGGGGGAATTGAATAATTCCTAGCCCTGTGTGAACTCTAAGAATTTCCCATGTTTCAGTTACTTTGGAAATTTTCTTTTCTAGAAATTCTTCTGCTAAGCCACATTGGCCTTTAGGATAAGGTTTTAGAAGTTCCTACTAGCCAGTGAACAGCATCCCTGTGCAGATCTCTGGGATTTTCCTTTTTTGAGGTAGTCTAGTCTGCAAATTACATCATTTCCTTTTCTCTGAGTGAAATGTCTGTTCTCTATTTGAACTGCCTTAATAGTATTGCATTTCAGAACCTGCCTCCAGGTGGAAAGTGTGTACAAGTGCCCTACTCACCTTGTCTTATTCTTTTCTTTCAGGAACCACAGTCCTATTGTGCCTGTAATCCAATCTCTGAAAACAGTCCTTCCCCGCAGTTTTCTAGTTGTTTATGGTGAAAGGTTAACTGTTGCGAACAGCAGAAATCAGAGGCTTTGTGATAAGATTCTAAGCACTACTTTTAAAATTATGTATCAGGCTCCCTGGTGGTACAAGGGGTTAATTTTCAACACTATGAAACTGTTCGCAGCCGCTGCAGCATGAGTTTGATCCCTTGCCAGGGAGCTGACCCACATGTCTTAGTGTATTTCAGTAGATCTGCCTGGTCTGCTCCCCACTTTGTCTCTGGTGAGCCCTCTTACCCCCTGTACCTCTGGCCTGTACCCCAAATTTTGTATGCATAAATAAATCTTTAAAAAATAAAATTATATTTCATAATCTATATACTGTCATATAGATTTAAAAAATTCATAGATCCTAATATCAATTGTTGAGTTACAGTTAAATTACTATATTTAAAGTTATTATACAAGCCCCACATAAAAGTCCATAGAAATAAAAAGAGGATATTTTAAGAGAGATTACAAAGTCATTACAAAGACTAGCCATTCTGTATGATAAACTTTTCATATTTTGAAGATCTATAGGCTGGCTAAAAGAACATGGAAGATATTTGATGGGATATATTACATCACATCTAGAATAAAAGAAGTATAGAAAAAATGCCTCCCCTAATTTTCCTCCCATCAGATTAAAATGCCTACAATTTTGCTCCTGATATTTAGTGCCCTTTTAGTGTAAATAAACAGCTTCAGTTTTAGTGTCCTGAAGATTTAATCAAAAATTCTCTTGAATAGAATAATAAATGTTCAACAAGGAAATCTGTTAAAACGAATTGAGTCTTGGGGGCCTCCCTGCTGGTGCAAGGGGTTAAGCACCGCACTATGAAGCAATCCACAGCCTCTGCAGCATGAGTTCGATCCCCAGCCAGCCAGGAGCAACCCACATGGCGCAGCAGACCTCTCCTGACTCACCCTCTGCTCCCCTCAGCAGTGTGTTTCAGTCAGTCTGCCTGTTCTGTACCCCAGTCTATTTCTGGTGAGTTCTCTCACCCCCTGCACCTCTGGCCTACACCCCAAATTTTGTATGCATAAATAAATAAATCTTTAAAAAAAGACTAATTGAGTCTATATGTGTGGCAATCTACAACCACAGGATCCACTTAGATTGTGTAGACACCCACTGCTCACTCAGCCCTGGTGCTCAACCAGGAAGCAGGTGTTGAAGAAAAGAAGACTTTTTTCAAGGGGGTAAACACAGAGCCCACAGGTGGGCTCTGCAGGGCAGGAGAAATAGTAGGCTCAGCTGTCAATACACATGAAGGAGTCTGGACTTAAGCCGAGGAGAAGGGTGGAGGCCGTAGGTGTAGGATTAGTAAGGACATACCAGGAGTAAGGGAGTGACTCTGACCAAGGCCAACTACTGGGATTCTCAATGAAGCTGGCCAGGGTGGTCACAGCACCAAGGAGATGGCGGGGACAAAGCTCGACCCATCTAGCAGGATTCCTGCTGAAATGGCCAATGCAGAGATGAACACAGACATTCAAAAGCCAGGCAGGGCACAGAGCTCAGGAATCTTGTGAGACCATGAAAGCCAACCAAGGAACAGAAGAGCCCAGAGGGGTGGGGTGGGACAAGGGTAAGAACAAGATGGACAGCAGCACACTGGGTACAGTGGACTCCAGGTGATTGGTGGCAGGTACCCTACGGTGATGAGGCTCAATAGGGAGGATCCTAGTGTTACCTCAATTACAAGAATAAATAATTTTTAAAAGAATGTGATAAAGAGGACAATAGAGAATCTTTTTCATATGATGATTCCTGCCATTCTCTCTCTCTCTCTCTCTCTCACACACACACACACACACACACACACACACACAAACCCCAGAAGATATCTGACAATATCTGGAATCATTTTTGTTGTCACAAATGGGGGAAGTAATATTGGATGTCTAGTGTAATAAATGTGTGAGTGAATGAAGGATTTGCAAATTAAATCACTGTCCTACGTGCTTTTTCATATATTAGTGTTAGCTCTGTAGTTACAAATCATTCAATAAAAAATATCAGTGATGATATTCTCAAGTCTTACAATTCCTACCCTCTTTAAAAAAATCACACTACTGAGACCATACTATTATTGAGAAAAATATATACATATTTAAGTAAATGTACACTAATTCTAATTTATTTTAAAGGTAAAAGCCACTTTCCTAAAAATCTAGTAATGTCTATAAAGATAGAAAAATCTATGTGTCAATTATAAACATGCTGATTGTAGGTGATATGAGATCCCAGGTCTTAGTAAGAAGAAAATGTTAATTGTGAATTCCTTCGTCCTAGGAAAATGTTCTGCAATTTCAAATTTGAAAATGAATATGAAGAAGCAAAAATGTATAAATTTAGAGTCTAAAAATATTCTCAAAAATATTCTCATGAAATGGTATCAGCTTCAGCACAACCTTTCTCCTGTTACCTGTTTAGCATCAATGAAATGTTCTCTGTGGTCATTTATTTCCAATGAAGTAATAAAAATGCATGGAAAATATAATTTAATCTTATCAGTCAATACTCTTTATTTTCATTAGTGATTACTTATCTGACATGCGCACAAGTTGTTCATATATTAATCTTTTAGAATGGAATACAAATGTCCTTAAAGAAAACATTCCCTTCTCATTTAACAAACCTTAAAAAGAGATCTCTGTGCTTTCCTGGTGTTTCAAGTTTGCCTCCTAATTCTAAAATGAGTCTCTTTATAAATTTGGTATTTTCTTAACTGACTAATTACTTGAAAAGAAAATGTAAAGAGTAATTGTATTTGACTTCAGGTTTCCAGGGGGAAAAAATCAATCATTCCCCATTTAATATTTATTTACTTAGTAATTATTAATCAGAAACTTAACGTTGTCTGGACACACAGTCAACTGGGTTTGAGTTAATTGAATATTTTTAATTAAGTAACTGAACTCCACATATCCAGCTCCGGATTTCACCCCAAAGGCAGTACTTGCTTAAACAGTTAACCAAAACAGCACTGAAGTGTCACACACACGCCCTAGGTTTGTGAGGAAGTCAGTTTAGAGGCTGATAATCATGACTTACAATACCATGGTTTGCGATTAATACTGCTTTTCGTGAAGGTTATTATTCAAATTAATTGAGTCCAGTACCCAAGCATAGGAAAACTTAGTGACTTAATTATAAGTAAAAACATTTTCATTTTGGGAATGCAAATATTTTCAGGGCACGAAAAATCTAGAGATACAGATTCTGGTCTCTCGAGTTTTTGAATGTGTTTTATTGCTTCAGAGGTTGGCCAGATGGATTCTGTATACAAATCAAAGTAATTTTTATATGCTCTGAAAGTTTCTAATTTCAAATTTCTCTTGACTTACAATCTAAGCTTACACGAGCTGAAATGTAATTAAGAAATAAAATACGGCAGGCCATGTGGCCGTTGCTGATGGACGAGGTGTCTCTGCCAATGAAGTAAGTAGCAGAGCCCAGGACGGGGCTCCACACGGTCGTTAATCAACATATTCACCCTGTCTGCAGGCCTGACGGTGATAATAAATGGCACCCTGCACGTTCCAAGTTTCATACAGAAGATTAATTTTATTGAAATCTACCACTAGACCAAAAATAGACAGGCCATCTAAAAATAATTCCAAATTATAACAGGATTTCTAGTGACCTGCTGTGGTCAGCAACGGGGCGGTGATCTGCGCGGGGAAGCGGCCGCAGTGTGCGGGGAGAGCGTGGCAGATGGAGTTGAAATGCAAAATAAAGTCCTTGTCATCTACCCAGAAATGCCTCCCATTTCTACCAGGGACTAATCACAACTTTGCTGATGAGAGAAGCTCTGGGCCCTGAAAAGTGAAAAGCTGCGAGGATGAGGGTCGAAGTTACTGAGTATCTGTCTCATCAGTAAGTTCTTTCACGCGTAGCTTTCAGGACACAACTTTATCAGGATAAGACAAAGCTGGCAAGTTCTCAGGGAGAAAAAGAGACAACGACCAGGAAAATCTGGGGCCAGGGCAGATCTAGAACCGTCCAGACTGGACATCAGTGTCCAACCGCCCCGGCCGCCCCGCGCCAGGCCGGAGTGCATTGTCTCCCACGAGGAAAGAAAACAGGCTGTGTCACTTACACAGGCAGCCTGCGGGTGGGAGCAGGACCCAGTGCTGATGCTGGTCACAGAACCAGAAGGAACTTTAAAGAATCAGTCTTTCAGGTGCGCTCATATCCTCTCCAGCCTCATCTCCTGCACGAACCCTCAGGCGCCAGCATGTGCCACGAGCCAAGGACTCTCCAGACACACATGCAGGCTCTTGCCCCCGCGACCTGTGAGCAGCCAGTCAAGGGCAGCGCTTCCCTGGAGGCGCGTCCGAGCAGGTCCCGCTGCGTCTGCGAAGCTTGCAGGCTCCCTGGGAGGGAATTATCTTCTCTTCGCTGTGCCAACATCTGTATTGTATTCGGTTCAATATTTAGGTCTTCCTTGTTTGTCAGTTCACCGAGCTCCAAATGCACCCAGTAGTCAGCAGGTGCGGAGTGGTGTTTGCTGGAGGGAATCAAAGGCACCCGGAGCCAGGCCGAGGGGCGTGGGACAGGGCGGGCCGCGAGCTCCTGGCTCCTGGCTGACCTTCCAGCCCCTGACCGAACCCTTCACCCACCTCTGGCACAGAGACCTCTGTTCAGGGCAACCTCACCTCTCTGTATTTGTCAAGAAGGGAGGATATTTGTGAGCTGCCGTGTGACTTCAGAAGCTCACTTAGCAGGCCCCACGTGGAAGGCAAGCAGAAGGGATGCTTGCTGCTGTCCTGAGAAGGCCTCTGCGGCAGTCGGCGAGCTCTTGTCACTGCTAAGGTTGTACTTGTGCTTGTCAGCCGGCAAGAAGCATTAGCATTCAGCAGGCCATGCACGAGTCAAATACATTAGTGCTTCGTAGGTTGGCAAAATGAAGATTGCAAAGTCAAGTCTCTTGCAATTAAAACCTGAAATGCAGCTGCGCATGCAGTTTTTAATATAGAATTTTGATTTTCTTCATCTTCTTACCATTTGTGTTTACACATGAATACTTAACATTAATGGCACTGATAAAGAGTAAGCTTGAAAATATTTAGACTAAAAGCACAAAGATGAAAGCTGCTTTCAGGTTAATAAACATACCATTTTATTAATTTAGATGCAATCAGAATATGAAAATGATTTATATAGTTTTAAAATTTCTCTTTTAAAACATTTCATTGTGGGGCCTCCCTGGTGGTGCAAGGGGTTAAGCACTGCACTATGAAGCAATCTGCAGCTTCTGCACCATGAGTTCAATCCCTGGCCAGGGAGAAACCCACATAGGCAGCAGACCTCTCCCGGCTCGCCCACTGCTCCCCTCAGCAGTGTGCTATGATCAGTCTGCCTGTCCTGTTCCCCACTCTGTCTCTGGTGAGTCCTCTCACCCCCGTACTCTGGCCGGTACCCCAGCTCTTGTAAATAAATAAACAAATCTTTAAAAAAAAAAAAAACATTTCATTGTGATGTATTTTATAGGCAGTAAAATACTGTTAAATTCATCCATGTGGCCCCATGTAAATTAAAATATAGGACATTTCTACCTCCTAAATATTCTCCTATCTGTCTTTCTAGTCAATACCACTAATCCAGGATCAAAGCTCTGACTTTTATGCATAGATTAGTTTTAAAGTTTCTTCCCTGTAATGAATTAAGAAGTTTTCCATCTTCCTGCTGTTGCTGATTTCTAGTTTCATACCAGAAGAAAAGCTGACATGATTTCAAACTTAAGTTCACCAAGGCTTGCTTTGTGAATGTCCTGAGGATGTTCCATGTGCACTGGAGAAAACTGTGTATTCTGGTGCTGCTGAAGGAGACACCTGCTTGGTTTTTAGGCCCCTGTGGTCTATAGTGTTATTCAGGTCTTCGATTTCCTTATTCATTGTAGGTCTGGAAGATCTATCCCGTGTTAAGAGTCGGGTACTGAAGTCCCCTATAATTACTGTATTGCTGTCTTTTTCTTATTCCTATTCATTCTTGCTTTAAGTAGTAAATACTCCAATATTGGGTGCATACATATTTACATTTTTTATATTATCTTGATAATATATTTATCAAGATAATATAAATATTTATGGTGACTGATTTTGACTGAAAGTCTATGTGACCCAAGAGCCGCTACTATTTTCTTTTGGGTAACATTTGCATTGAATGGCTTTTTGCATCCCTTCACTTTCCTCTGTGTGTCCTTAAAGCTAAGGGAGTCTTCCACAAGCTGCATATCACTGGGTCTTGTTTTCTTATGCATTCAGCTACTCTGTCTTTTGACTGGAGGATCACTCCATTCACACTTAAAGTGTTTATGGAAATATAAGGATTTACTATTGCCATTCTGCTGTTTCTGGGTGGTTTTTTAGTTCTTTTATACCTTTCTCCCTTCCCTGCTGCCTTTGTGATTTATTCTTTATAGTAATATGCTTCAATTCCTTTATCTTTTATGTATCCAGAATAGGTTTTTCTCTATGATAACCACGATGCTTACATAAACTATCTTCGAGCTATAACAGTCTATTTTTGGTGATAATAACATAGATTCACTCACATTTAAAAAAAAACCCTACAATTCTACTCCCCCCCCGACATTTTATACTACTGATGTCAAATTTTACATCTTTTTAATATGGTGCATCCATTAACAAATTAGTTTAGCTATAGATATTTTTAGGCTTTGTTCTATAACTTTTATACTAGCTATAAAAGTGATTTGTATACCACCATTACAGTATTATGGAAATCCAAATTTGACTATCACCATTACCAGTGGATTGTATACTTGCATATGCTTTTGTGTTGTTGCTTCGCCTTATTTCAGTTCAACTGGAAGGATTTCAAACTTTTAGTAATTTTTACAAGACAGATCCAATGGTGATAAACTCCCTTCGCTTTTCTTTTTCTCCTGGGAAAGTCATGTCTGAGGGAGAGTTTTACTAGGTCTAGTATTCCTTGGTAGTTGGTTGTTCTTTCAAATACATATTGATGCTTTCACAATTACCTGTTTGTCATTGAATTTTAACACTTTAACTGTGATGTGTCTCAAAGTAATCTTAGGGTTGATCTTATTTGGGGTCCTCTGAGCTTTGTGTATCCATATTTACCCCAAAACTTGGGAAGACTTCAGAGATTACTTTTTTTTTTAAGATTTATTTTTATTTATTTATACAAGCACTGGGTACAGTCAGAAGCGCGGGAGGGTGAGAGAATCCACCAGAGCCAGAGCGGGGAGCAGAGCAGGCAGAAGGACCGAAGTGCACTGCGAGGGGAGCAGCGGGCGGCAGGAGAGGTCTGCGCGCCATGGGGGACCCTCCTCCGGTGGCCGGGGAGCAGCCGGGGATCGAACCGGCGCCGCAGAGGCTGCGGGCAGCTTCCCAGCCCAGCGCTCAACCGCTGCGCCTCCGGGGAGGCCCCAGAGATTACTTTTTTAATGTAACCTTTCTACTCACTCACTCTCCTCTTTTTGGGAGCCCATAGTGAGCATCTGTTCGGCAGAGTCTCGTAATTCACATATGTTTTCTTCACTCATCTTTTTCTTTCTTTTACTAATAAATTTCAAATGATCTGTCTTTGACTTTAATGACTCTTCATTCACTGGATCCCATATGTTGTTGTTCTTTACTGATTTTTTTCATCTCCATCATGGTATTCTTCAGCTCTATAATTTCTGTCTAGTTTTTGTGTATGGTTTCTCTTCAGAATTACATTTCTCGGTTCACTGAGGCACTGTTTTCCAGGTTTTGTAAGTGGTCTGTGTTGTTCTGCCTTTCACTGAGTTACTTTTAGAAGATAATTTTGGGTTTTTTTTTTTTTGTCATATCAGCTGCAGATTTCCCTTTATTTGAAGTCGGTTACTTGAGATTTGTTAGTATTTTGGGGGGTGTCATGTTTGCCTGATTCTCCACGACTCACATAGTTTTCCATTGGTGTCTGCGCTTTTGAAGGAGCAAACACCACTTTCTGTCCTAACGGACTGGTTTCGGCAAGTAAAGACCGTCTCCTGTCGGTTTGCCAGGCTGATGTTGTTACCACCTGCAATGTAGACAATGCTGAATTTGAGTCACTTTTGAGACCTTCACTGGACCTTCTGTGGGTTCCATGCTTGGTTGTCTTATTACCAGGGGCTCAGGTGAGTTTGGATTGTCAGGTATGTGGAACTGCCTCAGTACCATGTTGGGAGCCAAATTCTGTGTTATGCAGAGCTTATAAATAATTTTCTCATTTTATGAGACTTTCAACATATTATTAAAATAAATAAATGTTTTAGTTTCATCCATATACATCTTCCCCTAAATATCTAGTTACTCCATAGTGTTTCTTCTGTTTAGTAAAGCAAAGTCCTTCAATAAACATGAAGAAAAACCAGAGATTAGTCTTGGCTTCCTTTGCGAGGAATGAAAATACTGTTACCTTTCTGGCAGAGACTCCCTACTGTGACAGTAAGTAATTTTTGGAACTGATGTTTACTAGAGTGCACAGAAAAATATCTAATTTTATTTTATTTTCAACTTTTCATTATCACACAGATTTTTATTTTTGAAGAAATTTTTTTAAAGATTTTTATTTATTTATGCATACAAGACCTGGAGTATACACCAGAAGGGCGGGGGGTGAGAAGATTCACCAGAGTGGGGAGCAGAATAGTCAGATCTACTGAAACAGTCAGAGCTTCTGCTGAGGGGAGCAGCGGGGAGCAGGAGAGGTCTGCTGCACCATGTGGGTCACTCCCTGGCTGGGGCCGAACTCAGTCAGTGGCTGACTATGGCTAGACAGCGCTGAGACTTAACCCCTGCGCCACCAGGGAGGCCCTCACACAGATTTTTTAGAAATTCCCATTGTCCTCTTGCTTTTAAAATAACATGTCTACCAAAATACTATCATAAATAATAACAAATTATAAGATCTTTAATTTTATATTCACCCAATAGCTGCAGTTATTATGTTTAACATATGTAATGTATCTAACATCATGTGATTATGCTTGACAAGATGTAAACAGAAATCAAAATCTATATATTTATTACAATTTGAACCAATTATTTGGGAACAGATATATATCACTTTTTTTAATAAATTAAATTCCATCCTTGCATTAACTTAATTTGAGGACTTCAAATCCACTAATCAAACCTAAATTCCTTACACTGAATGTAAGAAAACTAAATCTGTAGCAAATTAAAATAATATCTTGAACTCCTAAAGATATTTTAAACAAAATAATCAATGTAATTACAAAAGTAGGGAGAAATATTGCAAATATTTTTATTTGATCAGATTTTTCAATGTAATATTTTATGAATCAGAAATACACCATCATAGGGACCTCCCTGGTTGTGCAAGGGGTGAAGATGCAGCACTATGAAGCTAACCACAGCCACTGCAGCACGAGTTCAATCCCCGGCCAGGGAGCTGACCCACATGGCGCAGCAGACCCCTCCTGGCTCCCCGCTGCTCCCCTCAGCAGTGGATTTCGTCAATCTGCCTGTTCTGCTCCCCACTCTGTCTCTGGTGAATCCCCTCACCACCCACCCCCCCTCATCTCTGACCTGTACCCAGAGCTTGTATACATAAATAAATCTGGTTAAAAAAAAATCTGGTTGCTGTTGTTGGTTTTAGGATGGAAAAGAGTTGGCATCATGCACATGTCGGTACAAAGGAGTCAAGAAAAGTGAGGGCAGGTAAGGCTGCGAAGTCAGGTGATCTTGAGCAGACAGAACATGAAGGGCTGCTGGGGGCAGCCTGTAACCACGCAGCGCTCACAGGCCAGTGCCATGCATCCCCTGGCTGGGCTGCTGGTGCCCATAACAAGCCTGTGAATGTGCCTGTCATGCTCCTTCCCCAATTCTTGGCTTTGGGCTTGAAAATTTCCTTGAGGTTTGAATCATGATGAATATGATATATATAAAGCAGGCATGCTAGTCACAAAACGTGGTAGTAAGACTTGGAGGAAACCCCTGGGGGTGCACACAAGGACCCCTTTCACTCTGGATGCCAGTGTATAGTCCTGCCTTTGCTTTTATTGATGACTTGCAGTGAATTCCTCCTGCAGGCGGGCTTCCCTGCAGGCTGCCCTCAGGGACTTGGTTCTTGGCTCCACCCTAAAACTAGACCTGGATCCTCCACTTTACCCCCAGTACTGGCTTCAATGTTGCTCTAGTCTACCTTGCTTTTCATGTGTGGTGGTGGTGTTTTTTTTTTAACAAAATACCGTGATAGGTTTGCAGATAACTAATTTTGAGTTTCTGGGAAAGATAAGGTTAAGATTCATACCACTCAAAGGCGGGTGATTCCTAGCAGACAAACAAGGTTGGTGCTTCTAGAGAGAGCTTTTGTTTTTTAAAGACGATGCCAGGAGACAGGGAGCAGGAGTCAAGGTGGGCACGCAGGGCAGCGCCCAGGGGTCACCTGCCAGACAACCATGGCCCCACCCCTCTAACCTCTGACCATCATGCTGATGCTGATCCAATCCCCCACTCTCGGGGCCTCTGTTTCTTTCTCCAAGAATTGCAAGACAAGTAAAATCTAATTTATAGAATTGTTTTAAAAATTAAAGGTGATCACCCAAAGAAAGACGAGATATTGTCCTTAGGGTATGTATTCTGATTAACAATGAAGAATGATGATAATGATGATGATTATAATGAGAATAGCAATTATTCTATCAAATTTATAATTAAATCTATCATTGAAAAGTTTTTTGAGGTGCACATGAATTATAAATACATTTGCAAGAGCAAACTTTAAATTTGAAGAACTTCTCCAGTAGCTATTAAAAAGAAATCGTTTTTGAGACATTTTCTTCAAGATAAGTAACAACATTAAGGTGATTTCAGTAGAATGCAAAGTACAGAGGACGGAACATGAGTTTAAACTGTTCAGAATAAGAATAATTAAAGAGTGAGTCAACTTCACTGTAAGTGGAAATGCCAAAGATTAAAAAAATATTTTTATAAACTTCACTATATGTCACCATCAGCATTAGCAGAATATTAAAAATCATATTTTTAAAAACTTGCAAATGAAATAAATACATTCAAAGGGCGTCAATATGATGGGAGTATACTTTCTGCAAAAAAAAAAAAAAAATGCCAGTTAAGCTTGTATCTTGAGAGACATCATAAGTAGCAAGCTGTTGCTATTTCTATAATGTTCTTACATTTTCTTTAAAAATAAAGGCTCTTCTGCCCATTTTTGGACCAGATTGTTTACTTTGTTTTTTGTTGAATCTTGTGAGTTCTTTGTAGATCTTTGTGATCAGGCCCTTATCAGCTGGAGTGCAATAATTTTCTCCCAACCAGTGGGGTGTCTCTTTGTTTTCGTTAATGTCTCTTTTGCTGTACAGAGGCTTTTTTAGTTTGATGTAATCCCAGCTGTTTATCTTTTCCTTCACTTTCTTTGCTTTGGGGGATGGTTGCTCGAGTACGTGTACTAGGACAGATGTTGGATGTAGTGTAAATATGGACACAGACACACGAGGCGTGGCTCCCCGCAGCGAAAGGAATTATTCCGTGTTGTGGTCGGGCTACAGAGTGGGACCCCAGGTCAAAGCTGATGGGAGGGTCTTGTGCCCAAGGCTGGACAGTCAGGCTGGGTTTGTAGCTTACAATCTGGGGGCAGAAATTCTTGTTTTCAGGAAACCCCCGTCTTGGCTGTGACGATCATGAGCTACCCCCATTATGGCGGCCGTCTCCTTTACTCAGAGTCTCTACACCCCAAGGTTAATCACAACTGACAAACACCTCACAGCAGCCTCTAGACTACAGGCACCAGAGCCCATGCAAGGTGATAAACACATGTAATAATCACAGCAGAAAGAATGCAGCCTTTGCAGAGCACTACATAGACATCCTCAAATAGTCCACACGTTATTAGCCTAATAAGATAATTTAACATGGTCATTTAATTACTTTAGAAACTGAATGCATTTCTATCCTCAAGATATGTACATCATTAATTAGCCAGAGATTTAAACCCACCTCTCTCAGTCCTTAATAGGCGAGGCTGACACGCAGTTAGTGAAATTATAGAAACTGAAATGAAATATTTATAAAGCCTGATATAAAATCTGCCTCATATTTATAAACTAGAAACATGGCACGTTTTATTGTTTTCCGATCGTTAATCCTGATAATAAGACTGCTGCAACACTCCACAAGTACATGCGCCACGTCTGCATCTGGGAAGATGTGCCTGCAGAATCCACCTGCCCACGAGGGTGACTGCCACCCAGGGCAAACCCATTCTCTTCTCTGGGTTGGGAATAATCGCAACACTGGGGAGCCCGAACACCGGGGTTCAGGTGACAGTAATAACTGATGCTGACTGACAGGGTTAGCAGATGCACATGGCCATGAAGGCAGAGAACAGGAACAGAAACAGAAACTAAGGGACAGGTGCACGGAAACTCACGCCAGCTATGCAACATTTGCAAAGACAAAATGACCACCTAATCCAGCAATTCTATGGCCAAGTATGTACTGGACACCCCGAGTATGAGTTATACCCAGATATCCACAGTAGTGCAATTCATGGCCCACAGAATCTAGACTGGAGTGGACTGATAGTAAAGGCCCACGAGTCCATCAAGGGACAAATGGATAAACAAACTGAATAGTAAACAAATTCTAGGATGGAATGTTATGCGGCCGTGAGAATGAATGGACACTGATATATGCACTTAGCTAGGCTCAAACTCAAAAACTTTGTTAAGAGTAAGGTTTAAGGTGTAAATGGCACACCTTGTATGATTCCGTTTGTATGAAATATCCAGAACTGGTGAATCTACAGAGAGGGAGCCCAGGCAGGTGGCTGCCAGGGAGTGCAGTGGAGGGAGGGGGGCAGGATAGGAGCAATCACTTAGTGGACAGGACTTTCCATCCAAGGTGATGAAAATGTCTTGAAAGTAAGAGAGTTTGTGATGACAAACACCGTGGGTACACTTCTGTGTTACACAGAATTTCACACCAATTAAAAAATTGAATCTATCATTTTCCATCACATATACAAATTAGTATGATGGGTTATTGCTTTCAAGGTAAGGCTCAACCCACCGGGGCATCAGAAGAAATCTTGGGGATGTCCTCACGACTCCCGGACAAGCAAAGTCTCTTAGACGGGTAGAGAAAATCAGAAACAAAATAACAGAATTCTTCAAAATTAAAAACGTTGCTCATTAAGTTACACAATCCAGAGGATTAAAGAAAACTTGGGAAAATCATGAACCTAACCAAAGAAAGTTACCCAGGATACATCAAGAAGTCTCTGAGTCCAATAAAAAAAAAAAAATACTATAGGGCCTCCCCGGGGGCGCAGCGGTTGAGCGCTGGGTTGCGAAGCTGCCCGCGGCCTCTGCAGCGCCGGTTCGATCCCCGGCTGCTCCCCGGCCACCGGAGGAGGGTCCCGCATGGCGCGCAGACCTCTCCTGCCGCCCGCTGCTCCCCTCAGCAGTGGATTTCAGTGGATCTGACTGTTCTCCCCATTTTTTCTCTGGTGATTCCTCTTACCCCCCCCCCACACCTCTGGCCTGCACCCCAGCTCTTGTGTGCATAAATAAATCTTTTAAAAAAATGTGCGGAGAGAGGAAAAACCCTCGCAGTCGGGAGAGAAGCTTTTCAGCAGCCCCCGCTGGCGCCTCGGTGCGCGCAGGCACTCGGGGCACGCGGGGGGACCCCGGGGCTCGCGGGGGGCTCGCGGGGCACCGGCACTGCCCGCACGCGGGAAGGGAAGCGAGCCCTCGCCGCGGGAGAAGCGGGACCTGGCGCCATCTCCGCGGCTTGGCCAGGCGCTGAGCTCCCCAGCCCGCGCGGGGCGCACCACCAGCTCCCCAGCCCGCGCGCAGGCCCAGGGTGGGCTCCGGGAAGCGCGGCCCAGGCCCGCCCGGGGGAAGGTGGTCCCCGGCCTCCGAACACTTGTCCTGGCACAGCGGGGCCACCTCGGCGAGCCCAGAGGAGGCTTCAGGTCAGGAGCCACCCACCGGGAGCGCAGGGGGTGAGCTGGAGGCGGGATGCGCCCCGCGGCCTAGGCTCTTCTCGCCACAGCCCCGCGCGCAGCGCAGCCCAGCCGCCAGCGGAGGAGGCCCGGGGCCCGCCGGGTGCCCTGACCCGCCTGGCGCTCCCGCAGGGCGAGCGCGCACAGCACGAGGCGCCGAAGCGCGCCCGCCGGGGAGCATTTCGAGCAACACGAAAATGCATCGCGAGCAAGACGGTTCTGTTTCCAAGCTGCCGAAAGTCGCGCTTCCCTCGCCCGTGTGCACAGGAAGCACGCGCCGCGCGCAGGCCGCACACCGGCTCGGCCTGGATTTCCTGCCGGATCACGGGGCCACAGATTTGCTCATCGGGGCTGCGCAGAGGGGACCCCGCCTTTCCACGAGGCGCCCGGCAGCCGGGGGGCTGCGCCCGCAGCAGCGCTTCTCGCCCCGGAGCTCGCGGCAACCTCCGCATCCGAGATCACGAACACAATAAAGCAAATAAAAAAGTGCAATCTAGCCTATTCCTAGGTCAGACCTTTTTAAGCACCAAAGTAAAACTAAGGTGCACAGACATATTTTCTTTCTTTCCATGAGGGAAAGCGCAATAATAAAGCACTTTCTTCCCCCTTGCCATGCCATTGCATAGTCACTTCCACAATAAAAACTTATTAAGAAATAAAAACAGAATATAGACTGAATGCTTTCCTCTCCAAAACTCATTTCCAGCAAGAATCCCCAATGCAGCCTGAGTCCTAAGCTCTCGACTTATCCAACAGCCTGTCTTCCCATAGCCAACCCTTGGCAACTAAGTAAGCATATTAGAATAAACGGAGGAGCATTTTCCAAAAAACAAGAGGCACAACTTGCAGAAATTTGCATTTCCTCCCTTGAGTGTCAGGCCCTTGGCACTGATATCTTTAAAGTTCCCGTGTGCACTAGTGATCAGGCCTCCAGGGCAAGCCCTCCGGGGCATCCACACAAGGATGGACTCGTCTGTCTCGTCTGTTCTCACACTGGCTTGGCCCCCCCACTCCACTCCAGCCTCTGCCAACCGGCTGAGAGGCCCCCAGCTCTTCTCCCTGCCCCCCCAGCGCTGGTGTCCATCGCTGACCCCTGACGCTCCAAAGCAGCCAGCACAACAGTCTCCCTGGCCCTAAAACGTCTCCTTACTTTAATCCAACCGTCTCAATGGGGCATTTTCTACTGAAAATAAGGCAGTCTTTTTCTCTTAAAAATATTTTTAAAAATAAAAACTTTCCCAACTCTGTCCCTCCGCAGTATTTCAAGATCAGTTAAATATCTGCTTGGTTCAATTTCTGGCAAGAGGGTCTAGATATCGCCTAGAGAAGAAACACTATTAAGAACAAACCGCAGATACGACCGTGGACAGTGTGAGCGCATGCCTAGCCGGGGAGCGGGAGGGGACTCCCAGGGGCTGGAGCTGCCCCGAAAGAGCGGGCTCTGGGGTGAAGACCTTCAGGGAAAGCCTGGCCCGAGTTCCTGCAAAGTCACCGCAGCGACGCCGCCCTGCAGGGCAGAGTGTGGCAACAAGGGCCGGGGGAGCGGGGTGGCTGGCTGGGGTCTGGCAGTGACATGCAGGCACCTCAGGTGTCCACACCACCGGCCGCTGGGCGAGCCGAGCCCCTGCCTTCTCGGGGCCCGCGGGTGCCAGGCCATGGATGGAACCTGCCCTTTCTGGTAAGTGGCCGCTGCATTCAGCCAAAGAAAACGCCTCCAAGGGAAACTGCATCATCTCGAGTCTCAAGAACTTGGTATGTAACACAAACAAATAAGTCAAGGCATAAATAATTAACGAATGATCTGCAGGAAAGTCATCATCTATCATAAAAATAAACACGTTATTAAATTCATATAAGAGTATGAAAATGTGATTTTTAAAAAATTATCTTCTTCAATATTATTAGCTTCTCTCCATAAATACTATCACTGACACAGCATGGCGGGAAAGTGGCAATTAGCAGTGATTAAGTAGGACTAATTTAATAACACGGGGGAAAGCGTAGCCGTGTTATATAACAGCCTGTCCTCTGACACAGACATGATGTCAACCCCTTAAACTCCTCAGTGGATATTTGCAAACGTTCAGCCGTATTGTTGCAGATTCTGAACCCGTGCAAGCAGGTCTTTTTAAAGGGAGAAGCAAGTGCAGTGGGCTGAGGGAGCGGCCACCTGTGCACTTCCTGACAGAGAACCCACGGCTCGTTCCATCCGCCCACCTGCCTTGGAGGTTGTACAGTCACATGCCAGGTGTGGGCCACCCCTGTCCATGCACCTGCCTGCTCACCGCGCTCAGGTGCAGAACCCCTGGCTTCTGCTCAGCTGTTCATTCATCCCGCCGCGGGCCTGTTGCATTTTCTTCCATTTTCACAAGGAAGAACACTCGGCTCTCAGACTGCAGGATCCTCTTATTTCTTGCCCCCGGAAAGAAGCTACATGTGTGTTCTTGGAGTGGCCGTAGCAGAGATGAAATTCTGACGCAGGGCTGGTGGTGGTAGAGGCAGGATCCTGAACTGATACTGCAGAGCATATTCAACACCCCCACACACTCAACACCACCCCAAAGCTCTGGCTGGGCTGGTTGAAGGCCTGAGACCAGAAGGCACCCTCTCCCCCAACTCCTTCCCAAAGAAGAGGCCAGACGCGGGAGGGGAGAACAGAGCAGAGACACTGCAGTGCTTAGAGGAAAGGAGATCGAAGCAAAACTCATGCGTCCCTCATGATTCATCCCTGAAACATTCTGTCCACAATTCAGTGACCGCATCATGAGGGCCCATCGTGCTCTGCTCCCCCGAGACACCAGCACCCAGAGCTGCGGCAGACGAGCTGTGTTAGGCGTGACTTGGGAGTGAGCTGCTAAATCAGTCCGCAATTTACAGCTTATATAATATTTAGGGTCTTCATGTACTTTTCCCCTCACACTTAATATTAGGAGCAAGGAAACAATCTGAATACAGGGGAGAATGTTCTGCTAGGGGAATTATAGGGTTTAATGGAAGCAAATAGAATTTTAAACAGCAAATTGCTATTATGTCTGCAGAGAAATATTGCGAATATTTCTTACAGCTGATAGGTTTGTATGTACTTAGGACCAATGCTAGTAAGTTACACTTTAGAAGTATTTAAAATTCCTTGAATTCCTTAAGGACAGAGCATGCTATTCCATTGTTCCTAAGATTTTAATGGTGTCTAATTTCAGTTGTGTCTAATTTCAACTGTCACAAGTCTTCATCAAACCATGCTGTCAATAGTGACACAGAGAGTGACGCTGATCACACTTTTCATGATCTAGGGTGTGTGGGAGAAGATGCACCTGCTCACTTAGCCACAGGAATAGCTCATGTCGGAACAAACGCCCTGTGTGTGTCAGAAGCTGAGGGTATAACAAGGCAGAGGTTTATGCTGTGGCTTCTTCAACAAGCAGACAAAAGGAACCTGCAAGCAAATTAGACAAAATGGCTACTCAGGGGCTTTCACGATGAAATCAAGAATATTGAGAGCCAGCTTTCAAGCGCGTAACTCAGGAGGTAATTATTTTCTTAAAACTAAACTTGGCATCCTCAGTCTGGAGAGGACACTACTGGGGCCTGGAGTCCCGGCCAGCTCCTTCCCCGAGCCCACGGCCCTCCCCGGCACTGGCGCCAGCAGCGCCGCGGGGAGGGTGGACCAGCTCCTCGCCGCCCCAGGGGTCCTTATCGAAAAATAAAGCCTCCTCTGTGGGGTGCATTTTCATAGTTGCCTGGATAATTTTAATGTGTTTTTTGATGCACAGGACATTTATGTTGTCAGAACAACAGTTTTACGTGATTTATACAAGAGCTTTTATGCCTTTTAAAAATGATTCTGAAAGCCAAAAGAGCTTCAGTGTGATTGATGCATAAATGCGCCCAGTGTGAGAAATTGACTATCAAGGAAACGTATTTTCACCGGTGAAAGTGATTATTTTAACTTTGGTAAGGCCTCATCTTCTGGATTTTCAGCAGAAAGTCAGAACTGGACAGAGGACAACAGTTGTATCTAAGTGATATAGGTTGACTAAGAAAATAGCCACCGGGTTACTTAACACATGGGCTTTCAAAGTGCGGTTCCCTGCACTGCTTAATTTGACCTTCACAGTCACCTTGAGATTTTGGCAGAAAAGATATTTTTGTCCTCAAACCACAGATGAGGAGAGGAAAGCTCAGCAGAAACCATATAAGTTCCCCCAGACCTTGAGGGCTGCTCTTTGGGGAGAGAACTTCCCCAACACCCACAATCCTACAGCCGGAGGGCGCTGGGGGTTGAGTCCACCCAGCAAGAGGGTCCTGGCAGCGCAGCGGCCACTCACCATGTTGCTCGGGGCAACTAGAGAAGCAAAGGCTGGAAGGAGGGGAAGCTGAGGAAGCGGGATCCCCACCTCCTGCTGTAGAAAGGTGCAGCTCTGGTCAAACCATTATCCAGCAGAGACTCAGAAGCTGCAAAGTTCAGAAGCCGCAGGGGGTGGGGCGCGCGCTGTGGTCCAAACCTGCGTGTCCCTCCGGAGCCCACGTGCTGCGATCACCCCCGGGGTATGGGTGTCGCCGAGGCCATGGGGACAGAGCTTAGGGTCAGAGATCCCGGCCAAGGGGCACGAGCTCCTGCCCTCCGTCCCCTCATGCCGCCATCCGATGGGAAAGCGGTCGTGCCAGAAGTGTCCAGAAGAGTCATCAGGCAGACCCTTTTGAGAGTCGTCCTGGGGCAAACGTGGAGAGCTGCTTCTTTCCAGGAGCCCAGGGGCTGGGCGTGAACACGCTTCCACCCTCCCCGGGGCTTCTGTGTGTGTTTCCCGTCATAAGCAAATGCAAACACAGCTCTGGTGCTAATCTGAGGGGTCGCAGCTTTTATATGGCCGGGGAAGGCTGGTTCGAAGTTTGGCTCATTTGTGTGAGACTGTCCTTGTGTTGGGCTGGGAGAGTTCATTGTCCTTTCAGGCCGCTGGTCCTTACGAGGTTCACCGCCCCGTCCTTCCTCCTGGCTGGGGGTTGTCTTCTCAATGTGTTAACTGTGTTTAGGGAAAATTGTAATTTTAGTTGAGACCAAATAATATTTTCGTAGTGTGGGTGTGTATGGTCTAAAACATGTATCTATGTTTATAGATGTGTGTGTTTTATATATACATATAGATACATACATATATATATAATTTTTTTTTTCCCTCTGGCAGGACCTTTGAAACAGCCCAATGAGGGTATAGACCCCACGGTCACCTGGACTGAGGACCTGAACAGCGGAGTCGTCTTTCCCTGGGCTGGAGGCCGAGGGGAGCTGGGGAGCAGGGCGGCTGTCCCGGGAGGGGAGCAGGTGCCCTCCTGTGTCCGCACCTCCGAGCCCTGCGCTCCTGGCGCCCCGGTGCCACCTGCGCTTGGAAGGGCAGACGTGCCGCTTTTATTAGGTGTTGGTTTAACCAAATTCTCTTTGGGTCGGTAACGGTTTCAGACACAATGACCCATGCACTTTATTAAACATGGTGCTGACAGGCCGCTGAGAGGTCTCTCTCCAACACCGGGTCTCTCTCCAACACCGGGCCCTGGGCTCCCTGTCCTGCTCTCTGCACTTGCTCCTCAGCCCCCTCACATGTTTGCATGTGTCCGTCTGGTTGTATTTTGAGCAAATGCACTTGTGTGGTTTGTCTCCACTATTATTCCTCTGTGGGCCACCTGGTTGCTTTATCTTCATGATCCTCTGTTTCCCTCGCCTCGCTCCCTGCCTCCAGCCCCGCGTTATTGTTCTGGCTTCTTGACTCTTTGTTCATCATTATTCATTCTTTTTTTCTCCTTTCTGATTTTAATCTTTTAATTTCCTTTTACACGATAATTGTACGGAATCTAACATGGTTTGATGATTATACTCATTATTTTTTTAAATTCTAAAAATGTGCCATTTTTATTAATATTTCTTTTTACTCCATATTTAATTAGAAGTCACTTTGTTCAAGTTCTAAGAAGTGCGTTGTGCTATTTTCCACCATTTATTCCTAACTGTATTGCTTTGGGAGAGAAGACAAGTTTGTGTTACTGATTCTTTCCAGTTGAATGAGACTTGCTCCGTGACCGAGTGGATCGTACATACAGAGGGAAGATCACATCTTAGCAAACGTATAATTCTAGTTTTCTATACGCATTTGACAGAGAACTTCCCTGTGGATTTCTCTGCAATCGTGTGTGTCTGCCAAGTCAGTCCTACATATTCCAGATTGTGTTCTGAGTCATCTTTATTGACGTATAATTAACAATTAAATGCACCTCTGGGTGTGTCCACGTGGATGAGCTGTGAGGGGAACATGCCACGGAAACTCCAGGGCAACAAAACCTCAGCATTCCCATGGTCCCCCACACTTGTTTCTCCCACGCTGAAGTCCGTCCCGTGAGCCCCGGCCGGCATCTTCGTGGTCAGCTACATGAGCTTTCCTGCCACGGGAACAGAAATGTCGTCGGTGCTTCCGAGTGATGATTCTGAGATTCAGCCACATTTTTGCCCATATCAGCAGCTCCTTTTTCTTATACAGATATCCATCGTTTGTTAACTAATCACTTCTTGATAGACCTTCAGGCTTTTCCCCGTCTGGGGCTATTATGAAAGAACACATATCAAGGACGCATTTCTCTGTGTGCTTGTGTTTAATAGCCTTAATTTTTTAGGCAGTTTCACGTCACAGCACAAGTGCAGGTGGGTTGCTCTGCTGGGATCCACTGCTCCAGGCTGCATCTTAGCCGCATGTTCTGTCTCTAGGTGTGGGGTTCAGCCCCCCATGCCTCTGTAAATCAGAAACCACGACGCTCGTGCTGTGAACCCATCTTTAGATGAACAAACAGATTGCTGACACCATACCGCTAGTTCTCGGGCTGCTTTTCAATAAAATCATGAGTGCTGTGCGGACATCTGAGCTGCATCTCAAAGACACACCCAGACAGTCTCAGTGAGGGTGAGCGACACTGGGCTGATTCATTTCTGAGGGACCCACAGCCCAACACCAGCATCCACTTCTCTGCTTACAGGTCTCCAAGCAGTGCCATGCGCAGGTGGGCGGGCATCCTGAGCCTGACTCTGGACCCCTAGAACCATGCTTCTATTCTCAACTTTTTCTTTTGGTGACCCCAAGGACCCTCATAGCTAGCCCTGCTGACACTGCAGCCACAGACCCATACAGCGCTGAAACGTGTGTGTGGGATGCGTGTGTGGGGTGTGGGGGTGTTTGGGGTGTGTGTGGTATGTGTGTGGTGTATGGTAGGGGTGTGTGTGGTATGTGTATTTTCCCTGAAGGGGGCTGCTTGAATAAGGGCAATTCTGCTATTGCTTGTAGACTGTCTCAATGAACCCCCCCAAGCCTCCTCAGTAAGTCCCAGGCCCTGACGCTGGCTGTGATGAGATCTCTGGTGACGCAGCTTGTGCACAGTGGGAGCTGCACACCCGGGACAGCCAGGCAGGCACAGGGAGGGCAGAGCCGCGCTGCGGCAGGTGCTGGGCACACTGGTTTCCTGTCACCTCACGGCCCCCCAGGGAAGCTGCAAGTAGGGACTCGTTGCCCGGGAGAACCGAGTTCTAGCTCAGCCCGGGGCCTCTCCCCGCTCCTCACAGCTGGAGGATTTCAGTCTTTGTCTTGTCTAATGCAAAGAACTCAATGGTCAATAGCTCTTACTGGGCCTCTGACGCTTGTGTGAATTTATTTCAGCCATTTAATGGCATTTCCCACTCCTGGTTTATCGCATTGCAAATTAAGGCTGTTAAGCACCCTGGCTTTTGGCAGCTATAGAACTAAAAGGGGGTGTTTGATCAGAAGCATAATGTGCTGTGTCCTGCTGAGGCACACGGTAGCCCAGGACAGGTCACAGCCGGGGAGAGGGGACCACACCGGGCAGAAGCAAGGAGACGAGGAAACTCAGGGTCACCCTGCAGCCCAGTCACCCCAAAAGGAGAGTCGAGTAACACCCACAGTGATGCTAGGAGTGAAAACCCAGATGCCATAAGAGGACACAGTGACAACATGCTTCAGAGGAGGCTGAAGGGTAGCTAGCGAAAAGGCTGGTGATTAAAACCCCACTTTAAAAATAGCTTTTAAGACATGCATTTTATTTACATGTTAAACATTTATTTAATAGTATTTATAGAAATGGTTCTATTTCTATGTTATTCACCATCATTAAAATGAACACATACGTATTTCAATAACAGATGGTTGAGCTTCATCCTTTAACATCCAGAGGGACTCTTAAATTATTAAGAAAACAATTATGATTTGTATTATTTTAGCTTTGACTTTTCATTATTAAATGAGTGCTTGAGATCTGGCCGTCCTTGCGTGAGATCTGGTAAGGACCTGACTGGCCAGACACACAGAAGAGCTTTCTCAGGGCAAGCCTTGCAATTTCCTATAGAAGGGAGTGAAATGACACTGAGGAAAAGCTTGTTTTAGGGGAGAAAGAGGTCTCAGGTATTATATTTATTTTTCCAATTCTTCTTCTTCAGAAAATCACCATATTTTAGCACAAAACCGGGGCAAACAGCCATCCTCCATGTTGAAGTCCGACGGATCTTGTTGGACATGCACACGCCTGTGCCTCCCAGAGCATTTTGTTAGAACTTTTTGGTGGCTCAGGGTTAAGTCTCAGGCTATCACCGCTGCAGCCTGAGTTCAATCCTGGACAGGGAGCTACCCACAGGGCACAGTAGACCTCTCCTGTCTCCCTGCTGCTCCCCTCATTAGTGGATTTCAGTGGATCTGCCTGTTCTGCTCCCCACTCTGCCTCTGGTTAGTCCTCGCACTCCCCCACACCTCTGGCTTGTACCCCAGCTCTTCTATGCAATAAATTAAAAATAAATCGTTCAAATAAAAAAATGTGACTCAGTTTTTTTACATGTCTTTGGTGACCTGAATAATCTATATATTGAATATTTATAGAATTATTGTTCTCAAGTGTTTCCATTTCTATGTTATTAATTACATTGTTGATTTTAAAAATGTTCACTTGGGTGTGCACTTGACAGTTCTCACTTACTTGGCTCCAAAGAAATACGCATCCGTGTTAATGCCCACCGTCTCCCCCAGTCTGTTTTAAACTACAAAAACAAAATGTTCATGACATTTTCTCATAACCTGTTCTGTATGGAAGCCACATTTAATTTTCTATCCTCCTACTTTCTGGCACAGGTGAAGATAAGGCAGGTGACACCAGCACGTGTGACAAGCCAGCGTGTGCATGTGTGCACGTGTCCATGTCAGGTGCGTGCCCGTTACAGGACAGCTCCAAGGGGGGCACCAACACCCCCCTATATCAGGTAAACATTAGTTTTATGGCCCAGGCGTTAGAATTAGTGTCTGTTTCCTTATTCACTTTTGTCTTCTGAGCAATGACTCTTGCAGCTCTGCACTCCCGGACTGAGCCGGGCGCGCCCAGAACCCAGAGCCTGGACCTCAGCTGCCTCCTCCCCAGTGTGTGCGTGGGGGGGTGTGGAGGGTGGGGGGGTGGGGGGTGTCTTTCTTTGGTTCCCACTGCCTCAGTTCTATGCATCCCATCCTCAAGTTGAGGCGCTTAGTCCAATCTGTCCACACACCTGACCCCTTGTCCCGCAAGTGCAAGTGACAGCACCCTGGTCCGTTTCTGCACCCACGACGGGAACATTGACCATGTAGAAATGCGTTGACATAAGGGAATACGAGCATGTGTGTGTGTGGAGAGAAAATAGGAAAGAAAGAAAGTGGTTGGGACAGCAAAACCAATGGTCCAGAAATATTTTGCTCTTGAAACAGCTATTTCCAAACTACCCCAAGATAATAAAAATGGGTAAATTAATCTTGGCTTGATTATCAATAAGAATAGACATAAAATTCCAAACCCTGCTAGGAATGACTGAGAACACAGGCACTGATGAATGCACTGATAAGCTGCACGGATAAAAAGCACGTCCACAAGAAGAGACAGCACGCCTCCTGTGTGAACAAGCAACTGGCTGCCAAGCGTTCATGGAAAGGAAACGATGTCAAGTCTATGGTGTCAACAGTTCAGATCCCTTTGATGGGTCTGGGGGAGGGCGGAAGGGCACCCCAGTACAGGAATTTGTGCGCACTGTGGGGTTCATAGTTTTCTTTGAACTAAAACTCCTGCTTGAACTTAGAGTCCCGCCCTAGCTTCTGGGACAGGACAGAGACCAGGCGCCCACCATGATGGGCTGCTGTGATGGGCCATTCACTTATGATTAACTGTGTAACTCACTTGAAAAAGACCTGTCAGAGGCTTTGGGGGCACAGGCCTCGTGTTCTCTGTCCTCTGCGGTCACTGGCTTCTGACAATAAAGTGTGCCTGAGAGATTCAGTTCCTGTCTCTGTTCAGTTGGCTTCTGGCAGTGATAGGCAGCCCGACCCTGGCATTTTCCAGATACTTTTTCGTATATTAACACAACACGCTCTCTGATGTGTGTGTATGATGTGTGTATGTGCCTGTGTGTGTATCTATGTGTGTATCTATCTGCCCATATGGTCCTATGGTAGAAAATTTGCAGCCAGCCGCATTGTATGCTGCCCGTTGAGACACACCCTAGAAGTCCCCGTCCTGTGATATTTCTGTTGTCTCATTAAACTGAATGTTTGACCCCATGTCCTGTGGAACATTTGCCTCTATGCTCAGCTCTCCTGCTTGAATTTAGCCACAGTACGCCTAACTCACACAAAAGGGAAAAACAAATGAAGTGGCTACACTAAAAAATCGTTGTTTTGCTATAAAGAGAGATTTTACAATTCTTCTGAAACATTTCCTGCTTTGGAGCCTGGCTCTCTGAGTGCTAATGTTGTCTTCTTCAGCCGTTTTTCTACATGACTCAGGAACAAAAAAATTATCCTCAAGTTCTCTAAATAGACAATTCATCTGGTATTTCTAAGTGATTCATGGCAAGTACCTTGCATAGCAATGTGCATTTAAAATATGGATTTTTTTTTTTAAATTTCAGTAATGTAGTTAGGGACATATTACTTTCCCCCCAATTTTTTTTGTGGGACCCTCGCTGGCGGCTGGGGAACGAATCGGTGCTGCAGAGGATGCGGGCAGCCTCCCAGCCCAGACCTCAACCGCTGCACCACCAGGGGAGGCCCCCCCCAAAATATTTACATCTATAAATACAAATTCATTGCAGCTAAAAAGATACGGTCGCCAAGCACCATGACTTGATACTTCAAATCATGTAGCTTATGAGCAAATACAAATCTTTACTGGATAATGACATCAAAGCTTACACTTCTAAGAAATAATAAATGATAAATCAACTAAAAATATAGCTACTAATACAGGGATATGTAGCAAAAACCTAACAACATTGTAAATATTTTTAAATCTCAAAAAAAAAAAAAGGCAAATTACATCACATAAGGAAAAAAAAGAGGTTGCAAAATATCTATTTTTTTCACCCAGGATAAAAATAAGGATAATTTTCAACTGAAAAGTTGAATAACACAGAAATAATAGAAAACTAAATCAAGCCCAAGAAAATGAATGTAGTTTCCTATCTTAGTCAACGAGCGCCCACTCAAGGGTGAATGAACCATGACAGTGTGGAGTCGGATACTGACTGCATTCAGGAGTCCAGGGAAGAGCTTCCTCCAGGTGATTTCAATCCACACCTGTAAACAGCACTCACAGGTGCAGCCAAGGCAGTTATAAGAGGAAAATCTATAGGGATAAATACCCGTTAATTAAGAGAAAAGAAAGCTCTCAAACAACTGAACTTTCTACCTCAAGGAAGTGAAGAAACAAACTACGCCCAGAGTTAGCAGAAGGAAGAAAACAATAAGCATTAGAGCACAAATAAATGAAGTTGAGACCAGAAAGGCAATTTTAGAAATCAGTGAAGCAAAGAGTTAACTTTTTGAAAAGATAAACTTGACCAACTTTTAACTAGACCCACCAAAGGGAGAAAATGAGGTTACAAAAAATATGTATAAATCAAGGAGGTAACCCTAGACCACAGAGATACAAGTGACGATAAGAGATTACAATGGGCAAATACAGACCAACAAAACAGAGAATTGGGAAGAAATGGCTAAATTACTAAAAGCAGCTGGACTACAAGAATGAATGGCTATAGGGTAGATAAAAGGTAGCAGACTTTTCTGCCCTCCCACCATCAGGATAGATGAAGGAACCCTGTGGTCCCGAAGGCATGCCTGATGGTGGGCACCTGCAGTGGGTACACCTGGGCTGAGAGACTGGACTTTTTAAGGGCAGCATCATGGCGATGCCAGCAGCAGCAGAAGCCGAGAGAGAAGCAGAGGAGGCCGGAGAGCCCAGATAGAGTGAAGCCCAGCCCCCCAGTACCCCTGCCTGTCATGTGCCTGGTAAATCTAAATAAAAGACCTGCAAAAAACCACTGAGGACTCTGACTCCTCCTTGACCCGGGCTGCTGGATCCTAGAAAACCTGCTCAGTGGTCCTTCCTGCCCCTACAATGATGAAGAAACAGAAAACCTGAATGGACCCACTGAGGGGACTGAGATAGTAATCCAAAAGCCTCCCAGCAAAGAAAAGTCTAGAACAAGTGGCTATGGTGGTGAATTTTACCAAACATTTAAAAACAATACAGAATACATGCCAATTCATTTCAAAGCCTTCCCAAAATTAGAGGGTCCACTCCTAGATTCATTTACAAAGCTGAAATTACCCTGATACCAGAGCCAGGTAAGAAAAGAAAATCACAAGCCAGGATCTCTGTGAATATAGATGCAAACAATTATCAGCAAAATACTAAAACAATGAATTCTAGAAGATCCTGAAAGGCTCCGACACATGATCAAACAGAACATTGGAATGCATCCCTGGGACACAAGGCTGGTTGAGTATATGTGAATCAAGGAACATGATACATGAGGTTAATGGAATGAAGGATAAAAAACTATACGATCATCTCGATAGATACAAAGCAACTGGCAAAATTCAACATCTTTTCATGATAAAAACATTCAACAAGGCAGGTGCAGAGGAGCACAAAGCAACACAATCAAGGTCACTGAAGACCACCAACAGCTCAGAGCAGACGCCACGCAAGGCTGAGCTATTTCCTCGTAAATCAGGAACAGTACCACGAGATCAGGGGACCCACAGTCCCCACGCCTGCTCAATGCAGCACTGAAATCCTCATTAAAGCCAGCAGGCAGGATCAGAAATAAAAGACTTCCCAATTAAAAAGAAGTAATCTTGGTTTCATATATGTTCATTTACATAAAACCCTGAAGACTCCACTGAAAATTGTTGGAGCTGTGAAACAAATTCAGTAGCTTCAGGATACAAAATCAACACACCAAATTCAGCTGCATTTATATATACTGACAACAAACTATTTCAAAAAAAAAATTAAATGATCCCATTGGGTATGGGATAAAAAAATAAAATATTTAGGAATAAACTTAACCAAGGGTGTGAAAGATCTATATACTTAAAGACATTTATGATAGAATTTGAAGAATACCCAAATAAATGCAAAGGTATGTGATGCTTATGGATTAGAAAATTCGATATTGTTAAAATATCCAGAGTACCCAAAGTCACCTATAGTCAGAGCTTCCTTATCAAAATTCCAGGGGCATTTTTCACAGAACTAGAAGAAAGACTCCTAAAAATTGAATGGATCTTCACCCACCCCCAACAAAAGGAACAAATAAATAGCCAAAGCAACCTTAAGACAAAACAAACAAACAAAAAAGCTGGAAGAACATTTAGAATCAAACTATATGTAGGGTCAGAGAGCGCAGCGGGACAGGACGCGGGCTCCCGAGGCTGGCCTGGCCTGGAGAGGGGAGGGTGAGCGGGGCGAGACGGGCCCGACGGGGCGAGACGGGCCCGTCGCGGCCGGCGCCACACACGGTGCCAGGGACAGTCCCGCGCCCCGGGGGGCGCTTCTGCCCGACGAGGGGGGCCGGAGGCGCCGGGGAGGGGCCGCGAGGAGACGCGACTCCGCGTCTCGCATCTCTGGGTGGTGGGTGGCCAGCGTGATGGGCCGAGGAGCAGGGCGTGAGCCGGGCTGGAATGGGGCGCAGTCCGGGGGCCTGGGGTCCGGGGGGGGGCTTCCGGAGTCTGGGCGCGCTGGCAGAGGGGGGCCGGCTCCAAGGGGTGTCGGGAGAAAGGTCAGTGCGACACTGCGAGGCCCAAGGGAGGGGGCAGTGGTTCCGAGGGGGACCCGGTGCCGTCTCCCCAAACCCGCCTGGACTGCAGTGCTGGGCAGGTCCGCGGCCGCCCGCAGCTCTCCAGGCCCCGGGACGGGGCGCCCGGACCCACCGCCAGGCAGGAGGGGCCTGGCCGGTCACCCGCAGAGGCCGCCCGGAAGCGGGACCCGGCTCCCCGAGGACTCAGGAGCCACGCGCGTCCCCGAGGGTCACCCCGGCGGGGGCGTCAGCACCGCGCAGGAGCCCCCAACGCCTGCGCCTGCGGGCGCCACGAGGGACAGACGGTGGGCTCGGAGCAGCTGCGCCCCGGGGGGCCCTGGCGAGAGTGGGGGTGCACGGGGCGAGGGCCTACCTGCAGGCGGGCCCAGACAGGGGCCTCCGGGCCTCGCAGCTGGCTCCACGCTGACCCCGCGCTGCCCCCGCTCCGAGCCGAGCCGCGGACCTGGCCCGGGTGCGGCTGGGCGGGCCTCTGGGGCCTCAGAGGGCTCCTGGCCGCCGACCCAGGGGCGCCCCCTACCTGGGGCTGAGCAACCCCGGCCCCGTGCCCCCTCATCTGCACCTCGGGGCCGCGGGCACTCCGCGCACACCTGCGCCTGCGCCCCGGGCGGGTCCAGCGCCCGTGGGTCAGGGGCGAGGGCTGCTGGCGCGCTGGGCACCCAGAAAAGGCCACCCAAGGAAGAGGGTGTCAGGCACGTGTGCGCCTGGTTCTGAAGCTCACACTTGCTTCCTGTAGCTGCCCTCGCCACGCACGCGCCTTTCCAGTCCACTGTCGGGTTCTCCTGGCTGGCTGGCTATCATCTGTCATCTGTCTGTCTGTCTGTCAATCTATCTACTTACCTACCTACCTGTCATCTGTCGTCGGTCTCGCCGTAACTGACCGCCTGCTCTCTGGATCTTGCGTGGAGACCCGTCACGCAGGCCCCTCCATCTACCTCTGCCCAAATATCCCAGATCGGAGCATAAACTGCAAAGGATGCAACGACCTCATAGCTAGTAATGCAGCACTTGAGGTCAAAAGTAAGCACTGTAAACAATGATAATTTTTAATGTTAAAAGCCAAGATCCACGATGAAGAGGCAACGTTTTGGAATGTCTAGACACTAAACACTCAGACGCGCTTTTGTGAAGCCAGAGCCATGGGACAGGGGAGGCCGGGGAATCACTAACTGGACATCAGTGACCGTTCTCAGTTCCCGGCAGGTCAAGTGGACAAAAGTAATGAGATAAACATTTAAGTAACGAAGCCAAGAGGACAGGTTTTATAAACATATTGAAGTCTACTTTTTGATAGAAAGCACATTGTTTTAAATGTACTCAGCTTATTCATAAAAAATAATAATAAAATGCAAAGAAAATATGATTTCCATTAACTAGAAATTTTGTTTAAGATTCATTTATTTATGAAATCAAGAGCTGGGGTGCAGACCAGAGGTGTGGGGTGGGGGGAGAGGATTCATCAGAGACAGAGTGGGGAGCAGAAGCAGATCCACTGAAATCCACTGCTGAGGGGAGCAGCGGGGAGACAGGAGGGGTCTGCTGTGCCCTGTGGGTAGCTCCCTGGCCAGGGATCAAACTCATGCTGCAGTGGCTGCGGACAGCTTCATAGTGCTGAGACTTAACTCCTTGCACCACCAGGGAGACCCCTAACCAGAAATATTAAAAACAACACTCAGCAGCCCACAGTGTAATAATCAGAAATAATGGGAAGGAGCTTCCACCAGGACATTTCAAAACTCTTATTAAACAACTTCTGGATGAAAGAACAACAAGCAAAACTGTAGAATTGAGGAAATATATGTCCATGATGCATTAGTTGTCAAAATCTATGGGAGGTGTGTGAAGTACAGAAAAGCATGTTGTCCTACAAACTTTATCAGTGAAAATGAAAGACTAAAAGTAAAATAAAATCCCCACATCAAATATTAGAAAAAATGGCAAATTAAATTTTAAAAGTCTTAGAAATGATGTAATAAGAATAAATATACAAGTTCATAAGGAGATGATAGAAATACAGATGATCTAATTATAATTTTAAAGTCTACTTTTAATAAATGGACAAATCACTGCTAATTTCATCATGAGAAAAATGACAAAGCACAAGTATGTAAAATAAAAATGACAAAGTAGACAAACCATTGAAAATGAAATTTTTTTAAATAATGAGACTACTTTAATGGCATCTGTATAAATTAATTTGACATATTACTAGATAAAATGAATAGCTAAACAGATCGATTTCTACAAAGAAAATAGAAAAATTATAAAGGCACCTAGTTTTAGAGAGTTTTACAGAGGACTTTTACCAAAACTTAGAATACAGGTATTCCCAGCAAAGGATAAATTCTTTCAGAGCACTATAAAGAAATCTTTGCCATTTTTTTTTTAATGAGGCAGACAGAACACTAATACTCACCAAGATAAAGACAATACAAAGAAAGAAAGTCACAGACAATATCGTTTGTGAGTACCCATGCAAGAATTCTATGCAAACAGAATTCCTCACTCTTTTGGGAAAATAAATGTTCCACGAGCAATTTGCCTTTCAGGAATTCAAATGTATTTATTTGATGTTATAGATCCAGTTATATCAAGCACAATATTAGCAAATCTAAGGGGGAAAGATATATCTTCATGCCACAGACATGGAGAAAACCTCTACCAAAAGGCAATGCTTGTTTCTAATAAAAACATTAGGAAAACAGGAATCATGGGAAACTTTCTTCACTTTCTTCACACCAGATACATATGCATGTGTGTGTGTGTGTGTGCATGCATGTGTGTGTGCACATGGTGCCACCATATATGAGTTGCATTATGAAGCTTCGGTGGCTAAAGCATTATGGTGAGGGCCAGCTGGAGAGAGAGGAACAGGGAGAGAGGTAAAGCTGTCTCAGCTGCAGATGATACGGCCAGATACCTGTGACATCCCAGAGAACTGATAAAACTACCAAAACATCAAAATAATTCAATGAAGTGACAGACTTCGTTAAAGTTAAAATACAAAAACCTGCACCTTTATATAAATAAATGAATAAATACATGTTCAAAAAATTGATGGTAGAGAAATGTACATTTTTGTAGCAGCAATAAAGCCTAGGGCTTAGGAATAAACAAGATATGTGTGAAACATATGCAAGGAAAATTTCAGGAGAATTTCTGAAAGATATGAGTAGATTTGAACAAATGAAAAGATATTTCCTGTTCTTAAAGAGGACAACTCAACTTTATGACGTTGGAAATTTTCCCTAAATTAAATTTACTTCAATGCAATTCCAATAAAAATATTTATAAGCATTTTTAGGCCGTTTGGTCATTTGATACAGAATTCACATGGAGCAACAAACCTAAGGGAATAACCAGGTAAACACTGAAAAAGAAAACCTGGTGAAGAATAGATAGCGTGGAGTGTGAGTTGCCTCATGAAGCTTCCGTGGCTGAAGCATTATGGTGTGGGCCCAGGAATAGACACACAGACGAGTGGAATCCAGAATTAGGTCCAAGGGCATACGGAGGCTTAGAAGACAGCCCAAGTAGCATCTCAGTCACGGCGTGAAGGTGGCCTCCTTTACACATGGCCGGGACAAATGGGTCGTCGTTTGCAAAAATGTAAAATCAGAGGCATATCTTGGATCATTCATAAGAATAAATCCCATAAAGATCAGGGATCTAAATGTAAAAATTGAAACCACGCATACACCGGAAAATAACACTGGCAAGCTCTTAACACTGACCTAATAAGTGGTTTTATAACAATAACTGAAAATCTACAGCCAATTGAAGAAAGATTGATACGTTCAGCTATATAAAAAAAAATTTAAAAATTCATGCTGTAAACATCATAGGCAAAATAAAAAAACAAGTGACATGCCAGGTGGAAATATGCTGAACATTTATTAGAAGCCAGGCACTAAGACCCCTGGGATATAAAGAACTCTTAAAAAAAAATTAATTATGCATACAAGAACTGGGGTGCAGGCATGAGGTGTGGGGCCGAGAGGACTCCCCAGAGACAGAGTGTGGAGCAGAACAGGCGGATCTACTGGAATCCACTGCTGAGGGGAGCAGTGGGGGGACAGGAGAGGTCTGCTGCCCCTGTGGGTCAGCTCCCTGGCTGGCCCGGGGATCAAACTCAGGAACTCACGTCTCAGTGGCTGGTGACAGCTTGACAGCGCTATGTCTTTAACCCCTGCACCTCCAGGGAGGCCTGGATATAAAGAACTGTTCAAACACTGAGGGACAGAAAACCAAAATCCAAGAGAAAATGAATTAAAAAAATTAAAAAGACAAAAAGTTAACAAAGCCCATGGAGCATAAAACCAATGTCCAGTCACTCATTTCTGCGGAGCTGCAGATTCAACCAGCAGTGAGCCAGCACTTCTCTGCAGGCCGCTGCAGGCTTTGAAGCTCTGCGGCGGCGGCACTCTGGGGGTCCCGCGAGGGCGAGGATGCTCCGCGCGCCTGGGGGTGAACACACCCGACACACCCACTCCACGCGCGTGACCGGGCGCCCGGGCACAGCCACCTGTCACCGCCGGGCGCCGACAAGCGAGAGGCAGGAGCTGCACCCTGAAGGCGCGCTTCCATCAGACGGCCGGCCACCGAAGACAGGGGCTAACACCCCAAGAAACTGCCTCCCCACTTCATCTCAGCTGCCTTTTGATGGTGCGGGGAACACGGACAGTCCCGCGGCGAGCGCGCCTTCACCGCTGCCGGGAGACCGACGTCCACCCCGCAGGCCTATGGCGCTCCTGGACCCGGCCTGGGGCGCGCCCCGCTGCGGGGGCCGGTCCGCAGACGCCCCCCACCCCACCTCCGGCCCCCGCGCTGCTCCAGACGCGTCCGGGGCGGGGACCTGGCTCGGAGCTGCGGGCCATGAACGAGACGTGGGCGCAGATGTCCCGCTGCCCGGCTTCGCGCCCACCCGGCTCCTCCGCTCCCTTCCCCGTCACCCGCACCCCAAATCCCGCTTCCCACCCTGTCCCGGAGACACCCAGAGCCGGGGTCAGCGCGGCTGAGCTGTCTCGCTGTTTGGCACGAAGCACCGGGCAGCCCGGACGCGCCGTCGCGGGAGGGGTGTGAGCAGCCGTGAGCAGGCGGCTCCGGGCAGCGCCCGTTCGCGGGTCCCAGCGTCTGTCCTCGGGACCCGGGGGGCTGCCGGGGCGTCCCCAGGCGGAGCGGAAAGCACGTCCGCCTGGGCGCCGCGGGGCCACCCCTGCCGGCTCGCTCCGGCCTCGCCGGGCACGGACGACGCCTCGTTGTTGTTTCCATCTGTTCCCTGTGCCCGTGGGCGCGCGCCCGTCCCCCTGCGGGCAGTGCGCTGGGCCTCTGCCCCGCTACTGGGCTCTCGGTCCCGGCCGTGCTGATGCCGAATGCGCCTCCCCTGCGCCGTCGGAGCCGCTCGCGGCGCCCCCGGAGCTTGAGGACGCCCAGGCTCGTGTTCCCAGGTCACGCTCAGCTGCCCGCGGGGACACCCGCGCTGTCGTTGATCAAGAAAGAATAATATGGATGTGAAGATTTGGTCTTATTTTTTGAAAAGCGCTTGTGACATGAACCGTTATCCCAGTGGGTTGTAGCCGAAGGCCCGTAGCCACAGCCAAAGTGAGTAGGCCCAGGCCGGCAAAATAACAGTGATGACAATGATTGCTGTTACTCGTGACCGCGCTTCCGCAATATTTCATGTACTGAAATAAATTGCTTCTCTCCCCTAAGGGAAAGTCGTCTGTAGAAGACAGAGCAGATTTAAGATGAAGAAGACACGAAGCGCCTGATTCTGCGCCCCTTTCTGTAAAACTTGCTTCTCCCAAGAGCACGTTGCTGGGTCCTGGAAGTGACATCACTCCTGGAAGGGAGACTGGGCAGCGCACTAGTCCCCTGGGGGGTCGTTACTCCCACGGACCCCCAGATCATTCCTTTTCTGCTGCCTTTTTTGGTCCTTATTTCCTCTTCAAGTCTGAAGATCAGGAGAAAAGCGTTGGGGGACATTTGCTTCTCCGCAGCCTAGGGCAGCGAGGGCCGTTCTGCTTCCCTGGGCAGCTTGGGGGGGGGGGGCTGCCAAGGGCTCCAGGCCAGGCTAGGTGCTAAGCGCCCCATGCCCATGCGCTGCCAGGAGTCAGGCTGGCAGCAGAGACATCAAAGGCTGCCTGGACACCCACGGAGCCCCTCATCACTCAAATTAGCAAGTCAGTGGGGTCTTGAGCTCCTTTTCAAAGTCACCAGCCTTGAAGGTCATCTGAGGTTACATGTGCAAGTTAGCATCGCTTTGATGCTCAGAGTTCTCAGGTAGTTTATGGGAGTTTCACAGCCAGAAACAGAAAACCCAGAGGGGGAGGAGGAGAAGACTCTTCAGGAAAGCGGAGGGCACAACTGACTTTCTTTCCTTTGCCTTTATTTTGCTTTAAATTGCTTAGAAATCAATTGGGAAATCGGTAAACATTTCTAAAATCTCTAATTCAAAAGTGGTTCAATGTTTTTGAGGAAGTGGTGAGCAACCTGCTCTAGCACACTGGTGTATTTTTTAGAACTACCAGCAGCTTGTCATTTTAGAGCTGGGATAACATCAGACACCATTTATTCCTACATTTTGATTTTAATGCTACAGAAGCCAGGAGCCAAAAACATACACTGACTTGAGCTCGCACAGCTCTGAGTCCAGGGGAGACGGAGCCGTGGGCTTCAAGGGGTTTCTGCAAGTTTCTCAAGAGTGTCAGCTGGCAGGCTGAGGGGTACCCTGGGACCCCCAAACTATGCACCTAAGCTGCCCCACTGTGCACCTTAGCTACACTACTGTGCACCTAAGCTCCCACCCAGGGAGCAGATGCACAGCTCAAGGGTGTTTCCGCTGTGAGTACCCCAGACTGCTGTCTAATAAAATCCCCAAATAAGTGCTTGTATCTTGCTTCAGCAGCTCCTGCTCTGGGGTGACAGGGACAGAGGGCAGGTAATCAGGAGAAAAACAAACACGTTCTATGCAGTTTTCCCCTCACAGGGGGTACCTGCACTCTCAGGAGAGGGGAGCTGATCATGAGGCCCGGCGGGAGGCAGGTCTACCCCTAGCCGCAGAAAAAGCGGATCTGCGAGGAATTGACTAGGGGACGGGGCTCCGGGCAGGGGTGGCGAGTGGGGAAGGAGTAATCAGGGAGACGGGTTCCTTCAACGAGGTGTGTCTGTAGCTTTCCGGGTGCTGACTCCCTCCCCCTGCTCTGTGCTGACTGTGCTCTCTCCTCCTGGCGGGGGGGGGGGGGACGACACCTCACAGGGTGCTGTGACCTGATGGCAGAGCTGGAGGAAGGGACACAGGTGACCTCCCTCCCCGGCCCCCCTCTCCCTTGGACATTCCGTCCACGTCCCCCATCACGAGGTCCCGCCACGTCCTCCTGCTTCTGCCTCTCCCTGCTTCCTTCCTTCTTTGTTAACTGTTAAGCAACATTATTTCTCCTAACTTATAACCCAGACACACTGATCTTTATTTATTAAACATGCAATCACTTGTAATTGCAAATATCTCTGTTTGCTAAAAATAAACACCCATCATCACACCTACTCCCCCAGCCCCCATGGGGCAGGCAGCGCGGGTCATGCTGCTGAGGCCAGGAAGGTCACCAGCGTGGTTAGGAAGGCAGCTGATGGCCGCCCCGAATCACGCCTCAGTGCAAGGACAAGGTGTGTGTGCACGATTGCCGGGGCCCAGATGCCCTCTCTGAGTACCAGCTGATTATTCCAAGAAACTGAAGACTCAGGAGAAGCTTTGAGCATGGATACGCCGCCCTCCTCCAGGGAGATCTGTGCAGGCCCCGCGTGCAGACCCCGCTCACCCCACGGAAGCGGCTGATGGGGGGACTCTGATCTTGGAGGTGGCTCCCGCTGGAATCCTCCGGCACCCCACCTCAGGCTCCTCCCGCCGGCGACCGAGCCGGCATGCCCCCCCCCCTCCGCCTCCCTCCTCTGGGGCCTGCAGCTGCAGCTGTGTTTCGGGTGCTGGCCTGGCCGTGGGGCTCCTCGGCTCTACTGCACCTCTCGAGCATGCAGGCGGCCTCCGTGTTATTAGACTGGTTTTCTCCTGCGAATCTACTGTTAATTCTAGACGTCTCAGTCAAGGGCTCAGGGGTAGACTCTCCACAGTCAGCTGCCCACCCCCCAGCCCTTGGCCCTCAGGCAGCCGCGCCTTCTGAGAGCACCTCCACCGGGCTGGAGCTCATGGCGGGCGCAGAGCAGGCCGCCGCAGGCCATCTTGGGGTGGACATTCAGGCCGCTGCCTTGCCAAGACGGTTTCTTCCCTCTCGTGTTGTCTGACTTCACAGAGCCTGGTATTATATGAAAAGTCCCTAAATAACATGACCCCTCCTGGTGTTACCCCATCACCCCAATTCCCTTCTCTCTCCCGGACTCTTGTTAGTGTATTTTCGGGGAATTTCAATTTGCAATGTTTAGCAAACAGCCTGTTCCGTTCCTACAGAATTGGTTAGTGGTTCACTTCTCAAACTGCTAATGTAAAGTTAATTAGTTACTGAATTTAACTGATTTGGGAGCGATCCGCAGAAACCACGGCATTGCTTTCAGACCTCTCTTGGACTTTCAGGCAAATAAATTAGAATCTAACCGTCTTCCTCTTATTCAGGAGGCATATTAGCCATTGATGAAGGGCCCCGTGGTATTTCCGGGCTCTTCCAAACAAGCCCTCCTCCTCGGCTGTGCGCTAATGTCATAAAAATAGCATGCTGCCTGGTGGCAAAGGGATTGCCCCTGAGCACCTAATAACTCACAGAACTGTTAATCTAATTCTGTGGCTGTTGTTTACTAAGGGAAAACTTTGCAAAGGTTTGGCAAATTAGGCTCCACTGCATCATTAGTGTTTATGTGCTCATGCTCTCCCCGCACGGCGCAGCGTGGCACCCGCAGCCAGCAGCCCACATGCCGGGAACGGGTCTGCACTGAGTCTTTCCCACATGGAAGCCCCTGGGAGCCGCTGAGCTGCAGCCCCAGATCACAGGCCATGCAGCCTGGCTTTCCAAGGAGGGCAACTGTCCAGCCTCTCCCGATCCTCACATGCACCCCGGTGAGGCCTGAGCCCAACCCTCACAGCACACAGGGCACCTGACCCCAGTGTGGCCACAGTAAAGTAAACAAACAAGCTGTATCCACATACTTTCCAAAAAAGAAAGAAAGACAAAGAAAGCTGAGCTCGCGGGCACAGAGAATGAGATAGGGGTGCCAACAGCACGTGCTGGGGGCAGAACGGGCAAAGCAGGCCCAAGGTATGTACAAAAGTGCAGGAGGAACAGGCCACAGTGGTCAGGCACAGGGAGGTGGCTGCACTCGCAATGCTGTGTTTATAGCCAGAGTTGCCAAGCGAGCAGAACTTAAAACTTTCATTCCAAGAAAAATGCGCCATGACTCTGCGAGGATGCCCACGGGACTTACCTGGTGATCGCTTCACTATATGCACAAATAATCAAGACGAACCTTAACCCATCGTCACTGTCATCATCTGCCAGGATCCGGGTGTACACGGTCACCAGAGATGCCTGGACTCGTACACCCCCGAACCCCTCCACGCACAGGGGAGGGCTTGTCCCTGAAATCCCAAGTGGCTCGCGATTATTCTTGTGTCGCTCTCTGTTTCTAGAAAGAAGACACATTTCAATCTGAGGGTTACACTGTGATGATGAGCTCAGCCATCGGCGAGAACTGGACCTACCAGAGCTGCCTCATTGCCTGAACCAGGACTGGTTCCTCCCTCCTCGCGCCCCACCTGTCCCCTAGGGGGCATCTGTGATGTGGCACACGCACGCCCAATTTCTTCTTTCCTTCCAGCTGAATAGCATCCACCAGTCCTGTCTTCTCTCAGAGGACACCTAGGCCATCCCCACGTCCTGGCCATTGTCAGCAGCGCTGCAGTAAATGCTGTAGCACGTGCCATTCTCGTGCTGTCCGGTGGCTGGCCAGAGCAGAGAGGCTAGATCCCACAGAATTCCCACATTCAGTTCTTGAAGGTGAATCCGGGTCACTCCCCATTACACTCGCGGCCTACGTCCCTCCCGCAGCAGAGGCTCTCCTCCTGGCCCCCTCCCCTCCCGGCCCTGACCTGCATCTGACCTGCATCTCCCATGTCAAAAGTGACGATGAGCTTTTTTTCCATCTACTGACTGGCTTTCTGGGTTCCCTCTTTGGCGAAATGTCCAGATTCGCTGCCCACTTACTACTTGGGCTGTTGCTTTCTTTTTGTTAAACTGAACAGGTTTTTGGCGTGTCTTGGATATCAGCCCCTTGTCGGTCCCGCCAGGCCTCTGCCTGCATTAGTTTAAAGCACAGGCAAACCCTGGCTCTGGTTCGTAACAGACATTCAGTAGATTTGAGTAACTAAGCAGTTACTTCTAAGGACTTGGGTTAATGTGGTCAATATCTCCACAAAAACGATTGGGGGAATTTGTGAATTCTCAAGCAGGCAGAAACTTGAACGGGTCCGGCAGCCGGCCCTGGGCCTCACTGCTGTGAGTTCAGGGCTCTCAGCCGCTCCCCTCCAGTGAGTCTCTGTCAGAGACTCGCAAAAGTTGCTGCAGGGAGAGAGAGAGCCACAAGCAAGTTGGAGAATATAATTTAGGTTTTTGTAGCCTTTTGGTTTAGTGCATCTTGTTGGGCCACCGTCGAGTGATGCCAACTCGAGACTGTTCTTGCAGGAACCTCCCAAGCAGAAAATCCACACCTTGTGGTGAGTTCTCCCACCTGCAGTGCAGGCATTTAGCTAGGACAGACTCACAGACCCACCAGCTACTCCTCCCGCCTCTTCTCGCTGCTCAGCTGCATCTCCCTCTGGAAAGTGGTTAAAGTGGAAGATCAGCATGAAGGAGGGGAGGTCTTTGTTCCTGACTGCAGGATGCTGTTGGCTTCTGAAAGCAGGACCACTCGCGTTTCTGAAATAAAATGCTCAGAAGCTTTGTGAACTGCACTGAAGAGTGTGAGGCTTTTATTACATGAGGGTCCTGCTTATGGCACAGAACATCCTCGCTCAGAGATGGTGCCCGCAGGCCCCCACAGTGAAGGATGCAGAGACAGCACTTCATGTCCCTGCTTTCACTGTGGCTGCTGTCAGGGGCCTGGACGGTCTCGGTGATAGAACACGACAAAAATTAAAATCTTGCTGAAAACAAGACTATTTGACTACAAATGCCCAGGATCTAACACACATCAAATGGATTAAATGTTCCCTGTGGAATATTCTCTGAAACACCAACCGACATTTAGCTAAGAAGAAGAAGAAAACATTTTAAATAAAATAAAATTACATATATAATTTATGTACATATAAATAAGATTACAATAGGGCCTCCCTGGTGGTGCAGGTGGTTGAGAGCCACACTGTGAAACTGTCCACAGCCTCTGCAGTGTGGGTTCGATCCTGGCTAGCCAGGGAGAGGCCCACAGGGCACAGCAGACCTCTCCTGCCTCGCCCGCTGCTCCCCTCAGCAGTGTACTTCAGTCAGTCTGCCTGTTCTGTTCCCCACTCTGTCTCTGGTGAGTCCTCTGACCCTTTCGCGTATCTGGCCTATGCCCTGGTTCTTGTATTAAAAAAAAAAAATTACAATATACACTTTAAGTATATTAAATATATTTGCTTGAAAACAAAGTACGCAGTTTTAAGTGTCTCTGTAGAATCATGTTTGTTCTAAATGCAATGAATGGGACTCAGTAGATTTCTAAAGCATATTTATGATGGATTAATATTTATAAATGGTTGTACATCACTCTACATCCTGTCCTTATTTTCACTCTTTTTGGTCTACATGAATGAGATTCACCTTTAAGTTCATCTCTCCTTACGGCTCACCCTACAGTCCTTTCCCAACTCAGCTCCCGAAGCAGAGCCGTCTTCCTTTGGAGCTGCAGGACCTCCTGGCTGTCAGGACTTGGGGGGACCATCTCTTCAAACCCGCTCATTCTGCTAATGCAGAATTGAACCCTTGGGTCAAACTAGCGATTCAAGGTCCTACCATCTGATCCCTTCCCTGAGAAGGTGGTCCAAGCTTAACCAAAAGTGGCTCAACGGCTCAACGACAAAAACCAGGATTAAAGGTGTCAGTTTACAGCACACACGGTCCTACATTATTTCTGAGGTAACAATTCCAAAATCCGTTTCAGAAGGAATGTCAAGCATTTGCCCCTTTGCTTGTGGGTGGAGGAGGGTCGAGAGGAGGCAGTGGGCACCTGAGGGACCGGGCGGGCGGAGGCCAGAGCTGCTGGGCCGAGGCGCACCGCAGAAGGACCAGCCGGAGACTCAGGGCCATGTGGGCGCAACCGCAATTCCCAACCCCCAATTCCCGGAGTGTTCCCTGTAGAAGCCGGTCACCCGGTCACTGCATCACCCTGGACGCCTCAAAGATGCAGAGACCAGAGACCGGGCTGGGTCCACAGCGAGGCAGAGGGTCAGAGGGGCCAGGGCGCTGGGCTCAGCCACAAAGTGGGGCCGCCAGCACAGGCGTGAGATGCCCTGACGGGCACCTTCGAGGCCAGACAGCGCCGTGCGTGGGCCACTGGCTCCTGACTGCGCCGGCAGGTCGGCGGGGCCTGGGGCTGCACTTGTGATGGGCAGGTGCTGGCTGGGACGGGCGAAGGGCAGCAGCGGAAGGGGAAAACCTCATATTCCCAGCCACTGGAGCTCTGAGGCCTTGGCCCAGTGTGAGTGTGTCGGGGGAGGGGCTGGGGTGCAGGGTTCTCCTCCTGACCCTTCACCCCTGACCACTTCACCACTAGCTCCGCCCAACGGGAAGGCGTCCAGCGCGCGGGCAGGACAGGACAGCTGGACAAACGGGAGTCGCCTGCACCTGCCGCGCCGGCTCTGCGCTCCCCCACCTTCCTCCCCCGCCGACCCTGCAGGCTTTCCAGACAAGCACCTCCTGCCCCTCGCGGCCGGCGCCAGGTCCGCGTGGACACAGAGGCCAGCGGGGGCACAGCGGCCTCTCCCGGCCCCTCCGGCCTCCACGCCGAGAGCGTGGCTGGCCTGGGGGGCACCAGGGGCGGGGGCTGCAGATTTAGATGCTTCGTGAAATCCGAGGAACAGTCCCAACAAAGGGGCATTCAGGGGCGGGAGCAGGTGGGGAGTGAGGGGCGGCGGGGACGAGCAGAGAACCCCACGATGGGGGCGCCCACAGCGGCCCCTCGGACACGCGAGGCCTCTCTCTGCCGGGCGCTGCGACTCCCTGCAGTGACCCCGCGTCCAACGCTCGGTGTTTCGGGATCTGTCGGTTTCTTCTGGGGGCTCCCCTGGTACCTCTTCTCGGGGCTGTCATGGAACAGCCGGGGTATCCGCGCCCCGCAGGTCTTAGGGGACACGCCGCTTCCCGCGGGAACCCGGGCGGGAGGACCCCCAGCCCCCGGGCGGGTCCAGCGCGCAGGCATCTGGCTGCACCCCGGGTGCGCTGAGGGGCCGAGGGCTCCTGTTTGTGCGCATCAGACCCGCTGGCATCTGACGCGGCAAAATACAGAGTCTGACTTTAATTCTTCTGGAAATAGACCCAGAAGGGACGCTCCTGGATCACAGGAGTCCCTGGATTTAGTGTCCTGCGGCATCTGCTCGCCATCCTGCCCAGCGCGGCCCCACCGCACGCCCCGCCGGCACAGCGCGGGGCCTGGAGGGCCCTGGAGGGCCCTGGAGGGGCCACACCCCGCCACTGCGCCAGGCAGCAGCGTCTCCGCAGCCCGCGGTCATTTTGACTTACAGTTCCCTGGGGAGGGCTGAAGCCGGGTGTCCTTATCCTGCCCGTGGCCATCTGGACGCCTCCTTGGAGAGGTGCGCGTTTCCGTCCTTGTGCCAATTTTTCAATCAGGTGATCTGCCCTCTCTCACCCCGCCAGGGAGCTGCAGGGCTTGCTTCTGTCTCGTGGGTCTCAGTCCCTTACAAGGCATGTGATTCGCAGAATCCTCCCAGCCCCTGGGGGCTCCCCTCACTGTGGGACACCTGTCAGCAGGTGGGCCCCCCTCCAGCCTGCTGTGCCAGGGGCCAGGGCCTTTTGTTGCTGGATAGATAAAATGTGGCTTTTTAAGTGTAAACATAGAGTGCTTACAGCAAGTGTTCTTCCTCAGCTAAGCTGTCTGTGTCATGTCATGGGTTTGTTACTGTTATTTCAAAATAAATAAACACACATTAAAGAATTATAGAAAATGGGTTCATTACTCAATCATTTTAAAATAACACTAGTGAGCACATCAGTGTTATGAGCGTCTTTTGTAGCATAGCACCATATTTTAGACACGGCACCATCATATCGGTACGCTGGGGGGGGGCAGTGCAAGAATACAAATGTGAATCTTTACTGAACTCTATATTTAAAATGGGAACATGGTCTTTATTGTATACATTTACCTTCTCAGAAGAGAAGTTCAGTTGAAAATTGGAACACAAGTAAATGGGGACAGGGCATGTGCACCCCATTTCCAGTTTTCTAATAAGGACGAGCCCAAGGGTGCTCCTAGCCCCTGACCATAGGGTACGCAGGTCTGCAGCACACGAGCTGCAGAGGCGCTCATTAAAGGGAAGATGAAATGTTCATTCCATGGGTTTCAAAACTGCACCTTCTGGTCAGACTGTTGTGTTGGAAATAAAGAGCATGGTCAGTGCCCACCGCCCCGGCCCTGCTCTGCTCTCAGCGTTTGCTTTTTCCTTTGTGCTGCAGACAAAGGCCAAAGGTTACAGTTTGAGTGGATAGTGGTTTTCTGTCTCTTCTGCAGAACTGGATGTTTAATTTACCTTGGTCAAAAAGGTTACATTTCTGTTGTATTATCTATGAGACTAAAAAATATCAGAAACACTCTAATCAGACGCCTAGGGCCTCTGTCTGGCCAGGAGCAACAGCCAGTGAGTCAGCATCCTCACACCTGCGCTGCCGCTCCCACTGCCGGATCGCCTTAACCTGGTATTGTGGAGTGTCTGGTCTTCATCTTCAAAGCTCAAAGCATCTGGGGAGACGCAGGGACAGAGACACGGGAGCTCACCGCCTCTCAGGAAGTCTGCAGCTAAGAATTACTTTGTTTGATTCGTAGACAATACTTTTATTTCTACCATCAGTGTGTGCATTTCCCAGACACAGGTGTTAGTAGAAAAGCGGCCCACTGACAGTCGAGGAAGCTCCATTAGATACAGAGCACCTTGACAAGGTCTATGCAGCTTTTAAACCCAACTTCATTTTCAGGAAAAAACATTAACGATGTCACTAAAGAGCAGTTAAAAGTACACCAGTGCCGGTCTCCACATGGAAACATTGCGCAATTGTGCAAAATACGCTTTTGCAGCCGACACTGCGCTGAAGACAGCCCATTCTATCCAAGTTTCTCAACGGGAAATGGAAATCTAGAAAAGAAGGAACAGGACAGTTGGTAACTTCGTAGAAATGTGAAGCTGAAAGAAGCCTGCGAGGTTTGGTTAGGCTAGAGGTCACCTTTGAAGGCAATTTTATGTGTCAATATCTATGACTGTGGAAGCACGATCATGAATTTCCCCATCTCTGGATAAACCGGGCAAACCTCGAAACGTTTCTGGCAGAAAACAGTCTGCTGCATTTGCAAAGCCAGCCTCACTGCACTAAAGTAATAAATCCACCCCAACAGCAGAACAAGCCAACTTTAGCCAGAAATAACGCAGGTGTCCAGTCTACGACGGCCTACAGCAACCGACAGCTCCTTTCTTTCCTGAGCAGGGGGCTGGGTGAGGTCATGGGGGTCAGCTGCCCTCTCCCGCTCCACTGACCCCACCCCGCTAGGGACCGTGGCTGCTGCCCTGGCAGTAAGAGCCGGCACTGGCTGAGCTGCTGGTCGCGGCTAGTTGTGCGCTTTCTGGACGTGGAAGTGTGTAAAGCTTTTTCTAGCAGGGCATCTGTGATCCTTCGGCGACCACCCGCTCTCCGGGGATGGAAAACTTATCTGTGGCTGGCTTGGAGCTACAGGGGGTCCCCTCCAGCTAGAAACTCCTCTTTTACTGGGCCCCGGCGGACCCCTGCCAAGGCCGTCCATTTCTTCTACATGGAACACAACCCAGCAGCCAGAAGGGCTCAGGAATTAGTCACCCCCTGCAGGCCCAGGGACCCCAACGGTGCACCCAGCTCCCCATGACCTCAGCCCTGTACGGGCGCATGGGGGTGCTCCTGACCCTCACCTGACTTAGGACAGAGAAAAGATACTGAGTCTGGCTAAGGTCCAGCAGGGAGGAACCGCGCCTGGCCCTGGTCACCACCCCCAGCCCCCTGTCCTCTGAACCAGCGTGGAGGGGCCCCCTGGGGGCCTGTGATGGGGGGAGGAACTCGAGATCAGGTCGTGTGGGGCCTGGGTCTTCCAGACACAGTGAGTGAGTCCCGCTCCCTCTCTCCGGCCATAGCCTCCCACTGGCACCGCAGACCAGTGCGCTGGGCGCCGCCTTCCAATCTACGTGCCCGGATGCTTCCAGGTTCCCCATGGCCTGCGACTAAGGCGGCACCCCGTCCACACAGGCGCCCCCAAAGGACACTGCATGCCCTAATCCAGCAAGCAGGCAGATCGCCCACGGTCAGGACCTTCTGGATGTCAAACAGCCTCCAGCCGCCCTTTGAATCCCCACAGCGGCGCAGACAAAGTAGGGATCCCTTTCCCCAGGAGAGGTGAGAGGATTTTCCTAAGGCTGGAGCTGATCCCTTTGCTCTTCCGCTGCCCGTAGGTGGGGAGAAGAATGTGGCTTGGGGGGGTCTTCCCGGGTGTGAGAGAGCCTGTCCTCCCAGCAGAGAAACCCACCCCTCACCCTCAGAGTGAAGCCCGACTACCCCTCGTGGGGTCCCTCCAGGGCAGCCCCTGTTCCCGCTGGGCACCCCCTCCTCCCGCAGGGGGGTAGACCCACAGCGCCCGGTACCCTCAGAGCAGGTGTGAGTCTCGTGTGTGTCACTAATCCGTGGCTTTTCCTCCCGCTGCCCCGGCTGCTGTCAGCGGCCTGTCCGGCTCCAGGGGCGCCCGCGCGGGCCTGGAGGCAGCACAGGGGCCTCGGGCAGAACCCGCGCTCCCACGCGCCGCCGGGGCGCAGGGCCTGGTCCCGGGAGCGCCGGGCGCGTTCCCAGCCCGCGAGTCAGCGCCACGCTCAGGAGGGGCCTCTCGGGGGCAGCTGGACACGGGCGGTGCCGGGAGAAAGACGAGCATCTCCCGGGACCCCCGGGCTCGCCCTGGGAGCCGCTGCGGCGAGGCCGCCGCGGGGAGGCGGGGGGCGGGGGGGGGGGGGGAGGGGCTGTGCCGGGCGCGGGGCTGCGGGGGGCGGGAGGGGGGAAGCGGGGGCTGACTACGCAGAGGCGGGTGGGGGCGGAGGAGTCCACGCGCCTGGACGGCGGCTCCGGGGACCGCGGGAAGAAGCCGGACCCGCCTCGGCTCGCGCAGCGCCCTTGGAAACTCCGCGGGGAGAGAGACCGCGGCTCCCCGAGAACGTCTTGGTAGCAGAGAAGATGCAGGCGGCTGCAGCGGGGTTGGTGTTTCTATAAAAGACATTGACATTTTGACTCAATAAAAAAATCAAGATTGGGCCTCCCCTGGTGGCGAGGGTGGTTGAGCGCCGCACTGTGAAGCTGCCGCAGCCTCTGCAGCGCCGGTTCGATTCCCGGCCTCCGGGCGAGGGTCCCGCATGGCGCGCAGACCTCCCCTGCCGCCCGCTGCTCCCCTCAGCAGTGTCCTTCGGTCCTTCTGCCTGCTCTGCTCCCCGCTCTGGCTCTGGGGAATCCTCTCACCCTCCCGCGCTTCTGACTGTACCCAGTGCTTGTGTAAATAAATAAATACATCTTTAATATATATATACTCGATTAATTAAATTCATTGGTGCCTTCTAGATTGAGACACTTCATCGCTAAATATTCAGAAATAACCAATTTCAATAATAACTCATGGAGAGTTTTAAAAAAATTCTCCAAGAAGAAACGCATGCAATTTGTGCTGAGCTGGAATTCGCCCCTTTCACCTCACTCGACCCAGGAGAGCTGCTGAATGGCCCGTCCAAGAGTGATGCATCGGCTGAGGGGATGCGTGGCCTGGGCGTGGCAGGCGTGTGGCCTGGATCTTGTCAACAGGCAATGGTACAACACAGTCGGCAGCGCTTAATGTTTTCATTTTTCTGATTCTAGAAAAAGTGATACATAGACATAGTCACTCTACAAAGACACGGCCCGGAGCTGGTGCTTGGGCATTAGGTTGAAAAGCACCCCACTGTCTGCTCCGGGGCCCCTTTCTTGCACCCCTTCAGGTCCGTCCACCCCACAGGTGCTCAGACACTCTGGGAGTTCATGAATCACCCAATGGGTATCACAGAGAAGACCCGCTGATGGCTCTGCACAGACCCTTGTCAGAGAAAAACAGACTTCCCCGCTGCCTGACCTGAGGTCAAGTCCATTTGAGAAAAGCGATCCCTGTGCCGCCCAGCCATCCCTCAGGAGCAGGACCTGCCAGCAGCCATCTGCGGGGATAATGTATCAGCTGCACCGCCCGCGGAGCCACCTGCAGCTCAGGCGGCGGCTGCCCAGGCCCCCCAAGAGCCGCGTCTCCAAGCCCAGGGAGGAGCAGTCACCTGGCAAAGAGGGACCCGGACGTGGCCACACCCAGGGAGAGCTGCCCCTGAGCAGCCAGGGTTTCCACTTCCTTAGGGAACATCACCCCCCCCCACACACACACACACACGCACACGCACACGCACACACACACGCACACACACGCATTTTGCCCCATCGCGCCATTTCGCAGCGCTTGGCAACACTTGGGAACCGGCTCCCTTCGGGCCTGCCCGGCGCAGGCCCGGCGCTTCTCGCTGGCGCCGCCGAGCCGAGCCGCACTGTCCGCGCCCGCTGTCCCAGCGCGCTCGCCCGAGGCCTGCGAGGGGGTTTTGGGAACGCCCTGTGCGCGCAGACGCCTCCCTCATCCGCCTCTGGACTGTTTGTAGCCCCCGAGGTGACCGCGAAGCTGGTTCCCTTCTCTCCGACCGGGCAGAAGCGGACTTGATGAAATAGCACGGTCATTTTACTTAAAAACAGACCCAGTGAAATCCAAAGCCACAGGCGTTAGAAACTCACCTTTTCCACTTGAAACCAGGAACCAGCCCTTCTCCGAGCGCAGAGGCGCCGCCCGCTCGCGCCTGCTTCGGGCCTGTTGGCCGCCAGCGCGCTCCGAAAGGCGTTTTTACGGCGCGTGAGCCCGTCGGTGTAAGGGAAAGCAGAGCGCGGCTGGCTCCGACCCGGGGCCTCCGGACCGGCGCGCGGAGAGGCCCGGAGCAGCCCCGCCGCGGTTCTGGTTCCGCCGCGTCGCCCTCTCGGATCCCGCGGCGCGAGCCCGGCGCCCGCCCGACCCCCCCCCCCCCCCGCGGCCGCTCGCGCCCCTCAGAGGCCGGACCGGGTTCCCCCCGCGGGGCGCTCTGCCCCCCCCACTTTCTTTTCACCCTCGAAGTCGCGATTGTTTTCGGTTCCCACTCGGGGTCGGATCCGCTCTGACCCGGAGGCCGAGGCCGTTTCTCACCACCCGCCCACGCGGCTTCCCGTCCTGGGGGGACCGATCGGCCGGGGGGGGGGGGGGGGCGGGGGGGGCCGGAAGGGGGCGAGAGTGGGGCGGGAGGGGGCGGGAGGGGGGGGGAGGGGGGGCGCCCGCCAGGCCGACAGGGAAGGAGCCCCCTGACGGCGCGCCCCTAGCCCGCGCCTCGCCTCCCTTCCCCCTCCCCCCTCTCCCCCCCTTCCCCCCGTGCCTGCGCCCCTGGCCCGCGCCCGCGGGTGCTGACGGCTCCGCCCCGGCCTGGCCCGACGGCGGGTCCCGCCCCTGACCGCGCGCGCCCGAGGACCGCGACCCGCGAAGGAGCAGGTGTGTCCTCGGGTCCTCGGGAGCCGCCCCCCGAGTGGGGACCCCAGAGCGCAGTGCCCTCCGGCCTCCCCCTGCGCGGCGGGAAGCCCGTCCGGCTTCGCTGACTTAGGGAACACCACCCCACGCCCCAGGCCCAGGCCCCACGCCCCAGATCCCCACCCCCAGGCCTCCAGCCCTCCCACCCCCCACACCCCACACCCCCACACCCCACACCCTCACACCCCCACCCCCGCGCCCCCACACCCCACACCCCCACACACCACACCATCCACAGGACTCTGCCGGCCTCGACCCCCGCCCCTGAGAGCCGCCCGCAGCGCCTCGGCCCACACCAAGGGTGCTTTTTACCCCACGGGACGCTGACATTATTTAAAGTAAACTGGATTATTTGCACCCGTGTTTACAGCAGCCCTGTCTACAACAGCGAAGCTCTGGAAACAACCCAAATGCCCAAAAACGGATGCCTGGAGCAAGAAGATGTGGTCCATATACACCATGGAATATTACTCAGCCATCAAAAAGAATAAACAAATGCCATTTGCAGCAACATGGATGGCGCTGGAAGGGATCATGCTCAGCGAAATAAGCCAAAAAGAAAAAGAAAAATACCGAATGGTCTCACTCATAGCAGGAATCTAGAAAACTTAAATAAGGGACCAGGAAAAAGACTTATTCTATTAAAGGAAAAATCAAAACCAACAAGCAACTATGAACCAGAGACATACTGGGTGGGGGGGAGATTAGGGTCAAAAGAAGCGGGGAGGGAATTATACAGAGATGATAACCATGATGAAAATGCATGCATTGTGCAAAAATGAAAAATGATGTGAAATATATAAAATAAAAAAATGAAAAAATAAATAAATCGCCAAAATAAGTAAATAAATAGAGTAAACTGGAGAAAAGAGAAAGCACTTTGCGGGCGTGTGCACATGCACCGCATGTCTGCACGGCGTGTGACACAAATGTTATCTAGTGTGCAGGGTGTGGGGGTAGAGAGGGAAACAGAGACACTCAGAGAATTACCTACTGACTGAGAAGCTCAGCACTTCTGTACTTTTCCCAGTTCCCCCAGAAGTCACGTCTCTTTCCTTAAAAACTCCTTCAGCGTTTACTCTGGTGCAAACGCCCGCATCAGTTCTGGGCCTGAAAATGGAGCCTTCCCGCCCTTTGGAGTGTGACCTCGCAACATGCGTGAGGCTTTTTCCCTTGGCGGTTGGGGCCTCTTCCCGCAGGAGCATGAAGGGGGCTGCGTGGATTTGCTGCGTGTGGGCTGCCAGGGAAAACGCCGCCTTCACCTGCTGCTGAGGTTTCTCTCCGTTTGCTTTTGGTCAGTTTGACTTTGAAGTTTCTAATAGTTTGTTGATTTGGTGTCAGTGAGGTTTTCTAATCTTTAAATTAATAATTCACATCCAATGTGTCCCGTCTGTGGTCATTATTCCCCTGAAATTCTCTCTGATCGTTTCTCTTTTCTCTTTTTACCTCCTGTGACTCCCGGCACCTCTGTGAGACCTTGTAATATGGTGCCACGCGGCTCTGAAATTCTGAACTATTACACATCACACACATTTCCCCTGGGTTCTTTGCATTGGAATTCCTATAACGGCAGTAATATGGAATGATAAATCTCCACATTTGACAACTACATTTTTCCCAGTTCAATCTAATACTGAGTCTATTAATTGAATTTTTATTTCAGCAATTTTAGTTTTCATCACCATTTTTCTGTAGAGATCTATGTTCTGTTTTATTGATACCATATTTTTGTTTGATTTTTCGGACATTTCCATTTACCTGAAGGGTACAGGTGTTGCTTTGAAGGCGTCATTTGCGACCCTACACCACACCAACAGTCTCACAGTTTCCACTGATGCCTCTTTTCCTGCATATTGGTGACACCTTCCGGTTTTCTTGACTGTCTAATAGCTTTTGGTTGAAAGGACACATTGTACGTTGTAGAGACCATATCCTGCCATTTTCTCCTGGAATTTTAATTTTTGTTCTAAGGCAGAATAACACTAAAAAAATTTTCTCTCATGACATTTAGCTGCTAATTTAGCCTTTTTTAAAATGTGTTTTTACTGCTGTTTTGTTGTTATCTGTTTGTTTTATTAGCAAAGGATTCAGGCCTTTGTGATCTGGCATGAATCAGAGATGAATTTCATCCTGTGGGTCACACCCTGGACTCTGCTCTCCAGCAATTGCAGCCGCTCCCGGGCTGAGCACGGATGGGGCATGAATTCCATTGTAAAAGGCACAGAACCTAATGCTATTGGTTGTTGAAGATCTTTCAAGATCTTGGATAGATTTGGGTTGTTAGATGTGAACTTAATGTAATATCACCCTCATGCAGTGTCATAATGCAAGGTTGCCTCTGTAAAAATTAAGTTACGGAAAAGAGATCTGATTCCTCTCTGGTCCCTAGGTGATTTTAAAGGCGTCTGGAGTCTCCCCGAGGCAACCATAATTGACGAGTCAGGCATCTGAGCAGCGCTGGCACTGGGAACTTGTACCCACGCCTCTCGATTCCCTGGTCAGGATGCTTCCTCCAGATTCCAACGCTTTCCTATCCTGAAAGTGCATAGATGGGGGCCTCCCCGGTGGCGCAGCGGGTTGAGCGCAGTGCTGAGAAGCTGTCCGCAGCCTCTGCAGCACAGGTTCAATTCCCTGCCCACCAGGGAGATTCCCACATGGCGTGGCAGACCTCTCCTGTCTCCCCGCTGCTCCCCTCAGCAGTGGATTTCAGTCAGTCTGCCTGTTCTGCTCCCCATTCTGTCTCTGGTGAATCCTCTCACCCTCCCGGGCCTCTGGCCTGCACCCCAGTTCTTGTATAAATAAAAAATAAATTTAAAAAAAAGTGCATAGATGGGCCTTGACCACGTCACTTCCATCAGCCGTCCCCTGCAGGCACCGTCAGGGGAATTAAAGCCCGCACATCTCACCTCTTCCAGTGGAGGTGTTTTTGGAGAACACCTGTCCTATGGCTTTCTCTGCTTGTGGATCCTTCTCTTTTTCCTAAGCAGCTGCTCATAAGAATCTATTTTGAATTACTTGGTCCACTGCAGAGTTTGCCTGGCCACTTCATTTCACGGTTACTGACAAAAGTCCAGTACTTGTACTTCAAGCAGGAAAAAAAATCATACTATTTAAGGAAGTTATAAGTTTGAGTATTGAAGATAGAAAAATCAAGTAATTCTGCATCATTAGTTGTGGCAAGCGAGAGAAATATTTCTCCTTGTGTCCGATGGCTCTGATGCAACAGTTGACAGAACATCTAAAAAATCGTTGGCAAATCGTTGGCCAATCTACTTTAATGCCTGGCCTCAGAGCAACTGATGGGAATGAATCACGTTTGACTCATTTTAAAGGGATGTTTTATAGCAATATCAGCTCTGGAAGGACTTCTCTGGGAAATGGTCGACTTTATACATTCTGCTTTGCCAGAGTCATCTGCCGCTAGACCCCAGTGGTGTGCCATGACTCAGAATGGAAGGGCCTCCATGGGAGACGCCAGCCTGGGAAACAGGAGGCACACGGGTTGGTGACGTGGTTGGTCACACAGGCATGACATCAGGTGTCCCGCAGCTGCCAGCCCAGTGGCCACCAGGTCCCCCAGTGGAGCCCGCTCCGTCAAGGTGGAGTTTTACCTGGACACTGTCCATGGCAGAGAGTGGCCAGGCGCCACTGCAGCTTTTCATAGACCTGAGTTGTGTTTGTTCCCGATGGCGCGGCCTCCACACCTGCATTTTAATATCCTTTAATAAACCCTCTCCCCGCTCCAGCTGGAGTGGGTCATGCTTCTTTGCATGTTTCTTATTACTCTTCCAGTGGGTTATAATGATACTTGGCAGGATTTTTATGAGGATTAATGAGGTTTTATCTATGAACTATCTACCACGACTGCTGGCATACAGCAAGCACTCATAAATGTTGACTCAATGTTTCCGGCTCTTGCTGCTGCAACGCTCTGCCGCCACCCCCCGGGCTCCTCAACGGGGACTGCTCGCAGCGCCGGAGGCTGCCAGCCCGAGACCAGGCGCCGCAAGGCAGGTGAGGGCGTCCTTCCAGGCTCCTAGTTGGTGCTTTCTCTCCGTGTCCCCACATGAGACGGGGCGGGGGGCTCTCCCGAGCCTGTTATCCCATCCCATCTCTGAGGGCTCTGCCCACAGGACCTCGGCACCTCCCAAATAACATTGTCCTTGGAGATAAGGGTTTTTGTATGAATTTTGAGGGCACATAAGACCCCAGAACTCCATCCTGACTTCCAAAAGCTCATGTCCTTCCTCCATGCAGAAGGTGGTCTATTCCAAAAGCCCCAGAAGTCTCAACCCACTCCAGCATCCACTCAGAAGTCTAAGGCCACGTCTCACCTACACGTCGCTCCATCACCACAGGTGAGACGATTCATCCGGGACAAGCTCCCCCACCGTGAGCGCCCCAGATCATGCACACTCCGCGTTCCCACACTCGGCGGCGGGACAGGCCTCATGGACATTAAGGAGAAACAGGAACGGAGAGAGTGGCCTCGGGTGCTGAGCAAGTTCAAATCCACAAGGCCACTGGGCCCAGCCCCGCTGGGAGGCCTGCCCCCCAGCTCCCCGCCCTGGGACACATAGGAGGTCCTTCTGGGCTGAGGTCCTGGCAACCCTGCTCCCCTGGCTGCCCTAGGCATTGCCCCAGCAATGGCAGCCCAACCGTCTGGGCAGCCCTCTGCCAGGGTGATAGGCTTGGGGCTCCGGAATTCTCCATCCTGTGGAGTTGAGGTGGGGCTCTGCCCTCGTGACTCAGCACCTTCCAAAGACCCACCGCCAGCGTGGCATTTTTGAGGGCTAGAATTTCAGCACGTGAACTCTGGGGCACACCAACACTCAGACCTCACCCGTGGGGGGAACCTGGCACGCGGGGCAAGCAGAGCTGGAGGCGCTTTCCGAGGCATTTGATCAAAACCCTTCATCCCACCAGCCCCACCCTGAGGCTCATCACCTGCGGGAGAAGTTTGTAAAACTCTTCCTGGATATGACACGCGTGTAGGGTTTCACCGGGATGTACAAGCTAAACCAGCTCATTTCATCAACAATGGCCCCAGCGACGGAGACCGTTTCTGAGCCGTGCGGGGTTGCACCCTGGTGGGCGGGCCGCGCTGTGTCTCTCCCTGTCTCTGCCTTGCTCGCTCTCTCGGCTTCTCCCTGTCTCTGTCTCTGTCTGGTTCTGTCTCTGTCTCTCCCTGTCTCTCTGTCTCTCCCTGCCTCTCCGGCTCCCTCTGTCTCTCTCGCCCTCCTGCACGGCTGTCCCAGCTAGGGGGAAGACGCCCCGGAGCTGGGGTCCGTCTGGCTGCAGCCCCCGGCCCTGTGGCCGCTGTCACGCTGTGATCCGAAGCGCCGCCTTTCCTGCAGCTGCAGCATGGCCGGCCCACGGCGGGGCTCGGGAAGAGCAGGCTGATCTCTAGTTTAGCTCGGGAAAGGTAGCCCGTTATAAATAGAACTGGTCTCTGCGCAGAGTCACCAAGCCAGCCCCCCGCACTCCTCGGGGTGCTGAGTAGGACGGATTCGCTGCAGATGCAAACGGGTAATCTGGGCACAGCAGAGAGAAGTCACTTAGTCACGCGGGGGCGGCCGCCTGGGCTTCTCGGCCTTGGTGGAAGAACTCAGCGCGTCGTGCCGCTCATTAAAGGTAGAAGGCCTTGTTTTTATGACTTAATTAAACGTACCAGTGCTTGTAAGAAAAATTTTGCTTTGCTTGATAGGCTCAGCTTTATTTCCACAGGAAGCCGGGTTTAGGACGGCCAGCAGTTGTGTTCTCCTTCACAGCAAGAAATACGAGCAGGCCCCTGGAATTACATCTTATATTGTTGCAAACTGATTTCTCAGACGAACCTTCCACACCCCTCCCCTCCCCCAACGCAATATTTTTTGAATACAGAAGCCGAGGGGAGCAGGATAAGCCCCCAAATGGGACTGCAGGCCCTGAGCACACGCACAGCCCCCACACGCGCCCCTTTGGTTAGCGGCTCCTTCACTGAAGTCACCTGAGAAACAGCAGGTGAAGGAAGAGTCTTTCTCTGAAGATCCCGGCGCCCAGAAGGAACTCCCCCACCTGGGCCTTCCGCCAGCCGGAAGACTGACCCCCAGACAGGCCTGTCACCGCTGTCACAGCCCCCTCTGTCCTGCGGCCCCTCCTCCGTCCTCAGATCCCCTCTCCCCTGAGAGTCCCTGCAGCCCCTCCTGCCCTCCTGCCCCTCCTGCCCTCCTGCCCCTCCTGCCCTCCTGCCCTCCTGCCCTCCTGCCCCTCCTGCCCCTCCTGCCCTCCTGCCCCTCCTGCCCTCCTGCCCTCCTGCCCTCCTGCCCCTCCTGCCCCTCCTGCCCCTCCTGCCCTCCTGCCCCTCCTGCCCTCCTGCCCTCCTGCCCTCCTGCCCTCCTGCCCTCCTGCCCTCCTGCCCTCCTGCCCTCCTGCCCTCCTGCCCTCCTGCCCCTCCTGCCCTCCTGCCCTCCTGCCCTCCTGCCCCTCCTGCCCTCCTGCCCCTCCTGCCCTCCTGCCCTCCTGCCCTCCTGCCCCTCCCCCTCCTGCCCCTCCTGCCCTCCTGCCCTCCTGCCCTCCTGCCCTCCTGCCCATCCTGCCCCTCCTGCCCTCCTGCCCCTCCTGCCGTCCTGCCCTCCTGCCCTCCTGCCCTCCTGCCCCTCCTGCCCTCCTGCCCTCCTGCCCCTCCTGCCCTCCTGCCCTCCTGCCCTCCTGCCCCTCCTGCCCTCCTGCCCCTCCTGCCCAGGCTAAGATGGTCCCTGCCCTGCATCCAGGCCCTGGGCACTGCCGCTGGCCCCGGCCCTCCCGGCACACTGGGACGTGCCGTCAGTGACTCATTTGCTTTTCTCCTGCTAATTTGTCTTTTCTTACAGGTTCTCAGCCAGAAACCCAGAAGGTGGAGGGAATTTGTTTTCCTTCCCTATAAAGCAAAAGTTGACAGTGACCAACACCTTTTGGAAGATTCTCTGACTTTTTTCCAATATCGTTTAACGGGGATACAAACTTGACCGAGAGACATGGCGCTCTCAGCTCGCACGGCCCACACCTCATGGACACGCTGGCGGGAGGACGGAGGCCCAGCGAGCGCCGCCCTCCACCACGGCTCCCGCGCCGGGGAGAGGGCGGCGTCGGAAGAGTAAAGAAAAGGTGCTGCAGGGAAACACTGGGATGTGTGAATAAAAAAGCGGAGACGGAAAATCATCTTCTAGGGTAGCATTTGATGTGGAAGATGTGGAGACAACTGACGTGGTAAGTAAAGCCTCTGAAAGCAATTACCGAGGGAAACATCGCAAGGAAATCCTGTTCTCTGATGCTAATTGCTTTCTCCTCAGTCTGCTTCCTAGCGGGTCAAAGGAAATAATAGAGAACAAAACTGCTTGATGGCAAAATTGCTGAAGAGGTGGGAGAGAGACCCCGACAGCCGGCCGCTCCGAATGGCTTGTAAGTGAATCTTAATTGATAACTAGAAAGTAGAAGCATCCACCTACCCAACATGGTCGGAGAAATAATGGCGAATAAATGTTTCATGCAGCGTTTAAGTAACGATCCAACATCACAGACTTCCAGAGAACATTAATTCACCATCAGTTTTCCTGGTGTGACAGGGGGGTCCTCAGGAAAAGGGGGGGTTCCAAGTTCCCGGCCCCACCCCAGGGAGGGGGGAGCTGGGCAGGGAGAGAAGCAGCTGCAGAGGAGACTGAGGACGGAAGGAGCAGGAGGGAGCCAGGAGGAGCCGGGAGGAGGCACATGGAGCCGAGAGACACGTAAAGAAGCTGCACCTGCCTTTTGGTCGTGGACGGGGTGACACAGATGCGGGTGAGACCCGTGGGGAGGGGACGGTGGCAGCTTTTCCCTTGATTTTGATGTTGCTCTTTTCCTCCCAGACCTGTCTGGCTGTTTCTGATCCTTTTCTGTGGGTCCCCCTGGAAGGTGCTTTAGACTGTGGCAGCTTTTGGGCCTTGCAGTAGGCAAATCCCATTTGGCTGGACTTTTACCCATGAGGGGACGGGTCACTTTGGGTGCTTGATTTAGAAACCATATTCTTTGTCTTTTTGTATTATTCACTAATTGTATTAAATTTCCTTTCCATTCAAGGTCTGTTTGTCTTGTCGTGATGCAGCGGGGGGCGCGGCGGCGGAGAAGACCCTGGCCTGGCTTTTATGAACAGTGCTGCAGGGATAAATCATGAAGTCATTGGACCCCACTTTCACTCTTGGGGTGCGCGGCAGTCTCAGCCGTCTGACAGGCGCAGCTCTGCGGCCCGCAGGCCCGAGGCCGTCGTCCAGCTGCTGCCGAGGTGCCTCCCGCCCCCCGAACCCTGCGATGCCGCCGCCGTGCCGGGCCTGGGGCTTGGCAGCTGCTCCCTGCATGTCAAGCGCGAGACGATTCCCTCAGCACATGCCCTGCTCCCGGCAGAGGCAGCGAGGAGGGCGATGAAGGTTAATAAGCCCCGGAAACCTGACACTAAAACATTTAGAAAATATTCCCTCATCAAAAGAAAATGTTTTTATAATAAAATTTATAATAAATTTATTGAGGTAATTTTTATTGAAGTAACATTATACTGTGACATTGTGTGAGTTGCAGGTGTGCGTCACCGTCAGTCAAGGCCTGTACATGCCGCGTGCGCAGAGGAAACATTGGGCTATTGCTCTAATTTGAATTTATGCATCTCACTCTCACACTCACTCACTGCATCAGGCAGATTTTATTTCTGTAATTTCTAATTAGGAAACTGCTATTATAATAAGTCTCTGAGATAACCTGAGTAAGAAAAAATAAAGCCTTTGTAGTTTTTGTAAAGGCATTTGACAGATTCAGAGATTATTCTTGATTCTTAAACAACATACTATAGACTAAATGTGGAAGTGTGGTGTGGGGGTGAGAGGTGTGGGGGGTGAGAGGATCCACCAGAGACACAGTGGGGAGCAGAACAGGTGGATCCGCAGAAATCCACTGCTGAGGGGAGCAGCGGGAGGCGGGAGAGTCTGCTGCGCCCCTAGAGTCAGCTCCCTGGTGGGGGTGGAGGGACCTCAGGCAGACAGGCTGGCAGCGCTGACACTTTAGCCGCTGCACCGCCAGGGAGGTCCAGAAAGATACTTTCTCAACCTGCAAAATTATATCATTTTTGAAGCTGAGATCAATGTAAAATAAGGAGCAATTCTCATTAAAATAAATAACAAAGTGTTTGGCTATTACTCATCCAGTTTATATTGTTTCAGATTTCTACTTAAGAAAAAAAGCTAGAAGTGGTAAAAATTTGAAAGGGATAAATTTGTCATAATTTAGACATGAATTTATTGACTTAGAAGATAGAAGGAGTTGACTAAAAATTTAAAACTAATAATATAATTCAATAAAAATTAAAGGCTAAAATATCAATAACCTCATTATACGCCAGCAACAATGTCTTTAAATTAGTGTCTACTTTTCTTATGTATAGCAACAGAGAAAAAACATAATAACATTGTATTAATAATAAAATATTAGGTGTATTTTATTATATATTATAGGATAAAATATTAAACATAGCATTTAATAATACCATTGAGAAAAATTATTGAAACTATACATGTGGAAGTAATTAAGATTTTACTAAGCTATGCTATATAATACTTTCACAGATTGAATGAGAACGCGTTCCTTATGAAGCCAGCAGTGTAGTGTGGGCAGAGTCTTAATATCCTGGATCAATAGTTAGATATTTCCAAAAATATAACAGAATATTTAAGTTTTCCTGAGGCAAGATCAACCTTTCCTAAGCAGAAACACAATGGAAAAACAACCTGAGGGAAGCAGTAAATCTATGTTTGTGAAGACTAATCAGATCAGGCCTGCTCCCCCGGGGCTCACAGGGGAGCAACAGTGGGTGATGGGATGCCTGGTGGCCGTTCAACGACTGAATAGCTCAAGAACTCCCACCCAGTTGATGAGATGGACTTTTACAAGGGCAAATCATACTTTTGAAACATATTTAATGACACGCACAGAGTGATGCAAATTTAGGGATAAAATAGCCACAGGGTGGGTGGTGACTCAGCGACACTATTGTCAGCGGCTGTGGCGGTAGCATGAGGGACAGTGTGATTCCGGGGTCCCAGTTGCAGCGGCCATCACACCCAGAGCCCCCGGCCTTTGCCTCCATCTGCGAGCCCTCAGCTCTCCGCCCTCATTAACTCAGACCATCCGGAATTAGCTGCTGCCCTGGGGAAGGAGCAAGTCAAAACATCACAGACTTCTCAAATGTTTTGTGATTTGGTGTCCACTTGGCTCTTCCAGACCTTCTGAAACTTGATGCTGACAGTCTTTGTTCATCTTTCCATATTTTGGGTGTTTCTCCTGGAGAGCAGAGCTTGGGCTGCCCACTTTGCCTTATTGCTGCTGTCACTCCTTGAATAATTTTTGAAGTGCTGCCATTGCTGGTTGAGATGCTGGAAGCAGGGGCAGGCATGGGGGGCAGTGTGCAGGGTTGGGTTAACGTGTGTTCTTGCACCACCAGTGGGGCCACAGGGGAGGTGGCAAGCCAGAGCAGAAAGAGAAGTTGAGCTGCATTGGAACTGGAGTGGAGGCCTCTGGGGTGACAGGGACCCTTCTGCCTGAGGTGACCCATTGGACTATCTTCGGTGGGGAGAGGCTTTAGATCCCGCATGAACCAGCCCCTGGGACAGGCTGCCCGGGGGGGCAGGTCTGCGGCCTGGGCATGCAACTCTCCAGGGAGGCTCTGAGGGCTCTCGCCACTCAGAGGTGGAGTCTTTAATTCCAACGCATGGCTAATAGATGGGAGAGGGAATTTCCAGAGAGGACTTGACTATGACTGACACAGAGACCTAAAACACGCAGGACCCAGGACCCAGACACCAGAGGAGCTATCAGAACCAGTCCTGTGGGTACCAAAAAAATTATATAGGCTATGGCTTTATGTCCTGGTGCTGACGACTTAGATGAAATGAACAAATCCCTGAAAGACCGCATCTACCAGAGCCAACACAAGGAGAAGTCGTCTGCACAGCCCTATATAGATCACACAAATGCAGCCAATCATAAATAACCTACAAGAGGCGGCACACGGTTCAGGTGGCCTCACAAGTGAATTCCAGCAAACGTTCAAGGAAGAAGCTACACCCACTCTCTGCAATTGTGTTCTGAAGAGAGCCCAGGAGGGAATGTGTCCTAACTCGTGGGGGCCCAGGATTGCTCTGATATCAAACTCAAACACGCCATTCTAAGAAAGGAAAACTACATGCTAACATCTCTAATGAACACAGAAAAAAAATCATAAAGTATTAGCAAATCAAATCCGATAATAAATAAAAGGAGCTATACCCCACGACCAATGGGATTGACTCCACATACGTGCGGTTAGCCTAGTGGCGCTCTGTAAAGTTAGGAAAAACAACTAGCACAAAAACTTAAAGATGACAAGACTTCCCAGGGTAAAGATGAGGGGAAATGCAGTAATGATATAGGAAGATGAACAAATAAGGCTTGCATGAAATTGTTCAACCATCCATGCAACGCAAACTGATCATTTCCAAGACAATTTCAGACAACTCACCTGGAGTCAATAAATGCTTAAACATATGCAACACCAAATATGATACATGCATGTTATTTCCTGACATTAGGAAACTTAATATTTTGCATAAGCTGAATTCCTTAGTTGGAGGAAAGGGTTTAATCCCATGGTTTGGCCTAAATCCTGATTTATTTATCTTTCCCATAGGCTGCGACCATTCAAGCTGCTCTTTTTAAATGCCTTATGAATAATTACCAACACCTGCGCATAACTCATTGTAAAGCAAGATAAACCATTCTGTTATTTTTAATGGAAATACTCAAAAATGCATATGTTAGCGTCCTTAGAGAATTAAGTCTTCATAAGCGTTGACATGGGCAGAGAAAGGGCGAATATTAGTAACAGGCAGTGTCGTTGAGCAGAAGTCTCTGTTGCATCACTGAACATTAGGAAGAGCAGGGCGGCAATCATGCAATGTTTTCGCTTCTGCCCCATACAGCAGCTTTGGAGACTAAGTGAGCTAGAATTCTCTCTCTGAGCATAAAGAAGCAGAGGGCCAGGGAGTCACAGTGACCGGGAAGGTCACGCTGCTGTGTGTGGTGTGTCTGGGTGCCCCAGGGCTCACCCTTCTCAGCAACTCCCACTTGAAATGATTCTATGAGAAATCATCAAGAGATTGTTATTGCACAAGCATCTCTAGAATTTAAAAAAAAAAAAAAAACAACTTTCCTTAATTATAGTTATTACGGAAAAAAGTAACAAGAGATTCTGAGACTTGTAATTATATTTCAGGATATATCATTATCTAGTCTCTATATTCACTAAGGTATTTTGTTTTTTGACCTAGTACCCCACAAAATATGGGTAAACTATTAGTGTAGCTATAGCTAAGTGAAATAGATGAGGTGATTATAATAAAGCAATTATGGTATCAAAGAGCTCGTTAGGGAAATGAAAGCCTAATAGGATATGACCTGAGGGTAGGAAGTCATGGTGATTGAAGGAACAACCCAAGATATTTTTATAAATTACCTGGATTTGAAAATTGCTTAATGGTTTTGTTCAATGATGTTTTTCATGTAACTTAAAAAGAAGAGTCAAACAAATTATAGTTTAATATTTCTGAATTACTTCAGAAATATTATCTTCTATCACAAATGCCAAGAGAAACTGTTTTGATTAAACATAACATTGAGAAATGATGGCAAATTGTTTCATTGGAGAGTTGCAGAAAGAGTAGAGTCCAGGATCATAGACCATCTCAAGAGCTTGCGTTCCCACTGTGGCTCTGTCCCACTGGCGCCTTCCTGCTCCAGGTCGAACTGGGTCACCAGGAGAGGGACTCTGGACTTTAATGTGCACATAATTTATCAGTCCTTGCTAAACTGCAGGAATTGATTCACTGGTTCTGAGCCGAAGCTTTTGATTCTGCATCTCTAAAATGCTCCTAGGTAGGACTGACAGATAAAATGCATGACACCCAGGTAAATTTGAATTTCAGAGACTCCATGAAAAATACACAACTTTCTTTCATGTGTATCAAAATTCAAGTTTAACTGGGGTTCTGTGTTTTTATTTGCGAAAGTTGACAAGTCTAGTCAAGGTGATGTGGCTGCTACTAGACCTGAGGTCATACATTAAAAAAACAAGTCTTTAGACTCTGCACGCCTTCAGAGAATGAGCAGCTGACACCAGTGTGTGAGGCCTCCTGATGGCACATACTAGAAAGTCTTGTTAGGTTAGAGAGACCTAACAATAATGATTGTATAAAACTCCAGTAACGGAGCCCAAAATACGTAAGGCAACGCATACCAAAATCAAAAGTAAGAAATAATAGATTCGACAATTTTACTTTGAAATTTTCATACTCCTCTATCAGTAATGGGTAAAAGAATCACATGCAAAATCAGGAAGGATAAAGGTACACATCACAGAACTTAGTTTGACTTGGAGCACTGGGCCTGACAACAGCATGGGGCATGGACTTTTTGAGTGCGCACAGGATAATGTCCTGCAGAGATCACAGGTCACGTCATCAAATGAGTCTCCCTGAGCTCTGAAGGACTAGTTGATGACATAGTATCTTCCCTGCCACGATAGAACCAACTTAGAACTCAAGTGGGAACAAATGGGACGATCTAAATATTTGCCATCGACCTGTCCCATTTCCAACCAGGCTAGGAATCACTCAGCAGAGCAGTATCGTGCACTGAATAACAATTTACAGAGCACATATCAGAATGTATGGGATGCGGTGATAGCTGTGAAGGCTCATGCAGGAAAGAAGAAAGATCTAAACAGTTTCCTCCGTAGTTAGGTAGAAAAAGAAAAGATTATGTAAGTTTATCTTGCTTGGTGCGGTGATGATATGGGTCGGTTGACGCATCGAACTCGTTGACACCCACACTGAACGCCGGGCTGGCTGATTCCGAGCAAGAGAGGCATCCCCACGCTTTGTTTAGAGAACATCGCCAAAGCAAGTGACCCCAGCACGGATGACATGAAGTCACCGGCAGGTACCCAGTGACTTGCCCTCCTTGATTCCTCCCAGAGGAGCCACAAACCCACCCACTCCCGGCTTCCTACGGTGCCATGCACAACCCTTCTCACGCGGCGCCCTGGACTCTTGCTGCGTGTTGTGAAGTTCCCTCTTTGTTCTTTGTTTTATCTCAATGAAACACCCACACTCTTTCATCCACCCGCTTTTCTCTTCAGTGGTTTAGAGAACGCACCAGGAATGATTCCTACATGACAAAATTACATGGGAAAAGAGCAAAAGTTCACATTTCCAATTTCCCAAGCAACACTCGGGCATCAGATAAGCGCTTGGGGAGTCTGTCTGGCTGACACTTCCTTGGGCTGGTTTGGAGTGAACAATGACGACAGTAAGGACAGCTGCTTTCTATCAAGTGGTGTGTGTGCCAGGCAATATACTAAGTGACTGGCAGACTTTGTCTTTAGCTCTTTTTATGAATCATAATTCTAGGTCTACTTTATATATCCTTGAGTCTCTACAAGTATAAATAAATGATCTAATTAATTAATCAATATGGGAGAAGAGACAAATTTCTCATGTAATAAGTTTCCAAATAATTTATGTTTGGACGACAAACACGAACGAGCACACACCTCAGCCCTCACATGGGGGCTGTGCGTGGCCACCCCCCACCCCCGCCGCGCCCCAGCCGGGCAGCTGGCCCTGGCTGAAGACTGAGTCTACAGAGCAAACTGCCCCGACAGTGTGACCCCTGGGCCCGGCGAGATCAGAGCAGCCCTTCGCTCTGCAATAGCTCCCTTCCAGACACCCACCACCCGGGCCAGTGCCCAGGGGAACGCAGACAAACCGCAGCTGGTGGAGCCCCACGAGGCATCTGGGCCGTGCTCCCCACCAGTCACTAACTCAGTGACCCTGTCACTGGGACTGGAGCGTTTTCAGGAAAAACTGGGTAAAATAACTGGGTAAAATAACTGGGTAAAATCTGGATACCCGCTAATGATAATGTATCATCGCCGGATGCCAACGAGTGCAGTGAGGGCCGAGGGACCCACCCTCTGTCCCAGCTTTGCGGGTTTGCTAGACATCAGTTCTAAAATTTAAAGAGATGTATTAAAAGATAGAATTAGAAATAATTTTTTTTTCTGTCAAAAATAACACGGTCTTCTTGGTCAACGCTGCTAGGTGGGAAGGTAAGTCTTCTGAAACCTTTACCCAGACTTCCACACTGGGGAGCTTCCTGGACAATGGCAAGTAAGTGAGCCCGGCCCCTTCTCCCTCTCTGGGTCTCTGTCTCTGTCTCTCTCTCTCTGTGTGTCTCTGTCTCTCTCACACACACACACGCATCTCAGCGCTTGTGGTGATGTGCTGTTCCATCCCGGCAAGGTCAGTCGCTCTCTACACAATCTGCAACCCCAGCGGCACCTGCCCCGTCAAGGACCGAGACCGACTGGGCCTCTGGCCCCCCCCGCAGAGCCGCGGCAGAGGCGTCCTTTCGGCCTTCCCCCTTCCACGGATCCGTGATACCCTGTGAGGGCTCTCGGGTCCAAGCTGTGATAAACCTCTCAAATAATTACTCTTCTTAATGAGATCAAATGGCTTAGAATATTTAACAGTCTGATTCCCTGGGGAGGATTAAATTTATCTTTAAGAATTATTCTGGCCAAGGCAAAGCTAAGCACAGAGGCACCGCCAGGGCCCTGTCCCGGGCTCAGGTGCCGTCAGTGGAGCCCCGGCCCTGTGTGGACCCTCGTGGCCAGGCCGGCCATGGCGCTCTAGGCCTGTCGCCCAGAGTCAGCCTGTTTGGTTCAGCCCCTAGGAGTGGCTGATGAGACCTGATTTGTGCCCTGTGGACACAGTTTCTAATCAGGAAAGCGGCTACATGGCCCCGTGGCACGCCCGGGCCACTCACAAGTTACTCGTGGGGCCCAAAGCTTCTTCCTCAGCTTGTTCACCCGTAAACACCTGATGCTTCGTCAAGACAGTTTACAACAGGATTCCTTGATTCACAGCTTTTCCTGACCGCCTTCCTAACCAAGAAGCAACACGCACACGCTCCTTTCTTCCTCCAAAAACTCTCAGGGGCCGTTATCCCAGCACCACCGAGCTCACGCGCGTGTGCGATCACAGCCGCGCACGGAAGGTCTATCGAGATCAAGGAACAACACACTTACTTCGCGCCTGCACTGTAACACCCCACGAGCCAGGAGCACAAAGACAGCACTAAGTTAATGAAGGAAGGAGACGGAGGGCAGACACTCTAGGCATGTGCCGGGAGCTCTTCCCACTCAGCAGGTCTTCAGACGTTGTCCATGAAGAAAATATTATCCATTCACCCTTTCAACAGCAAGAAATAGAATGAGCGGATTTCTACTCAACCCCTCACCTAATTTTACCAGGCATTCACCCCGTTCACCACACACGTATACACACACACACACACAGTCTCACGTAAGGATGTCAACACACCAGTAAGTGAAATGGAGTCACGCGCACCCTCACTTGCTCACGCACGAGCTGAGTCTCAGGGACAGTGGCTGCAGAACACCTGTCTTCTTGGGTCCAAAAGAATTCTATTCCTTGCTAACTCATCCATTACAGAAAAGGAAGCGATTCTGTCATGTTTAATCTGTAGAGCCTTTAAATATAGACAGGTGATGTTCAGCAACGCATCCATTTAAATAAATTGCTATTAGAACCGATAATTTGGATGTCTTATGGAGCTTATTAGTTCATTAAATGTGATGTTGTGCACATTTCAAGTCTCATTCTCACAAAACTTCCACAATGAAAAATTCCTAAACCAAGCAAAAAGGAAGATAATTTCCATAAATATGTCATTTATGGAAAACTATATTTGATGAAAAAAGTTCCAATACAGCAAAAGAATTTGAAGTTAAGAACGTTGCACATTTAAGAATTTTGACATTAGTTGTAGATTTTCTTACAATTTTCTGTTTATTCAGCATCTTGTGAAGTATTGCCCAGTATTTTAAAATACATTTTATGTACACATTACATGCCGCTTTAACTACAAAAATATTTATAATAGACCATAATTTAAAAATTTAACTGCAAATTGCTTTAGATACATCAATCATCCAAAAATATGCTATACATTCTAATATTAACCCTATTTCTTAACTTAAACACTTTCTAAAATAGGAATGACTCGCTGTAATTGTTAAATGAAAAAGGAATAAAGATGAGATTTAATTAACCTTGATGTCACTTTCACTATGTTTTAAAAAACGTCTTTCAAGAAATCTTAGATATTATTATCCTAATCTTCTCATCAGTCCCTGGAAGGATTAACTCTGAATGATATATACCTTCGGTTCAGTAAAATAATCAAAATAATTTAATGAGTTATGACAGGTGTTTTTAAATTGCTGTCATTTTAGTAAATAGTCCATCAAACCTGACAACACCCCGGTGAGGAGAGAGAGTTCTTCTTATTGTGATTTGCGATTAATGATGATTTGAAAACGATGTTGTGACACAGATCATAAAATACAATACTGAAATAATCATACCCCCAAATTACGAAAAGTCTTCAGAAATCGGCGCGAGAGGAAAAGACAAGCCGGCGAGGGGCCGCCTTGCGCGGGGGCGCTCAGGAGGCCGCGGACGGACGGCGGGGACCCTGGGCCGGGGGGCTGGCTCCGAGGGGCGCGGGGCCCGGCGGCGGGACGGGCCGCTCCCCTTGAGAGCTTGGGGGAGCCCCTTCCAGCCGCGGGAATCCCCGCGATGGCCCGTTCAGGGGCCACCGCCTCCCGCTGTGAGACTCAGGCGCCCCCACACCCGCAGGTGCCCGGTCCGGGCGCCCCCACACCCGCAGGTGCACTTCACGGGCGCGCCCACACCGCAGGGGCGCTCCACGGGCGCCCCCACACCCGCAGGGGCGCTCCACGGGCGCCCCCACACCGCAGGGGCGCTCCACGGGCGCGCCCACACCGCAGGTGCACTTCACGGGCGCCCCCACACCGCAGGGGCGCTCCACGGGCGCAGGCGCTGTCGGCGGAGACACCCGAGAACGCGGCTTCCAGTAAAGCTAAAAAGACGGACAGGCACGAAAAACAAACGCGCGTCATTGTTGCAAGACCAGCGTTTCCCTTACGGTGTGAGCACATCTGCCAGAGACCGGAACCCCAAACCCCCACTGGGGTGACGCGCCTGCCGGGCGGGGGTGGGAAGCGAGGCGCGGTGGGGTGGGGGGAGCCCTCGAGTCCCGCGGCGCAGGGGCCGCGTCAGGCACAGCAGTGTGTGTGTGTGTGTGTGCGCGTGTGTGCGCGTGTGCGCGCGTGCACGTGTGTGCGCCTGTGCATGTGTGTGCGCGCGTGCACGCAGGAGCAGTCCCGGGACAGCGCGCAGGAGACCCCGGGCTTCCCTCCGCCCCGGCGACCCCCCCGGTGTCACCCGGAGGCGCAGGACCAGCCATTCCAGGGGCACCTGCGCCCCGTGTTTCTGGCAGCGTCGTCACAACAGCCGCGCTGTGGCTGTTGACTTAGTTTTTTCTTTTACTTTTATTTGTGTATTTTTGGCTGCATTTGTTCCCGCGCCGCAGGTTTTGCTTCTTCGGGAACATCCGCGACCCGGGGCCTCGTCTGGGGCGGGAGCCCCGCCGAAGTCTGAGTCCGCGGGTGGCCCGGGGACCCCGGCGACGCGGGCACCTCGCTGCGCATTACTCGGCGCTGCTAGGGAGGCGCCTGGAGGTCAGGCCTCTGTCCCCCCGCCCGGCGCAGCCCCGTGGCGCGCACCCGCAGCCCCCGGCCTCCGGGCGCAGGGAGCCCCGACCCCTCGACGGCTGTCCCTCGCCGGGCTGTCCCCGCGGGCTGTCCCTCACGGTCTGTCCCTCGCGGGGCTGTCCCTCGCAGGGCTGTCCCTCACCAGGCTGTCCCTCACGGTCTGTCCCTCGCGGGGCTGTCCCTCACTGGGCTGTCCCTCACCAGGCTGTCCCTCGTGGGGCTGTCCCTCGCGGTCTGTCCCTCGCCGGGCTGTCCCTCACTGGGCTGTCCCTCGCGGGGCTGTCCCTCGCCGGGCTGTCCCTCACTGGGCTGTCCCTCGCGGGCTGTCCCCCACCAGGCTGTCCCTCGTGGGGCTGTCCCTCGCCGGGCTGTCCCTCGCAGTCTGTCCCTCGTGGGGCTGTCCCTCGCGGGGCTGTCCCTCACCAGGCTGTCCCTCGCGGGCTGTCCCCCACCAGGCTGTCCCTCGTGGGGCTGTCCCTCGCCGGGCTGTCCCTCGCAGTCTGTCCCTCGTGGGGCTGTCCCTTGCGGGGCTGTCCCTCACCAGGCTGTCCCTCATGGGGCTGTCCCTCGCGGGGCTGTCCCTCGCGGGGCTGTCCCTCGCAGTCTGTCCCTCGTGGGGCTGTCCCTCGCGTGGCTGTTCCTCACCAGGCTGTCCCTCGTGGGGCTGTCCCTCACGGGGCTGTCCCTCGCGGGGCTGTCCCTCGCGGGGCTGTCAGGGTCGCGTGCACACAGAACCTCCTTCAGAGCTGCCGAGGGCCACTTCCAGGGAGGGGTTGACTTTGTTTCTCGTTTCTGCTTATCTGCATCTTTATTTTTTCTGTTTATAAAGTATCATGCGGATGCTTGTGTTTTACATCATGAAAAACAGAAAACACTATGTAGAAATGTAAAGTCAGCGAACGAGGACACACTTCCATCCCATTCAAGTGTTGGCTGAAGTCAAGGCTCCCGGAGTATTAAAATTACTTTTGGGCATTTGAAATTTGAACCACATGAGAGGTCTCTAGGGAAGAGGGACGAGGAGCAGATTTTTCTAGATGAATATGTTTTTTTCATCATGGAAGATGCAAATTTCAGAGCTAAATTTGTTTTTTTAAATATTATTAATGGGAATATATTTAAATGCAAAAGTAGCTGCCATTTAGTTTAAATTTTAGTCCAAATTATAAGACGTGCCGCCTTCCCCCTCCCTGTCGACACGATGCCCCTCGTGCCAGCATCGGGACGTCTGAGCCACTTTGAGTCTAAATGGCTTCTGGGGGACCAGAGGTTGCTGCCAGCCAGAGACAAGGGACAGTCCTGCTTTTCCAGACGTCACTGAGCTGCCCCCTTGTCCTGGGGCTCCTTAGGTGCCTGGGTCCTGACCATGTGTCCTTGGGTTGGGAAGTTGCGAAGTGTCAGTGGCCGAAAGATTTTGGAATAACTTATGCTGAAAGGATAGTGCACAGTTGTCACAAGAGCTGCCAGAAAGGCTCGGGACACACAGGAGGACACCACCCCCTCCACACACCGAGAAGGACTTGTCTTCACAGTCGGTCCCCAGCACACGGCGTCCAGCCACCCCTTCCCCACAGAGAGGGCAGCCTTCACATTTCCGAGATGACTGTGAGGTTCTCCAGGACGCCTCGATTCTGCAAAACCCAAGGCCTCAGACTCACAGGCTCAGGAGAGAAGGAAAGTCCTCCCTGGGGCTGAAGTCCCGCCGTCCCCAAGCGTGCAGGGGCCGCTGCGTGTGGGCGCCAACCCTGGCCAGTGTCTGAAGGGCCCTCTCCAGAGCAGCCACATCCCCGCAGGCGCAGGCCTTAGCTCCAGCATCTCGCACAGGCCGGATCTGCCACAGCGGCAGCGCGGGGCCCACGCGCGGTAGTTAGCCACGGGTGGGGTGAGGCCACACTCACCGGACTCTCAGTGAGCTTTGCACAAGTGTCATGTTTTCGCCCGGTGAACAGATAAATGAATGTGGCCATCGAACATCAGTTCCCGTCTGCTTTCCTTTTGTAGACGTGATAGGACACACGATAGAAAGGCAGGCCGGAGGGACAGGAACGTCGGAAAGTCAGCGTTCTCCACAACGCCCATCAAAGAACCACAGTGAGTTCAAAAATGATTTTGATCAGTAGTTACAACCCTCATTAAAAAAGAAAAAAAAAAACTTAAATTGTCCTCATTCTTCGTTGGGCCCCTAGCCAGGTGTGCAGGGCGAGCAGAGCGCAGGCCTTGGGTGGACGCAGGGCGTGAGGGGCGCCATTCTGGCCAGGAGCAGCACGGACTTGACTCCCAGGTCTGAACCTCTCGCCCGCCAAGCCTGTGGTTCCCCCTCACTGGACGTGAGAGACACGTCTTCAGAATGCTCCGCGTACACCTCTCCAAGCCCTTCTTAGTTACCGTCTGACTTCCATCACGAGCTGAAACATCACTTAATTACCACAAGAAAACAAAAGACGAGAAGGTTTGTTGACGATTAAGCCTCTTCTTCTGGCCCTCCCCAGCCTCCCGCACCCCAGTGAGATTGTGTGTTCACGGCGGGTGTGGGAGGCGCAAAGGGAGGGGACCCCTTCCCGGCTGGTGGAGACAGTCCGGGGGCTCTCTGTGGTTTGGGGTGAGAATTGGCACTTCCTCCTGCTGGGGCGGCGGCTCACGCAGTCACTCATACGCAGGCCGAGGCTCCAGCAGGAATGGGGTGAAGGCGGATTGCAGATCTGGGCCTTGGCCCAGCATGGGGGGCACGCCCTGACGGCAGGGCTGGGGAGGTGCGCTTCTTCCCCGCCGGGCCGGCTCCCATCAGCACGGTGTCTCCAGCTCCCCGTCTACAGAGAAAGGAATCGGTTGAACTAAAAATACTCCAAGGAGTTGGCACTTTGAATATATGAGGATCTCAGGAGTCCTTTGAGATAAACTTAGCTGGGAAAAATGTGGGACAGAAAAGTCAATTAGATTACGTTTTTTCTCCTCCAGAATAAATATCACTAATTTCTCTTTTACTCTCCTTCGCATTAGCCTCTGAAGTCAGGCTGCTGCGAGCACCCGCGGCCTCCCCGGCGGAGCCCAGACACCTGCCGCCTCAGTGGGGCTGCTGGCGTCACGGCCGGGCCTCCTTCTGCAAGACATGTCCTCTCGCTTGTTAATAAAATTCTCAACCACACAGATTTTCCCTACTTTAGTATTTCTTCTTCCAGCTCTCAAAAATCTCAAGCTAATTAAAACCTGCTTTGCTTTAACCTTTAAATGTTTTCTTCTACAGAATTCGATCTCCACAGAGGTGGGAGGTTGGAAGAACCACCCTCGCCGCGGCGCCAGGTGTGGGACAGGAACCACAGCTATTAAAATGTACACGACAGAAAGGACGCGTCTCCCTGGGAGCCTTCAGATCTACTAAAATCCTTGCTGATGTTGATGTGACGCTGCATTGCAGAGGCTTCGCGTGTGACTGAGACAATCCAAGCCTGGTTTAAGGAAACGCTGCCTCTCAAAGGCAGAGGATCCCTGGACACGGTCGTGCCCACAGCGATGACCAAACCCACTCTGGGAGCCTGGTGAAAGCAGGTGGCATTTCTGGTGCGTCCACCCGGTTGGGCCGTCCGCCCCACCTGTCCAGGCCCCCGGCGTAGCCGGGGCCCCACGCGGTGCAGACTGCAGCAGGGAGGTCCTGGGGTGTCCTCAGCCAGTGGATCTTCACTTGCTGAGGTGCACGTGTCATAAAGGACAACCGCACTGCTCTCCAAAACACAGATGTCGATTTAAATAAAACCAGTGTATCTGCTAACAAAGTGCCCATCTGGGGGGCTTGAAGGCAGAAACTTCCGCTGTCCCTCGCCTGTGGCTGCATCTGGGGCCCGTGTGGGGGCCTCGGCTGGCCGGCCAGGGCTCTGGCCTCTCCCGGGCTGCCTGATGCCGGTGTCAGGCTGGTGCGCGGCCCCCAGGCTGCCTGTCCGCCTCGTCCTCCACACTCTCCTCCCTGTGGGTTGGCCTGTAGAAAGAGGGGAGCGGCTGGTGGATGATTTTAGCTTGATAATAACGAGAAACGCAGGCACCTCTCAGAGTTCCCTTCCAGAACTTGCCATTTCCTGGCCTTTCTTTTAGGTCTGTGGGTGTGGCTTGCGTTTCCTTGTTATTCTGCCTTCCTGTAGCCTTCAGATGTCTTCTTCATTGCTGAGTACAGTGGAGGCTGCTGCTCCCTCCAGTTACATCCCATCACAACTTCCTCTCTTGTCTTTTTTTAGATTTTAATCGACAGACACTCCCCTCATGCTGATTTTTTGTTAGTATCAGATTCTGCCCCTATCTCCTTCCAATCGATTCTTCTCTTATCCTAACTTTGCAAATGTTGAACCAAAAGTCTCAGTTTTGCTGTGTTCAAATGCAATGGGATATTCAATCGTGTCAGGTTTTTTTAAAGTTAAGGAACTCACCTTGACCAGTGGGTTGAAAGGACATTTCTCTACATTTTCTTCTATTTCTTCAGCAGGTCTAAATGAGGACGTTTTGGTAACTAATGCATTGGGTTTTATTCTGAAGACATCCAATGTAGGGACTCTAGCGTGACAGTCACCACAGTGAGCTAGTTTGCGGGATGACCGACCACATGCTGGCCAGTTCCTCAGCCTTTGGACTGACACTCGAGTCAACGCCAGGTGCATGTCGGCAGCAAGTCCATGTCTACTCATGGTCTCTTTCGTAGAGTTTCTGTTTCATTTCATTGGTTTATTTGTCATTCCTGTAATGTGCTACATGGTGTATATATTTTATAATTTTATCATATTTCTCAAACTATCTTAGATACTTATGTATTCTAGGCTATGGACTGTAGGAAAATATGTCATAGAATCTTATAGCTATTAAGAGCAGGCTTTCAGTTTCCCTGGAAAAACATATTGCAGAAAAAAATTTCACTGAAATTGCACTGAATTTACAAATGGATGTAAATATAATTATTCCTAATATTCTTTAAAAAGAATTTAAATGGTTTCCCAATAATATCTAGTTCATACTTTGGGATGTCAATTTTGATTTATTTGAGGCCTTTATAAAGGGTTTGAATTTTCTAATTTGTTTCTAGATTATATTATATATTCCTTTGTAAATTAATTATGTATCAAGATGTTTTACTTAATTCTTCATAATTTTCAAAAGTTTATCTCTTAATATTTTGCTATTCACAGCAATAGCAAAATCAGATAAGTATGCACTCCTCAATGTATGAAATCTGTTCCTTTATTTTTCAGGGGAATTCTCAATTCACATTCATGCCTTATGGCATTGTCTAGTTCTCTGGCTCTACGTGGAACATTCTTTCCTTGTCCTTGAACTTCTTCACTTATTCTTGGACATTTCTTAGAAACATTAAGCCTAAAGTTTCTGTGTTACAGGTGTTATCTGATCAGGGATATTGCAGTGTTCTATATGGAATTAAGGAAAGAAGTTCCAAAAGAAGACTTTTCTTGTGGTAATACTTGCTGATATTAAATTTTACTTAATTATTTAAGATACCTGCACAATCTTATACCTTATATTGTAAATAACAATCTTCTGCCGTTTATCAGATTGTTACTGTCATAAAAACTTTTTGTTCTTTCAGCGCTCTGAAATTCCATGAAAAGAAAGAAGGACGAACAATAACAGGAGGATCTTAAGAGAGTGTCATGCGCTGGCTATTCCTGAATCTATTCTCTAAACTATATTTCTTTCCATTTGAACTGCTGTAGTTTTTCAAATTATTAAATGTTGTCACTGGCCCAAATGTGAGCTCTCCGGCAGGCTGGCCCCAAGTTCTTAGGCAAAGTAGTCCCTGTGTTCACTTTCCAAGTCCTCACTAGCCTTCTGGATATTCATCTCTTTGTTCCAATCCTGAGGACAGCTCAGAGGAATAATTGTTTGCCAAAAAGCAATTGGAAAATTGTGAATTCTAAATTGGCTATTTCTATGCAAAGTGTTTTGGCCTTTTTAGGAGGCTCTGTATTAGAACTTTCTAATTAACTTCAATTTGCAAATCATAGTTGACTCTAATTTGCAAATTCTATGTATTAATGCAAGTCAGGAGTAGTTAATATTAAATGTTGTCTAATCAGATACAAAAATAACAGGAGCGTCATCAGTTTGGTGTTTATTAATACAAAGAACACTTGGAACACAGTGTGGTCCCAGCAAAACAATAAATGAACCCACCTGTGCATACCTGAGGGGGAGCATAAACCCAAGAGCCTGTCTGAATAAATCCCTCCTAGGAAACCATTTTACCTTAAGCCAGAGAGAAGACCCGTCCAGTACATGGCCATGGCAGCAGACAGTGACACCTGCCAAAAATTCGTGCAGCCATTAGCTTAAGTTTCTCCTGATAAGAAGTGATTATTCTTCCATTTTTGCTAGGACAATGTCCAGTGTTCCTTCCGTCTAACACAATTTATACATTTAAGTGGCATGATTTACCAAGATGATGGGCTTAGCCATTAGCCATAAGTGGGTGATTAATATTTGCTGGTTACAGGACTGGGCGTGGGAAAGCAGACCATTCTTAATTAATTTCGTGCCATTTCTGATGTGTTATCACCTCCACGGGATTGTAAGCTCTCTAAATGCCAAGATTCTATTTCACTCTCTATTTTGCTTTCTTGGTGTATCCATGGTTGGGTAGCCTTTTGGAATAGGATGACTGCACAAAAACACAGGGTGAAAAGAGAATGAAAATCAGAACGAAGGGGTATAAAGGGGAAGGTTGGCAAGAACCCAGTGGCACTGTTGTGGGGAACTGGTGCAGTCGAAGAAATGCGTGAAGCCAGAGATCACAGGTATGGAAGGGGAAAAACAGGAAACCCATTTTCAATCAGATTTCATTTTTTTTCTAAATAGATTCCAATTCCTTAATTTTCAGCTCTCTTCAAAACAACCAATGCTCAGCAGTGAGTTTAATGTGGCAGATACACATGTTGATTCCCAATCACGCACACCTGAAGCTGATGTAATGTTGTCATGCCATGTGACTTCAATAAAGCAAAACCAAAATTTTTAAAATTCCAATTCTGTCAAATAATATATTCTCTAAATAGAACTCCAGAATTATGACAAAACTGGTTTTATTACAGTTTAGTGTATTTATGTTGAATTTTTAGAGGCCACTGACTTAACATTAGACATTTAGGAGGATTTTAAATGGCTTGAAAGCTAAGTCGGCCGAAAACATACATCTATGCTTCGTCCTGGCCTGAAAATTTTGCATTTTTATTAAAAGTTGGGATGGGCAAAGAAATAGTTCTTAATAAGAGAACAAACACTACTAATACCTTTAGAAGCAAAAGTTTCTCAGAAATTAATGGAAAACTACCCACAAACCTTTTTCCGGAATGACAAGGGTGCTGATGGTGCTTTCAGTTTCAACAGCGCCATCTATTGGGGACCAGCGTCCATGTCAGCTGTCACCGTTAGGTGCCTGCTATTATTTTGCTAATCATTTGCTAATTTAAAAATAAGACCTTAAGAACCATAAGTGCCTTTAGAAGCGAAGCCACAGCTCTGGAGGGCAGCAGCCCCCTCACCTCTGCTCCCCACAGGGATGTCAGAGAAGACCACAGTGGGGACAGGATGTTTACTGCTGACCAAGGTGGTTGCGCTCTCACCCTGATGTGCCAGGCCCTGCAGACCGCCAATCTCCACAGGCGCTGCACCCACACTCACACCCAACCCCAGGAGGGGCACCCCGGAACCACAGTGACCTCCGGATGCGGAGAGCTGTGCTAAGGCCGCGTTACATGCCTTCCAGCCTAATACTCAATGTACTTGGTTGGTCAGTTTTTGAGGCCCGCTGACCCAAGTCCTCACTGAGAGAGGTCTCAGGCCCGGCGCCCCAGGAGCTGGCCTCACTTGGAAGGTGGCTTTTAGCAATGCAATCAGGATGAGTGGGTCGGCTGTGGACACAGCAGCGCAGAGGGATGAGAGGCCGCCTGGAGCGATGCAGCTGCTGGCCAAGGCCACCAGTGACCGCTCACCAGCTACTGGAAGCTGGAAGAGGAGAAGGGGGTCCCCACACAGCCACAGCGGGAATGGGGTGCTCTGGAGCCTAGGTCTCATTCTTGGAGATTTCAGACTTGAGAAAATAAATGTCTAGGCCTCCTAGTTTCTAGATGTCCCTGGAATCTAAAGCACTGCTGAAATTTAAAAATTGTTCCTAGGTTTATATTTTAAAATTTTAACTCTGACTCTACTTCCTCTGTGACCACTATTATGATTACTGTGAAGAACTACTGGGGACACCGCATCGCACCAGCTGTTGTTCCTGTTAACCTGACAGTCGCCCTTGGCAGATGGGCATCAACACCGCAGCTTTACCTCAGAAAATGGTGGGTAGGACAAAAAGTGTCTCAAGGCGGGCCTCCCTGGTGGCGCAAGGCGTTAAACACCGCGCTATGGAGCGATTTGCAGCCTCTGCAGCACAAGTTCAATCCCCGGCCAGCCAGGGAGAAACCCACCTGTTGAAGCAGACCTCTCCTGTCTCACCTGCTGCTCCCCTCAGCAGTATACTTCAGTCAAGCTGCCCGTTCTGTTCCCTGCTCTGTCACTGGTGAATCCTCTCACCCCCACATCTCTGGCCTGTACCCCAGCTCTGGTATGCATAAATAAATAAATAAATAAATCTTAAAATAAATAAATAATTAAAAATAAAAAATCGAATGAAGATTATATTCAAACAGAAAATTAAAATACCTAAAAATGAAAATACAAACACAAAATTTTAAGAAACAAATATATTCAGGATAATTGGAGTCGTATAGAATTTTCCTTGCCATTTGGTGATTTCATTAACAAATGCTTTTAAATTGATCTGGGAAGGGAACTATTTAAAAATTATCTGAGCTATTTTCAAAACAAAGAATAATTAGCAGCTACATTACACATATGCAAAACTTATAAAACTGTGATAAAATTAAGACAGGTTTTGTTCATACCAGCATAAACCGATAAATCCCTGGACCAAAAGGGAGATTCTGAAAAGAGATCAAAACACACTTAAGAATTTGCCATCTGGAAACTTAGTGTTTCCATTCATCAGAGAAATGACGGTGTGTTTAGAAGGTGGTTGGGGATGGCAAAGTCTATACTAACATAAATCCCAGAGAAATTAAATTGTACATAATAAGAAAGGAAATTAACAATTGAAGAAAAATTGTAGGAAATATATATGATCTATAATTCTAAAGTATCTCCAACTATGACATTAAACTCAGAAAGCAAATATACCAGATAAGGAAAAAATGAATTTCAGAATCTATTTTTTAACAAGGATATATCTTTTTCCACTCTATGAAATATTAAAGAGCCAAAAGAATTAGATTGTCACAACTTGATCCAGAATCTACATAATGTAGTTCTTTGTATTAAAGAATGTTTGGTATTTTTAGATGTGTACAAGTAACATGCTAAATATCTTACTAGAATAAGAACTTAATAAATGTCTATATACAGTATTGATGGTGACAACCCTTTGATTTCAAAGTATTTTAATAAGGAACTAAGGACAACTCAAAAATTTGGGGGGACTGATTCAAAATCTTATAAGTGAAACACCCAGATGTCTGGGACCAGAATCACACACGCCTTGTTTAGTGCATTAGCAACGACTCGCACCTGAATACAATTTAAGAAGATTTTATAGACTTGTTTTGACCCTCAGGGCTACCAATTGCCTGCTTTCTGCTGACCTTTATGGAATTAACTCAGAATCAAATGGACTCCCTGAAGAAATCTTTATAGCAGCCTTTCCCTAAAGTCCAGGAGAAATCTGGAATCAGGGAAGTCCTGAAATGGCAAACCAGCGGAGGGGGAGAGGGTCTCAGCTCTGTGGTGTTAATGGAATTTTGATCAAGGTTCAGTTGTGCCGCCCTGGACAAGGGAGCGTGTGCGTTCTCAGCACACTCTGTGGGTGGGCGGGCTGCGGGAGGAGTCCACTGGCCTCTTCCTCTTTCCTCACCAAATCTAATTTGGGGCTCAGCCTAGAACTTTCCATGGAAGAGTCAAAGCCTGCACACGTTTCCTCCGGCTTGCCTCTCAGAACTCCTGCTTTGTCCCACAGCCAGTATCGCATGATGCATCCCAGTTCTATCGCTTTTGTATTATTTATCTCTCTCAACTACGATAAGGTGATGTGAAGACAGAGCCAAAGCTATATATTTATTTTATACCTCTTGAGAATACTAAGGGGTCAGAAAGCAAGCTTAATAGTCTTGAAAAGAAAACAAAACCCATCACTGATTCAGGGACCATCCCACACGAGAGCATTTCATTTATGTCATGATCATCTTTTCTGGACTTAATAAATAAATACAAAGAGAGAAAAGCACTGGATACTCCGTTGGCTAATGGTCAGGGCACTTAGCACTGGCCTGTCTGCAGCAGAACCACATAATCATGTCCGGCCTCTGAGAGCTGGGCTTTGTGCAAGGTTTGATGATAGCGTTGTAACCGTGGTCTCTCACCTCACCCCCAGGAGGAAAGGAATGATTCTTAAATAAGTAATTTAGAAGCTATTTAAATCCTACCAGTTTCCAAAGCCAAAAAAGCAATAAGAGAGAGTGATGCTAATGGACAGAGATGGCCCGGGTCGGGCCCGCGGGGAAGGGAGGCTGAGGGAACAGGACGGATCCCCAGTCTCACTCGCTCTTTGGTAATGAAGACAGGCTGGCAGGCGAGCACAGCAAAAAAAAATAATAATAATTAAAAAAGAAGATGACTTGATAATTGTAAGTGCTTCTTGGAGACGGCCAGGGCCCCCTACCTTGCGAGTGACCGTCAGAAACTGACTAGTTTCCAATCAGGTTACATCAAAGGAGCAGAGCCGCCCTCTCTGGAACATTGCTATGAAAGCAAGAGTTTTGGGGAAAGGAACAGAAGAACGGAGGAGTGAATACGCAGCAGCTGATTGTCAGTTCTCCCTTGTCGCTCTCTGGTTGTAAATTCAAGTCGGACGCTCGTGCGTTCAGCGGCCACCCCAGCCAGGGCGGGGGGCAGCGGCCTCCACTGCCGCGGGCACACCCCGGCCGGGTCTAACCTTCCTGGGGGGCCACGCTGATGACACCTCTCTAGAAGATTCTCATGATTCCCACCAGGGAAAAGCGAACACCCCTCGTGTCTAACACGCTTTGCCACTCGCTTTCCCGCTGCCAGTTCTCTCCAAGCTCCGCGAAATGAAAAGAACCTCTTCTTAACGCGAAGGTTGAGAGCCCCTGCGGGACACCACCGACCCCCAGGAGGCAGGAACGGCAGGAACCAGCTCTCCGGCCGGGAAGGCTGCTCAGCAGCAACATGATGGAGCCATAAATCTTGTGGAAGCCGCTCCCCGGCGAATCTTCACGTCTAGGGTAAATCGTGTCCCTGCAGAACTTTTGACACCGGATCACTTTGGAAAGGCGGGCGCCGAGCGGCAGTGCTGGGGGTGGGCTGGCAGGAGAGGCCGCCCATGGCCCCCAGACAGACCCAGGTCCCCCCCAGCCCGCCCAGACACCGCCCCACGCCGGGACTCGGAGGTGGCTGGAATTACCCCACAGCCCACGTGAGGCGCGTCCTAAGCGACGTTTCAGTCAAGCCAGACTTTACACAGAGACCACGTTGTCCCTCACGAGCCTGTCAGACTTCTCAGTCTCCGACCCTCACACGCATGGAAGCTCGCCCGGGTCTGCCCGGGCTCCACAGAGCCGGTTAGAGGCCCCGGGAGCAGAGAAGACATTTCTAATTTAAGAAATTACTTCTTTTTAGAATTTCTGAGAAATGGAAACAGTTACTTATTAACTCAGCGTACGATGAACAGTGAGAGGCAGGACCCGCCTCCTCTAACTGGGAAGAGTCAAAGACAAACACAGGAGACTCTGCGAAGCCAACAGGCCTTTCCAAGATGGGCGGGCAGGTGAGCTTGCATGAGACGGGGGCCAGGGGTGCGAGACGCGGGCCAGGGGTGCGAGACGCGGGCCAGGGGTGCGAGATGTGGGCCAGGGGTGCGAGACGCGGGCCAGGGGTGTGAGACACTGGGCATCTGAAAGCCCCTGGCCCTGACTCCCCGGCGACCCTCCATCGCGGCCCCCCCTCCCCAAGACTCAGCCCCTCTCCCTTCCTCTCCGTCTCTCTCCAGAAGCATCTGCTCTCTGGGAAAACCTGCTCTGTCCATGTACTGGGCCTTCATCAGCCTCAAATTCTGGCCGGTCGCCCACCCAGCAGAGGGGCTCTGGGCTGCACCCCCTTATTTTATATTCAGTCACATCTAATGAGCCAGTTTTCTTCCTCTGCTAGATCTCACCTTAATCTCAGGTGTTCACCCAACCTGAAGACACGGGCAGCGGGAGAAGTAAGAAGAGGAATTCTTCTGTCTTTTGGAGACATTTATAATTCATTGCCCCAGTATTTACAAGAAGGTTGTGGGAGTTACCCCCAAATGACAAAGCATAAGGCACAAAGCTAGACTGCAAGTATTTCCCCCCATTGGATCAGCGTCCTTCTGAAAATTCTGGATGGTTTTGTTCTTGTTTTGTTTGCATTTTTGTGCCCAAATCAAGGGTCCCCTAAAGGTGTTTTCTTCACGTGCTCCTTCCGTGCTTATTGAGAGCTGAGACGTGCTCGAGGGAAGGAGACGTTCAATCCACTGTCACATCCTCAATATCATGCCCATATAATGTGTACCTTTAAGCCATAAAGTTATTTATTACAAGATATTAGTAATAATTATCACAGTGGAGGTGACCTTGTCTCATGAATAAAACTTCTCCCCCGAACTGTGGCAATAATGTCCCTCGCACTCTCTGCTCTTAGTGAGATTTATCTGCTCTATGTCTTCCCAGGCTTCTCAAAGCTTCCGTCTCGCAATAAAACTGTCCTTACAGAACACAGGCGATGCCTCTCTCAGAGCTGCCCGCCGCCTGCCCGCAGCCCCCGCACCCCCCACCTCTCTGCGCGGCGGAGAGTCCCCCCGCCGCCCATCCATCCCCCTCCCGGACGCCCCCTTAGCACAGAACGACGGCGGACATGTCGCTCTTCTCTGAGCACACTGGGTGTGAAAACTGCCACTGCACAGCCTAGAAACTCCCGCCGGCTGGAATGACCCTGTCTTGTTCATGGCCCACTTTGTGAGGCCTCTCCGAGGGCGGCGTCCGAACTCTGGCTCACCCCTGTGGCAAGGCTGGCGTTAGAGAGAGAAACAGCAAGGGGCAGTGGAGAGCGGGCCCTGGGCACTGCCCGCGGGAACACACGCTGTGGCGCCGCTAACACAGCGCGGGGCGACTCGCAACCCTGAAACAGACGGACACGTGACCCGGGACAGAGGGGAGCAAAGCCCCCGGGGAACACGCCGGCTCTCCTGTGCCCGCGTGAGCCAAGGGCGGGAGCAGCCAAGTGTCCGCCAGCCCAGGAGAGGCAATCCATGTGGAACACTTACACACACAGACACACGCGCGCGTGGACACACACGTAGTGAAGTGATGTCTCAGCCTCAGAGGAGGAGGCCTTCCTCTGTGACAGTGCCCGGCCTGGAGGGCGTCTGCTGGGGTGAGTCTGACAGAGAAAGGCCAGAGGGTCTCACTCACCCCATGGCCTGACAGAGCAAGGTAACCGAGCTCTAGACGCGGGATGACAGGAGGCGCTGGTGGGTGGGCCCTGGGGTGCGCAGGGAGGGGCTCAGCTAACGACCTGCCCGGCCCCTTGGGAGGTTGTAAGAGAACCCCCCTTAAAATTTCTCGTCTTGGGCCTCCCTGGTGGCACAAGGGGTTAAGACGCATCCTATGAGGCTGTCACCAGCCACTGCAGCACGAGTTCCATCCCCGGCCAGGGAGCTACCCACAGGGCGCAGCAGACTCTCCTGTCTCCCCGCGGCTCCCCTCAGCAGTGGATTTCAGCGGATCCACCTGTGCTGCTCCCCACTCTGTCTCTGGTGAATCCTCTCACCCCACACCTCTGGCCTGTACCCCAGCTCTTGTGTGCATAAATAAATAAATCCCAAAAAAAAAAAAAAACTTGTTTCAAGAAAAGTATAGTTGTAACTGTGTGGGGATGGGTGTGACTAGATCTATCGTGCCAGGTACACACCTAAATGTGTGCACACACATGCGCCTAATGTGCAGTCACCATGTCGCACACCTGATACTAGCACACACCTGATACTAGCACACACCTGGCGCTGCCAGCCACAGCTCCTGGGGGCACTGGGAGGGCCAGCACTGCAGCTGCTGTGGCTCCAGCCAACCCCCCAAGCCCCGCCCTGGCTCCCCACCCCCGCAAAGCCCCTGCTCTCCTGCTCCCCCTGCTCTCTGGCTCCCGCCAGCTCTCAGGAGCTCATGGCAACCTCTGAGCGGGAAACCAGGATTCTACTCTCGCCAGGGAAGGGCCGGCACAGAGGGAGGCCCGCCCAGCTATAAGTGCAGGACGGGGCTGGAGGGCAGCGGGTGGGTCAGGCCCACCCCAGGACTCACTGGGGCCTCGGAGCCAGAGGGAACCCCTAATTGACACGGGCCAGCCAGCCGCCTCCTCACGCATCCTTTGACCTTGGGTTTTGCAGCTTCACCTGGGAGGCGCTTCGGGCCTCTGAGCCCGCCAAACAAACAAACGTGTGTTTCTCAGTTTACACCCCTGACCCCAGCGTTGGGGGCTTGTGTGATTAGGACACACCCCCGGGAGCCCTTGGGGGGCCTTTCCTCTGGGCTGTTGGTGGCCGGATGGAGGGAGCAGGGCCGACCTGTGCATCTCAGCCGTGACCCGGTCAGCAGGCGTCGGGGTTAAGGCTTTCGTGCTCTCCCAGCTGAACCCCTTCAGTCCCACGCGCACCAAGTCATCCCGTTCGCGTGTAGTTTAGTGATCAGGGAGTGTCTTCACTTGCCGGGAGGACCGACGTGTCACCCGCCTCTTACCGGACGGCCTCCCAGACCCCCCAGGCGCTGGTGAGCCGGCTGGGAGAGCCGTGTCTGCGGGAGCAGGTGGAGCCCACAGCTGGCCCTGCTGGCCACGGGCCCCTCCTGCCTGGCCCCCCTGCTGGACCAGGGCCTCCCCACCAGCCCAGCTCGGCCTCGCGGCCCTGTCAGGTGATGGGCAGGTGTGCGAACTGGCAGATCTGACAGGCAGGCTGGCGCTCACCCTCCTGATGAATACAGGCAGGCTTTAAAGGCCAAATTAGCATTTTGAATACAGATTTTTTTCTAGGCGTGTTCAGGCAGCCAAGCAAATCTGAAATACCGAGAGCGCGACTCCTTATTCACCGGGGGTGCAGCTTAGCTGCGGGGGGTGTGTGAGGCGGGGTCTACCTCTACCTCAAAACGTCGCTTCTGTGTTCCCACTAACGTAACAGAAAGTGCACGTTTATGGTCAGAATCTGTGCAGGCCGTGCTCGGGCCAGGGCCCGCCTGCTCGCCCGCCGGCTCCTCGCACACCCCCGAGTCCAGAGGAAGGCCTCGGCCGGGGCGCCCGCAGCCCTGCCCGCCCGCACCTGCGCGGGGCCACCGTCAGCCCCCACGCGACTCGGTGTTTCCAGGGCAAGAGTTTGCAGCGAGAATCCGTCCGCGCACTCCTGTGTATTTAGAAAAGCTTTTTGATGCTTTTTACATGAGTATCGGCACGGATTCAGAAACGGCCATTTAGCATTACAAATTCTGAGTCTCACTAACCCTGAAGCACTAACTTTTGTTCACTTGGAAAGTCTAAATAATTATTCAGAATATTAAAAGGAGCCGCTAAACTTTGTGACTATGTTAAACTTCCCATTGCACCTTCAAAGTGTTTCGCTTCTCTCTATGTTTGGTCAGAAACACGCAAGGTGAGGAAAGTGGAAAACAACATTTTTCAGTTGAGAACTCCAAGCCCACGGTGAAGCTGCTGGCGGGGACACTCTCGGCGGCTCCCCGCGGTCCTGGGAGCCACGTGGTGCTGAGACTAGGGCTCTGCGGGGGCCGCTGCCCCCTCCCCCCTGACGCCCCGCGCCCCCCGACCCCGGGAAGCCTGGCGCGTCCCTGGTGGGCCTGCAGCCATCGGGGACACGAGCTTCCTGTCCTTTCTGATCCGATGTGAGTTCCCAGCTCTCGTCTGCACCTTTTGCTCCTGCCCCCCGCGTTCCCGAAGGGCCGCTCTCCCTCACCCCCCTTTGCTCCACTCCCATAGCAAAGTGCTGGAAACCCCCCGCCCCAGAATGCCAAAGCTGAGGTTCTGAGCCTGTTACGTGACGGGTCTCTAAAGAGGTGACTGTGTTAATGGGGTCACGAGGGTGGGTGTCGGGGTGCGCATGAGGCAGAGGAGCCAAGGAAGGAAGTGGGCCTCCCCCGAAACACCAGGGTGGACCCTGGGGGCTCGGCTGCGAGGGATCCATGTAGATCTGCCCCTGCCGTGTTCCCCCTGCTGCTTGAACACCCACCGCTGAGAAGGACAAACGCCGTCGACTCCGCTCACCCGCGGGTGCACAGAAACAGCACAGCGCGGCAGGCAACCAGCCAGCAGATCCGGCCGTAGCGCTGAGGCTGCCCGCGGGCGGGAGCAGCCGCTGGCCTGTCCTGGGGGACGGGGCCTGCGTGGACGGTGGTGCTCTCCATATACCTGAGGCGGTGCTTGTACCCCCAGATTATATACAGTGTTGTGAGTCAGTGTTTCATCAATAAATACAATACAATGATTAAAAAATTAATATCTCTAAAATAAAATTAATATCTCTTAAAAATATTTCTCCTAAAATATATCTCCTCCAAGGAAGGAAAAGGAATGAGCGGTCTCACAGGTATTTAAAATGGGCACTATTGGGCCTCCCTGGGGGCGCAGGGGTTCCGTCTCAGCACAATGAAGGTCTCGCCAGCCTCTGCAGCACGAGTTCCATCCCCGGCCAGGGAGCTGCCCACAGGGCGCGGCAGACCTCTCCTGACTCCCCGCTGCTCCCCTCAGCAGTGGATTTCAGTAGATCCACCTGTTCTGCGTGTAAGCCAGGAAAGTGCCAAGCAGATCCGAGACATGCAGGAGGCGGGAGACCAGCCCGTTCTCCTGTCTCTATGCCCCTTCGAATTTTTGACTGTAGTCAAGAGGATCTGCAAGTTACCATGGAGGGTGAAAACACCCTTGTTTTCTGCCACACTGTGTGTCTGTACAAATGGAACATGACCTGAGTTATGTGAGAACAATGAGAGCTCTGACACGAGGTGTCTCATCCACACTGCAGTGAAGAATCGGGGGCTCCTCGGGCTGGGCTGTGTTTGACCGGGGCCTGGAGAAGGGGCAGGTGGTTGAAAGAACGAGTTTTCACCTTCGGTTGAGGAGGTGGTTGCAGATGCAGACATACAGAAGATGATTGTTAGGGGACTTGGTGGGGGACTGGGAAGCAAAGCACGGCTGAAGGCTGAAGCGTAGGGGGCATGGAGACAGGGAGATGGGGAAGGCGGGGTGAACCATCTGCTGAACGAAGCAGAGTGCGCGCGTGTGAACAATTCCTTTGTAATCTATATGATCACGCACGGATCTTCCTCCAGCCCTGCCCTCCGCGCGGGCTCTTCACGCTGCCCTGCGTGTCTCTAGGAGGTTCCCAGGCCTCCCCCACCCTTCTGCAGGGGCCCCCAGGCAGCCACGCCCTGTGGTCCGAGCAACCTCCCAGGCAGAGCCAGGCTGGCGGCGCCCGTGCTCACCTGGGCCTCTCACTCCCCGCGGGGCCCGCATGCCCCCCATGCTGCTCCTGCTGGAGGCCCGAGGCCTTGCTCCCCTCCTCAGATCTCCTGGGACTCTCCTCGCCTGCGGAAACCTCCCTCCTGTCAGGCCAAGAGCAGCTCAGCAGAGCCGGGCTTCTCCCTCCTCCCCCGGAGCCACCTCTGGACACGGCCCCGCGCACAGGCCGCCCGGCCACAGCACTCACCCGCCCGTCAAAATCTCCCTGTGTCTATAAACTCCCCGACAGCAGAGGCCCCTCCCGATTTGTTCGTGCATTCCTGGCACTCCCCAGAGGAAGGGCCGCAGATATCTGCAGCTCAGGCTGTGCTGATGGCACCTGTAGCCTTGTAATGGCGGCCTCAGCTGCACGGCGGGCTCAGCACGGCTCATGCACAAATGTCGCCTTGTTCTAATTCGCATTTCCCAAGGCTGACAGGGAATTGTCACCTGACCTTCCCAAGACGAGCCAGAACGCTTGAGTTGGCGCTAACATTTCAATTACTTTTGGAAAACATTGGTCTGTGCTCTGAAGTGACCTAGGCCGTCCAGCGTGGGTCCTGGACACGCCTCGCTCAGAGCCGGCCGAGGTGGACACTGCCCCCTCCTTCCTCAGCACACGGCAGAGCCGCCTGCGCGGAGATGTCTCTGCGCGCTCAAGAGCTTTTCCAAGGCGTGTTTTGAAAGAGCTGGAATGGGGGCCTCGAGCAGATCCAGCAGACGCGGCCTATCGGCGTCTCCCTAAAAGATCCATTCTCTGCGTCCCCCAACCCCCTTCTCTTCCCCTTTCAGAGATGCCATAACATTCAAATCTGCATGAGAAGAGTCACAGCGGAGCAAGATTCGACTCAGTCAACCCGAACAATCCACAGCAGGCTCTGGGGACGCAGAGGCGGACAGGGCGGCCTGGGGGACAGGGCGGCCTGGGTCCCGGGGCGACGCCTGAGTGGGCCTCACAGTAGGACGAGGGACACCCGGGGAGACGCATGTCCTGCACGGGGGCGGCAGCGCTTCCAGGAGGTGCTGACGAGCCCCGGGGCCCAGACGGCGCTCCCGGGACTGCTGGAGGGGGGCGTTCGCGCGGGGAGCGACAAAGCCAGAACACGGGGGACAGAGGGGCGCCGAGCAGACACTCCTTCAATAACTAGGCTTCCATTTCCCAATATCCTGATGCAGCACCTGGTGTTGCTGGAGGCGCCGACATGACCACGAGGACAGTGGAGAAGGGGAGAAACGAAAAGGTCGAGGGAAGGGCGCACGCGGGCCTGGACGGGGCGTGCCGGGGGGAGACGCAGCTCCGCGGGCGGCCGTGTGTGATGAGCGGGAGTCAACCAGCCCCCCGCAGCGTGGAGGGAGGTCCACGGGCCCCGGGGACCCCAGACTGTGACGCGGCTCCTGATTGTTGGCGACATGGCGAGGCCTCCGGGGGCGAGCGCTACGCGGCTCAGGAGGGCCCACGCGTGGTCTCGCCGGCTCTCTTGGCTCGGCGTGGCTAGACGGGTGTGGTAAACTTTCAAAATGGAAATAACGACGGCTCCGACCTCACCCCTCTGGCTGGGGTAGGGAATAGGCCGAGCCGCGTGCCCTGGAGGCGCGGCTGGAGGAGACAAGAGGCTCTAAGGCCGCACAGACTGCAGGCCGCGGACCAGGCGAGCCTGCGGGGAGAGAGCTCAGGAGGCTGAGGAGACGGATCCCCGCGCTTCACGGATGTCCCACGGCTCAGCCGGGCCTCACGGCACCGGACAGAGGAGCTGGGCAGGTGTCCAACGCAGTGGCACAGGGGCCCAGCCACATGGGGTGTGCCCAGCGCCCCCTGTCACCACCAGGGAGGGCAGGTCACAGCCACGTGAGACGGCCTCACCAGGGAGGAGACCATGGCAGAGGGCCGGAGGCCACAGCGCTGGGGGTGTGCAGGAAGGAGCCGTGCACGGTGGCGGTGCCAGCGGGTCCAGCCCCTGCTCGGGCAGGGTGGAGGCTTCTCCCCACGTTATGCATGGATCCGTCACATGAGCCCACAGCCCCGCCCGGGGGTCTGTCCCAAGAATGCCAGCGCACTGATTCGAGGGCTGTCTACACTCTGTTCATGGTGGCGCTACTGCAATGGTCAGGATACGGGAACAGGGCCTCCCTGGTGGCGCAGGGGTCAGTCTCAGCGCTATCAAGCTATCACCAGCCACTGCAGCCTGAGTTCAATCCCCCCCAGGGAGCTACCCACAGGGCGCAGCAGACCTCTCCTGTCTCCCTGCTGCTCCCCTCAGCAGTGAACTTCAGTAGATCACCTTTCTGCTCCCCACTCTGTCTCTGGTGAATCCTCTCACCCCCACACCTCTGGTCTGTACCCCAGCTCTTGTATGCATACATAAATAAAATAAATTTTTATTTTTTATTTTTTTAAAGATTTATTTATTTATTTATACAAGCACAGGTCACAGTCAGAACGCGGGAGGGTGAGAGAATCCACCAGAGCCAGAGCGGGGAGCAGAGCAGGCAGAAGGACCGAAGGACACTGCTGAGGGGAGCAGCGGGCGGCAGGAGAGGTCTGCGCGCCATGTGGGACCCTCGCCCGGCCTCCGGGGATCGAACGAGCGCTGCAGAGGCTGCGGGCAGCTTCGCAACCCCAGTCCTCAACCGCTGCGCCACCGGGGAGGCCCCAATAAAATAAATTTTTAAAAGAAGATACAGAAACAACTGAAGCACCAGTGACAGAGCCATCGAGTCAGAAGAGTTGACATAGTCACAGTGGATACTAGTCGGCTATTAAGAAAAGATGAATCTCGCCAGTTATGGCAACACGGATGGAACTGGGGGTGATGCTGAGGGAAATATGTCAGAGAGAGAAAGACGAACCCTGGGTGATTTCACTCGGGGACACAGAGATACACAGCGAAGGACCAGATGAAAACAAGCCCTACACGCCTGACCTGGGATTGAGGTCACCAGACGGGGGGGATGGACGGTGGGGTGTGGGGTGCGGTCACAGGTACCTCAGGGGGTGAGCCGGAGCCCCTGAGCCGCAGCTGTAATCCAGTGTTACCCAGAGGGATTTTTTTTTTTATTTTGTGGGACCCTCGCCGGCAGCCAGAGAATGAACCGGCGCTGCAGAGGCTGCGGGCAGCTTCGCAACCCAGCGCTCAACTGCTGCGCCACCAGGGAAGGCCCCGAGGGATTTTTTAGGGCGCAGAGAGCCCGTCGCTTCTCGACCTGCGCCCAGCACCAAGAGAAGCGCCCGCCCTGTGTCTCCCAGGTGGCCTGTCCTCTCCCCAAGGACGACACGGCAATGGGTTTTGCAACAGGAGGCGCCTCTGTCCCCACGCACAGGCCTGGTGCTAGGAACCCCACGAACGGCGCCCAAAAGGAAAAGGAAAGGGACGTGGTGCACCGAAGCCCCGAGGGGGCAGGAGGACGTGGTCGGAGCGGAGGGCCTGACCTGAGCAGCCTCCAGGCCCAGGCCCGCGCAGGGGGACGCTGCTGCCTCCTGGGGCCCCCGGGAGTGACAGGTGAGAGGCGCCGGCCCGCGACGGCAGGGCCAGACCCCCTCGGGCCGCAATGCGGGGCTCTCACCCCCTTACTCAGGCGGCACCGGCGGGACCACGGTCAGCCAGACCCCCGGGGAGGGCAAAGCAGCGTCCTGAGCTGTGACTTGCCTTGGAAGGGCGGGTGGACAGCCTGACTTCCCTGCTCTCCGTTCCCCTTTAGAGGCCGCCTCACGCGTCCTGCCGGCCCCTGGCGGCGCACGAGTACGCTCCCCGCCCGGCAGCGCGGCCATCAACAGCTCGGCTCACCCGGAGGAGTCCTTGGGCCAGACCCCCTCGGGCCTGACGCAGTGGCCTCCTGGGGCGCTCAGTCCCACTGGTGGAGGCTGTGAGGTGACGTCCGGCAGCTCCACCCACACAACCGTTCTTTCAGCGTGAGTCTGCGCCTGGTGTAAAGAGATAGTGTCGTCCCCACTGTCCCGTCCCCACTGCGGGGCCGCGGGGGCCAAGCTTCCCCCCCACTTTGCTACTCCCTCCTCCAGAAGCTTCAGGGTCAGGGTTGGGGAGAGCAGAGGGCTGGGGCTGCGGTGGGCACCTCTGGGCTGTGGCTGTGGCGGCAGCCCCGGGCCTGGACCTCCCTGCAGCAGGCTGAGGACGGCTGGGTTTTTCAAACCTTCCTTCCTGCTTTTCACATCAAACCCTCCTCCCAGGTGGCAGCGTTTTTGCAGCATTTTGCAATTCAGATTGGGGATGCGGAGACAAAAACAAGAGGAGACAAAAACAAGAGCTTCCTCCCGGGCCTTCCTGGCCCTGCTGGAGCTGTCTCCCCGTCAGGAGCGCCCGGCCGCACCGCCCGCACCTCCCTGGCAGTCAGAGCCTGCAGACTTGTCAGCAGCGAGCGGGGAGCACCCGCCAGCGCCAGCAGATGCTGGAGGGGCCGGTCCCCTGACTTCCAGCTGCGAGGATGGAGCCCCGCAAAGTTGTCTCGGAGCAGCTCTTAGGTTCCAGCGCGTTTTGAAAAGCTTATCACTACAATCGCTTATGAAATGAAGAGAATTTCAATGCACGCAGTCTCAAAGGGGCCGCAGAGGGCAGGACAGGACGTCACGCTGTCTGCTCACCGGGAAGTCCCGCTGTCAGTGGGGCCAGGCGCCTCTCGGGGTCAGTGTAAACTGATGGCCACGTCTCCACCGTGTCCCCAACCCCACTCCATGCCAGAACCAGCCCACACCGGAACCAGCTCAGAGCAGAACCGGCTTAGAACAGATCAGGTCATAGCAGAACCACCTCACACCAGAACGAGCTCAAACCAGAAGCAGCTTCACACTAGAAGACATTTTCAGGGCCTCTTTGGGGGCAGTAGGATAGACAGTAACCAGTCAGCAGGCTCACAGTCCGGCCTGTCCCTCACGACCCACGGCAGGTGCACAGGGAACCTCTCCCAGTTCACCTTCACCCCAGGGGCATTGCTACAAAGTACAAGGCGCCTCCAAGAACCAATGTTGGAGAAGGCGGTGAGCATTAACTCCGCAAGCCCTGGAGACGGCCTGTTGAGGAGACTATTACCATCTTCGTTCTAAGTGTGAAGACCCAATATGTGGACCCCAAGGTCACAGTACTAACAAGGCAGAGAAGACTGTCTGCTCAAGCCCACCTCGGTGCGCCCCAGAGAGCCGAGCAACAGGACAGCCAGCCCCGGCACGTTGGGAGCAGAGAGGGGACTCCTCAGGCCCAGCCTCGTGCTCCTGTCCGTGTGGGCCGGCCAACCTGGCAGGGCCTCTCCCGTCCTCCACACCCTGCTGAGCGGCTGGTCGACAGCGACTGCCAAATGAAGGGGCCACAGGAAATATGCAAAGAGGCGTGCGGTCTGGTTCTGTGGCTGCCAAGGCTGAGCAGGTGGACACAGCTCCAGGCTGTCCTGCTGGTGGCCAGCATCAAGCCCCAAGAAGGTAACCAAACTCTCTCAGCACCAGCAGACTTAGACCTGATCAGTGTCTGTCCAGTTAGTGATGGGCCTCAGATATTTACACAGGATGAGACTCCAAAACACAGCCAGCTTCTCTGTCTGTCCGTCTGTCTGTCAGTCTTCTGTTGAGCTATTCATTACCTGTCACTTCCCCGTGGAGCTGTGGCGCTGCAGTGCTGGGCATGTTTATTAGCATGTGCTAAGTCTTCCCTGGGCCCCTGCAACCCTACATTGAAAAGCAGATAACGGGGAGACATTTCGGAAAAGTTCTGAAAATTTCTGACGATTAGGATATTGATTATAAGGGTATGTGTTTGTTCAAAGGAGTGTGCCCTGTGATTACCTGGCAGGAGGTCACCGGCAAGCGGTGAGTCATCTTTTAAAGCTAGTGACTTCGTTCAGCTTACATTTTTGCACCAAATAATACCGTATTCTGAGGGACACCCCGATCTGAGCTGCAAGCCAAAACGACACACTAAAATGTGTCCAGAGGTTAATTACAAACGAGTGCTTCCAAAAATATAAGAAATTAGCAGCCGCAAGTCAACTGTGTTACCCTACATTCGGCTAGAAATGGAAAGAACGTATTACTGAATTGCCAGGAAGTGAATACAAATTGGGTGACAATTGTTCATTTACCTGGATTTTCTTCCCAAGAGGAGGGTGAGATCCTTGGCCTTTCTGCCCCCCAAATGGTAAGGAGGCTAATGAGCATTTGTGAAGAATTTTAAATACCTTCGCTTAGAAAAAGGTGACAACGAGTGTCTGATCTTCAAGTGTTATTTAATTTGAACGATAAAAAAGAATATGGGACGTTTTTTAATCCAATGTATAACTTCTTTAATAACGACTGGATAATTGAAGAATGGCTCAGAAATGCTACTTGGTTATTTTTTTAGCCTCTCTAACAGAAAAGTAGGTTTTCTGTTCTCTTAACTCTTACCCCCGAGAAATAGTAGATGCAACCTGCTTTCCTTAGTAGACCGGAGCAAATGCTGTGGCGTGATTAAAGACTCTCAGAAGGGGCTGTGGCACGGACCCGCGCTGCACGGAAGCTGTTCTCTGGAGTGGGCTGCCCAGGCTGATGCTCTATTTCTCCAGGGTTTGATTTAAATGAGGGCGGCCAGTGCCTCTCAGAGTTCAGGGGTGTCTGAGCCCCTCAGGGCCTGCTATAGGCCGGACTTGGCAGGTGCAACCAGGATAATCTACCCTAATGCCCGGATTTGTCTAAGTTTTTTTTTTTTTTTTTTTAATTTCTGAGTGTGTGTGAATCTTCTGAGCATGTAGAATATAGCCTCTCCTTTAAGACACGTGGGCCTGACCAGTTCACTCAAGACCCTGCTGGAGGAAATCCCCCTTCTACTGAGCCAGTCCTTACAACACCCCCCTCGGTGGTAAAAGGGAGGCCCAGTGCCTGCAGCCTCCCACCAGACCACAGGGTCCCTATGTGGGGATGTGGAGCAGAGGCCGTGGAAATAACTCCCCATCTTCAGGTAGTGAGGTTCCCCCTCAGATGCCAGACTGGAGAGACAGGAAAGCTGTGATATGTGGCAGGAACCAAGTAGATTTGACAACACATGGGGCTGCTGCTGTTTCAAGAAGAATGCAAGAAAAATGGATGATATGATCTCCTGAGTACCCTTTCAGGTGATCAGCACCCTCCTGTCTTCTCCTCTAGATGGGTGGGTAGATGGATGATGGATGGAGGATGGGTGGATGATGGATGGGGATGGAGGGTGATGGATGGATGGAGGGTGGATGGAGGATGGATGGCTGATGGGTGGATGAATGATGGAATAATGATGGATGGATGGAGAGTGATGGATAGAAAGAGAGACAGATGATAATGATAGGTGATAGATGGATGGATTGATAAATGGTTGCTAGACAGATGGATGACTCAATAGATATGGATGGATGAGTAGATTCCAGGCAGACAGCAATGATAGATGATAGACAGAGACAGACAGACAGAGCTGAGTGTCTGTGTCCTCATTTACAAGGATAATGTCCCTGTCCCGTCTTCCCTTTAAGGCACACCTTTCCTCATTTATGCCTCTGGATTCAAATATCTGGTTATCTTACTCCTCGACCCTGGCTCCTCTTGCTGACATTGTCCACAGAACTCTAGACTAAGCCATGACCTCTCCATGCTTACTCCGTGAAAACCCCTTGACCTGGAATGCTGGCTCTGACCACTCGACATGCCTCAGGCTGTGGCTCAAACTTGTGAGGGAATTGGGCCCACTAGCTGCTTGGTCCTGCTCAGGAAACTATGCCCAGAAGTCCAGGCACCTGGAGTGACAGCTGGGGACACCACCCTCCGCCACACTCTGCTCCCACGCTGTTCTCTCTCCCCCTCCTGCTCCCCGCTGAGTGCCTCACAGCTGCAGTCTGCTTTCAAGGTTTGTCTTACATGTTTTTTTTGTCTGATCCCTTTTGAGTTTTTCTAGAGTCCACCAATAAATGACACCAGCCAGTATCCAGCTGTCTCCTTCTGGCCACTTCGCTTAAAATAATCTCTCTCGGGTCCACCCATGTTGCCCAAATGGCATGACTTCGTCGTTTCGATGGCTGACTGGTATTCCGTTGTGTATCTAGACCACATCTCCTGGGCCCACTCATCTGTTCCGGGCATTTGGGTTGTTTCGGTAACTCGTCTGTTGTATTCTGTCCTCGGCTATGAGCAGAGGATGCAGGTTTCCCTTCAAATTAGTGTTTTGCGCTGCAGATGGACACCTAGGAATGGATTTGCTGGATCAGATGGCGTATCCATTTTTAGTCTTTTGAGGAATCTCCACACTTCTAACACAAGTTTGACCTATGAAAACTAATTTCTGAGAATATATTGTTCTTTCATTGCCTAGAACTGTCATCTCCTGTCTGCCCTCCCTCCCCCCCCAGAGGGCCCTGAGCTCTGCTATACCTCAGTGCCGTCCAGAGGCCTGCCCTCCACACTGATGTCTTGGGGACTAGGGGTTCCTGGAAGCTGGGTGTTGAACCTCGGTGCCCCCAGAGAAGACAGAGATTTCTTGTCAAGTTAGAACATGAACGCAAATGTGCGAGGAGAAAGAGAAAATGCTCTTGCCATAGCTGGGATTTCTGTGTGGCCTTGGAGGACACGAGGGGGATGGAGCGACCAAGATTGTTCCTGCGCGGCCTGCACACTGCTGCGAGCCGGGGCCACACAGACGCGCCTGTTCCAGCACCCGCCCGCCCGCCGGCAAATTCTTATTGTGGCCCATAAGTCGGGGTACCTCTCTCTGCTCCCCAGGGCCTGATCACTTCTGGGCAAATGGTCAAGATTGAATTTCCAGAGTTACAAGCTTGAGTACCCCAGGTCCATGGCCATTTGGCGTAATTCCTAAGGCCCAGCTTAATTTTCTCACAGTCTGGAAGCCTCTGTGCTCAAGATGACTGTAGGGAAATCACTGTTTCAAAGCACCCAAGAGTACCCTAGTGGGCTGGAAAAAAAAAGAAAAAGAATGACGCGTCGGAGTGCCCAAGGTTCTCCGCAGCTATGCCCGCGGGGGCGGGGACGCTGCGACCTTACATAACAGCAGCTCCTGCAGGCGCTCGGGGACCGCTGCCACCCCCCTCGGTTCCCCTGACGGCACCCCCACTCTTATTTCATAAAGTTTTGTCTCCCAAACTCTTCATTACTTCTGTTTACAGATCTATTTTTAAAATCACGATACCTTGTTCTTCTTTCAAGAAATATTGGAGAATGTAAGTAACTTTCACGGCTCCCGGGCCCTAGCAGGTGCGGGGGGGGGTGCGGCGGGACGGGCTGGGGCCTCTGCACAGGGGACGGCCGAGGCGGCTCCCACGGGACAGGGTTCTCGCGCCCCACACGCGGCTCCTGCTGCCACCTAGTGCGTGAGGACGCACGTCAGTGGGAGCGATTGGGTGAGTCCTGCAGAAACAGAAGGTGGACTCAAGCCTTGGACACTGGCCACTCGGCTCTCTGTTCCATGACTGTTGACATTCTTCCGTGCACTTTGGGCTCCCACAGAACAGACTGTTTTCTTCATGCACTTACCATGACCTACGCGCGGTTCTTAGAAAGGAGGAAGAGGGGCCTCCCCGGTGGCGCGGCGGGTTGAGCGCAGCGCTGGGAAGCTGCCCGCAGCCTCTGCAGCGCGGGTTCCATCCCGGCCGGCCAGGGAGCTACCCACAGGGCGTGGCAGACTCTCCTGGCTCCCCGCTGCTCCCCTCAGCAGTGTCTTTGGTCCGTCTGCCTGCTCTGCTCCCCGCTCTGGCTCTCACCCCTGCACCTCTGGTCTGTCCCCCAGTTCTTGTATGCACGAATAAATAAATCTTAAAAAAAAGATGTAAATGAAGAAAAGAGGACGAGACGAGACGGGAGACTATGGTGAAAGAGCCAGAGAAAAGCACCAGAACAGGCTGGGGAGGATGAGCCACAGCTCCGCCCAGCAGATCAGACTCCGCTCTCCATCGAGAAGGGCAGGCAGGGGCACTCGGGAGCAAGGCGTTCGCACGACAGCCCCGGCCACACTCAGCCCCGGGGCAGACCCCGGACCCGGCGGGATCGTGCCCCGAGCAGAGAGCAGGGGCCTGGCCAGGGGGCCCTGGCATGGGCAGCTGGACTCGCCTTTCCAGCTCCCAACTTCCAGAGGCCTCAAGCCTCTGTCACCTGTTGGTCAGAGGAGACGGCCTTGGTGAACTGCTCGGGCATTTCCCCAGCTCTCCCTCTGAGAATGCCCAAAACATGCCTCTCGTTTCCCATACAACCGTCCCACGTCCCGAGGGCGTCACTGACATCTCCTGGGCCTAAAGGTCTTTCCATCACGTGCATTTACTGAGAAACACGGCCGGGCGACGCCAGCCCCACGGGCGTGAACGCTCGCTCTGGAGGAGGAGGAAGGCGCGTGGAGTCAGCTCCAGGCCCCCGTGAAGGCAAGACAAGGGCTGAGCACGCTGGCGACCCAGTTCTGAGATGGTGTCAATCCCTGCTTCAAACTGACCTTGTTAGTGTCCATGTTTTGCTTCAAATGGCACTTGATGCGCGCTTGCCGCGGAGCACCCAGCCTCGGCAGAGCAGCTCAGGGCTTCGCCAGACTGCACGGCCCTCCCCACCCTTAGTGCCAGATGCAGGCGGGCGAAACTCCCATTTCAGGGTCGAAGCCGTGGTCTTTATTACTCAAATCATGCGTAGAGCTAACCCAGGGTTTGCAGATAAAGGGAGGCAGGGTGAATCTCAATTAACAGGACACAAGCAACTCTTGGGGGTGGTCAGAAAGAGGAAGGCTGGTTTCTGAAACTGAACTCGCCATCAGAGGAAACATTCAGAGAGCCGCACGTGTGGTGAGGGGTGCTGCACGGTCCCCAAAAGTGGAACTTTTTTAAGGATTTATTTTATATTATTTATGCATACAGGAACTGGAGTGCAGGCCAGAGGTGCGGGGTGAGAGGACTCCCCAGAGACAGAGTGGGGAGCAGAACAGGCGAATCTACTGAAACACACTGCAGAGGGAGCAGCAGGGAGACAGGAGAGGTCTGCCGCGCCCTGTGGCTCAGCTCCCTGGCTCAGCTCCCTGATTGTAAATCAGACTCAGGCTGCAGCGGCTGCTGGTAGCTTCCTAAAGCTGCATCTTTTTTTTTTTTTTTTTTTTTTTTTTTTGTTACAAACCAATGTTTATTTATTTTAATTTTTTTTAAATAATAAATTTTATTTTTATATTCCCCATACAATTGCAGCCCCCCCCATTCTGACCCCAATCCCTCCCCTCCCGCCCCCGCCCCCCTAAAAGTGTCTCTGGTTTATAGTTTTTTGTTGATTTTGATTTTCACTTTCTTATAGTTATTCATTTTCCTGGTCCCTTATTAGGTTTTCTAGATTCCTGCTATGAGTGAGACCATGCGGTATTTTTCTTTTTCTTTTTGGCTTATTTCGCTGAGCATGATCCCTTCCAGCGCCATCCATGTTGCTGCGAATTGCATGTGTTTATCTTTTTTGAATGCTGAGTAATATTCCATGGTGTCTATGGACCACATCTTCTTGATCCATCATCTATTTTGGGGCATTTGGGTTGTTTCCAAAGCTTAGCTATTGTAAACAGTGCTGCTATAAACATAGGGGTGCAGGTGCTCTTTGGAATGGATGTTTCTGTGTCCTTTGGGTAAACACCTAGGAGTGGGATTGCTGGATCATATGGAAGCTCTATGTTCTTCAAAGAGCTAAAGCTGCATCTTAACACCTTGCGCCACCAGGAAGGCCCCATGCAGGTGGAATTTCTTAACAGAAATCAGCAAACAGAACTGTCTGCTTCTTTCCAACCTGCAGGCGTGTCTCCTACACCCTGAAAGGCTAAAGACCTTCTTTCTCCTGCTGTTGTCACACGCAGCTTGGGGGCCCGCCTGAACCCCAGCTTCCACTGTCCATGGGGCGAGAGAACGAGGCCAGAGCCCTTCCCTCCCCGGCAGCTCTCCTGGGCCTTCCCCTCCCCCCGGCAAGTCTCCGCCTGCACGTCTGAGGAGTGGAGCAGCCCTGCGCTCCACCCCAGGGTCCCTCCCTGCCGGCCGCTGGCAGGGCCAGGGCTGCGGGGCGACAGGGCTCCCCCGGGGCTCCCGGCAACCACATGGGAAACTCAGCCCCAGAATCTCCAAGCGGCCCGGTTGTCTTCCTCTGAAGGATGCTGTTGTTCTGGAGACTAAAATCATCTTCCAGCTACAAAACTGAGTCATCTTTCTTCGCCGGCTTCTCACCACCCACGTTCCATCTGTCCACAGCTCCTGTGACCCACAGCAGCAGCGCTCGTCCTGCCGCGCCACGCTCGGGGTTGCGGCCCGGGTGCAGACACCGCCCCAGCCCTGGGGGCGCCGCCCGGCCTCAGCTCACCCCCTGGCCGCGGCAGCACCCGGGCAGGAGTGCGGATGCCCACCCCTCCGGCCCCAGCTCAGGTCCGCGCCAGCAGGAGGCCCGGGAGCCACGCGGGGCAGTGGGCAGCCCAGCAGTGAGTGGGGCTCTGCCCTCCTCCACCCGTCCTCTGTGCCCCCCGGCCGCTGGGTCCAGACAGCCTGCCCGCCGCAAACTCCGGGCAACCAGCTAAGAGCAGAGCCATGGCAGCCGCCAGCCACCTGCAGGTCACGCTGTGCCCCTCAGAGTGTGAGGTTAGCCGCTGCGGGTGGGGTGGGAGCGTCTGCACACACACTTGGCCTCCCCGGCCCTGCAGCCACCGGCCGCAAACCCATCGTGTGCGGAGAACATGCTGGCAGCTCGGCAAGGCGGGACAGAGCAGGAGCCGGCGCGCTGCTGGTGGCACCCAGGCGCCGGCCACGATCCCTGAGGGACAGTGTCCGGGGAGGGCTCCAGCCGCGCACTCCCTGGGCCACGCCGGGCGCCGACCCCACTCACACCCGCGCTCCTCCCCGCCGGGCGAGGCTGCGCCCCGGAACAGCGCCACAGCCGCCGTGGTCGCCTGATGCGCAGGGGGGCAGGGGCGTCGCTCCTGAACCCACGGAGCTTCGGGGACCTCGGCCTTGTCTTTCTCCACCAGGAAAGGGGGCGTCTTCGGGTGGCGGAGCCGAGAGAGACCGGCCCGCGCCCCCAGGCACGTCCACAAACAGCTGGCTGGGGAAATGCTAAGCTCGGAAAACAATCTCATCAGTAAAACCTCAGCGAGTGGTAACAGACCCGCGCGGGAGAGCGTTTCCCAGGGCACTGGTGTCCCGGCCTCTGCAAGCCGGAGCAAGATTGCCCTGCGCAGAGAGTCGCCTGCAGGGCTGTGGCCGCTGGGCGCCCTGCAGGGGCTCCGGGGAGAGGGAGTCACCAGGCGGGGCCCGGCGCTTGAGGGGTTCGGAAGGGAGAAACCAGCTCAGGATGGAACAGAAAATTGGGGCAAGTCCAAGGGAGACCCAAGACGCTGCAGAGAGCACAGGACCTGACAGTGAAGAGAGAAACACATACAAAATACAATGGGAAATAGCAGAAGTAATATTGGTTAGAAGAAAAATACCAGTTTCAAAAGAACATGGACATGCCGAGAAACTCCGGCAGAAGAAACTCCATCAGGAAAACATCTCCTTAAGGCAGAGCCGGAAACCGACGCCACAGCTCATGCACCTCGGCTCAGCTCGTCACCAGGCAACCTCTGGTCACCCCGCACCTGCATTACTATTTTTTTAAGATTTATTTTTATTTATTTATGCATACAAGAGCTGGGGCACAGGCCAGAGGTGCAGGGGTGAGAGATTCACCAGAGACAGAGTGGGGGGCAAAACAGGCGGATCTACTGAAACACACTGCTGAGGGGAGCAGCGGGGAGGCAGGAGAGGTCTGCCGTGCCCTGTGGGTAGCTCCCTGGCCGGGGATGGATCTCAGGCATCTGTGGCTGGCGATAGCTTGATAGGGCTGAGACTTAACTCCTGCGCCACCAGGGAGACCCCCCACCTGCATTACTGAAGTAGGGGGCGAGCGCCTTGTCTGGGGGAGCTGGGAGGGAGAGCTGCGCTGAAAGCGTGGAGGTGACAGGGCGCTGACCTCAGCAGCGCTGAGGCTGGGACCGCAGGAGAAGCCGGCCTTGGGGACGTGCTGGCGCTTCCTCAGAGAGGAGAGTAGGACGCACCTGCTGCAGGGAAGACCCGCTGACTCTGAAACCTGGAGACCTCTGGCAGGCGAGTGGCAGGTGCAGCCCCCGGCCCACGCCCTAGGAGGAGCAGTGGAGTCTGTTGCCAGCATCCAGCCTCTGGCCGCACCATCACAAGACTGGCCCTACAGCTCCACCCGACAGTGCGCAGCCTGTAGCGCCTACTGCAGGCAAGCAGGGCAGGGCTGCACCTGCAGACTCCCCCGGGCGCTCCTCAGGGGATGGACTTTCTCCCCAGCGTGAGCGTCAACGAAGCTCAGTGATGCCAGCAGGCGCCAGCACGACAGGCTGGCTCCTGCCCCCTGCCCTGGGGTGCCCAGTCAGTCTGTTTGGGGCAGGCTGACATGAGCCGCAAACCCTGTTGCTGGGTGGGGGAGGGGTCTGGGCCCCGACTTTGCTCGTATCTAGATCCATTCTGGTGGCAAAGGGGGAGGGTTCAGGGGAGAGTGTTAGAACTAGGCTGAACCCCCCCCCAGGGAGTGGCTGATGGAGACCCCCACCACACAGCCCTCTCCCTACACACAGTCAGGCCCTAGCAAACAAAACACTCCAGCACCACCCAAAGGAAAAGCAGCCAATGCAAAATAATAATAATAAAAATAAAAAAGGTGAAATCCTGAGGCAGAATGAAAGAGAAAGATAAGTATGCAGAATAAACCCTGAGCGGCATGGCAGTGGGAAGTCCAGCAGACAGTGAGTCTAAAATAACTAGCACGAGGAAAACCAATCAAACTCAGCAAATGCATTCTGCCGCAGAAAGAAACGTTAATGAAGTAAGAAAGGACAGAGGAATTCCTCAGCAGAGAGACTGAGCTAAAGCAAATTCTAAACAGAAACGTTGCAGATGAAAATCCCCTGAATGAAATGAGAACTTCCAAGGGCCAAGGGCAGCCTCAGTCTTGCAGAAGAAAGAGCAAAACCGATGATAAAATTCCAGTGATGACTCAAATGGAAGAGGAGAAAGAAATAAGAGTTAGGAAAAATGAAGAAACTTGACCAGAATTATCAGACTTTGCTGGAAGAGAGAAGATATTCGCTCTCCCGGAGGTGAAGAGAGAGAAAGGAGCAGGGATTCGTCAAAGAGATAAGAGCTGAGGACATCAAGAATTGCAGGCAAGAGCTAAGCACCGATGCCCGGGGAGCTGACAGCACACCCAGTGTGTACACGCGGAGACTCACATCAAGACGCGTTATCGCTAAAAATGTCAACGATAAAGAAAAATACTAGACTGCTAAGAAAAATAACACGGGTGTAACATGCAAAGGTCCTCCAACAACTTACATGACCTCCCATCCTGCATCCACATAAACTAAGAGGTGGGTCAGGGTGTATGAGCTGATAGGAGGCAAAAGCGCTCGGGGGTTAGGGCGGCAGGATGTGCGCATAACCTCGGAACCCGCACTCCTCGGCCGCCGCGCCGGCAAATGCATGAAATCAAAACAAACCAACAGCAGATCCTGGGCAAAGTCAAAAGGCAAACACTCAAATGGGAAAAAATATTTGCAGGTCATGTCGCCTTCGAGTGCTTTGATTGTCAGCTTAGAGTGAACACCTTTAAGTTTATAAATAAATTTTATAAATCGACTTGCCTTGGTGAAAATCAGCAGGTACCATGAATAGTGAGTTTATGGAAAATAAATATACAAGGACCTCAAATACAAAAAGATACACTCAAATCCACTCTTACTAGGAAAACTGATTATTAAACTACCCTAAGCTGCTTTTCTTTCACCGATGAGCCTGTCAGCACCTGAGAGATGGAGAGCACACGGCCTGTAATACTGCTGAAAAAAGAAGCACCATGTAGAATATAAACTGATATCGCTCCTACAGACGAGGAATGCCGGTAACAATCAAAACTGGAAATTCAGTATCTGCTCAAATCAGCAACCCTAATTCCTGCAATCTATTCTTTAGGTCCCCCTGTTATATGCAAACTGATAATTTTATACTGTTTGTAATAGTGAAAAAATAATAAAATAGCAATAGGAGGCTAATAAGCAAGTCGTAATACTTCCAGAGCATCCAGCATCAAAAAATAGAGAAAATCCCCAAGATGTATATTTTAAAGAAAAAATGGAAAGTAGGAAAAAGGACGTGTAAGGTGCTTCATGGCGGAGAGAGAATAACGCTCACACTCGGGTAAAGAGCCTCTGAGAACTCACATGGAAACAAGCGGGGGAGGTCGGGGCAGAAGGGCCAGGCTGACTCCATGGTTTCTGAAACCGGAGGCCACGCACTGCCCGTTAATTCAACAAGCCCGGAGGGCAGCAGGAGCCCAGATGTGCACTCCAGCACTCAGCCCGCCACCGCTGCTTGGGCCTCCCAGCCACCTCCACGCAGCCCTCCAGCCCTCCTGACAGGTGGGGGATCCGTCCACCCCTGGGTCTCTCCTCCGGGACACCCTCCCGAGGAGTCACCACCCCTCAGCACCCCCACAGTCTGCTGCCGAGGAGCTGTTGGCCCCACATTGTAATCCTGTCATTTCGCATATTAAAACAAAAGCACCGTGCAACCAAAACACTAGGGCAGGTGGACGGCGATGCGATGCGGGGAGCACAGTCGTCTGGCAAGGTAGCTTTACAGCAGATCATAAAATTAACGACGATCAAAACACCAAGGGCTGGACCCCTCTGAGCGCCCGCGTGGCTCCCCCGGCCTGCGCCCGAGTCTGTGGCCCTCCCCAGCAGGCGCTCTGGCTGGGGCGCTGCGCGGCTGTGGGTTTCGGGGCCCAGAACTGCACCCACATATTTACTCCACTGTTTTATCATTTAAACAGCCATTTTGCCTTACGGACCCTTCACAGCTCCCTTTCACCCAGACACGGGCGCTCCCGGGGAGCAGGGGGTCTCTGCGGCCCAGCGGGGGGAGGCGAGAAGGGGCTCCCCCACACCGGCTCCTGGAGTGGCCGAGCCAGGGCCTTGGGGTGCTCTTCCCCACGCCCCCCATCCTGAAACCAGACCCCACCGCCCCGCGTACCTGCTGACGCTCGTGCCTGACATGTGAGACCCGCGCAGGTCTTGCGGCTCGGCCCCCAGCTGACCACGGCCGGCTGACCACGGCCCGGCTGACCACGGCCCGGCTGACCACGGCCCGGCTGACCACGGCCTGGCTGACCAATGCCCGGCTGACCACGGCCCTGCTGACCACGGCCCGGCTGACCACGGCCCTGCTTACCACGGCCCGGCTGACCACGGCCTGGCTGACCAATGCCCGGCTGACCACGGCCCTGCTGACCACGGCCTGGCTGACCACAGCCCTGCTGACCACGGCCCGGCTGACCAATGCCCAGCTGACCATGGCCCGGCTGACCACGGCCTGGGCGTGGACACCGCGAGTCACATCCATGTGTGCCGTAGCCAGTGACGGAAACTCGGACGGTGGCTGAGGGGAGACCGGAGGGAAGGTTCGGGGCACAGGGGTGGGGTCAGCGCGCAGTGAGGGACGGCCGGGGAGGCCACCCCGCGGCCTCTCCATGGCCCGGAGCCGACCCCACGGCCTGCAAGAGGCCGGGCCACGGACGGGGGGGTGCAGGCGGGCCGGGGTGCAGGCGGGGGGGACACCTCCCAGCGGGGGATGCCTCGTCCCCCGCCCACGCCCCGGCGCGGACCCCACGAGCCACCAGACGGGAAACTGCGGACCGGGCGGTGATGCCCGCGCGCCGCCTGCGGTGGGGGCGGGTCACGGGGCACCGTGCGAGCCTGGGGGGGCCCTCGGGGCCCGGAATCTGCTTCCTCTCAGGCAGCTGTGAAACTAAAACTGCTCAGAAAATGAAAAATCTCTTCGTCTTTTAAAAGGAGAGTGAAGGCTGCTTAGACGGTTGTTATAAACTGAATGAAGTGTTGGACGAAACGCACTTGACCCACATTAAGCCCTGAGGAAATGGAAGTTTTCATTTCTAAATCTTACTGAGGAGCAAGACCAGCTCAGCACCAGCACCTCCCCGGGACTTTCATTCTCCTCCAGGCGGGGAATTTCCTCAGCTCATGAGATGCGCGTTTCCCGGGCCTCCAGGACACCTGCAGGACACAGAGGCTGCGGGTGGGGCTCGACCTGGGGCCTGACCTCGCCACGGGCAGCGCGTGCCAAGCACACTGATCTCTCAGCGCCTGTTCTTACTCCATTTTTAAAGTCAACTTTTTTGGTTATGGGACAGATTTGGGTCTATGTCAGGCCCCAGAAGTTCATTTGTAGGAAAACTCCGAAATACGACCAGTCCCTGGAGACGTCCCACGTGCGGAAGCGAACTGTGGGATTTAACCAGGAAGGGACCCCAGAGCGTGGCTGCCTGGAGGGCCCCGGGAGCCCCACATGCCGCAGACCTGAGGGCGGCGGTGGGGACAGACACAGCCGCAGCAGGCATGGGCACCTGCCAGCCGCTGGCCTGTCAGCCATCAAGGACACATTTTCTTTAGGAGCAGCCCCCAAGTAGTCTCCGGTCCAACGACGCTGTGATTGAGGGAAGCTTTCCCCTAATTCAAAGTCCAAATGGCTGCTTCGTCCACACGGCTGGCCCAGGGCACCCAGACTGGACGGGGAGCCTCCACCCAGCTGCATATATCAGACCCTCACAGGCGCCCCCACGGATGTCCCCAGCACAGTGTCTCACCCAAGGGACAGAGACATCTTTATTTGTATTATTTTTTTAAAGATTTATTTATGCATACAAGAACTGGGGTGCAGGCCAGAGGTGTGGGGGCTGAGAGGATTCACCAGAGACAGGGTGGGGAGCAGAACAGGCAGATCCACTGAGGGGAGCAGCGGGGAGACAGGAGAGGTCTGCTGCGCCCTGTGGGTAGCTCCCTGGCGGGGAAGGAACTCGTGCTGCAGAGGCTGCGGACAGCTTCACAGTGCTGTGTGCAGTGCTTAACCCCTTGTGCCACCAGGGAGGCCCTATTTGTATTATTTTTATTGAGGTAACATGGGTTGACAAGACTGTGTGATTTGCGGGCACAGACTGACACTACCAAGGCCCCAGGAACCCTCCCCGGCAGCCCACGCCCCCCGCCCTTGAGCTCCACCCCACCCTCACCTCAGCTCCGAGTTGAATCCGGGGTCTGTTTGGTTTCGTCTCTCTCTGTTGCACAGGTGAGTGACACCATCTGGGATTTCTCTTTCTCCTCCTGACTTACTTCGATTAGCATCACTCCCTCCAGTCTGAGAAATCTTTTAAAATGCCTCTCTGATTGTCAGAGCTGAAGGTTGCTCACAGGTTCATCCTCTTAAATCTGCCTTCGAACTTGAAAAACCTGTTTGAGCTGCTCCTCCATCCTCAGCAGTGAGAAGGGCTGCTCTGGGGCTCAGTGTCATGGGGCCTTGCAGGCTGGGGGGCAGGAAGGGGACATGTAAAGCCAGGGAAGGACACGGTGCAGGTTTTCTGATCCCATGCAGACCGGGTAAAGGAGGAGTCAGAGTCCTCAGTGGTGTTTTGCAGGTCTTTTATTGGGGTTCAGCGGGTACGTGGCAGGCAGGGGTGCTGGGGGGCTGGGAGGCCTGCCAGCCCCCAGCAAGTCTTCACTCTCTCTGGGCTCTCCGGCCTTCTCTGCTTCTGCTTCGGGCTTCTTTCGGCTTCTCCTGGCGTCCCCGTGACGCCGCCCTTAAAAGCACAGTCTTAGCCCAGGTGCACCCACTCCAGGTGCCGCCATCAGGCCTGCAGTCAGGACCACAGGGTTCCCTCATCTATCCTCATGGCGGGAGGGAGAAAAGCCTGATACCTTTTACCTTACCCTACAGGACACCTCACCTCAGCCGAGGGAGGATGCACAGCAGGCCAGGGCCACCCCCCTGCCTGCCGCCCCCCTCCCTCGAGCGCCTGCAGGACCCCACACACCTGGGTCTCTGTTTCCGAAGCTGAAACAGCACCTTCCGCTCACTAGGAGCCCAATAAAGACCATTGAGAGGGAGAAAGGGCACAACAGAGACCAGAAAGATGTGCAGACGGGCAGCGAAGCAAGTCCCGCCTCAGGGCCGTCCAGCTCTCCCACAACACGCGGTCAGCAAGACGGCGCCCGCTGCCGAGGGAAAGCGCGGCTCTGGCTGAGAGAGAAAGAGCTGTTCCCGGACAGCCTCCCTGACGCAAATGGTGTCCTCGAGGCTGAGCAGATGTCATCAAGGTGTTTTCTCTACAAAGGTGGGGCTGCAAATCTTCTCGTGTTTCCTACAGGAATGCGTCGCTGGCTCTGTGGACTCACGGCCAGCAAACGTCTTCCCAGCGCTACAAGAGCTCATCCCACAGACCGCCCCCAGGCGTCTTCCTACTAAGCCTGGCTCGTCGTTTGGGGTTTCACCGGTGACATTTTTCACACGTCGTCACTGGTCATTGAAATTCCACACGTGTCCGCCGGCGTTCAGAGTTCGGGAGAGGGTGTGACTGTACCTTCAGGAACCGGGTGAGAGATTATTGTTCGTCTGCTCAAATATAGTTGTTATTCATTATTTCTAGCTCCAGGAGTCAGGGTTCTCGGCTCTCCTGTGATGCACGGTGGCTGCTGGAACCTCTCACAGCTTGTGAGGTGCTCGGGGCGTAGCTCAGCGAACTAAGAGCACAACATACAAAGCTACACACGAGAAGATGATGTGGGCTGTGATGCACATTTTCCTGTAGCTAACAGCAAACACGAGGACGTGTCACCTACTTTTTAAATAGCTGCTGCGCCCTCGGCCCTCACGCCGTGCTCCGCATCCCCGGCCCGCGCATCAGGAGGTCCCCCGGCCTTGCTCCTGATCACCCCGCGCCCTTCGGGTGGAAAGCTGGTGAGAGGAGCGCGCCCCCTGGGCCAGCCTGCAGGCTGTTTTTGGTAATTACGTCAACACTGTGAGGAGACGGAGCCGTGCGGCTTGAAGTCCCCCCCCCCCCAGAGCCGTAGTTAGAGGCACCCAGGGGCGTGAGAAGCCTCCGCTGGCCTCGTCCCAATCATCTGTGGCCAAAAACATCCCGCGTAGCGGCAACCGCAGCTGCCGGGTCACCTGCCAACGGCCGTGACCTAATTCCCAGCTGTGCCGCGTGCCAGCCAAGATGCCAGTGCCCCTCCTCGCTTCCCAGCGCCCCAAGTCAGCCGGAGCCCCGCAGCAGGCCCCACACCCCGTCTGCACCGCAGGGCCTGGTCAGCTCAGTGCATGGATGAAAATAAAAGGTTGCTTGGGGGTGACTGAGTGGGCTTTCCCCACCCGGGACGGGGCTCCACCCTCTGCAAGGAGCGGAGATCTCGCACGGGCTGGGCGAGCCGAGCTCGGGCCTAGGACACAGCCGCGCGTCGGATGTGCCACACGTGGGATGATCTGAAGAGGGACTGGAAGGAAGAGGTCAAGGGACGTGCCTCAGAACCCCTCTGAAGGTGCTGGAGATCTCACTGCCCACCCTTCGGCCCTCGAAGGTCCGGGAAGAATCAATGAGGCAGGCGAGGCGGCGGCCACACCCGCGGGCATGTGGCTTCCAGACCCGCGAGAGCAGTGCCCAGGGCCAGCCTACCGTGCCCGTCAGCATTTTCCTCAATATCTCGTTCTCAGCTGCTTCTGCGGCCAGGGTCTCCAAAGGCGAGCAGAGCGTGTGTGTCCCCCTCCCGCTCTGAGTAGAAGTTGGATTCCTCTGGACTATGGAGTGAATCCTGGTGAAGTCACTTGTGTCTTAAAACCATCAACCCTGGGGTGATGGTTTAATACTGAGAAAGGGGGTGGGCCCTGCAGGGAAACAGCAGGTGCATTCACCACTGATGCCATAACCCAGCCTTCCCGTGGGGTCCCTTCGCCGGTGGGCAGCGGCGAACCCGGGGCAGGATGCGCGGGCACCGACTCGGAACCAGGTGCCCTTCAGTCCCACGCACACGCCAGAAAAAAAGCCACGTATGTATCATATATGACAGTAACGTCTGTGTCATAGACGCTGAGCATGGTATGCACACTGCGCCCCGAGCGTCGCAAGACGACGTAAGACGAGTGACCCGCGGACACTCACCCCTCGCAGCCCCTGCGCGGCTGCTTCACCATGGCAACGGCACAGCAAAGCAAGACAGGCTTGTGGTGCACAAATTACAGCTGCCTTGAGGTTGCAGTCATTTCCAACCCGTCCTTGAAAAATACCCATTTATTTTTTGCAACAAAGTGCATGGGCCTCCGCTCTTCGGGCAGGTAATACCCCCTTTCTGCTGACAGCCCTTTATTTGGGATTAGGGAGCGTGGCGGGCACACGGCTTAAATACGGGCACTTATTCACAGAGGAAAACAGCTCTGTAAGCTACTGATGTTATATTCTTTGCTGTGATAAGAGCACTTAAGATGCCAGAGGAAAAAAGTCTATTTGGAAATGACCTGGAAAAGTTTCCTTTGTCTGTAATCTTTGCAGGCGGGTGATTACTTTCCCCACCGGAGCTGGGAAGCCTGGAGCAGTCTGCGGGAGCTCAGGGCCCCCCAGGTCTGCAGTGAGGGTGGGTGGGGAGGGGTCGGGGTGCTCTCGCTGCTCCCCTGATGGTCCTCCGCTGGAAGCCTCTGAAGTGCAGGCTGATAGGGCTGCCTTGTGCCCTGGGAGGCTGTGGGTATTTCTGCATTTTCAGGATCTGCACCACGGGTGCTAACACCCTTCTCTATATAGGACAGTCTTGATGCACAAATCAAACAATCTGAAATGAAGCTCATTTCTGGGTATAGAAATATTCTATGATTCCAACATGGAACCAGTCGTGTCTTAGGATGTAAATCTGTGTTTTATAATCACATCCGTAACCACCATCCTTTATACCCACGTCCTAAATTCTAGGAGAAATGCTCTTGAAAACCAGAGGGAAAATATTAACCCTGCATTTCAGGTTCCTCTCTTCAGAGTGCTCTCATTAATGTCTAAGAGAAACTTAAAAAAAAAAAAAAAAATGCTGCGTATTCAATGAAGTAACAAAAGTTTTTCCCCAACATTGTTGGATTTTTTAAATACCAAGTCTTTGTCCCAAGATTGCAAGTCATGGCATTGAAATTTCTATTTGCAAAGTACTCAACCTAGGTATATGCTAATTCCATGTAAAAATTAAAGATGAATATATCATCCCGAGGATCTGATTCCCATTAGGGCAGCAGAAGAACCGTTTGAGGAAAGCTGTAATGCATTAAGTCATCCTGCAGACACACACTGCAGCCCTGTCCTCTGAGGCGCTGGAGCCAGCCCAGAGAGGAGACATTTTTTCCAGATTCCCCACTGCTTGAAAGAAAAAAATAAGAATCAACCATTCACAGGCAAATCCTGCAACCAATGTACCCGAGATCCTTCGGAAAAAAGCAAATTAAAAAATATCAAGGTTTAGTTTCCCCTTTTCATATGTAAGCTTCTGCAGATCATCCTTAGAGGGAGTAACAGTATGGAACCTGCCATTTTTCCTTCAATTCAAGCAATTTTCCTGGTGCGCTGTTTCGATTTCAAATCCCCAGCAGGCCCCGGGGCACCAGAGTGTTGGAACCATTGTGAAGGTGGCAGAGGGTAGGGCCTGGGTAGGGAAAAGGGAGCAAGGTGAATTTGTGGTAAATATGCAGCAGATATCAAAAGAGAGTGCCTGGGGGAGCGGCTGTGGCTCAGCGATTGAAGAGTTTCTTTCACGTGTGAAATTATAAAGCTTAAGCCATCTCCCACCTCGGAGGAAAACCTCCCAGCCTTATCTGTCCTCGGAGTTTGCCCTCAAGTGGAATGATTGATCTCCCTTCTAATTTTATCTCTGGTAATGGGATTGCCGATGCGCCCCTTGTTTTAATTCTTGTTTGAAGATTCCCGAGTCTTAATAACTTGTGGCAGCGAGTTCTACAGTTTAATTATAAGACATCTCATTTGCCACGTTTATCCATTGCAGATATGTTTCTTTTAAGTCTGCATTTTATAATCTCTTCAAACGGCAGCTACCATGAAGGCCTTCCAGGATAAATGAATTAGAAAACTTTTATAGGCCGCCTCGGGTTGCTGCAGGAAAGCCACTTTGTGGTGGTGCCGGGAAGACCTGGGGCCTTGGCTCCAGGCAGGCCCTGATTATCTGGCTTCCCAGGACGCCTCCCCAGGTGCCCCCCAAGCTCAGCCCTGTGGGCAGGCCGAGCGGGGGCTCCTGTTCTCACCCGATCATTTATGTGCTCACTGTCCCAGCCTCTCCCACGCCTGCGAGTGACAGCAGATCCCCTCTGGGCACCTCCCCCAAAGCAGAACCCCAGGATTTTCTCTGCTCCAAGAGTTGAAATCATTACTGAAAATGTTAGGGGGAGAGGATGTCCTAAAGTTAATCCCATACAGGCTTTGTGGACGCCACCCCCACCCCAGACCAAAGCCATCAGGACATGGGGAAAGACAAATCCCGTCACCACCAAAGGGAGGGTGGCTGGGACCTGAGGGTGGAGTTAAGCAGCCAGGTTGGTATAAACCCAGACACATGGGCTTTGGGGGATTCCCATTTTGGCCCCCTGCCAGCTCGCAGCGCTCGGCCAGCTCTGGGAGTGCCTTTGGGTTTCCAGGCCGGCGGATCGGGTAGGACGCATTAAAGACTTTATTTCCCTATTTTCTCCCTGAGTTGTCCATTTTCCTTATTTCCTTTTCCCTTGTAAATAAACCTTTTATGAACCTTTTGTGTGTGCCTGCCGTGGAGTATTCATAAGTCCCTTTTAAGGGGGCGGGTGAGGACCCACAGCCAGGCACCCCGTTTTATATGGGGGCTGCTCTGTAACAAAACCACCACCCTTAATGGCTCTATTTTCCTTCTCCTTTCGCCCCAACAGCCCTGGGAGCAGGGTCAAGTCATTATATTTCTTTTCTTCTCTCCTAATTCCCAACTGGATTAAACTTTTTGCAAATTAAGAAATAACTTGACTGTTGGGGGTGTTTGCTCTGGTTTACAGATACAGCTTTTCCCCAGGTCAGATTTTGACTTGAAAAGCAGTAAGAACAAAAGCAAAATAAACTTTAAAAAAATGCTTTCCCTCTTGTAAAAAAATGCATCATTATTTGAAGGCCTCCGGGATTGTGTATTCAAATTAAATCAACAGGCAGAACTCAATACACCGCGGGAGGGTTAAACAGCACTTTAGGAAATGCGGTGTTTTTAGATGTCCAACTTAAAAGGGTAGACACAGGCCGCTGAGCGAGGCAGGAGGCCACTGTACTGGGGAAAACATCCCTCCAGCACGGCCGCCGGTGGCTACCAAAGGTCGAGGACCGGCAGGGCTGGGAGAGCCGCGTGAATAATGACCTGGCCAGACCAGGGTGCTTCCCTCCAAAACCTGCAGCTACATCTTGACCTTCGAAGATTCTAACACACAATCAATACAAAGACTCCTCTGTTGACTTTCTGATCGGCTTTAAGCAAAAATCTGCGTGTGATACTACAAGCAACCGTGGGAATGAGTGAGTTTAGAGACCTACAGAGACCTACAGAGACCACGGCCCGGGCGATGGTGCGTCTCCAGAGCAGGCTGTGCTGGTCTGAGCCCTGCCATGCCCACCGCCCCGCCACGCCACCTAGCCACGCTGCTCGCGCGGGGCGCGCCTTGATCTAGTCTCAGCAGCTTGGCAGTCGACAGCAGAGTGCTGTCGATGGGGTGCTGTGCTGAGCAGATGGGAGAGCCATTTCTCCACGGGCCGCAAGTGTGGGCTGCCGGCATCGCCCGGCACCTTCACCTCCAGCCCTCGGGGACCATCGCTCCGCGCCCGGACTGATGAGTTCAGCGACTGTAGCTTCACATAGAAATGAAATCAGAGTCTCTGCCCGGTCTGGCTCATCTCGCTGAGCACAACGCCGCCAAGGGCGCCTATGCTGCCCAAACACAGGATTCCCTCCGTGTGACTGGATAGTCCCACTGTGTGCGTGCATGTGTGTGTACATGTGTGTACATGTGTGTGTATGCCTGCATGTGTGTGCGTGTGCGTGTGTATCATGCCAGATGCAGAGGAAACACGCATCCGTCTTGGACGCCTGCACTTGCTCCTGATTCCTCCCAGCTCACCTGTAGTGCACTTGCCCCCCTGGCTCCTGCAGGTGCCCCTGCAGGGAAGGCAGGGCTCAGGGGTCCTCCTCCCTGAATAGGGAGAGCTGCCCACTGGGGGGGGGGGATCGTCATTATTTACCTAATTAAGGGTAATTGGCTCACCCTTCCACTTGCACTCTGGAAGAACAGGAGCCCCTTCGGGTGCTATTAGCATGACGTACCCACCACCGCAGCAGCTCAAGACTCGCAGGGCCTCGAACCCCTCGCACGCCGCCCTGTGGCTGCACCTGTCCAGCCGGGTCATGTGCACCTCTGCGTTTGCTACACGGGCGCCACCCACGCTCTTTTGTGCCTGGTCACCCTGAAAAGGGAAGGCATTGTGGACAGTCACTGACCGCAGTGACATCGCTGGGGCTGGCAGCCCCAACAGCCCGCCAAGCTCTATCGCTGCGAAGGATTCAGCTTTCCCTGCAGACACATCCAGGAGGCAGATGGATAATCACTTCTAATCACCTGCCGCTGATTGCTTTGCTTTTTGTTGAAACATGCCAGTGCACGCGGGGGTCAGCTGCAGGGGCTGCGGGTGCCAGCGGGAGCCCAAGGGGCTGGGAGCCCAGGCTGGAAGTCTGCCCCTCCTTGCCCGCCTCGCTCCCTCCCTCCCCTCTCTCCCTCACTCTCGCTTTCTCCCTCCCGCCCTTCCTTCCCTTTGGCTCTTCATTCATCTATCATCGTGTCAAAAACACTGAACATGACATCTGCCCTCTTAACACGCATTTGCACACCCAACACAGCACTGCTGGTCTCCAGCATCTTCCTCCCACACAGCGGCAACCTCACACCCACGGGCAGCAGCGCCCAGCCCCCTCCTCCAGCCCCGGCAATTCCTATCTCCATGAGTTCAAGATTTCCATAGAAAAATGTTCAGAATGTTCTAGAGAATCAATGAATCCCTACTAAGATTCCAATGACATTTTTTACAGAAAGAAAAGAATCCTATAATTCACACAGAGCCACAAAAGGTCCTTAATAACCAAAGTCATCTTCACAAAGATGCACAAAGTTGGAATCCTCACATTTCCTCACATATCATAAAGATGCAGTCGCGATCTCTGCTGAGCGCAATCTCTGCCTAGCTGCTGTGGCAGTGTCTGTCTGGGGTGTGGGAAAGGCCCGGGAGAGGGTTGAGAACGCGGGGCAAGTCAAGGCAGGGGGTGGACGCTGCTGAGACCACACAGGAGGCCACAGAGCAGGTGTGGCCACTGCAGCCACGCGCTTGGGGAGGGAGGCCGCAGAGGGTGTCCGTCAGGGCCCCGGGCCGCTGTCCAGAGGGGGCTGCGGGAGAGGAAGCCTGGGATCCACACCCACCTTCCGGCTCTCCCCCGCCCCTGCTCTCCCCGTGACAAGCATCTCTGGACGGCAGCCGCTGTGGCCAAGGCTGACTCAGCCTAGACGGCGCTTACCCCCCAGGTTACGCTGACATCCCACTCGAGGGCCCTTCCACCCTCACCAGCAATTACAGAAAATAACAGGGCGGGTATTCAGCTGTGTCAGGGGCTGCCTTGTGTAGAAGGGACAGAAGCAGAGACACGCAGAAATAGATATGCAGCGCACACACGTGCACACGCGCATGCTGCCGGCACACACACATGCACACGTGCACACGACACATGTCCCTGCACCCCAGGGCAGCAGCCTCCCCTCTGGATCAGGAGACGGTGAGGGGGCTAGATGCTGGCACCGGGGTGGGGGTGTGGAGGTGAGAGTGGACACGAGCTGGCGAGGGACAACCAGCTAAGACTCCGAACCCTCACCTGAGCCGGCGGCCCCTGGTGTTTCCTTCTCGGAAATCCTGCTGGGGGGGAGCTGCCCAGGCTCTCTCAGCTCCATCAGGGCAGGCACTTTGAGTGCGCATTGGTCAGCAGTGTCTGGGCCGCAGGCCGTGGCTGGGGGCACCACGACCCAGACCCACGTGGCCAGGACCACAGCGAGGCTAACAGACACCTGTTAAGGGCCCATGTCCCCTCATTTTACAGAAAACTCTCCCTGGGTTCACTTTTTCATCTAATTAACTTCTTAAGATTATATTCCGTAGGAATCTGAGCAGAGCCAAGTGTGTCTCACAAAGACACATAAAGTCCCACGGCAGCAAATCGGAGCGTTTCACTTTACAAAAGGCACCTGGACAGGAGGAAGGGGGAGCAGCACTCGGCACGCTGGGCCGTCCCGAGGCGGAGGCAGAGAGGCAGCAGCGAACTCCACGGGGCTCTAACTTGTCATTGACTTTCTGTGTAGGTTGAAATATTTTAATCAGAACTATTCTGGGCACGAGGACTCCTCCGTGGTAATGAGGCGGACAGCGGCGAGATGCAAGTTCTCGCGGCTGGGAGCCGGGCCCGCACTGCCCCAGGCCAGAGAATCACAGGTTTCCTCGCCATCACTCAAAGGGGTCTGTATGAGGACATTTTGATTCTTCAGGCTTGCTCAAGGGCGAGAGTGTCTTATTTTTATTTGGATCTGAAAAGGAATCTTGCTCTATTCTGTGGTTAGATCATTTTTTCCTGGCTCAGTCCAGTCTCCTGACTTTGTCTTACTGTTTCAATCTCTTCCCTCATCATGTACCTTTATTTTGCAGGTGCAGAAAATCTCTTTTAAAGAAGAAAATGTGCTGGATAAAGTCACCGGGATCGCCTCCACTTCAGAAAAAAATACTGATATCAATTTCAAGTTCATTAAAGGCATGAAAATAACACACTGATTTTTGTACGGTGTTTTACATCCTCAGTGGAGACTTTCAATTCAAAAATGCACTTACTGTGGTAACATTTTTTTCTGTTATTTTTAATCTACCCGGGAGGATGTGGGAGGGCGCTGCACCGTCTGTCTACAATGGAGAACACCTCCCTCTTGGAAGAGAGGCAGCAGGATTCCGTCCCTATCAGCATCCCATTGTGAATTTTTAAAAAAAATTAAAGTATCAAAAAAAATCTGTAAATATCAAAGACCTACAATCTAAGATAAAATTATGAGGTCAAATCTCAGAAAACCCTATGCAAAGTCTTGGGCGCACCTGCCCCAGCGCGGCAGCCTCACTAGCGAAGGAGCCGGCAGGCACCGAGCCAGGGCTGGAGGAGGCTTGGCCAGCGGACAGCGTCTGGGCCCTCAGCCCCCGCTTGTGTAGACGGTGGGTCTGCTTGTGTAGATGGCAGGTCTGCTTGTGTAGACATCAGCCCTGCTTGTGTAGACGGTGGTTCTGCCTCCGGCCTGTCCTGCGCCCGTCCCGTTCCTTCCTGTGCTCGCTGCATGTCACAGCCAGGAGCTGGGGCTCTTTTCTCAGAGCTCTCAAGCAGACTCCAACCGAGACTCTGCCGAGCAGCAGGAGGAAGCCCTAGGCCTGCCGGGGCTGCAGGGCTTGCCCAAGGTATGCCCCCTCTTTGCCAGGGAGCTTAGCTATTTCTCTCTTCTTTAATATTATTCATTGTGTAGAAGAGCTGGGGTACAGGCCAGAGGTGCCTGGGGTGAGAGCAGTCACCAGAGACAGAGTGGGGAGCTGAGCAGGTGGAGCTACTGAAATCCACTGCTGAGGGGAGCAGTGGGGAGACAGGAGAGGTTTGCTGCGCCCTGTGGGTTGCTCCCTGGCTGGGGATGGACTCAGACCGTGGTGCTGATAGTGCTGAGACTTAGCCCCTAGGCCACCAGGGAGGCCCCTTAGCTCTTTCATGGACACCCAGTAAGAATCCAGAAACTTCCTGATTCCTACCTGCAGCTTCTGCCTGGTGCTGGCATCATTCTCCCAGCCCTGGCAACGGTGCCATAAGACTGATTCCCTTTGATCTGTTGAAAACCTCCTGATGGAGATGGTAAACGAGCCGGGGATGGGGCTGAACCTGGATGAGCAGGTGTGGCCACATGTGCCAGCTGTGCCACCAAGAGCGTAAAGCCCTCGACATTCAGGGTTCCCACCCAGTCCAACACCAGGGACAGAGTTCACACCTGCATCTTCAGATTCAAACTGCCCCTTAGTTGTTCCAAATTAGTCCATTGGGAAAGATTTCAAGCATAAACAGAATAAGAGAACGAAATGTACAGGAACTTGCCTTCTCAGGGAGAGGTTGTGCTAGTTATAGCAAAAAAAAAAAAAGCTTGAACGTATCTAAGTGAATGACTATAACACAAAGTTTAGGAAAACAGAGAGTAAAAGTTAAAAACACAATTCTAAAAATTAAGAACTGAAAGATGGCCTTAAAATACATTTGATGTGGTTAAAGGTAAATTTGAGGAATTATGAGATACATTACAACAAATTATCAGATGGCAGAGACTCGATAAAAAATGCTGACGAGGGTCTCCCTGGTGGCTCAGGCAATTGAGCACAGCGCTGTGAAGCTGTCCGCAGCCTCTGCAGTGCCAGTTCGATCCCCGCCGACCTTGGAGCAACCCACATGGCGCAGCAGACCTCTCCTGCCTCGCCTGCTGCTCCCCTCAGCAGTGTATTTCATCAGCCTGCCTGTTCTGTTCCCCGCTCTGTCTCTGGTGAGTCCTCTCACCCTCCCGCGCATCTGGCCTGTACCCTAGCTATGGTACAAATAAAAAATAAATCTAAAAAAAATTAATGTGAGAAGTTAATGATTTAAAAGCACATGTTTTGTTTAGAGACTATAGTACTAATAAAAGTAGAGTCTGTAACTTTCAAAGTAATAGAGAGGAAAGTGTGTGATGAAAATAATCATCCCAAAAGAAAGCAGCAAAGAAGAGGTAGTGAAAAGAAAGAAACAGAGCAAGCAAAATTATAATAACCTGCTTATTTAAAGCAAAACATCACTAATAGCCGTCAAAGGAATCAAAGTTTCTGCTAGTCACAAACATTGCACTGGACAAAACGTTTCCTTACAAAAAACACATTTAAACAAATCAATACAAAATTGCAAAGTGAAGGCACAGCACCCTAGACATGAAATAGGCCCAGCCTGCTTGGGTGCTGACTCAGCAGACTCATCACAGGGCCCTGGAGAAAAAACATGATGTCACTGACCAAGTCTGCGAAAAGCGGCTTTCCACGTGTTGAAGACCCTCAGAATCAAAAGCCACAGAGGGACCCCAGAGACCATCCCAGGCCACAGGCCACAGAGCAGCCAAGGGAGCTCCCTGAGTTAAGACACCGTTAAACCAGAATTCCCCCATCCCTGATTCTTATTCTAATTAATTCACCAGCAAGGATTTAAGTGTAATTAAAGAGTTTGGGAGCAAAGAACTGAGTATATGTAACGAATGTTTTCTTTCATTGAAGTCCCCTGAGGCACAATAGTGGCAAGTGGACAGCGTCACCTAATTGTCTCACTATATCCAGTTTGAATTTTTCAGCCTGAAAAAACATAACAGAAGCTCAGAGAAGTTAAGCAATTTACTTAAGTCCACACAGCAGGTGAGCAAACTTAAGATTTGTTTGACTTTATGCTATCTAAACTCATTTAAAATATTCTTTATCTGCAGCATCCTCAGAACCAGGTTTAAAAATCAATAATTAGATGTCAATTATAGCTCAATTAAAAATAAAAATGATCCACACCAAAAAATTAATGTTTAGCTGTCCACAGAGTTCATAGGTGCATCACACATAGTAGCCAAAAAGTCAAAAAGAAAGTCAACCAACTGATGAAAGGATAAATAAAATGGGTTTTATTCATAAAATGGAGTGTTGATTATCAATTAAAAGCAATAAGATATTGATGCATGCTGTGATATGGACACATCTCAGAAACACTATCCTGAGATAATACTAAGAGAAGGCAGTTACACAAGGGTGATCCACTTGAATGAAATGTCCAGAATAAGCAGGTCTGTAGAGACAAAATGTTGATTTCCAGGTTGCCTGGAGCTTGGAGATGTAGAGGGCATGGGAAGTGACCCATAATGAGTGTGGGGTCCTTAAGGGATGATGAAGATACTAGCAATTAAATTATGGTGATAGTTGTACAATTTTGTAAATATACTAAAATAGTCTAATAATATAATGATATACAATAATAAACTATCACAATAATAGAGGAACTAAAAATTCAGGTGCCGGCCACTAGGGCATGGTAAAGATTGCCACGATTACCCCAGCCCTCCCCTGAGTTAGTCAGAGGACATCCATGTGCTTCATGAAGGAACAGCAGGAAATCAAGTTACCATGTTATCAGAAGTCTTAAATTTGAAGAATCAAAGTTCTCCTTTTTTCTTTATTATTGGTGTTTTATGCATCATCTCCAAGAATCTTTGCTTTTACAAGTTCATGAAGATATTCTATGCCCTTGTCTTTTAGAAGATTGATACTCTTACCTCTAAATTTAGGATTATGATCCACCTCAAATTAAATTTTGTGAAAAGTGTTAGGCAAATTTTCAGCATTCCCACACACACACACAAGTTCTGAAACCATTTGTTGAGGGGGGAAAGGCAGAAGAATGTTCTTATTTAATGTGCCTTGTCTGTTAAAATCAATCGACTATAGAAACTGTTTCTGGATTCTATTCTATCCCAGTGATCTTTCACAGGTTGATGCCAACACATCATCTAAATTACCGTGGCTGTAATTACTGAAATCAGAAAAGTGAAACTTCCAAAGTTGCTCTTGTTCATCAAGTTTGCTTGATTACACTAAGACCTTTATAACCTCATGTAATTTTGATAACAAATTTCTTAACTTCTCAAAAAATATGTCTTGGGTTTTGGTAGGGATTGATTGCACTGTAAGTCAATCTAGGAAAGTAACTTTAAAAACATAGCATCTTCTGATCCATGAATATGGTATATCTCTCAATTTCTTGAGGCCTTTATCTTTTAAATCAATGTTTTACGATTCTGTAATTTTCAATTAAGGTTTTGTAGTTTTTGTTAAATTTATAAGAATTAGTGCATTTTCATAATACTTGCTGACAATTTATTTTGTATTATTTTTAATTTGCTGTCAGAATAAAGTAATATAATTAGTCATTACATAGTGCTTTTTAGCTTTAGAAATATGGTGATTCCTTAACATGTTCTATGTGTTTATGTCATTTCAAGTAATGGTAATTTTGCATATCCTTTTCTGGTCTTTGTGCATTCTTTTGCACTTTTCCTGTCCCAATGCACCAGCCATGACCTGGTCCAATACAGTGCTGAATAGAGGTGGTGAGAGAGGAAGATACCTGTGTGATTTAGTGCCAATTTTGGAAGGGAAATGCTCAGTACTATCCCTTAGTGTGTGTGATCTATCGTTGCTGCATAGATGTTATTTGTCAGGCTTACACATTCACAAATTCTGCTTCTATGCCTAGTTTGTAAAAAAAGATTTTATCATGTGGGGGGTTCATTTTTTTAAAAATAACCTTTCTGCATTTATTGATGCATGTGATTTTTCTACCTTATATCACTAATGTGTTAAATTTTCTTGAATGACTTCCAAATGTTAAACCAACCTTTATTTCTGGAATAAACTCTCTTTGGTCTATTATCAGTTTCAGATAAGGCTTGATTAGACTTGCTAATATGTTATGAATTTTTGTGTCCAACTTCATGAAAAATCTTGATTTCTAATTTCCTTTCATGGCAATGTCTTTGTGGAGTTTTAGAGTGAGGGCATGTCTGGGTTCTAAAGTAAATTCAGGAGCATTCAATGGTCAGCCTCAACTTCTTGATACACATGTGTATCTTGTTCCGTGAACGTTCGATACAGTGACCCAGTGGAACAATTTCTACCAGTATTTCCTTTTAAGGATTTTGATTATGGATTCAATTTATTTAACATGTGCATGTGCCTATGCTTTCTATTTCTTTCTGAGATCATTTAAGTGATAATTGAGGAAAGCAGGCAATGCTTTTAAGTTCTCATTCCCATAAAGTTGTTTCCAGTCTCACTTTAGTTCTGAATCATAGGCCACTTTGGGGGTGACAGTATGTCACTGCCAATATCAGTCAGTTTGATCTTCCTCTTTTGTCTCCTTGATCAGACTTGCTAGAATCTTGATCAATTTTATTAACATTTTCACAGAATCAACTTTGTTACTCATCATTTTTCCCCTATAATCTGACTGTTTTCTTTTCAGTTCTATCTTTTCCATTTATTTTCTTCTAATTACTTTGGTATAATATTTGACTTGCTTTGGTTTTTTGTTTTCTTCTAATTTCTTAAAGTAGAAAACTAATCTTATATAATTCATCTTAATTGTACATTTCAAATTATACATTCCCACTACTTTTAGCTACTTTTAGATTTATATTTCCATTATTCTTTAGTTAAAGACAGTCATGATTTCTCTTGTCATTTCATTTTGACCTATCTATGATTTATAAATGTGGTTTCACATTCCCAAATATTTGTATTTTTTGTGTATATTTTATTTTTGTTGACTTATAACTGGGTTTTGCTGTGTTAAAGAACAATCACTGCTAGTGGTGTGAGCTCGAACAGCTTCTTCCGTCTTGAGACACTTGTTACAGATTTAAGATTTTAACAAGCTCAAAATTGCACATGTCCTGGGAATCTGTACACACTTTAAATTAGGACTTCTGTTTGTCTTCTGAAAAACAGATTTACATGTACAAAAACTGAACAGCATATTTTAGCCTTTCCACTTTTTGATGTATTTTATGCTCACACTCATGAGGCCTACAGCAGTGGTTAGTCCACGTGTTCCTAAAAAGCGTGTGAGTCTTCAGTGTAATGTAGGTCTGTTTCAGGACACCTCGGTTAACATTATTTATCTTCAGATCTTCCGAGTATTTATAATTTCTTTTGAGCCAATATTAAGAGGGATATTAAAATACTCAAAAATTATTGTGGACTTCTCTATTTTTCCTGTTTATTGTTATCTTCCTCTTTATTCTACTAATACTCACTGTTTTAAAATTAGTCTGATATTAATAGGGCCACAGCAGCACTATTTGGAAGACATATTTTCAAACCTATTGCATTACAGATGTCTATCGCTGCCTTTCCAATTTCCTTTGCGTTAAACCAATTAACTTAATATCAATTTTAGTTTCTTTATAGACTTTCTAGCTACGCATCTTTACAGAGTTATAGAAATGTTCTAAATATCACACTATTCTCACCTTCCTATTGGAGTTCACTTTAATAAGATAGGCATGATGCCATGTATGTCAAATGTAATTTCCTGAAACTGTAAAATTACATCTTCCCAATCATTTTTGATATTATTACCACACATTTTACCTCCAAATACGTAATAAACTCCCAATACAATGCTATTATTTTTGTTTCAGAGAGCCAATTGTCTCTCAAAGAGGACAGTATAACTGTTCGTACTCACCCACTTATTTTCAGGTCTCCTCATGTCTTAGAATTGATTTTCCTTCTGGCTCCCTTCCCTTTGATTCTGAAGAACTCTGTTCAGCATTCACTGCAGTGCACACATGCTCACAACAAATTCACTCCAGCTTTAATCTGAATATGAATTTATGTCCTCTAACTTTGGAAGAAAATTTCGCTGGATTAAAAAACGATGTTTCAAGGTTGTCTTTTTCCCTTTCAGCCCTGAGAAGTGTTTCCTGGTCTCCACTGTTCCTGGAGGGAGGTCATGCATCATTGATATCACTCTTCTCTGTGGGAAATGTGTCAGTGGTCTTTGGCTGCTTTTAAGATTTGCTTTCTTTTATTCCAACAATGAAACTATGACATGCCAAGGTTGCTTATTTTCCTGTCTACACTGGTTTTGATATATTTATATTTTGCATTTATTATTGGTTTTGTGAGTTGACTTTCAAATCTTAATACAGTAAAACCCCTCACTAGGAAACACAATGTTTTCTCTGGCTCACTCGTTTCTCCGTCTCCTTCCGTCACTACAACCTCATGGACCTAAACCCCTCGGTATTACCCGCTGATTACTACTCCCTTGGTTTCTCCCGTTATTTCCCTTTCTGTTTTTCTTATTGAATGAGTTCTAGCCAGCTGTCTCCACATTCAGCAACCGTTTATTCACAGTGTGAAGTCTGAGGTTACACTCACCCGTTACGATTTCCATTCTCTGTGTTGCGTGTGTCATGAGGAACTTCCACTTGGTCCTGGTTTGTCTTGTCATTTACACAAGATTCCTCGTCTCTCTGCAATCACGGACGCCTTCTCCCCGAAGTCCCTGCCCGTACTCATAAAGCAGCATCGAAACAGAAGACAAAAATGTGGGTGCTGCTATTTCCACCATTGTGTTGTCTTGGGACCTATTTCCGTCCACTTTTTAAAAAATGGATAACATTTAATAACATTTAATTAAAGTTTAATTGATAACATTTTTTAAAACAGGTCACATGTTTCTGCTTCTCTAGGTCTGGTAGCTTTTCCTTCATGCTGGCCAGACAAGCAGCATTCTGCAGAGACTCACTTCTTTGGAGTATTTTTCTGGCAGCTGGTGGACTCACTGGCAGGACTTTTTGTCTGATTTCGCTCGTTGTCATGTTGTGCCTGTTTGGGCTTTGGCCTCAGTCCTAGAGCAGGACTGTTACTAGGGGGTGGAGCTGGCCCCCCTGGGATGTCACAGGAGACCTGACTTGATTAGCAGGTCCGGGGCACATGCGCCAGCAGTCTCCAAGCACGTCCAGCCTTTGGTATCACACCTGGAGCCCAGGGTGACACAGGGGACTTTACTAAGGACCACAGTCTCACTCTGCACACTCACATGACCCCCAGTGTCCCCACGCTGCAGACCCAGCAGCTCATCTCTGTCCCCTCATGAGATAACGGGTAGGGTGGCGCCCGGTGACCTGTCCTGCTCGATAGGGAAGCCCCAGAGTTGGGGAGGCAGCCAGGCCACTCCCCCTGGGTTTCGCTTCTAGCAGAGCCAACCCTACATTGCTTGCTGTTCAGCTCTGGAAGCCGCTGCCTGGGCTTTGTCTCATTGGCCTCCTCTAGCTAGGAGGGTAATCCCTGTGGTGAACCTATCAACCTGGAAGGGACAGTTCCTGGACACCTTTCTTTCATGGTGAATATTTGGACCTAAAATTGCCAGATATTTTAAAGGTTAAGTATAATAAAATGTTCAAATGAACAAATGATGCTTCACAGTCATCAAGTCCAAGGTCACTGAGGACACCGGCATCTATTAGCACCCAAAGGCAAACTGCTCTTTCTCAGCAGGAAACACAGCTCCTGGTCATGGCTGATGAGGCTGTGGCCCTGAGTGGTCTGCTTTACCGGGACTGGACTTCCTGGAGCGGGGCACTGCACACTCAGTCCCCCAGTCTTGCCCTGCAGGGAACTTACAGTGTCATTTGCACCCAAGTGAAAGCCTCCTGCGGTGTCTGTAAAGGCCTGTCAACTTCTGTTGCATTTTCTGCACCAGTGCAACAGATTTTCCTTGTGGCACTATTTATAAAGTGGATTCGTTCTTCATATAAATTAAAAATGTATAAAGTCATATCTACAAATAAAATTAGTGTAATTCATATAATATGGTTTCCCCCCACCTTTCCTGTGTCCTAGTTCCCTACGGCTGCCATGACAGCTTCACAGCTCAGACAGATACACTGGCCTCCTGGAGGCTGGGAGTGGGTAACACACACTCCATGGAGGGCCTGGGGGAGACCCTCCTGCCTCCCTTTCTTGGCCTCATCCCATTGTTAGGGGGAAAGTATGTCCCTAGCAAACTCCATACAGGCTTTGTGGATGCCACCCCCCCTCCATCAAGACACTGGGAACTACAAATCCCATGATCCCCAAAAGGAGAGTTGCAAGGACCTAGGGCGGAGTTAAGCAGCCATTTTTTCACACTTGTGTTTATAACCAGCCATGTGAGCAGGGTCTCTCTCTTGGCCAGACAACGTTTGGTCTCAGTGGGTCATTTGGGATTCCAGGTCGGTGGATCCCGGGTTGGGGCAGGATATGGAAGTGATGTCCCACCAGCCTCGGCGTTTCCAGTCATGAAGCACAACGGTGGGGTGGTCCCCAATGGGACTTGCACTCTGGTTGGTATGGAATCTGGGGGTTTCTCGACAGCATCCGTCTCCAGCAGGTGTTAACTGTGGTATTTGCAAAAAACATAATGATCATAACCCATCCCAAGGTTCACACTTGCATGCTTTCAATCATTAAAAAGTTATCTGCGAAGCGACGTGTAACTAAAGCCACAGTGGACAGTCCAGGTGGGGTGAGGCTGAATTCTAGCCCTGTACCGGTGAAGGATGCGCCCACCCAGGGTCTGAGCTTCCAGTCATGTTTCAGTTTCTGGTTGCCAATTCAGACGTTGTGGTCCTGCCTGTGCTATATCTGCCCCCGACCTGCAGAGCAGACACCTGATGGCACTCTCCTTGTTAACTCACTCATATTCTTTAATGGCCTAAAAAAATTTGTAAATTTGTTGTTATGTAACCACCATCCCTTTGTTTTTCAAGTATTATCACATTTTATGTGTGTGTGTGTGTGTGTGTATTATTGTGAATAAAGTTTTGTCCCTCCTAGATGTTTTAAATGGCAGTTACCAATTTACAAAACTTTAAAAATTCTGTGTATTTGGGGCCTCCCCTGGTGGCACAGGCAGTTGAGCACAGCGCTGTGAAGCTGTCCACAGCCTCTGCAGCGCCAGTTCAATCCCTGCCAGCAGGCGAGGGTCCCACATGGTGCGGCAGACCTCTCCTGTCGCGCCCACTGCTCCCCTCAGCAGTGTATTTCGTCAGTCTGCCTGTTCTGTTCCCCACTCTGTCTCTGGTGAATCTTCTCATCCTCCTGCGCATCTGGCCTGTACCCCGGTTCTTGTATAAATAAATGAATAAATCTTAAAAAAAAATTCTGTGCATTTGATTTGGGTTTAGCGTGGTATCCAGACTTTAATATTAATGCCAAGAGTTTTTCGATTTGTTCCCCGTGAACTTCTGTTAGTCAAGTTTTCTGTCAACAATCATAACTCTTTCCCAACTTGTGTTATAAGCATGGCTATTCTTTCTGTCTCACATCCTTGCACTGTTAAAAATCTCTAAAATGAAATCCAATGGTAACTGGTTTTCATTTTGGTTCTGACATTTATAGAAATAGCTATTGTTTCACTCTTAAGTATAAACTTGGGTGTTAGTCTAAGTCAACATTTTTTGCCACATTCAGAAATTTATTACTATTAATGAGACAGGACATTTAATTAACTACATGGCTTCCCATTCTCCACTGCTCCCCCATTCTGAGGACTCCCCTTCCATTAGTCCTGGTGAGGAGACCCGGCCTCACCTCCCATCAGGGAGCAGAGCCTGGTGCTGACCTGAGGCCCAACACCCTCCCAGTGCTCATCCCCATGTCAGGGGTCACAGCAAGGCAGTGGGCCTGTGGCAGTGGCAGGAATCCAGCGGCAATGGCCCAGGGTGTTGGGATTTCAGGGGCAGGTGGACAGGGGGTGGCGTGGGGTTCAGAGAAACAACACTCTGCACAGCTGGCCGCCACTCAGGCAGCAGATGACTCATGTCACACAGAGAAACTGCAGGGACAGCTCAGAGGGAATAATCGACAGTTCTGCTGGGAGACGAGCGAATGTGCCTCACAGAGGAAGGGCGTGAGGCAAGTCTTGAGAGACAAGAAGGGAAAAACCCTTCCAAGGCTATCTAGCAGATCTCCCATTTCTTTCTGTGAGGAAAACTGCTATGATATTGAAATTAGCCGAGCTATTTGCCCATGAAATTTGATGATTTGAATATAGCAAATTTTGATACCAATTACCATAAATTATGTTTTAAGTTTTCTTACACAGAGGTTTTGCATTGTCATCTGCCTGTTACTCAGGGAGAAGACAACTACAGAAAACTCATAAGCACAGAATTCTCCAGATCATCATTTTTTAATAATTTCAGGGATGCTGATGACATATTAAACATTCTCATAGCTTTGTGTCTGGTATCCAGGTGTCTCTCTGGGTTCTCTGAATGCCTTAATCGTTCTTTATCTCCTCTAAAATCAGCGTTTTGCTTCTCCCAGAGTAAATACCAATGAACATGTTCTTGGCAGGTGGGGGATGAAACTCTGTGTCTCACACTGGAAAGAACAGCATAAGGTCACAAACTCCAAAATACTGTTGATTCTCTGTCGCTCACTGAAAGGGAGCTCACAGCACCAGGCAGTGTGGCTGCTCTTGAATTTCAATCATTGTTCTTTGCTTTAGATATTAGGTTCTTCTTGTTAACAGCATCTGCCGAGCCATAGCATCTGTTTATTCTGTATTGGGGTAGTGATCCCAATTTAGAATGTAATGCTTTCCTGCAGTTTATGCATTGCCATAAGCCATCCATCCAAACGAATTTATCAAAATCACTATTATTTATCACTTATTGTCAAGTACACCATCACTTACTGCTCTGAAGATCTATTCCAGATGAATAATTCAAACCATGCCACAGACATTTCACATAGCTCATGACTGACTGCCTTCCATTCGCTGTGCGCAGTGATGACCGTGGTGCAGGTGTGATCACCATAGAATTTGTAATATCAGCCAGGTCAAGAATCCTAGCTTGTATGAGAAGCCACACAGTCTACAAGGATAAGTAAAGAATTTAAATCAGGACTCTCGGGATGCAAATCAAGGGAGAAACAAGAGGTACTCTAAGCCCCGTGACCACACACCACAAGCCAAACACACACAGGGGTAATATTGCACTGTGTCATTATGGCGCATCCTAATGTGGAGGGAGAAAGCACAAGCCTGTGGATGATCACAAAGAGGAACCAGAACAGTGGAGCTGAGTGAAAAAAAGAACAAATGACAAGGAAAGAAACCGAAAGCAACAAACTAAAAAATGTCACCAAGACTTTGCAGGGAAATTTGTGTCCTTCAGAATGGAGAGCTGGACCAAGACCCAAGGGTTACATTCTAGTAGCCATCCCTTTTCAAGGAAAAGGGGGGTAGGTGGTATAGTAAGACTAAAAGGTCTTAATTCTACCCTGATTCTCAAAAAGTCTTCTGTCTTGACATACATTGCATGTTCACACTCTACCAGATGGGCTAAAATCCAGAACCCTGACATAGCCAAGTGTTGACAAGAATGTGGAGCTGTAGGAACCCTAATTTGTTTCTGATGAGTATAAAGAATGTCCAGTCACTTTTGAAGACGGTTTGGCAGTTTCTTACAAAACTAAAAGTACTTTTACGATACAATCCAGCAACCACATTCCTGGGTAGTTATACAAACCGCTTGAATCTTATGTCCACACAGAAACTTGCACACAGATGTTTATCAAAACTTAATTCATAATTGCCGAAAATTGAGAAGTAAACAAGATGTCCCTTAGTGAAGGGGTAAATAAACAGGGTACATCAAAACAACAAAATATTTTTCAGTGCTAAAAGAAATGAGCTCTCGAGCCATGAAAAAGATTTGCAAGAGTCTTAAGTACCTACGTCTAGGTAAGAACAGCCCATGTGGAAAGACGACTGACTTTCTGGAAAATGCAAAACTATGAAAACTGTAAAAATCAGTGGTTGTAAGGGATTGGGAGTTTCAGGAAGGGATGACTGGAGGGAGCTCAGAGGAGTTTCAGGACAGAGAAACCAGTCCATGTACCCCTTTAGTGGGGGCCATGCCATTGCTCACGTCATAGAATGGACATCACCAAAGTAAGCCACACATGAGCTGTGGACTCGGGGTGAGGATGATGTGGCAGTGGGGGCTCACCAGCTGAAGCACACGTGCCCTGTGGTGACAAGGTGGGAGGCTGTGCATGTGGGGGCGGGGCCCATGGGGGATCCTTCTACTTGTTCTTGATTTTGCTTTAAATGGAAAACGGCTCTAAAAATACAAAATCTATTTTTAAAATGGAGCAGATTAAAAATTGCATTAAATAATACAATGATCAATTTCTGATAGGTCAAAACACCCTTTTTCAGGTTCTCTTTGACAAAGTAGGTGTGATTTTCTGCAGAGCACCACCTGACCGGGATCACGGAGTGCCAAGCCAGTTCTGTTTCCCCATTCAGTGCCCCACTCCCCTGGGATTTTAAAGCTCTTATATTTGTCTCATTTCCTATCCTTTTTACACAGATAGAAATAAACTATGAAAACTGTAAAAGATCAGTTGCAATATCACTTAAATACCTTCATATGACTTTCCATCATATAGCATAAAAAGAAGTCAAACTTTTAATTTGAAGAGTATTGCATTTATTTATCTATTTTTATGCTTCAAGAATTCTTCCTGTAAAATTCCCCTAAGAAATCAAGAAAATTCATTCTCGGTTCCTTATTCCCTGATTAGTTATAATGAACAATGAAAATGTTTCCTGTCTTTCATTAATTTGCAACGCTGTAAGGTAGGGTTAACATAGAAACAGCCTCATCTGATTGGAGTTCAGTGATTTCACACTGAATTAGAAAAGGCTCTTGATACTTTTAGCAGAAGAAAAACACACGAATGCATAGAAAACAGGGACTCTTGGGGGGCGCAGGAGGTTGAGCGCCGCGCTGTGAAGCTGTCCGCAGCCTCTGCAGTGCAGGTTCGATCTCTGGCTGGCCAGGGAGATGCCCACATGGCGCGCAGACCTCTCCTGTCGCCCGCTGCTCCCCGCAGCAGTGTATTTCGTCAGTCTGCCTGTTCTGCTCCCCGCTCTGTCTCTGGTGGATCCTCTCACCCTCCCGCATCTCTGGCCTGTCCCCCAGTTCTTGTGTAAATAAAAGTAAATTTTTAAAAAAAATTACTTGCCAATATTAAAAAAAAAAAAGAATACATAGAAAACACGCTAAATGCAAGGCCGGGTAGTGCAAGGATCATGGTTGTTCAGTGTCATCAAGCGGGAAGACGGTCAGTGGTCAGCAGTGCGGGGTCTCTGTCACGACGAGTAAATCACGGCAGGCCGCCCGCGGCTGGGGACTGGGGGAGACACGAGTGGGCGCTCCGCTCCCTCCCGAGGCGCGGGCCCAGAGGACCTGCCGCTCCCTCCTCTGCCCCCCGGGGTGGTGTTCCCCCCCCCCCCCCCCCCCCCCGCCGGTGGTTCTTCCGCAGCAGACGCACCCGCTCCCGAGGCCTGGCTGGGGGCGCCCCGAGGCGCCCCGGAGGGCTGTGGGCGGGCGCCGGGCCGGCGTGAGGCCTTTCTCCCCGGCTGCGGCAACGCCGACCCCGGGCTCTGAGCAGCCGCCTCCGCCCGCCGCTGGGGACCCGCCTTGGACGGCCCCCCACAGAGGCCCCCGGCTTGCGCGGCGCGTTCTTCCAGCTGCTCCACGAGGCCGCTCTGCGGTACCGGGTGACCCTTCGCCAGGAACGGAAACTGAAACCAGTTTTTTCCCTATTGTATCATTTTTTTTGAGGTGACAACGGTTGTGCTTTAGGGGTGCAGGCTCACGCTCCTTAGGCGTGCGGGGCGCAGCGCCCACCGCCAGCCCGCGGGCCCCGCGGGTCCTGGGCCCCTGCGCGCGGACCCGGCCCTCCCCGGGGCGCAAGCGGCCGGCGTGGCGGGTCCTGTTGTTGCTCTGAGCAGCCCGTGCGCGCGAGCTCCTCGGCTTTGTCTCCCTCCTGATTTACGCCCCCGCATCGCCCCCCCCTCCGCCCCATCCGTGCCGCTGCAAACTGCGGGTCTCCTCCCCGCGCAGCGGGCGCATTCGGGGAGCTTGGCCCCGGCTCCCCACGCCCGGCCCCGCCATCTGCAGGACTTGGGTGCCCTCAGCCCAGCGCAGGGGCCCCAGCCCGACGGGAAGAGGAGGAGGCGTCTGTCTCCAAACATCACACCTCGACCCACCCCGTGGCCGGACCCCAGGCCCGCGGGGCGCAGGGCGCGGCACCACCCAGAGGGGAGCCGAGAACCAGCGTCTTAGCATTTTCCTCCTCCGCAAAGGGCCCTGGAAACCTGCGCCAGAGTCCACAGTGCCTCCTCCACCCGTGGGAAACTGTCCTCACATCTGTTCAGAGCGCGTCTTTGCCTTGAAGCAGAAACCCTGCGCGCAGCCTCGCCCCCCCAGCCGCCCCGGGTGGCCCCGCGCCCAGCCACGTCCAGCGCCGGCCACGGCACACCTTGCGGACGCCTGTCTGCTGATGACTCTTGCCAGCAAACTGCATGTTGAAGACAGATTATTCAGGGATGGAGAGACGTCATACTTTTAAAATATAGCAGATAAATTATTGCTCATCAACAGAGGAGCAGATTTTCCCAGAAGAAAACTGTAAACAGCACAACAGTAAGTTGAACAGCATCCCTCACAGCCTGCGCAACTCCACACCCTCCCCACCTCCCACACCCCGCTCCAGGCTCGTCTGAGGCTGCACTGGTCACTGTGTCGGGAAATCCGCCCACCCCAGGGCAGCACGGAGACTGGTCCTGCTGGACCCACCAGCGTGGACTTACCAGTAGGTGGAAAGTCTGTGCTCCTCAGGAAGACCCAGACCGCAGGAGCACTGATGCAGAGGACATTGATTTTTTGAATAAATCTATATCCATTGACAAAATTAAAGCAGTAATTACATAAAACTTCCAACAAAGTATCTGACGCCCTTGAGGTGAGTCCACACAAGCACTTCAGGGAAAGAGAGCACCAAACTTAGAATTAGAAAGACTTTTTTCTCTTAATAAGGGAGTTGGGCTACTGTTTAGAAGTATTGAGGGATGTTTGTGATCAGTGTTTATAAATAAGGAGGGGGCCCTGCAAGTGAGGGCTTCTCTGTCTACAGTGCGCTCTGTCCATGCCCTGGAGTCTGAAATGAGAGACACAGCACGGGCTGTTGGGATTATTATGCACTTATTTCTACTATAAACTGAAGGTTTTGCTTTAGGAAGATGTATGTCATGGCAGCGTGTACTAATAAACTCATAAACATTGCAGTTTGTGAATTTCTTTAGCATTCTAGAGCGCTTATTGGATTAGAAGGGCATGATCTCTATGAAGTTACTTTACTATCCTTCAATCAATTTATCAATCTTTCCATCAATTGATCTAACAATCATGTATCAAGCAATAATCTCTCCAGCTACCACATTTATCCACCTACCCCATCCCCTCTATTGCTTGCTTGCATGTTCCTGGTCTCTAGCTGCCCACCTTTTATTTTTGTCCTTTTGAGTCACTCTGTTTCGAACGTCTCCTGCGGCCTCCCAGAAAGGATTCTCAGTCTCCTTCATTTGCATGTACATGTTGATATTAGATCTTCTGTACAATTACTTCAAGCTTTGTGTTTTCTAGATTTAAAAATTGCCATGCAGACTTTCACTGTGCCATGTGGATGGGTTTGCCTTCATTTCTCATTGAGAGCTATGACTGTTCCTCTTCACATTGCTTTAGCTGCATATCTCATCAATGTTGAGATGCTGTGTTCTTATACTTATGAATTTCAAAACACCTCTATTTTTTCCTATTCTCATTAAACCTCTGAGCTACTTTTAAGGTCATCGTTGAATCCTCAAATATTCAGGTTTCTCCTCGTTAGCTTCTGTTGGGAGATGAATTGTGTTCACTCTAGATTCACATGTTGGAATCCTACCACCAAATCCTCAGAATGACTGTATTTAGAGACATGTTTTTAAAGAGATATTAAGTTTAAAATGAGGACATGAGGGTGGCCCTGATCCAACAGACAGGTGTCCGTGTAAGAGGAGGAAATTTGGATAGAGTCAGATAGTGAGTAGAGACCATGTGACGACACAGAGGAGATGGCCATCCGCAAGTCAGAGAAACTGCAGAAGACACCAACTTCATCACAGACTTCCTGCTTCCAGAACTATAAGAAAATAAATTTTCATTGTTTAAGTCAGCCAACCTGTGGTATGTTGGGTTGTAACCCTGGCAAGCTAATATATCTTGTTGTTATTGTTTCTTACTTAAATCCATTGTGATTTGTATATATATTTCATATGACTTAACCTCTTTGAATGTGTTCTTAAAAGGTATGCACATCTATTAAGTGGAGGAGTCGTGCTGTTCAGATCTACAAACTTATTTTTTAGTCTCCATGTTTAATCACTGATAAATGGCTATTAAGTTTTCAACTTTGATAGTAGGTTTTTCTTTGTCAAGCAAAATATTTTATTTTGCCCATGAATACAATCATCATTACAGCATTACATTAATTTATATGTCCTAAATGGAAGTGTTATGTCCACAACAATGTAACCTACTCAATGTCATTTCTATTCATCTGATTCCTCATGTGACAAGCATATGTCTGAATATGCATCTAACTCAATCTCCCATTTTGTGCTCCCTCACCTAAGAATGTATGTAATTATGTATAATATTTTGTAAACTACAGTGTGAGTCTCCTTTATAGAGAAGCATTTCTCCATCTTGGACTTAAACTTTCAAAGCTAGATGTAATTATAGTCCAGTACCTTGGCTCTCTCTACTGCCATCTGGAAAAAATTATTTGGCTCATGAATCCCTGAGGCTAATGAGAGACTGAATACCAACTGACCAGTAAGTGCAGAATTCCTGAGTGACCAGAGCCCCTATATCTCTGAAGTTCAGGCTTATAAAAGAACAAGCCTGTGCTTCTGATGCAGCAAGGCTGCTAATGAAGTCAATTCCAGACTCAGGGATCCCTGAAGACAGGAGGAGGAGCGAGGCGCAGATAAGAGTAGACATATTTCTGTGTCCACAAGAATAAAAAGGCTCAGAAAAGGGATGGTTGGTATTTGAGTAAATGACTTATAAGGAATCTCTAAGAGGAGAAACTTTATATAAAAGCAGGGATGGATATGTCTGTTCTAAAGAGATAGGCACTGAAAGTTTGTATTAAAGTTGAGATTGTCAAAGTCTCTTTCCACATCAGACCTTAGCTAAATAACTCTTTCAAGATCTACTTACTTTATCGTCTTTCCCCACATAGTCTATATTTAATACTAAACTAACAAACTCTGATAATAGATTTTTGTGGTTTCAGTGAGGGTTTTTTTTTTTTTTTGATAAACAAAAAAAAATTCTATTTTCAATAGAAAAGAAATGTTCTTTGCTTTTGAAAAATGATTTTTATAGCTCCTGTTTGTGTCGGTACCTAATACATCATTGGATATGCTTCAGAAGTTGTGTTCTGAACTTTTCAAGATCTGCATATGCAGTGCTTTTCAAATGAACAAGGTGTGGTCATAAGTTGCATAAGATGATGAAATGATATAGTTATAAAGTTGTTGACATTTGAGGAGGAAAATATGGTCATCTTCCAGAGTGATCAGGAAATTTCAAGAGGGAACTCCAGTGGGAAGTGGTCCTTCAAAGACATGATTGGAAGTTGTATTGTGGGAGGAATGTGGGAGGACATTACAAGAAGGAAATACAATGGTGAAAAAGCACAAATTAAAAAATTACAAAGAAGGAAACTGAGGTCATTAAAAGTGCAGTTGAATTTGAGCATAAAAGCAAAGGCTGAGATTAATGAATAACAATTTTAAAGAATAATTGAAGTGAAGAACTATCTTGAAAGACTAAGAAACTAAACTATTTTAAGAATAATAGGGTTTGATCACAGGCCGTATGATTGGGGGCCCTCACCAGGAATGACAGGTCTGGTATCTATCACGAAGTTATGCTGCAGCTGCAGACCAGAGGTCTTGCCTTTGGGACTAGTCAGAGTTGTATCAGTCAGTGTTTGCTAGGCTGTGCTGCAGTAACAAATGATCCCCAATCTCTGTGGCTTAAAAGTAACAGGGGTTTATTTTTACACCACACTCTCCTCACCAGTCAGTAGCAATTCTTGTGGAAGAAGGACAGGAGCCTCCTTCCCACTCAGATGCAGCACACGTCCCTTCTGATGAGACGTCCACCCTGGGCCGGAGCAGTGGCCATCAATGTAGTCCTCCCACCACTTGAGATTGGCCATGCGATATGATTTTCTTTGGCAATAAATCTGAGCATCAGTTACCTGTGTTACTTCTGGACACAGAATAATCTAATTAGTATTGCAAGATGGTCCCCTTTTCCCCGGCACACCCCTCTGCCTCTCCATGTTGGATATGAACTTGAGAAAGAAACAATTTTGTTGTAAGCACTAGGATTTGTCACTAGGCATCAAAAGCCTTCTGTAACCAACTCTGAAGCTACATTGTGATGCAAAGCATCTCAGCCACACTAGCACCAACCGGAGTGAGAACTCCAGCCCAGGCCCTTTGGACAGCAGAGGCCAAATTCATTCCCCACTATCTTCCTTCATTTGTGAATAAATAGTGATTAATCTGGTAGTGATGTGCCAGCTGGGAAGGAGACAATGCAATAGCCCTTGTGCAAGTGAGTGAGAGTCTTCATTTGACAAAGGATAGAGGGCTGAGCAGAGAGGATCAATAACAAGAAGACAGAATTGATGGAAAAGTCAGAGTTGGCTCTGAGGTCTTAATGTTGAGAGAATGTTAGCAAAATTAACAGAAACAAGGGAAGCGAGCACAGGTTTGGGAGAGGAGAGAGCGCGGTCCGGAATCAATAGCTGAGGGTCACAAATGAAGACAGCTGGAGGCAGACGCCGCTGCAGGAGGAGCCCCGGGCGGAGAGTAAGCATCAGCAGGCTGTTCACACTGAAGTGACAGGTGAGCCTGTGACAGAGGATGAGCCAGAAAACAAAGGACAAACAGGAGCCGCCCAGGACTGTGAGGCAATGGAAAACAGTGGCCTCGCTGGGGGAGATGCCCCGGCAAGCACAGGTGCCAGGCGTGCAGGAGGAGGGAGCATGGCGTTCAGTATCCTGGGGACAAAATCTGCTGAAGGACGGAGTGCCTGGCTGAGCAGGCCGTGCGGATGCGGCCACTGTGACTTCACGGTGCCAGAGAAGAAAGCGACGCTTTGCAGCGTTCGCCCTGGTCTCAGCCGTGAGTCAGAGAGGTGAACGCACTCCACAGCACAGCGAACAGGACCATCAATCAATGCCCGTGCTGAAGGCATTTGTCCTCGCAGCGGGCAAGCCCTGCACTGAGGTCTGTGCCTTCAAGTTGTTACCGAGGAAAGAGAATCATTTCCCCAAGTCAGTAAGACCGAGAAGCCGGTGCCTTAGGAGCAGCATAACTTATCAATTTGCATAATAATAATGCTCTCCTATGAGTCATCTTTTCCAAAACACTGTGTCTGGGGATAAACAATGCTGCAAAAACACGGCAGGGGACGTCACCATCCCCAGCTCCACCGCAGCTGCCAACCCCAACACGGACCCGAGCCCAGGGACAGGCCCGTGCAGGGCAGGCGCTGGCAGCAGGAACATTGATTTGCCTTTTGTGTGTGTGGGTTTTGGGGGATTAGTATATTTCTTGTTGTTAGGATAAAAGAGAGAAGTACTGTTTAGGGGGAGGGAGCGAGAGGGGGGTTGATTTTGATTTTGGGGGGGGAGAGGGAGGCAGACTCAGGCTAAGCAGATCCGGAACCAGGTGTGTCAGGAGGGGGGATGGGCCCTGCAGAGTGAGAGCTGGTCTTAGAAAAGAGGGGGACTGGTCTCTCACCCCAGAGCAGACACGAGCACAGGCCTGCTCCCCGGGGACACTCTGCAGGCCCAGAGGGAGGCTCAGGTGGAGCAACCCCGGGGAATCCAGGGGCCAGCCGAGGCGCTGCCCCCGGGGCTGCCCATGGACTGGAGGAGACCGGGTTCTTCCTCCAAAACGCCACAGCCTCGCCCTGGCACAGGAAACACAAAGCAAAATCACAGCAGGGCCTGGGCGGCCCCTGGGCGGCGGGATTTCAAGCACTCTGGGAGCTGCTACTTTTAGTAGCCAAGCTTTGCTTTCTGGCCCACAAACCGAGCACCTGTTCCATTTTTCTTTCCATCTCGTGATTTGCTTCTCGAGTCCCCTCTGGCATCGCTCTCTCTCAGAGCAAAGCCAAAAAAATTTTTAAACGGGCTCCCAAATAAGCGAGGGAATAATCCCGATGACCTCCCTGCGCCGCGCCGGGTCTGGGGAGGGGCGGGCACCTGCGAGGACGCCCCAGCCGGGCGCTGCGCCCCAACAGCCCGCTGCCCCCCCGCAGGTGCCACCTGCCCCCACCGGGCCCGGGATCCGCCCGCGCGGCCCCTGCCCCCGCGTCCCCCCCGCAGGTGCCACCTGCACCCCGCGGGCCCGGGATCCGCCCGCGCGGCCCCTGCAGCGCTCTGGGCGTCTCACCCCGGGAGGAGGGGCGGCCCCGGAAACGGCTCGGAGCTGCTGATTAAGGGAGCAGCAGAGATAATTAAAGGTAATTTCGCCACACCCCGAAGGCACCGAACACCGCGCACCACGGCGGCGCAGCCCCGGCCCGGAGGGCAGCGCGGGTCCTCGGCCCGGCCACGTCGGGGCAGCCGCGGCGACAGGTTCCAACAGAGCCGGGACCCCGGGGCCCCCACGGCGGGGTGCCCAGGACACCCGCGCGGAAAGGCCGGCGGACCCTCGGCGGCTGCCCCACGGACGCCCCAACCAACGCGCGGCCAGCGGCCACGTCCTGCCCGCAGCGAGGGGACACGAGGCTAAAATTCACATCCACGCGCCCCGGGGCTGGAGGCACCCGCAAGCCTGACAGCCCCCCCCCCCCCGCTGATGCGCACCCCGCGCCGACACGCGCGCGCCTCCGGGACGCCAAGGTGGCCGTGGGGGCCGGTGAGGGGGGCGCGGGCCCCGGGGAGCTGCGCCCCGACCCGACCCGCGCAGACCGGGCCCCGCCCGCCCTCGAGCCGCGCCCGCCCCCCGCAGGCTCCAGGGCTCCTCCCCGCGAGAGGCTGCCGGAGGGCTCCAGCGCTCGCCGGGGGTGGACACGCCGGGGGCCCCTCCGCCCTGGGGCGCCCGGGAGCGCAGCTGCCCGGGGCAGCCAAAGCGCGCAGCGCCCGGCCCCGCGGCCCGGAGGCGCCCGGTCAGCGCGGCCGCGGCGGAGCAGCACAGACCCGCGTCGGCAGCTCTGCAGGCCGCGGCCCACGGGCAAGGCCGAGCTGGGGTCTGGACGCCCCCCGGGTCCGCACGACCTCACCTCCCTGCGTCCTCACCCCGGGGAAGGGACGGAGGGCTCCGGGGCTCCTTCTGCAAGGTCCTAACCCACTCATCAGGGCCTGACCCCACCCCTAACCCCTCCCCAGCCCCACCCCAACACCATCACCCCGCAGGTAGGGTCTCCGCACGTGGATGGGGGCGGGGGAGCCCAGCCGTCCCGGCGTTGAGTCAGACACACCAGCCGGCCGGCTGTTCCAAGCCGGGTTCACTGAGCCGAGCAGGGTTAGGTGCTTGAACCTGCTCTGTGGGTTGTGGGATCAAACCCCTACAAACATATGCTTCCCCCCCTTTCCACCACTAGCACCCCAGCAATCCTCTCCCCTGCGCTGCACCCCCAGCCTCCCCTTTCCAGGCCTCAGCTGTGCAATGAGATGCTAAGAGCCCATTATTGGTTTGGTTTCATGGACGAGACAAAGTGGCTAACTTGGTATCAAATCAGGCGCCCGGTGAGACAGTAAAAGGCCGCCCCTGCTGACCCGGGCAGCAGCCTCTGGGCGCCACATGAGAAACAGGGGCTGCAGGTAGAAAGCTCAGGACAGGGGCCGGCAGGGGGGACCCGATTCTGAGCAGGCGCACCACCCCGAGGCCGGGGTCCTCGGCAGAGGAGACCCTGGGCTGCCACCGCTGCTCCCCGCGGTCACCTGGCTCTCCCTTGCCAGGGCCTGTAGTGCAGCACGTGGGAGGTGAACCCAAGGGCGCCCACCCCGAGGCCTGGGAGGGGAGGTCCGGTGTTCTCGGTCCTGCCTGCCAGCGAGGTCAAGCCTCGCCCCTCCAGATATCAGGCGGTGCCAGCACTGTCACTGCAGGCAGGACCCCAAACACACCCCCCGCCCCCGTTCCCTGATCCTGGAACGCAGCCGTTCCCCAAGTGCAGCAGGATGCCCCTCTGAGAAGATGGCGAAACCGGGTTCTGATCCTTGCACGCTGATGAGCAGAGAAAGCCCATAAACCCAGCAGGTAGAGGCCCCGGTTGTGTGGATCCCCCAACTTCCTGGCCTCCGCGCCAGGGCAGGCCTGCTGTGGGTGCTCCCCGCCGCGCAGGCCTCCATTTCCTGCCTGCGTCTGAGCCCGAGTCTCTCTTAGAAGCAGCAAATCAGGACACAAGGTGCCCGAGGAAAGAGTCCACGCTGCAAACGCAGCCCTGGGAGTCGTCCTCAAAGGAAGAATCAACAACTCTTATGCGCCCCAAATGGGTAGTTTTTAATACAAATCTCAGCAACCGAGCTGCCAAGTCTCATTTATAGAACAGGAAACTGGGGCGCCACGCGCCAGGCCCCAGAGCTCGCTCCTGCGGGCAGGCTGCCCCGGGTCTGTCCTCTCGCGGCGCCTTCCTCCAGGAAGCCCCCCACGACCGTTGCTCAGCTCGCCCGTGGGGGGTTGGGGCGGCTCGGCCCACGTGGGTTTGCTGTTTCGGGCCGTTCCCAGCCGCTCTCCAGCCAGAGACCTGGGTCAGCCTGCGGGAGAAGCAGCAACCAAGCCTGGCAGCCGCCCCCCTAAAATTAGGGTTTCAGCACATGGATTGGGGGTGGGCGAGCCCAAACGTCCCGTGCCTTGTGTCAGCCACACCCGAGCCTCGAGAGCAGGGCCGACGCCCGAGCTCGCCTCCACGCCCGCCCCTCCTCAATGGTCTTCCCGGAGCAGGAGGCGGATTTGGGGAGCGCAGGCGAGCAGGGGGGAGGAACACGCAGTGGCTGAGCCAGGCCCCCCGGCCTCTCACGCAGAGATGGGGGCAGCGCTCGCGTTCCTCGGCCCTCCGTGTCCAGAGACTGCTCGGCCAGGGCTGCCATCAGCAGCTCTTCAGTTATTCTTTTTTTTGAGGGGGGGGGACTCCATGGCAGGTCCGCCCCTCTCCTGCCGCGGTGCCGCTAAGCGTGCCCAGCAGGGCCTCTGCTGCTTGGAGGCGACCGCTCTGCAGGAAGGGCCAGCGGGTTCTACAATCCTTAGGTGATTCGTTGAAGACCCAGAGGGCGGCCGCTCCCTCCAGCGCTGGGAGAAGCAGGCCAGTGGAGAATAACCAACTGGCTGAGTTCAGACGCCACCCCGCAGACTCGGCCGACTCCCGGGGGAAGCCAGTGTCCCTCTGCCTCTCGCATCAGGGCTCCTTAGAAGGTCTGGAAATTCCCTTCACGGTGTCCACCCGGCTTGAAGCCAGGAGGGAACGACTGGGCGGCGTGGCCGGAACTCCGAAGGCAAAGGACGCCTTGGAAGGAGGTGATCAGTGCGGGGTGCTCGGATGTCCTGAGGCCGAGGCCGCGTGCTCACCCCGAACCGTCCTTGCTCCCTTGGCCCAGGAGCCATAACGCTGCTATCAGCGGGGGAAAAAGCCCCAAAGTACACAAATAATTATACTGCGGGAAACAGGAAGTGTCTAGATCCAGCAGTGAGTTGGCATCAGACCATCAAATTAAATTTTGGAAAATCATTAAATTGCTTAATGCTTCGAAAGGTCAATTTGCAACTGGCATGTTGATGGCTGCCTGGGGTAAGCGCGACTCAGGCTGGGCTGGGAGGCGGCCTGCCGCTGGGGCCGGCGCTGGCAGGGAGAAGCCCCGGCCCTCCCCGGGGCTCTGTGTGTCACATCACCCTCCCCCGCCCACTGTGTGTCACATCACCCCGACCCCCAGCTTGGAGCTTGAGTCTTGCGTGTGAAATCAGGGGGACACCTGGGGAGACTCATCAGCGCTTCAGTTCGGTCTTTCAGTCCCGCCTCTGAGGCCTGAGGCTCAGCGGCCTTCCCTGCAGGGCCTCCCTCATGCTAGGTGAACGGCATTGCTCCTGACCGTGGGTTGTGAATCCACACTCTAAACCAGCCTGAAAAGTTGCTAGAAGATTCTATACGGGAAAACATTCAGCTCAAACACGCCAACAAGAGGGCCAGAGCAGGACGTGGTGGAACTGAACTTCAGACTCAAAGCTCCTCTCCTGCCAGGGCTCGGGGTGCTTCAGGGGTGAGGCCGCAGGAGCAGGGCCCCAAGCAGGAAGCGATGCCAGCGCTGCGGAGACAGGGCCGGCGCTCCAGGCAGCCGCAGTCTCTAACCAAAGTGGGCTTGTGCCCCGAGTGACCAGAAACCGTTCAGATCCGTCCATCACGCTCAAGGATATTGCCTGAAGGTGCAGAGGGTTGCCAGAAAGCTTAGTTAAGGAAAATCCACATTTCTTATTAAATATGAAACCCCAAGAGCTTTTCTCCATACATGAATGACATTTCAAACATATGAATAGTAGGGAAAGTTATTTCATTCAAAGAACAATATAGGAACATTATCCCCAACCGAATTTTCAGAGAGTCGATTAAATCTATTTATTTTGCTGTTTGGTCTTAAAATAATGACTTTGAATTCAATTCCAATTGCTTCACTGCATCTTTTCCAAGTAACCACCAGCATTGTAGGCATAACCCAAATCCTAAATATAAAAATTCAAGGAAGCCATGGAAAATAATGTCAGAATTAATATGTATTTATGTATACAGAGTGACCACATTATAATAATTTTCATCCCACTGATTTTCATAATTCACAAAATGAAGTATTCCATTGTTCAGTGCAAATAAGGATGTAAGCATCTCATCTATATTTTAAGGAGCAGTGGGGAGGAAAAAAATGCAGATTTGTCTTCCACTTTTACAGCAGCTGGCAAAGGAAAATAAAAAAGGAAAAGAGAGAATTTCTCTGCGTCCCCCACTGCCTCTGAGCTGCCCCACAGGCCCTTCCACTCCTGCATATCAAAGGCCCTGTTTGAAAAGTAGCGTAGATTCTGAATTTACAGCTCAGTGAAACGTGGATTCTGAATATCACAGAGGAAAGAACCTGTTTGCATTGTTTAGAGACTACAGAATACCCTTTCGGACTTCGGGGACGTGCCAGCTTTCACACGACATTCATTCACATAAACAGTTTCCCTTGGTGCTCCCAGAACCGAATCCCCTGAGCACCAAAGGAGGTCGGGTCACAGGCCTCACCCCACCGCGCGGGGAAGAGCAGGAGCTCGCCTACGTGGTCGCACCCGCTTCAGCCCCGAGAGCACAGGTGAGGGCCGCCGTGTCACCACGGAGAAGGGGTCATCTCAGGCTGGGAGAAAGGCACACCTGCTCCCCAGGTCACCCTGGGGGTCGGAGCGGAAGTGGCTGGAGGCAGGTTCTAATGCCACCAGGAGGACCCTGCCCTCCTGGGCACCTGCAAACTGAATTGCCTCCCAAGGGCCCCACCTCCAAATCCACCCTAGGGGGTGGCGGGGGTTAGGGCTTCGACACATGAATCAGGGGGACACAAACACTCCGTCCAAGTATGTGCACAGACGCCAGGAAACCCCAGGCTGAAAGGCCAGCTGGCCAGGGGCACCCAGGCAGACCCTCAGGGTCAAGGGGCGAGGGCAGTCCTGGGACAGTGGCCCGGAGAACAGACGCGGGATCAGACAGGGAGCCTGGGCTGGGAGCCGACCCTCTGCACAGGCGCCTGGAGCTGGAACAACTGGCTGGTGCTGCGGCGCCCTGGAGCCCCCACAGGCACCTCAGGTAACCCCAGCACACAGGATGTCAAGCCCAGGGCAAGCGTGCTCGGGACCCACAGAGGAAGAGGCAGCTCCCTCTGTGCCTGGGGGGAGCATGGAGCCGCCGTGGTGAGGAGACCCCTCCTTCCCCCCCGCAGGCCTCGAGGGGTAGCCGGACTCTGCTCTGCCTGAGGGCCTCAGGGCACCACACGGCCTGCAGCACTTCCACCTCAGGCCCCAGGCCCTGCGAGGCTCAGGACAAAGGAGGTGGAGATTAGAGGGTGGGTAGGAACTGGCGCCAGTCCCAGCTTCCTCTGGGGGTGGGGAGAAGCACCCCGCTGGTTGACAGGGGAGCAGGCCTTTCCTTCACGTTGGCTATCTCCACAGAGGACACCTCCCGGCTGCCTCTCCAAACCCCGCCCATGATCGGAGACACGGGCTGCTCACTTAGGGGGGCACTGCTCGCTCGTCACTGCTGTGACGGACCCCGCGGCTCCCGGCCTGCGCGAGGTGCCCAGCTGAGAGCAGCCCACGTCTCACAGAGACTGCAGAGCGGTCACCACTGCACTGCGGCCTCGACGGAGCTCTGCTGCGGCCCGCGGGCCCGCGTGGGTCAGCGCCTCGCGGACGGTGCTTGGGGGTCAGTCTGGAGTGAGGTCAGGTCAGTGTCGTGAGGCTGGGAGTGAAGATGAAAAGTTCTTGAAGATTAAAAACAGACCAGGAGGGCGCGGAGACGCGGTGACCGGACCAGGAGGACACGCAGAGCCTCGCGAAGATTTCCTCTCGCGAACCTGAATCGTGAAGTCGACGCTCCCGGGAGCCCCTAGAGGTTCAGCTCGGGCCGCCCAAGCTGGGAGGACACGCTCCGCGCAGCGCCGCCATCCTCGACGCCCGTGCTCGGAACCCAGCGTCCCCGAGGCCGCGGAGTCACAATGCCACGGACAGCCCGCGTTTCCACTCAGGGCCTGGGCCTCCCGCCCTGCGACAGCCCTGCTGGCCGCGCGGCCCCCTCTCTCTCCAGCGCCTTCCGTCCTCAGGGGGCCGCCCGGGACGTCAGCACCTTCCCGTGAACACAAGAGTAACAGAAAGACAGAAGAGTGGACACGTCGATGAATCACAGGCTGCTTGAGAAATCCCCCTAGTTCCCTCATCCTGTTTTTGATATTAATAAATGTCAAATTATTTAAATACCCTGTTGTATTCCTGAAATGCAATTAAAATGCCGGCGCCGTTCCAGTCCCTGCTATAAGGAGAATGAGCCTGGACGCAGCGGTGCTGGATCTGTGGTGGGAAGGAAACAGTGGGGTAAAGGAGGGGCCCTCCAAGGGCGTGAGGGCGTGACAGCCCTGAGAGGGCTGAGGCCACCCCGGGAGAGCCAGCGACCCCAGCAGTGGGTGTGAAGCCTCACAGTAAAGCAGTCTGGGGTTAGTTCCTCCCACTTTGCTCATTCCTACACTGCGTCGAGTACATGAAAAACGCACCCCCCCAAAGTACTGCTTCCACCTTCCTGCTGCCAATGAACTACACTAAGTGTCTCCCCAGATCAGGGACAGGAACCGCAGCGGTGGGGGAGGCGCAGAGAACGCTCCAGGCTCTGTGGACTCAGGCCTGGTGGTAGGAGAGGGGAGCCGACGCCCCATGGCATGAGGCCCGAGGACAAGGGTCCAGAGCAGCAAGCCCCGGCTAGACGGCATTCCAGGCTCTGAGTCCCCCCACGAAGAACTCCGCCCTGACACCCTTGACTCAGGGCAAACAGACTCACCCCGCAGCCTCCGACCTTGGTCTTGACCATGGAACGTCCGGCGGCTGAGGAGCCCTGGCTGATGTGACATGTGCTCGCGCTGCGGCTCCGCAGCCGGGCTGGTGACCAGAGGCATGCGGCCCGCGGTGGGGTCTGTGCTCCCGACAGGGCTGGACTCGGCGCCCCTCCGGGCTGCCTCCCGGCGCCACGGTGAAGACCCACGTCCGGGCTCTGTGTCCACTGCCACCCTGGGGATGAGGCAGACGCGGCCCCGGAGAGGGTGCAGCTGCTGTCAGACCCCAGCAGATGTGCAGCTGGGCGCGCCGCTGGCTTTGGGACTCAGGGATGTGAGTTGAGGCAACTGTTGTTAGAAACTGGAAAATGGCAATTATTTATCTGAGTGGAAAAAATACTGGTGAAATGAACTTTGATCGTCAGAAGATGAGGCAGGACTTGATGGACACGCGGCATCAGGAATGCAGCTGCAGGACTCAGGCTACGGCGGGGTGGGCAGGACTGGGGCTCTGCAGTGGGTGTGCTCGTGCCCCTGAAGAGGGGTGAGCTGAGCCCCTGCACCCCTCCAGTGCTGTAAAACCACTGTTACCGCGATAAAAAGACGATACAGAAAATGACTCCATGGTGCAGTTTCAACGAGCTTTGTGGGAGCTGCTTGCCACGGCTGCACTTGATGAGTTACTGCAGAAATAAGGTGAACTCAGGAAAGAAGTCACCTTGCAAATTGAGAGAGAACCCAGATATTCCACGGCTTGCAAGGCTGAAATATAGACTTATTCCCAGCACATCAAAGTTGTGATTATTAAAACGCAGCCCCAGCATGAAGACCGCGGCCGAGGGAGGGCATCACGCACACTGAGACAGGCGAAGGGATCCAGGCGCTGCCTAGAAAATCTCCCAGCACAACAGCCACACCCAGGAAATCACAGGACGCTCTCAGAACATTCAGCTGTGCAGAAATTCCCTCGATTAAGGGTAGAGAAAGAACATATCTGTCCCGTGGTTATTCTTGCAACCATATTGTAATCCAGGTAGCTGGATGCCCACCCATGTGCCCACCCATGCACCCACCCATGTGCCCACCCCCCCATACACCCACCCGTGCGCCCGCCCATGCACCGATCTTTATCAACCCACTTATCCAGCGCACATGTGCACATGAAATGCATGGTATGCATCTGGAGGGTGATATAAAATACCTTCTTCATACCCTTGTATTTCTGACACTGATGGGGAAACACACAACCCCCTTCACCGCTGTTGAGAGCTTTGTGCAGATATTTAAGTGCATACATCATGCCTGCTCTTTCTGACACCAGAAGAATACAGGGGCATTTTACAATGAAAACACGGGGTCTTCTGTGTGTTTCTGCATGGACGTAATAAGCTCCTGTTCAGCGGCTGCCGTGGAATTTCTCTTGTCACTACAACACGCTGGTTTTCAAGATAATAAATTTACTTGAGTTGAGAACCAGAGGAGTCGTTCTTTCTCTGTTGCCTACTAAATTTTCTTTTTTTTTTTTATGGTGGATGGGTATTTATTTATTTTAAAACAACTAATTACCAAATGGCACCGAAATACGGACAATATTTCAGAACCTCTAAATCACTGTCAGGGACCAGTAGATGCCCGTCTGCACAGGTGCCGAGCTGATGTGCTTCCAAGAGAATACTGAAGAAGAGTAGCAGGACTAGCTCAGAGGCAGCTTCCTGTACCCACAAACTTGTGGGGGTTCATTTCATACAAAATCAAAACTAATTAAATTTCCAAGCATTGCATGACTTAGTGCCCTGAGAACAAATAAAGGATGCGTGCAAACGTGGGGTCCTTCGCCTCGGCAGCACCTGCCAAAGCACCAGACCTCACCAAACATTCAGAGCTGCTCTGACCTTGACCTTAAATGTTTCATGTGAAATACAGACCATCAGGAAAGGATGCTTGTGGAACTCTCAGAAGTGGGAGGATGACTGCTGTTCTATGAAAATAATCCGACCTGCCTGAAAACAGGTCGCGAGCATCACACGGACCCCCCACGCGCGCCCGGGAAGTCACCGCCGGGAACTAAGGACGCGCGAGGCGCTTCTTAGCATCAGTGGAAGGAAACAGAGTGAAGGATTCATTTCAGCGCCTGCGGCTAAGGACAAGCAAAGTGATGGAGGCTGAAATGATTTTCCATATTTAAAGAGGGTCTCGGGGTGCCACAATTTCAGCCGCAACAGGAAGAATTTGCTGATGCACTCGTCTCTCTGGGGTCACATATTGTGGCAGAAAATCCATTTGGCTCACTTCTAGATGAAATAAAAGAAATGGATTTTTATGTCTGATTGAAGAACTTTTGCCACTCATCTAAACTCCCCACCTATCAACCACAGCCGCACACAGACACCCCACGATTTCCAAGCCGGTGCTTTTGAATCATCAAGGTATCTATAGCAAGACATTTTAAGTCATCTGTTATTAACTTTCCAACCCCCTCCCCCCAAAATCCTATCATGGTGTCTGTAAGTTGATATGTTGCTAGAATTCCTGGAGACTGAGATGTCACTATACCCAAATCAACCGAACAGAAACGGTAATGGCTTTCACTTAGGAGAACACGGACACACAGACACAGACACAGACACGGACACACTCCTCCCTTATTTTCTTGGAGCTAAATTATTCACCAATCAAAATCATTCATTTTAAAACAAGAATAAAAGATAAATTGTTACTCTTTTCCATTTGTTTCTTGCATTTTTTTCCTGTTTCTTACTATTTTTTTTTTCCAGTAGGTTTTCATCTTTTTCAACCATCTTAAAAAACCTGAGTGTGCTGAGCGCACTATCCCCTGATGAACAACTGGAATAGAATTATGTTTTCAGGGGAGGACTCAAAATTTTATACAATACTTATTTCCATTATTTTAGAGTAAAATGCTGGTCTTTAGAGCTTCACAATTAGTTTTCTATAAAGGTGAACATTTAAGTTTTAAAACAAGAAGGTTAATATTATGAATGTAATTTTTTTTATCACTTGCCCATGTCTCGCCTTCTGTGTTGGAAATTGTTGGACCAAACAGTAGCTGATTGGAGGGAAACGAGAAATGATGTAACTGTCACTAAAGCTTGTCTCCGCAGCGAACTGCCGAAGGACGCTGGGTGCGCAGCACAGGTGACAGGGAATGGGCTGTCCAGGCCCGTGACGGCGAGAAGCTGCCCTCACGCTCGCCGGGGTGAGAGAGAAGATGGGAAAGCTTGGGGCAGAGCCAGGGTCTTCAGGCAGCTGCAGAGCTCCCCAGAACCGAGGGGGTTCGGGCTGCCAGACGCCCACTACGCGGCACCAGCACAGCGCAGCAGGAGCGGGCGGAGAGGGACCACAGAGACACAGGCCCAGGTTCCCGGCTCGCTCGCTGCTGTGCCCGACCGGGGGCCGCGGGGAGGGCCAGTGATGGAGCCAGCCCCGACTGCTGGGCTTCTGGGGCCTGCGTGACCGCGGCCCGCATGGGGAGGGACTAAAGGAAAGCCCGTTCACACACAAACGACCAACAAGTAGGTGGGGAAATGCTCGGCATCGTTCGCCACCAGGCGACAGCATCAAACCACAGCGAGGCACCTCCCGCGGCGAGGACACAGGACACACAGGCAGGAGGTCACGCCGGCCACGCTGTCAGCGTCCATAGCCGCTGTGGAAAACAGATGACGCGTCCTCGACTCACTAAAACTGGGAGTAGCATGAAATCCAGCAATGCCATTTTTGGTATTTCCCCAAGAAAATGAAAACAATGACGCAAAGACATCTGCAAGCCCAAGAGTAGCACAGCTGGGGCTCCGGGAATGGAAGTCCAATGTCCAGGCAGGAGCAGATGGTGGGAGGATACAGGAAATGTGGTACATGTGTGTGCACACATGTGCTCAGTGGAATATTACCCAGCCCTGAAAAATCCCGCCATTTTCCATGTGCATGGCCCCGGAGACATCATCTAAGTGAAACAAGGCAGAAACGGAAAGGCACGAGCTGCGTGACCTCACTTAGAATGTAAAACAGTCAAACTCGCAGAAGCACAGAGCAGACTGATGGGGCCGGGGTGCAGGAAACGGAAGGCCATGGTGAACTGTATGAAGTTTCAGTCACACAAGCTAGGAAAGTTCTGGAAACCAACCCCACTGCATGGAGTTCACGGCTAACCACATGCACCATGCACTGACCTTTGCTAAGAGGCCCGCCTCGTGCTGCATTCCTGCATTCATAATAATGAAACAGTAGCAGCACAGGCGGGAGGAGGCCGCTGGCATGGCACTGCGGGTCCTGGGCACCTCCGCCTCAGCCAGCTGCACGTGCTCAGTACGTACAGACACACACGTCACCCACGCCTCAGCAGTGGGCAGTCCTGCTCCCTGTCACTTGAGAAATTCAAACCCTGAGGTCAAGGGAGTGACAGTACTTGGTGCTGGAGATGAAGGTCGAGGTGTGACCACACGTGGACTGTGGCTGAGAGCTCAGGCAGCCAGGGTGCACCCACAGGAGCTAGCGCCTTGGCCTCGTGACTGAGTGTAATGCCAGAACTGCATTAAACTACATTAAAAACTAAAAAATAAAAGTAAACCCAACGCCCAAGGCACCTATGAAGCTGCCCCAGGAGGGACCCTACTCATGTTCCCCTTGTCTCCCTGACACCAGTCTGCCTCCCGGGTCACAGGCCCCGGCGTCTGCAGGATGACAGCCAGCATGCCTTCACTTGGGAAAAGTAAGTCTAGAAACTAAGTGCAGCTGTGCTTCCTGTGTCCAGCTGTGCTCCCTGTGCCCAGTGGGTGCTCTTGGCACCCTGTTTGGGGCTCGTTCTGTGCCATCCTCCCTCACACTGTGCAAGCCACAGTGGCTGATACAATTCAAGTGTGTCTCTGCGTGACCAAGGGCCGAGTTATTTCCAAATCCCATTCTGTGTCTCAGGTTAAATTGCTTTCCAATATCCTTCTCCTGGTATGCACTTGCCACAGCCAGATGTCAAGATAATTTAAAATACAGCTATGCAGTCACTTCTCCACTGAGAACAAGCTAGCCAGGAGTCAGCCAACCAGATAAAGTAAAGGGATGGGTGTGTGTGTGTGGGGCGGGGGGGAGGCGTGCACGCTCACACAAGCACTTCTTCAAACACATCCAAAAGTTTGAGCTGGGTGATATCTGGATGCCAATTAGTAAAATAAAAAAACTATTTTAAAAGTCAAATTTAGGTTAATTAATCCAAACATGGCATGTGGCCTGGCCCTCCAGGATAAGGGCTACATGGGAGGGCCTGTAGGATCTGGCCTTTTGGAGTGAGTGCCCCTGGGCACTGCATAGCCTCAGCCTGCAAGAACCCCAGGCTCTCCCTCTGGGGACCCCGAATGGGGTGCTGCAGCTGAGCAGGGAGGGAGGGTGTGTCTATTTCCACTCCCTGTTTTTGCCTGTGGCCTCTCATCAGAAGGATGGATGCCTCGCTTTACCCTCCTGGAATGTCCAAGACACCCCTGAGCCCCCACGTGATGCAGGTGAGGTTCAGCAGCCAGCCAGGTGGGTGCAAGGTTTTGTAGGAAAACAGCAGAAATCTCACAGAATTCCCGGGGACTCCTCTCAGCATGGATGAGAGCGATCAGTCGTGAATTTAATATGAGCCTAAGACCCTTATACAGTTACTCTCCTTTGTTACGAGTAGTCTTTCCTTCTCCTGCTAAGACCCCCTAGGGAACTCCGGGGGCGGCGCACACCACCCCCAAGCATGGGTCTGGAAATCGTCTCTGTTGATGCTATTTGTTTGGTACATTTTATTTTTGATGCAAAGGGGAACGTGAGGTTCAAGAATCCTTTTAGTTTGTCCATTTAAATAAATATTATTTCCCATTTGTCACCCTTAGACTAAGATTTGTTTATAAGCCAGGGGATACCGCAGTGGTGAAAGCAGAAACTGAATTTTGCCCAAGGCGTCATGGCGGCCTCGTCAGCCACGTGCAGGACTTGCGACACGGTGGCCTTGATGAGGGCTGCCGTGTGGGACTCCCCGCCTCATGGAAGATCAAGACTGAAACGCAAACACATTTTCACTCACTAATTGCTATAATCAAGGCAAAGCTCATAAACCATTAGCTTTGAGAAAGTATAAACAAAAATAATCAATTGATTAATTCTCTTCTCCAAAGACACTAAACTCTATCCCTACGGATGCATTTGAGAGCCACATGGGCCCTGAAGTCTGTTCCTGTCTCTGAACTTCACTTATTCATTTGCTTATAAGGAGGCGGGACCGTGGGGTCTGACCGCACGTTTAGGGGAAGAGCAGCGAAGACAACCCCAGGAGGGAAGGTGGCAGCCGCATCCACAGGCCGGACAGAGCCCAGGAACTTGCTGCCCGCGTCTGCAGCCTGCCTCTGTGCAGAGGGAGAAACTCGCTGCATTTCTGCAGGAGCGTGAGTGGGTGGTGAGCTCAGCCCGATGGAAGAGGAAAAGCTGCGATTCTCAAAGTGTCACGCCCAGGTGTGCCCTGACAGGGTGGAAGGGCGGTGGGCATGGTGACCAAGAAGGCACGCAAGCCTCCCTCTGCCGGGTGGGGACTGGCCGCTGCAGAGGGAAGACAGTCATGGCGTGAGCCAGCTCTACCCGGCAGCCGCGTGGGGGGAGTCCAGGCTGGGGAGCAGAAGCGTGGCCCTGCTGGTGCTGGAATCCAGTGACGCAGGGAGCAGAGCGAGGAAGAGGGTGCAGTGAGGCCCCCTCCAAGGGAGGCAAATCCATGTTACTGTAATAACCGGCGGTGGCAGAAGCAGCTCTCCAAGTCTTTCTTTGGTTCTGAGCTGCTGTTCTTAGCACAAGTCATCAGCGAGTCAGCAGGACAGATGGCGATGTGAGCAGAAGCATTAAATGTATGCCGTGGAATACTACTCAGTGGGCAAAAATGATAAACTCTTGCCACTTGTGGCAACACGGAGAGTCCAAGGAGAAAGATAAACGCTGGACGGTGTCACTTACACCAAAGGGTCAGAGCAAGACGAACTTCAACCATGGAAAGCCAGGCTCAGACCTGCGGCATCCAGGGGGCCGGAGCGGGGCCAACAGGTGGGGGAGCGCCAAGGACTGTGGGTGCGTGGTGGTGGTGGGAGAGCTACAGGCCAAGCCTGCGGGGGGCGTCCTGTACTGTGAAAGCGCTAACAGGGAAGTAAATGGTGCCCCCATACACACACGTGCACACGCGTGCACACACACACACACACACACGGTGCAGACACCCCCTGCCGCCGTGCAGAGGTGCTGGGCAGCTGCAGGAGAGGAGGCCCAGGACGGTGCCCGCCCCGACCCTGCACCATGTTGGCATCAGGACAGCGAGGCCTTTGGGCAGCGGCTCCCGTGAAACAGAAGCTGCTGCTCTTCGTCCAGGGGTGCCCAGAGACCCCGCACCCAGCCTCGGCCCCAGGGAACAGAGAGGGCGAGGGCCTGCCTGGGAGCCTCCAGGCCGCGGACACCCTGGGGCTGCGGCCGCCGCTGGGGCTGGGGTCAGGAGCCGCCGGCAGCGGACGGGAAGGCTGCGGCGGACGGGCCTAGGCCGCCTTGCAAATATTTACACGTTCTGCCGAGAGGGAAAGACTCTCGCCGCGGGGCCCGGCTGTGCTTTCCTTTCAAACAGAAATTAATTGGCCGGCAGGTAAATAAGCGAGCTGGGGCAGAGTCTTCTCGGCTCTGCAGGGCAGTGAGGGCGCCTGGCCGACGCCGACAAGAGGGGGCAAGAGCTTGGGGGAGGAGGCCGGACAGCAGGGAGGCGCCGGCCGGGCCGGGGGAGCAGGGCTGTGGCCCTGTAGCCAGAGAGTGAGGACGGAGGAGGAGTCCTTCCCGCATGGTTTCCTCTTGCTGACGCGCGAGATCCCTGCTTTCCACCACTCACGGGGTCGGCGCAGCCCTGGTCAAGAGTTATCTGGAGCCACAGAACTCGTCTGCGATGGTCAGCGGCCTCGAGGCTCTGGGTTTTATTGCATACGTTCAAGCGTCATTCACTCTTGGAGGTGTGCTCCGGTTGCTACTGCAACTAATAAAACTCCCCAAGTTTCATGGTGTAAAATGACCTTTTTATTATGCATGTGGAGTCATGGTTCGGAGACGCAGAAAGGGCCGGCGAGGCTGCCTTGTCTCTGCCGGAGGATGCCTGGAACCCCAACTAGGAGACTCAGGCTGAGCTGGGCATGAGTCCTCCGAGGCTGGCTCCCCTGCTGGCGCCAGAGCATGCGCCCAGGCTTATAGACTGGACTAGACTGGACTAGACTCATCTCTGCACCGAGTGGGCACGAGGAAGCACTGCCCGATGCATGTGGTGATGAGCCATGCAGCTCCCGCCGTCTTGGGGAAGAGCTGCCAGCTCTCGTGACACGTTGGGGTGCACTGGCTTCCTTGGCGGGGCTTCAGTTTTCCAGACATGGGCGACTTTATTGGAGCAGAAAGCTCACCCCTTTTCCAGTGTGGCCTGGCAGCTGATGTGCAGGGAGCCCCGCAGGACACCCCTGCCTGTGCTGGGAAACGCCCTGGACTGTCTGTGGGAGGCTGGGCCATGGGCAGGGCCTCAGCTTCCGCATTTGTAAAACGGGGAGAAGTTACCTTTAGGATCGTGGTGAAGGTTGCCAGAAGTTGCTCTGAGAAGTGTCTGGAACTTGCCAAACACGCCAGGCGTTCGCTTGTGGCTGTTAATATCACACAGGGTCACGGCGATGTCCCCGGCACTTCTGGAGGCCCCGGGCCAGCCCACCGGCCGGACCCTGGAGAGAGCTGACAGCAACGCCCTCGCGTGGCCGACCTCGCCATAGAGAGTCTAGACCAGAGGGAAGATCTGAGAGAGAATTCTTCCACTGGCAGCAAAATGGATGGCTGATCACCCAACAACATCTCCTTCCACGACCTACATTCATTAGGCAAATCCATTTTTCAAGCTCTCTTTTTATAGCTCACCTGGGAGCAGAGTAAGTGATTCTCGGAGGGCAGGACAAGAACACAGGAGCCCACGGGAGGAGGCGGCAGCGCCAGGGCTTGTGCCAGTGGGTGGGGGCGCGGCACACACATGGGGAGGAGGGTCGGCGCCCACGGAGGGAGCGCCAGGCCCACAGAGCACTGGGGGGCAGCCCTCTCTGGGGCGGGCAGAAGGAGAGCAGGCCGTTTGTGCCTCTCGTAAAGGGAGAGACACGCACACACAAAACCCCAGCAATCTCTACACCTCCGCTCCCCACCACCCCATCACCCGCGCTCCGGGAGGAAGAGTGAAAACAGAAGCCACTGGGGGATTCCCAGCGGGATGCGCTCTCCAGTATCTGACAGAAGCAAATCTTTCCTGGAGAAATTCACTTAGACATCCTGTGGCGGAGATTCTGCTTCTGAGGGGGAGGAGGGAGCCGCCCCAAAAGACAGCCACAGTTGTCAGCTCTGTGCACAATCCAAACGCGGCCGCCCTGAGCACCTGGAAGCCTCACGCAAGCAGCGAGGGGGCTGCCGCGGTCACGAAGGCGGCCGGATGGGGAAGACCCCACCTGAGCATGTCACAGCCCTGATGGGGAGGGAGGAGCCCCGGGGGCAGCAGGGACTGAGGGAGGGGAGAGGCAGCGTGGGGGAGAGGAGGGAGCAGCAAGAGAGAGCAGGAGAGGACAGGGAACCTTCTGGACGAGTGGCCCTCCGTTTTGTGGAAGGAAAAGTCTTTCACAAATACAATGAAATGGAATACAGCGATATTTGAAAAGGACAGCCTACTGGGCAGTAGGCCTCTCTTAGGACATGAGATTGTTTGACCTTCAAGTATCAGTCAAGGGCACATCCACGCTCAGCATGATAAGGTAACAGGGGCCTATCTGCCCATTAGCCACAGCCAACTAGCAAACTGTAAAAACAAAAATCCACTTACTGGCAAAAGACAGCAAGACTTCCTTCCTCGCTGAGAGGAGACTGACCAAGGGGAGCCGTGCGCACGCCGGCCATGTGGAGGACAGCGCTCGGGCCGCAGGGTCGGCGGGGGCAGGTGGCGGCTCTGCGGGCCGAGGCGCAGGAGCGGGGCTCTGCTTTCAGACAACGCTGGATGCGCACAGAGGGCCCAGGCCTTGGCTCAGGTCTGCTGTGCACATCGGAGTAGAAAATATCTAAAGAGGGGAAAGACCCTCAGGAGGTTTCAGCTGAGTGGTTCCTAGAGACCCGTGGACCTCTCAGCCACAGGGACAGCCGTGTGCTCAGCGCCAAGGCTGCAGGGAACACCGCCTTCCCTGGGGCGAATCCACCCCTCAGCCCAGGCTTCTCTGACCCGCACTAAGGAAGCTCAAAAGTCGTGCCTTAAAGGATTCCAGTAACTTCCGTGCATGATGGAACAAACCCTCACGGTGTATTAATGAAACAAAATCCAGTAGCAAACAACATAAAATTTTCCTTGTCTGGCCTCCAATAAAACTTTATGAGGCATGCATAGATGAAGTCTAATATAACTCATAAACAGTTGTAAAGTCAATCTGTAGGGAAAGACCCATTAATGGCAGAGATTATGGACCTTGCGGATGTAAAAACTAATTAGAAATAGGCTGTGTAAGTTCAGAGTTGAGAAAAATATGAGTGATGAGGAGACAAATAGGAGATATAAAAAAGAAATGAACAGGACTTCCAGATATGAGAAGACAGTATCAGAAACGAAAAACATGCTGGATAAACAGAAATTCCAGAATAATCCAGTAAACTTGAACATAAAGCAAGAGAAACTATTCAAAATGAAGCACAGAGGGTTTTGTTTTGTTTTTTAACACCAAAAGTAAGCAGGCTCAGTAGATTGGTGAACTACACATGTAGCTCAGTAAATAAATAATGGACAAAGAAAATACTTTAGAAACTATTACCAAAAAGTTTCCAAAGTCTATTTCAACTACAAATCCCCAAATTCAAGAAACTCACCAATTTCAAGCAGAGCAATGAGAACCCTCTATGAGGCAATTACATCATTTTATTTTTATTTATTTTTTAAAGATTTATTTATTTATGCATATAAGAGCTGGGGTACAGACCAGAGGTGTGGGGGTTGAGAGGATTCACCAGAGACAGAGTGGGGAGCAGAACAGGCAGATCTACCGAATACATGGCTGAGGGGAGCAGTGGGTGAGGCAGGAGAGGTCTGCTGCGCCATGTGGGCCACCTCCCTGGCTGGTTGGGGATCAAACTCGTGCTGCAGTGACTACAGATAGCTTCAGAGGTTGCATCTTAACCCCTTGCACCACCAGGGAGGCTCCAATCACATCGTTTTACTGAAGACGGATGATAAACAATCTTACGGCGTCAGTCAGTGCTGGAGTGTGGGCACTGCACGTTACGCAGAAGAGATGAAGGTCAGTGAGAACTGGTCCATCGGAAACCACCGCCAGCAGTCAGAGGTAAAATACAGAAAACAAAACAAAAATTACCAAAACGTTTCATCTAGAGCTCTCTACTCAGTGACCTATCTTTCAAAATAAAAGCAAAATCACATTTTAAAAAGTTAAGATATTTATTGCAGCATCCCTGCCCTACAATAAGGCAACTGTTCATTAGACGAGGCCTCAGAGCCTCAGAGCTGAACGGCAAGTACCACACATACATGGAATGCAGACGAGTGAGAAAAAGGGCAGAAAAAGATTTCAAGACTTGGGCCTCCCCAGTGGCGCAGCAGGTTGAGTGCAGCACTGGGAAGTTGTCCGTAGCCTCTGCAGTGCCGGTTTGATTCCCGGCCAGCCAGGGAGATGCCCATATGGTGCGGCAGACCTCTCCTGTCGCGCCCGCTGCTCCCCTCAGCAGTGTGTTTCGTCAGTCTGCCTGTTCTGCTCCCCACTCTGTCTCTGGTGAATTCTCTCAACCTCCCGCGCCTCCGGCCTGTACCCCAGCTCTTGTATAAATAAAAATAAATCTTTAAAAAAAAAAAAGATTTCAAGACTTAATGGCTGAAAACTACCCAAACTAGATGTTAGTCACAGACGAACATGTCCATGAACCTCAACAAGCCCCGGGTAGCACAAAGACAAAGGGAGTCCCAACGTGTCTAAACGGCAGGAAGCCACCCAAGGAGCACATCTGGAGAGCCGCAAGAGATGTGTGAGCAGGGGCAGGAGTGGCAGCTGAGCTCTAGTTAGTAGTCGTGTGAGCCAGAATACTGCACGTGTGTGGAGAGATATATAATATGCTTTAATAGCATAAAGTAATTATATAACATTGTGGTTAGAAATTAGGTTTAATATCAATGTGATTCACTTTAATAAGTTGATACATACATACATACATATATATATATATATATGCCTATTACACATGTACTAGCACACACACTTATCCAGGCACGATGCATTGTATAGCAGTATAGCATGTATATTCTATGTATACTTAGACCTCTCCATAGTATATTTAACATGTGTATCTAACTTATACTATATATACACTAAAATCCATAAAGAAGCCATTAAAATAGCACTGTGAAGATATATAGTTAATAATCCAATAAGGTAAAAGCATGACAAACATTCACTTCAAAAGAAGACAGAGAGACAGGGAAGGAGGAACATGTGACAGACGGAACAAACAGAAGCCTTCTGACAAGACGCTGACTTAGCCCCTGCTGCAGGGTGAGATGACACATAATGGTCTAAATAGCCAATAAAGTCGGAGGCCGTAAAAGTGAACAAGACAGCAAGGTGGGACTTTTTATGGCCTGCAGTAGGCACATTGTACATAGAAAGATGCATCTCGTTCGAAGGCAAAGGAAAGAAAAAGATTTCCCACGTTGAGACGTTTTCCAAGCCGGAATGACGACTCTGAAAATGTGTTCCAGAATAAAGAACATGACTAGGGACAATGAAGGTCATTTCATGACGATGGAGTTTAATCGAGTCATCAAGAAGACACAACAATCCTAAATGCTGATGCACCGAAAGACACTTCGTCTATGCAGGGAAAAAAGGGGTAGGCAAAGAATTCAATACCTCTTTCCCAATAACAGATGGAACAATGAACAATTAATCAATACGACTCTAGAAGACTTGAGAGCTGTTGCTGAGTTTTAATATATAGTATATTTGAAGGACACTCCACTCAAAAACAGCTGAATGTACATTTTTCTCAAGTGCAACTGAAGCATTTATCAAAGGAAAACATGTACTGAGTCCAAAAACAAATGTCATTGCAATTTTTAAAGGAATCAAGTCAAATAAGACTTATTCTTTAAACACAATATAATTAAATTAGGAATCATAAAACAGAAAGATATCTGGAAAATAACCAAATACTTAGAAACTAAACAACATACTTGAAGAGGAAAAACACTATAAATTGGCTATTAAACACATTTAATATTTTCCACGTTTACTCATTAAAAATCCAGGTTTGTGAACTTTGCTATTCAAGATATAAATGCTACCAGAATGAATAAATGTGTTTATCACTGTTGCAGGATATAAGATCAATATAAAAATCAATTTCTATGTACTAACAACAAAGCCTCAGAAATTGAAATTTAAAAATCGATACAATTTATAATGGTATTACATATATAACATTGAGGATAAATTAGACAAAACATCTATACACTAAAAACGAAAAAGCACTGCTGAGGGAAATTAAAGACAAACTAAATAAAAGGAGATATATACCATATTCATGATTCAATGACCTGTATTTCTAGAATGTCAGTTTTTCTCAAATCTAGAAGCTCAATGTAACCAAGATCAAATTCCAAATGGGCATTTATGTAAAAACTGACAATTTTATAACGACTTCATATAAAAATAAAAAAGATGAAGACTAACAAATCTTTAGAAAGACCAAGCTGGAGATACATATGGCTTTATTTCAAGCCTCAGTATAAACATGTAGCAATGATGCAGTTTGTTGGTGCAGATGAGGCAGAACAGACCAATGAAACAGAATCGAGGGCCCAAAACTAGTGTGTCTTAGGCAAACTGTGCTCAGTGGAAGGATACAAATGCAAATTACCCCTAAAGGCAAGATAGTCCTACCTACGAAGAATGGTAGGACTAAATGCCAGATTTGAAGATTAAGATGACAAACCAGAGCCTCCACCAGTGGCGCAGCGGTTGAGCGCTGGGTTGCAAAGCTGCCCGAGGCCTCTGCAGCGCTGGTTCGATCCCCGGCTGCTCCCCGGCCACCGGAGGAGGGTCCCACATGGCGCGCAGACCTCTCCTGCCGCCCGCTGCTCCCCTCAGCAGTGTCCTTCGGTCCTTCTGCCTGCTCTGCTCCCCGCTCTGGCTCTGGCGAATTCTCTCACCCTCCCGCGCTTCTGACTGTACCCAGTGCTTGTATAAATAAATAAATAAATCTTTAAAAAAAAAGTTATATTTAAAAAAAAAAGATGACAAACCAGGTGAAAGCACCCGAAGACGTCACCTGGCATGGCCGTGGGCATGCTCCGAGAAACAGAACAACAGACACACAACACGCAGCGCAGACTCACTGCAGAAATCTGCCTTGTGCATGCCCAGGCGCCCAGCTCCTGCCACCTGCAGGCTGGTGACCCAGGAAAACCAGCAGTTCCATCCAGGCCTAAGTCTGAGGCCTAGAGCCAGGAGCCAGGGCCCCAGGGCAGGGGTGCTGGGCCAGCCCGGGCAGAGAGCCGCTGCCTTCTTCTGCCTTCTGGTTCCATTCAGACCTTCAGCAGATGGGGGGCCCCTGCAGGCGTGCTCTTCTTTCCTCAGCCCACTGACTCCAAAGCTCATCTCCCCCAGGAGTACCCCCAGGAGCACCCCAAGACCACCCAGAAATAAAGTCTAGCAGTTATCTGGGCATCTCTCGGCCAGGGAAGTCTGCACATAAAATTTGCCCTCATGACTATCAACTAGGAACGCAGGATCCTGGTCATCAGGGAAATAAGGGCACCTTCAGGGCAGAGCAAAGTTGAGATCATTTCAGTACAGGATGGTGTGAGGACTGTGCACAGAAACTCGGAGGGGAGCTCCCAGAGGAAGGTTTGTCTCAACAGGCCAATGTGAAGAAGGTGGAGCTTATCAGTTTCTTCTTAGTATTTCCCAAACTTCCCCCGCGCTGTCTTTAGGTTGGTCATTTGCAAATCCGAGAGCGAGCACTGTGGGAGCACAGGGCACCGCGCTCTCGGGAGGCGCCCAGAGCACAGCTTTTATCACACCACTCTGCTCCGCTGGCCGGTATAATCTGCATTTCATTGCCAGGAGCTGAACTCGAAGGGCCTTGGGGAGCAGCTCACACTGCACTGCCACGTTCTCAGCGAGGACAGAAAAGGTCACATTATAATGTGAGTTTCTACCTTTTTTAAAAGGTAGAAACATTTGTAATATATTTTAGGAAAATTTCTATGCAAAACGGCTATATACTTTTAAAAGATGTAACACCTGAAGGGTAAATTGTAACACTATGGAAAGCTCACATGTATGAAATACTTGATTGCCCAGTATTGTTGAATATATACAAACATTAATTGCACATACTCGCTTAATAGAGACATTTGAAGTAAAAAGGAGATTATTCCCCATAGGCGCCACGGGGAAAGAGTCTCCCGTTGTGGGTGATAAACTGACGACACTAAAAACGGTTCTTCGTTTGCTCGTCTTCCCGGCCCCTCCCCGCTAGGCACCTGTCACCGCGCTCTGTGTCTGCTGACCCTTGCTGAGCGAGCTGAAGGGGAACCACTGCAACTATTCCACATTTGTAGTCCCTTCCTCTATGGGCAGATAATGGTCTAAATAATGCAGAAAAGTCAACGCAACACTTGATGATGAAAAGCTCGTACTCCTGATGGATTCAGGAGAAGCAAGAAGTGAATCTAAGATGAGAAATCAAAGAATAACCAGGGGAACAAAAACCTTCTAATCCCATTAGTGAGTACAGGTCGAGCTTTAAGGATTAGTTCAACAAAAGAATATAGTCGAAGGGGAGGAGAGAAGAGGGCAGGCTGTGATTTAATTGTCTCGCTAGAGCTTCCGGAACACAATGGAAACAGAGAAGTGAGACCGGAGAGAAGAGAAAGCACTTCTTGTTAAAATTTCTCTGTTAGAAAACTGACAGGCTCACAGGCTGACCACGGCGCGCAGGTCAGCGCTGGGCGCGATCGTGACGGACTGGAGACAAAGCGCCGTAGTGGAAGGAATACGTGCAGTTAAAACAGGAACGAGAAAGGACCGCGTGTGCTGAAAGGGAAGCCAAAAAGAAGGGCCAGGTGTAGACAGGGAAATCTTATGTGTATGAAATGAAGACGTGACAGAATCTGTTTATCATTTTTATTTTTAACTACATGAGAGCATGACCTACTCAAAACAACACAGCGCACCAGGCAGGGGTCCCCAGCTCAAGGCCTGCGCCCCTGGCTGCTGTGTGTGCTCGGTTTATGCCACAGTCTTCACATTTCCACAGGAATCATGAGCACGTGACCACGGTTCAATTTTTAGACCTTATAGATAGCGAGATGAGAGAACAGGAGGAAAGGCGCGCCATCAACACGGGCGACATCCCCTGCATGCATGCGTGCGGGGCGCACAGGTCGAAGCGTCTGTGGCACCATCAGCTTAGCCTACCTAAACTCACTAAAAAGAAGAGAAATTCCTTATAAAAATATTCAGAAATGAAAGAAGCACAGTTACCCCAGATACTGCAGGAAAAAAACAAGAGATCATAAATGACTGCTATGAACCTGCAAATAAACTGCACAATCGAGAATAAAGACAATCCGAATCTGAAGCAGGAAGAAATAGCTTGAACAGACTAATGCCCAAAAGCAAGATAGCAGGGCCTCCCTGGTGGCGCAGGCGGTTGAGCGCCGCACTGTGAAGCTGCCCGCAGCCTCTGCAGCGCGGGTTCGATCCCAGCCGGCTGGCGAGGGTCCCACATAGCGCGCAGACCTCTCCTGTCTCGCCCGCTGCTCCCCTCAGCAGTGTCTTCAATCTTCAATCCGTCTGCCTGTTCTGTTCCCCGCTCTGTCTCTGGTGAATCCTCTCACCCTCCCAGGCATCTAACCTGTACCCCGGTTCTTGTATAAGTAAATCTCAAGAAAACAAAACAAAAAAAAAAAAAATGAAGACATCAATAAAACTCTTCCTAAGCTCAGAACAAGATGGCTTCACTTGTGAACTCTACCAAAATGTCAAAGACCTGATATATTTCCTTTTCAATTCTTTCAAAAACTGAAGGGTGGAAACTCTCCTGATGTCATTTTAAGAGCCCACTATCACCCCGACCCCAAAACCAGATAAGCACAAACAAGGCAAACTATAGACCAAGACCTCTGATGAACATATGTGCAAAAATTCTCAACAAAAGCTTAGGAAACCAACTTCCACCATGTATTAAGAGAATCATTCATCATGACCGAGTGGGGTTCATTTCAGGGGTGCGAGGACAGCCTGACAGACACCGGTAAATTAGTGTGATGCACCACGGAACGAAACAGAAATATAAAAATCATGGGATCTTATGACTAGACTCTGAATGGCATTTCACAAGATTCATCGCACATTTATGACAAAAGTTCTCAATAAATTGAGAATAGAAGGGACATAACTCAGAGCAATGAAACTATATACAGCAAAACCACAGAATCAAAGTAGTAAAAATCTGAGCGCTTTTCCCCTAAGGTGCGGGACAGACAAGGATGCCCATTCTCACCACTGCTGTCCACGGCGTTGGAGTCCTAGCACATAAATTAGAAAAGAAAAAGGTATAAAAGGATTCCAAACTGGAAAATAAGGAATAGAACTGGCACTACTTGCAGATGACCTGGTAATACACATAAAAAATTGTAAAAGACTCCATCAAAAAAAAGGAATGAATGCTGCAAAGTGGAAGGGTATAAAATCTATGTGCAAAAATCTGTTGTATTTCTTGAATTAATGCAAAGAGAATTTAAGAAAACAATTCCATTTGCAATCACATACAAAAGGATAAAAATACCTGGGAGTAGACTTAACAAATGAGGCAACAGACCTACGTACTGAAAACTGAATAACAATGTTTAAAAAAGAGAAGAGGGCGCAAGGGGTTACGACACAGCCTACGGAGCTGTCCGCAGCCCCCACAGCACTGAGTTTGATCCCCGGCAGGCCGGGGAGCTACCTACAGGGCGCAGCAGACCTCTCCCGTCTCCCCGCTGCTCCCCTCAGCAGTGTACTTCAGTCAGTCTGCCTGTTCTGCTCCCCGTTCTGTCTCTGGTGAATCCCCTCACCTCCTGCACGTCTGGCTTGCACCCCAGCTGTTGTATGCATAAATAAATAAATCTTTTTAAAAAATACAAAAGAGAAGACACAAAGACACAGAACGTCACTCTGTGTTCCCAGCTCAAAAAAATAAACATTGGGCCTCCCCTGGTGGCGCAGCGGTTGAGCCCTGGGTTTCGAAGCTGCCCGCAGCCTCTGCAGCGCGGGTTCAATCCCCAGGCACCAGCGAGGGTCCCACATGGCGCAGACCTCTCCTGCCGCCCGCTGCTCCCCTCAACAGTGTCCTTCGGTCCTTCTGCCTGCTCTGCTCCCCGCTCTGGCTCTGGTGAATTCTCTCACCCTCCCGCGCTTCTGACTGTACCCGGTGCTTGTAGAAATAAATAAATAAATAAATCTTTAAAAAAAAAAAAAGAAAAAAGAAACATTGTGAAAATGACTATCTGACCTAAGTGATTTACATTTCCAATACAACCTTAGCAAACTCACAATGGCACGTTTTAAGGAGACAGAACAAACAATTCTAAAATTTGTATGGGACAAAAGACACTTAAAAGCCAAGGATATAAAATCTATATGCAAAAATCTGTTGCATTTCTTGAATTAGAGCAAAGAGAATTTAAGAAAACAATCCCTGTGAACAACTTCCTATAAAAAAAGAAGAAAAAAAGGAAGGCTCATGTCCCCAGACTGCCAGAATATACGACAAAACAACAGTAATAACCTCAGCATGGAGCAGGAGCGAACGCAGACACAGAGCCCAGGGAACAGAACCGAGAGCTCCGAGTAACCCACGCCGACGAGGGCAGTGAACGCGTGGCAAGGGGTCCAGGAGCACATGCCGGAGAAAGGAAAGACCCTTCAAGAAGCGGTGCTGGCAAACCTGGGCGTCCACAGCAAAGACACTGAAATAAATAATATAACATAAATAAAATTAACCAGATCATTATTTACCGTACACAAAAAAGTAACTGAAAATGAGTTAAAGACTTGGATATAAGGCCTGAAACCGTAAACTGCACAGACAAAAATGCAGGTGACATACTTTCCTCATGGATACTGCCCAGAGGAGTCTTTGCAGACTCAATTACAAATGCAAAGGAAACAAACACCAAGCTAAGAGGACCACAGGAAAGGCAAGCAGAGCCACAGGGGGTCACGCCCCCTCCTGTGAGCACAGCCCGAGTCCAAAAGACGAGCCAGCGGTGCCAGCGGTGCGGGTGCTGGGGGAGCGGGAGGGGGCGCTTGGGCACTGACCGTGGGCCTGTGAGCTGGTGCACCTCTAAAGTGGTCATGGCCGTCACTAAAAATTAAACATAGAAGCTCCACGTCTCCAGCAAGACCACTCCTGGCCATTTATCAAAGGACTGGAAGACACTGACTGGAAAAGACGCTGCAGCCCTGTGTTCGCAGCAGCTCCTGCTCAACAGCCACGACTCAGAGCGGCAGACGCCAGCAGTGACTGTCTGATAAAGAAGTTTCGGTCTATAAACACTCTAGGGAATACTACTCAGCTATTAAAAAGATCAAATCGTGCCGTTTGCTGCCACACGGATGGCTCTCGGGTGAGTGCTGCGGGAAATGAGGCAGAACCTGCGAGCCAATTAGCAGACGGCTTGCGCCATATGCGGACTATAAATAACCCAAGCACCAGGCGAATGTGACTCTCAGAGGCGATGGAAAAGCCAGGGTGTTCTCAGCTCGGCGGGGTGGGGGGGGTGGGGGTGGGAGTGTGGGGGCTGTGATATGCGATAGTGTCACCTCCTGGAACTTCAGTGGCCTGCGGTGAGGCACAGACAGGCCAGGAGCTGTGAGGCCGCCCCCGAGCTGCCCAGCGCCGTGTCCTCGGGAGACGGTACAGTGGCATCCTTCAGAAACGCTTTAAGTAGTCAAATGACTTGTTCAGTATCACAAGCTGACATCAGAATAGAGTGAGGAAGCATTTCCTCTGTTTCTCTGTCTGCCTGTCCATCCATCCATCCACCACGGGCTTCCCGCTGACCCTGGGGGACAGCGCGGCCCTGCTCCAGTGGACCCACGCTCGGCCGAGGCTAGCGGGCCACATCCCTTGTGTCCCCAGGGAGACGGCAGCACGGACAGGTCACGTGTTGGGCACGGCCTCTGCTTCGGGAGGCCTGGAGACGGGGTTGCCTGGGGCAGATCCGGGCTCCCCCTCCCCAGGCGCCGGGACACCCAGAGCCCTCGGCGGCGGAGCTGTCGTGTGACGGGCCGGCTGCTGCAGAGGAGCGTGACAGCCTGTCAAAATGAGAAGTGGGGGACGTGGCGGGGTGTCAACTCACAAAATCCTTTCTGTTTCCGAACCCAATTTCTCGCCAGTTTTCAAACATCAGCGCACATCCCGGCCCCTGGGGTGCTCGCTCACGGTTCTCAGGCCACCCGGGGACTCTGATTTGGAGTCACACAGCATCACACAGACAGAAACAGGACGCCCAGGGCCTCTGGGTGAAGGGGACACTGTATGAGGTGGATTAAAGCCACAGGCGCTGCAGGCCCAGCCCCAGCCCCAGGCCCCGCCGAGGCCCGTGAGTCTCTGCATCTCCACACAAATGCCACAGCCCATGGCACGCACATCCCGAAACCTTGGCTTGTTTGCTTGGATCTGTCTGTCGTGGGGCTTTTGTTGCTGCACAGAAGCGTCTTACACACAGCAGGAGCGTGAGGACAGCTTCAGATCGGGCCAGACCGAGAACGGCAGGAGGGCCCAGCCCTCCCCCCCCCCCCCCCCGGCACTCAGTCCAGGCACCGCGGGCTCCCAGCCGTGCTCACACCCGGGTCTCTCCCGACCACAGTCCTCCAGCCGCGCCCACTACTGGCACCCGCTGCCCCAGACAGCATCACATCCCACAAGCCGCTGCCACTTCAGCACCACCCACGGAGTCCAGTTACCACGTGTGGTTCTGATGGATCAGCCATGAGCAAACACTGCTCCCTCCAAGGCCCAGGCCTGAGGGAAACATGGCTTCTGCTCGCCGGTGAGCAGGTAATAAAGAATCTGTAAGGGATACAGACGAACAGCCAGGTGAAGGGGAACACAGGGCGAGATCCAGAAGGATCTGGAAGGACCTAGATCTAGGTCTAGCACAGGAGCTCCTGTGGGTGGCTTCAGGGCCTGCTTCTGGTTCTGGGCGTGCTCCCCGCCGGCTGCCGGGACCTCAGACCTTGGGTGCTCTGTGGAGGCCCCGTTATAAGGGCACAGCCAGCCACTTCCCCTCTCGGCCCTCCCAGAGGACAGGCGAGGCTGAGGTCCGGCTTCCATCACGCTTTATCTTTCTTGCCATCCAGGGCTCCCCACATGTTGACTCAACTGAACAGGTTGCTCCGAGCACCCAGCAAATCCCAGGGCATTTCGGAATTCTGTGAAAAGTAGTTTCACTCTCCTGGGAAAATTATAAGGGTCTTAGTTCCTGGGTGCAGGTACGCCTCTGTTTTATTATCTCACAAGAGAACGCTGCACCCCACGCAGCCCTGGGTGCTCAGGGAAGCGCCAGAGGCCCATGTCCACCAAAGCCCAGCACAGGCCAAGAGCTGGGGCCGCTGGAGGCCGTGGAGCTGGCCCCACTCAGCCCAGCCGTGCCGGGCGTGGAGGGGCAAAGGACACGTATTGGAAGAAGGCAGGCAGTGTCTGCACAGGCCCTGCGGGGCCGGGGCAAACTCCCAAAATGTCTCCTGCACGAGATAGCACGTCCAGCTTCACTACCGAGAACAACAGGGTCCCCCAACAGGAGCCCCAGGGCCCGACATCACACGTGTGTCAGCTCTGCAGCCCCCCCAGCGCCCCCGCGGGCCTGGCAATCTGTGGTGACTTCGTCAGTATCCTGGGGGCGACAAAATGTGACGGGAAGAAAATGAAAAGCAAATCTATTCAACTGAAATGCATAAGAGGGCACTGGCTAAGCACCGTGCTGTGAGGAGGCAGGAAACGGGAAAGAGGAGAGAAGCAGCAGCAAACAAGGAGACGCCGTCTTTCCGCCGTGGAGCGCGGGCGTCCAGAGCTCGGGGACTGTGACTCGACGGCGGCTCACAAGATGGGCCCGACAGCCGCGGGGCCGCGCGCCAGGAAAAATGAGCCCATTCACATCCCCTGTGGGCTGGGGCGCTGACCAACGGCCGCCTCGCCGCCCTGCCCGGACCTGCCCGTGGAGGGTGATGAATTGGAAACGAGAAGCGGCCGAGCCCAGCCTGGAGGCGCCGGGCTCCCACCCTGCAGCTGCAGAGCTGACACTGACCCTGACCTGCGAGGGCAGCGCGCCGCGTCCTCGCTCACTGACACAGCGCCTGCAGCAGCGCAGACGCGGGCCCGGGGTTTTTGGCCGGAGCAAGTGAAAATGGATGAGGCTGTCCCTAAAAAATAGGAAGCCCCTGTGCAAATGAGGAATGACTTACACACCACAGCAGGAGAGCTGACGGCACAGAGGGGTCGGGAGAGGTATTACCAGAGAAGAGAGCGCTGAGCTGGGAGACAGGTCTCCCCCACGGCCCCTTCCCCCGCCGCGCGTGGGATTCATGAGGCGCGACAGGTGGCCAGAGCAGTGACGAGCGCGGCTGGACGGCGAGGTATCGAGATCTCAGAGCTGGGGAAGCTCACCCATCGGTATGGTTTGGCTCCCCCTAAACATATTTTGCCCAAAGGAGAAGAGCTGGCGGTGCTGGTGCCGGGACAGCCCCGCGTCGGTCACGGTTCTGATGAGCCGACGCCGCCCTGGCGGGGCCTCGGGGACAGGACAGGGCGGTGCTGAGGGTGAGGTGATGGGCCAGAGTGGAGAGATGTGGGCAGAGCCATCTGGAGCGCAGAACAGGCTGGAAGTAGCCGCACGGTGAATGTGACCGCGGGCACCTACGGGCAATAGTTGTGTTTCTCGAACTCGCGCTTCCTGCTCACGTCTGAGCTGACAGCATTTCAGCGCTGACCCCTCCTGTCTGAAAGCCGGGGCGTCCCAAGGCGCTCCCCATGCGCCCGCACTCTGGCCTCACTCCTCACGGGTCTCCCGCCTAGTGACTGTCCATCTGGTCACACGGTTGCCCACACGCGCGTCTCCTGTTGTCTCTCAGTCCCTGTCTTCTCGGGAAAGCCGGCCGCTCTCTTGATTATCAGACACTCCCCGTAGAAAGACCCTCATCACAGCCCGTGTCCCTTCAGACCAAGACGCAGCCGGAAGACCAGAGAGCACAGTTTGCAAAGCAATTATCTCGGGGTGTCCCTTCTGGGAGACGCCGTTCCACAAACCAAGAGAAGCACTACGTCGTCACAGCAGGACGGGCTCGCAAACCCCGAGAACCGAGGCCGGGGGGCCACACCGCAGCTGGGGGCAGGGAGGGTCAGCGCAGGAGGGTGAGAGGCCTGCAGGGAGCCGAGGAAGGGGTCCTGTTCCCCCGCTCTGCACAGGCGCTCAGCAGCGCTCGCAGGAAGCACAGAGCCACGGCCGCCTCCTCCCGCCCCGTCATGACAAGCGTGACTGTCCTCGCTCCACGGCAGCAGGGGAATCTCGGCCCTGTCTGCTGCTTTCACTTCGGCTAGTAAGCCGGTGGGTGCTGCATGTTTATTTATTCTTCTGGGCTCCTGTGTCCGCACACGTCCTGGGCTTGCAACGAAAAAGGCACCAGTTCTCGCTGGTCTCTCCCCACACGCCTGGGGAGCAGGATCCTCATGTCTGCGCGACTCTTCTCTGATCCAAGGAAAACTTGTGAGAGCATCACCTTCTTTATGTTGTTTTTTAAAAAGATTTTTTTATATATAAAAGAACCAGGGTACAGGCCAGATGCACGGGAGGGTGAGAGGATTCACCAGAGCCAGAGCGGGGAGCAGAACAGGCAGACTGACGAAGTACACTGCTGAGGGGAGCAGCGGGCGGCAGGAGAGGTCTGTTGAGACATGTGGGACCCTCGCCGGCGGCCAGGGATCGAACCGGCGCTGCAGAGGCTGCAGGTGGCTTTGCAGCCGCCAGCGTTCAACCGCTGCACCTCCGGGGAGGCCCCAATGTTATTTTTTAACCTTCGGTGATGTACACGGAGGTGACACTGGTTTACAGGGCTTTCGGCCTTTGGGAGATGGATCCCCCGTCAGGCATCAGCGCCAAAGTCACCCCCTCCCACCCCTGCCTCTCTGGAGGCCTCGGTGCTGTGGTCAGCATTCAAGGGCTAGTTTTCAAGTTTACCTTCACCTGCCCCCTCTCCAGCCTGTCTAGGTCCTCCCAGAAGTGACACACCCTCTGGCACATCGCGGCTGCTGGGTGCCCTGCACAGGGAGACTCACACCGTGTCTCTCACTCCCTCATAATGGGGGACACCCTTTGCCACGTCACGCAGCGCTTGGCCAGAGAGCTCAGGGCACAACAAGATCAATGGGTTTGAGAAATCAGCTGACCTCAGGGGAAGAGCCCAGATTGCAGCAGGTGCCGTGGACTTTCTCCCAGTCACGTATGTCGGCTATGAAAGACGCTGTAGGAATCTTAGGTGGGAAGGTCGTTACCAGAGAAGAAACAGGGTTAAGATGTTCTCTCTCTCTCTCTCTCTCTCTCTCCAGGTAACTTCATTCCTTTAAGACCTGGGTGCTCAGAACCTCACTCCCAGGGAAAATGCAAGAAAGCCGATAGCGGAACTACAAAGCGCGGAGCGAAAAGCAGCGGTGACGAGAGTCCAGCCATCAGAGCCCGCGAGCCCCTGAGGGTGTCCATCCCTCGCATAAAGGGTGAAACATCCGCGGTAGGGACAGTGGTGCCAGGTGCCCAGGCAGAACCTGCTTTAATGAGGTCAAATCAAGACGACTGAAGGCAGATGTTGGGGGGAAGCGGGGGAAGGTGAGGGAAGTAAGTGCGACAAGGAGACAGGAGAGACATGCCAGAATAATTACTTTGGACTAGCTGATTAATGGAGTAAGTAGTTAGACTGTAATGAGTGGGCACTGAAGATTTCTAAGCAAAGAAATAATATAATCAGTGCTGTGTTCTGGGGAGATTTGGGAAGCGTGGAGTGTTTCTCTAGATGTGGGATGAATTTAAATGATGTTTAAATCATTAATGTGCCTGATCCATAAAGCTTTGTGGGATGACACTGCATTACTAGAGGACTATTTGCAACTATTAATACTTTATATTTGCAGAATGCTTCCTAGTTAAAAAATAATTTTTATGTTTATTATCTCATAGCTTCACAATTACCTCACACACTGGAGAGCATTACCCCATCTATCAATAAAGAAATTGAGTTTCAGTCATGTAATCATTGTCACATGCATCACAGTTGGGAGAACTGGGACCAGAATCCAGGGTTCTGAAACCAAGATCTTTTATAAAGTGAGTAACTGTACGAACCAAATGTCAGTAAATAAGGACTGGAATGGGAGACTTTGGAAATAACAGCAAGTTAAAAAGTAAATTTAGGGACCTCCCTGGTGGCGCAAGGGGTTCAGTCTCAGCACTGTGGAGCTGTCCGCAGCCTCTGCAGCAGGAGTTCCATCCCCAGCCAGGGAGCTACCCACATGGCGCAGCAGACTCTCCTGTCTCCCTGCTGCTCCCCTCAGCAGTGTATTTCAGTCCGTCTGCCTGTTCTGCTCCCCGCTCTGTCTCTGGTGAATCCTCTCACCCCCCGAAACCTCTGGCCTGTACCCCAGCTCTTGTGTGCATAAATAAATACATCTATTAAAAAAACGATCACCGTGTCTGTGTAGCTTATGGACAAAATGAATGATCTTTTAAATTGTGAAGAACAAACAGGCAAGAAAAGATGGCATTATTTGATCAAGGTCATCCAGCTCGCGGCAGGAAGAAAACCAGGTTTCCTGAAACCCGGCTCTTCCTGGGCCCTGAGCATGCCAGCCTGCAGGGGCACTCACGCCACCGGCTGGGCCCAGCTTGCTGACCACAGACCTGGGGCCTCCTCGGCCTCCATCACTGTGGGGGCCGCTCCTGACTCACACACCACACCCGCCGGCCCACTGGCTCTATTACCCCAGGGACGGCACCATACCCGTGTCCAAAGCTGCCTCCTCTGCACCCCCCCACCCCCGCCAGGCCCAGTTCAGGAGACGCAGTCGACCCGGCACCTGGGCCCTGAAGACCCACCGGCTGTGGAAATGACAGAGCTCATTGAGTGGGGGTGGCCCACCCACTGGCCAGCTCTCTTGAACCCCAAACTATCAGACAGGCCACCCACCCCTTCCGAGCGCTCCCCACAGCCTTCTTTCTCCTGGTTTTCTTCCTCGAGGCCCAGTCTCTGGGATGTTGCTCCTGGGTCCTGCACTCCTGGGCCCTCAGACTGGCCCCCCACGGCCCCCACTTCCAGCCACCTGGCACGGGTCACGTATAGCTCACCCTACGAACACCACGTAGTCTTAAAAAGGCCAGTAGATTGACTCTAGTGGTTATTCTCTTCATGGTGTTAGCTGGCATGTCAACTTCCTATTGGTTGAATCAAGAACTAAAACTAAAACTTTCAGTTACAATACAGACAGACCTTACTTTATCGCACCTCATTTGATGCACTAATAATGCATTTTTTTAAACAAATTGGAGGTTTATGGCAACCCGATGTTGAACAAGTCTCCTGGCACCATTTTTCTAACAGCTTGTGCTCATTTCACGTCTGCCACGTTTAACTAAGGTACATTTTTCAGCCATATGCCATTGCACACGTATACATGCGGACAACAGTGTAGTGTGCACCTAGCTTTTCTATGCACTAGGAAACCAAAAAATGTGTGCCCTGCTTTACTGCAACTTTCACTTTATTGTGGTGGTCTGGAGCCGAGCCCAGAAAATCTCTGAGGTGTGTCTACCGAGTTATGTATTTGGCAAGGACAAAAAATATAACATTATATTGAAAGTCAAAGTATCGTTCTTTGAATGTGGTAATGCTAACACAGGCACAAGTGCTGAAATCCAGGTATAAGTGCTAATGAAAGGAGAAGATTCCATCAATCTTATTTATGGGGAGATATCTAAAATTAAAAAGTGTCCCATCCCAGAGAATTTTGAATTAAATTATTTAAAAAAGAGACTTTTAGGGGAGCCTTCCTGGTGGCACAAGGGATTAAGCACAGCACTGTGAAGCAATCCGCAGCCTCTGCAGCACGAGTTTGATCCCTGGCCGGCCAGGAGCTACCCACATGGTGCAGCAGACCTCTCCTGCCTCCCCGCTGCTCCCCTCAGCAGTGTATTTCAGTCAGTCTGCCTGTTCAGCTCCCCACTCTGTCTCTGGTGAATCCTCTCACCACCCCGCATCTCTGGCCTGTACCCCAGCTCTTGTATGCATAAATAAATCTTTTTTAAATCATTTATTTATTCATGCATACAAGAACGAGGGTACAGGCCAGATGTGGGGGAGGATGAGAGGATTCAACAGAGATAGAGTGGGGAGCAGAACAGGCAGATCTACTGAAATACACTGCTGAGGGGAGCAGCGGACGAGGCAGGAGAGGTCTGCTCGCCATGTGGGTATCTCCCTGGCTGGCCGGGCTCGAATCCACGCTGCAGAGGCTGCGGACAGCTTCACAGCACTGCGGCTCAACCACCTGCATCACCAGGGGAGGCCCCTAAATAAATCTTAAAAAAAAAAAGCAAGACTTTTAGAGACTTCAAAATTACTGTGTTTTTAAATCCTCTTAGGGTTTGAATTTCACTTAAGCTATCAACCCGAAAGACCCCGCCGGCTGACTTGACATGACGGCCGCAGCTACATGTGCACGGAATATGCACAAGAGTGCAATTTCTTTTAAAAGTTAGTAACTAGCAGAATAGCCAATTGAGAATTATCTAACTTGCTTTTATCAGCACATTCTTAAATAACAGCTAATCAAATAGACATTCATTTTCTCTGAACAAAAAAACACTTGCTTCATTAAGCAATATGTTGACAGCTAATATGATCAATTTAAATAACAAACACAAATTCTTCAAGCACATTAACTGATAACAAAAGATACAAACGAGCACGCTTTTGAAAGGGGTGATTGCTTCGTGGAGATCATCTCTGTCACGTTTCCTTGAAATACACATGAAGGAGCATTGATAGTGAATAAATTAGCACAGTAATTCAACTTTAATTCCTATTATACTACTACTTCTAACTATACTTATCAAAAGAGTTTAAAAACTGTGAGTAGCAGATGAAGTGGAAAGCGCAGATGAATCGAGGCTAAATGAGCGAGCAAGTTTTCAAAGGCCATTTTAATCCTTAAAGAAACAATTTTGTTAAAACAAGACAAGAAAAAGAATGACACGCATGAAGTCCCCCGTCGGAATTTATATGTGCCGTTTATGAAGACATCCCCCCCGTCTACCACTGCCAGAATAAAATGATCTTTTTTCACGAGATATGAACACTTTGCCTCCTAATATGATTCCAGTGAAAACTGTGCCAAGATTTAAGTCTTTCACATCGCGGAAATTTCCAGCTTGTGAAGCAGCAACCATCTGTCTAAGGAACGAAGCTGTTCCTAACAAGGATGCCAACCTATGCGAACGCCTTGCTGCTCGGTGACGTCACTGATGACGCTTTCCTAGCATGGGGCGTTTTCTTTGCCTCCCGAATTTGGGTGTCCAGGAATCCTTGTGGTGAAATTCTTAGCTTGTTTCATTTCACGACAGTGCACGCAGCTGACGACTGCACATGTCTTCTCGACTTCAACAGTCGTCAAGTGGCAAAGTCTACACAGGCCCTCGCCTGCCAATACTCCCTTCACGCCGCACCTCTCAGCAAGAAATGTCGAAAGGCACCGTGGTGAGCACTGACACGGGTGCCCTGCGGAGGAGCGACCTCGGCGGCAGGCCCGCCTTCCTCCACAGTGACCTCGGCGGACAGCGAGCCCGGGAGCAGCGGGTGGCCCGTCCGGGAGGCCGACGTGAGCTGTTGAGCGTGTCCCATGGAGGCCGCTGGGTAGTTTCGTGACGAACGTGTACTTAGGAAGGTGACTGTTTTCCAAAGGAAATCTAAACTGCTGAAGATCTAAATCTTTGTAAAGGACACTGTGTAACCAGATCCGTCTCCACAGGGCCACAGAGAATGTGATTTCAGCTGTAGAAATAGCTTCTCCCGTGTGCGGGCTGTCTAGCCCGCTGGCGGGGCTTGCTTGCTTTCCAGTACCCAGAGAATTGCCTATTTATATTGCGATTCTTCTCTGGACTCTTGTGTTCAAAACTCACAAGGAGATCACTTTAAAGGAAGCCTCTTTCCACCCCAAATTCATTTGGGATTCCCTCCAACATTGAACGCTGAGCATTAGACGCACCAGATGTTCATCAGCTGCCCGCTAAGCACGCTAGCAACACCCCAGTTTCTGATGTGAGAAGAGAGCAACAGGGCCGTCCCTGGGCCACGAGGGCCGCGCATCCGGAGCCCATGTTTTCAGGCCGGCATCAAGGGTCCTGGCCAGGAGCGTCTTGTCACGAGTGGCAGCAGTTTGTCAATATACTGCTTCATGACTTGTGCCTCGTGTCTGCTGAAGACAACCGAGCTGAAATGTTTGTTTTGTGGAAACATTTAAAAAGAAAGAAATGGCATCAAAAGCACATATTAAAAGATGCAGCCTATAAACAATTATCATGCAGGAAAAGATCATCTTGGGAGGCAGGCCCTGCGAGTGGCGGGCGTGACGGCGCTGCTGTCTCCGCCTCCCTGCAGCTCACGGGGACGACAGCTCCCCTACCCGCGTCCTCCCATCCAGCGCGTGATTCCTAGCTGCCGGCTCACCCTCCCCGATGCAGCTTACCCCAAACCACGAAGAGCACCTTGGGAATGAAGTGCCCTTAGGAAACATTTACTGATGTGAGCTGCTGTACCCAGAGCCGCCTGCAGCAAGCCGGGTAAGGCTGGTGGTGAAGCTCGTCTTGCCATGTCCACCGTCAGGCCAACTTGTAGGCAGTGTTTAAGGCCGTCATGGCCGCGATGATTGTGACCGCCGGTTATCCTCCACGCGAGGCGCGCCGACTGGAGCACCACTGCTCAGGCAGCCGCTGCTTGTTACCATACGTGCGTCCCGCCCAGCCTTCGCATCCTGGCGCAGCAGGACGGCGTCCCGCCCATGGGAGTGCAGAGGCTGTCCCTGGCCGTCAGAAGCCTCCCGTCAGAACGCAGAGGCCCCGGCTCCTTCTGTGCCCGCGTCTCTCCTCCTCTGGGGGCCAGAGCTCTTCATCCAGCCATGGGTAGAAAGAGCCAGAGCACCACCTCCACGCCCTCCACGCGAGGAAATCTCTGGTCAGCGGGCACAGCGGGGAGTCTGAGGGGTGCAGATAGAAGGGCCCAGTGGGCAGCAGACGGCGATGGGCAGTGTCTCACCCGCGCTTCCTTGTGACACATGGTCACATTTCGGCCAAGGCGAGTCTAATACCCCTTTGGCCAACGTTCCTCGTGAACACGCGAGGACCGTGTGTGGGCACGGCACGGAGACGTCGCCTGAGGAGAGCAGCCTCCCACTCTCCATTGTCCCACGAGTCCTTTCTTTACCCTTTACACATTTTCTTGTAAAGTGACAGGCACAGTCACAATCCCCTCATGAGAAAAAGATGCAGGCGCCGTCACGCAAGATCCCCGGGTGGAATGATGTCTCTGCAGGAGTGAATCAGTGGGCTTTCCTCTGTGGGTTTGTGGAAGGGCACGGAGGACAGCCTCACTCCCCCGCTGCACCGGTCACTGCAGGTTCTGAGCCCAGGCTCTCCCGACGCTCCGTCCCGGGAGGCAACTTCCCGCTGCTCGTCAGGTCAGGCCACTCGGCGGGTTAGGCTCTCTGGCTGCGTCCCAAGGATGCTCACAACATGGCTTGGGAGCCATTGGATAGCTGCCGTGGCGGCCCCCGGGTCTGGTGCCAAGCGATGGGACCCCGGAACGTGGCCCAGAACCTGCCAGGCTCCTGCCGCAGGCCCAGGGGCGGGGGCAGGCACAGCGGAGGCTGTGGGGGGCGGGGGCCCTTCCTCTGCTGCTTATCTCCGCCCTTCCCCAACAGCGGCGCTGGCTGTCAGCCAAGCACAGTCCCTCGGCAAACGGTCAAAACAGCACCTTGACTGACTGGCCCCTTCAAGAGGGCGAAAGGACTCACACTTGATGTGACACACGCAGGACGAGGAGGTGAGCGGCCTTGCTGGAGTGAACAGTCTTAAGGGTTTAGAAGCAAAACAGCACCGTTGTAATCTAATATTAAAATTTAATATCATATAATTTGATGTTGTGCCTGCAATATTCTTAAAATATGCTATGTGACTTCCTCCACCGAGATGAGAATTCACAGGGAAAAGCAATTTGGATTTTAACAAAGGCAATTGAGTTTTGCTTTCCCTCCGACTACCTTATTAATTATCCTCTATGCTCCCGGTTAAATTGATTCCCACTGTACCACGGGGTTCTCAGTCATCCATGTAACATGCCGCCACCCTCCTTGTGAAGCCCCTGCTCCTCACGCACACACATACACACACACGCACCACACACCCCCTCACGCCACAACACACCACACACCACGCACACATATACACACCACATCCACACACACATGCACCAAACACCCCCACACACAACACAACACACACACTCATACACGCCACACACACACACGCTTCTATAATCCACACTGCACAGAACTGACATGAAATGGAGTCAAGAGCCCCCATCATGTTTTATGGCGCAGGATATTTTAACCCCCATGTGTGGTGACAGATTTGCACTTGTGGACCTGCCAAGGTGAAACGCCCTCAACCCAGGCGTGAGAGCCCGAGTGTCATGAGCACATGACGATCCTGTAACCGTGGCGAAGAGAAACTATTCCTTATTGTAGGACCGTCAACCAACTCTACGGGTGCCAGCCCTGCAGAAAGGCCAAGAAAGCTTTAGTGACTTTTAGCCACTAAACACAATTCATCAGGCAGAGAGGACGCAGGCCCCCTCGTGGCGCTCCTGTTCCTCACGCCGCCACCAAGGGCTCCAGACGCACAGGTCGTGTCCAGTTACAACGCTCCATGCACGTCTCCACGCACGGCTCTGCTGCACACCCGTCGCCCTCAGAGGAAACATTTGCTTAGAACTTTTATGTGTAACAAACAGGTCTGGCCTGTAACTACAACATCTAGATCAAACTGGCAACTATTATTTTAGATACAAGTAACCAAATGCACTAAAAATACTGATGAAATGATTCCTCCATGTATTAAGAACATTATAAACTTTCCTAAAATCTATTGAAAGTGTTTCATTAGTGAATTCTTCCACACCTTCGAATAAAAAACAAGCCAGGGCCTCCCCAGTGGCGCAGCGGTTGAGCGCTGGGTTGTGAAGCTGCCCGCAGCCTCTGCAGCGCCGGTTCGATCCCCGGCTGCTCCCCGGCCACCGGAGGAGGGTCCCGCATGGCGCGCAGACCTCTCCTGCCGCCCGTGCTCCCCTCAGCCGTGTCCTTCGGTCCTTCTGCCTGCTCTGCTCCCCGCTCTGGCTCTGGTGAATTCTCTCACCCTCCCGCGCTTCTGACTGTACCCAGTGCTTGTATAAATAAATAAATAAATACATACATACATAAATCTTTAAAAATAATAATAATAAAATAAAAGTCATTTGTATTCCTTAAAAAAAAAAAAAACAAGCCAAACATTTACAAAGGCTAAAAATAAATATGGAATAATTCCAATTAGTGATTTGTTATGAGGCCAGAGGAACTTAATCACGGCAATCCAGTGAAGACAGGCCCGAGAGGAGCCGAGACCACATTCACAGACGAGGCTGCACACCCCAGCAGCCCCGCGCCGGTGCTCACAGAGATCACAGATATGTTGGGAGATAAGGCGCTTCTGTTTCTGGGGCGGCCAATAGATTGTGGAAACCAACGGTACCAGAAAATCATCTAAAACACCCTACACCCCCCAAAAAAGAAAAGCTCCACTTAAAGGCGAGGGGAAGGACAGTGGCGCGGCCCGGCGCGCAGGGCACCCGCAGCCCCTGGCACAGGCCGGGTGTGGGGCAGCGCCCAAGGAGAGTCCAGGGCCTCTGGCAGAAAGACATCTGTGGGACTAGAGCAGTCTGGACGGCGCCGCCCCCACCAACACCCTGAAGGCAGCAGCTTGGCTCTGGAACTGCAGGGCCCGGCTGAGTCCCACATGGACACCCCCAACACGACTATGTGTCCCAAGAGCTTGGCGCCTGCAGACGCAGCCAGACGGCAGCAGGAGCACGGGGAGTCCCCTCCTGAGTGCTGGGTGGAGGAAAATAAAACAAGGAGATGAACTAATAGGCCAAAGATGAACATCTGGTTAGAGTATCGGGGTGGGGTTTCGAGGGGGGGACAAGGGAGGTGGGTACATCGGGACAAGGGGCAGGGGCTGGGAGGGGTAGAGGGGTGATTAGTGTGGGACAGGCAGGTTGGTTCCCTGCCACGTCACAGCCTGCAGGGAGCATGTCACGGCAGTGTTACTTGCATTACATACGCAGCACACATCTCCGCCACACTCGCAAAGCAAAGGGGACGTGCTAAGGAGACAGCTCTGAGAGCAGAGTCCACTTCCCACTGTGTGGAAGAGACACACCGTGCGGTCAGGGGAGTCCTGACCAGGCGCTGGCCCGGACCTGCACCTGCAGCTTCTCTGCAGCAGAGAGGGGCAGACAGGCCCCCCAGCAAGAGCAGAGCCCACCCCTGCTGGGTCTGCCCAACACCCAGCAGTTCTTTCTCCCTGGAAGAGAGGAAGCTGGTCCTCTGGGCCCCTCTGCATAATTCACCAGCTCTCCCTCCTTCCAGAAATATGAAGAAGCGCGGCAGAGGAAGCGCAGGAAACCAAGCAAACAAGGAAGGCGGCTATAAATAGATCCCCACTTCATCTACATATTGAATTTAAAAAACAGGGATTTAAAATAACTGAGAATATGTTTGATGAAGAGCAGAAGATGACAATGTGGAGACCGTCCCTGGAGAATGAGACAGGAGGATCCAAGTGGGTTCTTTTTTTTTTTTTTCTAAGATTTATTTATACAAGCACTGGGTACAGTCAGAAGTGCAGGAGGGTGAAAGAATTCACCAGAGCCAGAGCGGGGAACAGAACAGGCAGACCGACGAAGTACACTGCTGAGGGGAGCAGCGGGTGAGGCAGGAGAGGTCTGCGCACCATGTGGGACCCTCGCCGGCGGCCGGGGATCGAACCGGTGCTGCAGAAGCTGCGGCAGCTTCGCAGCCCAGCGCTCAACCACTGCGCCACCTGGGAGGCCCCCCAAGTGGGTTCTTTGAGAGAAAAAGTATAAATTGAAAAAATATGTGGGTGGTATTGTTAAGAGGGACACCCATGACAAGCAGAGGGATTGGGGTCCCCCAGCAGCCACAGACACTTGCAGAAAGACACCCTAAACCACTCCACAGACATAGTCTTGAAAACAGTTGAAATAATGACATTCCATCAAAAGTACCATTTATAAACGAGTCATAAACGGAAATCTGGTTGGCTAGAACACTGTTTAAACAATTCCAAAGCAAACTCCAGAACAAGGAGTTTTGTTGGTAAATTTTTACAGTAATCAAAAAATAATGTCAACCTAACCAAGGAGATCACCCTGACGGCAGCAAAGCATCTGATAAAATTCAAAACCCCAGTACGGTATTTGAAGAGTGTGTCTCCCTTCCCCCCGGACCCCACCTGTCTTTCTGCACACGTGTGTAAGCTCTCAAGAGCAAGGGCCACAGCCATAAAAGTCAAATGAATCTTTTTTTTTTAAAGATTTATTTTATTTATACAAGAACTGGAGTACAGGCCAGATGCGCGGGAGGGTGAGAGGATTCACCAGAGACAGAGTGGGGAGCAGAACAGGCAGACTGACTGAAATCCACTGCTGAAGGGAGCAGCGGGCAGACAGGAGAGGTTTGCTGTGCCATGTGGGTTGCTCCGAGGACGACAGGGATCGAACCGGCGCTGCAGAGTCTGCAGACAGCTTCACAATGCAGTGCTCAACCGCCTGCGCCACCAGCGAGGCCCACGAAAGAATTTTCTCCGCAGAAGCCCTGCTGAGCATCCCTAGGTCAGGGCTGCTGATACACTGGTGTGTGTGAGACGCAGACATTGGCCCTAGCAGCGCCTCATCACGCAGCTGTGCATGAGCCTCAGGGACAAGCCTGATGGGAAACGCCTCAATGTCGGCTCATTTTCTTGTGTTATTTTTGAAAGTTTGGGAGCCATTTAGATCTATGGTTCAATGCAGTAGACGTTCCCCCCTGTTCTTGTGCTTATCACAAAATGAATTCTGAACGCGGCCAATGATTTTTTTTGTTTTCACATGAATGAGTCCCGTCCAATCATAGCCGCACAATGATGTTTGCAGGCCAAGAAGCTTCTGGCCCTGCTCTAAGTGGGGCCTGACTGTCCTCGGGGGGCACAGGGCCAGAGCCATCCCGCTTCAGGACTGTCTTTCCCTCTCCCCACACCTGCTCATTTAACACATGGGCCCCCCACACACGCACACAACTGCACACACTTGGAGATGGTGGTGCAGTGCTGTGCTGTCCTCTCCCGCTGCTGGGCCCCGGGGCTTCCTGAGTCAGGGGGACCCCTGGGAAGCATTCTAAAGAGTGATAATCATGTGTTTATGATGTGGTATTCTTTTTAGATGATAACCCGAATGCGTCTGACTCTTGGATGCAAACATTACCCTTGGAGGTTCAAAAAAAATGAAAGAACGGAGAAATTTATTACCTTTGAAAATTGCTTAATATTCACAGCAGAGAATTGTGAGCACATTGAGGAATAACTGTGACTCATAATGTGCTGACAATAGCAGTCACAAGGTGGACAGTAAACTATTTAACTGAAAGCAGCTGGCTGCGTTGAACTTCTGTGAGAATATGCAGCCACAAGAACCGTTGAGCTAATAGTGCCTTTGAAGAGGGATTATAATAGACCAGCATATTGCAAACTTTAACTAGAACATTTTGATTTTTCTACTTATTTATAGAAAATAGGAAGGTGTTTCAGATAAATCTTCGTTCAAGATGGCGGTTGTCTCGGAAGATGGGGCCATCCGGGTTAATGATGCCGTGTCGAAATGAAAACAGGAGGGAGCTGGAGAAAGCCACAATCTCAAACAGCTGCTGGCCCTCAGCTCACCTTTAAATCATGGTCCCTGGGCCACACAAGGCCTGCGCACTGCTCCTCTCCGCATGTCCCTTTAAGCCCAATCCTGCACACCTGCTGCGCTGGGGACAATTCTCCATGGGCCTCCTGTGCTGCTGGGGTCTCACAGGGTCAGGAACTGGCATCATTTCAGGAACGCTTATCCGGGGAGGGCAGCACCGCTGCCCCCAGAGCACGCCCAGGTGAGCTGGCTGCCCTCCGCAGGGGGCAGGTCCTGGGTTCCTGCACACAGGTGTCTCTGGGAGGGCACCAGGGCTTGGGGAGCAGGCACGCAGGTATCGCCCGCAAGTCCAGGTGAAGAGTAATCTTGGATAACATAATCCTTGCCTCCTCTTGTCACACACGTCTCACTGAGAATGCCGTAATCGAAGATCACTGGCTGTTCATGCCATCTTACATAATTCAAACACCAATGGAGTTCTCCACTAGAAACCCTACTTCCTTGTTTCAAAGTGAGATTTGGGGGGAAAATCTTATTGTTATGAATCCATTACAATAGAATATTTAAATAAAATATTTTATAAGATGCGTTTGAATGGATAATCTTTCAAATGACTAGCATAGGGTTGCCACATTTGTCCAAAAAATAGACAACATACATTAAATTTTCATTTCAGATAAACAATGATTTTTTAAGTGTAAATAAATTATCCATGCTTTAGCTAAAACTCAAATTTGAATGTGGTTCTCTATTTTACCTAGTAACACTGTTCTAATATGAATTTACAGAAAATTGTGAGTTTAAAAGTCATAAACAGGGCCTCCCCTGGTGGCGCAGTGGTTGAGCGCTGGGCTGCGAAGCTGCCCACAGCCTCTGCAGTGCCGGTTTGATCTCCGGCCACTGGCGAGGGTCCCACATGGCGCGCAGACCTCTCCTGCCGCCCGCTGCTCCCCTCAGCAGTGTACTTCATCAGTCTGCCTGTTCTGTTACCCGCTCTGGCTCTGATGAATTCTTTCACCCTCCCGCACTTCTGACCGTACCCAGTGCTTGTATAAATAAATGAATAAATCTTAAAAAAAAAAAATAAAAGTCACAAACAAAAAAACCACATCCATCTGCATTTAGGCATAGCAGTAGGTACAGACAGGCAGAGAGAGAGGTACAAACCCCACTCAAATTCTTCCCTTGTGATGCCATGAAACTCTATTGTTCTTAGACATCCTTTCTTCCTAATAAAAAAAGATACACAAATTGTATCCCATGTGAGCCAAAACCATACTTTCCTGATTTGCAGTTTTCAGGCATTCTGGGAATCGGTGCCACCGTGTTCTAATTATTTTCATAACGGTTACCCTGTCGTGTTAACATTCATCCTGAATAGTGACCCTGAGCAATCTCAGGGCGAGCTCTTCAGAATAAATGCTCTTTGCGTACAGCCTGAACTCACGTAGCTCTTTTCAGACTAATTAGTCTAATCTGAAAGAACCCGAGTATGCTTCATAAGAGCATCTTAGTTTAATCATGAGAAAGATTATGGGTAACTTCACCCCTCATCACAGGGGAAGCGCAACAGCTCGTGTCCCTGCAGACATCCGGAGCCAGGGGGCCGTGGAGCCCCGGGCGGCGACTTCCCCACCCAGTGGCTGAGCCCAGCTGAGCACGAGCTGCTCCTGAGGACGCGGCAGGAGAGGGCCGAGGCATGCTGCCCTCCCTGACCGTGACTAGCAGGCCCAGGTGATGTGTGCATGATTCAGGGACGAGGAAGCAGGGAAATAGTTCTAGTAAGAGCTCCGAAGAGAAAAGGCAGAAGGCAAGGAGGCCACACACGAGAGGGGAGAAAGGGCTTTCTGGGGCAGTTGAAAGACATTTCAGGGGCATTTGTGTCAGATTCCAATAGAGAGTAAAGGTTTTTGTTGGGACACGGGGTGTGACGTGCAGGTGCTTAGACTCCAGCAGAAACACGGTCGGAGACAGGCAGGGGCCGGAGGTGGGTCAGGTGGAGGACGGGCCGGTTTGCGTTTAGCTCAAAGAGAAACCGATGGGGGTTGATGCTGGAAACTCGAGCTGTGCCAGAACTGGCCGGGAGCCCAGGAGACACGGCTTCTGCAGAGGGGGACCGGCCTGCGGGCGGGCTGAGGGTCCAGTTGTCAGGAGTCAGAAGGACAGAGCTGGAGTCCTCTGAGGGAGGGGTCGGTGGGCACGACGGGGTGAAGGCAGAAATTAATGTGTGTCCCTTGAAAAAGACACAGAGAACCAGGATAGAAACAACACGAAACGCGCGATAGAAAACAATTCCTGGAGCTGCAGACAGACGTCCGGGCCCTCGTCGGGAGCGTGTGGACAGCGCTGAGGCCCGGCTGGCCCTCGGAGGAAGCTTTCCGGAGGGCAAGAATTTCATAGACATTGAACTGAAAACAGCATTGACCCAGAAGGAATAGGCTGAACTCAGAAGTCATGTTCCAAATGAATAAAAAATGGCGACTTAAAATTCGAAATTCAGGAATTCTTTGAGCAGTCGCTTACTAAGGACGGTTCTGTCCAGCGCTGGGCGGGCGCCGCAGACGGGCGGGAAAGCAGCCCTCTGACCTCTGCGAGGGCTGGCGCTGGGAAGCCTCGTCCCCTGAAGGGGCAGAGCCCGGGAGGCCCGAGGAGGGGGGGGTCAGGGCCGCGGGGAGCCGGGCAGCCTCGAGCTCGGATGGTGCCGGGGAGGCCGCGGCCTCCGCGCCCAGCGCCCCTCGCCCTGTCCGGAACCTCCCAAGGGCGAGCCCCGGGCTGCGGGGCTTCGGTTCCGAAGTCAGTCACCACCCCACGACCCCACAGCCACCAGCGAACCGGCTCCTGGGCCTGCGGCCCCGACGGGGACGGGGAGAGGCCGGACGAGGGGTGACAGGACGAACCGGTCGCGGGGACTCCCTGCCCGGGGCAGAGCGCAGGCCCCGGCCCGGGACCGGGCGGCCAGGGCGGCGCTGGCGGGAGGAGACGCCGCGGGCCTGGGGGAGACGCCGCCGCTCCGGGCCCGCGGGGAACGCAGAGCCCGGGGGGGCCGCCGCCCCCCGCGCCCGCCCGGCGCCGCAGACGCGCCCGCGGGACCCGGCGCCGGGGGACACGCGGGGACAGGACACCCACAGACACCGGCGGTGCCCGCGAGAGAAACGTCGCCTGAACACCCCTGGGGACACCTGCCCGGGGAGGCGGACGCGCATTCCGGGGGGCAGCTGGGGGTGGGGCCCCCGCAGGGCAGCCGCGGGTGGACAGGCCTGGGAACGGGGCGCCCCGGCCGCGAGGAGCCCGCGGGCCCGTCCACCCTCAGCCCTCCCGGCGGCTTCGCCCAGAGGCTGCGGCTCCGGCTGCGCCCCAGGCCCGGGGCCACAGCGCGGGGGTCCGCGCCCCCCCCCCCCGCGCCAGCCCCTCGGGGCGCCCCAGCGCCCGGCACCCCCCGCACCCCTCCCCCCGACCGCCGCTCTCCGGGTGAGCGTGGCCTCCGCCCCGCGGGCCCCGCGGAGGGACGCGCAGCCCGCTTCGCCTGAAGGGGCGTCCTCACCCCGAAAAGCCACCCTCGCCAGCCCCGCTCTGCCCCGGTCCCGCAGCACGGAGGACCCGCCCTGGGGTCTCCCGGGGCCCCGCCCCGCCCGCGGCAGGGAAGCTGGGGGCACCCGGGGACCCGCCTAGGCCCGCGACCCGCCCCCACCCACGCGGGGCCTCCGCGCCCCCTCGCCCCGCCCGCCCGCCCGCCCGCGCCCGCCTGCGCGGGGCCCAAGCGCGCCGGTTCCGGGAGCTCCGGGGTGGCCGGGGAGAGCCCGGACAGAGCTGCGGGCCCGGGGCTCCCTGGGGCGAGGCTGAGGTGCGACGGCCCCGCGTCCCGGGACACCCCCTGAGCACGGCGGGGGGGGCGAGGACGTCTCGGGGGACAGGGCGGAGCTGGCCGCTGGGCCTGACGCTCGCTGACCCGGATGCTCGTGGGCAGGGGGCCTGGGGGCGGGCGGGGGCACCACCACCCCCCCCCGGCGCCCCCTCCCCGCCCCCCCGCACCTGCACCCCAGGCGACACCGCGGAAGCACAGGAGGAGCAGGGTGACCTCTGATACCCCACGTGGACATTACAGGAGTCCGCCGTTTCCTAAGCCCCGGGCACCCTCTTGACTGAAGGCAGCGCAGCCAGGAACATCCGCACCCGAGGAGGCTGCGTGGGGACGGCCGGGGGTGGTCAGCGCAGACACGCCCTGCACGGCCGGCAGCGCCACGCTTAGCAACGGCGAAGCCACGCCGCGGGCACGGCCGGCTGCCCGGTCTCTGGAGACACGGGGATGAACTAGACGGCACCAGAGGCCTCGCTGCCGGCCGAGCTTCCAAACCTGTCCCTAACTTGGGAAGATCTTCCTGATGGGAGGGAGGAGCAAGCACCTGCAGAGACTGGGGGGACTGGACAGGGCGACCTCATGTCCACTCACTCTGCTGACCCAAGCATGCCCCAGTTCCAAAGTCAAAGGGGGGCCCCCCTGGTGGCGCAAGGGGTTAAGCCTCAGCACTATGAAGCTGTCCGCGGCCACTGCAGCACGAGTTTGATCCCCGGCCGGGGAGCTGCCCACAGGGCGCAGCAGACCCCTCCTGTCTCCCCGCTGCTCCCCTCAGCAGTGGATTTCAGTGGATCCGCCTGTTCTGCTCCCCACTCTGTCTCTGGTGGATCCTCTCACCCCCACCTCTGGCCTGCACCCCAGTTGTTGTATGCATAAATAAATCTTAAAAAATAAAAATTCAAGGACTAGCGGTGACACACCCCCCAGAGGAGAAAGGCGTGACCCACGGCCAAGGCCCACTGCAGTGTCCCGTGGACCAAGGACAGAGACCCAGCCTGCTCCTCACCCGAGAGGAAACTATCCAGAATCAACAGTGTGAAACTACCATTAATAAACAGATAAACAAAGCAAGAAGGAAAATCCAAAGATAAAGGCAGCTACACGGAGAATTTGGGGAAATGATAAAGCTGACACTTCAAATCAATAGGCGCACTTTCCGGACTGACGCCAGCATAACCAGAGAGATACCTGGGGGGAAATTAACATCTGACTCCCAGTGGCATCCAAGAAACACCTGCTGGGATAGGTTTTTACACTTGAGAAGTGAGACACGGTATTAAAAGGAACAAATAATGTTTTTTTTAGATCTGCCGAGAGAAGTCACTTCTGAGCAAGGCATACAATTCAGATGCCACAGAGACTGACACATCCGACTACAAAAATACATCATCTCTGCGTGGCTAAAAACAACTCCAGGTGAAAAGACAGGGAGGGGGGCACCTGTGAAGCTGCCGTGGAGGCAGAGGTAGCTCCTCGGCCCATGAAGCCGAGCGCAGCAGGAGATACCCCGAAAGAGCCGGGCGGAAAATAAAGCTGGCACGACTTTCACAGAGAAGGGAAGATGGGACAGACCTTCAACAAAAGATCGTCGTTCTCAGCAATAACAAATGCACAATGACCTCATCCAGAGCTTCGTCTGGCAAAGCCACGCAGCAGGCACGGCCAGGCTGCCAGGTCTCTGGAAACATGGGGATGAACTAGACGGCACTAGGAGGCCTCGCTGCAAGCCAAGCTTCGAGGAATTTCAGGCAAATGCTCAGTCCTCAGGAGCCCTGCTCTGCCAGGGGCCCCGGAAGCGCCCCGCCCTTCTGCGCCGTGTGGAGCCACATTTAAAATCCAGCACCCTTGGACCCCACCAATCCGCATGCGCGGAACGGCTTGTAGGTGACCGGCGTGTCTCTGGAAGGGTCTCTGTCCAGAGGGTCTCTTCCCGGCTTGCACTTCAGGGCACTGACCTGAACTGCCCCAAGACTTCCCCGTGACGTGTTTCATCACTGGCCCGCGGATGCCCCTTGAACTGAATTAGCTCTCTCGATGCCACAGGATTTGTAAACACTGACCCAAAGTAAAAGCTGTGACCTTGAAGGTAACGCACCGTCCACTTCCCACTTCTTGCCTTGCCACGCCCAAGTTCTCCAGCATCCTGGAATCATGTTCATAGTTTCAGTGTTTTAGGAGTTTAAGTTGAATTGACAAGTACTCCCAGAAGCATCTCTACTGAGGTGATTTTGACTTAAAATATCCACATGTGGCCCAGCGGGATTTCCTTGTCACTTAATGCCATTCACTGGAACCCATACTGTCCAGCGCCCCACCGTCTGGGGTGTGGCCACACACCTTGTGAAGCTCACGGGCCTACTCACTCTCCTGCGGATGGACTAGGTCGGGGTTTCACCAGGTTTTCACTTTGTGAACAACGTGACTACAGATATTCTTGTTCGCGCCCATGAGCCAGTTTTCATGCTTTCTTCCTTACGTCTGTGCGCGTGTGCATGTGTCCACAAATGGAAATGCTCTGGACATACTCCCAGGGCAGGTCGGTGGGGGTACGAGTCCCGACCCATTTGCAGAATGACCTAGCAGTGCAGTGTCCTCTGGACTTTGTAGGTGGCCCTGTGACTGGTGACTCGGAGGGTCCACATTTCACCTCAGCTGGGGGAAGAGTCCGGGAGGGCTTGCTCCTTCTCAGAGAGGAAGTCAGGACATCTTGGAGAAGGAGCTAAGACTGACTTCTTCCCTAGACTAGAAACAACTCTCTCCAAAGGATGACCAGGCGCCAACCAGCTCAGGTCACCAGGTAAGTTCTGGAATACCAGGCCTGGGGTTCTGACCAAAGACCACCTCTGCCCATAACTTCAGGGGCTTCCCACTGGCTCAAAGTCCCCCTACTTAACGCCACCGTGATAAGACAAGCTCAACTGTTTTCAGGGGACACATAGCCCCGATGGGTTGCTGACCAGGAAAATGTAGTTGCTTTCACTTTTATAGCCTGTGTGCATGTGTGGCATTGTTAATTCGGCTTAGCCAGTTAATGCTCAGTGAAATGCTGTTTCTACCAAGTCTCTGCTTAGCCCCCCAAATGTGTCGCCCGTCTGCTCATTTCCTCAGGTCTGGGGGAACTGTGATCAGTATGGACAGTGTGCCCACAATCTCGTCCACTCAGCGGAGGCTTCCAGGGGACGAGTGGCTGTTACTGATAAACACAGGATGTTAATTGTACCCAGTTTCATACATGACTGTAGTCCTGGTGGCTTAGAAAACTACTTTCTGAAAATCACAGTACGTTCTCAAGGAATCATGTAGAAATAGACAAACCCCCCTCCCCAGGGGCCCTTCCCCCCGCTACCAGCACTGCCGGCTGTGAGCCGTCCCGGACACCTGCCCCGGCGCACCGGGGAGCCGGCTCTGTCTGGTTTTTATTATATATATATCGGTTCCATTCAAGGCATTTCTTGCTGAATATATTAATGTTCAGGATGACATTTCACGGCCCCATTTTTCATGTCTTGTGCATGCACTGGCACTAACCCCGACCTCCGTCTTTTACCCCTGGAAAGTAATTCGTAGTATGGAAACGCCATTTTTCTTCATTATTAACCATTATTATTGAACCATTATTATTGAACCATTCCCTTAATAATGGGCATTAATTTTCTCTCCAACATTTCTCTGTTTCAAGTTAGTTACCATGAATATCGCATCCATGAACGATTCCGGGGGCCCTTCTCCAGCAGGGAGCAAGACATGGACGCGTTCGGTCTCCTTGATAGATGGTGATGATGCCAAGAGGCTGTGCAGAGAGAGCCCGCTGGGTGTAGACACAGGGCCGCCCCCCAGTGCAAGGCGCGGGGTGTAGACACAGACCCTCCCAAGCCCCATAAGCGGAGACAGAAGCCAACCAGGAGGCGCTGCTTCCCTGGCGCTGAATGCATTCTCGCCTGTAAATGGGGGGAGCCACATGGACCCCGGGCTGCCGCCTGCCCGGCCGTGTGCAGCTCAGTGCTGACAGCGGCTGGCTTCCCGGGCCTCCCTCTCACCAGACGTGGGCTGGGACGTCGCCACCTCCTCTCTGATGGAACGGCTCAGGCGCACCTGCCCGACCGGCCCAGGCTCGGGAGCCGTCAGCGCTGCCTCATCCAGGGGCCTCTCCCCAGACCCCAGCAGCTGAGTCCAAGGAGCTCGAGATGGCAAGTTGCGGCCACCAAGCACTGACGCCGCCCTGTGACCCTCCACCCAGGCTCCGGGCCTGGCCCTTTCCTGGCGGCACCACGAGCCGGGCTGGGCCAGGAGAAGGGAGGGCCCTGGTTCTGTCTATGCCCCAGGCAGAGGCCGGGGACTCCAAGGCCCCGAGGAGCTTCTAGAACTGGGTCCCAGGGGCCTGGATTCCAGAACGCTGTGGCCAGCCTGGCCCGGGGCGGACGTGGGGCAGGGCCGAGGCAGGTCCCTGTGGCCGGGAAGGGGCAGGACACCGCACGGATGGACTCTGCATGGTCACGAGCGTGTGCAAGCGCGGCCTCTCTCCACCGCTCCCGTGCTCTTCCGGGGGAGCTCCACCTTCCAGCAGGCTCTCCAGGCGATCCAGGAGGGTCGGGGGAACCAAGAGGCAGAGCAGAAGCCCACTTGGCTCGCCAGGCGCCTCGAGCCCCCTGTGAGTCTCTGTGAGATGACTTAGGACTCCTCGCCCACCCCACCCCGTTCACACACTCCCCCAGGCTCCTAGTTTAAAATGCCTCCTGCAAGCCAGGCTGGCTTGTCCCCTTCCTGGCCCTGCAGCTTGGAGCTGCTCATCTTCCCGAGACCCGACTGTTGGCCTGTGGTTTCCCTCAGGAGGAGAGCGCAGGTTACAGCCCAGTTTGCACTTGAGCACTCCGGGACCCTGCGGCCGGCAGGGCAGGCAGGAGGGTCCAGGGGCCGGCTCCAACCACGCCCCAGACTGAGCTGGGTGCTGTGTGACCCCCTCCCCCGCTGCCCCTCAGCGCTTGCCTTGTTTTGCTTTTGTCCAGTATTCAGCCAACCTCCCTCCCCGGCCCGAGCTCCGCCACGCATGTGATTCATCTTGCAGAGAGGACACAGGGGGCAGCGTCTGAAGAGCCCACGTGAGACCAGCACCGCTGTCTGCGTGCTCAGGGCTTGACAGGGCCGCCCGCCCGCCTCACCCCGGAACGCGCGCCCGTCCCGGGTCCTGTCAGTGCCTGACGCCCAGCGTCTGGGCCCCCGCCAGCGTGAGGCTGCATCAAGCCCCAGAGTTGGGTGACCCAATTATGGAGTGAAGATTATGAATGATCTTTAAAAAAGTAGAGGGAGCCTGTCTTAGACGTAACTGCAGAGCCCGTGTCACAGAACAAGGAAACAAAAGCGTTTTGGTAAAAGGGAATAAACACGCAGAAAGGGGTGAAAATCACGCCAGGCGGGCAGGTGACAGAGCTGGCGGGCCTTTGACCCTCCTCGAAGGGAGACTTGAGCGGAAGGTCTGTTTTTCAAGTTCAAGTTCTTTAGTGTCTGTTCCAGCCCTGACCCGGGCCTCCCAGGGCTCCCCAGCACCTCCACATGTGGGGCCTCAGGGTGCCCCAACGCGCCCGTGGTGCCCACACACGCATCCCCCCGGGAGCTGGGCACAGCCACGCCGGGCAGGGCCCTCCGCAGGGGCTCCAGGGCGCTGGCTCTCAGCGTCAGCACAAATGACCAGAAGCCAAGGGAGCGGAGACACGGGGGCTTGCGGGGAGAACCCAAGCACCGGCACATTAGAGTGTGGGGCCGGGGGCCAGCGAGCTCGCCCGTGGGGGCCCAGACTCGGGAGAAACTAGACCACAAATCCCTCTTCCGCTGGGACCCGCCAGTTCCAGCCACTCCGCAGAGGAGCCCAGCAGCGCCTCCCAGGCCGGCCTCGGACAGGCTTGATTTCTGCAGTGGGGCCCTGCCCGGCCGGGGATCGCGGGAGGCACTTAGCATGGCCAGCACCTGCCCCTGCCCGCTGGCACTCCAGGGAGCAGCAGGGCGCCTTGGCTGACTCGAAGCTGCCCAGCTCGCCCGCCGCCCAGCCTAATAATTAGCTCCTGCGAGACTGAGGCCTGGACCCCGCTAGGCCTTCAGCAGCCTCCTGCACAGTGCTGGGGCCTCCACGCACTTCGCTGCCATTTTCACTGAGAGCGTTTCCCAGGAGCTCACTGGCCCTGGGCTCCCAGAGGCTGCACCATCAGTGACTCACACCCCACCCACAGTGTGCCGGGGGAGCCCAAACGAGGTGCTGCTGCTCAGAGGATGCACAGAGCAGCCGGGAAGGGCAGCACCTCAGCAGCTGCTCCAGAAATAGCTCAGCCAATTAGGGTCCCGCTGCAGAGAGACAGAGACCGCTGGAGCCACAGTGACCGGGGCGGTGGGCTGGAGGGAGACAGACCTCCCTGTCACTGCCAGGCCTGGTGATAAAGAGTTAGGGGGACACCAGCCCCCAAGATTCTCGGGAACTCCCCCACACTCCACCCTGAGGCTCACAAGGGCCCCTGGGTTCTCCTGCTGCTGGGCTGCTGCTTCTCCAGTGCTGCTCAGAGAGCTGGCTGGAAACAGTTCTCAGAATAACCAGACGTCATGACGGAGCGCTATGGGAACAGTCACATCCATGGAAGTTTCTGGACAGCATGTGCTGTGGAAACTACGTCAGCGATAGGGAAATTTCCACGGAGGAAGGCGGCCATCGTGTTTCGGGAAAGCGAGGCCGCTTGAGGTCCCGGATCTGGCCGGCCAGGCAGGAAGGACAGGGCCCTCGTGGGGACGCAGCATGCACCCAGCGCAGCGCCCCAGCCTCTGGCAGACCAGAGGGTCTCGTTCAGTCCCGGCCCTCTCGCTGGGAGGGTGAAGGGAGCACCTGATCGCCCATCCCTGCCACCTGCCCCCCCCATCTCAGGTCACCGCACCACGCCCCGCGGGTACGTGGACGCAGGCCTGGGGTGCGCCCTCGAGTCCTCCTTTTCAAATTTATCAGTTGGTCCTGGGCACGTTATTCCCGGAAGATATTTATGATCGTCTACATCTCTTTAACCCCCGGTGCCGCCCAGCGCAGGCTGGCGTCCTCGCTGGCCCAGAAACACGAGGCTCTGGCCTGCCTCAGCTCCCCGGGTGCTACCAGCAGGCCCCCCGCGTGTCCTCACAGCCTCACAGGGAAGGCAAACAAGTCAGTTCCCGCCTGAACCCCTCTCGGAGTCTGCCGTCGTCTTCTGCCTAAAAATCAAACTCCCAAAAGAGGCACTGAGGGCCCCCATGCCTGGGCCCTACAGACCCCCCACTGGCTCACCTATCTGCTCCCCACAACTCAACCTGCCATGACTGTCCCCCAAGGGTGCCCATGCAGATAGAGAGGGGGCTTTAGCAGATGACCCCGCCGCAGGCGTCCAGAGTCTATTTGCAAGAGGAACCGGCGGAGCCACGGGACTGGGCCTCGGGGAACGGCACTGGGCGGGCCACTTAAGGGGTCAACTGGGCAGCTCTCATGTTAAGTCAAGAAAAATGCAAGTTAAAAAAATCCCATGGGGAAATATCATTTTGGTTTTAGAGATTTACACAGCTGAAGGGAGTTAATCAAATCACACGGGGTGTGGGTGAGGGCCAGAAACCACACCGAGTTTATGGAACTCACTTGTCCCTGCCCCCCACACTGGGTCCGCCACACTGGGAACACGCCCATGGGTGGCGGGTTCCCAGAAGCAGAGGAAGGCCGGAGTGGGCCTGTGCATTTACGCGGGTCTGTATATTATCTAAGAAATTACAGAAGAGAAAACAAACGACCTCGGCCAGACGAGGCCTTTCACATGACGGAACGTGCAGAGACAAGGCAGACACGGTGGACTTGGCGTCCACACAGGACGTTCTGCGCGGTTGGCCGGCTGCTTCTGTTAATAAGGTGCCTCTGTGTCCCCCCCTCCTCACACTCTGGCAGTGTCGGGGTTCTCCCTCGGGTGTGCTCCCGGGGCCGCCCGCCACCAAAGCACCCACCTCCCTGCCGCTCTGGCCCACCCAGCCCCGCCTCGGCCCCGTGCCCCTCTCGAATCAGACCCGTCATGATGCGGAGTGCAGAACGAGGAAAACGAAGTGTGCCCGGAGACGCCTTGTGCTTTCAGGGTACAACGGATGTGAACACACGCAGGCCAGGCCTGCTGGCAGCGAGACGCCAAGGGCTGAGGGACTAGAACTGCGCAAAGTCCCGGGCCCTCCAGGACGCGTCAGGGTGACGTGGGTGCTAAGATCTGAAATGGTGGGAAGTTTGTTTGTTAGATTTATATGAAAATATGAACTTTAAAGGCATAATAAAAATCAAATGAAATCGTTAGGAATTTCAATAACATCGCTCAGCTGAGTGACACATTTCCAAGAGACCCTGCAGCGCCGCGCCAGGGAGGCGACCTGCCGCTTCCAGCCCCACCAAGCCGCATGAGGAAATTTGCTGAAACAGAGAAAACAAAGCTCGTTCACATCACATGGGACGGTCTGTTTACTCTGGTAGAGGATAAAAATATGAGGAATTCATAAGGCCAATATTTTAGAAAATAATGTTGTGAGGAAGAAAACACACTTTCTAAATAAGAAAATAATATTTTAGCTGTCAAGAGACTATGATGCATCTAAGAAAGAGTCAGTACACAATGTCTGATACCATCAATAAAACCCCGCGCCAGCCCCGCCTCGCCCGACTGGAAAACAGCTGGCAGGTCTGTGCCCACCTCGGACGGTTCTCAGCTGCGTGGACGGTCAGTCGAGACCCCCCGCCGAGATGCCATCCCTCAGGAAAGCCATCGGCTCCGTGGGCAGGAGCGGCGTCAGCCCACACGCTGCAAGCCCAACGTGAGCCGACGTCGGCGTGACCAGTGAAGACGCCTGAGGCAGCCGACAGGAACCCTTAACCTCTGATGAGTCGGGAAACCCAAATCAGTGCAAAATGATCGTTGTGGGTGCTGACCGTGATTGCCAGGGGTCAGACTTAGCCCTTTCATGCTCGCATTCACCAGACATTCATGTGCTCCGGAGGGACACTGCAAATACGGCCCCGCCCGCCAGGAGCACGCGTGAGCGAGGGGCAGGTCAAGAGGGGCCGGGAAGGCAGTGCTGGCCCAGGCCCAGGGGGGACGCGCGGGACGCGGCTCCAGCTGTGCGATCTCGTTTACCTGATGTGTTCAGGACAAACTCAGAGGTGCGAGGAGGGAGTCCCCGCCAGCGCTGACCAAGGGGAGTGGACAAGTGCTGAGGACACGGGGTCTCCTTCTGAGGGGACAAGAGTGCTCTGGCATTCGATGCCGGTAACTGTCACAGAAATGCAGGAGCTACTGAAAATCATTCATTCTATACTTTAACTGGACACATTTCGTGGTACTTGTACTATATCTTAATTAATGTAAAGAGCTGCAGATGGTATTACTACTACTAGCCTGCGACAGCTACTGCTTTGCAAATGTGCTAGCAGCCCACCGAGTCCCCGGCAAGCGCGCTGGGTAGCAGAGAAACGCGATAAGGCACTGTTCCAAGACAAGCGAGGACTGAGCTGGGTGTCTCCCCTCTGCACTCACAACAGTATCAGGAAGTGGGAATTTTCACGAATTTAGCCAGGGTGGTGGCAGCAACATATGCAAGTGTTTAAAAACCATTTGACTGTCCTCCTGAGATTTAGGCATTTTACTGTGCATAAATTAACCTCAATTAAAATAAAGTATCAATGTCTGCATCAAGACTTAGTACATACACATATGTATCCGCATGTGTGCACACCCCACACACACCCACACGTGTGCACACACACCGGAAAAAAGCTCCAGGAAGCAAAATTACTCTTAGGTTTTTGGATATACTTGAGTCTACTCTGATCTTGACCACTGACGAAAAACAAAGAGGAAAACAGGAGCAGTCAACTCTTTAATTTGTCTATAAAACATTGTTCCTGCACTGTTCCGATCTCTCTAAAAATAGTTGGCATTTTATGCAAAACCTACATACACAGATACAGATATATAGTTACAGATGAAGATAGCGATAGCCCTATCAATTTTAGTATTAGTCTGTCACATGAACAATTTTTTTTTTTTTTTTTGTGGGACCCTCGCCGGCAGCCGGGGAACGAACCGGCGCCGCAGAGGCTGCGGGCAGCCTCGCAGCCTAGCGCTCAACCGCTGCGCCCCCGGGGAGGCCCATGAACAAATTTTAAATTTCACTTTTAATATATTTTCCTCATATTCTTACCTCCCCACATCCCTTTATGAATCATCTTAACAAAAGTCAAAATGATTCTTCCCCCAGCACATTTCCAGCACTTTTCTTCTTAATGCAGTTGTCTTTTGAAATACCCACCAAAGCTTCCGAGACTTTCTCCTTGGGAGTTACAACCATCAATCATGTTTATTGCTGAAGGCAAAGTGATGTTTTAAGTGTTTATGCGCCAAGTCGAGTCTTCATCCCCAGCAGCGTAGACTTGGGGTTGAAAGCAAGGTCTCCCGAGCAGAGCCTCGCTGCCACCCGCCCGCGCGGGGCACAGCTCAGCCAGGCGTCGTACTGTTTCCTGAATTGAAATACACAGAGGGCTCAGAGGGGGTGCGGAGCCCCTGGACACACAGGGCTCCGAGGCCGGCCCCTTGCTCCGGGTCAGCCCGCCCCCTCCTGCCCTGACTCCGGGGTGTCTGCTGGAGTCAGCTGGCACAGACAGGAGGTGGCATCTCTGCATCCACGACATCCTTTTCTCATCTAACCCACGTCCTCTGATACCCTCAGGCCTGCTCCATCCTCTGCTGATCCCCAGGCCCCATCCTGTCATGGGGACACTTTCATCCCAGGTCCAGGTGTGGGTGAAACTGAAAGTTAAGGCAGCAGCGTGCAGGTGCACACAGAAGAGCAGAGCTGAGCTGGGCTGAACAAGCTGGCAAAGGGAGATGGGGGAGGGCCTCATGGGGGGATCCTGGGGGGAGGGCATCATGGGGGATCCTGGGGGGGAAGGGATCATGGGGGGAGGGGCTCCTGGGGGGGCACATGGACGGTGGGGAACATCCCTGCTCTGCGGAGGGAGGCCGCCTAACGGGAGGAATCCCATGTCACAGGGATGTAAGATGTTGTTACTCTGCTAATTAAGTTTTTTAATTCTAAAGAAGGAGTGAACACAACAGTAAACCAAGGAGAAAGCCAACGTGGCCAAAAGTTCATTCTTCGGAGGGATTAGTAAAATTAGTGAATTTCTAATAATCTGGCCCAGAAAAACACAAGTTATACCACCAGGAAAGGAAAGAATCCCATTGCTCAGACCCCGGGAGGTTCATCAGGCGCAGGAGGGAGGGACACGGCAGGGAGGTCTCCTGCCGCGGCCTCTGGGCACTGCGCGTCCCTGGAAAACAGTCTCCGCCGACACAACGGAAATGTCTGAGCTGCTTCGGAATGAAGATCCCTGTTTCTCTAGAGGCGTCGTGCAGGCGGACACGATGCACCGGGAGCCGCAGCGCCTCGCCGCCCCGCACCGGGCGAGACAGCCGTGTCCAGATTCCCGAAGCCGTCCAGGCGCGCGGGAGCCGGGGGCGCCCCTCGCCGGTCCCCGGAGGGGCTCCTGGCGGCGGGGGTGACCGGCCGGTGAGACGGGGCGGCTGCCAACACCCCAGGCCGGTGCCGCGGGGGTGCGGCGAGGCCGGCGCGGGCGGGGGTGCCACGCCCGGTTGCCCCCGCGGGAGCGGGGCGCGGAACCCACTCCGGCCCGCGGAAGCCGGCTCGGCAGTGCCGCGACGACCCCCGTGACCCCTGGGGGCCCAGCAAGTCCACTCTGGGGTCTGCGGCCTCGGAGAGTGAGTGTGGGGGCGCCGGGGGCAGGGGGCGGTGTCTGCCCCCCATGCGTCCTTGTCACCCGTTGGCACCAGCTGGACCAGGAGCGCGCCCCGCCCCGCAGTGTGGAGAGCAGCGAGGGGACCAACTGCGCTGGCACCCCTGACGTCGCCGGGGGCGGGGGGTGCGGGGGGGGGAACCATGCCCGACGCCCCGCGCACCCGCGAGCGCGCGTCCTCAAGCCCGTCTCAGCGCGGGCCTGGATGCCACGTGCCACGTCCCCGCCGCGGGTGCCCGGCCGCCCCTCCCGCTGAACCCCGGCCTGAGCCTCCTGAGGCCGCCCCGTGAAGGCCCCGATAGTGCCGGCCCCTCTCGCTGCCGGGTCCCGGGGTGCGCACCCGGCCTGGCGCGTCTGCTCGGCCTGCGGGGATCCCCGAGGCCGTCCCGGGCACAGGCGCGCTCTCCCCAGCCCTGGACCCCGGCTCGGCCAGGGGTCCCCGGAGCCCGCGCCGCAGGACCGCGCGCGCCTGGGGTCTGTGAAAGGAGCCCTTCGCCCGGCCTCCAGCCCCCGCGGCGGTGCCCGCGCCCCTGGCCTGCAGGTCCCGCCCGGTTTGTTGTGGAAACGTCAGTCGCTCCCCTGGACAAGCCGGTCTGCGGGGTCGTGCATGGCCGGGTGCTGCGTCCAGAGCCACACCGGCTTCCCAGCCACTGCCTGGGGGTCACAGGTTTGGGGGAGCCCCTGTTGCGCACCTCCTTCCCAGGGATCCTATAACAGGCCTTCACCCCCATCTTGTTCCTCCTCTCTGTGGGGTCCACACCACACCAGGCTTTTCTGCTCCCCAAAAGCTCCTGGGTCCAACTGGAAGACCCCAGGGTGGATCTGGCTCTCTCCCCCGCAGCGCCCGCACCCTCGGAGCCCGCGCTGCCTCGCCCCTGCGCGCCCCAAGGCCGCCCCCACGTGCGCACCCACACTCCCCGCCTGCCTTCCGCGAGCTCCTGAGCCTGCTCGGGCCACTATGGGGTCCTCCTCCTCTTAGGAACATCTGAAAACAAACTTAGCAAATGCCGCCGAGCTGCACCGCATGCCCCCGCTTCTGTGCACGCCTTCCCCACGAGCGACCAGCTTCTCCAAGTGACACAGACGGCGCCGTCCCCGCAGACGAGGGAGCAGGTGGCTGTGTCTCCGTGGGTCCAAGCCTGGAGACCTGTGGGCTGTCTTTAGATCGTTGCTAATTCATTTTGGTTCCAGAAAATGGTCTTTTAATATTGATTCTTGGAGTTTATTGGGTCTTGTTTCAGCTTAGTAGATAATCAATCACTGTCCACCCCTCACCCTGAGAAGCAGCTGTGATGGGCGACTGTGGGCGCAGCGTCGGGCTTGGAGAAGAAAATCACTCAACGGTCCGGACGCGGGTTCTGGGTCCTAGCTCCACTCCCACGGGACAGTGCGTGGCCTTGGGGCCGCCGCTCAGCCCCTCTGTGCCGCAGGCAGCGCCCCGTTAAACGCTAGCCGATCACCAGATGCTCATTAAGCCTTAGCCATTACAAATCCATGGAATCATCCCAATATTCTTCATCCTTTTCAGATTTTCCTGTGTGATTGACCCCTGACTGAGGAAGTCATTTTAAAACCCCTCTTCGTGATGTCACCTTAGCGTTGTCTCCTCCTAAGCAGCAAATCCTCGCCAAGGACTGGGCGGGACGGCACAGGTGGGAGGTGATCCAGGACCAGGACAAGGGGTGGAGCAGAGGGCCCGGGAGGATGCCCGGAGACGATGCCCGGAGACCTGCAGCGAGGACGTCACCCCATGCCTGAGCCCCCGGGGCTTAAGAGGATCGCAGGACACAGCCACGCCCTCATCGGAGGACCCGTGAACGTCACCCACATGGCGAAACAAAGCAGAAAGGCTCGTGGGCATGGCGAAGGCCAGCCCTGCGCCGAGGAGACCCTGGATCATCCCGGAGCCCGACAGCCCTGAGGTGGAGACGGGGGCGTTCGGCCGCTAGGCCATCCCAGGGCAGCGCCACCAGCAGCAGGGCTGGGAAGGGCCCCCTGGCCAGGCGCGACCATGGGGAACACAGTCCTGCCAATGTACCCCACTTCTGCCTCCGGCCCTATAGGAGCTCACGTCATGGGTTTGAAGCCCCAGGGCCATGCTCACTGGTCACGGCGGCCAGAGGGACCAGGACAGTCCCCCTCTGAGAAGGGTGACATACTCCAAACCACCTCTGAGGGACAGAGCAGCTGAGGCTCTACATACCCCCCCTCCCCCGCCCCTCCCAGCCTGCCCCACCTCCATCGCCCCTGAACACCCCGAGAGCCAGGGAACCCCAGAGAGGCACGAAGCATGAGGCTCTAGGAGACTGGCTGTCCACCGAGAGGGCCCCGCGGCCCTCGGCACAGGGACGGAGTCGCCTCCAGGGCTTCAGGGCTGGCAGGCCCCCAGGCCCCATGCGGGTCGTGGCTAGTGAGCCTCAGCAGACCGGGTGTCACTGGGGTGCCAGGACCACCACCGTGTCAGACACCCCCTCATCCTCCCCTAACCCTGCTCGGCACACCCCGGGGTTGAATTCTTAGTTTTATTTCATCCCTTTGTTTTCAACTTGTCAGTGTCACTGCGCTTAGCATGTGTCACCTGTCAATAGCATAAGCCAGATTGTTTTTCTTTAATCTGATCTAATAATCCCCTCTCGTTTGTCAACTATGTCAATTAATTCACTGCCTTTGATGTAAATATAGCTATTACCATTTTATGATTACTTCCTGCGTTGTCTCGTGGTTTTCGTTATTTATCCCTGATCTTTTCTAACTTCCATTGGGTTCATCCAATAGGTTCTTTCTTGACTGAAATGGGCATCACCACACTCCAGCTCTGTTGTCCTCATGATTGCTCTCAACATTGTCGTGTAACTAAGTGTACGACTTACATTCCAAGGCAATATCTCCATCCATCGTTCCCAAAAAATAAATGAGAATTTCCAATTCTAATCATGCTTCTTCCATTTTCCTTGTGATTTTTATCTCATATTTTGTTTCACTTTGTTCTTGAATGAATTTTTTATTCTCAGTGACTTATTTTGATGTACAAAGTTGTCTGCCAGTGCCAGAGCTGCTCACGAGCACTTGCCCGCCATCCCTTCTTCTCAAGGTCAGCATTTTTCTTCTTTTAATTCTCCTCGAAGGGAGGTTTTTTGAGAGCTCAGATCTCTCTGCCTTTGAAAATATATTTGTTTTGTCCTCATTCTTGAGTAATACCTTAGCTGGCTATAGAATTCTAGATTATTCTTTTTCTTTCAGAAATAAAAAATATATATTGAGGGCCTCTCCGGTGGCGCAGAGGTTGAACGCTGAGTTGCGAAGCTGCCTACAGACTCTGCAGCACCGGTTCAATCCCCGGCTGCTCCCCGGCCACCAGAGGAGGGTCCCCCATGGCGCGCAGACCTCTCCTGCCGCCCGCTGCTCCCCTCAGCAGTGTGCTTCGGTCCTTCTGCCTGCTCTGCTCCCCGTTCTGGCTCTGGTGAATTCTCTCACCCTCCCGCGCTTCTGACTGTACCCAGTGCTTGCATAAATAAATAAATAAAAATCTTTAATAAAAAATATATATATTGATATCAACTGATCTCTATGTGATCTGTTGTGAGAAAAATTTAGTCAGTCTCAATAGTATATAATGAACTTCTTTTCCTTTAAAAGAGTTTTCCTTTGAAATTCTACTGTTTCATAATATACTTAGAAGCATATTTGTATTTTTCAATTCTACTATGACTCTGAGGATTCCAGTACTTATCATCAAACAGAAAATGGTCAAAATGACCCCTCAGTATTACTTTTTTTTAAAGATTTATTTTTTCATACAAGAACCAGGGTATAGGCCAGAGGTGCGGGAGGGTGAGAGGATTCACCAGAGACAGAGTGGGGAGCAGAGCAGGCAGACTGACTGAAATACACTGCTGAGGGGAGCAGCGGGTGAGACAGGAGAGGTCTGCTGCGCCATGTGGGTTGCTCCCCAGCCAGCCGGCATCAAACCCACGCTGCAGAGGCTGCGGAGAGCTTCACAGTGCGGTGCTCAACCGCCTGTGCCACCAGGGAGGCCCAGTATTACTTTTGTTCCATCCACTGTACTGTCTACTTGGAGAACTCCTTCCAAATGGCTATTTTTTCATTCTCTCTCTCTCCTCCTCCTCCTCCCTCCCTCTCTCTCACACACACACACACACACACACACACACACACACACACACACACACACTGGTAATATTCTCAGATCTATCTTCCACCTCATCTATTCTCTCTTCAACTGAGTCTAATTTTTAACTCATACAACAATCTTTAAATTTTAATAATCATATTTTCTTATTTCTAGATATACTATATCTTTCCAAATCACCCTTTATCTATTTTATCATTTCAATATATTGTTCAGTCTTTTGGTGTTTTTGTTTAAACATAACTAGCTTAAAATATCTTATAAATTGATACATTATCTCATTTCTTGGGCTAAGTTCTATTGTCCACTAACTCCATTTCATGAAAAATTATTGGTGATTTTTTTCTGCTTTTGTTTGCTCCTGTGATAACTTTCATTTATTTTTATTAAGGACCCAGGAATTTATGTGTATAGGACCAATTTTTACGTTAATTTCTTAGCTTGGAGTTTCAGTACAATGATAATAATGTAAATTTGGACTCAAAACCATGCATGGTTCAGGCTCAGTTTTACATTTTTTCAGGGAAAAATTTTTTTACCCAGGATTTCAGATACTCATTATAATTTCTTGACATTTTGAGGACAGTGGATAGAGTTTTTCTGAATTAGTTTACATGGAAAAGGCATCACCATAGAAGTGCCACAGCTTTTCTGTGGGTCTCAGTGTTAACGCTCTGTCTCTCTCCTGGAACCATGCCCTTGGTCCCTGGTCCCAGAGAGAAACCCGGCACCAGACTCTGGATTCTGTCCACCCTGGGCCCAGAGGGCCAGCAGGTGCTCATGCTGGGGGCCGTGGACTTCTTTTCCTTCTGGCAACTAGGCATGTTTATCTCCTTCCTTCTTCTCATGTGAGATACACACACACACACACACACACACACACACATAAATGTTAGCGACAGAACTTAACAATGTGTTTGGAGCAGGAGAGATTATCCTCCCTCAATATGCCATATTTTCACAATCATATCTCAGTCAGGAAACCAAGTTACTTTTTGCCACCTACATAATTTATTATTCCCACTGGTAAAAGGCACCACTTCAGATGGCTCCACGTCTCTAAAACTGTCACTTCAGTGCCTGCACCTAAGTCCCCAGAAAAGAGAGCTTGAGGCAAAAAAATTGTACTGTCAGTTTGGGAGTGCAATGCCGGGGACAAGGGGCGGTGGGGGGAGACTGAGGCAGGGCAAGGCAGGGCCAGGAAAGAGTGTTGCTGCACTGGCAGGGGCTTCGGATGATTCTGCCTCAAGGGACATCTTAGGGATGCCTACGGAGCTGAGTGTCAGGCACCAGATGTCAGAGGGGAGGAATAACAATGGGGTGTGGCCTGGCGTTTACCACAGCTGGCCCCAGGAGCTGCAGTGTCCAGCATTGCTCACTGGACACTTGTGGCCTTGGTGTCATGGAAAACTGTCTGGTGTCTGTCCCCAGTCCCTAGCACATTTCCTGAGTGATGGGGAGACAGAGTGGCTTTAGTTCTAATGAGGCAACTCTCGGCAGAGTGACAGATGTGGGCTGCCTGCCAGGGGCCAAGCGCTGGTCAGCAGCTAGGAGCTTCAGCCCACCCCACACTCCTGGGAGGGGCAGGAGCTGGGCAACGAGCTGATCCCAGTGAGCTGCGATTATGTAAACAAGAGAGTTGGGACAGCTTCCGGGCTGCAGACTCCAGCAAGGAGCTGGGAGAACAGTGTCCCGGAGGAGCCTAGAAGCCCCACAGCCCTGCCCAGGCTGGGAGTGGGCAGCTCTTCTCCTGGACTCTGCCCAGGCTGTGTCCTCTGTAACAAGCAGGAAGCCTGAGTTCTCTGAGCTGTCCTGGCACCACGTCACGCCTGGGCAGGGGTCATGGGAAGCCCCGGTTTATACCAACTCATGGCGAGGAGTAGAGGTTGTCCAGGCCTGCAGGTGCCCTCTTGTGGGACAGTCTGGAGTGGGGAGGGTGGGGCTCACTTGGATGGTGAGTGTTAGACTTGATTTGTAGGATCAAAGCGGAGACCTGGATAATGGATGGTGGGAAACCCCCAGGGGCTCCTCGGTCCCTCCACAGCAGCAGGAAGCTCAGAGGAGATGAGCAGACACACCTGGTGCAGCAGGGGTGCCATGGAGCTGGGGTGGCCAGGGGGAAGGAGCAGCTACTGCGGGTAACCCCACAACAAGCTGGCCCCGCGGTGTGAGGGCAGCCGGCTCCCGAGGGTACATAGGTGCACAGGTAGGAGCCTGGCTCGATGCGGGTACCGGCTGGCTCTCCTCCCCATGCCTGCATCCCACGAAGACCTTTTCAGCCATGTTTCCATGGAAAACAATTTGATGCCGTTTCTTTGAAACCTCGGAGTTGTAGCTCCCCTTCCGGCGAATAACACATTCATAAATATCAAAGCATTGCTTTCATTACAAATCAAAGTGTTTTTATGATAATTTCGAAATCCCTGAAGCAAAAATGGCCCCAGAGAAGTTGAGTATTCCTTTTTGAGGAATTATAGACCCAGGAATTAAAGGAAAAATCACAACGTGACTGAAGAAATTCTGGAAGGAGACACGCTGAGTTGCCGAGCACGGCGGCCTCGGCGCGAGGAGACCAGACCGCGCAGCCACGGGCCGGTGGAGTCACTGACGTGACTAGACCGTGCGGGACTCTGCTTTGAAAAGGTTAACAAACCATTTAATATAGGTTAACATTTTAATTCTAAGTACATAGTAAAACTTTTAATAGCCCCGGTCTCAAGTGTGAATGCTGTCTTATCACTAGCTGGGAATTCAATATTTTATCTTTTGCCCCAAACACACGTTTCCTGGGGTGATGTGATGTGAGGGGAGCCTTTCCTCAAGTTCCAGCTGACATCAGGGACCACCCAAGGGTGACGCAGGCACTTCCTGGACGGCATGGCCACCCGAAGACAGCCTACGCGGGGCAGCTGAGCAAACACTGACAAGGGCTGGAGTCGGGCCAAGCCGGTTTGAATCCACCACTTGACAGGTCTGAGGAGCCGAGCAAGCCCAACTCGCCAGCCCTCGGTTTCTGCATCTGTGAAGCAGCGATAACAACGTCGTAACCCCACGGACTGCAGCGAGCACTCAGCGAGATGGCCAAGGTCAGCACAGCTCCGGGCCAGCCAACTCCAGCAAATGCTTTCTGTTTTATTCAAACTTGTGTCATGCATTCAAGAAGCCAACGATCTAACAGAAAAGCGAGCGTTTAAGTGACTCCCACGAGCCGGAGGAAGCAGCCAGCAGGAGCCGGGACCGTGCTCCAGGCCGTCTGCCGTGGGGGTGGGGCAGACGACGAACGCCCTTGACGGGGCCCGGGAGAAGGAGGGGTTCTCAAAACACCTGACGAAGAGGTGGTGATTGGGCCGCCCGGGCAGGCGGATGTCACACAGCAGGAAGGTCACCACAGCAGGCTCCCGCCCCCGGCCTGGCTGCCAGGCCACGTGAGCTTCCACAGGGCGGCGATGGATAAGGCGGGGAGATGGGACGGCAGAGACACACGGAGCCCCGGGGGCCACATGTGCCGCTGGCACTGATACGGCTGAGCCCATCGCCTGACAGCCCTGGGCACTCACAGACCTTGTCACGGCTGCACGATGCGCCTGGCGTGGGTGGACAGTGGACACACAGTGTTTATTCATAGCGCACCCGGAGCGTGTCAGTCCAGCTGCCCATCTCCGCACAGCCCGCCGGCACCCTGGGCCACAGCCCGTCCTCCCCCGTCCTGAGTCCAGGGAGGCTGAGGGAGGCTGTGGGAGCCCAGGTGGAGGACAGGGCCCAGCCCCCCAGCAGGCTCACCGCCCCGCGGGCCTGCCCAGCTGATCTCCAGCCTCCTCACACAGCACGGGCAGTCGCAGCACAGTGCCCAGGACGCCCTGGGGAGAAGAAAACAGGAGCTCGAGATAAGGAAAACAGAGAAAATGGAAGTCATGAAATTATTTGAAAATACTTGGGTACACAAGAATGTCCTCAAATTGAATGATGTAACTTTGCCAATTCAAATCCCCACCACGTGCCCCGACCAATAAAAGAGACAAGGACACACCCTGGGACATAACACCCCGCCTGGACGTGTAAGGCCACAAATAATGAATATCAAAGGGTTTCAGGCTGGGGTGCCTGATGGGGGTGTCCAATGTTACCTCAATTAATAATAAGTTAATTTTTAAACCACAGAACAGTAAAGGACGATGTCTCGGCCTCACTTTTGCTCTCTGGCTACGGAGCCTGGCCTCAGGCACCCTCTGCGGCTCTACTGTGAGCATAGATGGCGCTCATAGTAGCCATTGTCTCAGAGAGCGGAGCCCAGGCAACGTCGGAACCTATGTCCTTTGCAGAAAGCTTCCGTGGGACTTTGTGTGGTGAATCCAATAAATTAACTCCCAAAGAACTGTAACCACCACCTACAACTCCAAGGACAGCAGAACAAGTAGCCAATAGGAAATTCAGACCCCAGAGCCTTTGTCAAATGGAAAACATCGGGCAGACACGCATCCTTGGACAAAGATAAAACCACCCCAAAAGTCCCTCCAGATAGCAGATGAAGGCAGAGTCATTTCTTCTAAGGTCAGGGACAATAAACTTGGATTTTTTATGTACCACAACAATTAATGTACAAGCAACTATGAAGAAACAAGACTATGTTCTATCAGTCACGTGTGGAAATCAGGGGGTTGGTTCATGGTTAAACACATTTTTAAGGTTGTGTTTTCTTAATTTAAAAAAAGCAATGAATAGGGCCTCCCCTGGTGGTGCAGGCAGTTGAGCGCCGCGCTGTGAAGCTGTCTGCAGCCTATGCAGTCCGGGTTCGATCCCAGCTGGCTGGCGAGAATCCCACATGGCACAGCGGACCTCTCCTGCCTCACCCGCTGCTCCCCTCAGCAGTGTATTACGTCAGTCTGCCTGTTCTGCTCCCCGCTCTCTCTCTGGTGAATCCTCTCACACTCCCGCGTATCTGGCCTGTACCCCGGTTCTTGTATAAATAAATAAATAAATCTTTAAAAAAAGCAATGAATAGCTAAATTATGGAAGCAGCCTAAATGCCCCAGAACAGATGAATGGCTTGAGAAGATGTAGTCTATATACGTGATGGAATACTACTCAGCCATCAAAAAGATAAACACATGCCATTTGCAGAAACGTGGATGGAGCTTGAAAGGACAATGCTAAGTGAAGTGAGTCAGAAAGAGAAAGACAAAAGCCAGCTGCTGTCACTAATATGTGGAATATAAAGTAAATTAATAGACAGATAAAGACAAGAAGAAAAATTAACCCTTGATAGCTGATTACAGAACAGAACCACCTGGGAATATGTATGGTGGCGGACAATGGGTGAGTTGGTGGAGGGCAGTATGGGGGTGGTAATACCTGATGGAGGTACCCCAATATTACCTCAATTACACATAATTTTTAAAAAACGTAGCAAGATCCATACAAAGTGAAAATAATGAGCTCACTTCAGTCTAATGTACCATTACTGAGGTGTCCTTTTTGATAATGATTTAAAAAAAACTATAGGGCCTCCCTGGTGGCGCAGCAGTTGAGCACTGGGTTTTGAAGCTGCCCGCAGCCTCTGCAATGCCGGTTTGATCCCCGGCCACTGGGCGAGGGTCCCACATGGCACGCAGACCTCTCCTGCCGCCCGCTGCTCCCCTCAGCAGTGTACTTAGTCAGTCTGCCTGCTCTGCTCTCCCCTCTGGCTCTGGTGAATTCTCTCACCCTCCCGCGCTTCTGACTGTACCCAGTGCTTGTGTAAATAAATAAATAAATCTTTAAAAAAAAAAAACTTAAAAAAAAAAAGCTATAAACCTATTTTATCTCCCTCAGCTTATTGTAACGGAGAGTGCTTTCCTGCACAGGGTGGAAAGTGGGAATGTGGAATGCATTGGGGACAGCTCACTTTAGTTTATTACTAAGGAAAGAAAAGTCAATAGAATTTCATTCGAACCAATCTTTTTTCTCTCTCCTTTAGGAAAATAAACCTGAATCTTACATCCAATATTAGCTTGCCCTTTGAACTTCAAAGAGAAACAACCAATTAAATCCTCCCTTATATACTAACAAGAGTTTATAGACAACCCCAGAGCAACGCCCCGAGGAAATCCGGAATGCGCAAGACCCGTCCGTCTGTGTCAGAGCCCCACTCAGGCCCAGGCTGCGAGGCTTGCAGTGAAAGGGGCAGAGCTGGAAATAATAATAAAGCTGGAAATAAAGCAGGAAAAAAGCTATTTTTTTTAGTATTGGCTTACAAGTTATTCCTTTTAAGAGACCCTATTACAAAGTAGTTAGGAGTTTCTGGAATTAGATTTCATTTAAAAGGAATAATAACGGCCAGTCTTACGGCACTGGGCTGAGGACTGTTTCAGCGTAGACACAGAACAGACGCAGACGGAATATACCTATTATCACCACCGCTGGCGTAGAAGAACGACCTGTGACATGTCTTCACGGTATTTTACATCTCTAGCCACACTGCCATGCTCGCGTGATGATGCTCCTGTTTTCTCTTTTTTTTTTTAACAGACTTGGAAAAGGTCGTCGATTCCGATCTTTCATTTTGTCAAGTAAGGCTAATATGTTTTATTTTCTAATTCACTAATTTTTCCTTCTGTGTTTATCAATCCCTTCTGTCTCGGTCCTTGTTGGTGACGTCGGGTTTCTTATATGCTTTCCAGCTGAACGTCTGATTCTCTTCCAGGAATCGCTGCCTTCTCACAGCGAGGAGAGATCAGGCTTCATCATTGGCCGAGATTCTCCATTCAAGGCCAACGAGCTAGGGAGGAGCTTTCATTTAAACTTGGGGTTTGGGCAGGACGCACCTTCAAGACTTGCACCGCTGGAACTCACACCGCAAACAGACGTATGGAAAATGATGCAAATCTACAAAATGCAAGAATCGTAAAGCATAATGTCCCTGTCCCCATCACCCATCTCACCCCGCCTGGCCTCTATACCCGCTAATACCCTGATGCTAAAGCTTGTGACTATCATTCATTTACTTGTAGTTCTACATTGTATGTGTTCTCTCTCTCTCTCTCTCTTTCTATATATATATATACATAAACACACACACATATATGTGTGTATATAATATATATGTCAGTTTGCATGTATCTTTGGACATCTCCAATATCCCCCACATTATTGGGGTGACAGCCTAGCTGTTTGCTGACTTAGTGCTGGCAGTAACGTGGACATTCTAGGTATTGCTTCCGCAGCAGCTACGCCATCTGCAGGAGCCTCACACCGGAGCCCGCACAGCCGGGTGTGAGGATGCTGTTGCACAACATGTCGCAGGGACACCTCCCTGTCTTTGTGGGTCAGCTGCACATCTCCTCCAGAGTTCAAACATGGGGTTTCCTGCACATTCCTTGGCAGGCATCAGTGCTGTGCTGCCATGTGCAGCTGAGCAGATCCGCTCCCCTTGCTCCAGCACTACCCATGGTGACTCTTCCAAATTGTTCACCTACTTGGCTATGGATGGACAATTACTCTGCTCTTTTTTTTTTTTTTTTTTTGTGGGGCCCTCACCGGCGGCCGGGGAACGAACCCGCACTGCAGAGGCTGCAGGCAGCCTCGAGCCCAGCGCTCAACCGCTGCGCCACCAGGAGAGGTCTGCTGCACCCTGTGGGTCACTCCCTGGCCAGGGATCGAACTCATGCTGCAGTGGCTGTGGATGCTTCCTAGCGCTGAGACTTGAACCCTTTGCCACCAGGGAGGCCCTTACTCTTCTCTTGTGTAGCTGTAAGGTGTTCTGCACACACGAGGACCATCTCTGTCTAGCAACTGAATTGCTGTCCAGCAGCTTATCTACATGTTCAGCCTCACTAGCTGAAAAGTAAACTGGCTGCTCCAGTGCACACGTCCACTAATGGAATCAGAGCACTTCTGTTGCCTCAAGAATCCCCAGCACTTGGTATTTATCAAATTTCTAAATATTGCCAGCTTCCCGGGTGAAACTAGTTGATTACCTGCAAGCCTGACAATCTTGGGTCAAGCTCATAAACTAGTCATTTCACTGTCTACCTCTCTGAACTAACTAGTGTTATGTTTTACCTACTTTTTATTTAATCTTTCTTTTAATTGATTTATAGGAGCTCTTTATTCTGGTTACAAACATTTACCACCTGCACTACAAAGATCTCCTTTCGAGCGGACACCTCTTTTTGCTTCTTTGTCTTGCTGAGTAGAAATTTATAATTTTTCTTATTTTAATGTAGGTGAAAATATAAATCTTTCCCCCTTATGGTTTTTCTTTTTTTAATTATTTTTTTATTTTAACAGTTCTGTTTCTTATTTGATACATGCTGACAGAAAAGTGGGTCTCCAATGTGTCCCTCTGAGTTTCGCCTGGAAGCCTTAAGTCTCCTCCAGGTTGACTTGCGGTCAGGGTTTGGATTCTCCTCGTGGCGAGGGACTGTCTGGGCAGTGGGCAGCGGGCAGCAAGCCCTCCTCCATGGGCATCAAGTCCACAGTGGGCTCCCCACCCCCTCCTGGTGGCCCATTGACCTGTCTCTGTTGCCAGCGACGGTGGTGTTACAACAGGTTTGTCATCAGGGAAAGCCAGGTCTCCAATTTTCTTTTTTTCTGCCAAATTGTCTCGGCTATTCTTAGTTTCTGCTCTTGCATCATAAAAGCTCCTTGTCAAGTTACATTTTAAACACTTGTCAGGATTTTGATTGGCACTGAACTCAATTTATGGAATGATAGAGGAGGCATGACGCCTTTATTATATAGAATCGCTCCTTCCGTGAACTATAATGTTCTTCCCTAGATGAGCTTCTCAAGATCTTTTTTAAAGTGGTGCATTTTCCCATGATGTGGTTAGCGTGCACGCGGCATGTCTAGTGTCCATGTTCTCCCAAAAGGTACCAGGGAAGAGAGGCGACGGAGATTTGTAAATTGATCTTCTCTCCAGCAAGCTTGTGGGATCACAGACAGGGACGTGTTTCTATTATCATCGGGAAATTGCCTGATACCCGACTCCCCAGCCGGGAGGCCGGAGCTGGATCTGAGTCTCTTCTCTCCCTTTGGTATCCGGTGGCTGCCGAGGCTCCCACCTGCGGCCTGCTCGGGTGCAGCAGTGACCAGTATGTCCCTCTGAGATTCGCCTGGAAGCCACACATCTACTGCCCTTTATATGTAAAAGAAGAAAAAAAGGGGGAAAAAAAGAAAAAAAGAAATGGCAACGTGGTGACGCTGGGAGCTGCTGTCCAGCGCCGTCGTGTCAGCATTTTACCGTATTTGTGTCAAAAATGCGCGCGTAGTGGTTGCTCCTGCATGTTCGCCCTAAAGCACGTGGTGCTACGTGTCATTTCTCTCTCAGGAAAGCTGGGGGGCGCGGGGGGCGCCCGGCCACCGCCCTGAGTGTCCGCGGAGGCCGGTCCGGCGTGAGCGCCCCAAGCCGGCCGGCACGCGCAGTCCCGGGGCGCACAGTCCCAGGGGCGCATGGCCTCGCTGCGCCGGAACCGCCCACGTCCAGCATCCGGGCAGTGGACAAGCCGCCCTCGGCGACTCACGGCGGATCCCGGCCCGCACCCCCTGGGGCCAGCCCGCCCGCCGCCCTGTGTGCGCGTCCCCCACTGTCCCGCCGCCGCCTGCACCCCACCGCGGGGGGGCCCTGCAGACGCCCGCGGGCGGGCATGACCACAGGCGGCCTGCGCCCCCGCCCGGGACACGGCCAGCCGCGGCCCAGCCGCTGAGGAGGGGCTCGGGACAGCTACAACACGCGGGGACCCCAACATTCCGGGGGGACTCCCCGAGCTTCTAGAAAGGCCAGACGCCAGCGAGCTAACCCGAGAGATGGGGATTCGGGGAAGGAGGTGCACAGGCCGGGGGTGGGGACCGAGGGGGGCCTGGACTCTCAGGTGCTGATGAGGCTCCGGCCTCCTTGGCCTGGAGCTGCGGGGGGGGGCGCCCCGCTGGGTGGGGTCGGGGTCCACCGTGATGCCGGACACTTCCCGTGGCTGCCCATGGGTGACGCCGGCAGAGTCTTTATTTTTAACTGCACTGACCAGGTGTGGGCCACTGTCTCAGCGTCATCACCCCGGGTGCGGCGGCCTGCGGGCCTAACGCTGGAAAGTCAAAGTCAAAGTCAAAGTCAGGACCCACCATGAAGAACTCTCACTTCCCAGCTTTCTTTCCTTCCTAAATAACAGAAACCAATAGAAGGAAGGCAGTTTATTTGCCCCAATAGATATACCTGTCTGGTCTAAGAGGGCAAATAAGAGCAAGTCCCTTGGTTTATAAATCCAGCCCTTCCCATAGCACCCAACACTCATCAAAGTAAAGAAAAGCAAAATGTAAAATTTTAGATTTGTAGAAATATAAACTTGCACATATAAATGCTATTTGTTTGTCAAGGGCTGATAACGTATCAGTGATCACTCCATGAAATAATCATATCGTAATTTACAGTTCTCTTAAAGCAGCAAATATTTAAAAGAATCATTTGTTTAGCCTTGATTTATCCGCTTTTCAAGTACAGCCACAGGAACCAAGATAAAAGCATTTTGATTAAAGAGCAGAACATTAACGAGTCCAACAACACAATTCATTCACTGCCTCTTTTAAATCACGAGCCACTTGCCATCCCTGTGTTATCCTGAACATAAAAATCCATTTTTAATTTTGAAACATTTAATCATAAAATATTGCAACTATGCAGGAAAGACTGAAGCTAGCATAACAGACAGCACCCTGAGAGTCTTAGCATCTGATTCTCTAGCGAACACTTTGACCTATAAATTTCTGGTATTTTCTCTACTTTTTAATTTAAAAGAAGGTAGATGGAGCCTGTCACCCCACCTGCCAGTCACTGAATTCCCTTATCGCAGAGAGAACCACTAGCCTCAATTTGGCACTTTCACATGCTATGTAATGTATTATTTTATAAATTCCTTAGGTGCCTAGATCACAAAAAATACCATTTTATATATTTTAAGTTATGCAAATGACTGCTCTGAATGTATCTTTATTTTAGGTGGAAAGTTCTAAATGGCTTCCTTCGGGATAATTTTTCATCACTCCTAGGACTGAAATCACTGACTTTCGTCCTCAAAGTGCTGCGAGGGGCAGGTTATAGCTGCGGTGTCCCACTCTGCCTGTCATGCTTTATTGCCTAAGCTGCCTACGTGCAAGTTCAATCTGGCATCTACGTTTGTAATTAATTAGATCCCAAAATAGAAAAGGCAGCAGAGAACAGAATTTTGTTGTTGTTGAAACTATCAGACTTGGCTGGGGTTCTTGGTCTCTCATTACAGTCCACGCATGACACCTCAGTGAGAAAGCTGCGCTCCCCCTCCTGACTTGGCGGAGGGTGTCATGAATCTTTTATTGGGGAGCTTGGCAGTAAACCACGCTCATTCTTACAGCTCTTTTAACCCTGCCCCATTGCGGGACAGGTGTATCCTCCAACTCATGCCAGACACCTCCCACACCCCAGCCCCTGCCACTGACCCTGTCCACTCCCCTCTACCGTCATCCCACCGCCAGCCCCAACACACTCCACCCACTCAGCTAAGCCCATGGTCCAGGTCCATCCAAGGCCACTGAACTGACTGAACTAACACTTAATAACTGGGCCCTTTCAGCTGTTCTCATTATAGTTGCTCTGAAGAAAAAGCAGAAACCTCAGATTCTTCACATTTAAAGCTGTGACGTGATTCTTCTCACGGCTCCAGCCTCATCAAGGACTGGCTTCCTCTCAGTCTCTGCCCTGGAACTGTGACACGCTCATGCAGTTGCTTGAAAATTCCGTGTGTCCATCCCTCCTCACAGCCTTTGCAGAACTCAGCGCCCTCGCGCCACACTCACTGCGCACACAGCGTACCCAGGAAGGCCCCTCTGGCCCGTGACTCGTCCACAGGCCTTTCCTTCACAGTCTCACGTTACCCACGCGTGACGCAGCGAGCAGGTGCATGCATCAGTGTTTCTCTCCCTCCAAGCAGCATGAGCCTTCAGAGCAGGGAATAAGTCTTTGTTAATCAACATCCGCCCTTTAACCCGTAGTACAAAGCTAAGCCTCACAGCAGTGCTGACTGAATTACTATTAAATCACTTTTAAAAAATAGGTGTTTGTGTTACCCAGTCAGAGGAAGGACCCCCAGTAACTGCCGGTGTGTGTTCATGCATCGCACTGAAGGACAGGTCGCCCCAAGATGCTCAGAGGCCTCCCCAAGACCTGTCACTGCGGCCTGTGGATTATTTGAGCTGAGGTCTGTCGAGGCCCTGCAGGCTCTCGAGAAACTCAGCTCTCCCTTAACTACCTACAAGAGTGACAACTGGGGAATTACCACAAGTTAGGGTTTTTACCACAATTAAACTTTCTACCTGAGAAAGCTCTCTAAGGCAGGCAAACGTCCAGTCACAGGAGTCTGGCTTTGTCAGGAGTCACCTCTCCTCGGCACATGGGTCCCCCATCCTCTGTCCTTGAAGGCCGGGCCGCTCCCACTGCCTGGCTTGGACTCACACCCCGTTCTGCCTCATGGCCTTGGAGCCCGCGTTCCTGTAGTGATCTGGTGTGTGTGCAGTTAAATTTGTTTTTTCTCCTACTAGCCGTGTGATGCTGATCTGATGACTCCATCAGCCTGAGGAGGGCGCTGAGGCGAGGGGACATTCCCTTCCTTCCTGCAGCACCAAATGACCAAGGAGAGCAGCAGGGGCCACCTCCTAGCCCAGAAACGACTGCCGGGAGTGGCCCCCCACCAGTGGGCGGCCTAGGGCATGGGTCAGCCAGGGGCCCAGCATATCCTCACGGCGTGGCTCGTCGAGCGGGCTCCCCCAAATCCTAAGTGCAAGGTCCTTGGGGGGGCTCAGGGGCACCTGTAAGCTGTAATGAGGGCCAGAGGCCCAGGCAGTGAGTCCAGGTGCTCAGATGTGGGGTGCTTAGAAGGGGGGGTGAGTTCAAAACATACAAGTGGCGAGGGAGCGGCTGCCTACTTTAGCTGCACCCCTTCTGGCGAGAAAGGAGAAAGGACATGAGAAGCTGAAGGCCATGAGCTGAGCAACCCTGCCCGCCCCATGCCCCTGCCCGCTGGCCTCCTGCCCGCTGGCCTCCGTCCTCTCAGAACGGGAGTCCCCTGCCACCAGCACCCGGGCTTCCCCACGCTCCGTGTGTCTTAAACCACCCGTAGCCAGATCCATTCTTAAGGAAATTGTTTTTCCTTAGGGACTTTTACATTCAAAAGAGTAAATCAGGAACATTTCTGTGTGGGGGGCCCCGATGGCATCCACACTGTCCATTTAAAGGGGCCAGTTTGCTGTCGGCCTGTATTTCACCGCATATCAAGGAGTCTGAGAATCAGGAACCTCCAAACAGCCTGAAAGTCCCGCTCTCTAGGATTTGAAGGCGTCTGTCCACCTTTGAGATGACGCGGCGCTGCTCGAGACGACTTTGGCGCCTTTTCAGCGTGAACAAGCAGCGCAGTCGGCGCTCGCCGTGAAGTTCCCGGGACGCGCCCTCCCGGGGTGAAGCAGCCCCCCCAAACCCCCCCCTCGCCGTGGGGGCCGGCGCCCGCCGCGGACCTTCCACCGCGAGGCAGGCGGGGCGCGCCTGCTGGATTCGCGCTTCGTTTTTCTTTTTTGAAGATTTTATTTGTTCTTGCCGGGAAGAACTGGGGTGCAGGACAGAGCTGCGGGGGCCGGGCGAGAGGCCTCCCCAGCAACAGGCGGGAGCCCCGGCGGCCACCGAGGCCCCTGCCGAGGCAGCGGCGGGCGGCGGGGTCCGCGCCCGGGGCGGCTCTCGCGACGTGGGGAGCGGCTGACCCGGCCACCGGGGGCCGGGTTGGGCTGCGAGGGCCGCGCCCCCTCGTCCCTCAGAGGCCTGCACGGCGGCAGCAGCGGGAAAGCAGGGCTCAGGGCTCGGGGCTCAGGGCCCAGGGGGGCAGACAACGGCCCGGGCCGAGGGGACCGGTCAGCGGGCAGCGCGGGCCGCGGGGCTCCCGTCCGAGCGGGCAGCGGAACCAGGCCGCGGGCGCGCGCCGTGGATGGTTCTGGAAAACGCGACCCGCAGCGGCTCGTAGCTTCGTCTTTCTCGTCCCTTCTGCACGGCGAGTGCCCAGGGGTCAGGCGCCCGCGCGGCCGGCGGGAGGGACAGCGCATGAGGCCAGCCCGGCCAGCACTGGGGCCCCGCCCGCCGCCCGCCGCCTCCTCCCAGCCCCGAGGCGGGCCCCGCCCGGCAGAGCCCGGCCTGCAGGGGCGCGGCCCCTGGGCGCCCGCCAGCCAGAGACGCGCATTCTCCGAGGGCTCGAGCCCCGGGCGGGCGTTGCCTTTGCGAGAGGAGCCCGGGCCCCGCGCGCCCCAAGAGCGCCCCCGCCGCGGGTCTGGCGCGGAGAGCCCGCGAGCCGCTGCCCCGGGGCGGAGGCGGGCGTTCCCTGCGTCTGGGCAGACGCGACCCGGGCCCTGCGCAGCGGCCCCCCGGACCCTGCGCAACGGCCCCCGGGGGCGCGCGGCCCCGAGAGCGAGGAGGCGCTCAAGCCACAGACACGCGCCGCCCCGAGGCCACCGCGCGGACGGAGCGGGCGGGCGGCCGGGCCGGACGCCGACGAGAGGCCGGGCTCGGACAGTGGACGCGCCCACGCGGCCGCAGACGGAGAGGCCGCGCAGGGGCGGAGCTGACAGCGCCGGGAACGCGGGCGCCGTCCGGTCCCCGCGCGGTCACTGGCCGTCGAGGGAGCGCAAAGTAGACCGAGGAGAAGCTGGACAGACGCGCCGAGGCCTCAGGACACCGCGGGCGGCCGCCGAGGGGAGGCAGCTGCGCCCGCTCCCCGCGGTCAGGGCAGGGCCGGGCAGCCGCGGCCAGAGCAGCAGGACGGCGCGGTCAGCCGCCCAGCAAGCCCGCAGCGCAGCGCAGCCCAGCCCGGGGCCAGGCGGGGCCATGTCTGCCTCTGTCTCTCACACACGCACCTGGACTGTAGATACGGTCATCGGTTCACAAACTGGGAAACAACCTTTGAAAGTCCATCAATAAACAGCCGGTTAGTGTCTCCCCAACGGCCCATGAAAGTGACCGCTCCGTGCCAGTGCCCAGGGAAGACTCAAGTGAACGTGCTTCGCAAGCCCGATGTTCCCGAGAAAGCGCAGCCGGGGACGGCGAGGCCTGGTCCCCTCCGACGGTGAACAGGCGACGACGGCCCCGCCTGGAGTGGCGCGTGTCCGGCTGGGCCGGGCGGCCCCTCACACCCCACTCGGCTCTGCCCCGCAGTCAGGGCTCGCGCCGGCCCACCGCGTCCCCCGGCCCCCGCGGCTCTGCCCGTTCCTCAGGCCCAGAGCTCGGGCTCCTGCCCGGCCCCAGGAGGGCGGCCCAGGCGGATCCGAGACGGCTGCCCTGGTCCACTGGGAAGTGGGTCTGGCTGCAGGGGCTGGGGCAAGGCCGGGAGGGTGGGGTGCAAGCGGCAGAGCGCCCTCCGGGATCAGCTCACCCCTGGCAAGGCGCTGGGAAGAGGCTTCAGGGCCTCGTCCCCGGGCTCATCGAGCTGAGCTCCAGAGCCTGCCCTGCAGCCATGGATTGGGCCATGGGTCCGACCCTCTTGGGGCAGGGCCGCGGCAGCACGGGCCCTCTGGACGGACGGGCGCCTGGTGCATGCGCCTCTGGGCTGCTCCTGGGGGTCACCACACAGTGCCCCAGCCTTCCTACTACACCCCTTGGATCCTGGTGTCCAAACAGAACACAAGTCTGACCCCGAGATGACGGGGGAGCCCCAGACACTGGCCGGCAGCTTGCTCTCCCCGAGGGCAAAGCTCTCAGACCCCGGAGAGCATCTCACGGGGAGGACACCCCGGCCCCAGCCTCGGAGTGCAGACCTCCCTTCACACACACAACGCTTGCTGTCAACACTGCGAGGGGTTCAGACAGAGCCTGCCTCTGCGTGTCGACCTGGAGCGCGACGAGCCAGGGGTGCAGGGAAGCCCGAGCCACCAGGTCAAGCGGTCAGGTCTCCCAAGCGGTCAGGTCTCCCAAGCGCTCAGTGGGTTTTGCGTTTTAACAGCCGCCGCTAGCGACTGCAAAACCTGGGAACAGCCAGGCTCTCAACCACCTTTCCCACGTCAGAGTCCCTGGTTTGGAAGAAGGAGCTGCAGGGTCCCCGGTGGAGCTGGAGAGAGAATAAAATGACCCCCGAGGAAGCTGGGACAATAGAAACACAACGGCAGGGGCCCTCTGGGGCAGGCGCTGCTTTCAATCAGCCGAGCATTTGGCTCCTTCTGTGTGAAAACTGCTGGTTGAGATTCAAGTCATCAGATGGCATTTTATTTCCTGCTGTAAACGTGATCCAAATCCGACAGAAAGGGGGCTGATGGCTTGGAGTGCGGGTGTGGACCGCAGAGACCGCGCTGGCTGCCAGCTCCGGCCGCAGTCCACTCGCGTCTACACAGCTGAGAGGGCGTCTCCCAGGCCCCTCCTAGAGACCTGGTAGTCTCGGGCAGCAGGAGTCACCATCACACGCGCGCCGCGGCCTCAAAGCCCCAACTCAGCCGCGCGTCTTCACCTGGCGAGGACTCGCCTTACAAGTTACTCCAAGCCCAACGCCGCCCAGGCCCCCCCACGCACCGGGCGGCCGCCGCTGCCCAGCCCCTGGAGTGGGCGTCACGCCTGCCCCCTGCAGCCTCTTCTTGGACTCATTTAAAGGGAAAAGAATTGCACTTTCGAAACTTCGAAGCGCTTCCACACAGTCCACACTGCCAGCCCCTCACCCCACCCCAACCACACCCAGAAACGGCCTTTCCGAGGCAGGTTGGCCTGGGAGGGGCGGCTCCGCTCACTTTTATCAGTTTATTATGCTCTTCTGAGGGCGGCAGGACCAGGCCTGTGGGACCGGCCAGGCCAAGGCGCTCGCGGGGAGCCGCTGCGTGAAGGCGCCTGTCGCACTGACGTGTGCAGGGCAGCTGCCGCGAGGACCGCTTCCCAACCAAACACTCCAGCTCTATGGCGGGACGAGGACAGCCCAGTGGAGGTGAAGAATGTGTCAGCTGGGTGGAGGGACTGGATTGCGGTGAATGAGAACGTGACGAGACATTTATTTATCGACTGAAATAGAAACCCCCAAACTTAGAAATAATGGATTCAAGAGTGGGAATGACGTGATGAAAGGCGTGTTCTTCTGAGAACATTCGGCCGGCAAAATTGCTGCGGACCTTCCGGCTCAGTGAAGTGAGACCGAGAAAGACAAACACCACATGATCTCTCTTCCGTGTGGAATGTAAAATGCAAATGGAGACCGAGCTCACGGGCACAGAAAGGAGATCAGAGTTTCAGAGTTTCAGGGGCCGGGGGTGTGGGGGGAGGCGGGAAGGACAAGCTTCCAGCCGTGAGGTAAACAGGCTGTGGACTGCACCACCTTGAGTTGTTGAAAGTTGCTGCGAGTAGATCTTGAAAGTCTTCATCACAAAAAGTAAGAAATGTGGCCGCGCCTGGTAGCTGACGAGTGGTGACCACTCCTCACGGACACAAATACTGAACCCTGGCGCTGGACGCCTGAAGCTAGCGTAACATCACCTGGCAATTACACCTCAGACTTCAAGAATGGAAATGCTTTCCGATGTCTTATTGACATGTGCAAATGCATGTATTAGAACCTAATCCCAGGGGAAGGTGGGATCTTGGACAGGGGCTCAGGGCATGAGGAAGCCTTTAAGAGCCGGATCGGTGTCCTTGCAAGAGACGCAGAGAGCTCCGTCCCCGCCCTGCCTTGTGGACTGTCCCACGGAGACACGGAGAAGACTGCTGAGGGCCCGGGGAAGCTTTCACCAGACACCGGGTCTGCCAGCTCCCTGTCCCTGGACACGCAGAACCGTGAGGAGCACCACCCATCTACGCGGTTCTGTTAAGGCAGCGTGAACGTACAAGAATCATCTAGAATGCGCTGTCAGTAGAGGAACTCACAGGAGGCTCTAAAATAATTCAAATTTGGAAAGAATCACAGCTTGAATGACGAAAGCAAGTATGGGGAGAAGAGAATTTTAAAAGAACTTTGCTGACGAAGGTGTGTAACGAGGAGAGTGAGAGACAGAAGACGCTATCACCATTCACGTCTGGGGGAAATAAGTTTTGAATCCACTAAACCCCTAATAGGAGAAAGGACTATGTTCTTAATTTTCTGGCTGGTCAGACATGGAACAAGACTATTCTTGTAGCTGTTATTATTTCCTACAGGTTTAACACCTCAGCACCATAATATTGCATCAGAAATTCTCTAAGTTACATGTTTTCTAGAAAAACAGGTTTGTTTTTCTCCATCTTCTCTGCCAACAATGAGTATTTAGGATTTACATCTTCACTCTGCTTCATTTTCAAGAGGTTGCAACTAAGCATTGATGACTATTCAATCATCACGAACTGTGGGTGGGAAATTTAATGTCATTTTATGATCCGTTTGAAAATAGGATTCTCTCCCTTAAAAATTAAATAAACAGCACACAAGAACATCCAGCTCTGATTTTACATTCAAATGATAAACCTGCTGTAATGTGACTATTATGAAAGAATATGTCCTATTCTTCACATACCACTTACAATGTTGTTTTTTTTTTTCTTTTTCTTCATTTCACACCATTTTTCCAATTCACATAATCACAGTCTTTGTATGACAACTTGGAATCTTCTGTTCCAAAGTCAATGGGAAGGGCCATGATAAATGTCTCTGATCATAAAAATTGCTCTGAAATGGTCCCTGGCTACCTTCGCGCCTGATCAAGTACTCAATTGAGAATGGGAACATCAGGGTATTTTGCGGTTAAAATACTTAATATCTACATTTGTGTGGTCATTAAGAAACATTCATTTTCCTTAATCTCTGAGGTTCACAGAAATGTGCTCAAAAGTGAATTTGATTCCATCACTGATATTGTCACCCAAAGCCCAGCTGATAGAACAGTGCCACCAGACCCATCTATCCTCAGGCTTTGTGGGGTGTAGCTGATGGGCAGCATCGGGTGCCGTGACCGCCAGAGCGTGCGCAGTGTGAGTAACCGCCTCGGAACTGGGGGTAACACTCCACCTCCTCACACAGTCGCCATGGCTTTTTTGTGGCGAGAACATCAAGGTCTTAGCCGCTCTCAGGGGCACAAGGACAGCGGGACTGATCACAGTCGCTGTGATTCTGTAGCTGCAGCCCCCGCCGTGCAGGCAGTCCCAGACCCGGGGACCTCTACGGGAGCCGTGCCCCTGACCACCTCCCACCTGCCGGCCTGGCACCAGCTCCCCCACTTTGTTTCCATGAGTCCAGTTTGGGTAGGGTGCCATAGGGAGAGCCAGCCCAGCCTGGCCTCCGCGTCTGAATTAGTCACTTAGCGTCGCGCCCTCAAGGCCCGTCCAGGGCGGGTGGCTCAGCCCAGAGGCCCACCAGGATGAAGGGTGCGGGCAGACCGCCGCCAGGTCCACAGGCTCCCCGCAGCCCCACAGGCGCTGCGTCCTGGAGGGAGCCAGTGTCCAAGGGCACAGCCACGAGGCGACGCCCCGGCCCTTCGGGGACGGCTGTCAAGAGGCTATCCATGGCCACTGCGGCTCCCATGGGCGTTCGCCCTAACCACTCCAAGGGCGGTGACTCCACAGGCCGTAAACGGAGCCGCAGACGTGGAGCAGCTCGGCCAGGCTGCAGGCCCTGCCCCATGGGGACCCAACCGGCTGCGCTCCACTCCCCTCAACAGGCTCTGAAGTTTTAGGCAAACAGCCAGGAGTTCGAGTCCTTGTCTGACGCACCCCCCAGACACCACAGGCACACCCCACTCCCAGCCCCCCACAACTGCACCTCCTGACAAGAGCCGTGGCGCGGGGGGTTCTCCTGGGCCCAGTGGGCTGGGTACAGCATTTCTACTCTGAGCCCCCGTCTCTGTCTCCCCCCCAGTCACACCTGCAGAGGCCACGCCAAACTTCCCATATCTTCAAGATCCCACATCCCCACCCCCGCCTCCCAGTGGTTTCTGCACTTTCTGCACTTCCCAGCCATGTGCACAGAGCCCCCATCTATCTGGCCAGCCTCCTGCTCACAGCCATGGGGGGGAGGAGAGACTGCACGGAGGGGAAGCATCTGCAGGGGCACCAGGAGCCCCATAAATTCACCCTCCCTTCCCCCAGAAGCCTTTTCTTGTGCTCCCAGTATGACACCGCCATGCTTCAAGGGCTACCACATGGTCACGGAGCCTAGAAGCCCCAGCGATTTTATTAAACTGCAGCGAGAAGGCTGACATAACATCCTCCGTCGCGCATTCACACTAAAGAAACTTAAAACACTGGCTGCATCCTCACATGGCCACCCCCGGCCCCACGCACTTGCTTTTCCTATTCTATGCGAGACTGGTTACGCTTTGCTCAATAAATGAATGTATGTATAAATCAATAGACAGATTGTGCTATTTTCCCAGCCTCTCCTTTAAATTAATGACCATGTCTGGCTCCTTATAGTACAATGGCTTTTACATACGATCCCCTTTTCAAGATAATTTTCCCAAGATCACTCTGCAGGCTCAACCCTCCAGGTCATGGACCCACGCCAGGGCTCTCGATCACCCACACGCGCCTCCGTCACGCCTGCTCGGACGCCCGCAGCCTCCAGCCCCTCCCACACCACCGCACCTCCAGGCTGTTCCGCTTGGAAGTCTCGGGTGACCTTCTCTGTATATGGAGACACAGCCTAGGGAGTAGCTCGGAACACGGTAACCTGGACCCGATGCACCTTCTCTGTGCGTAGCTAACGGACTGTTTCACGCGCTCCCTCACGCTGAAGCGACCTACAAGAGACAGACTCCCCTCAGGCCAGATGCCAATTTGAACAGGCCTCACCGTCAATCATCCGACCCCTTTAGTCAAATACTGAGAGCCTTGGCCCGTCTGGATAAACCCCTCCACAGCTCCAGCTTCCACAGACACCCCCTCCAGAAAGCCCGGCCTCGGGAGTGGGTGTATTCTTCTCACGTGGCTGTTGTCTTCTCTCCAAGCACACGAGCCTGTGGGTCTGGGAGAACGTGACGAGGGGCCACCTCCTGCACCCGACCCCCAGCAGGCACTGCAGCCGCAGGTGCAGGAGATGACTCTATCCACCCCTGAACCCTAGACTGCTCCCTTTGGAAAGTTCCAGGCATCTTTTGACCAACTCTACTGCTCTAGTCAATGAAAATAGAGTCTTTGCAACCGAGGCCATCTATTGTCTTGTTGGCAGGCGACACACCCAGCCCATCTGCGCCTCATGCGGCAGACAGCTTGAGCAGCATCTGCAAGCCACATCCATTCATGAGACGCGACACCCACCCATCCGCCAGGATCAGGACGGTGATGAGACTCATTTAATAGGATGTTTACTCTGTCCAAACGCCCCCTAACATGAAGTCCAAAGAAATAGTATGCCCTCGGGCCTCCCTGGTGGCACAAGGGGTTAAGACACAACCTATGATGCTATCTGCAGCCACTGCAGCACCAGTTTGATCCCTGGCCAGGGAGCTACCCACAGGGCACAGCAGACCTCTCCTGTTTCCCCGCTGCTCCCCTCAGCAGTGGATTCAGTAGATCTGCCTGTTCTGCTCCCTGCTCTGTCTCTGGTGAATCCTCTCACCCCCCACACCTCCGGCCTGTACCCCAGTTCTTGTGTGCATAAATAAATAAATCTTTAAAAAAAAAAAAAAGGAAAGAAATAGCACGCCCTCGGCAAGTCCCTTCAGGTAACTCTGAAACTCTGGCACAGCCCGTTTCAGGGATCTCAGAAAATCCAGGCAGCCAAGTCTACGTGGAAGGGTCCGCTCGGGGGAGAGACTCGACTAGGGAGACACTCATTATGTTTCACTCAAAACACTCAATTACCTTTAGCTCTGAACAGTCCTCCGAAGCCGTATGCCTTGGTTACCTCTTCCTTCTCTTTTAAGAACTGATCATTTATCTGTCTCTGGAAAGAGTGATTTATCCTGAGGCTCTGAGGTTGTTTTACCTTGCAAGTCCCAGAAGAGAGATTTCACCTTGACTGTATTTTAGAACTTAATTTTCAACTTTCTTCTGTAATTTAAGCTATAACATCGGGTTGTCTTCTGTGGCATCTTTCCTTGGGCTTAATGATAGTCTTGCGAGAAGAACACTGTTGCAGAAAAATTTATCTTATAATAGGGTTTGATTAACTAACACATAATCCTCCACCTCTGGCAGTATTTGTACTGATAGACGGACTAAAATCGCAGAAGTGCCATCTATCAATATGTGAAGTGGAAACACTGGTCTAGTATCGGGTCTGGGGATCATTTGATGAGCTCACGCACATATGTATGACGGCAGAGTGAGGAACTTTCAGTGGGTGGGTTCTTCCATATTAGACAATCTTCACAGAGTAACTGAAGCAGAAATATGAGTAGTGACTTTGCGAACTTTAATTAGATTTTTAATGTCACTCACTGTTATATGTGTTTTTCTATGTGCTTTGCAGCTATGTGGAATTTAATGAAACTGGAGTATAGTAAGCAAATTCAGCTGAAGCGTGATAGAGGGTAAAACACCCCAGATTCAGAAGAGCAGCTCAGCCTCAGGGGAGCGAGTGTGCCATGTACAAGGCCATTCAAAGGCGCTGAATATTTCAGCACCCATTAATTGAACGAATGGCAATTATAAATATTTAGAAAGAGCTAGAGGCCTCTCCATGCTAAAGCATTCTTTTCAAATGAACAATAAGACATGCTAGGATCGACAGCTTGGCCATTTCCATAGGCCCAAAATGGACTTGACTAAACGCACCGAGACAGCCTCAGAGAGAAGCCGTGCCGAGACCCATAGCATGAAATCCAGCTAATATCCTATTCAAAATGAGATTTAAATACAGTGTGTTCAGTAGCTATGTTAGTCGTCCCCTCGGAGTGTGATGGCAGAATAGTCCCTTTTCCTCACACAGTGATGAACGCACCTTAAGCCAGGAATGAGCCAGGCGGCGTGTCTGCCAACACACAGCCGCCAAGCAGGCGCAGACCTGCTGCTATAAGAGCCCGGGGTGTTCTCCCTAGGTGGGTCACTATCCAAACGTCCTCGACAGCGGGTTTAAATCACCCACCAGCTAATATGGAATCATCATTAAAAAGTAACAGACTCACCTTCCTAAGACCTAGAAGTAGAATCCAAAGAAGCCAGCAACTGGATCGTGCAGGTTGAATCCGTGCACTCCAGGAGAAGCTCGACCTGGAGTCCAGAGGGGACCTGCCGGTGCCCCCGGGGCTCACAGTGTGGGGGACACAGCTCCTGGGGCCGCGTCTGCATCATGGTCGGCGCGTGTGGGGCGTGCGGCTGGAGTGCCCCAAATCTGCCCATGTGCTTGGAACATGTTACCCTTCCCCTTTTATTGTCAGCTCAGAGTCATAAAAACCTAACGATTCTGTATTATCAGGATGGAAGTTGCTTTCACAGCCTCTGCAGAGCTATTGTGTCCACAGCGCTGGGGGACCTCGGCGGATTTCAGGTGGTCAGGACTGGCTGGGATGACCCACACTCACCGCCTGCTCAGCCTCGCCCTAGGATGAGCGCGCTCCTGCAACCACTTACCGTTCGCCCCACTCTTTAAAAGTATTTTCTAGACTTTTCTTTTCCGCTGGACACCCGGACATGTTTAGCTGCTCCTGATGCCAGGGGCCAGGTGCTCAGACCAGTGAGGCCTCCCTGCTGCTCGGCCCAGGGTTTGGTCTCCAGGTCTCTGGGGCCCGCAGCCCTTCTGGCCAAAACAGAACAAAACCCAGCGCTGAGTGTGGAGCCGGCAGGCCCTGCAGGTGAGAAAAGCCGGAGCGAGGCATTCCAAGGCCGCAACACACGTGGGAGAACATCTGGCAAGTAACACAACAAATGCCCTGGCGCCCAAGCCAGTGGTTCTGGGAAGAATGGCTGCGTGCAGGGCTTTACCGGGCCTAAATCTGCACTCCCTTCCGTGAAAAAATAGATGGCTGAGGCAGATGGCTCAGGCCAGGGCAGAAAATGGACCAACGCCCACCTTGTGACCTGCTTTACGACCTCACAGGCTACAGCAGCCAGCATGCTGGATACCAGTGCTGGACATGCAAGGCTGTGGGCCAGCAGAGGTGCCCTCTCCAGTCCTGGCAACAGAGTCCTGCGCTGCGCCTGGGGCCCAAGCCAAGGGGTCAGGGCAGCTGTGCCCTGAGTGGCCACAGGGGGGGTGCCACCCCATGCTCCCCCAGACTGCCCTTCTGCAGGGCTCCTCCCTGTGCACCTCCAGGTCAGGGGCGCCCTCATCTCCAGCTCCCCTGCTCCTTGGCCAGTGCTAAAGCCGCTCTGACTGGGGCATTTAGGGGCAACATGGAAAATGCAGAATAATCTCATCTCAGATCCTTCAGTGACTCTGCAAGAACGCTTTTCCCAAATAATACAACAGTTACAGGTGGGAGGGATGGGACCAGATATCTTTTGGTGGGGAGGCGTTATTTGTATAAATTAGATATTTAGCCATCTGTACAAATGAGTCCGTTGGGTCTTGGCTTGTCGTCTCTGTCCTGGCAGCCTGTGACCGACGGTGACACCAAATGTGTAAATCACCAGAGCAAAAAGCCACGGGTTCGCCTGTCCTGCATCCAGTCACCCCTTTATTATGTGGCAGCAAGAGTCAGTTCCCTAGGGAGGCTGTGAGCTTTGCATGGTCTAGACACCCCAGTAGGAGAGGGTGTGACCACCCCAACCTCATAGCAGGGGCCTTGCATCTAAGGGGTGCAGCATGGCCGCAGCCCCCAGAGTCCATCAGAAAAACCCCACGAGTTGATTGCTCCCCTAACTGCAGCTTCCAAAATTCCAAATACGAGTGCGCCGTCATCGGCGGTGAGCCTGCCACGTCCGGCTGCAGTTCATGGGGCTCGGGCAGAAAGTCAACAGCTGCTTTAAGGGACATCACATTCAGGCCGCGTCCCAATCCCGCGAGTCTGCGGAGTGTTCCGGGGGGAGCTGAGCGATGGCGCAGCCCCGCGGCGGACTCTGGAGGAACACGGACCCGCCTCCCGGAACGTCTGTCCTCTCTTACCATGAGCTGGTGCGTGTCTGCGTGCGCTTGTATACTGGCCAGGAAAGCGACAGCAAGTGAACTTGCGCCAAGTGAAACCTCGCCGCCTCTATTCCCCGCCCGAGTCCAGAGAGCCGGTCAAAGGACGGCGGCTTCCACGCCCCAGCTACTCAGTCAGCAATTGGTGTTCACAGATGACTTCGGGGACAGGGTAAGAAACAGGAGTCCAGGGCCTCCCTGGTGGCACAAGGGGTTGAGACCCAGCACTACGGAGCTGTCCGCAGCCTCTGCAGCACGAGTTCCAGCACGAGTTCCTTCCCACCAGGGAGCTACCCACAGGGCGCAGCAGACCTCTCCTGTCTCCCCGCTCCCCCCCTCAGCAGTGTGTTTCAGTCAGTCTGCCTGTTCTGCTCCCCACTCTGTCTCTGGTGAATCCTCTCACCCCTAACCCCACCCTCTGGCCTGTACCCCAGCTCTTGGATGCATAAATAAATAAATCTTTTAAAAAAGCTGCTGCTGCGGCAGCCCCAGGGAGCTGACCCTCGGGGCGCCCTGAGGAGGGAGCACGCTGGGCTGGACAGTCCCGGTTCTCCTGTCAGCTGCGGAAGGGCAGGGCCAGGCCGCCAAGAAAGCTCCTGCTCACGCTCAGCTTGTGCTGAACTCAGGGTCCTTCTAGCCCTTTCCTGAGGGAAGGCCACCCTAATTGCGAGCCACAGATAGCGGGGGTCCAGGAAAAGGGTGCACTGAGGGAAAGACACCCTGTGGGTTTGTTTCCAAGGAAACCAAAGAGAGGGATGTGCCTGCTGACCGCTGACCTGCCCCAACCGTGGCCTGCGCAGTCGGTCGGTGCAGAATGGCAGCAAGTCCTGAGCTGTGCTGTGCCCCCCAGAGTGTTCCCAGGACGCTGAGACGCCCGCTGCCATCCCAAGAAATGCATCCACTGGGCCGGCAGGTGTCTGAGGACCCACTTGACATCTGAGGCTCCCCACGGTCAGGTGGGCCAACCGATCACGCACTCTGGCAGGCGTACTCTCAGGCGCAGGACCCCACACACAGGACCCCGGACACAGGACCCCCAGAAACAGGACCCCCAGACACAGGACCCCTAACACAGGACCCCTACACACAGGGCGCCCAAAACAGGACCCCCGACACAGGACCCCCCAGGTGGAGAATCAACGTGAAGGAGCTGGAGCAGAGCAGGGCCCTGCATGGCCGAAGCATCAGCTCCAAGGCAGATGGTGGCAAAGAAGGGGTGACGTGGCTAAGATGGGGAGCCCTGGGCAGCAAAGACATGCAGGAGAGCAAGAACATGATCCAGGGAGGGGTGACACACCAGCCTCCCAGGCTCTGGAAGCCCCAGCGCTGCAGATGGGCAGTCACCGCCTGCGGGTCTAGGGCCGGGCACTGGCTGAGCTGATGCCCCCCAAAAGGACCGTGACTCTGGGGAGCCACGACAGGCCCACGGAAGCTGGCTCACAGGGAGGGGGCGTGGGATTCAGATCTCCGGGCTTACTTCACTGCAGGAGGAATGCAGGGGACCAGATAGGGGTCAGGGAAAACACGAATGATGATAATAACAATAAGAAACGAAACTGGCAGGCGACCGTGACTGCTTCTGTGAGCAGCGGGGAAGAGACCGAACGGGAGGGAAGAGCCAGGGGACAGGGTGATGGGCCCGGGCGAGCCGGGGTGGGGAGTTCACGGGGATCGCACAGTGATGAAGAAGATATGAATAAAAAATAAATTATTAAAAAAACTGATTCTTGAAAAAAAAAATGAGTACAAATGGCTGCCTGCCCTGGGGGGCAGGGAGGGGGTGCAGGGAGGGGGTGCGCGAGGCCTGCGTGTGGGCAGAAGGCGCGAGGAGAGGCTTGGAGGAGAGGCCATGAGGAGGCGGGACCGCTCCGTGCAGCCGCCATGGAGCCGTCCGTGGGCTGAGTCCCGGGGACGGACAGACAGACCACGGAGACGCCAGAGCTGCTGGGAGCGCCCGGGGTCCCTCGCACCCGCGCCGGGCCTGCCCCTCCCCCGTTCACCCCCCACAGCTCTGGGGGTGAGGAACCTCGACCCCTGCCCGTTGGGGGGGCCGGGAGGGCCGAGCGCAGTCTGCGGGGACAGAGCAGGACGCTGTTCCCTCCCACCGCAGTCTCTGCCCAGCCACGGCCCGAGGCCGCGGGCGCCGGGAGCAGCTTCTGAGCCTGAAGCCACAGCCCGGGGGCGGCAGGGACCTGACCTGGCCCCAGTGACAGCAGGAACAACCCGCTTCAGACAAGCGGCCAGAGCCCCCCTCCCAAGGCCGCAAGAGAGAAGGAAAATAAAATGACACAGTCGGCTGCGTCTAATGCTCTAGAGGTCGGTCCCATATTTTCCCGAGACTACCAGAAAATTCAGCATGAAATTTTAAATCACAGAAGTCACGGCGAGGACTGCGTCCCTGGCACCGGAGTCGCCCGTACGGCCTCGAAAAATCGGGGGGCAGAAGGCCCCCCCGCCCTTCACGTGGCTCTTTGCCCTCTGCGGGGGCTTCCGACCCCCAGGGTCCCCACACACCCTAACAGCAGAGCCTGCGACTGGGGGGGGCCTGTCCCCCTCCTTAAGTGTCTTTTAAAAATTGAAGTGAAATTGCGTTTTCCTGAGAAGCTGAATAGCACCTTTTCATGTCTAATGGTGGCTTTAAATGCTTCAAGGTCCAAAGCACTAAAGTCCCCACATCTCCTTGAGACCCTGCGCCTCACCCAGCACAGGCGCTGCGTCCAGCTGCCTCCAGGCCCTGCGCGTGGTGTCAGCCCCAGTGCCCCGTGGCACAGCGGCCCCCTCGCTCTCGGTCCTCACTGCCCGGGCGGGGGAGGGACCCTCGCGCTCTGCAAGGATGCTAGCTCAGCAAGCGGAGCCTGGGGGTGCAGCGGGGGTGCAGGGGAGGCCGTGACTCAGCTCTCACGATGAGTGAGAACAGGCTTCCGCTGTCTCCTCGGAGAATCGCAGCCGGGAGCACCACCCAGCTAGCCACGTGCGTGCTCCCCGGGGAAGGCTGTGCTCCTGGGGCGGGTCCCGCGGTGCCCATCAGCCCCGTAGGAAGGTGCTGTCTTTCCAGGCTGCTCGAAGGTAGCAGGATGCTGGCCCCTGGGGTGTCTGTCCAGGCCCCCAGGCTCAGCCCTAGGACCGGGAGCCAGGACACGGTGCGTGAGTCTGTCCCCATTGGCCTCTGTCCGTCTGGACATCCTTGACCGACTTTAATTTTATGATCCCGGTCACTCCCCCGGAACACGGCGTCTCAGTGGAGCCGGAGCTCTATGCCGAGAACCAGATCTTGGAGGAAAGACCAACATTGCTCCCGAATTCCAAATTCCGCCTGAGAAAGTCGACAGCTTATAGTGCGAGCAAAGGCTTGGGGGGGGGCCTGGGAGAACCCCCCTGATAAGAGAACAAACTGGTGTCCAAGACAACAGGATGGCTTTTGCCCTCGCTCCGGCCACCCCGGTGGACGTGGGACCCCTCGGGGCCAGTCCTCAGGATGGACAGCACGAGCCAGCCTCTCAGGGGACGGTCCTGGCTGGAGGCTTTGCCTGAGTGAGCCTGCCCTAGGGGGAGCTTGTGAGAGCCCCCCTGGCTGCGAGATTTCCATCACAAAAGCCTGGGCCTGACAGGCCAAAGCCCCGTCTTTCAAGATGTACAGCTCATTAAGCATTTCAATCTTGCTCAAAAGTCCCCTGAATGGGCTTCTTTTCAGTACAGCCATTTTCCCCCTAATTATATTGATTTTAGCAAATTGCAGTATCCATCTGAGCAGACTTTCAATACGAAAGGCATCCACCATCCCTGAAAGGGGAACAGCAGTGCACGGGCCACGACGCTCGGGCCGGGACGCCCCGCTGAGGGGGCAGAGCCCGTGGACACTGTGCTCTGAGGCCGGCCCTGAGGGCCCTGTCCCTCCTGCCTGAGGACGATGCAAATCAAGGGCTGACTCCGCAGCTACGCCTCCAGGCGCGCTCCCAGGGAGACCAGGGCAAGTCAAGCCCCCAGCCGTGTTTTCAGGACACAAGGAGAAGAGCCCGAGGACCTGCCTGAACCCTCCTGCTGCCCCTCTGTGCCCAGGACGGGTTGCGCCTCACCTGGCACCCATGGAGCTTGCGCCATGCGCAGACCAGCCCCACCTGGGGTGCTAGCCCCACGTCCCTGCAGTCAGCACCCACCTCCTTTCATGCACCAGCCACGGTTCTTCATCTAAAAGTAGCTCACGCCTGTGAGCTGGGGCCAGACCTTAGCTGGACCCCGTGCCAGACACGAGATGGAGCTATCGGGGCCCACGCAATGCACCCCCTCCCTGACCAGCCCATCTCTGGGCCCCCCTTCACGCAGACACAGACCAGCTGGGATGGACTCTGGCGTCTGCTCTCGGCCCTGCGGGCCACAGGCCAGGATCATGCGGCCTGGCCTCCCGCTGGGCACAGGCACAGCTCCTGGCGCTTCCCACGCCTCATCCTGTCTCCTCAGTGCCTTCATGCGGGGTGAAGTGTCCAATGGACATGGGTCATGTGGTCAGGGCTGAAACGGCCCCTGCGCCCCAGCAGGCCCCTTCCCAAGGAGCCACAGTTAGGGGCAGGGCCGGGCCCTGACCCGCCTCTGAGTTTCGGTCCTGCTCAGAAGAGGCCCAGCCGCAGCTCCCAGCTTCGGGGTCTCATTGCATGTGCCTTTGGGGGCTGCCCCTGGAGGAGGTCAGGGAGAGGCGTGAACCTGGGCTGAAGGGCGGCCGCCTCCCCGCTGACTCCCCCAGCCCTCCCGACCCCACTTGGGGAGACGCAGCCGCTGACCCCGCTACACACGGCCTCAGTGCCCCCCGATTGTGAAGTCACACAGCACCTGACACCCCTGAGAAGGGCCCTCCTGTCTCACGGGGGCAGCTCGTGCCGCTGGCTGGGCCACACCCACGTCCTCCCACGCCGAGGCCCCTCTCCTGGGGCCGTGGCCGACCAGGGAGCGCAAGCCGAGGCCGTAGGACCCACAGAGACTGGCCTCGGGAGCTCAGGCGTCATCGGCCCACATGTCCCCGGGGTTGAAAGTCACCGAGGTGAGACTTCACCGCTGCGGGCTCGTGAATCAGGCAGGACGGCCAAGCCTCCTGCCCGGCCCTGGAGCTGCCCTCACAAGCCGGAGCCTCAACGCGGAGGTGGCGCAGCAGGGGGAGTGCCAGGGAACCTCACGTTCCTGCAAGTGGCGGGAGCGGCGCCTTCCCCGACTCTCCAGGGACGCCGGTCACACGCCCCAAGCCCGACCGGACACTCGCCCAGGCACGCGATGTGCCTCGTGCTGGTTTGAGAGAAACAAGGACAATCGGCTGGTGTGGCGACCTCAGACGCCCGCGGCCCGCACTGGCCCTCGGGCAGGATCCGGCCAAGTCCCGCCAGGATCCAGGTGGGGGTAGGGGGTCACGCTGCGTGGATGCCAGCACTTAGGCCGGCACCCAAGGAGCCCGCCGGACACTGAGTCTTCTTGGGGCGCAGCTGAGACACCGCCCCCATGGAAGATCCGTTGTGGCCTCCGCGGAGTCCCAGCTGGAGTCGCGGCTCTGCCAGGGCAGGAGGCTGCACCGCCAGCATCACCCCCTCACTCAGCCCCTCGGTCCCCAGGTTGGGAGCAGGGAACCCCATGACCTTCCCCGGGGAACAAGGGCCGTCCCCGAATCGGCCTCGCGGGCTAATCTCCCGCGGCGCTCGAGACAGCCGACGCCGGAACTCTCAGCCACTCCAAATCCGGGCATTTCGGGGCTTCTGCCGAGCCTGAGCAGGGCGCACGGAGACAGGACCGGCAGGTGGTCACGGCGGGCATTTCACGTCACTAAGTGGCTCCAGGAGAGCGCGAGTCTCTGTGTTTTGCTGACCCATGCGGAGCACACTCTGCCCTGGCACCGTCCGTCCGTCTCCCGCCGTCCACGGGACAGCCTCCGGGAGAGCCGCTCGTCCCGCACCCGCGTGCCCGGCCCGAGCAGCCTCCCCATGTCCCGGCGCCTCTCCAGCGGCCAAGGGGCTTCAGGGCTTCCCTACAGCCCGCAACCCCCTGCCTCAGGCACAGACACAGCAGTCATGGCTGCCGGGCACCTACACCAGCCTCCGCGGCAGGGGCAGGGCCTGCCCTGTCCATCTGTGCAGGGCTGAGTCGGCCGCCACAGCACACGGCCCACCCGGGGCCGGACGCAGCTCCTGACCTGTAGAGCCAGGGGCGTCTCCACCGCGAGCACCGCGGAGCCTCTCGGGCAACCGAAGGCAGGTCAGAGAGCGGGTCAGACAGCAGGCGGTGGGGCACTGAACAGAGCTGCACGTCCATGCCCATCCATGCAGCCCGACGTGCCCGCCTGGCCAGCCCGCGGCCGCCGCTTCCTCCCGGTTTCTTACTGCATCAGCCGTTACTGGGCTGGCGCTGGCTGGCAGCAGTGCGGGCATGCGGGCCTCCAGGCTCCCAGCTCCCAGGAGGAGGCCACCGCGCCACCCGGCACCAGGCGCCTGCCCTTCCGCACAGGCCCCGGGCCCTCCCGGCACCCCCAGCCCCCCTTCACCACCACCCCACCCCAGCCTCAGCTCTGCAGTCGGATTCAAGGGTCTGTTGTGTCTGTTTGTCTGTCCCTTTGTCTTGTCTCTCTCTGTTCCATAAGTGAGTGAAACCACCGGAATCCGTCTTTCTCCTCCCGACTGAGGCGCTGCGCCTGCCCATGCTAACAGCCCCCTGACGCTGCCCACGTCCTCCTCACTTTTACTTTAATGGCGCTCACTCTGGCAGACAGCCCACGCCGCTTTCTTGGTCAAGGATTAGTTAATCCTGTGTTCTGCGCCAGGAACCGATGACGAACCGCGGGGCTTATAGGAAATCGCCTGTTTGCACACGCGAGCCCTTCCTCGGCAGAGGGGAGCTGCACCCAGCCAGCCCTCCTGGCCCCTCACGGAGGGAACTTCGCACTCTCCTCCCACCTCTTCTCAGAGCACTCACTCTAGAAAGCTTCCTCTGGTGACTCCCTGCTCTGCCCTGGATGGGTAAGTCTGCACCCAGGGCGGCCCCCTGAGTCCAAACGCTGCCGTGCTTTGAAGGTCCTCCTCAGGGGAGAAGGCCCCGGTCACCGGCCTTCGGGGGGAGCCTGACTTCTGTCGACACCAAGACCAAGACCACGGAGAGGGCCACGAGGACCCACCTCCCGTGTCCTGGCCCCCAAGACACTCTCCCACGTTTTATTCCAGTGGACTTGAGCTCACACTCGCGCCTCCTGCAGGCCTCACCTGGCAGAGGTCCTGACGGCTTCACCCGTCAGCGCAGCTTTTCTCCACAGACGAGGGGATCCTGGGCGTCAGGGGACCCAGCAGGGATGGGAGGTGGAGCCGCCACCGGGGAGGGTCCCTGGGAGCTGTGCCCCAGCCCCACCCACCCAAGACCCAGGATTCATGGTTGTGCCGTCAAGCGCCCCACCCATTGCTGAGTCATTTTTTGCGACAGCACACTCCTAAGGGCCTCACCTTGATAGATGCCAATGCATTTGGGAAATAGACGCGTACGCTTTGACTCTGCAGCTGGTTTATTTTCAACCCACTCCGTGCGTGGCCCAAGTGGTGTAAGTCATTTCATTAGCAAACCTGCAGCTCACGCCGCGGAGGGGAGGGGCCCGGGGCGCCGGTGCAGGCGGGAAGGGGAGGCGGAGGTGCAGGTGTGGGCTGGCAGGGACAGCACACCTGGGGGGAGGTCTCAAATGCCGGGGGGGGGGGGAGCCCAGGGGAGGGGACTAGTCACATAAAGGGACACGACCGCTGTAAGAGCTGAGACGCGCCCCACATGACCCCTTCCCAGACGACAAAGGAGACCCCAGGGCGTGGTCTGGCTGTTCTTGTTGGAGACAAGATTGTCCCTTCCCTGAAATACAGTAAATAAAGTCACTGGGCCGTCAAGTCATCTCCAGAAAAACCCACTAATTCTAAATTCCTGGTCACACCCCTCTCTGCTCGGGTAGATGTTTTCTAGCATCACGTCATGTATTAGAGAGTCCAGGAGCCCTTCAATCTGCGCAGAACGTTGCCTCTGAACAATACAAATGTCACACTTGGCTCAGCACTGGAGGCAGCACAAGGCTCTGGACTCTAAAACTCCCCCATGACGCAGAGCTTAGACTAAGCCATTGTCTGCAGACATCAGCAGGAGTATTCTGTGACCCCAAGGGAGGGGTCCCATGACAATGTGCTCAGAACTACTCATTCGTGCAGGTGTCCATTCTTCACTCAACAAACATCTGCTTAATAAGCGTGTATTCCAAGCGAGGTCCCAAGGAAATGAGAGGTTAAGAAATCAAGATATGTAAGAAATGAACATCTGTCTAAGCGGCAAGAAAAACATGCAGTTAAGTGTCACCACTGAGCTACATTCAAAGTCCCCGTGATTTACACCATCTGGGAAAGTCACCGAAATGTTTCAAAGGCAGATACATTTTAATCGGGGCTTATGAATACAGGGTTATCCAAAGGGGAGCAAGACATCAATATGCGTGTGTGTCAACTGCTTTATACGGTCAGGAGGTCACCTGGTGACCGGCACGCCATTCCTGCCCTGCCTGGCCGCTGTGTCCAGGGGCATCGCAGCTCCATGCTGGTCCTCTGCGTTGGACCTGCCAGTCAGGGGCCACTCCTGCTCAGAACTGGAGCACAGGCCCAGTCTCCCCACCCATCACGACGACTGTCCCTCCCTCCCCTGCACACCGAGACACAGGCAGAGGGACGGGACCCTCGCTCAGGAGTGGGGAGATGCCCCCTCTGTGGACCCCTCACTCCGGGGACACGTGCTGGCTGACCAGACCGATGGCCACGGACGGCATAGTGCGTGGGCATCGCTGCCCAGAGGTGGGGCCTCAGCAGGGAGGGGGGCGTGGGAGACACACTCCCATCCATGCCCATGGCCCGCCCCGTGTCCTTCCCTGCAATTCTGGACAAGCTGCTCATCCTTCCAGGAGGAGACAAGTCAGCAGTTTCTGACCCAGCCCCCTCCTCCCAGCAGACCCCTCTCCCCCTCCTGAGAGTTTGCTAACACCCCGGGCACTTCACTGGGGAATTTTTCTTTCTGTACAACTGAAGCCAAGCCTAAATGATTACATGGCTTTCACGCCCTAAAGCCAAAAGAAAAATATAGCTTAGCTCATTTTCTCTTTGCACACAGAGCTTGGACCTTATCAGCAAATGACCCATCTACGCACAACAGAAGAGCGAGTCCTGCGCTGACCAGCTGCGCCAGGGGCATGCAGGTGTAGAGGGGGCCTTCCCGGGGGCAGCGCCCACCAAGGAAATTCAAAACTGCAGGATCTGAAGAACAGCCGTGCAGGAGCTGCCCTGCGCTGCGCCAACGACATCAGCCAAGGCCACATTTCTCTGGCCCGCACCCACTTTCCAGCAATGAAAGTTAACTTCCTTTGTTCTCAACCCCAGCCCCCAAACCTATATAACCTCATCCTCTTAAATGGACAGGTGGACTTGAGTTTACACCCTACCTGCTTGCCAACTGACTACAAATAAAGCCCATTTCTCAAATCTTGCAATGTCGTCATTTGAACTATACATGTTGGGGAGAGACCCCACAGCTCAGTGACACGACACCCCATGGTAGTTTTCACAAGGGGCAAAAAAGAGCTTAATGCTAAGGATCTCCCCGACTCCTGAGAGCAATTGTCAGATTCAGAAATCTAACTGCAAGGGGCTGACGCCAAAGGCTGGTAGAGGTGGCACCCCCTGGAGGGGGCGGCTGAGGATGAAGAGCCCCAGGTGCAATGTGCCTGGACAAAGACAAATCCGCGGGAGACTCAGATAGGACATGTCACGGACTGCAGAAACACCGGGGATCTTCAGCCCTGTGGGGCCAGCCATTCCTGCCCACCCGCCTTCAGAAGGCCACTGCAGGGCTCCAAAGGACGTGGACAGGCTCCAGCAGCCAACCTCAGAGGAGGAAAGTTGAGAGGTTGAGAGGGTTTGCAGGTGGCCGAGCGACTGACACTGCTCCCAGCGCTGCTGCTGTCACAGTCCAGGGGGACGGCGAGCCAGGAGTGTGGCTGCTGGTCGGGTCCTCGGCCGCTGCGGCTATCCTCTGGGTGCTGCCTGTTGGGTGCTGCGCTGGGGCATCTCGGCAGCTCCGGGAGCATCTCCTGCTGCGTCTCCTGCTGTCTCGTGAGCCTATTTTCTGGTTGCCATTCGCCCCAGGCCCTCAGTGGAGGGAAGATGCCATCTTGGCCCTCTTTTTGGAATAGGGGTTCCAGTTCTTCCATGGCAGGAAGACGCCATCTTAGATGCCTTTTGTTTAGGACTTGAAAACACTGGGCACTGCTTCAGGTGAGGTAACTGGCCACTTGTGGCCTCGGTAACTCTTTGTTTTCCCTTGTTTCTTAAATAAATTCCATTATTGTTGTTCCCTGAAGCTGAGTGGTCTTGCAGTTGTGCACATGGATGAAGAACTCAGTGTGACCAGTAAACTATGTGGCCGCTGTCCTTGGCCAGTTTTAGTGCCCTTATCGCCCAGTACCATAACGGTGTCTGAATGGCCCTGACATCAATAGTCTTTATGGCATTTTGATACTTTTCAGAAATCTCTAAAGAAAACGACCTTATTCTTCTTTTGAATCTCAGCAAATAGTCTCTCTTTGCAGTGCCATTACCGTCGCTCCTCGAGGCGAGAGACCAGCCACACTCATCACGACCCCCACAGGGCTTCCCACCCAACTGGGCATAAAGTGAGTGCTTAATATTTGCTAAACTGAAATTATCTGAAGCATGTTCCAACTTCTGTTCCTAAAGAGCCTAAGGGTTTCCAGGCAGGGGGTTAATGGCCCTTGTTTTGCTTTTGTTTGGACAGGAAGACGCTGCCTCTGCCTCTGAGCTCACGCAGGCTGAGTCCAGGAGTTCGTGGTCACCTCCACGCGCTCCGATCGTCATGCACGTCTCCTCTTCACTAGCTGCTGGCTTCCTCCTCGACCTCCTGTTGTCTCTCATCTTAAGTCCCCAGACCTTCTACTCCATGCTAGTTCAAGTCAACAGCGGCGACGTAGCCCTAGGGGTGGGGCTGCATAAGTCGTGGTCTGATCCAGGCATGAGCTATGTGACTGAGGCTGGGCTGGGGACTAAATGCCTGTGCTCTCCCTGAAATTCCTGTCTCAACCCACCCCCCCAAAGTGATGGTGTTTGGAGACAGGGTATTCAGAGGCGAAGAGGCCATGAAGCTCCGCGGGGCAATGGGCGCGCTCACAAGGAGAGACATGACAGAGACGTCTCCTTCCCCGCCACCTGAGGACACAGCAAGGAGGCCCCAGTCGTGAAGCACAGGCAGCCCCCCCAGAACCGGACATGCTGGCACCTGACCTTGGACGTCCAGGCTCTAGAAGTGGGAAGAATCGGTGTTTACTGTTGAAGCCGGCCAGCTGTGCTTCCACGGCCATCCAAGCCGAGAAGGCATGAGAGCATGAACGACCGGTGCACGGGGGCCGTGACGGTCAAAGCCAGAGGACCTGATCTCTCGGCTGCGCCGCCTCTGCATGGGCCGCTGGCGCCAGAGAACTCGGCATACGCAGAACAGCGGGACGGAGCCAGACGGAGGAGCTGGATACTGCGTGAGGCCCAGAAGGCCTGCGTTCCCACCTGGGGCTGGTGGGAGCTGGCGCAGAGGCAGGCAGTTCTGCACGGGGTCCTCCGTTTCCCCAAAGGGGTAAAAACGAGCCAGCTGCTCTGTTTCTCCAAAGTTCAAGGAGAAAACATGGAACCCTTGGCTCGTAAACTCCGTTTTGGTCGTACAGCTGGTCTTCCCACCTCTGGCCAGACGGGGCAAAGCTGTCCAGGTTTCCTCGGGCCCCTGCTGCCAGGTGTCTCCTGCAGGGCCCGCCTGCTCCTCCCGGCTTCCCAGACCACCCCAGGCGCCTCTTCCTCCCCCGGGAACGTTAACGTGGGTCGCCTCAGAAACCACCGGGGACTTGACAGTGGGCGCCGTGTTTGAGTCAGAGGCGCGAGTGCAGTGTCCCACCTGCCCCACCCCACGTGGTTACCAGCCCTGGGTTTTAGAGGGGTGGATGGTCGAGGTCTGATTGGCTCCGGCTGTTCCCTCCTGGGGTCTGGAATAACCAAGTAGCCCCAGTGGCTGCGGGAAACCTCACCACCGCCGACCACTCCCAGGTGAGAGGCAGAGCAGGGCCCTCCAGGCCCAGTCATGACCCCGTAGAGCCGCAGCCAGGGGACAGCGGGCACCCCTGCAGGTCAGCAGCGCGAGCGGCCCTGCAGCCTCACCCCCAGGCCCTGCCAGGGACCCCCGCCAGGCGCGGCAGCAGCAGGACGATGCTGACAGCAAACTCAGCTTCAGCACCAGTCGTCGGTGTCCCTGTGAGCCAAACCTCAGCGCCAGCACAGAGCCGAACGCCCCACGATGGCACAGGAGGCCCCGCCACCCAGCCCCGGGACAGAGCACCTGCCCAGCCCGTCCCGCCCAGCTGCGGGGTCTCCCGCCAGCGCCCCGCCGGCTCCCTTGCAGCCCGACTCACGCCTTCCTTCCAACGCCTCGCCCTTGAGGCGCGCCTCCCTCGGCCCTGCCCTTAGGTCTCCTGGTGGCTGCAGGACGTTCATGGGGATGACTCTGGCTTGTGCCTCCGGTCCTGACATCTGCTGAGCTCCAGACACGGGGCCACCAGGCGGCTCCCGGTGGGTGCGCCCCCAACACCTGCAGCTCCAGGGGCAGCTCCAGGGGTGCAGTGAGCACCCCTCCTCCTCCCGGCTAAACTCACCCCCTCCGCCTGCCTCTCGGGGAGCCGGTCCCGGCGCAGCACGTGGCAGCAAGGCCGGACCTCGCCGACCGCTCCTGACGGCACCTCCTCCTGACTGCACCTCCCCTGACTGCACCCCCCCTGACTGCACAGCCTCGCGTGTTGCCCAGGCCACCCGGGGCCACGTCCCAGTCGCACTGGCCCTGCTCCTCCACACGCCACCTGCGGCTCCCAGCCCAGCGCAGCTCTGATGGCACCTCCCCGCCCAGGCCCGCCTGGTGCTCCTTCGCTTGGTAGAATAAGTCAGATTTCTCCACAGGACAAGTACAAGGACGGTGGTGGGACCCCAGTCTCCTCGCTGCTTCAAGATACCTGAGCAAGGCACCCCGACCCAGCGCACAGAGAAACAAACGCAAATCAATTTCCCTGAAGACAACAGAAATGAAAACTGAAGTTAAGTTCTCATTTATCAAGTTGACAAAAACCCAAAGATTGGCGAACGGGCTCTGTCCCTGAAGCTGAAGTGGATAAAATACCTGCACACCCTCCTGGGGGGCAGTCACATAATTGCAACCCCCTCCACACACCCCTCGTGGTCGGGGCTTCCGCTCCGCACCCCCATCTCCGGGAACACGCCCAGCGGCGGGGAGGCAGCGGGCCACAGCGGCCTCCCCCAGCCCCAGCCGGCGGCCAACAGGCCCAGAAATGTGACCCGCCCCAGCAGCTGGCCTGGCCGCCCCGCCGTCCTGCACTCGGGTGGCAAACGAGAAGGGCCGATTGCTTGTGATTTGCGGCCCCAGGCTCCAAGGCGGCTACTGATGCGCCAGAGTGCACGGTTTCCAGAGCTGACGCTACAGAAAGGCTCGCCTCCCCCAAGATGACACGGCTGAGGTGATTCACTGCAGCTTGTTGAACTCCGAGCAAAGGGTCTGGAGTCATCGCTGAGGAGGCCTCAAGGCGGCCAACGGTCAGGGCCTGGGGATGGCCGCGGAGCCAGGGGCGCCAAAGCCCCGGGGGGCCTCCGCGGGAGGGGCAAGCTCAGACGCCCCCCACGCCCGCAGCGCAACCACACATTAAACCAAGAAGCCAGGGGCCTCCCTGGTGGCACAAGGGGATAAGACCCATCACTATGAAGCTGCCCGCAGCCTCTGCAGCAGGAGTTCCATCCCCGGCCAGGGAGGTGACCACAGGGCGCAGCAGACCTCTCCTGTCTCCCCGCTGCTCCCCTCAGCAGTGGATTTCAGTGGATCCGCCTGTTCTGCTCCCCGCTCTCTCTGGTGAGTCTCCGCTCACCCCAGTTCTTGTATGCATCAACAAATAAAACTTTAAGAAAAAAAAAAGGAGAGTCACATGATACCTTAAAAAAAAAAAAAATGAAGCCAGGGGGTGACTGTGTGCTTCACTGCATGGGCGAAAGCCACTGTGTGTGAAAAGATATTGGAAATTGAAATGCTTGGTCGTCTCTTGGACTGTAAACTGACCAGGAGCAAGAGTTAGCAAGAGAAATTTTGCTACTTTTTCTATCTTGTGAACACTGACCCAGATGAACACATTACCTGCTTGAAAAGCAAGTAAGTGGCCCCAAAGACTCTGCACTTGCAGCAACTTACCAGCTCTGCCTTGAACATGGACGCCACCCAGGGACACGCTCCCTGCTCCAGTGGGGGATTCACCCCCACTCATGTCCCCTTATGAGAAACGCAGGGGCCTTGGTCACACCTCTGGGTGAGGCATGGAGGCTGCACAGCTATAGGGGGCGGGGGGGCCCCCTCTACCCAGGGTCTGCAAATATCCTCGACCCTAATCCCTAATGAAAGGGTTTGTGATTTAGAATTTCATTTTGCCTTTGTCTACGATATACTATTTCCACAAGAGCCTGGGAATACCCAACCCAAAAGCAAAAGCCTTCTAGATTGTTCTCTGCAGCCGGCGGGGCTCTCTCCCCTGGAAGGCCGTTCCCTCCAGCACTCATCAAAGTAATTACCCTGGAGAGGAAGCGTGGCTGGGGAAGTGAGACCATTTCTATTATTACTTTCCTGGATTAAATAATAAATATTTAACATGGTAAAGTTAAACTACAAGATGACAAATGACCCAAAAAAGAGGAACAAAGGAAAGAAACAGTACCTGCTCCCCGGAGAGCCGTTTCTAATCAAAACAAACAGTGGAATGATTTTGCTGTTCTGTTAGTGCTTTCTTTAAGCTTCAGTTGAGAGTTAAACCCTCCCAGGGGCCTAGGCCCAGGCCTGGTCTAGCGTGGACTCGTGCCTGCAGCTTCAAACAGACCACAAAGTCCGGTAGCAAAGTCAAGATGTACAGAAAAATGCATTTAACCCCAAAGTGTTCACAAGCTTCAGTGTGCAAGTCCAGACTCTTATTCTTCTTAACACCCCAATTTTCTCTGCCGTAAAAGGCATTCGTGTGGCGGCGAGCAGGCCTCTGTACTCAGAAGGAAAAACAGAACAGTAAGAGTCCCCAGCGCACGATGCTGGGGCAACAGCAACACCGATCAAATAGGAAATGCTGAGCTGATTGTGAAACGATTTTCTTCAAACTTCCAGAATCTTTCCCTGGTTGCAATGATGAGGCCAGCGCCAGGTCTACTTCCGGACCAGGAAGGCCAGATAAACGCAGGCCACACATTGGCTCCTTCCGAGCTCTGCCTGTGAGCGGGGCGGCGCCGAGGTCTACCAGACAGGAATTTATTCTCCCCAAATGAACCCTCCACCTGTGTTGCCTGAGACGCCCCAGAGCAGCACCGTGGGGCTGGTAGGGGGTTGGTCTAACGATTTTTAATCCATTCAGGGGCCAAAGGGCTCGCTCGTGCACAGCAGGTGGCAGTTAATGACGTGATTCCATCTGCCCAACAGCCCAATCAGGACTACTGAGTCAGCCTCATTTCCTGATGAGAAGCAGCCTCCCGACAGACAAGGTGCGCCACCCAGGTCCACGGCTAGCGCAGGACCACGCTGATGGCCGTCTGGATGCGGCCAGGGCCACCCAGGAAGAGCAGAGTCGGCACACGTCACGGGGCCTTCAGAGCATCGCCTGTTTCAGCCCCACCCTTTGGGGTGACAACCACGACAGGAGCGATGGGGCCCAGCCGCAGCATGAAGGCTGCCCCCCGTCTCCACCCGGCTGATCTGGGGATCTGGACGCCAGCACGCAGGCTGCCCTGCACCCACTGCTGGGGTTCAGCAGGGTCTCCGAGGCCCAGTGGCAACCTGAAACACGCCCACCGCACCGGACAGGACACGTGAGGCTCCGGCTGCCCACCTCTGGCAGGTGCGTTCATCACCTGGGCAGGCGGCAGCTGCCTGGTCCCTGGACCCCCGCAAGCTCCAGGCAGGGCCCCGTGTCCTTTACCAGTCGGACTTTTTCTCCTTGTCCCCACAGTCAAGAGTGCATTTGCAGGTTTTAACCAGGTAGTGAGATCATTTTTGCAAGTGTCGATGTGGGTGGAGTCTTAAGGGTCTTTATCAAATATCCGTGAGGTAAACTGCTCTGTGCTGTCAGGGACGAGCTGAGACACCTACGTGAGCCGTGAGCGCCTCTAACGGTGGGTTTGTGGAGGGGAGCGCCGGCCGAGGCGGGCAGGCGGGAGCGGCTGCGGAGAGCTGGGCAAGCCAAGGACCAGAGTCTCTGGAATTCCCTAAAAGCCGCTGTGGGCGAGTTCTCGGCCCAAGGGTCAGAGGCCTCTTTGGCTGTACGCCGCGTCCACCCAAATTTTAAGACCCTTCTGATTATACGACAATTTCTAGCAAGACGATGTTATGAAACTTTCGAGTCGGAGGACAGGTTAGTGAGGGAGAAATTGTATTTATTATCTCCTGGGTGTCTAGGTGCTCAGCCCTCACATTTAGGGCTCGGTTTCCATGGAGATAGCAGAGCTTCTTCTGTGTATGGATATTGGAAGAGTTCTTTTAACAAACCCCATTCATCTAAAAGTACTTGCAACAGAGGTGCTTAAATCTCAAGCCATCGGACAAGATTAATGTGCAGGAGCAGCAGGAAGCCCCCAGGACATAAACGGTGAAAATTCATGCAGAGACAATAAGCTCATGTCATTCACTCATTCGATGGGATCGAGGCACCACACCTGGGCACTGAGCCAGGTTCCAGGGTAAAATGAAAAAATGCATAATTCACAGTATAACCAATAAAGATAATAATATGCTACAATTATGTGATATGGTAAGTATTGTTTCAAAGGCAATCCTATTACAATATAAAAATGCTATTACAATATAAAAATGTATCAAAGTAGCAGCCTATAAGCCTTAAGTTTACACAATGTTCCACATCACATTTCTCCAACTAAAAAATGATGTGAGAGATGTGTGTGTGTGTGTGTGTGTGTGTGTGTAATGTATCCAACATATGTGGAATATTATTCAGTCATGAGAAAGGAAATACAGTCATTTGCAACGATGATGGAGCATACTAGGCCAAGTCATTAGGGCAGAAAGAACACCCTGTGAACTCACATGTAGATTCTAAAGCTGTCAGTCCTGGAATCAGAAACAGAATGCTGTCCTGATGGTGGGGGAGGGGTTCTGAGTTGCAGTTCTTTTTTTTTGGGGGGGGGATTTATTTATTTATTCATACAAGAACAAGGATACAGGCCAGAGAGAGGTACAGGGGTGAGAGGATTCACCAGAGACAGAGCTGGGAGCAGAACAGGTGGATCCACTGAAATCCACTGCTGAGGGGAGCAGAGGGGAGACAGGAGAGGTCTGCTGTGCCCTGTGGGTAGCTCCCTGGCCAGGGATCGAACTCATGCTGCAGAGGCTTCAGACAGCTTCATAGGTTGCATCTTAACCCCTTGTGCCACCAGGGATGCCCACAAAAACCCAATTTTAGCAACTATGTGGCTTAGCCAGACTCCTCCCTCCTCAATATTTGAACAAATTCCTCCTCCCACCCCTAGACGGTGGCTGCTCATGCTCCCCCTTCAGCAAGATTCCTATTAGGTGTTTTGCAATAATTCTTTTAACCTCCTAGCAGTTTCCCACCCACTTGCCCCGCACTCTGCTGCAGGGCTCCACGTCCTACTTCTGCTGGTGTTCAGAATGGGGCCCCACCTCGCTCTCCAGCAGCAGGAGACAGCAACAATCCCTGAACCTACTGCAGTAGTCCTGAATAAAATCTGAACTGCCATTTACAAGTGCCATGAATAATTTTTTTCAACAGTAGTCATTAGAAGGACATTCATGAAAATCATGAAAACAAATGAGAAAGTCTTACATCAGATTGAAGGAGAAGAAACTTATCTGCATCATGTGACAGCTACCAGTAAAAATAAGTTTGCATTTAGCTAAAGATTGAAAATTAATATTCCAAGATATAAGCAGTGGTCTTGTTTTTAAGGTGCAGGAAAAAATATTTTCCTCCCTTCAACTTCTATTTTCAAATTTAATAACTATATTACCACTTAGAATTGCCTCACAAAACAAGACTCTAGAATTTCTGCCAACACATCACCTCACTTCTTTTTCCATCTTATCCTTCAATGAAGAAAGGCCAACAAAACATTAGGTTTCTAAAACAGGATGCCTTGCTTCTGGAAGAAGAAACTAGTGGGCAAATATAAGTAAAACCCAAAAAGAACAGTTGTAGATCTTTTAAAAAAGGAAAGGTAGCATTAACTTTGAAAATGAGATAGTCCAGAGAATCCAAAACCACCACGATCTTGGATTGCAGTGCTGAAACAATCTGAATAAATCCAGTAAGACTGCAGTAAGGTACTTCTGGGATTTCAGGGACGAAGGAGGTTATAAAGCACACTCTGTCACTTAAGGTCCGTGTGGAAACTCAGCAGGCGGCGTACTGTGCTTGTGAAACATCACCAAGCAAGTGTTGGGAGACCCCCACTACTTTTTCCACCCACGCTGGGCCAGCCAGATGTGGGGTTTATCTACTGTCACTCTGCTTCCTCCTCCAGGTGGGATCCCCACCTTACCACATCATTTTGAGGCTTTACTCAGCTGCTGATGGTGAAGTCATTTTGGAAAGTTCCAGTTTTTTTTTTTTTTTTTAATTTTTTTTTTTAATTTTCTAGAGGCATGTCTTGTTTATTTATTTATTTATTTATTTATTTATTTATTTGTTTGTTTGTTTGTTTGTTTTTTGTTTATACATGCACTGGGTACAGTCAGAAGCGCGGGAGGGTGAGAGAATTCACCAGAGCCAGAGCGGGGAGCCGAGCAGGCAGAAGGACCGAAGTACACTGCTGAGGGGAGCAGCGGGCGGCAGGAGAGGTCTGCGCGCCATGTGGGACCCTCCTCCGGTGGCTGGGGAGCAGCCGGGGATCGAACCGGCGCCGCAGAGGACGCAGGCAGCTTTGCAACCCAGCGCTCAACCACTGCGCCACCGGGGAGGCCCGAAAGTTCCAGTTTTAATTCTTTTTGGACCCTCAGATTCTCAGTCATCTTCATGGGTTTGGAGAATTCCGCACCTAAGGGTGGGCAGGGAAGGGGAATTACGCCCCTTCAGGATGCAGCAAGGGCCACGCACTTCCTTTCACTGCCTCCCTTGCAGCTAGGACGCAGGCTTGCTCTAGGATATGCTCTTCCGAGTATCTAGTGCACACTTTGAATCAGGAGCAAGAGGTGTGGATAAAAAGGTTGAGGTGGGGTGTGGTGGGGAGGGTATGGGAAGAGGTGGAGTGGGAGGAGCCTGTGGCACCAGGGAGCACCTGAGCCTTTGGGAAGTAGCAGCAGCTACTGGTAGTTCCGCTTCAAATACTGGTGATGTTGCTGGTTAAAACCACTAATGTTTGAAGTTTAGCAGGGGTGGCAGGAGTGTGGGTTCAGAACAATTATGAGGCACACTTGGCATCTGAATTCTTCAGCCTGACTCTTCACCTTCCCAGCACTCATGTTACCTACTCAACAATCTCACAAAATATATCACCCTTAAATCTGGCAGAATTGAATGCCTATAGCCAAAAATAATGACTGATACAAAGGACAAATAGCATTCCCTCTAAAATACAGTATTAACAGATTAACTTTAAAATGCTCCTGTTTAACTTAACTTTAAAATGCATCTTGTACTTTCAAACACAGATTTAACTGTAAAATATGAACTCACAGATTTTACCAACTGATTGCAACCTAAATTTACTTTCTAAACTTCTTCATTAAACCAATTTAAATATTTTGCTAATATTAAATAATTAGTAGTAGCTACAACTAAGACCCGTGGCTAACATGAGTTTGAATTCCATTTCAGTTGAAGAAATTTTGAATGTTATAGAATTTCTAATAGCATTGATTTATTAAACTATAAAGGATAATTCCATCAAGTAGATGCTAAAAGCCTAGAATATTAATATCTGTAGTTAAGAAAGGTCATGAGCTAATGTCCAAATTATTACTGACATTCAACAAAAGTCGAATAACAATGTTTTGGTAGGAAAGAAAGGTCTCCACTCCCAGAAGAGCTATTCACATCATCTCGCTCATTATCTAAGACAATAGGATGCCCGGATCATGAACATCAAATAATGCTTCAAACTTCTTTTCAAACACTTTTTCTAGACTCATACTTTGAGATTTGTAGTAATGAGTCTGAGGATATCACTCAAAAATAAATAAATGTAAGTTATACTTTCAAAATAGCAGACAGAGGAAAAGACGCCGTCTTAAGACAAGTCAAACCACAGCTGAGAAAGGCACAAGATCGTGTAAGTGCAGGTGCCAGTGGGGACAGAATGACAGCCACAGCGCAGCTTCAGAGGTGGCAGGAAGTCATTTCTTCCCTCTAATAGTGACTGAAGCGCTGGCACGATAACCGGAACACGTGAATCCACACTGTGTATTGTAATTTACAAGAAGAAATGACATACTTGGTCTTCATTCTGGTTCCTGGCGCAGAGCTCCTGAGAGCCTTGGAAGTGGAATAAGAGCTGTAAAGGTTGGCGTCCCTTATTGATAACAAGCCCTTTGAACCACGCCTGACTTTATGTTAATGAGGTGACATATGAGTGGAGAAACCCTTGGGGATGGGGCTGGTCCCCAGGAAAACAGCCACAAGACTAAGGTTAGACCTCTGTTAGCTGCCCACTCCTGCCCCAGGAGGGGAGCGTGGCCAGAGGCTGCATTAATCACCACCAGTCAGGGATGGAATCCACGATGCCTGGCCATCGACCCCCATAAAAATGCCTGAGCTGCAGGTTCAGTGAGCACACCTGGGCTGAGCACATGGGTGCCTGGGAGGTGCACCTGCAGGGATGTGGACCCCCCCTTGAGCTGGGATCCCCTCCAAGTGTACATTCCTGAGTTGCAGCCTTGGCAGTGTGAATTGGCAATTGGGTGAGTGGCCCAGGACATGGAGGAGCCAAGGAGGGTCCCGGGAACTTGGATTCGGCGCCAGTTGGTCAGAGCATGGTGACAGGGCCTGGGAGTGTTGCTGGAAGTGGGGCCAGTGCTGGGGCCTGAGCCCTGGGCCTAGGCGACCAGGGCCCCAACATGGACAGTGTCAGAGGTTGCAGAATTGTGTGAAGTGTGGAAAACCAACGTGTTGGGACACAGGGAAGTCTGTGAATAGACAGAAAAGAGTTTTCCCTGACACCGACACAGCACAAGCACTCGCACGGGCCACACGCATGCAGAGAAGCAGACAACTGGGTGTGCGCACTCCCCAGCCACCGCGGGCGTGCAAATAAACGAAGACATCGACATTGGGGTCATTAGCAGTGAGTCGCCAATAAAACAAACATTAAATGTGTGTGATAGGGGCCTCCCCGGTGGTGCAGCGGTTGAGCGCTGGGTTGCAAAGCTGCCCGCAGCCTCTGCAACACCGGTTTGATCCCTGGCACCAGGGCGAGGGTCCCACATGGTGCGCAGACCTCTCCTGCCGCCCGCTGCTCCCCTCAGCAGTGTACTTCGTCAGTCTGCCTGCTCTGTTCTCCACTCTGGCTCTGGTGAATTCTCTCACCCTCCTGCGCTTCTGACTGTACCCAGTGCTTATATGAATAAATCTTTGAAAAAAAGAAAAAGAAAAAGAAAAGATTAAAAATAGATAAATAAATAAATGTGTGTGATAATTAAAGGATCTCCTCTAGGTTACAGAGCTCAGGTGCGGCCTTCGTATGGAATACATGACTTTGCACCAGAAAAAATCTATCTTCATTATAAACTTTCACCTTCATTATAAACCTTCACCTTTATACTCCCACCAGGAAACAAACCAAAAACTCCAGGGATATGGCAGCACTTTGAAACATGACAAGCACTTTCTTAAAATGAAAATAATGCAAAGCTCTTTCGCTGGAGTGTGGACTTGGCAGAGTGAAGGGAAACAAAGTCTCGGGAATGACAGGATGGTGGCGTCTGGGGTCTCTCCCTGCTCCACTTTAGCATCTGGCTTCAGTTGGCCTGGCAGCCGCTGGGCCCACATCGGCAGCCCTCGGGGGAGCGCTCAGCACCACTGAGCCAATGGAGGGGATCAGGGAACGGCGGCTGCCAGGTCGGAGTCGGAGTGGAAAGCTGAATTTTCACTCCATTCTATTCCCATGAAACAGAGAGCAGCTCGCGCCGACGTGATTAGCTTGTCCATCATGGTCAGTGCAGAGCGCAATGCTTGATGCTAAAAGAAAAGTCCCTAAAAGCTCCGACTCCTGCTTGGGCCGATGGCCGCACAGGCGGCAGAGGGCGTAGCCCGGGGAGGAGTCCCTGGAGTGAGCAGAGAGAGCTTGTCCCCCAAAGCCTCCTGAGAGGGCAGCACGGCGGGCAGCAGGGGGGTGGGAGGCTCATTCCCATGGCAGCAACCAGGGGATCTGCAAAAAAGATACCTCAAAAGGGCAAGAATACAGGTTCACCTGAAGTCTGTCTGGGTGCGATCAGGTAAAACAAGGCAAGAAGTGGAGGTGCAAGGACGAGCTGAGAATTGGGGTGGAACTGGAGCCCCACAATGGGCTGCAGGCTGCCCCCATCCCCTGCCTAGGACTTGACGATGCTCGGGGCTACAGAAGCGGCAGCTTCATCCCCGGGGCTACAAGATGCCTGGCGGGGACCGGGGCCCCTGGGGAACCCAGGGGGACCCAGCCACCCCCAGAGCCCACAGGCATGCTGGGGCAGCAGATCCTGAATAGACCCCACCCTGGGTGGGCTCACGATGGGGCTACCCCTGGCGCCAGGTCACCCCCCAAGCAAGGAGAGGCTCCCCAGACAAAGGTGACTTTCCTGCTCCGAACATCACTCGGTTTCCCACTTTCTCTTTATTTTTGGCTTTGAGGAGTCATTATTCTCCTGCTAAATCATGGATTTCCCCCCTATTTTATCCAACAATTTTAGTTGTTTTGAGAGGGAGGGCCAGTCAAGTCACGTGATCATCAAAACAGCCAGAAAGGTAAGTTTTCATTCATCTGTTCAATAAACATTTTTCAATATCTGTTATACGTAATTCAATTATACACACTGGCATAAAACATAAATATGATATATTACCTACCCCCAAGGAATGCAAAGAAATGTGAGGCATAGAAATAAATCAATAATGCCATAATGGACGGTGCAACATCATAACTGGTGCCAGGCCGCCGCGAGCAGGGACTCAGGGTGCAGTCCAGAGGTCACTGTTACACTTCACCCCTTTAGCCTCCTGACAGACCGAGCCCACCTGTGCACGTTTCACCATCATCCTGGGTGGGAGGCGGCACAGGGATGGTGCCCGCCAGTAGGTGCCAGGTGTGCAGGGACCTTGGACATGAGCCTGCACTGTCACCTGGTCTGCCAGCCAGGGCGGTTGGGGGGGGGGGTTATGTCTAGTTCCAAAAGGAGGTGAGACTCAGAAGGCGGCCATCCCAGGACCGCAGGAGAGCACGCGAAGCAGACCAGGGGCCTGAGAAGTCGGTATCGCTGCAGGGGTGAGGCTGGAGGAGCAGCCAGAGCCACGAAGTCTCCTGTGGGTGACTTCATAAACTCTACTCCCTGGTAGCAAGAAACCACGGAGAGGCTTGGAGCCCGAGTGATACAAGCAGACGGGCGTTTATGGAGACCAACGCGCATCTCCAGCCAGGCCGATGCCGCGGGCAGGAGAGGCGCCCCAGCAGGAAGGACAGAGCCGAAGTCCAGCTGAAGCCAAGCGCTATTGAGGCGGGAGCTCCGGTACAGAAGTCGTTCTCAGTAAATATTAGAAACCACTTTCAGCAGGAAAATAAGAGCTGATCATGAGTTGCACAGGGGTGGGGAGGTGAGAGGCCCGCCTGGTGTCTTATCTGAATGACCCAAGTGACTGTCACTTCTGACATGCGGGCCGGACGAGGACGAGTGAGTTTATGCAGGAAAATGGCTCATTTCAGGTTAGGCCTGCTCTAAACACAAAAGAAAAATCTCAAAAGTTGACTGGAAAATTTCAGATGAGCAGCGATCAGACTGACAGCTGGATTTCCAGCAGGCACAGCGGAAGTCTGGAAAGGGCAGTGAAATGCCATCCCAAAGGTGGCGAGGAACACGAACGCCTACCAGGCGGCAGCCCAGCGCAGCTGAGTGGGTGGAGGCTGGAGAACGCCAGCCGAGTGGGAACCGGGGAACGGGCACGGTCGTGTTCACAGTCGCATCATTCCAAATAGTGAAGAACCAGAATGTTCAAGAACAACACCAGCAACAGTATGGGGGGGGGGGTGACACGCAACATGTGCCTCTGACACACGTGTCTGCCGTGTCATGGGGTGGACACTGCTGGGCACACTGGGGGCGTGCTGGGGGCGGCTGCTGAGTGACCAGGCGCGGGAATGAAAGCAGGTGCCGGGAATCCGGAGGGACAAGATGCTGCCTCGTGGAGCAAAGGTGGACGTGTCGGAGAGGAGGGAGAAGACCCAGATGCCGAAGGCACCCGGGAGGAAGCCCAGGGATCAAGCGATTATCCCCCGGCAGAAGCCAAGCTCACGGAGACACGCTCACAGGGGAGGTCGGGGTGCCCTGCCCACCCCCAGGCCTGTCCCCAGCAGCTGGAAAGCCCAGGGCGCTGCCCTGGACAAATCAGCCCAAAGGGACCAGGGGGCAGTGCTGGGCCCCCCACGGAGCGCTTTTCAAACAGACCTGAGGAAGCGCACACGGTTTTCTTGAACAGGGCTGAGGTGAGCGGCCACGTCAGGCTGGTCTCCTGGACGGGGGACTGTCCTGGACAGCTCCCGGGACACGGGGTTGTCCTCCACAGCGCTGCGCACCCTCGGCGGGGAGGGCGGGCCCCACTTCGGACTCTTGCAGGAGAGAAGGAAGTGGTTCAGGGCCTGGCGGACATCTCCGGCTCCAGAAGGTTCCAGCGGCATTTGGATTTACAGTGCACGTGGGGGGCGGGGGGGACACGCGTCATTTGAAAGGAGAGGCCGGCGGGGCGTCAGCCCCAACTGCCCGGCGGGACCAGCGGCCTCCAGCCTCCCTGGGGAGGGCGCAGAGCTTCCAGCCAAGTCCAGGGCGCACCTTCGCCTCCGGGCAGGTCCGGGTCGGGCCTCACCTGCCCGCGGCCGCGCCGTCTCGCCCACAGCCCTGAGCTTGTCCCGCAGACCTGCCTCAGGGCGCGGGCGCAGGGACCCGAGCCGCGCGGGGGAGCTTCACCTGGGGCCCCGTCTCTGTCCACCCTCCCTGCCCCTCCCAGCACCTGCCCACGCCCCTCCTCCCCGCACCTGCCCGGCCCCCACTCCCCGCACCTGCTCTCTGCCCTCCGGCACCTGCCTGCCACCCCCTCCCCACACCTGCCCGGCCCCCACTCCCCGCACCTGCCCACCCCCTCGGCACCTGCCCGCCCCCGCCCCGGACCCTGACCCCGACCAGCGCCGGGAACCGGCCGCCGACTCCGCGGATGCCGCGAGGGCGCCGCGGGGCGTCTGTCCCCGCCCAGTTCCCCGCCACCCCGTGGGGGACCCCAAGTGGGCCCCGGCCCCCGGGGGCTGTTCTGGCCCCAGCCGCGCCCGCGTCCTCCCGGCTGGAGGCGCCTGCGGGGTCCACGGAACCGACACCGCCGGGACGTCCGCCCCTGTCCGACCGCGGCCCGGGCTCCCCTGTCCCCCCAGCGCCGCCTCCGGGCCGCCGGCGGCAGCACCCGGGACCCGCGGCCCCCGAGAGGGGCAAGCTGGGGTGTCTGGGCTCCCCCGCGGCGGCGGGAGGGACCGGCTCCGGCGCTGGACACGGGGCTCGCAGGCCGAGCTCTCCCGACCGCGAGCACGCGGGTCTGGTCAAGAGCGGGTCACCGGCAGGGAAGGAAACTCACCTGCAGAGCTTTTCACCTGCGTCTCAGGAAAGGGAACCCGCGGGGGCGGGCGCCCCTCACGGGGGTCAGGGCGCCCCAGTCCTGAGAGAGATTTCACACGCAGGCAAAAAATAACACTTTAAAGAAAGAAAAAAGTTTCCTCTCCTTAGGGGCTTGACTTCCTCCCTGCACAGGGCGCTGGGGCCGGCCTGGCTGCGCCCCGCCAAGAGGGCCCCGAGGGGCCGCTGCACCCCCCAGGGTGCCCGTCCCTGCTCAGGGGACTGAGACGCATGTGGAGACGAAAACGCACACGTGCAAAATAGAGGCCCGTCTACGGAGCAGGGTCTGTGCACCACACTGCCCTGTTTCCACGGGACTTTCTTTGCGTGTCTAGCATGGAGATGACCCGCGGACAACACCCGAGGACGTGCCTGGAGGTTGGGCGCCCGGAGGGTGTGGACGGTGCAGGGTGAGTAAAGTCTCAGGCTTTTCTGCCCTCCCGCCACTAGGACGGGTGATGAGCCCTGCGGTCCTGAGCGCGTGCCCGACGGCGGCACCTGGAATGGGGTGTGGGCGTGCGTAGGTGGGGACACCCGGGCTGAGAGACCCGGCTTATGAGAGTGGTGTCACGGGGACGCCAGCGGAGAGAGCCAGAGCGAAAGAGAACTACCAGAAGAAGCAGAACCTGCCAGCCTCCCGGCCCCCCGGCCCCCCTGCCTGCCATGTACCTGGTAAATCCCAATAAGAGCCTGCAGAAGCCACCGAGGGCGCCATCCCTCACCCGTCTGCTCGGGTCGTAGATCCTGCCCTGTGGCCTTCCCGCCACCACAGTGGGCATTTCTGGTCAGGACAGTGACCTTGGGGCTAGGCCGGGGAACGCAAGCATGATCGGAGGCAGGACCCTGGGAGCGGCCTCCCCCCAAAGTGCCGAGGTGAAGCTCCTTGCGCGAGCCAGAGTCACTCCTGCAAGCAGCAGACTGGAAAATATGAACCAAAAAGGAGAGGTGCTAAGGCTCAGAACAACATGGAAAGTGACTGACAGAGCAGGCGAGGGGCGTGAAGGAGGAATAACGTAGTTACAAGTTTGAAGACCACCTCGGGGCAGGATGCAAAGCCGCCTGCCAAGGCGTAAGAAAAGCACACAGTGAAAATCCAATAGATGAAACAAGGCAAAAAAATTGCCTGGAGGGGCCCCAATATCCAAATGATTCAAAACACCTTCTGAAGAACAGGACATAAAAGCAACAAAAAAATCCTGAGTTATAACACGAGGAAACTTTCCAGAAATAAGGGACGCGTGCAGCTGCAGGCGCCAGAGCCCCCGCCTCGCCCCCAGGGAGATAAATGGAGAGTGCAGTGTCCATTCCTGCAGGAGGAAGACCCCCCCCCACCCGCCAGCAGCCCACGTGACAGACCACGGCCCTGGGGGAGGCGCAGCCCCCAGGGCCGGGTTCTGCGGGAGGAAAAGCCACACTTGTAAGCGTCGTCATCTCTAGGCCCGGCGCCCGCGCTGTGCCAGTGTCACGCCCTCACTTCTCTGTCAAGGACAGGAGATAGTTCTTGTGTCTTCAGTGAGGCTCTGCAGCCCTCACAGACGCGGCGGGGCGGGGCCGGGGGAGGGTGAGTGTGTGATTGTGCAAGTGTGTGTGATTGTGCGTGTGCGTGTGCCCGTGATCCCTAATTTTATTTATTGTTTCCCTTCCCTTCCTTTAGAAGGGGTTCTTTGCCAGTAACTGAATTTCCTATTTTATTATACTTTCATTAAGTAGAATATTTGTCCTCACAAATATCATGAAACATGAGCCGTGCGGGCAGGAGGAACAGAGCCCGTGGGAGTCAGGAGAGACCCAGAGGCCGTCTGACCTGTCGCCCGACCTCCTATTTGTGCGCAAATAGTCCCTGAACAGAAATCTATGAGATTCTGAAAATTTCCAAGAGAGACTAAATGGCATAAAAAAATTACAACTGCCTGTAACAAGATTCATTCCAAGACAGAACCGCATGCTTGTGCAGTGAGTTCAGAAACCACCTCCTGCAGCTCTTTCCTACGACCAGTGCTGGCCTTTTGTTTTTCTATTTTTGTTTCCTCCACCAAACCCCCCACGCCTGTACCCCATGTGCCCCCTGATCCGCGCCCTTCTCCTCTCTCCCCTGTTCCCTGGTAGCCATTATAAATATCCAAGAACAAGACTTAGACTTGGTGTAGGGTAAGGAAAAATGTCAGGCTTTTCTGCCCTCCCCCATCAGGATGGATGATGGATCCTCGCGGTCCTGAACGCATGCCTGATGGCGGCGCCTGGAGCAGGGTGTGGGCCTAAGTGGATGGGATTCACCTGGGCTGAGACTGGGCTTTTGGGGGCGGCGTCATGGGGACACCAGGAGAAGTGGAGCAGAAGCTGAGTGAGAAGCAAGAGAAGCAGAAGCCAAGAGCAGGCCGGAGAGCCCACAGAGTGAAGACCTGCTGGGGGCTGGGAGGCCTGCCAGCTTCCCGGCCCCCCAGCACCCCTGCCTGCCATGTACCTGGTAATCCCAATAAAAAGCCTGCAAAAAAACCACTGAGGACTCTGACTCCTCCTTTACCTGGCCTGCTGGATCCTAGAAAACCTGCTCCGTGTCCAGTCCTACCTCTAACTTGGCAAAAAGAAAAAAGGGGGATCCCTAATTTTAGCCAGGGCACAGCTGTCCAGTTACAAATTACACTTCCCAACTTTCCTTCAGTCCACATTCCCCTAGATTTGTCCTGCTGCTTCTGGGGCAGGCCCTTGAGAGGGGCAGGGTGAATACCCCCCTTTTCCTCTCTCCTTCCAGGGAGGCCCCACAGGCCAGCAGCCGGGAATCTGAAGGCTTCAAGCCCCAGTCCTGACCGACCTCTGCCCAGGCCCCCGTGGGGAGAGAAAGTCCTATCTTGATTACGACTTGATTGTTTTCTGATTTCCAACACCTGCAACAAACCTAATCCTAAATGACACCAATAGACACTAAAGCCAAAAGAAGATTAACTCCCAGACGAGGACAAGGCTTGTGAATGAAATTGCAGTGAGCGTTTGTCCAGCCCAGCACAAAGCAAGTCACAGAAGTTGGGGTGGAGGGAGGACAGAATCTACTGGAGACAGAGTTGAAGAAACGACCACGGAGATTCCCACTGACTGAGCCTCGTGGCTGGAAGCCTCAAGCCAGAAGGAGAATGCGAAGGAGAGAGCAGAGCGCCGACAGGTGAGCTAATAAATAAACACGCATGGACAATGGAGGGGAAAGGAGCTAGTTATTTAAATCTCTTAATTATTAGAAACTCATAATTCATGGCAACCCCATTAGTTTTCACTGTCAAGGAAGGTCAAGCTCGTGACTATACAGCCCCCATGAGTTTTCTCCTGTTTCCAGTCGGCAAACTTAGAGGCGTAGAGGTCTGCAGCGAAGTAACTCAGCGCTGCTCTTAATGTTTTGAAAAATGGACTTACCGTTGATAAAAATGTCCGTGTTCTCATCTGATAGGTTTATCACTTGTTATCATTAAATGCATTGAAATATATTTTAATTTTAAATGCAGAAAATGCTATTATACCTAAGAGAAAGCCTGAGATGAAAAACTTTGAGCAACTCTTTGCTACACACACACACACACACACACACACACACACACACACACAGGATTATCAAAAACAAAACAAAATGAACATTTACAAACTCCACAGGGGCTGCCGTCATGTTTAATCACAGCCGAATAAAGGCTGATCCCCAAGGACAAGGGCTGTCTGTTACCCCTGGGTGCTCCCAGGGCTCTGAGTGGGTGCCCCGCAGGCCGAAGCCCGGAGAGCGAGCATCACCGAGGGGCTTCATCCCGAGGCCCTAGACGTCCAAACAGGACATGGTTTCTAGCAGTGTTGAGCAACACTGTTTTTATATTTCCAGAACACTTTCTTGTTATGTGCCATTTCCACAGAGAAGTGTTTTTAAGGCTTTATCAGATGCAACTGAGAGACAGAGAGGCTGGTTGAAGCATGAGGCCCTTCGCCTGAGTCTGAGATTTTAAGACGAATGTCAGTTGAAGTCTGTGCTTTTGTTTTTTGTTTTTTTTAAAGATTTATTTATTTATTTATACAAGAACTGGGGTACAGGCCAGACGTGCAGAAGGGTGAGAGGATTCACCAGAGACAGAGCGGGGAACAGAACAGGCAGACTGACGAAGCACACTGCTGCGGGGAGCAGTGGGGAGACAGGAGAGGTCTGCCGCACCATGTGGGACCCTCTCTGGCCGGCAGGGATTGAACTGGCACTGCAGGGGCTGCGGACAGCGTCACAGCGCGGCGTTCAACCGCCTGCACCGCCAGGGGAGGCCCAGTCTGTGCTTTTGATTTAAATTTGAATCTCGGAAAAACCGTAAGTGACCATCACCGACCTTCAGGTCCTTCGAAAGGATTCAAACTAGGGATTCCTCCTCGTGAAAGAAAGCGTAGACAGGCTCGCTTCCCTCAAGTTTAGGAGGGGAGGTTGTCACGCAGGAAAGGGACTCGTGTGACAAGGGGCCTTGCTAGGCCACACCTGGGGGCCTTCCCGGAGCCGGGACAAGTGAGATCAGAGACAGCTTAGGAGAGCGGGTGCCGGCGTGTGGGTGGCGCGAGCAAGGCGGGCTCCAGGGAGCTGCATTGCCGGAATGGCCCGCGGCAGTGAGCACCCAGCGGCAGAGAACACCCCGCGGCAGGGAAAGAGGCGGACAGCCGGCACCACCACCGAAGATCTGCAAAACCTTTGGAGCTCATTAAGCACAAATCCCAGTTTTTGCTGGGTCGCATCTAGCGTAGCAGATCGATGGCACTTCAAGCAGCCTGGCATTGCTGCTGTAAGGCTGTAACTCACTCACAAATATGTGCCTCGCACACCTGAAACTTAGGTTACAACACAGGGAGACCTTCAGTGAAAAAACAATAGCTTTAATAATAAAAATGAAAATATAGGCCAAGATAGCTGTAAACATTTCTTGCCTCTTCCTTTTATTATTTTCAACAGGAGAAAAAAATCTTCCGAGAGTTATTTTTTGATAGCTTTTAAATGTGAGGAATAACCGATTTAAACAACTAAAATATCGCTACCTCTTTTTTCTTTCTTCCCCAAAGAAAATCTAGATGGATAAGTTAATACAGCAGGAAAAATTGGGTAATTTTAACATTGATTTTCGGTGCCTGCAATGATGCTGTGATTTTTAAAGCATTTTTATTTAGTCCATATTTTACAGCAGCGTTCCTCCCTGGCTGTCCGGAACGCTACACTGCGCCTCCTTGGGCTTATTTATCTGCTCGGCAATGTCTTCCTCCCCTCGGGAAAAGTTTGCAGTAGAAACGCAGCATCCAAGGAGGGCTGGGAGGGTGTCGCTCCGGGCCCGGAGCTCCAGCTGCAGCTCCCACATTTGCACCGAGCTGCTGGCAGACATGGCACAGGGGTCCCCAAACCCAGGCTGGTCTTGCAACTCTGCTCAGAACTGTCGAGAACAGGACGCGTTGGTTCCACGCAGCTGGCCGGGGCTCCGAGTCAGGTAGGCTTTTGACTTTTGCAGGGAAGTGTAGATTTTTCATTCCTACAAAGCAACCCAGGCTCTTCTGGAGACAAGGGCAAAAGCACCCGCCCCTTGCAGGGGGAACTGTCTTCCACTGAGCCTTCATTGCTGGGGTGCCCCTTGAATTGGATCGCCCTCTTTTTTCAGTGAATGAACTTGTTGGGTGAAGTAAACTTTGTTAGGGAATAAAACTTTGCAGTTTTAGGCTGACAACAGCATTGAGTGGGACGTGCAGAGGCTCCCCGCCCGCATCCCCGACACAGACGCCTCCCTCTAGGGGGTGCACCTGTCGCACAAAGAACCTGCACTGACACAGTGACCCCCCCAGAGTCCACAGCTGTCCTCGGGGATTAATGTCCCTGGTATCCACTCTGAGCAGCGGGCAAAGGCACAGAGCCCCCTCCCAGCGCACGGGGAGCAGTCTCGTCGCCCTAAGAGTCCCTGGGCTCTGCCTGTGCGACCACTGACCTCTCACGATCACCATGCCTTTGCCTTTTCCAGAGTGTTCTCTAGCTGGAAGCTTGCAGCAGGTAATCTCCAAGAGCCTTCTTTCACTGTCATAGGCACTAAAGCTTCCTGCGCGACTTTCCTGGCTCCACGGCTCATTTCCCTTTAATGCTGAGCAATCTCCCGGTGTCTGGACGGTCACAGTCTGCGTGTCCACTCCTCTCCTGAGGGACAGCTTGGCCACCTCCATGCTGTGGTGATTTTGAATAGAGCTGCTCTAAATATCTGTGTGCAGGTTTCTGCGTGGACCTGAGCTTTCGGTTCCTTTGAGAGGATGCCAAGAGCGTGACCGCTGGACTCTGCGGTAAGACCGGGCTTAGCCTCGACCTGCTCCATCTCCCACCTGCGCAGTTCACCCTCCTGAGGCAACCCAGCGGGATGCAGAACCCCCAGCTCCAGCGACCCTCCTGCCTCAGCAGTGGGGAACCCCAAGCAGCAGGGGACCCCAAGCATGCCCAAGTGTCCCCTAGACACAGCCCATCCTGCACCCCAGCAGTGAGTGGAGCTCCTGTCTCTCAATACCCTCGCCAGCGAGGTCTGGGGCTGCCGCCCTCACCCTTCCCTCCAGTGCCGGCTGCCCGTGCCCCTGCAGCGGCCCATCTCGTGGTCATGGGCCCCCCCCCCCCAGCTCCCAGAAATGGGCGGTGACGTTCCAGCGCTGTTTTCCAGGTGTGAGCCCCCGCGAGACCTCGGTACTTGTCCTGATGAACCGGCGCCGGCAGCTCTGGGAAGACCCTTTCAGGATGGGTCTCCCACCCGAGGCTCGGTCTCCCCACCTGTTGCAAAGGGTCCACAACCTCTGCTCTTCTAGGGTATGTGAAATTGGTCCATAAATGATCTGGACATGATGACCAACTCACACTTGTGAGTTTTCTTTCTGCCTCTAAATTTAACCAGTGAAGCTGCTTGTGGACTTGACCTGGGCCCCGGGGTGGGGGACAGGAGGTGAACTGGCCCCTGGGGTGGGGGACAAGGCTGGTGTCCCATCTAAAAGGCCCTGGCTGAGGGGCCCGGCTCGGCTCTCCCAGGGAGCAAATGAGCGGGCAACCTCGCCAAGGCGCCCTCTCCAGCAGTCACCCCTTCTCTCCTGAGACACACAGAACCCAGCTGTGCTGCTATGGCCCAGTGGCCAGCCGCAGGGCCCGGACACTTTGGGTGACTGGGCCTCCATTTGGTTCAGAGTGTTTGGGCCCCTCAGGACCAGCCCCAGACTCGGCCCCTCTCTGGAGGCCTGGCCAACCATTCGCCCTCCGGCTCCCCCTTTATCTGTTTTTTGCTTTCTGCTGTTGGCAAACTCACTCCCTCTGGTGGGGAACCCCCCCACCCCCACCCCCACCCAGGGGAGTTCAATGCATTTCACTGAGTGTTGTAAACGAGCAGGTGGCTGAGTATGCGGATGGGCACTCGAGTTAGGGTTGGAACAGTGGCAGGATAGAGATATTGACAAGAATCAAAGAAGTTGTTCATGGAAATGACAGAGGAGATTTCTAAAAATGAAGAAAAATGAGGGCAGCTGTTCCGCTGAGCCCCAAAAGAGGCTTCCCTACCTGAGCGCTCCCCCCAGAGGGCCTCTGTCATAGAGAATGTCTGCCTGGCACCCGGCAGCCACCTGTCATCAGGCCATCATCTCGCGTCTGTGCCTGTCTGTGCTACGCATCCGGGGACAGCTGCAGCTCCTTACAGTGCAGACTCCCCACGGTTCACGGGAGAAACAGGTGATTTTGAAGCTGCTGAGAGGTGAGGGAGACTCACCACTGATAAGCAGGGATAAGCCTCCAGCTGCTGAGGTTCCAAGAAAGGCGGTGCCCCCCAACAACCTGCCAGAGCTCAGGAAAGAGACATCGGGGAGCCCAAAATTTAGCAGGAGGTAAGAGGAGTTTGCAAATCAAGGCAGGGGTCACTGGGGTTGGGAGGGAAGCGGGGTGATCAGACAAACCCCCACTTTCCCAGTTTCCTGGGGGAGGCTGGCCTCCATAACTCCCCTGACCCCCAGCCAGGAGCACACAGGCTGCCCAGGACAGGGCCAGCTGCCAGGTGAGGACTGTCCAGGACGCCCTCCAAAGAGGCCGCGCTCCTCTCTGGAGACCTGCACCAGGTGCGCCCCGCGCACCCCAGCTGCAGAGAAGGCGTGCGGGAGGGGAGACCGTGGCTGAACAGACTCCTCAGCCCCTCACGCTCAGCAGCAGGTGGGACAGCAGAGCCGACAGGAGGTGTGCGGGGGCGGCATCGTGGCAAATACATCATGGCGTGCGGATGAAGCTGCAGTCACTCATTAAGCAGGTAATTTGTGTGGGTGGGATGGGCGGGGAAATAGGCCGAAATTCCAGTGACAGTGAAACAAACCACCATCAGTCACGGGTGGCGAGGACCGTCCAACTCCAGTTAGGACAACAGGGGCCCGTATGTCACCCTCCAGGGGCCATAGGGGCTGACAGCCGACGAGCACGCACTGTAGTCTTCCTGAGGGGCAGGTCTGGCCTGGGACAGCACTGAGGCGGCAGGCCTCCCCCATCCCAACCGAGACATTCCTTGACACCGGCCCAGCATTTGGCTCCAGACCACCACAGGCCGGCGTGGCCTAGCAGGAGCCCCCGGCCAGCTTGTACACATGGGGGGACGCACGAGGCTCCACGATGGACAGGTGTGGCCTGCTGAAGAGCAACCCAAAGCTGGTGGTCAGATGACGGCGCTGTGGCACACCTGTCCACTGGGAGGACTTGGCCAGAAAGCATAACCTCCCGGAGCCTCAGCATTTCTCTGGCCATCAGTGAGAAGGTACGTGATTTCAACGCCCCTCCTTTGCTGAAATGCACAGAAGAAACTCAAACCAACAGATGGCAGCTGGGCGGGTGGGTGGATGGATATATATGATAGATAGACAGACAGGGAGACAGGGAGATAGATACGGGTGAGAGAGAAGAGCTTTGTCATGGGAACCGGCTCACGTGGTTAAACGAGCTGAAAGAGGGCCTCCCTTGTGGCGCAGGGGGTTGAGCGCACAGCTGTGAAGCTGTCCGCAGCCTCTGCAGTGCTGGTTCCATCCCGGCCGGCCGGCGAGGGTCCCACATGGCGCAGTAGACCTCTCCTGCCTCACCCGCTGCTCCCCTCAGCAGTATGTTTCAGTCAGTCTGCCTGTTCTGCTCCCCACTCTGTCTCTGATGAATTCTCTCACCCTCCCACACATCTGGCCTGTACCCCGCTCTCATATAAATAAACAAATCTTTAAAAAAAAAAAAAAACCTCATAAACAGCTTGGCAAATGTTGTGATGGTATCCATGCTTTTGTGAGTTGATAAAATTCAGTCAGGTCTTTGGAGATATTGTGTTTCTGGAAAACCATTGTGTGAGATTCTCAGAAAGAAGCTAATCCACTTAGAAGGGGCCAAAGGAAAGTTGGACTCTACCATAGAAGCCTGTCGAGGTTGAATTCACGCCGGGAAAATGAGCGAACAGTATGTGTTAAGGTGACCCTCCAAATAGCTGCCCTCTCCCCTTCAGCCCACCTGTATACTTTGCTGCCAGATAAAGCATTTTGAGGAGAAAGTGGTGAGTCCTGGGCTAGAGGGTGTCCTCCACTCTGAGGGGAGCACAGTTCAACGCAGTGCGGCAAAGCCTTCCAGGGGTGACACACCCACTTAGTGCCGGGACAGCCTGGGGACTCTGCAGGGCAGTGGTGGGTGGGAGCTGGCAGGAGGATCCTCCAAGCCAAGGTCAGGGTGCCTCATGTCCCAGTTACACAAAGCGCAGCCTTTCGTTTGCTGGAGACTTGCCGTCACACACAGCAGGGCCAGGGGCGCCTCTGCATACGACACAACCTGAGCGCCAGGGGTGGAAGACCCGAGTGGCACTCCAGACAGACACGTGCCGAGAGACCATCGGTCCAGCACCCAAGGCAGCAGAGGAGGGCGCGCTGCCCATCCACAGAACTCGGAACACCCTCATGAGCCGCTTGTAGATACCGATAAACTTCAGCCAAATTTCCCTTCCTATGCCCTAGTCCATCTCTTGACCAAGACCATTCAAGTCCTCTGTTCTCAACCCAACTCAACTAATCGCCAGATCAATAAGCCCCTTCCCTTTCTAATACAAGAAGGCAGACTTGGGGCTTTCCTTCTGCCTTCTGGCCAGCCCACTTGTACCAAAGCCTTTTTTTTTCTCAAAACACGATGCCATTGCAACTACACTTAGGCACGTTGGTCCGCAAGCCCGTTGCTCTGTAACATCGTCACCGCAGCCAGCTGGGATCGCACAAGCAAGGGACGTCATTGACTCACGTGACGAAGGGTCCGCAGGAAGTCCTGGGGCCTCCAACCGGGGCCACCGGGCCGATGAGAAGGCCAGCAAGAGCCCTTCCCTCCTCCTCTCTGCTCTGCCCTCAGGGTGCCGGCGGCCTCAGGAGCCTGCAAGGGGAGAGAAAATGTTCCCATTTACAGCAAAATGGAAGGAGCTTGAAATGATGGGTAGCCAAGCCCGGCAGAAAGATGAAGACAAATAGAGTCAATGGACACTTTCACACAAGCACAATGAGGAATCAAAGCCAATGAAGTGGTAAAGCAAAATAATTATAAACAAGCAGACACTGATAATTAAACTGAGGTTTCTAAGGTTAAGGGTGGGGGGAGAAAATAATAATAATAACATTGAAACTCAAGGCCATCAAAGGGTGTCTGTCATGACTTTTTGAAAGAAAGCCATAAGATCCCTGGTTGGAATCACACTAAACTTGTAGCCAGATCCCAGCGGTGCCCATAGCATCATCAGTGAGTGATTTAAGTGTTTCCACCCAGAGAGGTAGCAGGTCTCTGTGCTCTGGAACCCTGAGCGGCAGGACTGCTACTTCTGGCTCTTCCGTGGTTCAATCCGTAGCTCTTCAGAAGAGCAGAGCCTTCTAAGGCAGGAGATGCGAATAAATAAGACAAGAGAACAAACACCAGGGAAGAAAGCAGGAAGGCGTGGACTGACACGGCGGGAAGCCAGGTGGGAAAGCTCAGTGACTGGAAAAGAGAGAAGAGATTCATACAAGAAGGAACGGAGGAAGAGAGCGTGGGCATGCATCTGGAGGCCCAGGGCAGGTGCGCCTGGCTGGAGGTCTCCTGTCCCCCCACACAGCTCTCAGTGGACACCGCCCTGGGGCAACCGCGCTGCCCTCCTCTCAGGGGCGTTCATGGCCTCTGTCCCGACTCACATCCTGCCCGAGGGTCGTGCACCACTTCTGGATGTGAGCCTGTGGCTTAAGGTGACTCAAGACAGGTGAGGTGTCACAGGGCTGGTCTGCCATCATGTTGTCTATTTCTTCAGGGTCTTGTTTCAGCAAAAGAAAGAATAAACGGTGCACCTGTCCCCAGTAACCATGGGGGTACCCAGGTGGGTACTGGTCGCTAAGCTGTCAGCCGCCCTCCTGTCTCGCCGGGCTGACCACTCTCAGAAGAAAGCCCAGTGAAATGTAAATGACACTGGCTCTGGCCGAGGATGGGCTACAGGTAAATCACACACATAGAAACAGGCCTGTAAGCAATCCAGGAACAACACAGCTACCCCAGTGTGCCTGGAATCACCCGTCCCGATGTCACAGCTATCACTAGCAGCTTCACGAGGATGCTGTGAAGTGGGTGTGACTGTTGCCAGGCTGGCAGCATCGGGCGTACACAGGTAAGCGACTGAGCAAGGTCATTCAGGAAGGAGCCCTTGGCAGACACTCCCGGCCGGGCCTGTAAGAATGAGAACGTGCTATGAAAACTGCAGTTATATCTAATTAGCCTACTATCACTAAAACAGAAGTCTCCTAAATACTAAGAATGCAATTTAGAGCTTCTGTCTTTGAATTGCGTGTTTGAAGTTATACTACCCCGTTTCTTAGGCAACAGATGAGGCAACTTGAATAGCCCAATGTCATGTAACCTTTCAGAATATCTTGCTTAATGGTTTTACCATAGTTTCTTTTTTCTCCCCGTGAATACAGCCGCGGCCTTCAAAATAAATTGCTCTCAAATAAGCAATGCAATACTTGATGTTCCAGCCTTTCATGAAATCTCCACCCAATTCTGTGATGCATCTAAAGATACAGACCATTGTAAAGTGAGAGGAGACTTGTGGAAAACTTCAGTGAAGTTTAATAATAGAGAAGTCTTTGCATAAAAACATCAGGACAAGGTGGAAGCAGAGAGAGGCGTGATCTCAAAGCAGCAGCCGTCATCGGCACAGGCAAGCTGAGCTTCAAAAGAACCAGCTTCACCTTGTCTGCTCTGCCCTGCTGAAGAGCAGAGCTCACCTGGGCCTACAGGGCGGCAAACAGGTGAGTAGGGGGACCGCGCAGGCGAGCAGGGCTCCAGGTCTGCAGGCCACCCTGGGAGAGCTCACTTAAGTCAGTTTTCTTCCCCTTGAAGTAAGAAAGCCCTCGCACTGATCCGAAAGGAAGCCTGCACGCCTGTGCTCAGCGCAGCGCCGTTTACAGCAGCCAAGATGTGGAAACCCCCTCAATGCCCCAAAACAGACGAACGGATCAAAAAGTCGTGGTCCAGTCACGCAACGGAATTTTACTCAGCGATCAAAGAAGACAAGTTCATGCCAACTGCAGCAACATGGACGGCGCTGGAAGGACGGTGCTAGTGGACGTCAGGCAGAAGAAAGATCAATGCCGGAGGGTCTCACTTACATGCGGAATATAGAGACACCAAACAAAAGGTCAAGAAAAAGCCAAAACTAGCGAGCTGACCACAGATCTGAGGCCTCCAGCAAAGGAGGGGGCGAGGGGGGAGCAAAAAAGGGGGCAGAAGAACACAAGGGAATATGAGGATGGCTCACGGGTGGGACGTGGCAGGAGAACTCTGGGGACTACAACAGTGTAAGAAAAAAAATTAATTAATAAAAAAATAAAAGTCCTAAGTCCACAGTGAGGAGTCACCTGAGTAGGGTGAAGGCATCATTACTTCAGTGGCTGGGGGCAAGTTTGGGGGGCGGCTGAGGGTGGTGTGTTTGAGACCACATGGACTCCATGGTCTCAGCTTCCCCATCTGCGGACGGAGGGCAGTAATCTCTCCCAACACCCTCTAAGAATCCACAGAGCAGCTTCCGTGTGAGGACCGTGAGCCTGGGTATGGGCAACACGTCACACAGCTCCTTCAGGAAAGAAGCCGTGCAGTACCAGTTGGGACTGGCATTATTTTTGTCTTTGTTGCTGTAATGACTGATCTTACATTCAGAAGTAAACAAGCCATTTCTCACTGTTGCGCCTGCGGTGAGTAGTAAATCTCCTCCTCCTCAATCAATTTCTCAGTTGCCCCGATTGTAGAACGCTCTTCTATCTGAAGAGTTAGACTTTAGCATGATTTGGTGGAGACGGACCGGCCATTCAGGAAAAAGAATTGACCCCCCCATGCAGGCACACACCCCTCGGGGCAGTCACGCCGGGGCAGGCGGCCAGTGTGGATGCAAGAGCTGCCGGCGGCTCCAGGCCGGTGCCCCTGGACAGCACTGCCCCGTGGGCCCTGCGCCGAGGGCAGGGGCGTCACAGGAGGAAGGAAGGGCTTGGCGCCCGAGACAGCCTGGAGGAGAGGCCTGGGCCGGCGCCCCTCGTTCCTAGGCTTGGACACACCCCAGGAGCGCACTTTTTAGAGTGAAGGTTGTGATCTCACCAGCCATCAGGCTGGTTAAATTAAGTAGCCATTCAGCACGTAAACTGCAGCTCCTATCACCGGCCCCGTGGCCCCAACGGAAGCGGGGGGGGGGGGGGGGGCGGGCGGGGGCTGGGAGGAGCAGCTCGCGCTGCAGAGGCAGCCCGGGGCCTCCGACTGACGACCGCACAAGACCCAATTAACTTGAAGTGTCTAAATAATTAAATTGGATTAAGACAGTATCAGGAAATCCCAGATCTAGTATTGCCTTGTGGAAATAAAATAAAAACGGGAAGACTCTGTGGAGCAAGAAGTCGCCGGCGGAGGGCGCACAGGTGAGCACAGGTGAGACGGGCGGGGACGGGTGCTCTCAGGTACTCGGCCGAGGGCCGCCTCCAGGCTCGTCCTGGGGTGTGAGGACACTGGGGCCACGCTTTCCTGCAGGCCAAGTGCGCGTCACGGTGGAGAAGGGAGGCCGCACCCCGCTTCCGCACACCCGCCCCCCACGGCCCAGGCACCCCACACGAGGGCCTGTCCAGGTCACAAACCAGACGTTGCATGAGTCACGCGCCACCCCGGAGCCCCCGCCCGGAGCCCCCCACCCAGAGCCACCCCCAGCCCCGCCGGGAGCCTCACTCCTCACTTTGCCACCACAGAACTTCTCACGAGGCTGGGCCCAGGTTTCCAGGTGCTTCTGTGTCGCGTCCAGCACATCTGCCCCTGCAGCCTGCAGACGCCCAGCACCTGCCCCGCCCAGGGCTCACCGGCGAGGGGGTGGGGGTGGAGGTGGCACCCCGGGCCTGGTCCAGCCACACTCAGTAAATAACGGCTGGTTCTGGGGCCACTCCCTGTCCTGAGCCTGCCGACAGGAGGGAAGGGAGAGTTTTTAAATGGCCTTCCTTTCCAAGATCCTTTTCATCATTTATCATGTTTTCCTTTCATGTTTTTATTTAGATTTTAATTCTTCTTGACCAGATTCCACTCAGAGATGCTTCTTTTGAAGTTCGGAATAAACAGAAAGGGGGGAAAAAAAAACCGGAACCCGTCTGGTATTGTTCCTGTTTTGTGAAATTTGAAATGGTCCAGAGCCCCAAACACTTCTGATTCCATTCTGAGTTCAAGCACATCAAAGAGAAGTTCATTTATAAAACATCTCGTCTCTCTGGTCACTCGCTGAATATTCACAAAGCACCAGCCGCCTTCTAGAGGGAGCCGACGCGGGAAAATCACTGTGACGGGAGAAATCACAGAAGCTTCGCAGCTTCCTCCCGCCGCTCTCCCAGCGTTCCCTGGCCCGGCAGCCCCCGGGCCCCCTGCAGGCGGGCGCTGACCCCTTCAGGACTGGACTTGCCTGACCCCCCCAGAAAGGCGCAACCTCTCAGGGGAGAGGGAACGGCGAGCAGCGCCGGGCCCACTCGGCACTCAGGCTGCGCAAATTTAGGGAGATTTTGCCATTGGGGGGTCAAGAGAGGAGAAAGAGCAGGAGACAGAGAGAGGCAGGAGGCCCCCACAGGGCGGAGGTGGGGGAATAGGCAAGAAAAGCTTTTAAAGTTTTGGTTTTTAATCTATGAATCAAGCACTTTGGTCTTTTTAAACAGACCAAGTAAAGAGTAAAAGTTATTTGAAATTCGATGTGGATGTTAAGTGTGTGTGTGAGTCTCCAGCAGAGATAAGAGTGAGACTTGGGGGCAAACTCGGCTCCCCGCGCCCCGTCAGCCACGGAGTCAGCCCAGGACATTATCGACAAATGTCACACACGAGAACGTTGAGCGACGGCGCGGCCTGGGCCCGAAGTCCTCCAGGGCAGCCGTGACGCCGCCGCTGAGCCCGCCCAGTGCTGCCTCTCTCCTCTGAAGCAGGAGGAGGCCGGGGGTGACGTGGATTAAGTGGGGACCCGCCTCCGAGGCCCGCCCCACCCCCAGGGGAACACGCCGACTTTCCAAATGACGGTCAAAATGCCCACTCTAGGCCTTTTTTAATTCTCAAAATTCACGAGAAGGATTAATAAAATAAAGTCGAATTGATGGGAGAGTTTTCTTAAAGAAGACACAACGTGATAAACAGGATCTAAGTAGGTGGCAGGAGGGAGGGGCACCCAGGGTGGGGGGCACCCCCTGAGGAGGGCAAGGAGTGAGCCTGGCTCCGCTGGCTTCCGAAAGGCTCCTGCAGAGGGGCCGGGGAAGATGGCGGCGCGGCCTCACGCTCAAGGGCCTGCTCCCACGGTGACCTCAAGTCCACTCCCGTGGCAGGTGGCTTCTGAGCAGGAGGTGAGCGACTGCCTTGGTGATGCCAGGGTCGGCCTGAGCCCAGCAGGGGACCGCGGGCCCCCGGGGAGGTGACCAGGCAGAACCCACCGTCCGCTCCCGTCACCTTTATGTTTTGTGCAGACAGTGACGGCTCCGGATGTTACTTACACCCCCGGTGCCATGTCTGTCCCCCGGGGCCCAGGACTGCCCGCGGGACCCTCCATTGCTGACAGGGTCCCCTCCTCTCAAACCCCCAGTTTGGATGACGCACCGTATGATCGCCTGGCTACGGCTTTGCAGTTGCTGGTCCGTGAAGTTATTTCTCAGTGGTATGAAACTTCGGTTATCGAAGTGTCTGTGCTAGACAGAGCTCTCCGGAGGGGCAGAGCCCACCGCCTGCTCGCAGGAAAGGTTGGCGACGTGGGATTGGCTCCTAGCGTTATGGAGCCCGGGGCTGTCTCTTGCGAGCCGTAGACCCAGGAGAGCCGACGTGTCATCCGTCCACATCACGGTCTGGTTGCTGAGGCTGCCCGGAGAACTCGGACGGGGCGGCTGAATCCTTCCTTCCTCCAGCTTGTTGTTCTACTCAAGTGCTCAGGAGATGGGGCGATCCCTCACCGGGGAGCCAAAGGCTTTGCTGAGCCCACAGACTGAAAGGATAATTGCATCTAGAAACACTTTCTTTAAGGCCTTTAAGAACGGCCTGAGTGCCCTGAAGCAGGAACCACCGACAGACACCCCTGCTGCCCCTGCCGTCCTGCCTACCCCCCCAACCGCCCCCGAGCGGAGACGTCGATGTCGCTGAATTCGTCCAAATTAATTTACTTTCACCTTATTAAAGTAGCCTTGGTTTGGCCCACTCTATAGGTTCCAGGCGCAGAGAGGGCGACAGCCAAACACCCACAAAGGCTGCCTATGACCCCGCCCCGCCGTGAGAGACCCACCCGGCTCACCCCCACCCCACCGCCTGGTGACCACATTGTGCTCTCAGCGTCTAAGGGTTTCCTTTGTTTGCTCGTTCTCTTCCTTTATCTTTCAAGTTTCGGGAGCACAGCTCTGTTTCGACCCCCGTGCGCACCATATCAAGACCACCTCAAAAGTCTGCTCCCCGCCACCTCCACACCTGTACCCTGTAGTGAGCATGCCAACCGTAAACGTCGCTTGCGTCCCTATCGGATACCAGCTTTTCGCAGACGCAGACGCGCGCAGCAGACGCCGGCAGCTAATGACGCAGTGACACACACGTGCTTATCAGACGCCAGCTGTGCAGGGATGCGTGAAAGTAAATATTTTTGTTGTGTTTTGATAATTAATTTGCAGTGAAGACAATATTTTGGTGACAGTAACATGTAAATATTTACGGATATATGTTATTGGATGTAACTATGTTATTGAAAATATGTTGAGAAAAATAAACGGCGTGACCTAGCTTGGGGAAAGCATGTAAACCAGGCGATCGCAAAGCACTTCGGCTCCGAGGCCAGCTCGAGACTAGCACGGGACTCTGTGCGGCCAGAGCTGTCTCACCCCTTCGAGACCCACGGAAGAAGACCCCGAACATCATTCGCGGGCTGCAGCCGCCGGGCGTCCCTGCAGAGCCGAGACCAGATTCGAGCCGCCGATTTCAAGAGCCGCGTCGCGAGCTGCCGGACCACGGACGACTCTTCCCCGGTGACTACAGTGAGGTTGCCGTGAGCAAGCGCTCGAGGGCACAGCGATAGGGCAGCGCCAGGCACGGTGTTGACTGTGCGCGGCTTGAGTGAATGAAGCATATTGAAAGGCGCCGTTTATGGTCAGAGCTTTATTGGCGACACCTACCCTGAGGGAGCCCCCCAAGGTGGTCTGCGTCCCCTCTCGTGACACCCCCTTTGCCAAGTTCTGCTCTCCTGGGCCTTCCCGCCGGGTGACCACCTCTGTTGACAGTCGAAGGGTTGATTCTCGTTTGTCTGGAGCCTGAGGGTGGGCAGAGCATGCAGCCTGGTGCGCTGCCCTAAGGAGGCACAGAGGCAGGAGACCCCGCACTACTGGAGGGCATAGCCAGGGGGAGGGTCACCCTGGGGCTCTGCCAAAGTCAGGAAGTGTGTCCTGCACTGGGGCAGTGGCCACGGACAGGACTCTGCATGTCAGGGCTCAGGGACCCCAAAAGATGCTGGCCACGGCTGGCCACTGCTAGTCGCGAGTGCTGGACAGAGTCCACACCTCAAGGGCGATATGTGTCAGCCAGACTGTGTCTGGCTGATCTGCGCAAAGTGACCGCCTGCCAGCGGGGTCACGGCACCCAGGTGGGTCTCATTCCCCAACTTGCTTGACTGGTCTCTACAGAGCTGATGGGAATGTTGATAAAACAAAGAAATAACTTGGCTCTTTAGCTAAGAGATTCCTTTGAGCTACTTAATAAAATATTTAAAACCAAGGTACAAGAAATGGTGTTATGAGTCCATAGTTTATGATAAAACATAATCAGACACTCAGGCTGGGCCCCTGTCTCAAAGTCCTTTCGCAGACATGAAGGAAGAGTCTATGATTTGTATCCCTCATTTCCTCCCAAGAATCGTCCTCATTTTTCAGAGGAAAAAGAACACCTTTACTGTCGAGGAAAGGGCATCAAATTACTGATGAACTTTTAAAGCTAATTGAAAAATTCAGCAATCTGGGTATTACCTAACTTGGGATAAGCTGGTAGCAGTTAAGCTTTCTCTTTTTTTAATTTCTTACAACTCACACTTTTGGACACAGTTTGCACATTGCAAACAACTCTATAAAAATAATTTGATTGACCCTATTGGCTATTGATCAAGCAAAATGTCGTATTTATGAAATTCTGAACTTCCCGTGTTATTATCTGAAGCCAACAATACGTTCAGAAATTTGATAGAAAATTAATCAGTGCAGCAAAGTGAGTGATACGGTGCCATCACTGCAGGAAAACAAGCTCATTAAGACACTTCAAGCTCATTAAAACTTAATAACATCAGAGAAAATAGTTCCACCCCCCCCCAAACTTCTGGAGATTAAATCCACAGTATATTGCAATACATGTTATTGCATATTATTTTGCAATTATATTATATATGTATATTTTCTTCTTTGCTGGATTTCTCTACATAACAAAAACAAGAATAGGAACTACTTGAATTTATATTGAACTCATACATCTATTAAAACAAAGCAATGTTTGGTCATTTAAATAAAAACTGGCATTCAGATCACACCCAGGGGTGGAGAATTGACTCAGGAGAGAACACAGGCCTGTCTGCTCATGAAGCAGCAGCGAATGAATGTCTGTGTATTCCCCGGAATTTAATCAGCTTCTCCTGGGTCTCCTGCACATTCCATTCAAATAAGAGCAATTCCCCCCTAACCACAGCCAGGTTCCAGGAAGAGACAAGGGCTGCGAAGGCTTGGGGGTGGGGGGAGCTGAGCGCCCAGCCCCAAGCGCAGGACATGACAGGACACAGGCGATGAGGGTGACGAACTGAGCAGCGAGGCTGAGGGAGCTCCAAGCCCCTGGGCTGCGACCACACCCCACCCCCGAGGGCAGCAGGAGGGCAGGGAGGAGCCCTGAGACTGACCCCACGCCAGCTGCTGACCGCAAGGGGCCTGTAAAGAAACCCAGTGTCCGCAGCACCAGCGCCCCGACTCGACAGGGAGGTTAACAGCGCCAGCCCTGAGGAGCTAATAACGCGCTGAAGCCTTTCTCCAGCGACCTTTCCAACTCGGAGTCAGGCCGGCTGCTCGGTAATTAAAAGTCTTACTCGGTGGAAGCCTTTATAAAATGGACCGTTCATCTCCGTCAGCACGGAGGAGTGAGCATCCGCTTTCAACACTCTTACAGGATCCAAAGAGGCCAGAATGAAGCAAATTTTTTAAAATGCAGCCATGCCACCCGTCCACGCTCCATCCATTCATCCAGTCACAAGCACCGCTTGACGCCCACCATGCGCCTGAGCCCCGGACACAGAGGAAACCCAGAGACCAGAGGACGGGCCCCTTGGCTACTGAGAAAGCCCTCAATTACTCGTTATAATCAGCCGTGAATTCTCAGTCTGACATAGTCCTCAGCCCCCAGCTCCCGAGCCCAGCAGCCCTCCGCAGGCTGTGCCCGCCCCCGGGCCAGCCCCAGGCCCCGAGGCCCAGGCAGGGGACAACCCCTCTGGCAGCCTCTCACCCACACACGCTCAGGGTTCGCTCCTCCCCATACCCCAGAGGCCTCGCCCACCCCGCCTCGAGCTGCTGGCACCTACAGCTCAGCCCAGGTTTATCAAACCAGACTCATCCACGACCCTCCGGGCAGCAGAGTCAGTTGCCCTGAGCATTCTGGCCCCGCTGAAATTCTAGCACCAGAGGGAAATAGTCCAATGTGGACAGTGACACACCGGCGGGCCCAGGGCGCCTGGTGGGGAGTGGCCGCGCCCAGGCGGTGCCAGGGCCCTGCCTGAGCCTGCAGGGCGAGGCTTCTCGCTGGCCTCGCCTAGACCCCTGGGGCCCAGTCCCGTGCCTGTCTCACATGGGCTCGAGGCTCTGGGACACAGAAGCAGCTCCACACCCCGTGACACTCACCCCAGAGCCAGCCCTCAGTGGGGCTTCTGTTATAGGACAGGGAGAGGGGCAGCCCAAACCCCGCAAACCTGCCTATACTAAATGGGTTCTGCCATCCGCCGCATCAACACAAAACTAGGAAACAATACAGGAAAGGCAAAGAGTCTAGTTTCTAAATGAAGCACCCAAAGTTACCCGTCCCCTCGTGGGTAAAAGTCCATCCATATGGGATCGGCCCAGAACAAGGCCCCAAAGCCTGCCACAAGTCTAAAGCATCTTCCAGTGGGGACCCACAGAAAAGGGTCACAAACAACCGGACAAGCCCGGAAGGAAAAGAGCAAAATCAACATCCAGATAAAAGCTGCCATGGTCACCTCCCCATGGGTCTCACCCACATCTGTGTCACCCCGTCCACGACCAAAAGACAAGCGCAGTTTCTTTACGTGTCTCTAGGCTCCACGCGCCTCCTCCAGGTCTCCTGGCTCCATCCTGCTTCCTTCCTCAGTCTCTTCTTCAGCTTCTCCCCCCCTTCCTGCTCAGCTCCACCCTCCCTTGGGTGGGGCAGGGAACCTCCCCTGGGGACCACCCTGTTGCACTTCCAGCACCTCACATCCTGCCCCCATCTCTCTCTCACACGTGCGCGCGCATGCACACACACACACACACACACACACACACACACAGAGCAAATCCCCCGCAGGTAGGCTTAGTCTTCTGGTGCCTTAAATTTAGAAATTGATTCTCATTCCTCAAAAAAATGCCTGTAAAGAGACTATTTAGACAGGAGGTATAAAGTCGGGAACCAGCAAGGCGGGGGGGGGGGGGGTCAGCTCCGGAGCTGATTTTTGACCCCCCAACTCTGGCTTCTGCCCAGGGGTCCCCTAGAGGCAGGACGGGCCGTGGTCCCACAGGCCCCCGCAGCACTCAGAGGGCGCCTCTCGCAGCGCCCCAGCCCCGCAGGCGGCGTGTGGCTGGGAGCAGCGGAGAGTGAGCCCCGGAGGAAGGCTCGCCCTCACACGCCCTCACACGCCCTCACACGCCCTCACACACCCTCACACCGTCTGGCCGCGGGGCTTCAGCTAAGGCGGGGTGACCCGTCCGTGTCAGCGGGGGCATCGCCAGCTGGCAGCCGTGGCCCGTCCACACCACTCGCTGGGCAGGAGGGCGGGGGCCGTGGTGCATCCACCCCGTGTCACACGCAGGGGACCCTGCCCCTAAGCCGCGAGCCCCGCGACGTCCGCGAGAGACACAGCCGCCCCTGCTGACCCCCGGCTGAGGCCCGCAGCCCCCAGGCAGGGCCAAGCGCCGGAGACGGGGGTGGCGGCTGCTTCCCGCAAACTCTGCTCCCCCGCTTCTGCGAGCCGGGGCACCGGGTGGGTTCCCTGAGCAGAGACCAAGGGCGGTGAGCCAACGTGGGGCGCCTGAGCTGCGGGGAGCATGAATGGAGACGCGAAACGCAGGCTCCTTCCATGCCTCTCCACACCCTTGCCGCCTCGGGCCTGACGTTTCAGCGGGTCAAAGGGAAGGAATCCGAGTGGCTTCCTGGGGCGCAACACACAGCCGGCCCCTCTGGGGCTGTGCGGGACGCCCCGCTAACCACAGGCGGAGCGTCCACGTGGTGGGGCGGGAGATGCAGGCCCTAGAGGCCGAGGGGCGCTGGTGGACGCCCTGGAAGAAGACAAGGCTTGGGCAGCGCAGAGACAGCGAAGGGGTCTCCCTTCAGTTCTGCCTGAGTGACCACCTTCTACCCAGGGCACCAACGCCTCCCCATGCCGTGTCCCCCAGGATGCCCCCGGGCTGCCCAGACTGGGGGAGCCTGCAGACCACAGCTCAAATCACCTGGGGCGCAGACTTTTCTGCAGCTGTCAGGTGAGCGAGGAGGGGCCGACCTGAGGGGGGGCCACCCTTCAGCACACACTCCCTGGGGCTCCGGGTCACCAGCTCAGGCGCCTCGGCGTGGGAGCCCATGGGACACAGCCATGCACAGCCACCCCATCACCCACGAGCCGGCGGCAACAGGAATAGGCATGCCTGAGCCCACACCCCCGCTGCCGCCGCTCTGTGAGCAGACCCTCTCGTGCCGCCCACTCCTGAGTCTCCCTGATGACATCTGGCCCTGACAGGGCTGGGGCGAGCCCAGCTGCCTGCCTGCCTAGGCCCCTTTGCGTCTCGGTGCCCCTCACTGTCGTGCAGGAGCGAGTTCTTTTTAAGATTTATTTATACGAGCACTGGGCACAGTCAGAAGCGCGGGAGGGTGAGAGGATTCACCAGAGCCAGAGCGGGGAGCAGAGCAGGCAGACTGATGAAGGACACTGCTGAGGGGAGCAGCGGGCGGCAGGAGGGGTCTGCGTGCCATGTGGGACCCTTGCCTGGCGCCTGGGGAATGAACCGGCGCCGCAGAGGCTGTGGGAGGCCCAGGAGCGAGTTCTTCCCTGGTGCAGGCAAGAGGTGAGCGCCGGCGTCCCCAGGGCCCAACCTCACCGTCCTCCCTCTGCCTGATAAGGAATTCAAGATGAGCTTCCAGAGGCGATGGCGGAGTCCACGCCCCAGTGGCCTCGCTGATGTGACATGAAGGGCTTGGAGGTCTAGGGGGGACTCACGGGGAAAGAGGCAAGGCGGGAGCAGGAAAGGGAGAGCCGCCGGGCCTAGCGGTGCCCCCATCTCCGTGCGCCTCAGCTGCTCTGCAGGCCTCGACCACGATGAAAACTCTCCAAATTTGGCTTTGGGTTAGAATCACTCCATTTAGGGGGAGAAGCTGGGGCTGAACTGCCGCTCAGCGTTCGCATGTCGTCACCTCCAGAGGCGCGGGGACGAACCTGCACAGCCCCTCATTCGGGACTGAGCGGGAGTTTGTGGGGCGGGAAGGCACAGGCCTTCACGACCCGCCAGCAGCTGGCACGGACGGGCTCGCATCCGATGTATTTAGAGCGCGTTACTGCTGCCTAAGGGGAATAACCCACGCGGCTTGTGTAAACCCCGCAGCTCCCCACGGGTCTCCAGCAGGCCCAGCCGCCGCCCTCCGCAGAGCCATAGCTGCTCTGCTCTCAGGTGCACAGGGGCGCAAGGGCAGCCAAGTGGTGGTTTGGGGCTCCCTGCACCGTCCTACAAACAAAAAACTTACTTTGCTGACTGGATTTCACATTCTCCGGGGCTCCCCGCCCTGGAAGCCGCGTTATTATCTCGCAGCCACGACAGGGACGAACGTGGCCAGGTCACCCCACCTGGCGGCTCCGAGCCTTGCTCCCCCTGCCAGCGCGCGCGGCTGCGGAAACGCCCTTGGGTTTTCAGTGTCTTGATTTCTGCGTTGGGTGTTTAGCTGCTCCCTTCTGCAGACTGTGCGCAGAGCACCCCGAGTGCCCCCCAGAGCTCGGCGCCCCCCAGAACTTGGGGAGCACGCGTCCCCCTGCAGGCTCCTCCGCGTGACTGACAGGGCTGTGCTTTGCTGCTCGCGCTTCTTGATTCCTGGGGTGTGTCGCGGGGACGTGGGGGGACGTCGGGGGACAGCGGCTACGGGGCATGGGGGAGCCGCGCTCCCCGCGCACGTGCCGGCGAGCAGGGCGGCTGGGCGCGCCAGGCTGGGGGTCCGGCCCCCCGCCCCGCCCCGTGTGCCCCCGCCCCGCCCCGTGTGCCCCGGCGCCCCGCCCGGCAGCCCCACCTCAGTACTGAACCGCCCCCCGCGCGGCCTCACTCCCTGGCTCTTCCCCGAACCCCGAAACTCCACGCAGTGAACGCCCGTCCCCGAGGGGGGCTGCAGCCGGCCACGCCCCGGCCCCCCACCTCCGCCGCGGCCCCAGGGCGCCCCCGTGCCCACGGCCTCCAGGGCGCCCCCACCACGCGGTCACGGAGGCTCCCGGCGCCCGCAGAGCTGCCGCCGCGTCCCCAGAGGGGCGGCCTGTCCCGCTGCTCCCGGCCCGCACCCCCACGCGCGCCCACCCGAGAGCGGGGCGCCCCGCTGGCCTGCAGTGCGGGGTCGTGGCCGGCGCCCCTGTCCCTCCCGAGCAGCCGGAGCCCGGAGGCGCCCCGAGACGCTGGGAAGGTGGGGGTGCCGGAGCGGGATGGGAGGGCACAGGGCTGCGCGGGGTGGCCCGGGGGGTGGCCCCGGGGGTTGGTGGGGGGGGTGTGACCCCTGGGGGTGGCCGGGGGTGGTGGCCCCGGGGTGGGGGTTGGCCGTGGCGGGGTGGCCCGGGGAGTGGCCCGGGGAGGTGGGGGGGACGAGGGGGGACGGGGGGCGGCGGGGGGGCGGGGGTGGCCCCGGGGGTGGCGGGGGGGGGCTCTGGGGGGTGGCCCGGCGCTGGCCTCCCGGGCCGGCTCCCTGACACGGGGCCCCCCGCCTGGACTCCTGGGTCTCGCCGGCCTTTGTCCGGGGCGCCCGCGGTGTCTCCCGCACAGCCGCGTCGGGGCAGGACGGAAGCCGGACGTCTCGCCCGTGTCCACCTGCGGCCCCGCTCGCCCCGCGGGCCGCTGGGCCGGGGAAGCCCCAGGGTGTCCCTGCTCACTTGGGGCCCTTTTTAAAGGAAGGGGGGAAAAGATGGGCCGTGCGCCCTCCTCCAGCCGGAGAAGCAGCAGCCTCAGCGCCAGGCGGGGAGACCCCAAAGGTCAGAGCCATGGTCAGACCCCTGGGCCGCAGGCCTGGCCGGGCGGCGGGCGGAGGAGGGCACCCGCTGTCTGCAGACTGCAGCCCAGGGGAGGGAAGTTACCATCCTGTGGCGAATTTTCTGCCTTGCAAAAGGAAAAACGACAAAGCAGAAGCCCCGGCATCTCTCTGATGCCTCGCCAGGAGCCTCGCCAGGGCCTCCCCAGGCCGTGCCAGGCTGCCCCGCCCTGGCCCTGGCCCAGCGCTGTCCGTCCCGCAGCCGCCGAAGTGCCAGCCCAGCCTCCAGGCTCGCCCGCTCTGGCTGCGCTCAACGTCGCATGTGCCTGAGGTTTGTGACACTGTTTACAAGGTTTTGAGGGCACAGAAGCTGCAATCTACGGGGATCAAGCCATTGTCTCCTCCTGGAGTTTACCTCGGGTGAAGTAGAAGAAAGGGCCGTGGTGCTTGGGGGAATGTCTTTATTTTCCACCTGACAGGCACTGGGCCGTGCAGGCGCCTGCCCATGACGTGATGTCCCCCCGGGGAACCAAGAATCTAGAACGTGAAGTTTAAGGGCCTCTGCGAACATCACTCACCCTGGTCATGGCCTCTGAATGCCCACCAGGAGGGCTGCCCCCGCCAGGGGTCTGTGGGGAACGGTGGTCCAAGGACTCTTACAACTCTCCTCACACGAGGACCCTGGGCGGCAGCGGCTCTGGGAAGCCTGCCCAGCACAGTCCCTCTCTGGACATGCCCACCCTCACCGCCGCTGGGGCATCTGGGAATCACGTCGTCCGCAATAACATCCTGTTCAGTGACCAGATACCTCTTGGAAATGTATCCAGCGAATCTGCGAGAGTCTCCACTGCAGCAGGTGAGTGATTCCGCGGACACCCTCAGCAGGCCGTGTCCTGCCCCGGGACCCCGGCCCAGCTGGGTCGCCTGAGCCCAGCTGTGGGCTCCTCTGTTCTGGGAACACAGGTGTGACTTGGGCACCTGGCCAGCCTCCTGCTCTGCCTGCCCATCGGGCAGGGCCAAGCCCTTCCTTATGCAGCAAAGAAGGGATGTGGGCCAGCGACCCGCAGCCAGCTGGGAGGGACCCCTGGCCACCGGCCGGAGCCCACCGCTGCAGCTGGCCAGCTCGCTCGCCCTTCTCTGCTGCCCGGCGAGGCTTCCTCAGGGATGCAGTGCCAGGATGCAGTGGGCAGAAGTGTCTCAACCCCCACCCCCAGTGACAGGCAGCGGACAGCACTCGCTGACACTAGGAAAAGCTGCTTTAAGGCTCCGCCTCTGAGCACCCCTATTATAGAACAAGCGGGGCAGAGGGGAGGGGGGTGAGCTTAGCAGAGGCGGGAAGCCGGGGAGAGCACAAGGCACAGTCAAGGGGCCACACCTTATATCAGGGCACGTGGAAGGTGGAAAAACGCCCAGTCCTGGAAGCAGAGGGGACAGCGGCTGCCCGGAGCAGCAGGGGTGCGGCGGGGAGAGTGGGGCAAGGCAGGCTCTGTTCTGCCGCCCAAAGCGTCACCTGCTGACCACAGCGGCGACCATGGCTGCCTGGTGGGGATTTGCTGAGCAGACTTAGGCCTCTCACCCCCAAAACACAAGTATGTGAGGTGGTGAGTTCATCGACGACTGTGGGCGCACACCCCTCCCTGGGGGCCAGGTCCTCCTCTTCTGCCCACACCCCCAACCTGGATGCTCGCTCTGGTCAGTGGGAGCCCCACCTGGCAGGCTCCTCATGGCATCAGGGTCACAGCCATGGCATCAGCCCTGCACCTGGCACCTGGTGGGCCTGGAACACACCTGGGCTGCGCCATGCACCTGACACCACACCGGGGACATCAGGACCGGCCACCCAGTGAGAGCTGCCCACTCAGGGCCGCCACTGGCCCAGACCTGACACTCCTGTGGGTCCCCCGCAAGTGAATCCCTGCCCCAAGGCGCCCCTCCCAGCAGCATCCCTTTGGGGTTCCACCCGTGAAGCGGGGGGGCACCCCTGTCCACCGCACACCTGGACACGCTCTCCTGCACGTGTCCCCGTGGGCTGTGGAATCGATGGGAAGATGCACTTGGCCACCACCTGCAAGGACGCGCCCCCCCCCATCTGTGGTGCGCCCCTGCAGGCGTCGGGCGGTGCCCGCGGCTCCCGCCAGTGTCATGACCTGGTCCCAGCTGCGCCCAGTAATTTATTCCTCAGGTAACAGGAGTTTGTAGTTAGGAGTGACGAAGATAAGATTTAATAAGTTGTCTTGATCTTTCCCAAGAATCTAATTGCTCAGATTAGCCTGTCCTGTCGGAAGCCGCGAGTCACACAAACACTGGGCAGCGCAGCCCCGACGCGCCGTCCTCGCTGCCCACGCGCGCCCGCCCGGCTGTTGTAGAAAAGGTCACTGCAGTTTCTCCAGCTATTCTTCTAAAATTACAGAGATTAATTTGGAGGGCGCAATTTATTTTTATTACTACAGCAAAGGGCTTTTTAAACAAAACTGGTGCACCCTTTAAAAAGGCAAATGGAGCGCTCTCGGGCTGCCCGGCCCTCTGCCCCAGGGAGGAGAGCGGCTCCCCGGTGGCCTTGCCCTCCTCGGAGCGCATGCCAGGGCCTGGACCCCAGAACTGCCAGTGCCTCTCACACCTGGGCACTCGGGGCTACCTGGGTAGCTGGGTAGCCTTGGCGGGTGATCACAGCCCCCATATCCGGTGAGGAGCCACCCTCACCCTGCTCCTGGACCAGGCGATGGCCATGGTCCCAGTGCCCAGCCCTCTGCTCCCCCAGGCAGGGCGCTGGACCCGGCTTGCTCTTACCTCGCACCCCTGGGCCCAGCGTGAAAGGCCCTCCCCGTCTGGGAGGGGCTCCTGCGTGTGCTGAGGTCAGTGTCCCCGACCCAGTGGGCAGCAGGTCCGCGTCTGGATGAGGGACAGATGACCAGCCAACACCCACACCGTCCCCGGTGGCACAGCCAGATGAGCCTGAGACCCCAGCATGACCTGCTCGTCCCAGCTCCAAAACCACTGTCCCCTCCAGCGAACCTGGCCGGCACCTTCCCTGCCCAGAAAGCCCCGCCTCCCTCCCCTCTGCGGCCAACAGCACCGGGGTGGGGAGCCAGCGTGCACCCTCACCTCTGCTGCTGACACGAGTCCTGGCAGTGCCCTTGCAGGGCCCCCTGCCCCCGCCCGGGCCCCTGCTCCCATAGGGACCCCCACTGGGCTCCCTCCTCTCCACCCCAATCTGTGCCGGGCACCGAGACCCAAGCCCCTCGCTGGGTCTTTCTTCAGTCTTTTCTCTTACCCCTAACCAAGAACTTCCGTTTTGCCTGCTGCCTATCAGGTGAAGTAGAAATCGCCTCACTTGGGCTTTGAGATAATAATCAAGTCTTAGCATCTAGGAAACTCGTGTGGCAGGGCTGCGGCTGCCTTAGACGGTGACTCCTCAGAGGGGGTGGGCAGGGCCACCTGAGAACCTTCCAGAAGGACCCCCAGCCGAAGTGCCAATGCAGGCTCAGTGCTCAGGGGAGGACACAGGGCCACCCTGGGAGGACTCGGGAAAAGCTGAGCCCAGCCCTCCAGGGTCACTCCAGGGGTTCAAGCCTGCAGGGGAGAAGCGACCGCAGGAGTGGGGGCATCAGGGACCTGGGGCCACAGCTGAGAAACCCCCACGGCACGGTGCTTCCTCCCACACCCAGGGACAATATAATGAGCCCAGCGCCGGCTGCACGCTGACTCCGCAGGGCGAAGGACTGAATGATGCTGGGAAACGAGCACATGCGAATCTGAATGTACGAGACCCAGGTGTCGGCGTTGTCTCCATATTTCTGTGTTTGACAAAAAGGACAGTCCTGGTCTAGTCCATCGTATCTTTAATGGTTTAGCTTTGTGAGTTTTCTGTCATGGTTAAAGACACACTCTTTACCTTCGGGAAGGATGTATTAGGAAATAAGAAACAATATCACTCAGCCTGAGGAGGAGGCAGGGCAGAAAAGACCCGCAGAGACTGAGTTGAATTGACAGACAGGGAAACTGAGGCCAGGCGTGACGCGCTTGCTAAGCTCCCCACAGAAGCACAGTGAGGCAGAACACGCTGGGATCCAGAGGCCGGAGGAGGTCGCCTGTAACTTCTTAGAAATGTATTTTCTGCTTCCCCATTTCAGTCAGTTCCACACAAACGTTCTGAAAGTTGCTGGGTTTTCTAGTTGAACTACAGGATGAGGGTCATCGTGGACACACAAGGACACACTCCTGAATTATAATTATGATATTTTTAAATCTGAATATCATGATCAAGGTTCGTACATTAGCTCAACGTGCACTTGGATTTTATAGAATGTTATAATGCAATACTATTGCAATAAAAAATTTTTAAAAGGTTTACTGTTTATAAGACATTCATGGCTCTGCAGGGTACTTTCATCACACAGTGACGCCACTGGGGAATACCAGGCCTCATCACTTCACAGGGCGGGAAACAGGCTCTCTCCTTACACTTAATGTGTTAACTTTCTTTTGCAGCACTGAAAATCCCTGGTAAATTCATTCTAATTATTCATACCCTAGGGCTATTGCTAAATACATATTTAAAATTAAATATAAGCTTGCTCATCCTGAGAGAAAAAAAAAACTCTAATAAAATAGCACAGATGCATTTATAACAAATTTCTGAGTTAACTCAAAAGTAATTAAAAAACACTCTGAAATAGCTCATTGTCATTTCACAAAATTCAGCTTCATCTATCAAGAATAGTTAATCAAATTTCATTTTTTCATGAAGTCACAGCATATAAAATTGAGGCTTGATGAAAGTTAATTTGGAGTAAGATACAATATTATTAAAAAAATATTAAAATATCCTTGTTAGTAAAGGGCTAATATAAAGGCTTAAGCTCTGTAATGAATAGCAGCTCAGTGTTAAGTCATCCTAATGGCTTTCAAGCACATAACAGAAGTTAATGCAGCCTCAGAAAAAAAGTCAAAACTTCTGGTGCTGCCTACAGAGCAGCTTCATGATCCACCACAAAATAAGCACCCTTAACAGGCCACGAACAGGATGTTCATGAGCATCCTCAGCAGAGGACTCACTCCATGTATTTCCTGTACGACTGACAGGGTCATACATGGCTAAATAAAAAATATTTATATCATTCAGTGCAGTTCAGTTTCTTGGGGACCAAGATGTTCCATTAACTTGAGACCCTGTTTCTGAAGCACCTGGTAGACAGATGTATTAGGGTGCAGCTGAGGTGACCACACTTCACCTCTATACTTCTACAAATTAAATATGAATTACTCCATTTTCTGGACCCCATTAAAATGCCTCTATTTTTTTTTTAAGATTTTATTTATACAAGAGCAGGGTACAGGCCAGATGCGCAGGAGGGTGAGAGGATCCACCAGAGACAGAGCGGGGAACAGAACAGGCACACTGACGAAATCCACTGCTGAGGGGAGCAGCGGGGAGACAGGAGAGGTCTGCTGCACCATGTGGGTTGCTCTGCGGCCAGCGGGCATTGAACCGGCGCTGCAGAGGCTCCGGACAGCTGCGTTCAACCACCTGCGCCACCAGGGAGGCCCTGCCAATGCCTCTTGAAAAGACTTTATATGGCCACCGTGTGGTCCAAGGTTTTATAAATGACTAACATGAGCTTTACAGTGTAGTTGACCCATTCGAGGGCAAAATGCTCAAGTAAAATGTTCCTTTTCCCCAGAAGGGTAATAATGTGTATTTACAATATTAAAATTATACCCACTCCTCCCATTAATTAGTTTAATTCTAAAGATGCAGGAACAAGATGCTATGAAATTTGCTAAGCTAGTTCTACAATGAGAAGTAAAAATAATTTCTGTCCTTCTAATGACTCCAAAATAAAAAGTGCAATGTCCCACCCGGAGAGTCACGTGTCACCGCCGCGGGACCAGAGCCCAGCTCGCCGGCTGCAGCGCAGGGTCAGCCCGCCGCGGCCTGCGGGGCTGGGCTGGCCAAGGATGGACGCAGCTGCCGCGGAGCAGCCGTCACGGTCGGGCCAGACCCTGTTCCCAGCCACGCGCACTTTCCCATGCGTGGCCAGGGACGCAGCCCGGCGGCCAGAGCTGTCTGGACACCTGCCTCTCCAGTCCTCGCGCCGCTGAGCGCCGCTGCCATGGAGAGGGGCTGGGGAGGGAGAGAAACCAGAGCAGAGCAGCACAAAAAGCTTCTGGGAAAGGGATTTGGAGAGACAAACTGACACGCTCCAGACACACAGTGAGCGCCTCCCTCCTCCTCCAGTGCTCCCTCGGTCTCTCCCTCGGTCTCTCTCTCTGCCGCTCTCTGCCCGTGACTCTCCCCATCTCTGTCTCTGTCTCTTTGTCTCTGTCGCTCTCGCTGACTCTCCATCTCTCTGTCTCTCTCCATCTCTGTCTCTCCGTCTCTGTCTCTGTCTCAGTGAACCTCTGCATCACATATTCCTGAACAATAGCTCGACCCAGGAACAGGCCGGTTCCCACAGGACAGTCACGCCTGGTTCTCATGACACGTGGGTCACTTGAGAACGTCGGTGTTTTCTATACTAAGATTTTTACTAAAGACCCAAGTGCAGAAGCGGCACCAGCAGCAGGTGCTCTGTGAGTGTGAGCTCACGCGTGTCCACAGCCCGGAATTCCCATGGGATTTGCTACAAATTTATTTTCACACCTGCTTAAAAACACACGTTGCTTCTTCTCAAGAAGGCTAACACCCCTCACCACACGCAGCTCACAAGCACCTCCTCGAAACCGCGGAGTCTGGTTTGAGAATCAATAGCCCAATGCTATCAGCATATTGATGAAGTGTAGAGAGAAACGACGACTCCTGGAGCAAACGCTTCCAGCTACCAAGGAAGCCCTGGCGTTTTCTGAAATGAAGGCAGAGGCAGATGGCGCATTGAGAAGGCTGCACAGTTTGCTCTTGTGGGCTCACCAGAAAGAAGTGACGCAGGCCTCAGTGGTGCAGCAGTCTGACACTGACAACCGCAGGTTGCGGGGAGGTCCTGGAGGAACACGCTTCCTCATCGTGACCATTATTCTTACCAGGATTCGTGGTAAAGAGCTCACGTGTCAGCCCTGCGCCTGTACAGAGAACACCCAGCATGTGCTGGAGGTGTTGCCTTTCATTCCCAGGAGAAATAACAGGTTTTGTCAGCAGGATGCAGCTCCCCATCAACTTCTTAAAATATGAATAGTTTCCTTGGGTAGCAGGACGTGACAGTAAAGTATTCTCCAAATGTCAAATAAAAGATCAGCATTTTTAGACCCGGAAATTTCAACCACTGATCAATCATGGGTTCTGCAGGCAACATTTTTTCCAGCGCCTCCCCGTGTATGTTAGTGTTGTTCAGTATGAAGAGTGCATTCTCCACTGAGCCCTCAAGCTTCTGTGCACATGAGGAGTCACCACATGCGCTCACAGAGACAGGACTCAGAGGGCGCACCGCTAGCACCAGGCTCTGCTCCGTCACTATGGCACTATTGCCACGGAGATGGAACCTTCTGTCTTGCTTTAGTCTGCATCTACCTTACAGATGGAGCCCCTATTCCTTTATGTTTTGCTACGTTCTTGTTTTACACAACATGCACAAATCTGTTTTCCTTTTCAGTAATATCTTAATTCAATGAAAGAAACATCTCTGTGATATCACACCTTCTCCAAATTTTGTCTTTTAATGCACAGTCTTAACTACCCAGGGACAGCTGTGGTTAGGCTGTGAGGAACAAGGTGAGGTTTGTGTTGTTTACCTAAAAAATAAGTGCCTTATTCAGGGCAGGGTTTAAGGTGGACTTTGTCCACATGAGCGGTCCTGCCTCCAGTTGGGCACAGAACGTGGAGCATTCCAAGCCTCCCCCAGAGCTGCGTGTGCCTGGAGCTGGCCAGGGCAATAGAATAGAAATGAAACACAGTATTTCAGCTTCTGAAAGGTCTTCTTAAAATATAGTTGGCATAGGTTCCACGTCTGATCGTGACAGGTAAAGCAAATCAAACCAACATTCCTCTGGAGAAAGATGAGAAAAGCCAGACAAGTTTATAAAGTCTGCGGGAGGCGTTGGAGGACTAAGAGATCGTGCATATTCACAGGGTCATGGCATGGAAGAAAACGTTCCCCTGGAGAGGCAAGTTCAGCACTTTGAGCTGCCTCTTCCCAGGGTCTGTGTGCCCATCACGAGAATGAGTTGAGATGCTGAGAATGCTGAGCAGAACGTCTCAGTCATCTCAAATAGCAAGTAGCTTAAATCCTGGATTCCAGAAGGAGCACTGGAAAAACAAACTCTTTGAGTCGGGACCCAAAATTACAGCTTTTCATTAAAGATGAGCTAGAAACGGTCTGACCCTCACAGGCGAAATCTGGTTTTATATCATCTCAATCAATAACATAGTTTCTGGTGATCCAGGCCCACTTGGCTAGTCTCCTGGCAACTAGCCGGAAGCAAACACACGTCCTCTCTAAGAAAAGATACATCATCCTAAGTCTCATATTGTTTCTTCAGTTTTCCACTGGTCATGTCCCAGGCACACAATAAAATTATACCATATGGGAGACAGGACCACATGATTGAAAAATAAGAGAAAACAGACAATATAAACAGACTATGGGTACCTAGAAAATAGTTACAAGATACAGAATTTAAAATAAAAAGGCTGAAAATGTTCAAGGAGACAAGCAAAACGTAATAACGTTGGCAAATAAATGGGGAGAAAAAGAAAAATTATAAAATTGAAAGGGAAGTTAAGAAATCAAAGAATGTGCTTAAAAGCAGATTGGATACAACTGAATAGAACATCAGTGAACTTGAAGGCTGGTCAGAAAAATGCATCCAGAATGAACAGGAATGAACAAAAGGACACACAGAGAAACAAAAAAGCATAAAGTACAGAGAAGATACAGCGAGAAAGAAATCTATACATTGCTTTGAGCCCCTGGAGGTACAGAAGGGATATAGTGGAGCAGAATCAATATTTAAAGACATAAGCCCTGAAATGTTCTTAATGCTGAGCAAAGTCATCAGGATATAGAAAATCCAACATATCTCAAGGATGATAAAATAAAAAGAAAACTACGCCGAAGAGATTTGAAGACTACACTCCTGCGTCAAACCAGATGCTCAGTACGTGCCCTGATTGCAACACAGGGTCTTTATAGATGTAGCTGATGCTCCCAAAGTGAAACCTACGGTGGGCCCCACACCCACTGATTGGGTCCTTACGAGAACAGGAGCGGACACAGAGGGGGGCATGGGAAGGTGGAGGCACAGACTGGGGTGTTGCTTGCTCAGCCAAGGAATGAGCAGGCCCGCAAGAAGTCTCAAGTCAGGCCTCTTCCCCGAGCCCCAGAGGAAACACGGCTCTTCTCACACCTTGATTTTCACTCAGTGACACCCATTTCCGGTGTCTCGCCACCATTGCTGTAAGACCCTCTGTTTGCTTTTCTCATTGGGTTGGTCCTCATTTACTCCCACAAGGAGTAGAAGGGAATTTCTTAGGCTGATGAAAGGACAGCTACAAAGCCTATGACTAATTACATCCTCAGTGGCGAAATACAGAAGGTTTTCCCCCTGGATTCTGAAATGAGACAAAACTACCTTTCAGCACCATTCGATTCAACAGGTCCCTGAGTCCCAGCTCCTCCATGGGAGCCACCTGCTTACCACCCTGAGCCACGAGCACAGGTCCGGGCATGACAGAGTCGAGGTTTTTGAGGCCCACTTCCGCTCTCCACTTTGCCTACTGATAGATTTTTATAAGCTACGAAACGCACCCTTCCCTGGCTTAAGATGCTCGGATGCAAATCCTCCCTCCCAGCTCCGAGGGCCCGGCCTCAAATCAAAAACTCACAGACCCCCTCTCGCATTTCTCTCCAACTCACAGTCATACCCAGCTGGGGATAAAACATTCTAGAAATTTCATGTCAGAGGAGAAGCATTGGCACCCTTTACGTAAAAATGAATATTGGGCTTACAGCCAGCAAGATTGTACTAGGAAAATCTCTGCTTTGTTACACTTTTAAAATCAAATAGTGTTTAACGGTATTGATTTTTCTTTTTCAGCTATGGCAGCTGTTGCTTTGCAAAATTGGAACGTAACCTTTTCCTCTTCCCACGCGAGCCACTCACTCCTGTGTGCTAATACTTGGCAAATGATTTTTCCCGGATATGCAGATCTTTCTAAGGATTACTTGGTTCCTCCCTTGACAATTTCCGGGTACACTTAATGTCATCTGGAATATTTCACATGGAAATGAAGAGAGGGAACAGAAATAAATGTCATGTAGAGATGTGATTCACTAGCTCGAAAAGCCATTTCTCTGGCAAGGGGTCACTCCAAATGGCTCGCAGAGGGATATTTATGGTCACATAATCAAACAGCAAAAAGCAGAAATTCAGAACCAGAGCTGTCCGTGGGGAGAAGTCGTCCAAAATGAGCCTAACTGAGGGTCTGAGCGCCCGGGTGCCTCAGCTGGGAAAGCCGCAAGTCATTTTCCAACAATCGGTTTTCTAATTTTCATCTAACTTTTGAGTCTCTTGTTGCAAGTCTTGAGAGGCAAAATCTAACCCAGGTGCTTGATGGCGCCATGTCCTTCACACTGGAGTTTTCTGGGCAGAGGCCACTACCTCCTCCGCCCACGCTGGCGCCCCGTCGCCACCCATTAAGGAGAATGTTCAGGGTCAGAGTGGGTCACAGGTGTGCAATGTCGGGGCGCAATGGACTGAACCTGTGTACCCCCCCCCAATTCCTATTCGAAGCCAAACCCCCAGTGAGATGTTCTGGGGAGGGGGCCTTGCGGCAGGACGTAGGGTTTGACACCGTGGCGAGGGCAGGGTCCTGTGGTGTGGCCGGGGCCCTTTGAAGAGAAGCGCCAGGGTTTTCCCGCTGTCCCCCGTGAGGGCTCAGAGAAGACTGTGCGGGCCAGAGGGGGTGTCCTCTTCATCTGGGGCTCCCAGCCTCCAGAACTGTGAGCGATAAACGTCTCTGGGCAAGCCCCCCGCCTGAGAGCGGCCCATAGTAACGAAGACAGAGGATTAATATTTGTTTAAGAAGAATTAAAGGTCAAGGAAGAGAACGGAATGATTCTGAGACAGGATTCGCCACTGTGGCCCGAAGGACAAGATGAACCCGCACCGCCCCCTCCTCAGGTGGAGAACGGCCCGCCCCTGGCTGGACGGGGGAGCCCCGAGGGCTCAGCCCCACCCATTCCCCCTTGTCCATCAAAGCTCACTGCCCAAACCCAAATGCAGACATTAGTCAGACTTCGGCGAGGACGCCCACGGAGCCTTAAGCCCAGGCGCTGGGTGAACAGGGTGCGCACTCGGAAGAGGCCGACCCCCGGCCGGGACGTGATTTATCCATGAGTCCAGTGACCTCAGACCTGCATTCCCGCCTCACATGAGGTTTCCCTGGCGCACCCCCGGCGGCTCCCCCACTCCCACGGCCTGAGCAAAGACTGGTGGGGGGCAGCAAGACTGCCTTCGCACCTCAAAACAGAGCCTCTTGTCCCCATCCCATGGACATCGTCATTGCTTTCAAGGAGAAAAAGACTGATCCCTTCGGTCAATGCCGACGCCCAGCCCTGACCAGGAACTGTCGGGACAACCCACAGCCTGACGCTTCCAGACACTCACTCGGGAGGACGCGTGTGGGAAGCCTGGACGGAGGCCGGGGTCACCGAGCAGATGCAGTGATAGCAACATCCTCATTTGGGGGGCGCTGGGGGTTAGGGATGTCAAGGACACGTGCCTGCCTGAGGGCCCACCAGAGCAGGCTTCCTACAGAGTAGGGGCAGGGGCCGTGGTCCCTGAGGACAGTGCCCTTGGCCCAGGGCTCACGCCGGGGCATTTGGGGTAAAGTGTTGCAACAGCTGCAACTTGCTGTCTAGCAAAGGTCATGGCAGTGGCACAAGCTGAGCCAAGCATCCCCAGGCGCTGGGCGGGCAGCGTCCCCTGTATTATCCTCCCTGTAGCCCCACAAGCTCTCAGTAAAACCTTTTCAATTGGGCCTCCTCTGGTGGCGCAGGCGGTTGAGTGCCACACTGTGAAGCTGTCTGCAGCCTCCGCAGCACGGGTTCAATCCTGGCCAGCAAGGTTCCCACATGGCGCGGCAGACCTCTCCTGTCTCGCCCGCTGCTCCCCTCAGCAGTGTATTTCATCAGTCTGCCTGTTCTGCTCCCCGCTCTGGTGAATCCTCTCGCCCTCCCGCGCTTCTGACTGTACCCCAGCTCTGGTATAAATAAATAAACAAATCTTTATAAAAAAATTTAAAAAGTTTTTAAAAAACTTTTCAATCATCCAGTCCTCAGGGACAGGGACAGGAGAGGGTTGTCAGGAGCCACCATGGTCCTTACAATCGGGGAGGGGCTCAGGGAGAGCAGAGAGCCCCGCTCACGCTGGACCAGCCACACCCTCCCCGCTTCTCCACGGTGCCTGTGCCAGAGGGTCCTGGCATCCGGGGCTGGCAGGACAGGCCTGGCTGCCTCACCCCCAGGCCCAGCTCCTCTGGCTGCAGTTCTGAGCTGAGGCAGGAGCCTGAGGACACTTGCTTCCTCTGCAGCTCCGTCACCTCATGAGTAAACTGCCCCAGACCCACTGTCCTCTGCCCACAGCTGGACGTGGTGGACGGAAGTGGTAGACGCGGCTTCGGCTGGTTCAACTGAGTAACTCAGTTTTACGCACTTCGCTCTGACTTGTCACCAAATATGTACGTCTTGGTATCTTGGGGGACGTGAGGGTGTCATTCTGACCTCTGAACCAACCACTCGAGCCTTCAAGCAAAAAGGGCTTTCAAATTCCACATTATGAAATCATGGATAAGGGCATAGACTGAACAGACCTCCCAGCCCTTCCAATTCAACTAAATGTGGGATCGGGACGTCCAGCCACTGCTTCCTCCTTCAAGAGTCAGCCACAGGCAGGGCCTCTCCTCCCCACCTCCTGTGCTACGACGCTCAGGTCAAGGCACAGTCAGAACAAAGTTTAGGGTGAGACACCCCAGGTCATTCAAATCCGGCTCGCCCGCTCCGTGCTAAGTCAGTGACTTTTCAAGACTCGGTTATATTGTCTGTGGACTGGCTGGAATCCCAGCTGCGCCATCAGAGGGGTCAGACAGAGCATTGCGAAGGGGGTGCTCCATGAATCCTGCATCAGCTAGACCTGGGGCCTGGGCCACCAGACACGCGGAAACGCAGGGAGCGGCCCTCCTGGCCTCCAGTCCCGGCCCCCAGTCCACGGCAGCCCTGCAGGCGGAGCTGGCCCCGGAGCCTCACCTTGGATGAAGATGTTGGAGAGCAAACAGGCTTTAACTGCGCTCAGGCCAAAAACGCTATATAAAGATTAAGTATGTGACAAAAATTTGTAGCCACATCAGCTAATTGCAAAGTTAAGGAAGAGAAAGTAATTAAAGTTAGAGATGAGCCAGCAAGTAATTCACTTAATTATAAGTACAGAACATCCCCCAATCTGTAATCCAATCCTCTCCAAAAGAAAACGACAGCGCAGAGCTCGGCTGGGGCAGGCTTGGCCCGCCCCGGTGCCACGCAGCAGCCGTTTCTCTGGCACAGAGCAGGTCAAAACAGTGCGTTCATGTGTTCACTTTGTGTCTTTAAGTTGTGTTGTGATTAGAGCCCCGGGAGGATGTCTCTCCGCTGAGATGCTACAACAGAAGTGCTGTGGGGGTTCACAGCCTCCAGATGTGCCCTTGGCCAGGCCCAGGGATGCCTCGGGACCGAGGGCGCTTAGAATCGCCACCACCCAGCCAGTAGGGAGGCAGCCCTGGCCGGTGGGGTCTGTCTTTAGGGGATGCTCACCTGCCCAGGTGAGAACAGGCCACTCCCCGAGGTTGGCCACTCACACCTGCCCATGCTTCCCAGCAACATCACAGACGGCTCTCTGCAGGGCCCTGCCTCCCTCCAGGGTCCTAAGACGAGGTCACAGTTTATTTTTTTTAAGATTTATTTATGTACACAAGAGCTGGGGTACAGGCCACAGGCATGGGAGGGTGAGAGGATTCACCAGAGACAGAGCAGGGAACAGAACAGGCAGACAGACCAAAGACACTGCTGAGGGGAGCAGCGGGCGAGGCAGGAGAGGTCTGCTGTGCCATGTGGGACCCTCGCCAGCCGGCTGGGATCGAACCCGTGCTGCAGAGGCTGCGGACAGCTTCACAGTGCTGTGCTCAACCCACTGCACCACCAGGGAGGCCCGAGGTCACAGTTTAGATGAGGTCACAGTTAAGATGAGGTCATGGTGCTGCCCCCACAGGACAGGTGTCCTGGTCACCACAGCTGGGTGAGGGGGCGCACAGGGAGAAGACGTGTGAAGGGGAAGGCAGAGATGGGCGGGGGCCCGGGGACGTGAAGAGATGCCGGCCCTTAACGTGATGCCTCAGACACCTTGGCCTCAGCTCCAAGGGTGGGTTCTGTCCCAGGGGGCCAGTAAGGCAGGACACCGAGCCGGGCTGCACGCGAAGGGACCCGAGGCCTCAGCCCAGGCGGGAGGAGAGGATGGGACAGAGCCCACAGGACACGCTGCACTCTGAGGGTGAAGAGGATGAGCCGGCGGCACCCAGGCAGGTGCGGCGAGCTCGTCACCCGGGGACTTGGGAGACATCACGTGCATGTGTCTCGGTCAGGCCAGGAGAGGGGCTCGTGCTTGTGACTGTCACGGGGTGATGTTTGCAGCCCCCCAGACTCCTATGTTGAAATTCCAACTCCCAAGATGACGGTGTGAAGAGGGGAGCTATTTGGGGCGATGAATCTCACGATGGGGCTAGTGCCCCTATGAAAGGCCTCAGGGCAGGGAGGCCAGAACCCCGGAGAGGTAGCGGTGCCTGGCCAGGAAGAGGCCCAAGCTCAGGCTGTGGCTCCAGAAGCAGAGCGAGGACCTCGGCGGCGAGGCTGGGACTGACGCCCTTTGCCTCCACTCCACCAGGCCCACAAGTCCAAGAGTCTGCGCGCCGCTAAGGCGAAGCAGGGATGCGGCTGACCCGTCACAGGTGTGGGCCCGGGAGGCTGGGGAGGCTTCCCCGAGGAGGCTGGCACTGAGGGCCGAGGCTGAGCAGGAGCTCCGTGAGGGGCTGGAGGAAGGGACTTGGGTGGCAGGGCTGCGGGAGCGCGAGGGCAGCCAGGCCACACTGGCCCTTGTGGCACAGTGGCCGGGGAGCCAGGTGTGGTGGCCATAGCCAGCTGCCCATCCCCAGCTGCCCGTGCTCTATGGTAGAACAACCGTGTCCCCTCTCGTCCTCTCCAGGAGTGCCCGCGTGACAAAGCCACGGCGCTCCCTCCAGGACAGGGACTTTCCTGGGAAACACTGTCTCCAGCGACCACCTGCAAATCCTGCACAGAACGTGCCCACTGCCGTTCCCTGAAGGCATCATCACTAGAGCATGCTGGGCTGTGCCTGGGAGGGCTCACAGACATTTGGGGAGCTGCACACGTCACGTGCACAGATGCCCCCACAGTCAGCCACACGTGAAGGTAAAACTTGGGGTGTTAAACCTCTGCAGAAACATGCAGTGATGCTCCAACCTGTATTCAAACAAACCTTTTCATTCTTTCAGAACTTCCTTACAAAAGAACGATTCAAGGACTAATGTATTTTTTTTTTGGCTTACAGATATTCTAGATGCTTCCATTTCCCTTTCCTGATGGCAGTGGAGGAAACACATAAACCGAAGGACATATGAGGACACAGCCGCCTCCTCACGCCAGGGGCCTGCTCTCTGAATGGCAGGCACAGCTCACATCAGGCCGCCGCTGGCCTCCTGAATGCGGCCCGCGCTCCCACGTTGGGCTCTCACGTCTGGCCTCCCATGGAGATCCTGCTCCACGTCCTCAGAAGCTCAAGGCGAACACCTGTCAGCTCTGAGGAGCCCTCTCTCCTGACATCCCTGGAGATGACAGAACAAAGAGGTCGCGGGCTCCGAGGGTCTCCCAAGCCGGGAGGGGTCACCACACAGCGAGACAAAAGGGCTGCTCTCAGCAAGGCGCCCCCTCACCAGCAACTCACCAAGCCCCGCCTCCAAGCAACATCTGTGCACAGACCCACCATCAGCCTGGGTGACTTTCAAGGTCCCAAGGCCAAAGAAATCACCCGTCAGCTACCGATCACGCGCGGAGCATTTCTGTGCGACGGGACAAGAGAGAGGGCCGCCCTGCGCATGAGCAGAACCCGCTCCGCGGCACGTCTGGGCTGCAATGGTGAAGGGCTGTGACGTCCGGCAGGCTGGCCATCCTGGCCTGAGTGCCAGGGCATGGAGAGCAGAGGCCACGAGCGCTGTGCTCGCCACGTCACCTTCAGCACACGCGCCCCAGCCCCCTGGCTGAACACCGGCCGCCGTTCTCAGCCATGCAAGCTAAAAATAGCAGCAGGCGAGATAAAGCAATAATGACCTTGATCAGACAGCTCAGCATAACAATTAAGGCTCCTGGATCTAGACTGAGCGCTCTGAAGATCCACATTTCACTGCAAATGCGAATTAACACAAGACCGTTTAATTGCAGATGGGAACATTAGAGGCAGTTAAAGAATATTGACTCCTCAGGTAATGACGAGGTGAAGACCAGAAATAGCAACGAGACGCGCCAGAGAGGTCAGAGCTGGCCCAGACTCCGCCTGTGACAGAGAAGGGCAATGCCTTGGCGTGATTTAGGGCTTTCGGTCGGCTGGAAACGCCTTCCGTGTCCGCGGCGGAGACTTCGCCCCTGAAACAATGACAGCAGGACCCGCCTTGAACGTGCCCCCAGCATCCCTCCCTGAGCTCCACCCAGCGAGGCCTGAGGATGACCGTGACCCCTAGCAGGGTATAGAATTAAAACACAGAGTCAGGGGAGATGAGAGTTTGCAGGAGCCTGAAAACCTGACAGATTCGAACTTCCGGCTTCCCTGCAAATCAAGGGACACACGAGAGGGCAAGTCTCCGGAGGGCCGGAGCCCCAGCACTGACGGACGTGCTGTGGCTGTGGGGACACCTCCGGAGGGAGCAGAGGCGACAGCAAAGCCAAACAAGCAAACAGTGACAATCACCAGCAGGGCTGGGTTTCCCGCCTGCGCCCCTGCAGGCTTCCTCTCCAGCCCCAGTGGGGTGCTTCAGGGTGTGGTGAGACCCCGCCCTGCTGGGGACCACCCCTCCCTGCTCCCCCACCATCCCCTGGACACCAGGCTCTGCACCAGCAGGCCTGGCCTGGAGCCCGGGGGCAGGAACCAGAGGCAGACACGTTCTATGATGGGGGGGTTCACACCGACATCATGCAATCTAGCACGTCCTTCTGGGACGGTGAACTTCAGTTTGATTGGGTCCCGGGAGAGGAGCAGCAGGAGATGGGGATGGGCCCCGAGGTCAGGGACAAGGCCACGGCTGCTTTATCCGTGCAGGGAAAGCGCGTCCCGCAGAGCACCAGCCAGTCAAAAGGCTCAGTCTCAGCACAGGGAGACCTTCCAGCATGACCCGCGGGGAAAGCTAATGTCCCCTGGACTACAGTGAACAGAAAACAACGAGCCACGGTCCCCAGAAAACGTTTTGATAGAGACCTGGTTGAACAGGCCACGTCCCCAGGGTTATCTCCCCCGAATCCCATCCCCCACAGTCAGCAAGAACTCTCGCGAGTGGTGACCAGATGATGAGGGACTATGTGCTCCCCTAAACAGGAGCAGCGTCCACCACGACATCTACTGACTGCAGGACACGCCCCCTCGCCCAGGAGGCGCGGGCTTCCAGATTGTTCCGGGGTGAGTGTCTCAACGAGACTGGGGACACCGTCACCCATTGGCGAGGTCCTTGCCATCTCGAGCTTCGGGGGAGCTGCCGTGTCTTAGCCAAGGAATAGTTCCAAGCAGACCACAAGCTCCCCATGAACCGGGGCTCAGCACTTGCCTTTGGCCCGCTACCTGCAGCGAGGGCCCCTCGCTCGTGTGCGCTGGGTCCGCACCTGCTGACTTGACCTGAAGCACCTCCTCTGAGCTACCAGCGAGGGGCTCCTAGGGCTCTCGGAGAACTAAAACCACCAGGTGATGCTGGTAGGTGGGTGGGAGACAACTGTGATGGACAGATAGACACAGGAGAGAGGACAGGTGGGTAGAGAGAGAGATGGAGACAGATATGATAGCTACAGGGGTACGACAGACACACACAGAAGACACACAGATGATGGATGGATGATAGAGGGTGGAAAAGGGGTGATGGATGGTGGAGGGTAGGTGATGGTGGGTGGGTGGATGATGGGGGAGATGTTACAGCTCTTGGCCATGTGGTCATGGGAGATGGGGCGGCCCAGAGTGCTGACCGCAGCTGGAGAAACAGGCACGTCTGGGGGATAAGCCTGTCTGCATCGCAGGCTGAAGAAGCAAGTCCAAGGGCGGGAGGAGACGCCGTCTCATGCCAGCAGAGAAGGCATCACTGTTCTGTGGGGACCCCAGGGGTGGGAGAAGCCCACAGGGTGGCGGCAGGAGGAGGGGGTGTCTGCTGCTCTGAGTGCACAGATCCAACGGCTCATCTCTCCAGAGACACCTTCACACACACACCCCGAAATCATGTCTTGCCAGCCATCTGGGGCTCCTTTGGGACATCAAGTTGACACAAAAATTACCCCTCACAAGTGGTATTAAAAACAGGAAGGGGAACGTTTTTTGCATTATTAATGTCATGTCTGCTTCCAAGGGTCTTGTCTAGCGAAGAGCACTGACTCCACAGCGAGGCTTCCCCGGGGAGTCTGGAGGCTGAGCTGCCGTGAGAGCTGAGGTGGCACCGGCAGAAGGTGCACCGGGCCTCACCCCTCTGCTGACGAGCCCGGCCGAGTGTGTGGAGCTGCGTGTCTCCCGAGGAGCTGAACGCCCCACCAGCCTCTCTCCACGGCCCTCGCCCAACGGTAACATTCTGACCGTACCCCAGAACAAAGGTTCCTCTAAAACCCACACACCGGATTTGCCACTGGCAAATCCTCAAAAACAAGTCGGCGGCTGCTAGAGCTGCTGCCCCAGGCTCGCTGCGCAGGCCCACACTGCACACACTTGTAAAAATTAAAGAAAGAAAAAGCTGCTAATTCCTTCCCACGCCAGCGCACGCTGAGACGTCTTCAGCTGCCAGGGAAGAGCAAGGCTCGGGGAAGGCAGCGCCCTGGAGGTGTGTTTTTCTCCTCAGAAACTAATAAGGGCACGTCCCCCCAGAAGGAGGAAGGCAGCGCAACCCATGTCGTGGGGAAATTTTTGAAGCCACTTATGTTCTATTTTGAGCACAGAAGATCCCTGTGTGGACGCTGCTAAAGGGCCTCCAAAGCCCTTTCGTCTCCCTGACAGCTGTCCTGCCCAGAGGAAGGGGCGCTGCCCGCCCCGGGGCATCATGTCAGTCCGGGGAGGCTCAGCCTCCACACGGGGCCGGCGATCCCGCAGCTCGAAAAGCACCAGGTCACTTCTCCTCCTCCTCTCACATGGAGCCAACGAGTGGCCCAGGACAGGGCCTCGTGGCCATCCTAGGGACCCCATCTTCCCGGGGGGCCATGAGGGAAAGCTGTGCACCCCAGCCCCCTCGGCCTAGGCCCCCTGGGCTGGTGACCGAGAATGAGAGAATTGTCAAGGACACACAGAAGGTCGGAAATAAGAAAGTCTGCTCCATGACAAGCCTCCCCGTGAAACGAGGATGGACGCACCCCCGGCGGGAGGCGCGGGCCTGGCTCCCCTGTCCATGCAGGACAGGCGTGACCAGTGGCACCTGCCCCCAGGCTCACCGTTAGCTCTGGACTTGTGGGCGCCTTCCCGAGGCCCCCAAGCGCTGAGCCCCGAGAGACCCCCACGGTCTGCCCCCACGCCCCTCGCGATGGGCGACCAGGCCAAGGGGTGAACAAAACCAACGGATCTTTTATTCGGGGCACTTTTCTCCCAGGGGTAGCCTACAGGCACCCAGGCACGGCGGAACCCGCCACTCAGGAGCCTGAGCAGGCCCGGGTGGGCCGAGTCTCCCAGAGGCCTGGACGGCTTCCTCCAGGCCCAGAGCGGCCTCTCCCAGGAGCGGCCCCTTGACGCGGACGTCAGCGGTCGGCCAGGCCCGAGCCAGCGAGGCCCCGCTGTTACACAAGGGATGCGGATTGTCTGGCTGAGGTAGCAGCAAGGGCCTGAGGGGCAGAAAGCAGCGGCCCTGGGTCTGTCATCTGCCTTTCCTGGTCACAGAGGCCAGGACGGCCCCCTCAGGACCGAGAAGAGCATCGCGGGGGCAGCTCCTCCGAGGGAGGTTCCTCGCGGACTTGCCCTCGCTGTCCAAGGAGGGGAGGAGGTCACCCCTCCCGCCTCGCGCCCCGGGTCCCTGAGGGCAGGGCGCACATCTCCACCATCCTCCAGCCTGCACAACCTCGGGGTTCTCCGCCGGCCTCTTCTCCACCCCGATGCTGTTGTTGGTCCAGATGGCAGGGATCTTCCCGTGCCCGGCATGGGGGACTAGCCAGCTGGGGCCGCCATCACAAAACATCACGCCCTGGGGAGAGGCTGGGCCGCAGCGGACACTCTCCGCAGGGTCGGGCCGGGGAAGGCGGCCCCGCAGCTGCAGGGAGGCAGAGGAGCGACTGTGGGGCCAGCGCCATCTTGAGCAGCCGGCACCCGGAGGTCAGGAGCCAAAGCAGACCTCCCGTCCCGCCTAAGGATTTGGAAGTGGGAGCAACGCGTGTCCTAAGCGGGGAGTGCTTCCCCACGCTGAGGGGTTGCTGGCCGCCGGGCAGGACACGGGCCGGGCGCACGGCCCCTCTGCGGCCCGCCCAGCGCCACCCACTGACCCTGCGTCTCTTCACAGACTGCAGACAGGAATGACACCGTGTCTTCAGGAAATGGAGCTGAACCCCCACTCCACGAGCAAAGCGCCCCTGTAGCCTGAGGGATCCCGTCTGGGTTTGAAAAGGCCTGTGCCCCACACCCACCCAGGGACACTCTCAGTTACACGCTTTCGATTTTGTCGTCCCCCAAATTTGCCAGCCTTGGAAATGCTGCAAGAAAACATAAGTACACACAAAAAAAGCAGTTTTGCAGACATTGTTCATCCAAACTAAAAAAACAAAAAAAACACCCAAAGGCTGTGTGGCCGCCCAGGCCATGAACGAAACCTTGATTTAATATCAGCCATTATGGGATTGCATCCGGAGCCCAATGAATAGATCAAGACACTCCTATTGGATATAAAATCAATTAACAGGCTCTGACAACCCTGTGCCTCAGCAACTAATTAATTTGGTTACAGCCGCCAGTCAATAGGCCCGGGACCAACGCTGACCAAGGGGGACGCGGGGCCGTGCGGTCCAGGAGCTGCCTCAGAGGCCGCCCGTGCTCTCTGCACCGAAGCCGCAAGCCACTGCGGGAGGGAGACGCCCTGTCCACACCCATGTGTCTGGCGACTACCCCTCCCATCTAGCGTCCCCAGCACCACCCTGCACGTGCCAGTCAAGACCGTGGCTTGCTTCGTCAGCTCTCTGAAACCGTCCACAGCTCAGCTCGGGGGGAGTGAGAGGGGATGGCAGGCACACAGGTCACGGCTGAGCCTTGCCCCCTGTCCTGAAATTACCCAGCTGAGGCTCTGCACAGCAAGGGCCACCCCGAGCCAGGGCAGATCCAGGGTCTCCAGAACGGGGGCAGAGCCAGGGCAGGGCAGGGCAGAGCCAGCAGGGATTCAGCAGGAGGGGAAGAAGGAGTCTGAGTGAGACCAGGGAGACAGGGGAAGGCTGGGCACCCCTGAAGCCCCTTCCTCCAGGGAAGACCACCGCCCCCAGTTGCAAGGAAGCTACCCGACCTCACGATTCAGAACGCTGGAGAATCGGGCCTGCCCCGGCACCCATGAGGAAAATCTATGTCCATGGAAAGGCGTTGTCGGCTCACAGAAGTCCCGGCATGCCGGGCATCGAACCACAGACGTGGCTCTGTGCTTGCGATGCAATGCTCACCCAGGACACGAGGGCAGAGTCACTGGGCCTGAGCAGCAGGCTTTACCCCCGATCCCGGAGTCCTCTGCGGACCGCGCCGTTCCCGTGCCCCGTGGACCACCAGCTCCGCCAGGACAAGAGCCTCCCGCTCCCAGCAGCACAGGCTCGCGGGCTCAGCAGACACGGGCTGTTTCAATTGTCTCCTGGTTGCAGCCGGGAGTTGGCCGTGTGAGGGGAGCGCGGGAGCAGACAGGTGAAGGCGTTTTTGATAGCTGAGTCCCAGCAAGCCAGGCGCTCCCCAGGTCAGCCGTGATCGCCCACCACAAGCTCGACCCTGGCCACGGGTCAGCCCGACCACAGAAGGACTCGCCAGGTGGACAAATGCTGGTGTTGGGGGGCAGCGGCGGGTGGCTGCCGTGTTGCCTGTGCCCCTTCCCCGTCCCGCTCCTCACCTGCTTGCTAAGTGCACCGCGGCGGCGGCGTCTGCAGGCCAGGGGTCTCCAGGAGAACTTGCTTACGAAGAGCTGGAGAAGCTGGGACGTCCCCCATCTGGCTGCAGGCTGGCCCCCAGGGTGTGGGCAGGTCCAGTGGCCTGAGAACTGGAGCCACAATGGTACAAATGGCGGCTGGGGGCAGGGAAGACAGTGCCGCCCCGTCAAGCAGGGCGCCGGCTGTCCAGCTCCACCTTTCGCTCCATCCTGGTTCTCGGGGTCCAGCGGAGGAGGCCGCCCGCCCTCGGGGCTGACCTGCTGGACGCCACCTGCGGCTGCAGCGGCAGGCCCTCCGGAGACGCCGGCCCCCACACCCCCGGGCACAGCCGCTGCAGCACCACGACGCAGGGGGCCAGGAGCGGCCGCAGGCCCGTGGCGTGGGCACCTGACCAGACGGGGAGCGCTTCTGCCTCCGTGAGCGACCGGGTGTAAGGGCAGGAAGGGCACAGGGCAGGTTCTCCATGACCCGGCAGAGCGGGGAAAGGCGAGTCCGGGAGCCCTCGGTGGCTTCTGCAGCGTGTTATTGGGATTTACCGGGCACACGGCCGGCCGGGGGGCCAAGGGGCTGACAGGCCACCCAGCCCCTGGCGAGTCTTCACTCTGGGCTCTCCGGCCTTCTCTGGTGGCCTTGTTCTCTGCTCTCTTTCTCGTTCCTTCTTCTGCTTCTCTGCTGGCGTCCCCGTGACGCCGCCCTGATAGGCCCAGTCTCAGCCCAGGTGCGCCCGCTTACGCATGCCCGCGCCCCACCAGGTGCCGCCCTCAGGCGTGCGTTCAGGACTGCAGGCTCCGTCATCCATCCTGATGGCGGGAGGGCAGAGAAGCCTGATACTTGCCCTACACCAGGCATCCCGAGCCCAGGCGGGCCCGTCCCGCGTAGCGGCAGGAAGGCCACAGGGCAGGATCTCTCTGACCCGAGCGGACGGGGTAAGGAGGGGTCCTCAGAGCCCTCAGCAGCTTTTCAGGCTTTTGTTGGGATTAACCAGGCACACGGCAGGCGGGGGTGGGGGGGTCGGGAGGCTGGCAGGCCACCCGGCCCCCGGCGAGTCTCCACTCTTGCTGGGCTCTCGGGCCTTCTCGCACGGCCTTGCTGCTCGCTCTCTTCTGCTCTGTGCTGGCGTCCTCGTGACGCCGCCCTTGTAAGCCGGTCTCAGCCCCGTCCGGGGGACTGAAGGGTTCTGGGCGGAGGGCGGGACGGCGCTGTGAGTGGGCAGCGGTGAGCTCCGCGCGCCGGGACTGGCCCGCTGAAGGGTAAATAACAGGATCAGGCTTTTCCGCCTCCCGCCGTTTGGGTTGATGATGGCCCCTGCAGTCCTGAATGCACGGTGATGGCGGCACCGGGGGTGGGGTGTGGGCGTATGTAGTTGGGGTTCTCCAGTGCAGCCTTGGCCACCCCGCAGGTGGGAGCCCACCCAGCCCAGCCAAGAACAGCGAGACCCACGCGGGCCCCCGGGACTCTCCAGCTGGAGGCCGAGTCACCCCTCTGCCTGGCCAGGGGCCATGACTTCCAGCTACAAACTCAGCTCCCACCAGACCCCTCCCAGGTCTGAAATGGTCTCACGCAGGCAGGCAGCTGGGGGTTCAGGGCGCTGGATCCTGTGTCGGCGCCCGACCCCACGAGCTCGGGCCTACCTGGCGTCGTGCTCTGCGGCGATCCTACGTCAGCTAGGCCAGCACTTCAGACGGTGGTTTCCAGTCCTCGGCCATCAAGTGTTTTTCGACAAAAACAGTGGGAAACACTGACGGAGGCCAGGTCGGGAGACCCGAGGCGCCTCCACTCCGGGGCCGGCGTGGCGGGGCTTCCCCACTCACCTTCCTTGGCCTTCACACGAGAAACAGCTCTGTTTGTTTTATCTCTTGCACTTTGGGGGCTGCTGTTGCTATAGTAACAATTGGATAAATGTTCACTCTGACCAGTTGCCCTAAGCACTGTGCACTGGCTGCAGCAGGGACAGCACGCAGCGAGACGGCCGGCCGGGGAGACAGCGGGACGGAAAGACAGACGTCCACACAGCGGGCTTTTTCCCAGGGCTGCACAATTAGAGGGAAATGTTGCACGTACATGAATGTTTCATTTTAAAAACAGGACTTGTGATTTTTGCTCACTCGTTTACCAAATACATATTGAGTCTTCTATATAGAACCCAAAATAAGAGTGCCTCTCCCAGCCGGCGGCAGGCGCGTGGGCACAGAGCCAGGGGGACGCAGCGCCGGAGACGCCCAGCATTCAGAGGGGGCGTGGCTCGCCTCCGGGCGGGCAGGAGAGTCGCCATCAACGCCCGATGAAGTATCCCCGTCTCTGAATCGGTGAGAAAAGGAAGACAACACAACGGCGGAGGGCAGACAGCTCACTTGGACCAACCCACAGTGTTGTCTACACTGAACCACACAAACCCTAGAACGCAGATGCAGAACTGAGGCCACTGGAGGGGTGGGGCTCCAAGATCTGGGAGTAGGACGTGGGGGCCCTGGAAGGGGGGCGGTGAGGTGACCTGCACCCCTAAATCATGCAGTGTTGTCAAGAAGCACTACCTCAATGAATAAAAAGCAATTTTTACTCCGAGGGCCACCGAGGGCAGGCCGGGGCGGGCTCCTGCACTGCCACGGCCCGAGAGCCAGCCTGTGCGTCTTCCTGCCCCGCCGTCCCCTGCGCCCAGGGCTGAGCTTAGAAGGGAACGAGTGTGCCGGCCAGAGAGCTGCCTCTCATCCCCGCGCCCGGTGTGCACCCAGCCCGGCCTCTCTCCAGCCACCCTCTGTGCCACCCTCTCACGTCAAAACACCCACCGGACCTTCTAAGCAGAGCCGTGGGCTGGGACAGAAGCACCGTGGCCCCAGATGTGCTTCTGGAAAGTATCAAAGACTAAGGGGGGGCTGGGGAGAGGAACAGGCAGAGGACAGCAGCCAATGGCACTGGACCGTGGTACGGTTTGCTGAGGTGTCCGGCTGTATTCCTGAAACAGCCAGGGTGTTGCACACCAATGTCACTCAATTGAACAAAAAAAAAAAAAAAAAAAGGAAAGAAAGCGATTGTCTAGCTGGTAAATAAATAGCAGTGAGCCCCGACTGCCCTCAGCCAGACGGGGTCATATGAAGGCGGCAGGAAGGGCAGACAACCACGTCTTTTTTTTTTTTTTTTTTAAAGATTTATTTATTATTTACTTATTTATACAAGCACTGGGTAAGTCAGAAGCGCGGGAGGGTGAGAGAATTCACCAGGGCCAGAGCGGGGAGCAGAGCAGGCAGAAGGACCGAAGTACACTGCTGAGGGGAGCAGCGGGCGGCAGAAGGGGCCTGCGCGCCATGTGGGACCCTCCTCTGGTGGCCGGGGAGCAGCCGGGGATCGAACTGGCACTGCAGAGGTTGCTGGCAGCTTCGCAACCCAGCACTCAACCGCTGCGCCACCGGGGAGGCCCTACAACCACGTCTTGAGCCTCCGGAGGAGGGACTGTCCACGCTGGCAGAACGTGGTGCTGTGACTGCTTTGGAGCACTGTGGCGTGCGCAGGGCAAGCAGCCGATCTACACACCTGGCCACCGTCACTCACCTTCTTCATGTCCATCCACCAGACAGGCAGCACAGCTGGACCTACAGGCTCGTATGAGATCATTGACAGCGGCACTTTGCACTGGACCAAAAAACTGGAACTAACCTGAATGCCCAGCAGCAGAAGGGAGGACTCACTGGCGACCTACTTCAGCAAGAGGGACGTAACCTCCAGCCGCAAGCTGCACCTGGATAAATCTGGGCAGGAGAAGCCAACTCTGGAGTGACAACAGGTGGGTCCATGTGGAATGCCGTACCCAAGCCTGCTGGGGATCAAGATGAGGGTCTGGCGGGAGGGAGGTGAGCAGCAGGGAGGGCCAGGAGGTTCTGGAGAGTTCTGCTGCCCCCGTGGTGCATTAGCTTTATGAAAACACACCGCCCACCTGTGCATTTCAGCCCAGGGACTGGTCTGAACCTGCTTGCTACTAACATCCCTTGCAAACAATCAACCTAAACATTCTAGAAGAACATGGAGCAACAAGCCATGTCACTCGGGCAAAAGGCAACAGAACATCCAACCCCCAGCAGATGACTGGGCTTCCCTACCGGATCCGCCTGTCATCCTGGTGGGCCAGGAGATGCAACTAATCTGCACGCAGCAGACAGCACTGGGAGGGGTCAAGGGCTGATTTGGCAGGCGGCGCTGACAGGTGGTGCGGTTCTCCTTAGTGACTCAGCTATTTTAATAAGCCAACGAGACAACATTAATGATGTGCGGACACATTTTCCTGGGGATAACAAAGTCTTCAAGACACAAATGAACGGATCGTTTCATCCTCACTGGTGCAGTGTGGAAATATCTGTGCTTCTGCTTATTTCAGTGGGTCAAGTTCACCCCAGATTGAAAGAGACCAGATCAGATACCAATACCTGCAGGAGGTTAGGGAGACTCACAGCCGTCAGCTCTGAGTCCCTTCGCCCTTTGAAAAGGTCAGATCCTAATGGAAATGCCAGAGGCAATCCAGACTCAGACACCTGCCAGGGAGGTGCAGCACTATGGTTTACTTAAGTACAGTGGGTGGGAAAATGCATATGCCACGAAGACACTACCTTGCTGTGTTGACGTGTGTGAGGCAGGCGGTCTGTCCCCGTGCTCGGCCACCATCACCCATTCGTCACGAGAACTTCCCCACCTTCCCAAACTGAAATTCTGCACCCAGTGAAAACCCCCCACTCCCTCACCACCACCAGCCGTGTGTCTGAGTTGGCCCGTTCTGGGGACCTCGCCTGCATCGGTCCTTCCTGCCCGGCTTCTTTCTCCCAGAGTAACGTTCTCAGGGTCCATCGTGCTACCACATGTCTCGGGACCTCCTTCCTTTTCATGGCTGAGTAATACTCCATGGTGTGTGCAGTCCACACCATATTTCTTTATCCTTCCTTCACGGGTGGGCATCTGGGTGCTTTCTGCCTTTTAGCTATTGCTACAGACTTTTCATTGGGAAGTCTTTGTGATCAAATAAAGATGGCCAAAAGTTATCAGGCATCCCTGCCAGTGGACGGTGGGGTGGCTGCCCCCTTCCCTGGGATCCGGGGCACTGTGGCAGAGCTGAGCTGATATGCTAGAGCAGACGTGCTGGCCTCCCTGCCCAGCTTAAAAAGCTAAGGACTCCCCTTCCGCTCGCTCTGGACCACGACGCTGAACATCCCCTGTAGGCAACCCCCCTGCCATCCCAGACAAGGCCCAGACCTTCAAATTCTCTGGGGGAGCAATGGCAGGCGAACCACCCAGGCTGGACTGTGAAACACCTGCCCAGCACAGCCAGGCTGGCAGGACCAGACCCAAGGAACATTCTGGCATTCCGCGTGGTTGTCCCTGGATTCACTCGTTTGTGGAATGCCTTTGTCGGCCACCTGCTATGATGCACCTGTTGTGCCAGGGGCCGGGGCTGTTGAGCTGCCTCACCACCCTGCACCTCCAGTTCTGCTACCGCATGTCTCCGGACTGCCTTCCTTTTCATGGCTGTAGGGTCAGGAATGGCCACTGAGCAGGTTTTCTGATCCAGCAGACTGGGTAAAGGAGGAGTCGGAGTCCTCAGTGGTTTTGCAGGTTTTTATTGGGATTTACCCGGTACACAGGCAAGGGTGCTGGGGGCTGGAAGGCTGGCCGGCCTCCCAGCCCCCAGTAAGTCTTCACTCTATCTGGGCTCTCCGGCCTTCTCTGCTTCTTTCTCGGCTTCTCTTTCGGCTTCTACTGGTGTCCCCGTGACGCCGCCCTTAAAAGCCCAGTCTTAGCCCAGGTGAATCCCATCTACCTAGGCCCACACCCTGCTCCAGGCGCCGCCATTCAGAACCGCAAGGATCCATCATCTGTCCTGATGGCGGGAGGACAGAAAAGCCTGACATTTTTCCTTACCCTACAATGGCTGAGTCACCAGTCCCCAGCCTCTGGTTCCTCATTCCTGAACCAACAAGCCGGGTCACACATGCGGGGCCCAGCACCAGCCGGGACGTTCTGTGGGCTCCCCCAGTGGATTTCACTGTGGTTCCAGCTGTCCCTCTCCATGCCCCCCACCCCACTTGAAGGAGGCGCCATCATGGGTCACTCCCCAGAGAAGAGTCGGAGGCTGAACGTGCAGGAGAACAGAAAGCACCGAACGCCAAGTCCAAATCCGCACTATTTGCATGGAGGGGGTGTCCCCGCGCCTCTGCCTGCTCCAGGTGGGCCGCCGGGCGCCGGACGCTGCATTGCCTGCTCTCCTGGGTGCGTCTGCCCAGCCCCACCCTCACGCTGCGCTTACTGTTTCCACCCAAGAGTTGACATTTTTGCGAGTCTTCCTTGAAAGGTCAGAAAGAGAAACAGCCTCCTTTATAATATTAAATACACCCAGGAAAGGAGAGGGCACCGTTGGCGGCAATATCAGTATTTCAGACTTTTACCACGAAAGGTTTATAAGGATTTTAGATTCCTGGTCGCAGATCTTCCTTAACAAAAGACATTATAATGAATACTTGGCAGTGGTTCCTGTCTCTTTTCCCAAATAAATATTTACCTGGATGCACGTTCATATTAATCCAAAGATTTCTCTCCATTACAGTCCCGCGGCCCGAGATCTGCCCGACACAGAATTCCCGTCTTTATCAGCGGAAGCCATTGGGGGGATGTGTCTTTTTATTTAGCTTCTCGGGCGCTAATCAATTGCTAATTATCTGTAACCATATCGACCTTCTCCCACTGTTTTCACCGTGTAGATTAATGAGTGACATTATAAGGAGCACGGGCTCAGGCGTCGGGAGCGGAGATTCATGCATTATTCACGCCACATAAACCCCTGCACTGTTATTTGGAGCTCTCAAAGATCTCAGAGAGAAACACCAAGGAGAGATAGAATCTGACAAAGATAGAAACTGGGACAAGAAAATTATATTCGATGGAGAAGGAGAAAAACAGAGCAGTCTGTGTAGAAACGAAGCTGCTGGAAGGGAAGCGAGAGCATGAGGGAGGATGAGTAACGCCCCGACGGGGGCTCGACCTTGCACGCCTGCTCTGGATGCCATGACCCCACATCTGGGCAGATGGGCAGCCCGGCCTGATCAGCTGCGGGGCCTCCCACGCAGCGGAGCCAACCCTTGCGAGCATCGGACAGTCCTTTTTCCTGAGCTCAAGGAAGGCTGAGTGAAGACGAAAGGCCTCTGCAGGTCTCTGACCCTGAATCCTGTTTCCAGCCTGCCAGTGGAGGAAGGTAGAGAAGGCTGATGCCAGTCCCTGTTGTGTCAGAGAGAGTGAGCGAGAGAGAGAGAGAGAGAGAGAGAGAGAGAGAGAGAGAGAGAGAGAGAGAGAGAGAGAGAGAGAGCGCGTGTGCATGCCCAAAATGGGAACCCAGGGCGAACACTCCAAAGAGCTGTGGCTCGGTGGACGCCATCATTTGGGGAACAGACACAGGTCTTCGTCCCAGGTCCAGGCACAGCGCCCCAAAGCCACTTGGAATTTCCTGAGCCGTGGCAGAGCCCCCGCTGTGCTGATCCCTCGGGAACTCAGCCCGGGAGCTGGTCTCCAGGAAGACCCGGCAGGGATTGAAGGGAAGACTCTCAGCGGCCAGGCCTCTGGGGAGGGGAGAGCGGCTGGAGATGGCCGAGGATTTAATGAGGCAAATCCCGGTAAAATCTTAGAGCTCCAAAGCCCGGTGAGCACACCGATGTCCTGGAGGGTGATGCCCTTGGACGCCGTGAGAGCAAAGGTCTGCAAGCTACAGTCCCACACCAGCCCACCCAGACACTGGTATTTGTCAATAAAGTTTTATTGGAAGCCAGCTGTGCGCACTTGTTCACATTCTATCTGTGACTGTTCCCCTGCAACGATGGCAAAGGTGAGTTGTTACTCTGACTCCCGACGCCCGTAATGCTAATGCCCCACCCTTGACAAAGTCTGGCTCCGGAACTCAAACACTGGGTCCCAATTTACTCTGGCTTGGTTACTCAGCATAACCAGACAGAAGTAAACACCCCAAAGTGGCCTCAGGAGAGGCAAACACAGGATGATCTGGAGGCAAATTCACAGCCCGCCCCACAGAGGCCTCCCGACAAGCACCACTGAAGAGCCCACAGGCCTAAGCCAGCAACACGCGAGGACAGTCCCTGGCGAGGTGACAGTGCCAGGTGACAGCGGCGAGGTGACACACAGACACACGGCAGAAACGTAACATGATACTGAAAACAACCAAATGAAAGGGGCAAAGTTTAAAAAGACAACAAAAAGGGAAAGTGGCTGAATATTCTCCAAATCTGATGGGAAACAAAAATATGCAAATTTTAAAATATGGTTCATGTTCAGTCTTCTGAACTGGCCCCCAAGAACACTACCTCCTGAGTGGGGTGAGTGCCAGTGGACCCCAAAAAGAAAGCTCTGTGCCCAGAACGTAAAAGCCCCCGAAGCCCGGAGTAAGCGCGGGCTGTGACTCAGCACCTTCCTTGTCTCCTGGGAGCACCGGGCCACGCCGAGGAGAGCTGAGCGCCTTGCAGGCTCCCTCGACCCAGTGAACGTGGAGGAAGACGGAAGGCAGCCCACAGGCCGCAAATTCCGCATAAAACCCGCAGGGGTCGCTGAGGCAGGCAGCGGCGCACCTTGGGGTGCAGCCCCAGACTACTCCCCTCCCTGCCCTGCACAGGGGCTGAGCCGGGGGAGCGGCGGGCGGAGAGGTTGGCCGACACCAAACAGGCAGGGCACACGGGTGAGCGGCGCCTGCCGTCTGTCTCTGAGCAGAACAACGACAACGAATGGCAAAAACCCCCAGGAGCCCCGGCTGTTGCCGTGCCAAGTCCCGCGGGGTGACTAAGGCGAGTCCCAGCGGCGCGCGGGGAAATCGCAGAATGGTCGATGGTGGTGGGGGGAGAGAGGTGGGTGGACGGAAGGAAGGGACGGAGGGGGTGACGGACAGACAGACAAGAGAAACACGGTGGATGGGAGGACACGCGTGTGCCGTGATGCTCAGACGCAGGCCGAGGGGCACAGGAGCGGCGTGCGCGGTGCCTCACCACGCAGCAGGGTCCGTGACCAGAGACGTGCCGGAAAGCTCGGAAATTAGAGCCGGTTCTTGGCGTGCTCGAACCCACGTAGCTGGAGCTTTAAAATGCAGCTCAGGGCGGGTGCAGTGATTAAAACATGAATACGTAGACTAGAACTGAGGCGAACTTATGAGTGATCGTGTTAATAAGTTCAGAGTAGGTGGCTGAGAGGGGGATTGGGGAGAGGCAGACACAAGCTAATTTTATCATTTTCTTCGAAGGGAACTAACCCAAGCTCCAGGAACCGGGTTCTGAGGTAATTACAGGCCGGCGCCGAGGTCATCTTTAGCTAAACATACCCCCGTGCTAATTATCAAAAGAACCCAAGAAAGAACGAAACAAACAGACCACAGCTTACTAACACATCTCTAATGGACTTGCCTTCCCAGCGCGGTCCAGGTGCCCAGCAAAGCCAGGCGGACAGCTCAGAGACGCCCCCCGCAGCTCCCACATGCCCCGGGCCCCGCCACGCCCCACTGGGCCCGCCACCGCCACCGCCACCCACAGCAGTACCGCGGCCGGAGCACCCAGAGCCGGGGGCACCCGCGGCCAGGAGCACCCACAGCCAGCTGCACCCACGGCCAGCGGCACCCAGAGCCCAGGGGATGCAGGGCCTGGAAGCGTGGGGTGGGCACCCTGTGAGGGTCACTCCTGAGACAGGGTGCCCTGTCTGCACGTGTCAGTATGGGGGTGTGCAATGGCAGAGTTGGGGTGGAGCGTGTTCTCACCCTAGACCTTGAGAGCACAGGTGGTTCTTCACATGACACCCCATTCCTGCCTTCTGGAGGGTAGCTCCACCCACGGAGGTATCGGGGCTACCGCTCCAGTGCTGGCCCCAGAACCCTCAGGGCGCCTCCCCTGTGGTCTCTGCCCAGGGCCCAGCTCTGCCTTCACAGACATGCTGCACCAAATGCCAGCCCCTCCCCCGGCAAGCCCAGCACTTTCATCTGCTCCTCTGGCATCTCTCCCGGGGGGCTCTGACCCCCCAGCCCACATGTCCTTTCTCTATCAGGCAGGTGGGGAAGGCGTCCTGCAAGCCCCCCACGGAGGGACCCCTTTGTGTTCCTGGAGGGTAGAGAGGCTTGTCCCTTGTCGATAGTGGTTCTGGGGCCTCCCTGGTGGTGCAAAGAGTTAAGCATCGCACTATGACGCAATCCGCAGCCTCTGCAGCAGGAGTTCGATCCCCAGCCTGCCAGGGAGCTACCCACATGGCGCAGCAGACCTCTCCTGTCTCCCTGCTGCTCCCCTCAGCAGTGGATTTCAGTCAGTCTGCCTGTTCTGTTCCCCGCTCTATCTCTGGTGAATCCTCTCACTCCCCACATTTCTGGCCTGTGCCCCAGCTCTTGTATGCATAAATAAATAAATCTTAAAAAAAAAAAAATACTGGTTCTGGGATAATCCCTCTGCCCAACCAGCCGAGCCTCATGGTAGAACCTACGTTATAAAACGCCTGCCGGTATTGATTGTTTGCAAGAAATGGGAAGAAACCTCCATTCGCCCATGTGGCCTGTAGGAATGGAAATTGTTTGACTCACTTAGGAAAACAATTGGAAATATCCAGCAAGGCCTCTGCCTGTCGATTCTGACTCCAGAAAAGCTCCCCCCTCTGTGCACCAAGGACCACATATAAGGAGAATCGATGCACAGGCTCGCTCAAGGCCCAGCGCGGAGACGGCGGAACTGCCCGAGCCTGAGAAGGATAAATACACAAATACACAGCGCAGCAGGCCACACTGACACGCTGGCCCCTCCGCGAGCCGACTCGGAAGACAGCTCAGTGAGGAGGCCGAGATGGGTAGACAGGCAGACTGGCCTGCGGTATGGAGACATTTATGTACCTTTTTTTAAAGATTTATTTTTTTTACAAGAACCGGGGTACAGGCCAGATGCATGGGAGGGTGAGAGGATTAACCTGAGGCAGAGCGGGGAACAGAACAGGCAGAAGGACTGAAATCCACTGCTGAGGGGAGCAGCGGGCCAGACAGGAGAGGTCTGCCGGGCGCTGTGGGACCCTCCCGGCTGGCCGGGATCGAACCTGCGCTGCAGAGGCTGCGGACAGCTTCACAGCGCGGCGCTCAACCACCTGCACCACCAGGGAGGCCCTATGTACATTTTAAACAACAAAAGATACTGTTATTCTGTTCACATATGAAGTGCGAGGACACGCCGGCCATGAGCGGGAGGGGAGGCAGCTGCGTCCGCAACCTCATCTCCCCTAAACGGAAGCGGAAGGGCAGGTCCGAAGCAGATGACTCGTGGGTGTCCAGCGCAGCCCTCCAGTCACTAGCACCTCTTTATAGTATTTTTGATTGAAAACATTGGGTAGCTTTCTCTTTGAAAGTCTTCCGTTTTGTCCATTTGAAATGTCTATGGCTTATTGTTTTAATCTTGCAGAAAAAAATCTGTTTCCAATTTAGCATGGAGCCAGCACGCAGCCTCGCACCGCCTGCTCCCTGGGAACGGTTATCTCCGCCAGGGTAGCTGCTCAGCACTTACGGTTTTTAATTAAATTTGGTCTCTCTCCCGTTCGCTTACACGGAGTGAATTCAGAGCCAGACTGAGTCACGTCTAAGACGTAGGAAATTAGCTCTGATTAGCTCTCTACCCTGGTGATTATTGCCTCCCAGCCTCCCAGCCTCCCTGCCTCCCAGCCTCCCAACCTCCCAGCCTCCCTGCCTCCCTAACTCTCAGCCTCCCAGCCTCCCAGCTTCCCAGCCTCCCTGCCTTCCAGCCTCTCTGACTCCCAACTCCCAGCCTCCCAACCTCCCAACCTCCCTGCCTCCCTAACTCTCAGCCTCCCAGCCTCCCAGCCTCCCTGCCTTCCAGCCTCTCTGACTCCCAACTCCCAGCCTCCCAACCTCCCTGTCTCCCTGCCTCCCTGACTCCCAGCCTCTCTGACACCCAGCCTCCCAGCCCCCCAGCCTTTCTGTCTCCCAACCTCCCAGCCTCCCTGCCTCCCAGCCTCCTCCACCAAGCCTATGTCCTCCTCATCCTTGTAAGAACTCCTAGGTCTCAGGTCAGGAACTGACACCTCTGAGAAGCGTACGCGTTTGACAGAGGCGCTCTGAAAGACTCCAACATGAATTATCACTTCACTCCCATCAGGATGGGAGGATGCGGAAAGCTAGGCCTTTGCGGCACTGCTAGGACGTGAAACGGTGCCGCTGCTGTGGAAAAGAGCGTGGCGGGTTCTCAAAACATTCAATAGAATTTCCATGTGGTCCAGCGCCTCCATCTCCGGACACCGGCCCGGCAGATCCGAAACGCACGGCCTGTATCAAAACACGTGTGTCCACCCCCACTCACAGAAGCAGCCTGCCTCCACCAGCGGGTGGGCGGGTAGACGAACCGTCCTACACGCCGTCACGGGTCGCTGGCCGGGGGTTATGGCCTGAGACTGCAGACTGGGCCAGGGCCCGCCCCTCCTCGCCGCCTTCGTCTGCCCCTCTCTGGACTTTCACACCCGTGGACCCAGCGTCTTCGTCTCAGGAACAAGGATCCTGCAAACCACAATCAATGACGCAATTCAGGAACGTTGACGGGGATCCCCCTAGAACCTAAGCTGCCAATCATGTTCACATTTCCTCCAGAAAAATGATTTTTCCCTCCACAAACCAGTCAGAGGTGATTCCTCGCAGCCGTCCTCAACTTTAGCCACATCCGTGGCCCCAGATTTTTTTTTTTTTCCCATGGAATTGATCTTCTTCAGGCCGGTTCTTTTTCAGCCCCTCGGTTCAGAACTGCTTGGTTGTTGCTCACGTTCAGACTTGGGCTCCGCCTTTGGGGCTACACCCGCAGCAGGTAACGCGTCCTCAGGGCAGCAGGTCGGGCGGCGTGTGGTCAGCTCGTGCACGGTGGGCTCTGCGCACAGGTGGTCTCTTGTCCACCTGCTGAAGGACACCTTGGTCCTCCTCTCTCAGCGCTGGCCAGCGGAGCTGTGGGAAGGCCCGGCGCGCAGGCTTCGCAGGGACTCAGGCCTCCCTGGGTGAACAGCAGGGAGTGGGGGCCCTGCCTGTGTGCTCGCAGCTCCTCCAGCAACTCGGAGCATGTGGAGGGAGCAGGAGATGGAGCTAGAAGCCGCCCGAAGAGCATCAGTGACAGGTAGAAGGAAAAGTAAGCAGCACAGGGAGGTGGGCCGGCTGCTGGGCCCCCCCAGGATGCTCTGCTCCCCAGGCTGCCGCCTTTTCTCGACCAGCTCCCATCCGCCCCACCCTCCGGCTGGTTTGTTGATTGGCTTAGACTGTTACAGCGGAATTTAGTGTTATTGAATCCTCAGCATGAAAACAATCCTTGCTGAAAACAAAACTGTGTGAAAGTGTCTCTTGCTCCCAGATGAGCACGGCAGCTCCAGGGAGGGAGCCCACCCGAGGGAGCCCACCCCTCCCCGGCGGGGGCTGCAGGCCAAAGGACAGAGGTCCAGGGCCCTCAAACCCCCCTCAGGCACCTGGTCAGGTCCCCCCTCCTGTCCAGACCTGCCCCTGCATGCAGCCCTGAGGCCCCCCCTCTGCCCTTCACCCGTGAGCCTTGTGGCGGGTGCCCACGTGGCCTCTGCTATCCAGCCAACGAAAGTCTGGGCTCTTCCCAGAGCACGCGTGTGGCCCTGGCCCCTTGAGGTCGAACCAGTGCCTTCTCCGTGGCCGCCACAGGGAAGGCCTGTACCGGCCGCATGGGTAACAACGGCCCTCGGGGGTTCGTGGGCCACCACAGAGGACACTCGGGAGACATTGGCTTTGCACCCCTGGGGCCCAGTCGGCGGTTCTGAGCCTGGATGCGCCTCCATGCACGTGAGTCCAAGTGGCTTTCAAACAACCCCGGACCAGCAGGAACTGCTGTGGCAGTTGTGACATGACTTCTCACGTGGCGCCGAGAAGTGCGGCCAGGCTGCCCCAAGGACACGCCGCTCTCCCGAGCTCGGGACCCCTCCGGAACACTGCCCTGGTCCTCCCCTCCGGCCGCCCTCCCTGTGCCGAGCGGCGTGGCACCACATTCCGGCGGAGCTCCTTGGTCACGAGCTACCGAAAGTGACTCAGACGAACCTGTCAAATAGCTTGTTGGGGCTCATGAAATCTCAGGCAGTGAAGGGACAGGCGGTCCACGTGGGGCAGCTGGGACCAGCCATCGCCAGAGTCTCCCTGCAAAGCAGCCCACAAGACTCCCCAAGCAGCAGAGGCATCGCCCTGGTCCTGGCGTCCAAGTCGAATTTCTGGAAGATGAACCCACAAACCAGCTGATCAAACAGCTGCTCCTCCCCAGCTGTGGGTGGCGAGAGACCCCCCCCAAGAGGGGGACACAGCCACCCAGACTGCTGCCCTCAGGACCGCACAGTCCCAGCACGGCGGCGAGCGCAGTCCGGCTGGGCTGCAGGACGGCAGCACCGGGCAGTGGGCACGCAGGGCCAGCGCCGCCACCTGGAGTGTCCACACAGAAGAGAGAGGTAGCAAGGGCAACGGGCTGTTTGCTTCACGGCCCTGGGTCGGGGGTGGGAACTGCCAGTGGCGCCTGGAGCCGGTGATCCCTGCAGCCATGAGGAAGCCCCGCGGGCCACAGGCAGGACTGTGGCTGCAGACCAGAGCGCGGCACCCTGCTGAGGCCGCAGAGCCCCTGCTGCGTGTGCAGGCTGCTTCGAGTCCTTATCCTGACCCCCACAGGGGCGCTGGAGGACTCAGGTGTACTTTGAGTATATTTGGGGTGGACGACGGGTTTCAGGAACATGTCAGTCCCAGGAGCTGGAATGACTTCGGAAGGTGGTTTAGGGGGAGGCTGCCGTCCTCAGAAGTCTAGCACACCCCAACCTCCAAGCCCGCATCCTCCTGAAGAAACCGGAGGTGGGCCGGAGGCAGGCAAGGCGACAGTCCCAAATACTCACAGGCACCTGCTGGGTGCTGGAGTCTGCTGAGGGAATGCAGTTACAGCTTCGGCGGGGCAGGGACTTTGTCAGCTACCAGCAGTGTCTTAAGTTGCAGCCCAAGGACACCCGGCTGGAGTCGGGCGGGGCAGGCAGACGCCCTGGTGAGGGTCACACACTCCAGCGCGGTCGCAGCGCCACGGCAGCCAGCTGAGCGGGCCACAGCGCTGGGGAGGGGAACCCCGCAGAGTGGGGGGTGGTGTAGGTAAGGGGGGCCTCCCGGCAGGGCCCAAGGAGACCGAGTCTCGCCGCCAGGAGCCGCGGGTGCTGCGTGGGACGGGGGCGGGCAGCAGACCCCGGGGCGCACCGGGCACGAGCAGAACTTCGAACATGGCTCAGTGGCTTTTATCTGCAGAAGCGAGAAAGTGCTCTGGTTCATGGGAAGCACCAACAGAATTAGATGCACCGGTAATAACTTCACGTGGTACAGCAACATCTTCCAGAATTAACACAGAGGTTACGAAACGGAGATTCAGGTCCCGTCTGATTGAGGAATTTTACCGTTTCTAGATCATGACTCGGGTGCGATGAGCAGACGGGGAGCCAGGATCCATCTTCCTGACGAGACTCTCCACGCTGCTCCAGGCTTTGGTTCCTCGTGGAATGTGTGCTTGAGGTTGCTTTTGCCCCAGATGAATTAATCCACCATTTCCTGCCTTATATTTTCTTTCCTGCTCCGTTTTCCAAACTCTGAAAAAACGGTGTTTGTTCTCGCCTGGCGCTGGCGTGAAGCGACACCGCAGAAGCGGGTCCGATAACGCAAACCCACCCCGGCCTCTCCCGGCGCCGCCACTTGGGGAGGGCGGGCTGCGGAGGCCTCTTCTCCGCAAAGGCCACGTAGCCGAGTGGCTGAACTCAACATTCGCAAGCAAACCCTGGGCTTTGCAATCAGCGGCCCTGGTCCTGGTTCCCGCTGGGCGGTGTGACGTTGTGCAAACCCCGCTCTCCCTGACTCACTGCCCTGCCTCTGTGAAAGGAAGGTTTTTTTAACCTACACACGGAGTCTAATGGACAGTCAGTGCGGCCACTCGCTGGCCTGTCACCTTGCAGGGCGCCCGGCCCAGGGCCCGGCACGCGGTCAGCGCCTCCTTCAGCGCCGCGTCTCTCCGCGAATCCTCTGGGGGACGGAACAAAGTCGCCATTACTGGGCACACACTCTGGGCTGGAAGCTGCTCTGGGAATTCTACCTCTGTCACCTCCTTATTTTTGGCCCCATCAAAGTTGACCTTACTCCCATCGATGTTGCGCTGGAAGCAGGACATCTAGGTTTTTAAAAGGTGCTTTCCCGAGCCCAGCCCGGGTCCTCACAGATGCCATGTTGGGAATGAGCAGCCGTGGGCACCAGCCTCAGGACCCATCCTGGGCTTGTCGTCAGAAGAGCAGGCCGCGCTGACCACAAGCCCAATGGACCTCGTGGGACCTGAGCCCGCGTCCGGGGGCAGACTGAGCAGCACAGCTCCACGTGTACCAAGAACCCCTGAAGCGCCACCCACTCCGCCCCAGGAAACTGAGACTCTGTGGGCACAGGTCACCCCCCACGGTGGCAGCGCTTGTGCCTGCCGAGATGCAAGGGTGGCTGGGGAGCTGAGGCCGCGCTCTCCCCAGGCGGCTGCGGCCCCGCAGGACGTGCGGCCCCACACGCAAGAGCCTGTCTTGCAGCCGCTCCCCTGGACACGGCGACTAATGGATCGTGGCCCATCGACTCCACGACATTTAATTCATCAGCTGCCTGTTTTGCTCCTCAGGGTGGTTGCTTACACCCTACGGAGTCATCTATCTTAACTGCGGGAATTGCAGAAAGACGCTAGACAAGGGACAAGGAAGACACCAGCCAGGAGATAAATAACGTGAGCACAGGAACGGGCTGACCTCACACAGAGCCCGGGACTTAATAAAGTGGCCCTTTCCACACGGCTGTCCTGCCTGCGACTCTTTCCACACGTTAATTGAAATAAAGCATCGTCATGTTATCTTTATTTCACACATGCCTGTCTGTGGACAGATTACAAGGCCAACAGCAAGGAGCCAATCAATTGTGCGCTGAGGTTGAGCCATTTTCCTAATAGAATGAGGGACGGCGTCAGGGTTTGCCCCAAAGCGCTCGCCTGTGGGGTCCCGAGCGCGTGTGCCCAGGCCGGGCCCAGATGCACATTCCCTGAGAGCAGGAGCCAATCCCCACCCCGCGGGAGCCACACGGAATTCCCTGTGACGAGCCATCCGCAGAAATCAGGGAGACAGAAATCAGACAGGCAGTGGGTCGCCCCCGCCTCACCTCAGGATGCCGCAGGGAGCAAATATGGCCCAGTGAATCTGGGCCCCCCACTGGGTCTCCACCCCCAAGGTAGGAGGGTCCCCATGATGGCCAGGCAGAGGCAAGAGGCCCGCTGCCCGTGGTAGGCCTTGGTGGACACCACCCTGAGGCCCCAAGGCCCAGGTCCTGCCTCCTGCCCCTCTCCTGGCGTCTGCTGCGGGAGGGGGCTTCGCTGGTCTCAGCTGGCGGGAGGAGCAGGCGGAAGCGCGGGGCCATCTCAGGAACACCACACGCCCTCGCAGCGCCAGCTTGCCCTCTGGGGACCCCGACGGCGGGTCAGGCTTCAGTCTCACCTGCAGCCAAGGCACCCGGGGGCCTCCCTCCCCTACCCCATCTTGGCCCGCAACCTCAGAGGTGAGCCACCCACTTCCTGGAAAGGTGAAGAGACTGGGACCTGGATGAGGAAAGTAACTCTCCTCGGCTCCGATTCTAACTCTGTGAACACCAGAAGGAGGAGCCACGTGCCGGGCCGTGCGGAGTTCCTGGCTCGGGGCGGCGGGGAGGAAATGAGCACTTAGGAGTTATCCTGTTGCTGTTCTTCAGTTTGCAGATCCAAGTGTTATTTTAAGGACTATCTGGGCAAAATAATTATTTTCCACCACTGAGGTTTCATTTTGAAAATAACCTTAGAAAATACCTTTATATTGCATGCACATTACACGTTTTTAATCTCCTTCCCACATACAAAGTTTCATCTCGCCACAGCCCCTGACTTGCGGGACAGCGCCAGCTGGACACTGGGCCGGCCCGGGGTCAGTGAGGGCAGAAACACGGCTGGAGAGCGACTTCGAAATAATTGTTGTAGCACCTGATTAAAGCGAAGGCGGGTGTGTTACTGAAAATTCTGTCCTGGCAACAGCGGTCACTGCTAAACCCTTGTAAGCCATAAAACAGAACATTCTCGTGAAAGGAACATTCAGGAACCAGCCCAAGTGGAAAGATAAAAATGACCGAAATGTGCCCCCAGAACTGTCAGCCTCTGCTCGTGCTCCTCGGGGCCGGGGGGCCCTCCCTCTGCTGCCTCCCCCCACAGTGTCCTTCCTCACCTGCGAACCTCTGGTCCCACCTCTGGACAGGCGCCGTCAGACAGCACCAGCGGCCCTGACCAGGCTCAGCCCGGCCAAAGTAGAGATGTTACAGATATTTTCCAAAACCTCGCACAAAGTTCACATCAGCTCTAGTCTGAAACCCCCATTTCTGCTCTGGGCAAGCTCTTCCGCAAGATCGATTCTCTGGGAAGCCAGGCGGGTCTGGGGGGGCAGCGGAGACAGCGCGCTTGCTGGGTGTCCCCTCGCCCGGCTGTTCTGCTCTCAGCAGAGAACAATAAACACCCCTTTGCATTGATAAGTGACCTCTCTGGAGGCTTCCAAGACGCAGAAAAGTTGAGAAACGTGGCCAGGAGCCACGCAAGCCGAACCTGGGGGCTGCAGGGAGAGACTCCGCCGGCTGCCCGCCCGGCCCCCTCCCACCGTGAAGCAAGAGTCCCCGCGCTGCGTGGCCCACCCGGGACGGTCAAGCGGGAAGGAACTGAGAAGCAAGAGGCCCCAGAACATCCCGGGCCCCGGACGCGCCCCTCGGCTGTGTGCTCGAGGAGACGGCCACGAGCAAGGCTGATTCACTTCGTTTCTTCGCCGCCAGCCTCGCTCGGTTCTACACAGAGAATTTTCCCCTTTTCACCGGGTGCAAAAAAGTTAGGCACGAAAGTGAAAGCGGTGGAGAAAAGTGCATAAAGGGCAAAGCAATAAGCAGGCCCTTGCCAGGCTCCTCGAAGACCTGAAAATGAAAGCCCGCGGGCTCCTCGGGGCCCAGGGAGGCGATAATGGGAAAGCAAGTCGGAGATGAAGGCGGCCGGGCGGCAGCTGAAGGGTGGACTAGATCATTCCGAGGTGTCCTCTCACTCAGCCACCTACGACTCTATTATATCAAAAGGGAAAAGAGTGGGTGAGCGAGGGGCCCTTTGTAGTGAGACTTCAGAGGGCCCCCCAGCCCCAGACCTCCTTCCCGAGCCGCGGACGCCGAGCGGAGCCTGCGCTCAGAATAATGAGCTCCGCTGGCTCTCTGCCCGGAGAACTTTCATCTTCCAGAACCCAAAGCCACCCCCTGACACCTCGTCAAAGAAAAAGTCAATTGAGGTGACTGCTCTCTCCGAAGGGAGAGTGGCCCGTCAGATTCCGCCCCAGCCGTGTTTATTGTGCATTTGTGAGAGCCCGATCCCCGCGGATCTCAGGAACGCGGTATTAACATTCTGAGCGATGCATGTGCCCCGTCCTTTCCTTCTCGAATCCTCTGTGCTGGAGCATAATTCACACGCGGCGAGGCGTGCCCATCGGAAGGGCCGGCTGGCTGTGTCTTGGCCAGGGTGACGGTCGCGAAGGAATATTTTTCCCATCACCCCACAGAGTTGCCCCAGCCCGGCCCAGGGGACCACTGACACACTTTCCTCGCTATAAATTCCTTCCGTTTTTCCTAGATTTTTAGATAAATGAAACAAATGCTTTTGTAGCGATTGTTTTCCACCACAGTTGTTTCCAGGGTCCACCCGTGTTGCGTCATTGCTGAGCTGCAGCCACTGAGCGCACCCTCTGGACAGGCGAAGGTGTGTTTATACCTTCACCTGTCGCTGAATTTGTGTCTTGCTCCCAGCTTGGGGTGCTTGTGGATCAACATGCCACAAACACGTGTCACCAAGTCTTGGGTCAACACAGTTCTTGGCCTCTGAGTACACAACCAGCAGCGATATCTGGCGGTCGGATATGCCCCTGTTTATTATTTTTGTTTTGTTTTTCTTTTGTGCCCTAATTTATTTTTCTTTTTTAAGATCTTTGTATGTTTAATGTTATAGCAAACTGCTTTCCAAAAGAATGGTGCCATATCACACTCCTCAGAGAAGTGGCTTAGAGTGCTAATTGCTATCCATCCTCATCAGCATCTCGTATTTTTAGTCACTCATGCAGCCGCGAGCACTGGTGTGAAATGGTGTCATCTTTGCTTCTAGCTCCCGTGCCCCTGCAGGCTAAGCACACAAAGCAGCTTTCTTCATTGGCCAGTTTTGCGGCCTTGGATTCAAATCTTTCGCCCCTTTCTCTTTATTGGATTTTTTTTAAAAATATCTTCTTTATTAAAAAATTTATTTATTTATGCATACAAGAGCTGGGGTACAGGCCAGAGGTGCGGGGGTGAGGGGATTCACCAGAGACAGAGTGGGGAGCAGAACAGGCAGACTGACTGAACTACACTGCTGAGGGGAGCAGCGGGCGCGACAGGAGAGGTCTGCCTTGCCATGTGGGTTGCTCCCTGGCTGGCCAGGGATGGAACTCGTGCTGCAGAGGCTGCGATTGCTTCACAGTGTGGTGCTTAACCCCTTGCACCACCGGGGGGGCTACCTGACTATGGAATTTTAAGCCATTTAAAGATTATTGTACAAGTCCTTTGTCAGAACTGCGTACGGGATATTTTCTCTCAGCCTGGGGCCGGCTTTTTTATTTTCTAAACGGTTTCCTTTAAAAAGCAAAAGTTCTAAATTTTAAAGCCCAACTTGTTATAACTTTTACAGTTTGTGATTTTTGTGTCCTAGCTAGGAAATCTCCGCCTTCTATAAGATTGCTGGGATTCTGGCCCATGTTTTTCTTCTGAAGGGTTTACACTTTCAGTGTTGACATTTTTGTCTCCGATCTGTTTTGAGGCCATTTATGTGTGGAGGAGATAAGGACCAGGGTCGACGTTTCCAAGTGGATATCTGCACATTCCAGCGCCGCTTGCTGTGAAGACGCCTAGTCCTCTCGCCCCCAATGCACTCTTGTCTTTGTCGGAAAATCCATCGATCTCTATCTGTAGATTGGTATTTTCTTATTGACGACAAAAAACGAAATAAAATGAAATCAGTTGACTTGGCCTGGTTCACCTTTTATTTCTTTTATTGCTTATTTATTTTTCCAATTCTCTGGGAAGACCGCAGCAGCTTGCTGGAGTGTTTACAGCACGACAGCCGACAGCTAGTAGGAGCAGGGCCATGATCCACGGAGGTGCCGTGAGTGCAGACCCAGCGCCTCCTCTCCCTGCGGGCTGGGCCGGGCGGACCGGTAAGCCCAGGGGAGCCCCTGCTCCCGAGAATGGGGCCTTGTTAGGTGCCTGTCGGCCGTTGGAGGGAGCAGCTCTGCCTGAAAGGGGCGTCGATGGGCGGACGAGGACAGGAGAGAAACCCACGTGGAAAGACAGGCGGCGAGCTGGGAGCCCCAGGGAGAGTAAAACTGCAGGTGCTGCACCAGCTGCAAGATGCCTTCAGTGCAGTGGCCGAAACGGCCGTCACCTCTTCCGGAAAGGTCACCTTGCCACTGAGACCAAAGCAGTAACGAGGAGTAAGAGGGAGCAGTGCAGGGGCCCGGGGTGCGTCAGAGGCTCACACCCAGATGCAGGGAGAGGCCTGGGCTCCAGGGCCGGCCAGGTGAGCACAGGAGGGGTGGACAGGTGCGCCCAGCTCAGGTGGCGCGGCCCTAACAAGGTTAAACAGTCCCATTGGTTTTAGACCCAGAGAGGAAGCCTCATTTCATACACTTGCTGGAGACTTATTTTATAGACACGGAGCACCTGGAGGCCTGGTGACGGCCTTGAGTTGAGTCCCCAGGCCGCACCTGCGTGGCCGGACACACCTGGTGGCCGGGACAGCCGCGGTCCCTAGGATAGCTCGAGATGGGGGGGGTTGTGTGTCAGGGACGGCTCAGGGTCCCGGGACAGTCGGCTGCCTGCTGGGGGGCCGGATCTGGGAACGAGAAATGAAGACCAGCAGCTCCGAGGGGCCGGGTGAGTCCCACGAGGCTGGAGTGAGGGGTTCGGAGCAAGCGGGTGGCGGTGGCACCGGGTCTCGGGCTGGACAGAGATGGACCCGTGAGGGCTCCGCTGGCCCGCGGCATTGGGGTCGTTGGGGGCGTTGGGGGCCCGGGCGGGGGCGAGCTGGGGGGAGGCCTGTGCCCCCCAGGAATCCGACGGGGCGGCAGCTTCACCCACGCAGCCAGGGCCGGGCCGCGGCCGGGAGTCCAAGAAGGCGCGGAATGAATCAGGCCTCCGAGGCCCTCGAGGACGCGCGCTCCCTGCGCAGCGACACGGCTGTGGGCGCTACAGGCCCCCCGCCCCCCCCCACCCCGCGCAGCCCCCCGTGAACCCCGCGCAGCCCCCCGCAGCCCCCCGGGCACCCCCCGCGCAGTCCCCCGCGCAGCCCCGCGCCATCTGCCCCCGACACGGACGCGTCCCCACCCCAGGCTGGGAGCCGAGCGCAGAGCCAAGGGGCGCCCGCGCACGGGGAGGCCACCTGCGCGCAGGTGACAGGTGACAGGTGAGCGCTCGGCCGGGCGCGCCCCCACGCCCTGCCCGTCCCGCCCCGCCCGAGGGAACCCCCGCCGGGCAGGGCCCCGACGCCCTGAGAGCCGAGGAGACCCGCGGGGAAGTCAAGGCCCCACTGCGGCTGAATTAGGCCAAGATTTGCTCCCGCGTTAATTCCGCGCGCGCAGCAAGAAAATACAAGCAAAACCGTCATGAACTTTCCCGATTTTCTCCTGTTTGGATCCGGCGCCTCCGAAACATTTTTTGCCGCAGAGACGTCCGCGTCCAGGTCCGTCACCCCAAACCCCGCGGCACCCCGCGGCGACGCGGCGTCCCCCAGGGGGGTCGGGCCCCGGAGCCGGCGCCCTGGACCCGGCCAGACCCGCAGCCGCGGGGGACGTCGGCTGCGGGCGCCGCAGGCTCCGGGCCCTGCCCCCCGCCCCCCGGGGACCCCCGCTCCCGGGGCGCCCCCCTCCCCCCGCCCGCGCCCCCCCTGGCGCCCGCACGCGGAGCTGCAGCCGGCGCCGGCCCCACGAGGGGGACCCGGCCTCGGGACCCGCCAGCGGCGGACTCGGGGGGCGGCGGCCGGAGGGGGCGGCCCGGCCCCCTGCAGCCCACGAGCTCGGGCAGCGCGCGGAGGGGTCCGGGAGGCGAGTGTCGACGCCATCGCCGCATCGCTTTACTCTCGGGCCGAGCGGGGGCCGCGGGCCGTGGGTCTACACCGCGGGCCGTGGGTCTACACCGCGGGCCGTGCTCTCCCGCCGCGCCTCGCGCTTGCTTGGCTCCCGCGCCCGTGCGCTGGCGTGTGCACGCGTCTCGGGCGTGCCGGCAGCGTGTGCGCGTGCACAGTCGCGCGTGTCTGCGGCAGCCCACGGGACACGCGCCAGGGCGCGGCCGAGCACGGCTGCTCACCCGTGCACGCGCGTGCACAAAGGGGAGCCCGCGCGCACAGAGGCTGCGGGTCGACACGTGTCTTGTGAGGCGCTTCGCACGACGCCCCCGCTGTCGCTGTCGCGCGCGCAGGGCCGTCGGGGAGCGTCGAGGGCCGCAGGCGCGGGGCGGGCGCGGCTCCTCCTGCCCTGCTGTCCCCGCGGCGGGCGCGGCGGAGCAGCGCCACCTGGTGGCCGCGCCGGGACGGCGGGCGCGGCGGAGCAGCGCCACCTGGTGGCCGCGCCGGGACGGCGGGCGCGCGGCGGAGCACCGCCACCTGGTGGCCGCGCCGGGACGGCGGGCGCGGCGGAGCAGCGCCACCTGGTGGCCGCGCCGGGACGGCGAGCGCGCGGCGGAGCAGCGCCACCTGGTGGCCGCGCCGGGACGGCGGGCGCGCGGCGGAGCACCGCCACCTGGTGGCCGCGCCGGGACGGCGGGCGCGCGGCGGAGCAGCGCCACCTGGTGGCCGCGCCGGGACGGCGGGCGCGCGGCGGAGCAGCGCCACCTGGTGGCCGCGCCGGGACTGCGCGCGGAGCATCCTGGAGGAGGGTGTTTCCCAGCCGCAGGGCCCCGCGGCCATCACGGGAGCGCGCGCTACGGAGCTGTCCCGAAGAGCGGCTGCACCTGTCGGTATCTCCTAATGTCCATGACGACTTTTCAAATCTTTCTTCAAATGATTGGACTGTGCTGGCAAAACCAGACAGGTTTTACCTGCAAGTGCACACGCCTTAGTGCGGAGGGGCTGCTGCTTTTATAGAGCGGTGCTGCAGACTAACTCTTCCCCATGGTCTCCCATCCGTATTCATTAAATCAATCCCAAGTTATTGATGCTATTACCGCTTAGTGAATGTTTGCAAATTCTCTGGGTCTGCTCTGAGGAGACTCTTACATAATCCTATACTGAGACAGAGGCCTCTGGCAGCACAGTAAGTGACTTTCCGGGGCGTTTGTAAGCTCCTCTGTGGGTGCCGAGGCCTGGCTGTGGGCTGCCATACTTGCCGGGGATGCTGGCTGTGTTTGCTTGTCAGTTTCCTGGGGGTGATGAGCCACGAGCTTTACTCTTTGTTATTTCCCCGTGTTGTTGGCTGAGGCCAGCAGCTGCAGTGTCATGGCATCACCGGGTGCTGCTTACCCAAGGTCCACTGGTTGCCCACCCCATGTCCGGACCATGAGGGTGCCATGGACGAGCCGATAGGGGCTGCCCCCAGCTCACTCACTGCAGCTGGCTCCAGTTATCCTGCCCTCTGGGCTCATTGGCTCCAGGTCTGGAGGTCACCAGACTGAGGGCATGGTGAAGAAAAATCATTCAAGGGCCTCCCTGGGGGGCACAGGGGTTAAGTCAGTGCTGTCAGCTATTGCCAGCCACTGCGGCCTAAGTTCAATCCCCAGCCAGGGAGCTACCCACATGGCACAGCAGACCTCTCCTGTCTCTCCACTTCTCCCCTCAGCAGTGTGTTTCAGTGGATCCACCTGTTCAGCTTCCCACTCTGTCTCTGGTGAATCCTCTCACACAAACACCCCCACACCTCTAGCTTACTCCCCAGTTCTTGTATGCATAAATAAATAAATCTTAAAAAAAGAAAGTCATTCAAAACTGGAATCTAGGGCTGCCCTGGTGGTGTAAGGGGTTAAGCACAGCACTGTGAAGCAATCCACAGCTTTGGCAGCACAAGTTTGATCCCTGGCCGACCAGGGAGCAGCCCACATGGCACAGTAGATCTCTCCTGTCTGGCCTGCTGCTTCCCTCAGCAGTGTATTTCAGCCAGTCTGTCTCTGGTGAGTCCTCTCACCCCCCTGTATCTCTGGTCTGCACCCCAGCTCTTGTATGCGTAAATAAATAAATCTTTAAAAAAACTGGACTCCAAGGCAAGGGTGAGTGTCCACCCTTCACTCTCATGCAGGTGCGACGCCTATGGAGCTGTTTTAACTGTTTCCTGTTGATTAAGGCCCCTAGACCTGGTGAAAATACACGCTAGTGTAAAGGTGTTTTTTTTTTTTCTCATAGAGATGAGAATGAATAATTTCTGTCACGTGGCGTTGATCGCCCCCAAGGCCAGGCTGTGGCCCTGCAGGACCAGTGCTCCCACCCTGCAGCCCTCCACGCAGTGGCCTGTAAACACGCAACCCACCCCCCATGGCCTCTGGACTTGATTGGTCTTATCTTACTGACTTTCTTATGAATCAATAACTTAAATAAACTATCCAGCGTGTATTCAAGGTTTATAGCCACACTCACCTTTTGAAAACTGCCCCAGCACTTTGGGCTCCCCCTGCTGCTCTCAGCCCTGGCCTGATACTGCAGGGGACACGTGACACCACTAGGTACCTGGCGCACGCCAAGGGAGCGCCCGTGCCCACCCGCCCATCAGCACAGGTGCTGAGTGTGTGTCAGGACTTCACACCACTGTGGGGGCTTGCTCCGGGAGCCAGGGTTCCAAAGTCTACTTTATGTCTATTCTTTCCCTGTTTCTACTGTCACCAGTGATCACAAATGTAGTGGTTTTGAAAAACCCAGATGTATTCTCTCACCGCTCCGGGGCAGACATCTGAAATCAAGGCATCGGGAAGACGGGTTCCCTTTGGAGGCCCAGGTGAGAAGCTGCCCCTGCCTTGTCCAGCTCCTGTCTGCACCCCTCAGCTCACCATCCCTTCACTCCGGCCTCTGCCCCACCCCACATCTGCAGCTCTGATGGGGACCATCCTGCCCCCTCTTATAAGGGTCCCTGTGATCACCCCGGCCCCACCTGGGTGACTGTCTCAGCATCCTTAGCTTAACTGCGCCCGCAAGGCCCTTCAGTCAAGTAAGGTAGCACGTTCCCAAGTTCCAGGCGTGAGAAAGTGGGTCTCTTTGGGAGCAACCACCATTCTACCCGTCGCAGTTCCTCTCCAAATATACTAAAAGATTCATGCAGGCAAAGTTCAGGGGAGACTAAGAGTGAGGTGCCCTGCCTATTGCCAGGCCTACCGTCCTTGAAAATTGCAAAACGGCCTCGTTCACAATGCGCTGGATGACTTAGCAAGAGGTGTTCAGTGGCGAACACTGGCCTGGCCCCTTGGCAACTCCACACATTTCTCCATACAACCCACATAACAGCATGCAGGAAGACAGGAATAGATTACCACCTGACTTCTCATCTGAGGCCCTGGAGGCCAGGAGACATTGCGATGATATACTCAGAGTCCCAAAGGAAAAGATTGACAACCACACTGTGCTTTAAAAACAGAGGGGAATTAGCAACACATTTGCTGGGAGCTGAAGGCTGATTTCACACGGAATAGAGTACGTGCAAATTTGGGGGAGAAACTTCGCAAAACACTAGTATGCTCTAATATGGCCTGAACCTACCCGCTGTTTTGATAGCAGACAAAGACATCGCCGTGCTCGCGTCAGGGCTGTCCTTAGGAAAAGCATGATTTGCACATCAGTTATCTCAAGTCATAGGGGAAGAAACTGAAAAGTTCACGTACCAAGGACTTGCGTAAAAGTTCCAGGCAGGGGAGAGAATCACGCCAACACGCAGCTGCCTCGAGTCAGAAGCAGAATGTGGTGTTGTGTTTCACTGCTATGGTTCCGTCCAAGGGCCTTTTGTGAACTTTAAATACGGATACAACTCTGGGCGTCCCTCACGAGTCACACAGGAGTGTGGACTGGTCTCTATTTCCGCATAAAGCACTCACACCTTGTCCCTGCCCCAGGTGGCTTTTCTGTCACGTTCCACCTGACAGGCAGGCAATGGAGTCGACAGCAACTTGACTTGATTATTGTGTAGCTGAGAAGCTTTTTTAAAACGCCCGCCTCCAACCTCTTGGCTTAGTCAGGAACATTCTCACCGGGCAGGCACTTGAGGGGCAGACGCTGAGCTCGCGTCTCTCAGTGGTCCCCACGGAAGGAGCATCTTGGGCCACCTCTGAGGCTGCCGGGATCTCCAGCTCCCCACGGCCCAGACGGCGGAACCTTGTTGGGGCGCAGAGGTGAGGAGCCAGCTGAGACCTTGCACAGTAAGTGGGGGGGCCGATGGCTGAAGCTACATCCCAAGCCAGTGCTCTGCCCACCTCCTGAGCCCCTCGGGGGTGACGCGGCTGCAAGGCGGTGAGTGGGGAAGAAAAGAAGAAAGTGGGAATGTGGTGCTGGTGTCCGTGCATTGGAATGTCTGCATGTGTACAGGGCAAATGAAATTATCAGGCTTTTCCGCCCTCCCGCCATTAGCATTGATGATGGATCCCTGCGGTCCCACGTGCATGCCTGATGGCGGGCACCTGGAGTAGAGTATGGGCATGCATAGGTGGGTGCACCTGGCCTGAGAGACTAGGTTTATAAGAGACGCCAGCAGAGTAGCAGAAAGAAGAACCATGGAAGCAGTGGTAGAAGCAGCGGGAGTAGCAGGAAACGCTGGAGAGCCCAGAAAGCGTGAGGGAGGACCAGGGACACTGGCAGCCAGGAGGGGCACCCTGGAGGGAGAAAGGGCTTGGCCAGATGCCTGAGCTGGGAGGAGCAGGGAGAAGCTTCTTGTGTGCCTGACCCTCCACCACCTTCTCCCTGGGGTTCCGAAGAGTTGGCAGCAAAGACAGGTTGCATTTGGGTCCCGAGTGTATTTTTCTTGCTGCATATCGTAGGGTGTAAGGGCAGGAGGGCACGGAGCAGGTGCTCTGACCCAAGCAGATGGGCAAAGGAGAGTCCTGGAGCCCTTGGTGCCTTTTGCAGGTGTAGGATAAGGAAAAATGTCAGGCTTTTCTGCCCTCCCACCATCAGGATAGATGATGGATCCTTGTCCTGAATGCATGCCTGATGGCGGGCACCTGGAATAGGGTGTGGGCCTAGGTAGATGGGATTCACCTGGGCTAAGACTGGGCTTTTAAGGGCGGCGTCACGGGGACGCCAGCAGCAGCAGAAGCCAAAAGAGAAGCTGAGAGAGAAGCCCAGAAGCAGCAGAACGAACGCCAGAGAGCCCAGATAGAGTGAAGACTTGCTGGGGGCTGAGAGGCTGGCAGGCCTGCCAGTCTCCCAGCCCCCCAGCCAGCACCCCTTCCTGCCATATGCCTAGTGAACCCTAATAAAAACCTGCAAAACCACTGAGGACTCTGACTCCTCCTTTACCCGGTCTGCATGGTATCAGGAAACCTGCACTGTGGTCAGTCCTGCCCTTACAGCAGGTTTTATTGGGATTTACCAGGTACACGGCAGGTAGGGGTGCTGGGGGACTGGCAGGCCTCCTAGCCCCCAGCAAGGCTTCACTCCTTCTGGGCTCTCCGGCCTTCTCTGGTGGTCACTGCTTCTCTTTCGCTCTGCTCATGGTTCTCCTGGCATCCCCATGACACCACCCTTATAAGCCCAGCCTTAGCCCAGGTGCACCCACTTACGCATGCCACACCCCACTCCAGGTGCCGCCATCAGGCATGATTCAGGACCACAGGGATCCATCACCAATCCCAATGGCAGGAGGGCAGAAAAGCCTGAAAATCACTTATCCTGCATAGGGCTTAGCCTGGGTCCTACGTGACTCCTCCATCCGTGTCTTTCCACCCGTCCTTTCTGATGGAACAAAGTACCTGGATGTGGCTCTGAGCAAAAGCAAAACTCCTGGATAGTTACAGGCCGGACCATCACCACCTCCTTAGTTACTTGCTGTCTCTGAACAATTAACAGTTAATATAACTTATTCTGTGACCAGTGCATACGAGGGACTCGGGGTCCAGGCCTCCCCCTATTGGAAATAGACTGAAGCAAAACAGAGAGGAAGGTGCAGAGCTTTCCTCTCTTCCTCCGGCCCCTCCCAGTCCCATCTCCACGCCCTGGGGAGCACCTGTCACACCTGTGCTGCCTGCTTATAGGTTACGGCGTCACCCAGAGGGTCCCCCGGGTGGCGCTCAAGGGTTAATGGCATGTACCCCCATCGCAGCATCACAAAGAGCAGTTCCCCGCCCCAGAAGTCCTCTGTGCTCTGTGGATTCAAGACCCTGCTCCCCCCACAACTCCCACCAGCCTCAGGACGTTAGAAAAAGACATGTCTCTGCATACAGCCAAGGACAAGACAGCTAGCATGCAAAAAAAAAAAGAAAAAAACAAAAACACGTAAACAAAAGCACGGAGCGCTTGCAGTAGCAGGAACAATTTTCACTGGCTCCAGACGCAGGAGGCGGCAGAGCCGGGCCCCGGCCGGGACTCGCATCTTCCTGGGGGAACGGAGACCACGGGCTCCGTGTTTCTTAGCACGTCGGAAAAGTGACCCGTCAAGGTGAAAATTTCCCTCAGAAGGTAGCCTTCCTCCGGCCAGCCTCATGTTGGAACTCACTGGAATGAGAACAGACAGGTAATGCAGTAACGTCCCAGGGAGAATGTGACTTTGCAGGGAGCTATCAAGCTTCCCTCTCCAGAGCTGCGGGGCAGCACCAAAATACCAACGGAGCGAAGTCATGAAACAAGGTCGTGGAGGCCCCGCAGGAGATGGATCCTCACTAAAATGGTTCGTGTTTGCTGTTTCACCATTTCAGGTCCTTCGGTTTCCCGGCTTTTTCCCCCGTTCCAGGGACTCTCATCTCAGCTTGTGTGTTCCTGTGTTCCCGGCGCTTCGTGTCTTTCATGTTTGTCCACCCTATGCTATTCTAGATCACCGAAGAATCCTCATTAGGAAGCACATAAGAAAACCTTTCTTCCAAAAAATGTAAGTTTTGCTATGACCAGCCATCGTCACTTCCAATATTGGCAACTGGAGAGCTCTGTTTCCAGAAGCAACGCTTCCTGTTTGATTTGATACTCGCGCGTCGCCTCCACGGCCTTTTATTCTGTCTTGTATTTTGGTTTCGTAGAAACACCACCAGGCCACGTGTAAGCCCGTGATCTGCACCCCGCCTTTGAAATCCATGAGCTCCCGGGGAACCCAGCTCCACTTCTGCCCTAAAAGTTTGCACCGGGCTCTTGAGGATGGAAGATTCCAGAGGGAACATCAGACTCGGGCCCTGGGGTTTTCCTTCTGAAGCCCGGGCCTTTGATCTGACCTGCTTGCGGGGCGTCTCCAGACGCTGGCTCCTGGCGGAGCTCTGGCAGCTTCTCTGGAGTGGCGGCCAAGCCACCCGCCGAGCCCAGCGCGCCCCACAAAGTTGATATTTGCAGCTTCTCCTTGGCCCTGCCTGTGTATTAAAGGGCTTTCTAGTCTGTTTCCCTTTCTTGCGAGTAAGTCCTGCTAGAGAGACACGCCTTTCATGTTTGCCCCTTCTGTGGAGAGGGAAAATGAAGCCGACACCCGCTTCTGGATACGGCACCCCCGCCTCTCCCGGGCACGCCAGGCCTCCCAGAGCCCGCCCGGCATTGCCAGTGCGGGAGAGAAAGGCTGCTGGGGCCACGGCCACATCCCTGGGAGCTCATGAATTTCCACAGACTTTGCTCTCAGTCATGAAATGTCAGTCTTAAGGCAGGTTCTCCTGATAAGGAGCTACTGAGGCAGGTGAGCAGAGGCTCCTTCCCCCTTATCTAAAGACTAACCTGCTCCTGCCCCCGGGGACGTGCTGGGGAAACTCCTATCTTGAGAATTGTTAAATGAAAAGAAAATTACTTTTTAAAAAGCGAGCAAGCCGTGATCAACAGCAACAGGCCAGGTTTTAGGATGATGCCAACTTACCGGGCCCCGCGACTCGGAGGCCTTCGCCGTAATCCCCTGGTCTGTGCAGCAGACATGTGGGGTCAAGGGGGTATTTTCTGGTGTCGGGATGCGTCTTCTTCAATGTGCTGTGGCTCGGGTGAGCGTTTTTATTTTGGCGAGAGCTCTGTAGTCACCCTCAGAGCCGCACTGAATCAAACCCCTTATGCCAGAGACGGCTGTGGACACAGTGAACATCGCTCGTTTCCTGGTTTCTATGAGGAATAGTTTCTCCTCACGTAGGATTTTACCTCGGCGCTTCCCTGGATGCCAACCGCCCTCCACGGAGACGGCTGGAAACTGCAGGAGGAACTGCTTTTCCATGTAGGCAGGGACGTGCTAGCAGTTCCGCTGATCTCTGGCCTCCTTCACGCGCGCTGAGTTGTCCACCTGGCCGCGCTGCCCTGGGGAGCTCGAGGCCACGGCTGCCCAGCGCCCAGGCCGCCTCGAGGTGAGAGACGGGACCCGGGCGAAGAGCAGTCCAGCCCTCGCAGCTACTTTCCTGCCATCTTTTTTTTTTTTTTTTTTTTTAACGTTTCTATTTGGAAAGAATTTCAGGCCTATAGAAAAATACAAAAATAGTACCCAGAATTCCCACCGGTTGTTTACCCAGATTCCCCAGATGTTAATATTTTACCACATTGGTTTTAATCATTTTCCCTCTTGACATATTTCAGTGTATTTGTGTGTGCATTACCCTTTTTCCCGGAAATATTTGAGGAAGTTGTGAACATGAATTTACAAAAAAGGATTTTCCTAAAGTAAGACATTTTCCTAAGCACAGCACAATGATCACACCCAGGGACTGAACACTTAGATGATACTCGTAGCTAATCTAGGGCCCTTTTCCAAATTGCACCCGTTGTCCCACCAATATTCTTCAAAAAAAAAATTTAAGAATTTTTCTGGTCTGTGATTCAGTTCAGAACCACACACTGCATAGCTGAAAGGTCAGCTCCATCCCATCCTCCCCACCCCCCCCCGTAGATGTGCAGAGTCCACACGACCCCAATCAAAACCCCATCTGCTTCATCTTATTTTTTGGTAGAAAATGGCAGGCTGAGTTTAAGGTGCGTATGGAAATAAGAAGGATCAAGAATATATACACCCTTGAAAAAGTACCATCGTAAAACCCTCACTACCTGATTTACAACTTATTTATATCGCTATAGTCAGGGAATCAGCTTGGTGTTGGCATAAAAACAGGCAAATTGCTCAATGACACAGAGTCGGAAGCCCCAAAACTAAACCCACACGTAAGGAACAGCTGATTGACCAAGGAGCAGAGGCCGTGGTGCAGGGGGGGAGTTTTCAATAAGCCGTGCTTTGGTCCCTGTCTTGTACCTTACACAAAAATTAACTCGAAATAGTTCCTAAATCTGAATGTAGAACCTAAACCTGTAATATCCCTGCAAGAAGTCATGGGAGACAACATTTGTGACCATGAAGCTCAAGAACCTCAAATAATGAACCCTATGCACCACCTTGATCAAAGGCGATCCCCTTGAGTCCTTCATTCCTCGCCAGGGAATTCTGCACCTCCTTGAGCTGCCTCTCTCAGGGAGCAAAACCCTCCCTGGCCACCCTCAGCTCGGCCACCCTCAGCTCGCCCGCCCAGCCAAGCGCTGCCCTCTCCTGAGTGTCCAGCTTCCCAGGCAGTCATTTGTGGTAGTGCCGTACGGACTGACCCGAGGTGAGCCCACCGCGCGGGCTGGGCCGCACATGCTGAAGGGGGTTCTTCAGGGCGCGCAGGGGCCCACTAAGCACAGCTGAGGGGCTGGGGTTGGGGTTAGGCCGAAGGGGCTGTTGCGGCAGCTGCTGCTGGTGCGCACCCGCCTCTGGGTTCAGCGGAAACACCTAAGCCCCCTGGGTTCCCGCTCCAGTGCTGGCTCCTGACCAGGGGGCGCCCGGAGACCCGAGCCCAAGGGAGCGGCGCCCTCTGGAGCAGGAACCACCCGCCATCGCCACCGGCCGCGCAGGCAGAGGATGGGACTTTAGTGGGAGGCGCCCCGCCAGTTGGTGGCCTTGCGGGGGGTGGGGGGGGGGAGCAGCTCCCAGGAAAGTTTCCCAGCGAAACACCCAAACGACCCGACCCCTTGTGGGGAGTGTCTACTCCGCGGGGTGCACCCACAGGGGGCTGCTGGCACCGAGCACTTGGCACACGTGTAAGGCAGCGCCGCCGGCGTCAGGCACCCCCTAAGTCCCCCGCCGGCTCCCTCCGAGCCACAGGCCTCCCCGCGCTCAGCCCCGCCCGAGTCCCAGCTCAAGGAGGCTGCGTGTAAGGGGGGCAGGAACGCGGTACCCCAACACACGCTGGCCGCCCAGGGAGGAGGGCCGGATCGGCGGGTGCCGGCGCTGCCGGCGGGGCTGCGGGGGGGACCGGGCAGCAAACACGGGGAAGCTGATAACGCGGCCCCCGCGGGGCCTGGGGGAAGGGAGCCCCGGCCCCCGCCCCCCCGCCCCCCTCCTCCCGGTGGCGACAATGAAGTCCCCCAAATAGCAGGAAACTGTGAGACTCAGGCGGCAGGTGCTCCAGGAGTTTTCACGAGAACGCGCACCTCAGGGGCGGCCACTTGGCAGGTGACTCCCCCCTGCGGACAGACCGAACCCCGGAAGGCCCGGGGGGGGGGGGGACCCCGCCCCGACCGGCCCGGCCGGAGCCCGCGGGGTCAGGGGCTCGTGGGCCCAGGGCGCTCGCGCGACAGACACGCGTCCCCCGCCAGGTCCGCTCGGCGCCCCAGGTGTCCGCCGGCCTCGGGGGCGGGCCCGGCTCGGGGGAGCCGCCGGGCGGGAGGGCCCGGGGACGGCGCTCGCGCTCCCCGGAGACAACCCCCGACCCGCGAGCCGCTCTTCAGCTCCGGAGCCGCGCCCCCTGACTCCGGGCGTCGCGCGGGGCTCCGCAGAGCGCCGCCCCGCCCCCGCCCCCAGGACCCGCGGGGCCTGGCCCGCGGGACCCCCGAGAGCCGGGGGCGGGGCCGGGGAGAGCCGGGGGCGGGGCCGGAGAGAGCCGGGGGCGGGGCCGGGGAGAGCCGGGGGCGGGGCCGGGGAGAGCCGGGGGCGGGCCGGGGCGGGGCTCGGGTGGCGGGAGGTTTGAAGCCGGAGGCGGAGCGGCCGGGCCGCGGGGCTGCCTGGGCCGCCGGCTCGCCGCTCCGGCCTGTGCGATCCGCTCCGGGATTTCCGGCCTGCACGGCCTTCCGGGCACTCGCTGCAGGGGCATTGGTGGGATCTGAGCCTGGGTCAGGGGGACCCGCCCCGCGGGCCCCGAACCCGCGTGTCCCCCCAGAGGGACCTTAGGTCAGAGGCCTCCCTGGGGATGGAGGTCTGGGGTGTCGCCACAGGTTGGAGGCCCGGGGACCCCCATGCGAGGTCTGGGGCTCCCCGAGGTATCTGCTGTCTGGGATCCCGGTGGGTCTGAGCGCCGGGGTCCCCCATGTGAACTCCGGGGTCCCCCATGTGAGCGCCGGCTCCCGGGGGGTCGGGATCGGAGGCGACGCGGTCGTGCGTGCCAGGTGAAAGGCGCGGCGCGGTGAAGACGAGGAGAGCAGGCTGCAGCCCTCACAGGGAGGGCGGGTTCACTGCGCCGGGCGGGTCGGGGCCGCGCGTCGCCGGGGAGGCGGGTTCGCAGGGCGAGGAGGCTCAGGCGGGTAGTCGGGCTCGTCCGGCGGGACAAGTTTGTAGGGCAGGTAGAGGTGCTTTGTCGGAGCCGAGACTCGTGGGGGGAGGGGGAGGCTCACTGTCTGAGTCCTCCGGGCGGGTGTCCGCATTCCTGCCCCCAGGTGGGCTTCCTGCTTGGCTCCTGCTTTCCGGCCCCTGCATGGACCTTTCACCAGGGTCTCCGCGCGCACTCACCCGGGGAGTCGCGCGCTCGCAGGTGCGTGCGGGTGCGTGCGGGTGCCTGCAGGTGCGTGCGGGTGCGTGCAGGTGCGTGCAGGTGAGGCGCGGCAGGCGAGAGCGCGGTGGGCGGGGATTTGACCGGCGCCGGCCTGCTTCCCCGCGTTCCGCGGGGGCGGGGTCAAGGCGGGTTTCTTCCCCCGGGCTGCTTGGAAAACCCGGACCGGGCCACGCCGGGCGGGAGCGGCGCTTCCGTGTGCGCATGCCCAGTGCGCTCCAGCGCGGCCCCGGGACTGGGCGCCTCATGGCGGCCCCGGCAGCTCCCGGGGCCCCGGTCCTGCCGGGTGAGGAGCCGGTGCCCTCCGCTGGGGGGGGGGGGGCGGGCGGGGGCCTCGAGCTGGGCTCCTGGGGCGCTGGAAGTCGGGGCGACGCCGCGCCGGCGCTCGGGGCGCTCCGCGGGGTGACGGCGGGAAACCGAGGCGGGGCTGTGGGGTGGCCCCGAGGGCCCCCGGGCGAGGTCGGCCCCCGGGACGGGCCAGGGCGGGGGCCGGGCGGGCGGCGGGGACACCGAGGCGGGGAAGGGCCGCGGCTCCGCCACTGCCCTCAGGTGCGCGCCCCCGCCCTCCCCCCGGCGCCCCCCAACCCTTCGGGCCCCCGCGGGGCCGCCCCCACCCCCCCCCCCGCCTTGCCCCAGAGATGCTCGGGGCGAGCCCCTCGGGGATGACTGGGGGAGGGGGGGGGGTCTGCTTTCACTTTTTAAAGTGGGGGGCGGACGAGGGCCGGGAGAGCCCGGGGCACAGCGGCGCCTCCTCGGCCGGGCTCGGGCCGGGCAGCCTGGCGGTCGCGGCCAGTGTGGGCTCCTCGCGGGCGCCTCTGGGGGCGGGGGGGGGCGGGGGCCCGAGGGCCGCGCCCGGAGCAGCGGGTCCCGGAGATCTTGGGGGCCCCCGTCGCGCCGCCGCCGCCCGCGAGGCCGCTAGTGGAAGGATCCCCGCACTTGGGGAGCCAACCCCGCGGGAGGACACCTGGGCGCGCGCCCCGCTCACGCAGCCTGCCCGCAGGTGTGGTGGCCTACGTGGAGGTGTGGTCGGCCACCGGCGCGGAGAACTACTCCAGGGCGTTCGCAGAGCAGCTCGTGGACATGGGGGCGAAGGTAAGGGGCGCGCCAGGCCTCCGTGGGGGGCGAGGGCGCTGTCTGTCGGGGCGCCGCTCCCGGGTGAGGCCGAGGGCAGGTGGCAGGGCCGGGAGACGCAGGTGTGGAGCCCTCGGTGAGTCGCGATGAGGGAACAGCGGGTCTTCGGTGACGGGCGAGGAGCGCCCGGTGGCAAGACAGGATCTGCCCGCGGCTTCTTGGCTTCTCTCCGGCGTCGTTAGTCCCCGCGAGGACAGGTTTTTACGAGAAAGGTGGCGCGTTTGGGTGTATAAAAAATGCCCGAGACGCGCGGTGTCCGTATTCGGAAGCGGAGATGGTCGGGCTGGAGACAGTGTCCTGCGAGGCCCGGGTGCCCACGGGTGTGGACGGTGACCCGGGTGGTTGGAAAGAAACGGGTTCGGGGAAGGTGAAGGCAGCGGGCCAGGGACAGACCGAGGCCAGGACAACAAGCCAGAGGGCGGGTGGGCCTTTAAAACACCGCAGGGGGCCTCCCCGTGAGGTGACCCGGCGGGGTGAGCGCAGCAGCAGCCTCTGCGGTACAGGGTCGAACCCGGCCAGCCTGGGAGAAACCCGCATGGCCGGGCAGACCGCTCCTGTCGCGCCCGCTGCTCCCCTCAGCAGTGGATTTTGTCAGTCTGCCTGTTCTGCTCCCCGCTCTGGCTCTGGTGAATCCTCTGGTGAGAGGATCTCTGGCCTGTACCCCAATTCTTGTATAAAAATAAATCTTTAAAAAAATAAAATAAAAAAATGGCTATTGTAGATATTGTGGCACAAGTACATTATCTCCTGAAGATAGTAGATAAATGTTAATTTTTACTTTCCAAAGGCACCACGTAAGTATTTTCATTTTAATTACGGGCGCGTCCCCTTTGCGGTTTGCCCGCGAGTGTGTCTTTGGTGGGGAAAGCTTTGCTTGAAGTCTCAGTCCCGGGGCACTTGGCTCCCTCCCCTGTCCCTGTCCCTTTGCGGGCCCCCGCCAGGGCAGTGAGCACAGAGATAATGTGTGTGATGCGTTTTGTAGTTTCTTTTTCTTCGTGGTGAGGGAGTGTTGGTTTACAAAGTGGTAGGATTCAGGGGTGCAGGCCCTTGAAGGGTGTCCCTGACCGCCGGAGCACTGAGTGATGGGGGAGGGGTTGGGCACTTTCATTTTGAATGGACAGTCCCCTTTTTCACCAGCCGTGCCTGCGAAACTGTGCAGCTAGTAATAATTTACTTTTCTTCCTCTGCATTTTGTCTACAGGTTTCAAAAACTCTGAACAAACACGTCACTCATGTTGTGTTCAAGGACGGGTACCCCAGCACCTGGGAGCGGGCGCGGAGGACGGGCGCGAAGCTGGTCTCGGTGCTCTGGGTCGAGAAGTAAGTCCCCCCGCTGTCCAGTGCTGCTGAAGCGTCGGAGGCCTGCCTGGCTCAGGGGCGGGGGTTTGTGCACCCCCTCTGCGCTGCTCTCCCAGGGCGGGGCCTGGCACACGCTCAGGCCCCTTTCTGCAGCGGGAATGGGTCAGAGCATCATTCTCACCCACCCACAGGGCAGTGACCACACTGCAGCCTGCCGAGGGGTTGCTGGGGCTGTGCTTGGGAGGCCTAGCGAGGAGGGTGCTGCGCTTCCGTCCCGGCTGCCACAGCAAGTAACCAGGGCCGGGACGGGGGCGTGTGGCAGGGGAGGGGTGATGCAGGCTGGGAGTTTGCTCAGATGGGAAGGGTTCAGAAGGACCAGATTTGGGGACAAAGCCCTCGGGGCGGGGGGGTCATCTCTTGGACGCGCTGAGTCTGGGGCGTGCTTTTGGCACACGGGTGAGAGGTCAAGCTGTGGGGTCTGTGCGTGTGGGGTTCGGGAGAGCTGGGCTGTGAGGCGCAGTCGGCGGGTGATTGTCAGCCCCGCTCTGAAGTGATGAGAGGGTAGTGTGGGATGGGGGCGGGTGGGAGCTTTCAGGCGGGCGGGGCCCCTCCAGCAGTCGGTGGCGGAAAGGCAGGTGGGGGACATGAGCCCTGGACGCAGGGTCTGGAAGAGCGGTCAGGTGGACGAGTGGACGCTGCTAAGTCTGGTGGTAGCTGTAGAGGCCTTTGGTCCAGGTGAGAAATTTCCTTCCACCCCTAGTTTGTTTGTTTGTTGTCTTTTGTCGGTGGTTAATTGGTTTTATCACCAAATGGTGCTGGATTCGGTGGAGGCTGCTTCTGCGTCTGTCGAGATGCTCGTGTGGTCTTGTCTTTCGTTCTCCTAGCGGGGTGGTCAGGCCCACATCCTGTGGCGAGCAGCCTCGAGCTCGGTGGGGCCGTGCGCTGCTGCTGCTTCACCCCGGCCGGCTCCTGTGGCGTCCGTGTGTTCGTGAGGCGCGTTGGTGAGGCGCGTTGGTCTGCAGTTTGGTTGTGATGACTTTCTCTCATTTTGATACCAAGGCAGTGCCGGCGTCACAGAGTAAGTTAGGTGTGTGCGTCTGTATTTTGAGGTTTGTAAGAAATGGTGTTCATTCCTCTTTTAGCATTTGGTGGAACTAACTAGTGAAGTCACGTCAGACTATCTTTGTGGAAAGATTTTTGATCAATGATCTTGTTATAGGTCTGTCACAGATTTTTTATTTTCTTCAGTGAATTTAAGTGGTTTGTGCCTTTCTAGAAGTATCTGTCCCATTTCATCTGGGTTATCAATTTGTTGACATAAATTTATCCGTAGTAATTCATTACCCTGTTTATTTCCATACACCAGCCGCAGTCATTCCTGATTTTAATAATTTTTTTTTTTTGGTCTGGATCAGTCTAGCTAAAGGCTTATCAATTTCATTGATCTTTTGAAAGAACCAATTTTTGGTTTCATTGACTTTTCTTTCCTATTTATTTGCATTTTAATCTTCATTGTTTTCTTCCTTTGCTTACTTTGGGTTCAGTTTGCTCTTTAATTCTTCAGGTAGATAAGATTATTGATTTGAAGTCTTTATTAAAAACCCAAATCCACAAATTTTGGGATTAACTGGTTCGTGAGCTGGGTGGCATCCGTTGTAGTCAAGGGCTTAGCCAAAGTGGAGTATATTTTTAGACAAAAAGTGTGGGGCAGGCTTATTGATAAAAGAAAAGGTGGTTTCAGGTCAAGCTACCTTCTGCTGGTCAGGAGACCCCGGACTGATTGGTCTCGGGGCACTTTGGAGAGGCTGACCCTGTGCTAGGTGTCCAGTCTGGTGGAGCCCCAGCGTGAAGAGCTCCTTCTTGGGCCTCTTTTTGTAAGAGAGGACATCAGTATTAATGATGCATGAACCTTACATGATCCAGACCTCAGTGCCCACTGCTAATGCTTCACTGGACACAGCCCCGCACACACGCTCGACCAGCACACGCCTCATACACACGCCTGCACCAGCACACACCCGTATGCACACGCCTGTGTACACACCACGCCCGCACCAGCACATGCCCATGCACACACTTAGCAGCATACCCTGCCCCCACACAGGCCCGCACCAGCACACGCCTGCGCCCACACACACGCCCGCACCAGCACACGCCTGCACACACGCTCCCGCCAAGCCTGACGCTGCTGCGTGGTCCATGTCCGTCTGTCCAGCCCGTCTATCTCCCTTATTTCACCTCCTGGGCTCTGGCATGGCTGCGCTCGGCTGGCTGGTGTTCTGGGGCCAAGCCTCCAGCCCTCTGCCCCACCTGACCCCGCCCGCCTCCTGCCAGGCCCTTCACTCCGTGGCCGGCACGTGCAGGGGTCACTGCCAGGCGGGCTCTCTGCCCTTAGGGACGTCTCTCGGCCCCAGGTCCTTTTGTGCTGTGCGAACTCGATTCATTTGTTCCACTCACCTGTCCACCCGTCCATCCGCCCCGCTGCCTGCCTTCCCACTCGAGCATTCCCGTCTCTCCCTCTACCGATGCCACGTTTGACTGGTTTTATGTTGTGTTTCCACTCTGGGGCTAACATGTCCCTGCCTCTCAGTGGGTGCCCATAATGTCTGTCCTGACAGCCCTGCCCGGGGGGAGGTTTCGCAGAAGCCTGGAGAGCCAGCCTAGAGAAGGCAGAGGAGACTCCGGCAGCGGCTGGCGCTCCCAGCAGAGGTGGAAGGGGCGTGGAGGGGAGGCTGCTGACGAACGGCCCTGCTAGGCCTGGGGATGTGTGGGCAGCAGTGGGCAGCTGTGGGCGCCTGAGTGCCCGCGGGGCCTGGGCGGGCCCTGGGGGAGTCTCGCTCTAGCCTGCTCCCGGGAGCCCGGCTGCTCGCGCTCATCTGCTGGGCTCCCCTTCTCTGTCCCGCCCCCCCCCACTCAGCCCTGCTTCTCAAGGAGCCCACGCCACTTCCAGTGTTGGTGACTCTGACCAAAGGTGGTCTCCGGAGGTCCTGTTCCGGGGACCTGAAGCACATCTGTAGCACACGGCCTTGCTCGTAGTTGCTGGTTGTAACGCAGTGAGGCTTTAATTACACACAGGCAGTCACTGATTTTTTAGTTTTCCCTTTGCTGTTTTGAAAACATCAGCCTTCTTTTGTGTTCAGTGTGTTTCTGTTTAAACGTGTGTATTCTCAAAGTGAAAAGCCCGGCCCTGACCCACCTCCAGCCTTGTCTTCCACCCCCCGAGCTGGGGGACCTACCACTGAGCGTTTGGAGCATGGATCTTCACCTTTTCTCTACGCGTGTGGAAGTGTGGGCCCCGCTCTGTCAGGACTGAGGCCCGTGTCCCCTCCTCCCTAGGGAGCCTGCTGGGGGCCTTCGGGACGGGGTCCAGGACATGGCCCCAGCAGGCTCCAGTGGTGCCTGAGCTGTGTTTCTTCGCCGGCTTCCTCTGGACAGCGCCCCTGGGCGGCCCCTGCACCCCAGAGGGAAGTGGGCCTCGCCCCTGGGCTCTGCCTTGCAGCCTGGCTGGAAACACTTTCCTTTCCCGCCACTAGGTGGGGAGATGATGCCGCAGGTCACATTTCTGGAGAAGCGGCTGCAGCCGGCCTCCCTGGCCGCCTGTAGATCCCTGAGCCCCCCGCCCCATGGCCCCGGGAGGTGGCTGCATTGGGGGTTGCGTCAGGAGGGTTCCCGGGTCCCCCCTGCAGACCCAGGCCGCACCCTGGCAGGTCAGGCCCTGGGGGTGGGTGGCAGCTGCCCTCTCAGCCCTGCAGAGCAGCTGCCCCATGCCTGCCCCCGGGCACAGAGGTGCCTCCGAGGCTTGTGGCGTGGAGGTGAGCGCTTGGCCGGCACCTGCTCTGCTGGCGGGGACAGCGATGAGGACCCAGGGTGCAGGTGCCGCTCACTACCCTGCAGGGCCCTGCGTGCTGGGCTCCTCCCCGCCCGGCTGGCTGCTGGGGCCAGGGGTTGACAGAGAGGAGGGGTGGGTGGGGAGAGGGCGGGCCTGGGGCGACTGTGAGGGAGAGGGGCAGGGGCCCCGGGTTACCTGGGGACCGACAGAAGCACACAAGGAGGTTCGCATTCAGTTCGATTGGGAGGGAAGATGGCTCTCCAGCCTCCATTGCCCCAGGGCCTCCAGCTGAGCGTGCTCCTGCCACCACATAGAGCGACTTGGGACAGGCGACATCACGCGGACTTGGGATTTAGACGTAAACCACTTGTTGAAGAGGCTCGTCTGTTCAGAGGCCTGTGTGGGTTCCGGCACATGTGCAGACTGAATGTGTGTCTTACACACACACGCGTGCTCACCATCCCCTCCCCCATGCAGGTGCCGCACTGAGGGTGCCCACGTGGACGAGGCGCTGTTCCCCGCCGCCGACACCAGCAAGCACCTGCCTGGCCTGGTCAGGAGGAAGGTGAGTGCCTTTGGGCGCGGACGGCACGGGGTGAGCCTGAGCCTTTCAAACGCTAGGAAAGGAAACTCCTAGAAAGACGCTCAGGAGCTGTCTCGGTTTTGCTGCCGGCCATGTCAAGGTCCTCGCCTGACGCCTTTGAGCTTGCCGGAGCCCGGCCAGCATCCAGGCTCCCTGTGACCGCACAGCCCGCAGCTGTGGCTCTGTTCTGTTAGCCGGGAGATTGCAAAAGTCGGGGTGAAGAGAAAGAGCCAAGTGTGGGAGTCACCTGCCCAGACACCAAGGCCCTTCCCGGGAGGGCCAGGCCCACCCGCACCCCTCAGGCCAGGACTCTAGGGGGCGCCTTTCCTTCTGCTGGCCCTCGGCCTTGTTCCCACTGTGGCCCCAGACGGAGCCCCCACTGGTGAGGAACAGGTAGGTGTGCTTGGCGCCCGCACAGCGGCTCTGTCCCAGCATGGTGCTGCCTGCGGACCCCCGCCCCAGGCACTGCCCACACGGCTGTCTGTGGGTGCTGTCGTGCCCCGGGAGCGTCCTGAGTCAGCCGCGTGCTGACAGGGCCTCCTGTGGGAAGTCAGGCTCTGGCACCTAGGAACATCCTGCTGATAAGGAGTGAGGGAGAAGCACATTGGATCGGAGCCCCGCTTAGGCCTGCTACATACGGGCTCTCTGAGAGAAGAGGTCAGGGTTGAACGTAGTAGGGTTGGCAGCTTCCCCCCAAAACCTGGAGTGGCCCAGACAGAAGACACCCCTCTCGCCCCTGTGAAGCGCCCAGGCTGGCAGCTGGCGGCGGCTCAGTGTGCAGGTGGCTGGAGGGGCGGCCACAGGTGTGCACCAGAGGCCTGTTTCCCTCCCGACCGGGGCCCGCGCTAGTTTAAAGTTCCCCTATTTTGTGTTGTTGCAGTTTTTGGTCTTTAGCTGGCTGCGTGGACTGACTGGCTTAAGGCAGTAAGGCAAGGCGAAATACCCTGGTGGTTATAAAAACTGCGTTTGTGTCTTATTACACAGCGTGAGTTGGGGGCACAGGGAGGGAACGCAAGAGCAGCTGGACGCTGGGGTGAGAGACTGGTGTTGCTCACAGACCTGCGTGGGGTCTGAGAACGCTGGGATCCCGAAAGGCCTCAGGAAATGTGGGGACCTGGGGCCTTTTCTTCAGTGTTTATTCTGCCCGTGTATTTTCACAACTGCACGAGGAGAAATGACCCCCACCAGGTACACGCGGGCCGGCAGCCCCTGTGTGAGCAGCAGGGTATCCGGGCGCAGCTGTCACACCTGTGGGAGGGCCCTTCCAGGCGGGCCTGCTCACTCTCTCCGTCCTTCCCGCACAGCGGAAATGCATGCAGCCCAAAGACTTTATCCCGAAAACTCCCGAAAATGACAAAAGACTGCAAAAGAAATTTGAGAAGATGGCTAAAGAGCTGCGGAGACAGAAAACGAGTCTAGGTAAGCTAAACGCCCGCGGCCCTGCTCGCCTCTGGATGTCCTGCTGACCCCTGGGGACCTGGGCAGGCCCGCTGTGCCCCAGCCTCCAGCCTCCCTCGTGTGGTGTAGCTTTTCTCCCAGGAATGGTGTGGAAAGAGGGGGTTTGCTGATCAGCGCTGTTGGCATAGAGCCCTGTTTCTTCCTCACTTTCTCGGTGACAGTACCTTTGTGCCAGACGCTGTCTTGTTCGGGTGCCCACAACAGGCAAATGGTAGGGGACATAGATGTGTGTATTTTTATTGGTTTGGGGAGATGCCCCAGAACACGGGGACCTGGGGCCTTCGGTTCTCAGTGTTTCCGGTGGGTGTGAGCCGGCCCACCCTCCTCCCACGCGCACCCTCTGGTCTGTGAGCTGCTCCCACCACGTGGCGCCTCCTGACACCTTCTGCCCGACACGGAGCCCACCAGGACCCTGCCCCGCCCTCATCACTGCCCTGTGCACTCTGCTGCAACCAGCATCGGCCTGCGGGGACCCCGCTGCACCCCTTGGTGACCCCACAACCACGGTCCCACGTCTTCCCAGCTATGCGGGGAATGTGCACCCAGGGTGGAAGGACAGCCCCGCCCCCGGCACGGGCAGGCTGGAACCCATGTCCAGGCTGACCTGGCCCCCAGCCTGAGCCACACAGCCAGACCACACGCTTCATCCTTCCTCGACGGCTCCTCCTGCGCCGGTGACGGAGCGTTTGAGCAGGTCTGGCGGGATCAGACCAGAGGCTTTCTTTCTATGCCGACTTTGTTAGTAGAAACTGCCTTTTAAAAACTAGTTGTTAAAGATTCAGCTGAAGGGCGTCTCCGTGTTGTGAGCAGTGCCGCATGAGAGTATCACCCTACCCGTGGCCAAGGAGTGTAGCCCAAGTGGTCCCTGATCTGCGCTGGGCTAGGGCAGGGCCCTGAGGGTCTCTTGCACATGCACAAGGTCTGGGCTCCAGGACGACGCACCGCATGTGCCACACAGGACTCAGTCCGCAGTCGTCCTCCACCCCCACCCCGAGTTCAGGTGCGTCTGCTAGGGCAGAGCAGGGTTAGAAGTTTCTGGAACCCTCATAACCCCCCAGCAGAGACAAACCCCTCCCCACCCCCCAGGCACTCTCAGTACGTTCAAACAAGCTTTCATGACACGTTCAAACAAGCTTTCATGACACGGAGCCTCCACGAGGAAATAAAGACCCACGTGTAGGGCAGAACCCCAGCAGGAGGTTGAACGAGGAGAGGCCGTTAGAGAAAAGTGACTAAAATATACAGGGACCCGAGGGACAGGAGTAAATTAGCGGAGCCGGGCGGCTCCTCTCCCTCTGCAGGAGAGGACTCCTTGCTGCCTGGCCCGCCTCCAGCAGAGGAGGGAAGCCAGGGAGCAGGGCGGCCTGTGCTGGCCCCACCAGGGGGTGCCAGCTCGTGCTCTGCCTCCACCTGCTGGCAGGTTTGTGACCCAGGCAAGGATCACTTGACCTGTGTGTCTCAGTCTTGTCCTCCAATGGAGATGCTGAGCCCTTGGGTGCGGAGGGCTTGGGTGGGGGCTGGCTGAATGGGCAGATGTGCTCAGTGCCGTGTCTGCGGTGGCCGTCCCCAGCTGGCTGTGCCGGGTTGCTGCGGGGAGGGCCGTGCCGGGCCACGGCGGGGGAGGGGGCTCTCACGGGATCATGTGGGAGTAGACGGGCATTTGGGGGGCTTCAACTCAACTATTTCCTTTCAGATGAGGTTCTTTTATTTGAATCTAATGGCTCGTTGATGTACAGCCCCTCGGGGGCTGCGGGCGGCGGCCACCACCTTGTGATGGAGAAGCGGCTGCAGGAGATGAAGGACAGGCGGGAAAACCTCTCCCCTACCTGTAAGTGCTCCCAGCCAGGGGCGGGAGGCGCTGGGAGGCCTCATCGGCGCCTGGAGACGAGGCCTGCCGCCTGTTCCTGCACAGGCCTGGCTGCTTCACGGCGGGCGTGGTGTTCTCGCCAGAAACCTCAGCTTCATTAGGGGTTCACAGCCTGTCTTGGTGTGTGGTGTTCTCCCATCTTGAGATTTTAAAATTGCTGAAGTTACCACATTCCCTGGTAATCGGCCTTGATTGTCTGTTTCTTGACAACTCAGTCAGGGTTCACTGCTGCCTCTCCTTGTCCAGCTCTTGCCCTGTCCTGTCCGCACCGTCCTCTCAGGCCCTGGGTCCTGCCGGGTCTGCTGCGGGGCCATCTCTTGTCCCTCTGGCTGCATTTGTTTGCGCACCGTCCGCTCTTGCTGTGTCCAGCTAAAGGCTCGTGGACGTGGTTTGTTTTTTCAAAGAACCTGGTCTTAACTAGTTGATGTTTTTTTCCTTCATCTTTTCTATTGTCTCTTTAGTCTCATTTCACTTATTTCTGTCTGATCTTTATCGCTTCTGGCCTTCTATTATCGTTGGGTAACGTTTGTTCTTTTTATAGCTCCTCGAGGGCAAAGTTAAGTTCTTTGAGATTTTTCTTGTTTGTGAGGGAGGCTTATCGTGGGGACCGCATCCTCCTGGAAGCACGGATTCCCCAGCATCGTGGCTTTTCGCAAGCTGCCTTTTCTTTGTTGTGTCTCAGGGTCTTTTTGTTTTCTCTCTTGATTTCTCCTTCCACCTCAGGCGTGTTCAGCAGTCTCAGCACAGTCACGTGGGTGCCGGTGGACAGCTTGCTTTAAACTTCACTCCAGGGCGGTGTTCTGCCAGTTACCTGCACCGGCACAGCGTCAGATCCAGCAATGGCAAATTGTGCCTCTTGGTTTATTCTCATTTTGTAATTGTTTGCTTACGTTTTCTCAGGAGACAGCCCTTTTAAATCTCCTTAAAAAACACCTGTGCATGTGAGACCTGCTCTTCTTTCTTGTGTGTCGCGTGCTCTGCCTTGAAGGTAGCGCTCAGGGCCTCGTGGCCTGTGCCATCCCCGATGTCCCAGGAGTTTTCTGAGGAACCCCTAGGGTTTCGCTGCTTCGGCACACTGACACAGGCCCGAGAGGCCTCGGCCGAGGGCTGGCCTGGGCCTGGCGCTGTCTCCAGGCGTGCAGGCCTCGACCCGCTCTGCACTAGCAGCTGCTCACGCGCACACCTTCACTTACGCCGGCAGCCTTCTGCAGCCCCCTGCAGAGCCTCTCCGGCTCCGGCTGCCCACACTCGGGAGCCTCCCCGAAGGAAAAGCACAGCCCAGACAGCGGCTGCTCGTGCCCTTCCCAGCTCCCGCGCAGGCAACGCCAGTCGCCCAGGCCCCTCGACTGGGGTCTTGATGCCTCATGACAGACACTGTGTCAAGATTCTCCTCGCTGGGAGAGGCGTGAGCCCCACTCAGGGTCTGTGCTGGTGCTTGCATTAGCTCTGGGTTGGGACGCACGGGGACACATCGGCGTGTGTGGCTTGTGAGCGGACGGCTCGTCTGGGCAGGAACAGCAGGGCGGCGTAGCTGATGACAGGTGTCCATTCTGTCCTCAGCTTCCCAAGTGACCGAGATGTCCCGTGACGGCCAGGCCAGCTCTCCGTGCGGAGCATCTGTGAACACCTCACATGATGATTTGTGTTCAGGTAAAATGACTTTTCCGTAATGTGTTTAAGCTTTGAGAATATTATGATTTTCTTATTTGGAGCTTCTCATGAGAACAGCTAGTTAAAAACTGGAATTCTTAATTAAAGCTTGAAATTAGGTGTTGTAATTTAAAAAATGGGTGTTGTAATAAAATGAAAGCTTGAGAAACTGCGTGAGTTAAGCCTCCTCCTTGGTTCCTGTGGGTTTTCTCCCAGGGCTTTGCTTTCTTGGCACAGAATCCATCCCTTGTTTTCTTTAAATCCTCGTTCCCTTCTGCGTGCTAATTGACACGCGTCTCCGAGCGCGCACAGTGAGAGGAGCAAGGAAAAGCGGCGCACGCGGCGCACCCTGAGCTGTGGGAGCCGCGGCCGTGCGCGCCGGTTACCTAATGAGTACGGTGTGTGGGCAAGCGTTAAATCCGAGTTCAGTGTGTATCTCTGAGGTGGGAGCCGTTATTCCAGCCCCGGTCTGTGGGCCGAGCCCCCTCTGGTCAGGGCCCCCCTCCTGACTTGCTCCTCGACGCTGCCTCATGTCGGCATGACGGCCACGGCGGTGACGTGTCTCGGGTGACATAGGGAGCCTGCACTGAGCCTCCTTTTCACACATTATGGGTTCTTGTCATCTTTCTGGTGTGCATCGAAAGGATTTACTCACTCACCTAAATCTCCATTCTGAGTGACGGCTGATGCACTTATTTCCTGCGTGACGGCCGTGGGGACTCGCCCGGCGCCACCTCACTGGTGAGCTCCGCCTGTGGGCTCCAGACACAGTGTCCGGGGAACCCCACTCCGGCCCAGTGACTCGGGTGCTGGAGTCGGCCCGGTCCCTCTGCTGAGAGAGCCAGCTGGTGCCAGGTCACTGCTGGAGGGGTGCGCCTGGACCTTGGGGTCCACCTTCAGAATTTGCTCTTAATGACACATGCCCTTCTTGCCAGCTCTCTGCAGTGTCTCAGCTTGTTTAGCTGCTGACCTGTGTCCTGTGTGTCCATAGAGACGCCAGCTGCCCGGTGGTGCGCTCCCCTCCGGGCAGAGCTCTGAGTGCTTAGCCACAAACTCCTGTCACCCCGGAGCTGTGTGAGGCCCGCCCCGTCCACTCGGCCAAGCCTGCCCCACGGGGCACCAGTGCCGGGGCCTCCACTGCACAGGGTCCTGTGTCCGGCCGCGAGAGGCGCGGTGGGAACAGCTGTGTGACCACAGTCACCACTGAGTGGAGCTTTCAGGGCCCAGCGGTGGGCTCTGCAGGGGCCGGGCCAGGCCCGGAGGAAAGAGGCTGCAGCTTCGCTGCCTCTCCAGAGCCACACCCAGTGGGGCCCAGGCAGTGAGTGTAGATAAGGGTGAGGCCTCAGTTGGGGGCTCTGGGGCGCCCCCCCCCCCCAGCCTGAGAGCAGCAGCCGGCGCCTTTCCCAGCGTGGGGTCCTGAGGGCGAGGCCACGAGCATCTCCTCGGCGTGGGCCGTGCGGACCCCATCCCCGCCAGCCCCGGAGCGCAGCCGGGCGCCCCTCGAAGCGAGGGGGTGCGCACCCCGAGCTGTGCCGCGGGTGTGACCTGCTGGGCACAGAGTCCCCATGTGACCAACCGTCTGCTCAGGGATCCCTTATTCATCTTTTCCAGATGACTCCTTCGCCGGGGACCTGCACACGTCTTTTGAGGAGCTTTGTGGAACCTCGCGAGGAGGCCGGGAAGGGGAGCCCCGGGGAGCGGCCGGGGCCCCGAGTGTGCCGGGCACCCCCGGGGTCCCCACCCTGGTGTCCCCGCGCCCCCACCCGTGCCCCCACCGGCCGCCCGCGCTGCGGGGGTCCCCGCGTGACCAAGGCCGGGCGCGAGGACGCCGGCGGGGCGGCCCCATCACCCCGGGCCGCCCCCGGGCCCGGCGGCCCCCCAAGGAGTCGCGGCTGCTCCCCGCGGACAGCGGCGCGGACACGGCCTTCGACGACTACTTCTCGCCCGCCAACCTGCGCGAGCGCCGCGCCGCGCCCCCGCCGCCCCCCGCGCCCCCCGCGCCCGGGCTCTCCCCGCTTGAGCGCGCGCTGGTGCTGGGGCGCAGCGACCTCTCGCGCATCGGCAGGGCCCGCGCGGGGAGCCCCTTGCCCCCCGGCCCCGCAGAAGCCGCTGGCCCGGCCCCGCCGCCGCCCCGGGAGGGCCCCGCCCCGCAGGGGAGCCCCGAGGATGCGGGAGCAGCCATCGCCCCGCGGGGAGACCCGCCCGCCCAGGAGCCGCAGGAGCAGCCGGAGAGCCCGCCCGGAGGCGCCCCTGGAAGTACGTGAACCCCTTTCCGAGGACCCGGTGAGAGGAGGGTCTGCGCGTCCGCCCTGCCCGCCTGGCCGGCCCTTCGTGATCACCTGCCTCCCGCCTCCAACAGCGGGGCGCCCGGTGTCCCCGGGGGCGGGGTGCGGGAGACCGGCCGGCCCGGGGGGCGCGGGGGTCGGGGGGCGCCTCTCCAGCCGGGGCTGCTGCGCCGCCGGGGCCCGTCCGGGGGGCTGGCCAGGGGGGCTCACGCCCCAGGGCGCCCGGGGGCACACGGGGAAATGGTTCTCGGTATTTATTCATGAAGCCGCGTTGGACAATTTCAGTTACAAAATAAACCCTTTTTTAGAAGCGGCCTTGTCAGGTGAGAGGCGCGTGATGCCGGCCTCGCCGGCCCCTGCCCGGTGCCCTGAGCCTGCCCGGGCCCAGCGCTGACCCCCGGCCGGAGCCGGAGCCGGAGCCGCGCGGTGGCCGGTGGCCGGGCCAGGGCCGCCGCAGGGGTGGGCCTGGGCTGCCCGCGCACCGCTGGGCTCAGCGCCCGCGGTGGAGACACTGAATTTTAACCAGCTTTACCTGAAGAGCAGGTTCAATTTCCGCATGATCAGGTTTTCCTTTTCCATTCCAAACGGGTGAAACGCGGCTTCGTTGTCTGACTTGTCCTTCGGTGTGAGCCCCCAGAAACTGTCTCACAGGGAGAATTGTGTGTGTTTCAAATTACTTTTCACATCTTCGCTCTCAGAAATTTGTAAAATTCAACAAGAGACTGTATTGCACGTTCCAGCTGGCGTATATATATTTCAAAAATATTTATTTTAAAATCATATTGACTTTAAAGTTAATATAAAACAGTAGATGTATGAAGTTGTTTTGGAAATTTATAGCCTGCTTTTTCAAGCTTACTTTCTCACTCTTCTCAGATTCTGGGTCACGCACACATGGTTCCGGTTTGAGCAGCGGGTGTAGGCCGCGCTGCCCGGTCACCTGGCGTCTGGGGCTGGAGGTGTGCGGCCTTCCCGCAGGCGTCATGGTCTCGGGGGTGGGCACCCTGTCCGACCCGCGCTGTCCAGATGCAGGGGTGCCTTCCAGACCCGGGTCACCCTGTGCCATTCCAGAGGGCGTTTAGAAAGTGAGGAGACGTGTTGTTAGTGAAGTGACATGCTGTCCCGCCTGCAACCAGCCTTCTTATATAAATCCCAGGCCTGTGTTTTAACTGTTGTAATTATCAGCAGGCAAGCTGAAGGGGCACCCCAGGAACCCCCAAACATGCACGCTCTAAATAGGTGCTTACATTTTTGTCATCCTCCCCATGGGTCTCACCCACATCTCTTTCAAGTGTTTCCACGTCCCCCAGTCCCTGGTCCAGCCCAAGGCCCAGAAGGATGTGTCTCCGCGCTCCGCGTGCCTCCTCCTGGTCCTCTGGCTGGGGTCCTTCTTACCTTCCTCTGGGGCGTGAGCCCCACCTTTCACTGGGTGGACCAGGGAACATGGAACCTCCCCTTTTTTTGACTGACACTGCTAAAATTGATGCCCTTTCATTTTCCCCCATATCTACCTGGACAGTCTTTTCCAAGCTCCACTGTGTTCAGGAGAAACAATAATCAATCACAGGGCATTGTTCATGGAGGTCCAGGCAAAGTCTTCCAGTTTTGGAAATCAGTCCAATCAGAAAAAATATATATTTCTGGAGGCACTAGCCAAACAAATAGCAAACAGACTACTAGAAAATCCCGGCAAGAAACATCTTATAACTGGCTCAGCATGTTTAAAATCAGTTTCTCTCCACCTTAATTCCAATCCTATCTACTGAGCAGAATACGTTTGCAAACTAAATCTATTTCCAATCAACTTCACCAATTTTTTTATAAACTCACAGGGTAGAATAACCAAGCAACAATCCATGGTAGTTGGCTTTGTTGGAATACCCCATATGGGACTACAGGACGCTCTCAGCAGCCAGTCTGTGCAGGCTTCGGGGTCAAGGCCACAGTCTTACCAGACTCCACAGCTGGGGTTTCCGCTTCTCAAGGTCCCCAGGGCTTTCTCTCTGGGGCGTCCTCACCCTGCCAGTGGAGGCGAGTGCCCCACCTTCATTGGAGGGTCTGTGGAACCTATAGCAAAGCAGCAGGTTCTCCTCTTGGCTCAGTTTGCATTCAACTTCTGGAAGAATTTCCATCAAAGCCATATAATAAAACATTCCCGGTTCTTTTGTGTAAAGAGATAAAATTCTCTATTGATATTATGCAAAAATAGACCCATTGCTATGCATAATAAAAATTAATGCCACTTTTTCATATCATGTTGTTGTCAGGGAGAGAGAAAATGCAAACGCAAGTTCTGTTTACAGAAATGAATCATTGCCGCACACCCTGGACAGCCAAAATAAAATTTTCTTTGAGTCTAAACAAAATACAAAAAATCTGTATCAAAAATCATGTTGGTCTCCAGCAATACGTTCAGTCCTTTGTAGGAAATTCTCTCAGAAGTTCCATCAATTGGAATGAGCTGAGGTCTCTCCTTTTTATTTCTTCAGAAACAGTTTTTGAAGATGTCCAAGCATCGAAATAACCAACAATATTGCAGGACAACAGTCAGAGTTGACAGTTTGCATGGCAGGCATTAAAGGTTTATATACCCATTTTAGACCACCAGTATTAGTATTAGTAGACTACTGGTATTTATTATATATCCAAGTTAAACATTTTTCCCAAGAGGCAATGCTTCCCTTCCAGTTTCAGTTTACTAGGTAAAACCCAAATAGGCAAAATTCTCTTCATGTCTTTCCTTTGAGCAAAGGGAGAAACTTGATGGAGTATCTCAGGAGCTCTACCGAGGTTCCACAAAATTTGCTCAAATCAAATGAAAAACAACCAAATTTTCCTTTCAGTTTAGATTTCTGGGAAGTTTTGCTGTAAATATTACCCCAAAAAGTACATATAATTGCATACATGTTTCAAAGCAACCCATTAAATTTCAAATTAGTTCCCCTTAACCAAAAATTATCCCAGATTATACTTCCTGGAAATACTTACACCGGTTCCCATTACATTTTTGCTCAGAATTTTTATGGGTACCATGTATACCAATTTTATATCCTCTAGAGGCCAAACAATTAAATACAGAGGGAGGACACAGATTATATGACACGGTTCCTTTTTCATTAGCCCGCTTGGAACACCTTATACAACTGTGATTTTATTCATGGCTCAGGAAAAAAATCAAGATTACGTTCTTTCCATGGAATAAAATCAAACTAAAAACTGGAGTGTTGCTGGCAGAAAGTTGTCCTCTTACGTGCCTAAGACTTTGGAAACAGGAAGGGAAAGTTCAGCCAGAGCAATCACAGATGAGGCCGGTGGCCGTTTATCACGTCAGGGCTTTCCGTGTTCAAGCCTTCGCTTTAGAAGTCAGTCCTGAGGTATCCTGTACAGAAGCTGAAAGAGCAAAATAAAATTAATTCAAAAGGAGTCATCTCCTCTGTTAACCCCCAAAGCATGCAGTCCTGGGGTTTCCTTTAACGAAGCTGAAACAGCAAAATCAGAATCAAAGTATAAATCAAGTCCCCCAAACTAGAGAGGGACACTGTGGGTATCAAAACCTGGTAGTTACCCATGCAGAACCACCGCAAGGCTGCCCACCAACCGGGAGGTTCTGCGCGGCCTTCTCTGGCACCCAGAGGGCTTTTAATCAAGCGAGTGCTTTCTAAAACACTAGGGTGCTTCCTCAGTAGGAAGAAGAGTCTTAAAATCTTGTCTTTCACCAGCATTCAAACAAATCCAAGAATGCATATGGCAAATATGCCCAAAAACAGTGTAGACACAAAATTCTCAGTAGCAAACCCCTTCAAATTTAATCCAGATAGAAGCACTCTAATAATTCTTATCAGAAACCCAAGTATCTCCAAGAATCCTTTAAGGCTACCAGAAATTAAAGTCTTTCACCTTAGCCCCCACGCATAAATTTGCTAATCCAAGCCATCCTTGCTCCAAGGTAAGCTTGCAAAATCCCCTCAGGCCCATATCGGGAATAGTCACGGTCAAAAGCCCAGAGTCACTACAGAACCCCACGCTACCTTCAGAATCGCTTGTTAAACCTCTAAGCCAGCAGAATCCCGAACAAAAGTTCATAGTCACAGAACTGAACTTGTGCTAACAGAGGATGCTATCTAACAAACAAAAGCATAACCTTAATAGGAGACCAACGCTAAAGGAAAAAATCATCAAAAAAACTTGTGAGCTTCAGGGCAGTGGCCGTGCGGACCCAAGCCCCATCTTGGAAGCAGGCCTTAGAGGCAGGCGCCGTATTTGGTCTGGCCACGTGGTTTCAACTTACTGCCATCTTTAGAGCAAAACTGCTGCCTGCCGCACAGACCAGTTTCCACAAAATTGGTCTGAAGTCATGACTAGAAGCAGACTGCACAGTTTCACGGTTCCCACCAGGCCCAAGCCGGTTTCTCTAGTCAAGGTGTTATAGAGCCAGCCCGATATTAAACGGGTTCCTGGCTGTGGGTCCTCACCCGCGCGCTTTAAAGGGACTTATGAATACTACAGACACACACAAAAGGGTTAATAAAAGGTTTATTTACAAGAGAAAAAGAAATAAGGAAAATGTACAACTCAGGGAGAAAATAGGGAAATAAAGTCTTTAATGCGTCCTACCCGATCCGACGACCTGGAAACCCAAAGTCACTCTCAGAGCTGGCCGGACGCTGCTAGCTGGTGGAGAGCCAAAATGGGGGAGCCCCCAAAGCCCACGTGTCTGCCTTTTGTATCCACCTGGCTGCTTAACCCCACCCTCAGGTCCCAGCCACCTTCCCTTGGGTGGGGATGGGATGTGGAGTTCCCAGTGTCTTTGGCTTTGACCTGGGGTGGGGGTGGAGTCCACAAAGCCTGTATGGAATTTGCTTTGGGACAGCCTTTTCCCCCTAACAAAGGGCAGGAACAAATCTTCACATATCTGAACAAACGCTGGGAAAACAAAGACCACGTTTGCGCTTACAGCAGCCGGTGCCACGGACGAGCCGCCTTTCCCCACGGGGCTGAGGAGGTCATGGCCTACGCCCCTTCATGGTTGCAGACTGCGGTCACCCCAGGACCCCAAATATCACATGCTCTAAATAGGTTCTGCCATCCGCCCCTCGAGACACCGAGCTCTTAGTACACAAGACCCGCAGTCGGGAGAGGAGCAGCGGGCAGCCGAGTGAGGAGAAGGCTGCGGCTTCCCAGTGAAACACCCAGTCACCCGTCCCTCGTGGGTCAACCACCAGACAGGGGCGGCCCGAAGCAGGGCCACTGGGGCCTAAAAGCTGCCACACGTCTAAGGCGCCTCCTGGGGGGATTCGCAGGAAGGGGCAGAGGGGCCAGGCGAGTCTGGGAGGAAAGAAGCAAAATCAAAACAAAGGCTGCCCTGGTCAGCCTCCCCACGGGTCTCACCTCGTCTCTTCCAAGTGTCTCCTTCCCACCCCCGAGTCCTGGGCGCAGGCCCGAGGCTGAGAAGCCAGCGCAGCTTCTTTGCGTGTCTCTGTCTCCTCTTTGTGGTTCCTTTTAGCTTCCTCTGGGCCCTCAGCCCCACCCTTCGCTGGTGGGCAGCAGCTCCGGTGGCGCTGTCTCGGGGGGCTGGCTCTCCCCTGGGAACCCGCCACCAGCCAGGCAGAGCCCGTGGCTGGGGCTCCCGGGCCGGACGCAGCCTGTGCCCCGCTGCATGCCCGGCTGCAGCCTCGGTCGAGATAAACGTCCCGGCTGCTGGTCTCCATTCACGTCCCCGTGCTGTGCTCCCGCCGCGCAGGCCGCTGTGCCATGACGGCCCGGAGCGGCTCGGGCGCTTAGATGACATGCGTCCGCAGAGCAGCACCAGGAGCAGGTCTGGAAATCGTTGTCCAGTGATGTTTTCTTCAAAGCTCTAGTCCTCTGTCTGTGCGCAAGTGCACAGGCACATCACGGAAGTCACCCTGAGAGAAGCTGCCCACGCTCAGCTACGGTGCAGGGGGACAGCGTGGGCGGCACAGCGGGGAGTGGGCCAGGGGCCCCCGGGAGGCAGTAGAGGTGGGCGAGCCTCTTGGAGGCCCCACACGTCACTGCGGGTTACCTGGGTCTCCACCCAGGGCGTGTTCCTCCTGGGCTTTGCGGGGAGGCGCTGGTCCAAGGGGAGGCTTGTGGGGGCTGTTATCTGCCATGAAGCTTTGCCCTGAAGCAGGTTCCTAGAGAAACTCAGGCCCCGAAGCCCAGATCGCCCCTTCGTCTGCTATGGAGCTTGTCCCCTGCCCTGGCCTCTGGTTCTGGTCACTGCGCGCCTGGGCGCTGCCATTGGAACAGTGCGGGGCAGGGAATTGGTGCCAGGCGGGGCTGCCCACCCTCATCATGCAAGCTGCTGCTGCCCTGGAAGGGGGCACTGCTTGGGGTGTCGAGGGAGGAAGGAAAGCGGCACAGAGACGGGGCAGGAGCATATGCGATTCGACTGGAGGCGCAGTGCACAGGGGTTCTGGTGCGGCTCGCTGCTGGCCTCCAGCCCTGGGGTCTGACTGCTCTGCTCTCCCCTTGGTCTCAGGTGCTCCGGGCCGACCCAGGAGCCGGGACGCGCCGGGCAGCTGGCGGGAAGGCGCGCAGGACGGCGTCTGGCCTCTCGAGGAGCCGCGGGGCATAGGGCGAGGCCCCAAGGTGGGTATGTCAGCGCTGGGCCGTGGGAGCGGCCCGCTGCGCGCCTTTTCTTTAATGTGGCTGAATGTGGGGAGAGTCTAGTGATGGGCACACTCGGCTGCGCTCCAGACGGGGCTGCCTCCCACTCTAAGCGCCATCTGGAGGGCACCAGCAGCCCCTCCCCGGGCACGGGGCACAGCCCTGATTTGTTTCCTGACCCCTGAGCCCACCCCAGGGCATCTTCCAGGTGGTCACCCCTGTTGTCTGCTCGGTAAATACTGTGGAGGGACCTTGAAAACACCACACACACACACCCCCGCGCACACACACCCCACACACACTCATCCCTGTCTCAGCACAGATGGAGGCTGAGCTCCCCGCTGCGGACGTGGGGACTTCAGACATGTGACCTTAATGCCCCCGGCCTTTACCTGGCGCGCGCGGGGTCTGCAGAAGGGCTGGGCTCAGACAGGCAGCCGGGGGCTGGGGACTGGCCATTCTCGAAGCAGCCCCCTCCGGGCAGGTGGGGGAGGACAGCGCCTGTCTGTCCCAGCCCCGCTCCCACGCAGACACCTCGGCCCCATGAGGCAGGCTGGGCGGCCACGCCGTGGTGTTGACACCACGGGAAGCGGCCAAAGAGGGAAGCAGAAGACACGCCAGCGGGTCACGCCTGCCTCCCCCTGCCTTTGCTGACGGCTGGGAGCATAGTCGTTCTGTTATAGGACAGGAAGAGGGGTAGCCCAAGCCCCGCAAACCTGCCTATTCTACATGGGTTCTGCCATCCGCCGCATCAACACAAAACATAGGAGACTTTAATGGGAAGGAACTTTAATAAAACTAGGAAACAATACAGGTAAGGCGAATAGTCTAGTTTCTAAATGAAGCACCCAAAGTTACCCGTCCCCTCGTGGGTAAAAGTCCATCCATATGGGGTCGGCCCAGAGCAAGGCCCCAAAGCCTGCCACGAGTCTAAAGCATCTTCCAGTGGGGACACACAGAAAAGGGTCACAAACAACCGGACAAGCCCGGAAGGAAAAGAGCAAAATCAACATCAAGATAAAAGCTGCCATGGTCACCTCCCCACGGGTCTCCCCCACATCTGTGTCACCCCGTCCACGACCAAAAGACAAGCGCAGTTTCTTCACGTGTCTCTGGGCTCCATGCGCCTCCTCCAGGTCTCCTGGCTCCATCCTGCTTCCTTCCTCAGTCTCTTCTGCAGCTTCTCCTCTCCCTGCTCAGCTCCACCTCCCTTGGGTGGGGCAGGGAACCTCCCCCTTTCCTGGGGACCACTCTGTTGCAATCCCCCCTTTTAATTTTTATTCCACCATATCTATGGTGGCACAATCTCAGGGTGTAGTCTTAGGAGACAGTCTTTTTTCAGGGTTGCAATGTGTGTAAGAGAAGCAACAATTAGTCAGCAGCATTGTCCATGAATGTCCAGTATGAGTTTCATTACTTAAAAATAGTCCATTATCCAAGCCAAAAGAAAAAATTTGGAGCATTGGCTAAAACAAGATAGCAAATATATCAAAATCACAGGGAAAGAATGTTAAAATGGTTCAACTTATGCAAAAACGAATTCTCTCAACCTTGATCCCAAACTTTAACAGCATAGCAAAAGTTTGCAAATTAAATCTACTTTTAAACCATTTTTCCTATTTTTGCATAAAATCACAGGGCAGAAATAACTAACAGCAATTTTTAGCTGGCTTTGTTGAAATACTCCATACAGGATCAGAGCGAACCGGTGGCATCCAGTCGATGTAGGCTTCAGGTATAAAGTTGGTCTCATCAGACTCCACCTGGGCTTTCCTCTTCTCGAGGGTACCAGGGCATTTTCGTTGGCCGGGTTGTCCAGTCCTGCCAATGGAGGCAAGCTTCCTCACCTTCTTTGGAGGTCTCTGGAACCCTACAAACAAGGCAAACAGGTTCTCCTCTTCTTGGTTCAGCTCTTTTTCAACTTTCTGGAAGAACTCCACACAAAGCCACACAATCAAACTCACGTCCAATTTTTTGTTAAAACAGACAAAATCCCTATGTAAGTTATGCAAAAAGAGACTCTAAGATAAGTAGCAAAATTACTACCACTATTTGTATGCCGTGTTGGTATCAAGGGGAGAGAAAATGTGACAAGTTAGCTTTGCTGGAAAAAAAATTGCAATCTTGCTGCAGATCCTGGTTACTCAAAACAAAACTTTGTGGATTCAAGACAAAATGCATAAAAAATCACCAGTATTATGTCAAAGAACACTTAGTAAATGTCAGGTGTATTTCCAGGTCTATTCAGTCCTTTGTAGGAAAGTTTTTACTCTCAACAGTTCCATCAATAGGAATCTGTTGAGACCTTTTCTCCCTATATTTCCAGAAACAATTTCTGTAGCTATGAAACAATTAAATTATACAATATTACAAGGTGACAATCACCAATGACAATTTACATACATACCAGATACTGAGAGGTTTTTTTTTTTTATACACATTTTAGAAAACCACTGTTAACATTTTGTACATACCCAAGTTTTACCATTTTCCCAAGTGACAATGCTTCCCTTTCAGTTTTACTTCATTAGGTAAAAGCCAAATAGAACAAATTCATCTAATGCCTTCCCAGGAGGAAAAGGAGAAACTTCGTGGAGTGTCTCAGGAGCTCTACTGATGTTACACAAAATTTACTTGCATCAGTCAAATGACAGGCTACCAAATTTGTACTTGAATTTAGATTTCTGGGAAGCTTTGCCATAAATATCAGAAAATTAACAGAAACAACAATATTCAGTCTCTATGAAGGCACCGGCTTAGTTCAGTAGCACAATGTTGACAATCAAACCATAACTTTTTGTTTTTCTCATAACTGGAGACTCTTTTTTTTTGTTCAACGTCTATGGGCACCACGTATACCAATTTTTCAACCTCTAGGCCAAGACAGACACAAGGACATACAGACATACAAAATATAGACAAAGACAGTTTTTTTAGTTATGCCACGTAGAATATGTTATGTAACTGCAGTTTTACTCCGTAGGCTCAGAAAAAAAATGTCAAAGTCCAAAAAAAATGTGGAGTGTTGCTGGCAGAAAAATTTCCAGTTGTCATCCTGCAAACCTAAGACTTTGGAAATAGGAAGGAAAAGTTTTATTAATCACAAGAGTTACATGACCTTGTTTATCACCTTAGGGTTTTCAGTGTTGAAGACTTTTTATTAGAAGTCAATCCTGGGGTATTCTGTACAGCAACTGAAAGAATAAAAGTTAACTTTTAAGCAAAAGGAGTCATCTCTTGTTAGCCACCAAGCAGGCACTCCTTGGGTTTCCTGGAATAGAACCTGAAAAAGCAAAATCAAAATATCAGTAATTAACTTTCAATTAAAAGGAGTCATCTCCTTACTTCTGTTAGCCACTCTGGGACAGAAGCTGAAAGAGCAGATTAAACATCTAAGCACAGATTACACCTCCCCCACACTAGGGAGGGACAACAACAACACAGGTATGAAAACCTGGTACAGTTACATGATGCACCCTAAAGAGTGCTTTCCACAACAGACCTTCCTCAGTAGGAAGCAGAAACTTAGAATCTTGTCTTACACCAGCAATTGAACAAATCCAGGATTCAAAATGGCAAACATGCCCAAAACAAATTGTGTCGACAAAATTCACAGTAGCAAATCCTTTCAGACTCAAACAAAATCTTGTTAATTTTTCTGATCCGGACTTTGCAAAAATTCAAGTTATCTCCAAGAATCCATCAAGGATACCAGCAATTACCAGTTACTGCTTAAGGCTACTCTTTCCTTAACACCCAGGCATACATTTGCTAATTTAAACACCACTGCTCCACAATTGGCTTGCAAAATCCATCAGGCAGAGAGCAGGAAGTAGCCAAAGACAAAGCAACATACCCCTGAAGAACCATTATTGCCTTTAGAAATGCTAATGAGATAGCAGAGATTACAAAAAGAAAGAAAAAAAAAAAGTTCCAAAGTCCTAGCAACAAGAACCTCTGAATTTTACAAGAGCCAGCCAAGTGGCCTCAGACGCCATCTTTGATTGGCCACATGGTGCAACGTACTGCCTAATCTTTTGAGTAAAACTGGCACAGAACAATCTCCACAAATTAAAAATTACACACAAACACACAGAATCTTCACAAAACCCAAGCCAGTTTTTCAACAGCAAATCGACATATGAAACAAACACACTGGAGAAACCAAAAATCACATTTGCGCTTATGGTAGCCCAATTGCCCCATGGGGCTGACTAACCACGGATGGCTCTGTCCTAAATCTTCGTGGTCGCCAAATCTGTTATAGGACAGGAAGAGGGGTAGCCCAAGCCCCGCAAACCTGCCTATTCTAAATGGGTTCTTCCAGTTCGACACTTAGCTGGGGAACTTCTCAAATGTGTTTGGCTGTTGTGAGGCTTCTAGTGGCGGCCGTGGTGAGGCAGTTCTGCTGATGAGCTTTGACAAGCGTTTCCCCTGCCCTTCGGCCATGGTTTGTCCCCTCTGGAGAATTGTCTCAAGACCTTCTGTCCATTTCTAAATGGGTTACGGGAGGTTTTGGCGAGGCGTGACATCTTTGTGGCCTGGGTGCTCACCCCTGGCCCGCCGTGCGAGATGCAGTGGCCTCTCGCCGTTGTCCACTGTGCTCTGTGGTGATGATGTTTTCCTCCACTCTGCAGAAGCCTTTTCATCCCATGTCGCCCGGTTGCTTTTGCTTTCTTTTTAAACATGCAGGTGCCCTGTCCTGAGAACCTCTGGAGTCAGCCTCTCCTGGGCCGTATAAGGCTGTGTAAGGCCCAGGCAGCCGGCTGACAGCAGAGGGAGGCGCCTCTGGGCCTTCCTCGCGCCTGTCCTGGCGACCAAGAGCGGGTCGAGCCCGAAGGCACGGCGGCACCTGTCTCCCGAGACTCGGGCACCCTCCCGAGGCTCAACCCCGGTGCCCGCCTGGTGCTCTCAGACACTCCTGACATTGTTCTAATGGGAAACAGAGTTTGGAAACCACTTTTGTGCCTTAGGGAGTGCCTTTTTGAGTGTAGTTTGCCCAAACTACCCACAGAGAACTTTTATTTCTAAACACATGCGCCTGGTGTAAACCAGTTCCGTCGTTTTAATGCTCTTAAAACAGAAAAAAGCTTAGAACCCTGACTTTGTGCTTAGGTTTTGTTCCTGGACGTGCGCCTGTAGGTGGTGCTGTGGAGAGAAGGACGGCCTCCGCGGGCCGCCCACGGCTTGGCAGGAATGGCAGAACTTTCTTAAAAATGCAATTTCAGATTTCAGAGATACAGCTTCCCAGCAGATCGCCGTCTCCCGTGGGGCCTGTGGAGAGGCGTTTCCTTCGCCTGAGGCCTTCTGTTGGAAAGCTCAGCGAGAGCTCTCTCTGGTCTCCTCGCCCGGGTGTTAAAGTCGGCCGTGCAGTAACCGGGATGCCCCGTTGGTGACCGAGTGGTGGCAGCTGCGGGGACCAGGGGCTCTGGCCTCAGGCCAGTGTGTCTGGCGGAAGCACCTTATCTCGTGGGCTGTTTTCACTTGCAAGTTGCAATAGCAGTGACTCCCGAGGGACAGGTGATGTTTATTTGTCTCCTGAAATTCAGCAGCAGCGTGGTCAGCACTGGGGGCAGCTGCTTCCTGGAGGACATGCCATGGGAGTTTATGTGGCCCGCCCTGCGCTCGGCCGCCCCCAGAGAGTGGGCCTGCACCCGAGGGTGCCGTGAGGGCACCGTGCTCGACAGTTGGCTGAGGGAGGCGCAGGGGCCTGCCATGTCTCTCCTGCACGGGGCTGCAGGAGCCCTGGGCTCGGACTCACTCCTGGCAGAGCGTCCAGTGTGTCTCCGCGGCCCGGCCCGGCCCCTGCTCCCAGCTCCACTGCTCATGTTATTTTTACTTGTATGTATGAGAAAAATTGTTCACATAAAACCACTAAAAACGGATGTTCACCTTCCCTTTACTGGCTCTCTGTGCTGGAGACACAGTGACTGGCACTGCCCGTGTCCAGGGCAGTCCCTGGCACAGGCCCCCGGAGGGACCTCCCGCCTGCAGGGCGTGGGCACCGGCCACTCCCTGCTCAGCCCAGGGCCGTGCTGACCCCGTCTCTTCTCGTGTGGTGGTTGGTTTGGGACATGACTCACTTCTGCCCCTATGATGTGGAGGGAAGTGTTCCTGGGAGGTGTCTGGAAAAGTATTCTCTCCCCAGATCTCCCTGGGAAGAAAGGCTCCCCCGCTCCTCAGGGCTTTGTCAGGCTGGACACATCTTCTGGAGCCGTCACTGCACGGGGGAGGCCAGAGAGGCAGGAGGAGGGGCAGGGCCGCAGCATTAGGGCTTCTTCCCCCAGAGGTGCGGGTCAGGGCGGGTCCCTCCTCCTGTGTCCCTGAGACCCGCACAGGTGCTGAGAGGCCCCGAGGTGCCTCCTCCCCACGCCGTCGAGGGTCAGGTGAGCCTCACGCCTTGGGGAGCCTCACAGGACACAGCTGTCCTGCCCCCCCCTCGCCAGCTCTTTCTTTGTTTTAAAGTTACTGCTTTCCACATAATATTGAGTATAAATTACTGGTTACCAGTCCAGGGTGATTTAGTAGACTTTAAAAAAAAATAAAAGCATGATTTAGAAGGAAGGGATTAACTAGAAGAGTGACGGCTTGAATCACAAGGCCGCGTTCCGGACTGTCAGAAAATGACACGGCACTTCAGCCAGCTTCTGGCATGAGCCTCGCTGGCTGTGGGTTTGAGTTACGATTCGGTTCCCATGTGATGGCGAGTCTGCGAGGCCGGGAGCGGTGGCTGTGCGCCCCTGGGGCGCGGCCGTCTGGCTTCACTGTCCGTTCAGGTTCTTTGTCATTTCTTAAGTGGATTCTGTGCCTTTTTGTTGAGTTGTGAATTCCGTACGTATTTGGATAGTAAGCCTTACCAGGTAGAGGGAGGCAGATACTTCTCCCTGTTCTGGAGGCAGAACAGGGAGAACACTCTTACAGTGTTCTTTGATGACTGAAAGGTTTTAACTCCTACCCCGCCCCGCTTTATTTATTTATTTATTTATTTATTTATTTATTTATTTTAGATTTATTTATTTATTTATTTATTTATACAAGCACTGGGTACAGTTAGAAGCGCGGGAGGGTGAGAGAATTCGCCAGAGCCAGAGCAGGGAGCAGAGCAGGCAGAAGGACCGAAGCGCACTGCTGAGGGGAGCAGCGGGCGGCAGGAGAGGTCTGCGCGCCATGTGGGACCCTCCTCCGGTGACCGGGGAGCAGCCGGGGATCGAACCGGCGCTGCAGAGGCTGCGGGCGGCTTCGCAACCCAGCGCTCAACCGCTGTGCCACCGGGGAGGCCCCCCGCCCCGCTTTAAAAATAATTTCACCAAACCTTTGTTGTTCAACACGATGGGGAGGCCTTGGCTACATAGAGCCGTGGCCAGGACAGCTCTGTGCAGGCAGAGCGGCATCCCCGAGGGGTGCAGGTCACAGGCAGTCAGGGCAGAAAGTGGGACAGGTGGGGTGGGCAGGTCTTTGCGTCCATAATAAGACCCACGAGGCCGCCCGGCGGGCAGGCGGGTGACACGTGAGCTGCTGTGCACCCGCCAGCCCCACCTGCGGCACTCCTGTGGGCTGAGCAAGCTCTCGGCGACGGGAAACCCTTCGGGGTGGTGAGCCAGAAACACCGTGGGCTGTGACGGGCTCTTCCATCTGATGACCTCCCTCAGCATCACCTCTTGCGGTTCCGAGAAGGATTCTGCGAGCGCCCGTTACTCTTCTGTGAAGCGGTTCCGGGCGAGTCTGTTTAAGGTCAGGGACCAGCTAGGGCGTGTCCTCACGAAGCCTTCGGGCTTGAGTTTTGTCAAGTCCAGCTTACGTTTTCTAGTCTGTGCTCGTGGTGCCAAAGCAGCCCCTGCCAAACCAAGTGTCCTGAAGCTGCCCCCTGCGTTTCTTCTAGGAGGTGTTTATAGCTGTGGCTTTTAAATTGAGGCCTTTGATCTGTTGTGGAGTCAACTTCCGATTGTGTGGCGTAGGAGCAAAGGTCAGCTCCTCCCGCGCTGTGGACGCATTTCAACCTTTTGTTGAAGAGGCTGTTCTTCATCCTCCCGGAGTCTCGGCCCACTTGCCAGACCCCCGGCCCCCAGCGTGAGGGCTCTCGGCCCCCGGCGCCTGTCTTACTGCCAGGCCCCTAGCGTCATGATCACTGGAGCTTTGAGGGAAGAGCGAGGTCGGAGGAGGCAAGAGCTCCAACTTCACCGTTGTTTTAAAGATGGTTTTGACTTTTGGGGGTCCTGGGATTCCATATGAATTTTGGGGTGGATTTTCCCATTTATTCAAAACAACTGCCGTTGGGACTGGAGGGGGGTGGCCTTGACTGTGCTGGTTTGGGGAGGCCTGTTAATACCCACAGGGCGCCGTCCCGCTCACGCTGCTCTTCAGCTCTCGGCGGTGTTTCTGGACCTTCAGTGCGGCAGCCTCGTCTCCACGAGTGACTGTTCCCAAGGACCCTGCCCTTCCAGATGCTGTCATAGATGGGGCTGTTTCTTAATGTCCTTTTCTGGCTGTTCAGCACTAATGCACAGAAATGCTGTTGCTCTCTGTGTGTGCATTTGCAGGATTTGGAATTCACGTTTTAGTTCTCATGTTCTCCTGGGTTTCTGCATCGTCCAGGGGATGTCGCCCTTTCTGTTTGGGTGTTTTCTGTTTCTTTGAGACGTTTCAAATCTGAGCTCCCCTCCCAGTGGAGTGGCAAGAGGCAGCAGGGCATTTGCATCTGGATGTGAGGGGTGGGCCTGTGCTCAAGCATGATGTCGGGGTTGTCAGTGTATGCCAATGACAAAGTCACAGGCTGTGCAGGAGACGGTAGAGTTAGTGAGGAAGAGGAGCCCACACTGCAGCGCTCAAGAATCTCCTCTCCCGTCATCCCTCATCCACGGTCCTAGAGGTGGGGCCTTCCCACAGGTGGAGCCCTGTGGGCTGCTTGCGCTGGCCCCCAGTAGAACTTCAGTGCCACAGAGTAGCCTCCTCTCAGCCGTCACTGGGTGATGTTGTGCAGCCAGTGGAATCCCCACTCCAGGGGCCATGAGGAGCAGGGCCCAGTGAGAGTGAGTCTGTCTCGGAGATTAGAGACTCCCACGTACAGGCCGTGTCCCCAGGCCTGGCCGGGGCACTGTGTCACCTTGCTCCATAAGTGTCTGAGGCAGATGAGCGCTAACAACAAATAGAACATTCTGAAAGGATGACCTCCTTCCTTAGGTCCTCCGTCCCTTGCCCAGGTTCCTCTCTTGAATATCTTCTTGACCCCTACCATCTCTTCTCCTTCCTCCACCTTCCCGCAGTGCCCTTCAGGTCCATGGGGGGCATCTGTGGGGCATCACTGACCCACAGGACCATCCAGGCCACGCAGGCCAGTGTGTGGTCACACCGGGCAGTCAGTTCCACCCACAGCATATCACATGAGTACAGACGTGTGAATAAAATGAGTCCACTTTCATTTTTTAAATAATTAGATCCCCCCCCCCCCGCTCGCCTAGAGAGAAGACGGGCCTGATGAGGCACCACATTGCTCCGCAGTGGTTATTTCTGGCTGGTGGACTCGCAGGGGAGTGTAGATTGCTAATGATGTATTTCCAAAGCCTGAACTTCTTGGCTGTCGGTGTGCTTTTCTTATGTAAGTTAAAAAGTATCTAAAATTTTTTATTTAAAGAAGGAAAAACTTGACAGTTCTGATCGCCCGTGCCAGCACGTGACGGAGCAGCCCCGTGGCCTCCGCCTCCGTGGGGGACGAGGGCGCCCACCGCGGGCTGTTGAGAGGGGACGTGGCTGCCTGAAGCCGTGGGGAGCAGGACTGCCCCCCCCGTAGAAACATGCCCCTCCCCGCCCTCTGCGGGCAGGACGGTGCTTGGAGGCCCCTCGCTGGCAGCGGAGAGACAGGGAGACCTTTATTTGCGGCTCCGCCTGCTAACTTGGGCTGATCGGGACCCACTAGCGGAGTCTGAGTCTGTGGGGCGGCGCGTTTCCCGGGAATATAAAGTTTTTTCCTCCGTGATACATGCTGAAATGTTGATTTTTCGAGTGATGTGACTTTTCACAAACCGTATCAAAGTTTGTTTCTGTCTGAACAACTAACTTTTACCTTTTTAACTGTTGTTCCTTCTCTTTTGCACTCTCCAGCCCACGAGAACCCTGGTCATGACCAGCATGCCGTCCGAGTAAGTGCTCGCCGACCCGCCTCGTGTTTCACTGGCTTCCAGAAGGCGCCAGGAGAGGGCGGGAGAAGCAGTGTCGGCACGTCAGGCCTTAGCCAGGTGACGGGTGGAGAAGGGAGAGCGGACGGGTCCTGGGTAGGCACGTCCAGCAGGAAGGAGACTTAAGTGTAAAAGACACGGAAGGCACTCGTGGGGCGACAGCCCGGACGAGCAGTGAGGTGGGCTGAAGATTCGAAAGCAGTTCCGATCGGCCCTAAGAGTTGAGTCGATGGAATAAGAAGGGCCTTTCCCCCCATTTAGTTAGAAAACTGTGCCTGACACTTAGTAAAGGTCACGTTTTCGCCATGAAACAGGCCGGTGGGGAGTCGGGTCGTCGCTCACACAGTTGAAGCAGTAAGTCTAAGGCGGGGCGGCTAGGGGATGACCATGGGCTGGGGCTTGGCCCTGCCCTCCGTGCGGCTGCCCCGCCCAGCCCATCCCTGCCCCAGCCACGGGCATGCCCCACGTTTTCTCAGCCATTAAATTGACAGCTGGACGTGAGACTGCAGGTTCTCACCTCCCGCGTCAGCTGTCCTCGACAGCAGGGAAATGAAGACCCGACCGCCATAGCCGGGTCCGTGTGGGATTTTAACTCCTGGTTTTCGGCTGTTTTGTTTTTTTTATTTAATCCATGTTCAACTTGCTGCTCCTGGGCAGGGCAGGTCTTCGCCTGTTGACTTCTCTCTCTTTCTCGACAGAAAGCAGAACGTCGTCATCCAGGTGGTGAACAGCCTGCAGGGCTTCGCGCTGGCCCGGGAAGTGTGTGACACCACCACCCACGTGCTGGCCGGGGCGCCCGGGCGCACCCTAAACGTGCTGCTGGGCATCGCCCGTGGCTGCTGGGTGCTCGCCTACGAGTGGGTAAGCCGCCCTGGCCCGCCCTGCCCACACACCCTTGGGCCCTGAGCCTTCCCCTGCGCGTCCCGCACCTGTGCAGGGCCCTGATCCCTTGCGGGGAGCTGGAAGCAGGGACAGGAGGAGCCCCCAGATACAGGCCTCTCAGCCTGCAGCAGGACGGGTTAGAGCCGGCCCGGGAAGAGAACACAGAGCGGGTGTCCCTGCCCAGGAACACGTCCTCCGCGGTTGACCAAGAAAGTTGGGGCCTGTGTTAGTGATGGGTTAAAAAGCCAACAGAATTCAGTGGTTGTTCTCTCAGAGGGCTTTACTTAGGGTGACACACGTCCCGGAGCCCCTGGGTGTCTGCATCTCTGTCTGTCCTTCTTTCTGTGCGTCAAGGGAGACTCTTGCAAAGATCGGTGTTTTCATAATTCATAAAAATCGAAAGTGTCTGTTGCACTTTCTCTTTTTACTTCTCTCGCAACCTGTGGCCACTTCCCGAGGGGACTGTCCCCTGTTACTCTCACTGTTTGCTCCAGCTGAGGGTCCTTTTCCGAGGGTGTGTGCGTGCTGCGTGCAGGCGGTGGTGTCAGCAGGAGGCCAGACATGCAGGCGGCTACGGGTGTGCTTCGAAGGCGGCCGTTGCCGTAGCTTCTATCCCTGCAGCTCCTGCGGAGGGGGCTGAGCGCTGGTGCTGGGGGGTGGAGGGGGGCGGGGGGGGCAGTGGATCTCCCCAGGAACTGCTCTCTCCCGGGGGGCCTCTGGCCCGCCTGCTTGTTTACTCGTCCTCTTGGGCATCCCTGCCGGGTGTCCGTCACCCCAGCCTCCCTGGCGGCAGCTCTGTCCCCCATCTGGAGGAGCTGCTGTGAGCAGCTGCGGTCGGACCCCAGACTGGCCTGGTGCCCTGGCCCTGCCCCTGGGCAGGGTCCAGAAACGCACCACACGAGCATGGCCATGGCTTGTCAGAGCGATGGAGGCAGCCAGAGGAGAAGGAACGACCTTCCAGAAGGGAGGGCAGGGGCCGGGCGTGCCAGGTCTAGTCCGCGGCAGGTTGTGTGAGAGCTGAGCTCACACGGGTCCGGCCCCCAGCAGACCCGTGGAGAGTGAGAGCTTCATTAGCAGCCTCGCAGCGAAGTAACAGCTTACTCGCCCCCCCCCCACCCCCCAGCCCGAGCTGCCCAGCATAGGCCATCCTTGCCCCGGGCCGCCTTGCTGGCAGAGGGTGGCGTGCACAGCCTGGCAGTGCGCCACGGAGGAGAGGCTGGAGGGAGGTGTGTGGGGTGGCTTGGAAAAGGGCGTCTGCGCCGTCCCGTAGGATGCCCTGTTTTATCTGGAGGCTCCCGTGTCATTCCTCGAGTTCACCTTCTCTGAAGCCAGCGGGCGCTGTCGGGCTTCAGGAACAGAGGCCTGGGGAGCAGTGTCTGAAAATGACCCCAGGCTCATCCCTCACCAGTGAGGCTTCCCCTTCCCACCCTGGGGCTCAGGACTGGCCTTGTTGGGGACGGTGGCTCCTCGGCCGTGCCCTCCTGCTGGCACCAGCAGTTACTGCATCTCGCACCCTCGAAGAAAGGTCTGGAAGCAAACTGCATCTTCTCCCTGCGTGTCTCAGTCTTGCGGAGACAGGAGATTGCCTCTCCCCGCCCAGGTGCCTGTCTTGGACCCCTGTAGGACTCGCTCTCGGCTGCGGCGAGCTTGGCAGAGCCCGGTGCCCCCACCCCATGAAGCCGCTCCGCCTGCTGTCGGCAGGGAAATACAACTTCAGATGCACCTGTCACTTCAGGTGTGACCCTCTGGGCTGCCCTTCCTTTAGGGCCAAGAGCTGGAGGGCCTGAGCATGCTCGAGAGGACCACCCTGCCTCTGGAAAAGCGGAGGCTCCCTCTCTGGTCCTCCTGGCCTTGTCCCCAGCACAGTTTGGGGGATTCTTCAAATATTCTCTTTGGCTCATAGTGTAGCTGTGCCTCCAAGACAAACATCGCTGGGAATGTTTGTGTTTGGGGCTGGGGTGGAAGTCTCCGGAACTTTCTGCTCCTCAGTGCCCCTGCGGCTCTCCAGAGTTGGGTGGTTGTTCTTGGCCGTGTTCATCACATCCAAAAATCGCGGTGATGTTCTGAGTTCAGCGGGAACTTCCACCCAACACCCTGGGTGTGCTGGCGCGTCTGCGTGTCACAGCGCCCTTGTGAGCGCCGCCGCCACCCAAGAGCCATTGCTGCTTCTCCTGCTTCATGCCTGACTCGTCTGCAGGTGCTCGGAACAGAAGACCCAGTCGGGGCCCCTTGTGTCCTGTTCGTGGGTGGCAGGAAGTGACACAACAGAAGAGGACCTGGCTTGACCGTGCCCTGGGAGCCCCGAGGGTCTTCGCCATGTCGTTCAGACGTGGCCGAATGCGCGGCTGCCCCGGCCCCGGGGCCCGCTCCGTGGCGGCTGCTCCACTGCACGCCCCGACGGAGCTCAGGTGAGGGCGCTGCGCCCGCCAGCCCCCCTGCGGAAGGCTCTGCCCACCAAGGCCCAGCTGAGCAGCCGGGCGCGGCCCAGCCTGCGTCAGCGTGGAGACCTGGCTCCGGCTGGCTCTGATGACGGCCTGATACAGGCCCTTGGGGAAAAGAGCTGAAAATGAGGCCCTGGGCTCAGGAGCAGAGTCAGAGCCACACCAGGTTTCGGGCCGCGAGCTATTAACAGAAAAACAGAAAAACACTCACAGCGCCGCGGAGCTGGCTGGTTGTTGTTGGCCACGTTTGTCACATCCAAGAAATCGTGGTGATGTTCTGAGTTAGGCAATGTCACCCGAAGAAACGGAGGCCCGAGGCCTGCAAGGCTGTTGTGCTGCCTGCAGCCAGCGGGGCTAGTATTGGGGTGAGCAGGTGGCTCCCCTTCAGGGGCGATGCTGCCCCACCCAAGTCGCCGCTGCTCGCAGAACGGCCATCCCTTGGCCCCCAGGCACATCCTGAACCCCACGCTCGGTCCGCACCTGAACCTGCAGCCGGGCTTCCCGGCGAGCTCAGAGTGGGCCTCAGACAGTCCCCATGCCTCTGTCCCCTGGGACTTGGCTGCTGCACATGCTGAGTGGACACTGCCCTGTGCAGGCACTGACGCCCACTCAGTGTCCAGCTCACTGGACCCCCCGCCCTTGCTGCATCCTCATCCTCTGGAGCGTCTGGATGGGGAGGGGCGCCTGCCTGGCGAGGCTGCCGCGGTCTTCACAAAGGTGCCCCTGGGGCCGAGGCTACACGCACCCTTCACACAGCCGCGGTCAGTTTCTGTCGCAGTGCGGACTCTGCGCGGGAGCACAGGCTCCAGACTCCCCGGCGGTTCCAGGCAGCGCCCAGGCCCTCTCTCTGCTGCCGGGAGGGGACCCTGGCCTCGGACTACAGGTTGTCTGCTTCTGGTCCTGCTCTGTCCTCCTGTGCCTTCCTGCGAGCCCCGGGCCGGGCTGCCCCACGGGCGCCACGTTTCCCAGGTCCACAACCTTTGGGTGGAAGACAGAGGTGGGAGAGCCCAGGGCTTCGCGGCTGCCCTCATGAACACCCGGACAAGTGTATGAGCGGGGCGGGGCAGCCCTCCAGGAAGGCCTTCCCCCACGGCCCCAGTCCAGCTGCCTGGGGCTGAGGCCGCGGCTCATGCTGCCAGGACCCAACTTGAGCGAGGCTGTCCCGATGGTAGGGAGGTAGGGGTTCCGGGCATCACCCGGGGACCCTGACCCCTCGGCTGGCACGGGCAGGGGGCTCTGCGCTCGCTGGCCTCAGGGCCCCCCAAGGACCTCTGCTCCCGACTGGTCTTCCCTGGATGGGCATGCTGAGTGGACAGTGTGCAGTGCAGCCCCAGTGTGGCTGACCCCTGCCACCCACCAGGAGAGGCTCCCTGTCCCTGGGGTCCCTCCCCACAGGCAGATGCCCGCTGGCATCTCCAGAAAATTCACTCCACCCTGTCACCTCCCCTGATGCATCAGGGACCTCCAGGGGTCTGTAGGGACCGAAGTCTCGCCTGACACTGCTGTGCTGAGCCCATGGCTGCCCCCTCCTGCGGGGTTCCTGCTGTCCTTCATGAGCAGTGCCTTCCCCCAAGACCCATCGCCACGCGCTCCCCAGGGGGCTTCACGTGGTCCTTGCCCGGGGGCGAGAAGTGGGCGCTGGCGTGGTTTGCCCGGGCGCACGGAGAGCTGCTGCTCAGGTCTTCAGCATCGTTGTTCTTCTGAAAGAAGCTCCTGGGCACAGCTGTGAAGGTTCTGCAGCATCTGTGGGTTCTGCAGACTCTGGATTCCCGCTGAATGTCATGGCTGTCATGGCTGCATCCCATGGAGCCGGTGGGTGCTTCTGGCCTCCCCCGCCTGTCCTGCCCTCGGCTGCACCCCACTCACCTCTGAGAGAGCCCTGGGCGGAGGCGTCACCCCCATGCAATCTGCGCCGCTTCTTCAATGTGACTTTAAGTGGAAGTGGCGCTGCGACGTCACACAGGAATCCTGGAGGGTCTGCACATCCATGGCAGGTTCCCGCTGAACCCCCCACACTATGGTCCCCTCTTTACCGATCCCCCCACCCCTCCTGGCAGCCCCTGATTGGTCTGGTAGTGCAGAAGTTTATTTCTCCTGGCCTGGTAGGTCTGACATTCGATTTCTCCGCATGCCGCGTGTGAGTGACGCCAACCCCTTCCCCGTCCCCCTCACACGTCCCCTCAGCTCCGTCCACGCCGGTCAAAGGGCAGGATTCCCTCTGGCTGTACAGCCGGGCGTCTCGTCGTGCCTCTTCTTGATGCATCCATCAGTCGAGAGGCACCGGGTTATGTATAGTGGGGAGCGTGGGGTGCAGCGGGCCCAGACGCCTTCCTCTCTGGGTGTCTCCAGCATCTGTGCACGCAGGGCACAGAGAAACGTTTCCTTCCATTGTAAAGACTTCGGGTAGTAAGACATGGTGATGCCCCCGCACCCCCAGGCCGAGGGCCCAGAGAGCAAGACAGACAGCGCCCCCGGGACCCAGCAAGCCCTGGTGTAGGGTAAGGAAAAATGTCAGGCTTTTCTGCCCTCCCGCCATCAGGATAGATGGTGGATCCTCGCGGTCCTGAATGCATGCCTGATGGCGGCGCCTGGAGCACGGTGTCGGCATGCGTAGATGGGATTCACCTGGCTAAGACTGGGCTTTTAAGGTCGGCATCACGGGGACGCCAGCAGAAGCCAAGAGAGACGCTGAGAACGAAGGGAAGCCGAGAGAAGAAGAGACACAGAGAGAACACCAGAGAGCCTTGGTAGAGTGAGGATTTGCCGGGGGCTGGGAGGATGGCCAGCCCCCCAGCCAGCACCCCTGCCTGCATATGCCTGGTGAACCCCAATAAAAGACCTGCAAAAGCCACTGAGGACTCTGACTCCTCCTTTACCCGGTCTGCTGGATCAGAAAACCTGCTCTGTGTCCATTCCTGCCTCAACACCTGGTCATCCCAGCCTTCAGGGGCGCCTGGGCTTGCAGGCCAGAGACCACCCCCTGCACTGTGGGGCCCAGGCCAGGCCGAGGCTCACGGCCTCCTTGCTTGATGAGTGAGCGAAGACGGTGACAAAACACACATCTCTGCTTTTCAGGGTCTCAGCATTTCCTCTCGCCTCTGCAGAGCCAGGAGTGTCAGGTTAGAGCCTTGTCCGCGATCATAAATTACAGGCGTCTCTGCGGAGTTCATGTGTTTCCCATTAAAATCGTTGACAGAAGATGACCTGCTGGTGCTTTAAGAAAAATCACCTTTTCACTCCAACTCGTAGAACAGAAAACCGCGAGCGCGCTCGGCGGCCCTGATACCGGCTCTTGCCAGGACGGGCGCTGGCATCGCGGCTGTTTTCTTAGCGCAAAGTGATGTTCTGCTCTTCAGTTACATTGGAATGTGTTATATTTATTTCTTTGTTTTCGTTTTGATAAGAAAAGTACGAGTCTGTTATTTATAAAGATGCTTGGCTCTTGCTTCTGGGCTCCGTGGGGACGCGGGGGGCAGCTCAGGCGTGGGACGGAGACGCGGAGCTGGCCAGACCGGCCCGTGCATTTCTGGAGACGGGCGGCTGGGCAGGACGCAAGCAGCCGAGCTTTTCTGTAAGAAAATTCAAGCAAATATCAGTTCACAGCGCCTCTTCCTCCCCAGAATGGTATCTAATGTCTGTCAGTTCATCTCTCTCCAAAACGGAGCCGCGTTCATGACCACTTAGCGTCGCGCTCTGTCTCCTGCTCCGTCTCGGTGAGCGGGGTCAGCGTGGCCTTTCCTGCCGAGCAGCGCCTTTTCAACCTTAGCAATCCGGGCTCCACCCGAGATGCTCGTTAGGATGCAGGTTATGACTCAGCGGAGCTGGCTCCAGCCTCTTCTCTGCCGCCCTCCCCGCTGGAGCGGCCGGTCCTGGTCCTAGTCTGTCCGAGCAGGAGGCCGGCGGGTGGGCACCTCGGGCACAGTGCTGCTTCCCGGCCCGTGCCCAGGAGGGACCTGCGAGGCCGGGGTGACGCTCAGCACTGGCTGTGGCCTCGGCCCTGCTCACCGCCGTCTTTGTGGAAACAGGCTCTAACAGTTGCTCACAGTCATGGAGCTCAAAAGCGGGGAATTTGGGGTTCGGGTGCCTGATTGGCATCTACCTGTGGAGATGACCTGGCGTCGCCCGGATCTCCTTCTACTTAAGCGGACACCTTCATCGCCCGCTCTAGGTGTTTTTAAAAGAGTCGTGGGTTAAAGCGTGGGTGTTGACGCCAACCTCGCTACTTGCCGACTCTGTGGTCTCCACGAAGGCACTTAACCTCTCTCAGCCTCAGTTTCCTCATCTGTGAAAGGATCCAAGGATGACCTAAAGCATCTAAACAAAGTGCCAGGGAACGCCGAGTAAATGCTAGCAACTTGCTAAGTGCCGGCAGCTGGCACTCCAGGCCGCTGTCGCCGGCCGTCACGCAGGGCATCTCCGGACTGAGCCGTGGAAGCTGCTGCCAAGAGGGCCCTGTGGCCGGGCCCTCGGGCATGGGCCCCGGGACGCAGCTCGGGCGAGGATAGGGACCGGCACCCGCTCCGGGGCTCAGGCGTTCTCTTTCCAGAAAATTTTGTTTGTTTCTATGTTTTTATTCCTGTGGTGACTTAAACGTCTGGAAACCAGACCCAGGTGCTGCTGTCACTTTTGATTTTTCCCGCTGCAACCTTTGCTGCTCTGGCTCTGGGGCTGCTCGTCTTTCCCTGCTCCCTCTGATGCTGCCGCGACATCTGGGTGTGTGTGAACACGCCGTGCTCTCTCTCACACACACTCACACACACACCCCTGCTGGGTGTCACATGTGGTGATTCCATTTCGTTGCTGGGACTTTTTCTTCGTTTTTCCTGAGCTGATTATTGGAAGTGACTTGGCGGCTGAGCTTTTTCTGTACTCGTGGCCAGTTCACACGGAGACCTCTGAAAGTGTCCAGTCCCTTCTCTCAAGTCTGTCTCTGCAACGGGTCATCTCCCAATCCGGTTATTTTCGTCGGAGTGCCCCGCCAGGCCCTGGAGGCTGAAGCCTCGACTCCCAGCGCTGCGCAGAGGCCCCACCCCCGCTCCCAGGGTCCCCTCTGTGTGGTTTGTGTGCGTGTTCATGCCAGCAGCTCTTGCTGTGGGTCACCAGCACCTCCATGACGCAGCCCTGGGAAGCCCAGCAGCCCTGTGAGCCCGGGGGCGGGTCTGACGGCGGCTTTGCCCGGGGACTGTGGCTGGCCCGTTCTGTTCTGGGAGGGGCTCTGCCCTGGGTGGGGGGGGGGGGGTCCGGCCTGGGGGAAGACTGGGGGGCGGGGCTCAGGCCTGGGGGAGGACTCCATGCTGGGAAGGTGCTGGCTTAGCCTGTTAGCACCGACCTCTGCCCGGCAGCAGCACTTCTGGTTTTATTGCATTGGATCGTGGGCTGGGGTAGGAGACGCTCCTTTCACTCTGTTCTAATTCCCATTTTCAGAGGCATCTCCTGCCCTCACTTTCTGCCTTTCTGGGAATCTGTGCAGTGAACAGTTTGACTTTTCCTTCTCTGGACACGTCTGAACTTTCTCTGGCCTTCTAAGCAAGTTCCCATCGTCCAGCTGCTGAGTAGCTTCGAAAGCACCATGCGTTGTCCTTGAACCCATCGTCTGTGTCGCCGTGAGGAGGGAAGATGAGCGTGTCAGCACCGGTGACTTCGCGTCTTCCTTATGTCCGATGCTGTTCTTCACACGCGTTTCCGCCCGCGCCGTCTCAGCCTCCTGGAGGGAGGGTTTGCTTCCTCCGAGGCCCCACAGCCACTGGGAGACGGCTGTGGTTTGCCCTCAACCCCTGCCCCAGAGGCCACCTCTGGGGCGGGGTTTGGTTCCCAGGGCCGGCTGTGAGCCCTTAACCGTGATAGGTTCGAGGAAGTGTCCGCAGGTGAGCAGCAGAGAGCAGAGCCAGTTGAATAAATAAATGCACCTGCTACAACAAGACCCAGGCCAGAACAGAGAGCAGTCACCCATTCAACTCCGTGTCCTGTTCTTCACTTTATTGTCCATAATGCTCATCAAAACAAGACCGTGGTCTCGTGATGGGGAAGCCCTGGCAGTAGGAGGTGATGGGAAGGAAATGTTTGAAACTGGCAGTCCCTGGTGGCTGTGACTGCGGGCGGCGGCGGGGCTTAGACCTCCTCTCCCGGGACTCTGCTCTGTGTGGGACTCCGGGAAGAGGGGGCAGGCACTGATGTAAGGGGTGAGGTCGCAGGTGAAGGATAGTGTCATCTAAATCCGCTTGATTTAGCTGTAAAATTGTGCTGGTGTGGAAAAACAGATGTTCGGGGAGTTTGGCCTTAGAGGTGGCTGCAGGATCTCAACCATTATTGAATGACAAGGGAAGACATTATTTTGATCATTTCAGAATGGGTGGCTCCAGTGGCCCAAGGATGATCATATTCATGGTAATGAAAGCTGGTTCGTGGCACATGGTCTCCTTCCCACGTCCGGCGGGGATTGTCACGTATGTGATGGAGAAGCTCGCCTGAAACTATCCGCTGCCCACAGGAGCAAGGTCACGTGCCAGGACGGTCGCTTTGGAATTTGGGTCATGCCTAACATCTCCTACTTCGTGTTTCTAATTAATAAACTCCCAGAGTATTTACTGGGGATTGTCGGTCATGATTCCTTTACTGGAGATGTGGATTTTAAAATGTTTAGAAATGGGTGGTGTTGACAGAGGCGTTGGCTTCGGGGATATTTTTGGGAACTCCAAGAGCAGGGGAAACAAGAGCAGGAGTAAACAAATGGGACCACATCAAACGAGGAAGCGTCTGCACAGCCAAAGAAACCATCCACCCAAGACACCCCGTGTGCGGGAGAAATAGTCGCCACCGTCTCTCCAGCCAGGGGCTGATTCCAGGATTCTCAGAGAACTCACGTAACTCATGAAAAGAAGGCGATTTAAATACGGGCAGAAGAGCTTAGACGCTCCTTCAAAGGAGACGTGCAGGCGGCCAAAGGCACGTGACGAAATCTCACCATCGCTTACCGATACCGGGAAACGCAAGTCCCAGCGCGTGAGACGGCCTCACCGGGGAGGAGGCCATGGCAGAGGGCCGGAGGCCACAGCGCTGGGGGGGTGTGGGAAGGAGCCGTGCGCGGTGGCGGTGCCGGCGGGCCCAGCCCCTGCTCAGCCAGGGTGGAGGCTTCTCCCCACGTTACGCGTGGGTCTGCCACGTGAGCCCGCAGCCCTGCCTGGGTGTCTGTCCGCGAAGGGACACCCGCCCTCCCAGGTTCATTCACAACACCACGGACGGGAGCAGCCTGCGCGCCCGGGCTCGGGTGGCTGGGGCCCACGCTGCTCAGCTCCCGGAAAATGACAGGTGAAACCCGGCCGTTGGCAACAACGTCGTGGGGCTGGAGGAGATAATCCTAAGGCAGATAATCAGAGAGAGAAATGCCGGGTGATTTCTCTCATACAAGGAGGGCAGAGGAACAAAATAAAGGAGTAGGCTGAAGCAAACCAAGCAAACCCTTGAAATCTGCACGGCTGAGGCACCAGGTTGCTGGGGTGGGGGGCGGGGGGTGGGCGGGTGGTAAAGGGACCCCCAGTGGGGGCCCTGGTGGCTGGTGCGGCGTGGGACATGCACCTGCAGGCTGTGAACCTGCACCCCGAGTCCTGTGAGGTGGTGTGAGCCATCGTTGCCTCCCTGAAAACAGCACAGTAGGGAAACGAGAGAAGCGGAACGGGTGGGTTTCGTGTGTGGGCTCCAGCGGACAGCCCAGGTTCCCGCCGTCAGGAGGCACCTTCCTGACCTGCTCTCGCGACCCCGCCCCATGCCCCGGGGTCCCGAGGCGCAGACCCTGGCCCTGCTGCTCCCTGCGTGCGTCTGCCCCATGGGCTGGGGGTTACTGGGCTTTCAGTTTGCTTTCATCTCGCGTCTCCTAAGGGGGTTGTGTCCACCGGCGCATCTTCCTGAGCGTCTGCTGTGTCCCCGCAGGTGCTGTGGTCGCTGGAGCTGGGCCGCTGGATTCCCGAGGAGCCCTTCGAACTGGCCAGCCACTTCCCCGCAGCTCCTGTGAGTCTGGTCTTTGTTTTCTTTTCTTTTTTTTTTTTAAGTAGAAAATGCAGTTTGGCATTCTCAGGAAATCATTATTAGAACAGATAAAGAGGAATTATGTCTGTGGTAAATGCCGTCTTTGCGGAGCTGAGTGTTTGTCATCTGTTTACTTGTGAGGACAGAGGTGCGGCCGAGAATGTTCTAACAGTGGGAAGGGCGCCCGTCCCAAGACATTTAACTCCAGAAGTCCCGGGGTTGAGGAAAACACCAGTGAGAGGAGCCTGGATGCCTGAGAATGTGAAGCTGGGGTGGCGAACGGGGGTCCCGGGTGGGCCCGCAGGCATGGGGTCCTCGCCGTGGGGCCCGCGGGCACCGGGACTGCTGGGCAGTGCCAGCCTCTCAGTGAGCGGCGGTCTGTGTGTTCTGTCGGGAGCGCGTGTGGGCCTCGGGCTTCAGCCACGCCTGACGGCCGCGTCTGTCCTGCTGTCAGCACCTAGCGGCTGCGGGGGGCCCACTGCGCCTCTGGTGGGCCTCACTGCCCGCAGCCTCCATCCCTTTCTCAGGAAATGTTCTATTTCCCATAGCTTTGTAGATGTTTTTCTAAAGGACAGAAAACTTGCTCTCAGGGGGACCCTGCGAGGCGCCGTGTCTGGGTGACGTGTGACGGGAAGGCCCTGCTACCGCCTGAGACTGGCCTGACGGTCACCCACTGGCCTTCAGGGGCTGTGACACCAGTGCTGTGGCCAGGCCTTCCCGCCCTGTGGTGCGGAGACCCGGACACAGCTGCAGGAGGACAAGGCCTCCTTCTTGGCCAGTGGCTTCTGCTCGGCTGGGTCTACAGCTGTGGGGCGGTGGAGGGCACAGATCCGCCTCTTCCCTAAGGGCCTGGGACACAAGCTGGGAGATAGATGAGGGTGTAGGAGCCAGGGGAGTAGGGGAGATGGTGTGAGATGAGGATGACCACGGGCCCGCCGGCGCAGGTCAGGCTCACAGCTCCGAGCAGCTACCCGAATAGCAAGGGCAGAGACGTGGCCCCTGACACAGGGCCTGTGTGCCCAGGTGTGCAGGTATACAGGTACAGGTGTGCAGTGTTCGTGGTGCCAGCATGCTGCAGGACCCGCCCCCCCCCCCCCAAGGAGCTCAGGGCTCAGATTCTAAGGCCTTGTAGCCCTGAACTCCAGCCCACACTTGCTCACTGTAAACATTTAATGTGGGGTTTGCACTGGGTCTGCTGGTGGACGTGCCAATCAGGGCCTACACCACAGGCCGCCACCTGCAGGCCGGGCACAGCGAGCAGAGCCTGTGAGTGCCGTCATCGAAGGGTCTTCCCGACTGCACGCCGGTTAAACCTTCTCTAAATGCCTCTCTCAAGACTGGGGAAAAAAACCCGGGTTAGAATCATGAGGAGAAGATACTAAGTCTCTTTGTCATGAAATTAAATGTATATTTTTTATCATTAAAAGTAAAACTTTTCCTTGTCATAAGGCACAGTTGGTGGCTTTGCAAACACATTGCAACATTGCAAATATCATCGTAGGAGTTACATGCAGCATCTCACCTAATAAGTTATCTTTAATTACTAAAAATACCTTTATATTTAACAGTCAGACAGAAAAAAAATAGTACAATCTCCCTAGAGACGGAAAGAACCCTCGCTTCTATTCATGATTCCAGAGACCCTGGAGGATTTCATGGCCTAAACTTGAATTATATATTTGAGCATTAACTTAAAACTAAGCTGTCACCATCTGCAAATATGCTGTTTTCACAAAAAGTCGGCAGCACCTAAGAGGAGCAGAAACACGTTCGCTGCGCTTTTCCTTCTCCAAACAGGGAACCACTGCGAGTCTTTTGCTCAGAATCCTGACCGCAGGGCGGGCCTCTGTGGCGGGGAGCGTGTTCCTCCCTCGGCCGTGACAGGGCGCATGGGCCTTCGGCGCCCTGCAGGCGGTGCCAGAGGCCTGGGCGAGACGCCGGCCTGCGTGCCCAGGTGTGCGTTCCAGTTGTGTGCACTGTGGTTGGCTGTGGCGCCCGTCTGCGCTGCCCGCCTGCTGCGTCTTCCACACCCTGCCGCGCCCCGGGGCCCCGCCAGGCGCAGCTGCTCCAGCTTGTGCGTTGGGGCGGAGGGGGCAGGGGTCCTGGGCACGGGGCCCGCTGTCCACGGGGTGAGGGGCAGCACGGCCTCCGTCTGAGGAACGGCGCGTCCAGGGCGCTCAGAAGTCGGCGGGCCGGATCATCATGGCGGTGGCTTTGAGCGAGTAGCCGGACCCCTTCCAGTAGTACCACTTGATGCCGTTGAACTTGTTTGTGTTCTGCCGCTGCGGGTAGTACATGCCGTTCAGGTTGGACGGGCCGCAGGCGTCAAACCACCAGCCTGTGAAAGCAAGACAGGCGTTAGGAGCGGGCAGCCGAGCCCAGACACGGCGGCCCCCTCGGCTGGCCTGGCCCACCCTGACCGCAGTGTGCTCTGGGCACAGTGACCGGGCCTCGCCACCGTGCCGTGCCTGCCGCTCACCTGCCCTCCACCGCCCCCGCTGGGCCTGAGGCTCCCAGCCCCGAGGCAGCGAGCACCCGCGGTGGAAAGGGCGGCTGCGTCCCGGCCACACCGGGACTGGGTTCTCCCTGGCTGTGCCTGTCCACTCCCAAACCCTCTTTGGTCCGGAATGCAGCCCTCCGAAGTGCTGGAGACTAAAGGCAAGAGTACAGTGAGCAGCTCTCGCCGAGCTGAGCCGGGACGGGCGCTGGGCGTCTGGGGCGCGGGCCGCCAGCACAGCTCACACTGGGGCACGCGTCAGCTGCGTGAGTGGCCTTGGTCACCTCGGGGGCAGCCTGGGCCTGCTCCCCAGCGTTCGTCCAGTCTGAGGTCCCTAATGGCAATGGAGGTAATGAGGGGGATTCAGTGGACAGGACACTTGGGGACTGTCAGAGCCCGCCAGCGTCCCAGGGCCTCCAGGCCCCCAGACTGTCACTCTGGAGCCCATGGTCCAAGTCGAGGCCGGAAGGGAGCGTCCACACAGCCAGCCCGCTGACTGCGCGCCCCACCGTGGGGTCTGCTCCACATTCCCTCCCGCCCTCAGCCCGAGCCTCAGATGGAGCGTGTCTCTCTGGCCATACGTGCCTTCCGCTCCGTGAGTGGCGGGCGGCCAGCCGCCCTCCCCAGCCGGCCTGGGTCCTCGTGGGAATGGAGACAGGGAACGGGGTCCCTTGTGGTGCCCCCACCTGCCCTCCCCACTTCCATTGTCTTTCAAGGGAATCGTACAGAAGGAAGAGAGGACAGGCAGCTTTTCCAACAGGGACGTACACTTTCCGCTGTGGAAATAATCGATTTGAGACAGCCGCGTGCCAGGTAGTCTAAAGCGGCGCGGGCCTGGCTCTGTCTGCGCGGCGCCCAGCTCCGCGTCGCAGGCATGGGAGTCACTGAGTTTCAGGTTGTCGTAAATAAAGCCTCCGGGCCGTCAGCTGTTCCTGACGCATGTGCGGGCTCAGCCGCTTCGGCCCCTCCTGGTCTGAGCAGCGCCGTCCACCACTCACCCCGGTTTCCCGGTGGGCGGGAGCCGGGCCTGGGCCCCTCGGCCTCCGCGCCCGGCCCTGCTGCCCCCACGCCCGCGCCCAGCCGCGCGGTCGGCAGCTGCTGACGCTGCTGAGTTCCGTCTTCCCTGTTTCTCAGGCGCTAAATTGACAGCATTTGTCAGGCTTTGTCTGGCCTCGGTCGTCACTGACTGGTGCTTGTTACTCGCCTGTAAACTTTTAAGAATCAGAGGAACGAGTTTAACAACCGTTAAACTACAACCGCTTGCTGCCATCCTGGAGTTTCGGGGAGAACAGTTGCTTACGGGCCTTCGTTTCCGGTGCCTTTTTTTTTTTTTTTTAGCTCTCTGACACGGGAGGTAGAAACAAGGGAGCAGAAAGGTCCTCTTTAAAGTGGACAATCATTCATCTCAGTTTGAGGCATGAAAACAGCAGGTTGGTTAATCAGTTTCTTTGTGTTTGTCAGTGTTTTGCTACATATTAGTCAAGTCCTCAAAAAAATCGCCAGAAAGTCCTGGTGTGAACAATAAATTATTCACTGGGCACATTTCTAGAGTCATGAATCTGTTTCAGTTATTTTGACTTTTTAACCATTTCAATAAGGAAAAATGCAGTGAAACCGTCTCTCCTACCTCCGATCCCTAGCGAGCCCAGGCCCAGCACCCCCTGAAGGCTCCCAGGCCTCTGCTTGCTGGGGTGGGGCGGAGAGACACAGGGCTGGCCTGCGGCCTGGCCTTCTCCATGCCTGCTCCTGAACAGGGAACTCTGTCCCCAACCTATACAGCGCCTGTCGCTCTGGAAAAACCGCCCTGGCTGGCCCAGGGGCCGCGCACCCACCTCCGGTGAGCATCTGGGAGCACTTGCAGATGCACTTGTCGTTGTCCGCGTCCTTGGTGCTGAAGCCGCTCCCCGGCTGGCTGATGCTGCTTATCTTGCCCGCCGTCCCTGTGAGGCCTTTCAGGTAAATCCTGTAAGTGAGCAAAGAAGAACAGAAGAGCGTGACTGCTTGGGCTGGTGGTTACCTGGTGGAATCTCTCCTCTCGAGGAATTCCATTCTGCAGGCCACGTTCTGGCCAGGGTGACGCACGCGCGCACACGCCGGGGAAATGCTGCCCTGGTGTAAACAGGAACCAACTTATCATCAAATCCTCAGGCGAAGAGGAATGTTTTCATGAAACCTTCGACGCGTATCACTTGCACAAGCATCAGCAGGGGCTTCAGGGCCCTGGAGTTTATGTTCCTGCTGCTTTCAGATAAACAGAAGGGGGCTACGGCTGAGGGGGTCCTCTCCCCAGGCCTCCAGCCTCCGTCCATCTGAAGTAAGAGCCCCTGGGGACTGGACAGCTTCAAACGTTGTCATTCTGGGTGGGCGGTGGGGGTGGGGCAGGCAGCAGGCAGCACGGGGTGGCCGTTGCAGTTGGGGGAGGGAGCCACAGAGCTGCAGGGAAGAAACCCCGGCCACTCGGCCTCGCTCCTGCAGGGGGCGTCAGCCTGCGGAGCCACGGACAGGCCAAGAGCCTGCTGGCGCCGTGCTGCAGTGTTCCCGGCGACCCGGCTGCGCCCAGGTGTGTGCCCCCACGAGGGTAGACGTGGCACAGGCCGCCCCAGGCCAGGTGACCGAGCACACAGCGGCCTCTCCAGAGGGGTCTGGCCGTGCAGAATTGGGGGGGGACACAATGCCCGTCCCCAGACCCACGAAAGGGAAACCCCACAGGCCCGAGGGAGAGCTGTCCCTGAAGCTCCCGGGCCTGTGTGACGCCCTCTCACCTTGCTCGCCACCCCCCAGCAGGACTGTCCCCCCCAGAATCCTCGCCGGGACCCAAGGAGAGAGCAGGGGCACAGGGGCTCTCTCGGCTGCCTGCTCCGAGGCCCCACAGCTGCCCACGTGCCACGGAGGAGTAGCGGGAGCACTGCAGGTGCGGCCGTGGGTGGTCCATGCTGCTTCACTCAGGCCCCTCCGCTGCCCTTTGGGTCCTCCTGCCCCCGGTGCCCGCCCTACCGCACATGTGCTGTGAGAAGGCGGCGCTCCCTGAGGCGTCACCCTGTCATTTTGTGTCAACGACATGGATTTCAAAGCTTTATTTTAATATACTGGCCCTAGTAATGCCCTTGTGAGGCCTGGCTGGGTGTCAGGGTTGACCTGTGCTTGAGAGCTGGCCGCCGGGAGCCCGGCCTCTGACCCCTGCTGCAGGGTCAGCACGTCCCAGGACCTCAGAACACGGCCCTTCCCTCCCAGCCCTTCCCATGGACCACGGGGGGCTGGGGGCAGCCGCCTCCCCACTGTATGCCTCAAACGATGTCAGTTCTGGGGGACTCACTAGCCCTCCCTATAGGGAGCACCCCGGGTCCACTGCTGCTCTGCAGTCGCCCCTCACAGAGGCTGCGTGGCCTTGGCTGCTGCTGCGGTGCGGCCTCTTGGTTATTAAGAATAGCCCGTTCATGAAAAGGCTGGACGTTGGGTCAGTGCTTTTATGTAACTAGAAAAGGCCCCGGTCTTCTGCTTCAGGTATGTGGAGTAAATTAAGCTGAGCTTTAAACTAGTGTGTTTCTTTAAATGGCATATCTGAAAATTGATTGCATTTTAAAGGAGCTATCTGTTAAGAACCATCTCAGTTTAAAATATTTCTATAATGTCAGCACACAAGGGCAATGACCCGTTTTATAAAATCTTCCTGTATAAACAATCTAATCCTTAATTTTTGTCCTTTTTTTTAATTTTCCTAATTCCTCTCTTGTGGACTCCTAACTGTTGCCAGTTGCAAAAATATTTAGCTTGGAGGTAACGCAGTGACTAAGCACCGGTGTCTAGAAAGCACCAGGGAGGGCTCCAGGCTCCCGGGGGGCCGCCGAGCCGAGCCGAGGCCCCCTGCGTGCGCCTCCCTCCCCCACCGCTCTCGACCACCAGAGCCCACGGGCCCTGCTGCCTGGCTTTTAAAATTCACGTCTCTGCTGGCTGAAGGCTGTTTCCAGAATGTGCTTCTGGATTGAGATCCACATTTACGACATGGAAGCGCTGCTTGGGGGCCCCACTTGCAGCCTGCTCCCCGCACTGTCCCTGCAGAAGCAGCTTCAGGGCCGGGGCGGGTCAGAGCTGGCGGGTTGGTGTCTGGAGGGGCGGCAGGCCCGCCCGAGCGTGGCCATGGCTGTGAGTCCCATGAACGTTGCTTGCTCCCCGCTGACTCAGAGAAGCTGCTGCTGGTGTGTCTGTGCACCTGACCCCCGACAGCGCCTCGGCCCCACCACCCGCACCCTCTCCAGCCACATCTTTGGCGTAGGTGCCTTCCGTGGGGGTCCTGGTGCGGGTCTGCCTGTGCTCCAGTGGGACGCCCTGCCCAGGCTGTCCTGGGAAGCTTCCAGACTTTCGTCGCCACGTGGGTGGGGCCACCAGTAACCTGGGGGACTGTGCTGCAGCACCAGGCAGGCAGGAGACCGGCTCTCCCCCACCCTACGCCACTCCCCGCCACCTGCCCTCATCCCGACTTCAGGGCACGCCAGGAGCTAAATGTGCTGGAAGCACAAGGAAGTGGGCCTGGCAAAGGCCCCAGAGGAGACCCCATGGCCACAGGGGCAGTCAGCCCCACCTGCTGCCACAGGGGCCCGCAGCAGCCCAGGTCCCATAGGCAGGCACCATGCCCTGGGCACGGAGGACGCGTGGCCGGCACAGCACCACAGTCCAGTGCCTGGTCTCCCGGTGTGGCTGTCGCCCAAGGGGACGCGCCCCGCCCAGCGATGGAGACAGCACCGGGAGGCCGGCCCCAGTCCCCATGCGCATCAGGCTGCTCAGAGCCGCCAGCCGCGCCGTCCGCACCTCCTGGCCACCCTCCCCCGCACCCCCGCGCCACCAGCCGTCCCCGCGGCTCGGCACCTGGCGTCGGCCTACCTGTAGTTGAGCTCCTCTCCGGCCAGGGAGAAGTGCTCGTACAGCCCGTACGCCTCGCCCCCCTCCCAGTCCTTCAGCTGGATCCTGAGCACGTAGCGCTGCCGGCTGGTCACCTGCGACACGAACTCGTTGCCCAGCCAGTGCTCGCCCGCCGGGTTCCCGAAGCCCTGGAACCAAGTGCGGCGGTCAGTGACCTCGGTCGCCTTATTTTCATTATATTTGCAACCACTAGTCCAATTTGGCAAGAACAACAGCAGAAATTCCTTCCTGTACTGGGAAGTTTGGGGGCCTCTCATACAAGAAAGTGGTTTTTTAATAGGTCAGTTTGGGAAAACTCAGCTTTTGCTGGAAGAAAATCAGTGTTGGACCCATCGGCACACGGTGGGAACAGGAGCTGGACGGAAGCTGAGGCGCAGCTGGCTCAGGGCCGGTCCGCCCTGCCGTCCTGGGGACCCGCCCCGCGGGGCCTGCCCCGCCCCGCCCAGGCCACCCTGAACGCGGAGGCCGGAACGCCCGTGTGAAGGAGGCTTTGGTTCCAAAAATTGTGAAGAACTGATTAGCTCTGGGATCGCGGGGAAGGTTAGTTTTCACGAAGAATCGGCTCTTCAGATGATGAGATCATTCCTACCGCTTTATACTCTTTCCAAGTCCTCTGGAAGTCCACGCTGCCGTCCTCCCGCCGCTGGATGACCGTCCAGCCGCCACCGCCCGTCTCCATGTCGCAGAAGGCCTGCAAGGGACACGCACGGTCACCACGCCAGAACAGGGCGCGGGGCTGGCCTGCCGTGGAGGGGGCCCAAGACGCCAGGTTCTAGCAAAGTCTTTAGGGGTCTTCCGGGAAACACATGGCTTCAAAAAAGTTGAAAACCAGGCATTTGACATGAGGATGGAAAATCGACAGTAGTAAAATACAGTGATCGGATGAAGCGGGGCTGTCCCGCACGCTGCTGCCTGGGTTGCACCCCCACCCGCAGCTGGCCCAGGACCGCTGTCCTCAGAGATCCGTGGGCCCAGCTCACGGGGACCCGGAAGCTCCCCCACCCATGGGCACCATGGACTTGAGGCCACAGCCGTGGAGGCCCCGAGCCCTACAGGGTGTCCACGCTGTCCTGTTGCACGTGAGGCTGCCAGGCACCCCCGGTGACCGAGACAGGTTCCTGGTGGCAGTGCCACAGTGAGGGGGCCCTGGACCCCTCATGTCCCCATGAGCTGGCCTGACCATCGCCGGGCCCAGCTGCCTGCTCACAGGTGCGGCTCAGCCCCCCCTCCCCTGGCCTGGCCTTCCTCTGCCGGACGCTGTTTCTGCTTTGAGACCAGTTTAGTGGGTTTAAGCTCAGCTCAGAGCACAGAATTCTCTCTTGGGCTAAGAGCATGCATGTTCAATTTCCACTCAGCTGGAGTTTTATTATGAAATTAGAAACTCCTGAAAATAAGATTACATAAATAGTTTTAAATAATGAGATTATAGTAGAACGAAAGCGTTGTCCAGAAAGTAAATTCCCCTACAGCACACAAGGTAGGAAATGCTCGAGTGAAGGTTCAGGTCCACTTAGAAATACCCTTCCTGGGTTGTTTCCCGCGGCCATTCGGGGACGAATGGAGAGGACCGCGGCAGGGCGAGTTTAAACGTGAACCAGCCTGCGCTGGCCGCCACACAGCGCCGGGGGACCACAAAGGTCACAGCGAAGCTGGCCTGGGCCTGGCGTCTCCTTGGCAACAGCCCCCTGCAGACCCCTGCGTCCTGGGCGGGCCTCGCCAGCCACCCTGTCTCCCCGACGGCGGCCACTTGGGCCACGTTCTCCCCCTAGTGAGGCCCAGGTTTGGCAGTAAATTCTCCATTAAAGGAAACACAGTTATTAATAGAAAAGCGATGTCCAACACACAACCCTGACCCACCAAGTTAAGCCCTTTTCTCTGCGTTGATGTGACTGTGTGTCTTTGTGTCGCGATGTGCTCCCGGCTGCACTGCCTCCTGCGCCAGCCCCCACCCCCAGCCGCTCCGCCTGACACTGCGGCTGCTGGAGGCCACCCCAGGGAGCCGGGTGCTCGCCTTCAGCAGGGTGGGCGGCACTCAGCTGGGTCTCTGCCGTGCCTGACTGTCATTTTTCTTTCCTCTACCCTGCACTGCCAGAAACAGAAACTCAATCCTCTTGTCAAAGGGCCAGAAGCCCCGGCAGCTCCAAGTTGAAGTCAGGTCAGTGACCCGCCCTGCTCATCCCGGCCCCCAGGCGTGCCCTTCGGCACTGCTGGTCCGAGGGGGCACTCACGAGCAAGTTCTGTGTCCTGGATGGCGGGCAGTGGGGGGAGGCGATCCCGCCCCCGGGATCTCTCCTGGGTCCAAGAACAGCAGGTTCTCGGATGCTAGAAGCCCTCGCACAGATGCTCACACTGATACCGGACCCCGAGCCCGTCTCACGTGGGACCCAGAGTCAGGTCTCCGTGCTCTCTGCTCCTCCAGGGACAGCGATCGGGGTGTCGGCCCATTTTCTCACTGACCCTTGGCCCGAATTAAAAACAAACAGAAAGAGCAGAGCTGGTAAAAGCCGAGCTGTGATGGCGAATTGGGCCTTGGGCTGCGCAGAGAGAGATGGCATTGGAGGGGCGCTCGCTGCTCCACCGGCAGTGACAGGCCTGTGTCGGCATCTGCCTTGTGCAGAAGCCCAGCAGAGTAGAGAAGTCAAGTCGGCCACGGGGCCGTCTCCGGGAAAGGTGAGCCCGGAGAGCGGCCGCATGTTGCTTTCCTGACCTCGCTGAAGCAGCACAGGCCGGTGCCCGTGCAGAGCAGCGGCTCGTCTTCGGGAGCGACCAGAGAGGAAACGCCAGAGCCTGTCACCAGAGCTCTGTCACCACTGGGCCCCATCATGGGGCATCCCCGTTGGGCCATATCACCAGGGCGTCCCCACTGGGCCATAATCACGGGGCATCCCCACGCCCTGTCATGGGGTGCCCCGCTGGCAGGCTCTGCTTGTCCCTGAGGCCCTGACTGCTCTGTTCACAGGGAGGAGCCTGGAGCACTAGGCCCCTCCTGCGTCTGTGCTTTGGTCGAGAGTGGTGGGGGGGAGACCTGGCATGTGACCTGGGCTCCGCAGCCCCCACCCTGAGTGGCGCCAGCCCCTTACCTTTACCTCCTCGGTGGAGTTAGGGAACGTGAGCGTGTAGGTGCCGCTGGCCGTGCGGCCAGCCCGGAAGACCTCGGCGCAGTCCCTGAACGTGCTGGGCTCCTCCCCGGCCGCCGGGGCACTCCTCGCTGCTGCAGACAGGCAGGCGTGGGGTGAGCGAGAACACGGGGCTACGTTACACTGACACAGACACGTTTCGCACGTTGTTTTCACTACATTTGATTTTTTATAAGTTACGAAGGAGATGCCACTTTCCTCGGATTCGGCCACCGAGTTCCTCTCTTGGCCCATTCCATGTTAATCCCCAGTTACCAGCCCTTCCTAATCCCCTGTGGTAAACTGTTTCCACGTCTTCCATCTTGAGCACAATCAGCAGTCTTTCCACAGAGCTTTGAAGAACGTCCTGAAAACACCGTATCAGCTGAACAGCCCGCACCTGCCCCGCGCCCCGAGGGCCCTTGTGCCTTTCTCCTTTTTTTCTGTGTGTCTGAGGGCGAGAGCTAATCTCCTGCAGACGTTTGGGTGGGGACACTTAGTATTCTTTGGATCTGTCGCCACTGCCCCAAAGTGGTGAGTGTTAAAGCAAAGCCGGGCTCTGGCCGGCATGTCCCTGGCCATGTCCCTTGGGCGTCAGGGCTCCGGGGCCCAGATTCTCCCGCATCTTTGTTGCGCTCTCAGCACGTGGCCTTCCCACGCCTAATTTCACTGCATTTAAAGCCGTGCACATGTGTGTGTGTGTGCATGCACGTTTGTGCATGTCCCTGAGCTGTCCCTTTAGCTCTCGTTCTACACAGCACCAGAGCACGGGTCTAGGACCTGGATGATGGGGCTGGGGCCCGGGCTCCATCCTGCTGGCACGCTGGATGCGCAGCCTGCTCTGCCCCAGGACCCAAGCTGCGGGCCCCGCCCAGCTCTGTGGGGCTCACACCTCACTCTCTGGTCCCAGCAGATGCCACCTGCTGACTGGCTTTTCCTTTTCTGCAAGTGTGAAAAGCAGGTGACTCCTATGTCATCTGGGTGAACGTATTCGAGGGCCAATGCAAACTGGCCGCCCTGTGAAGCCGGCCTGGCCCCTCGCTTTTCAGCTCCTTGGACCAGTGGAAACCGCCCGATTCTGTAAGAATCGGGACCCCTGGTGTGAGATGCGGCTGCGTCCAGAGGAGCCATCAGGCGCCATGGCCTGGACCGCGGGGAGAGCGGCACTCGACTTGGTGAAGGAAAATGGTAAATGAAAACACCTCCGGGTCGGCTGTCACTCGCCCACCAGTGACCACCCGCCCCCGCCACACCTCAGAGAAGGCTCACAACAGCAAGGAAGGGGGTGCACCTGGGGCGAGGCGCTGCCGCCACCTCTCCGCATGTGCCCAGCACCCTGGAGGCTAACCTGCCCTTCCCACCGGGCCTAGGCAGCGCGTGAGAGGCAAGCCGCACACCGCCGCCAGTGGGAGCAGACCCCAGCCACGCCTCGGACCCGGACTCCAAAGGCAGTTTGGGGTGTTTTGCCTCAAAATGATTAATCAGCACAACCATGGCCGGCCCACCCCTGCTCCCCTTTGCTGAGACCTCGCAGGTTTGCTCGTGGGATGTGACACCTCCAGAGATGAGGTGTCTTCAGGACTGTGAGGGGCCCGCTGGGAGGGCGCATGGCGGCACTCACAGTTGGGCGTGGACATCAGGGTCAGCAGGCTGCGCACCGTCTCCATCAGATCGTGCTGCTGCCGCTGCAGCGCGGAGTTGTTGGCCGTGGCGGTCACCAGCTGCCGCTCCAGCTCCTGGATGACAGAGCTCTGCTTGGACACGAGCACCTGCAGCTGGTCCTTCTCTTCCTTGATTGACTGCAGCTGGACGACGTGCTTGTCCTCCATGTCCAGCACCTTCTTCTCCAGGAAACTTGTAAAAGGAAGTGACCGGGCGTCAGGCGAGGCCTCCTGACGGGCTGGCCACACCTCACAAGCACCTTGTCCCCGTGCACATCGTAACCCCAAGCACCGAGGCCAGAAGCTGGCCTGACCCTGACTGCGGGCAGGAGCGCAGTGGGCCCTTTCTGCTGAGGAATGGGGAGGCACTTAGCGGCGAGGGGAGCTGTCGTCCTTCATGGCACACACAGGGGCCGCCTCGAGGCAGGAGCCAGCGTGCCGGGAGAGCAGACAGTGGCTGAGGGCCCTGGAGGAGCCCGGAGCAGCCGCCCAGGTGGGCGTCTGTGGCGCTGGTTTCCCTGGGTTCTCTAACTTTACTTAAGTTTTGATATTAGACTTGTTTTCACGTTCCCACGTTTTAAATGGGGTCTCTCACAGCGTACACGCTCTACACACAGGTCGTCTTGCTTTGGAAACGCCCTATTCCCCAGAGGCAGAACCCGGCAAAGTCTCTGTTGGAATGCCTGCAGGGTCGCTGCCTCGCCACGCCGCCCAGGCGCGGTGCCTGGACTCCGTGAGCGCCTCCCGGGGCCGGAGGAGGGCAGGTTGGCGGCCGTGGCAGAGGGAGGCAGGCTCCCGGACGGCTCGGAAGCCCAGGTTCCCATTACGCCCCCCTGGGCCAGGCCTGGGCAGCTAGAAAGCGTGCGGCTAAACGTCTTCCCCGCTTTCATTACCTGTTCTTATCCTGTAGCTTGTTTATTTCACTGGTCTGGTCCAGAATCTGCTTTTCCAGTTTGTTTGTAGACAGGGAATGTTCCAGAAGCTGCAGTTCAAGTCTTGTTGTCTGATTTAATACCTGAACATAACAAAATAAAATTCCTGTTTATCATCTTTTTTAATTAGTTAGAACTCTCTTTCAATTAAATTATCCAGCACGTAAGACAGCATGGCTAAAACCCAATTTATAAAGTATCTTATTTCGGCTTCTCTGTTTTCATTTTCAGAAAAGGCCTCATGTCCTGGGTCACATCAAGGTGTGTTCAGTGTTTTCCACACCATTTCTTTATTTTGAAAAGTGCTTAACACTTCTGGACAAATGGTCTTCTTTTGACACTGTGGGAGTGTAAAATGGTCGTTTTTACTGCATCAGGCATTGTTGATAAATCAGGAGATTTCCCCCCGGCCGAGACACAATGCCGCCCCTCTGGGCCGTGAACTCAGCTCATCTGGGGCATCCCCGGCTCCTCTCCACTGTTCAGCCTCTTCCCCCTTTCCAGCTTCCTTTTTCTTCCTTTGAAATCGGCAGCAGCCAGCCAGAAACAATAGCAGACCGCTCCGCAGCGGCAGGGCTGCCAGGGCCCGCTGGCCCCACGCGTGGCGTCCTGTCCCAGCGTCCTGGCCTGCGGACACATTCCTCGCTGCTGGCCTCCTCTCGCCGGAAATGTCATTACTCACATCCTCTGTGCCGCGGCCGCTCAGGACGTGATGTCATGTGTAAGTTGCAATTATTGTCCCGAAAGTGGGTCCTTGAGAGAAGCATTGTTTGCTGGGCGCTGTGTCATTTCATTCAGCCGGACCTGGCCCACCTGCAGGCTGGGGCGGGCTGGCCGTAGCTGCAAGCCAGGGCGGGCTGGCCCCAGTGCAGGCCGGGGCAGGCTGGCCATAGCTGTAGGCCGGGGAGGGCTGGCTGCAATGCAGGCATGCTCGCCCCGAGAGCTGTGGGCATGAGTGGACCCAGTGGCCAGCATAGTGCTGGGGTTGCAGGATGGACACCGGAGGGCAGATGCACCCTACTCTTCTCTGCAGTGAGACGTGAGGACAGTGCTGGGCTTGCCAAAAGGAACTGGCGAGTGCGGGCTTCCCTGGACTCATGGGGAGGACGGGGTGGGGTCCCGCCTCCACTCTCAGGGGCCAGTGGCCGGTCCTCAGCTCCCCACCCTGGCGGGGTCCTGCCTCTCGTCAGGCTGCGTCAACAGGCCACTGCCCAGCCTGGGCTGGGAGCCAGCGGGCATCTGTGCCCTCCCACTGGCTGCAGCCCTCGTTGGCTGCAGCCTTCCTCGCCAGTCATTCCCGACCACGTGACGCCTCGTTTCGCGATGGCCTTGTTTTCAGTCCAGTGTCCCCGTAAGAGTCTGCGGGGGGCTCGCACCGCGGCTCTGCCTCACCCTTCACCGCGTTCTCTGAAGTGAGAAGAAAGGCTGGTTTCCGGGATGCTCCCGCACGGGCGCGCCTGCCCACGGTGTCCAGGTCAAAGTACGGAGCACGCGAGTCGGGCATCCTGGGTCTGCCGCGCGGCCGCCCCCAGCGCACGACGCCTCACTCCAGCCTCGCTGGACGCAGATGCGTCTTCTTCCCTGGCTGCAGGTGCGTCCTGGGCGCAGTCTCTGCGCCTGGTGTGCGAGCTGCTCGCGCTTTCCCGAAACTGCTGTAATGTTGGCGGGGCAGCCCTGTCCTCACGTTCAAGTCTTCCTCCCACGCCCTGCCCCGCCCCACGGCCCTTAGGGAGACCACGGAGGCCTCGCAACGGTCGGGCCTTGGTGTCCCATGTCCTCTCCTGGCTGATGGCTGCGCCTCGGGGTCCTTGCGGGAGAAGGACGAGGAGGGACGTGCCAGGGGTCATCACCATGGCGCCTGCTCGTGTCTTGAGCGTTACTGCAGCTCAGAGTGGGAGACGCTGACCTCATTGGCCCAGAAAGGAGCCAGGACTCGGAGCCGGAGCAGCGCACAGGGACCTGCTCTCACCGTGCTCGGCCCCGCCCCCCCCCGCACCCCTTTCCTCTCTGGACGGCGGCTGAGTTGCCGATGTCACCGGGCATGGCCCTGCGGGGACTTGGCTCCAGTGTCTTGCTGTTGGTCTTTTGATCCTTGCGTCTTCTGTGTTCTCCCCACTCCTATGAATCTGTCGCCTACAGGACCATAAAGCTAACGGGGTTGGCGGGGTCAGCCGTTGGCCCCGGGGGGCAGGGCCGCATCTAGTAAAGTGGGGATCGCGCCCGGGACGGGACGGGTCTGGGCCTGTGCTGCGCCGGCTGCTTCTCCCCCTTCCACCGGCCTCTCCGTCTGTGAGCTCACACCGCAGACTGTCAGCAGTTCTGTGAGGCTCAGGTTTTATCTTAATCCGAGAGTTAGATTTAAGAACGAGGTTTCCAGCGCTCTGCTCGCTGTTTTCATCTCTCAAGTGCACAGCAAGTCCCGGACTTGGAACCAAATGCACATCTCGGGTCCACGGGACGTTCACCTGTGCTGGTTCACCTGTGCTGGTCAGGTGTGGGGAGGGTGGGGGGGGGGGCTGCGTGGGGTAGACGTACGTCAGCCTCGGTGTTACAAGTGAAAGCACACTAGCTGGTGTGAGAGCCCCACCCAGCCACGCATTCTTTACTCCTTCACACCCCGCCCTTTGGTCTGGGCCCCCAGCTGTCAGTAGCCTCCTCCCCCCGCTGACTGCGCACTGCAGCTCGGGCTGCGCCGCGTCGCCCTGACCTGGGCCTCCACGTCTGTCAGCTTCCGCGTCTGCTCTGCCGTCTGGTTCAGCAGGTTGGTCCCTATCTCGATCATGGCCGCCGTCTGGTTCTGGACCACGTTCTGTTGGATCTCCACCATCTCCTTCTTCATGTTGTCCTGGATATAATTCTCAAGCTAGAAAAGAAGTGTCAGAAAGACAGACTTTACTCAAGCGACCAGAAACCGCCCTCCCCCGGTGGGCAGCGCGGCCCGGGAAGGACCGCAGCACGCCGCTGCGCCCCGAGCTCCAGGCAGTCACTACGCGGGAAATAAATCCTGAGGGGCATCCCCACCTCTCCTGCCATCCAGACTTGTGGTTTCTGGAAATGCAGGCCTGGGAAGACTGCAGTGGAGTGAGAGTGGCACATGCACACACCTGCAGGCCCACACACATCTACACAGGGGCACACACTTGCACACCTGCCCTCCATTTACACAGACGCATGTGTGCACTCTGCTTGCCCGCACACATGTGCAGTGAAATTACATCAGGTACAAGTGCAGGACGGGCAGGGGGGGCCAGCTCCAGCATGGCCACCGGCTCCTCCTGGACCTGGCTGCCCGGGTCACTCGGCCCTGGGACTCCAGCACCTCTGGTATATGATGGGGTCTAGCTGGGGGCAGAGTGGTTCAAGGGTGAGCCCAGCTGCGCTTGCAGGTCGGGGAAGGGGTGACTGCGGCCCACGGGCCATCTCCCTGCTTCCCTGTGCCAGGCCCGGCTCTCCGCCGCTGGCCCCGCTCTAAGCTCAGCAGGACAGAAGCCCCGTTTATGTTCTTTCCCGTAGTTGTGTCTCACATGCTTTTATTAAGCTGAATAGCTGAAAGCTGCTCATAGAGCTGCCTAGTGCCCTTCGTAAAGACGAGGGAGTCTCTGCAGAGAAGCCGTTCAGAGCCATCAAATCTCATGTCTCTGAAAGAGTCGGGAGTGAGCCCGCGGCAGGGAAGCCTGAGTTTCCCGCCGGCTCGAGGCCTTCCTTGTCCGGCGGCGAGTGTTTTCTCCCCGGGGTGTGAGGCCTTCATCCTACTCCTGCTTCCGGCCTCACGGGCCTGACCCGCCCCCGCTGCAGGTGCCCCTGGCGCCCAGGCTGCCGGCCTCCAAGGAAAGACTCACTCCTGCCTCTCCCCGCGCTTCTGGTGGGTTGGGCGGCGGGAAGGCCGTCCGCGGGAGACCTGACTGCGCGGCCTTGAAGCCGCGACCTCCCGTAGGAATCAGAACAGACCGGGTCACGGTGAAACCCCTGTTCCTCTCCTGCTGCCTGAGGAAGTCAGAGCAGGCCACGGCGCGCTCCAGGGGCAGGGCGCTCTCAAGCCCGGCTTCCCTGTCCCTCCCGCCCCGTTTACACAGTGACGGTTATTTAAATGTGCAGTTTAGAAGAATCCATAGGTGGCCCCTTGCGATTGGTCCCTGCTCCGCTCTCCTGCCCTGGCCTGCCCGGGGAGTGATGGAATTTTGAGGTCAAAGTAAAGCTCCGCAAGTCATCCAGCGAGCGGTCCCGGGCCGACTCCAGCAGGACGTCGAGGGAGCCTGGCCCGGGGTCGGGCCGCCGCCAGCCGAGGGCCCCGGCTCCTGTGCGTGCTCTGCGGTGACAACTCACAGGCTCCTGTAAAGAGAAAGCCTGCCTCTTCTTACTGATTTCAGTATTTAAGCGCTAAATGAAAACGAGTCTATCTTTTGTCACTCACCGCGCAGCCGGGGCGGGGACTCGGCCTCCCACCCGGGCCCCCACCCCTGGAGCCCCAGGCCCCTGAGGTCAGGCCACAAGCGGCGTGAGAGGGCGGTCGGCAGCTGAGCTTTCCCTCAAGTTCCAGCTGAAAACTACACTTTACGACTTAAAAACCCTAGTTTTTACAAACAAAATTTCTTAACTTTGTCATTTTTTTTCTGAACTTGAAAATGGAAAGGAAAACACATTTTAAGTCTGCCTTAAAGATCCGTTTTTCCAGATCACAATGGATGGTGTGTGTGTGTTTTTGTGTGTGGTGTGAATGTGTGTGGTGTGTGTGGTGAGTGGTGTGTAGTGAGTGTGTGTGGCAGGTGTGTGGCGTGGAGTGAGTGTGTGTGGCAGGTGTGTGGTGTGGAGCAGGTGTGGGGTGTGGAGTGTATGTGGCAGGTGTGTGGCGAGTGTGTGTGGCAGTGTGTGGTGTGGAGTGTGTGGTGTGCATGGCAGGCACCGCGCTGCCCCCTGCACTGTGGGGAGGATGGGTGGACACGCTTGCACTCCCGCCCTGACTGGACTTTGTGCACTCGGGCAGCAGCTGGGGCGGGAGTCAGAGGCCCTGATTTAAGGATCTCCCCACAGCTCAAGTCCACGCTTTGCTGGGCCACTTGGGGGAAGGCCGAGGCCGCCTCTCCTTCCCTCTGCTCGTCGGGGGACCCCAGGCTCCCTCTCTCGTGAGGGTGTAAGCTGCGTGCCCCTGTTTTCATACTTCTCCGCCCGATCCCACTCACGCTTGCTCCGATCCCACGTCCTCCCGCGCTGTGGGAGCGACGGTCACGAAAGCAGAAATGATTGTGCGGGTAGGAGGCTTCGCACATTAATTTCTAAAGCCCTATTTTTAAGTTGATTTATGCTTAGCTGGCCAGCAGCAGGACCTCGTGAGTGACAGACCCCACAGCGGGAGGGGGCCGAGCCTCAGCGCTGGCCACGCAGCCGTGCACGCAGTGGGACTCAGGGAAGCAGCTTTTTCACCTAGCCGTGATCTTCCCTTTAGCTCTTGCTCTAAGACGCGACCAGAAGTGCAGGAAGCTCGCACCGAGGAGCATGCTTTCCCGGCCAACGTTCTGCAGATCGAGGGGGGGGGACACACAGCACTTGCCCTAAGGTGTCCCCTTCTGTCCAGGGCTCACTGTGCCCAGAACTGCCGTCAACCCCCCTCAGCAGGCCCTCGGGAGAGCCACAGTCTGACTCCACTGGCGTGGCCTCCGCTGGGAACTGAAAACAGTGGTTATGACTTTGCACAAATGACTGTGCTTTAATTACGTCTTCCCGGGCGTCCTAACCCCAAATAAGAGAGGCCCTCGCTGCAAAATGCACGTTGTACCAAACCTCCCTTTGCAGACACAGTGCTGGGGCCGGGGTTGTCTCTGACTCACTTTAGAACAAAGTTAGTTCCTTCCTTTGCCTCAGGGGCGGCCCCTCGTGGCCGGCGTCTCTCTCCCTGCGGCCCTGGCCCCGGCCCCGCTGCAGGCGGAAGCTCACGCACCTCGTGTGTCTTTTAAGGCTCACTGTCATTTTTGCATAAAATGACGCTCTCAGAAGGCCCCGTTTAAATAAAGACGTGCCACGCAGCGTCAGCAAGTCGCGCCCCCGGCCTGGGGATTGCCGCCTGTGCTGTCTGTGAGCCCCCGGATCTGGGGACTTGAGGTACCTTTCAGGCCCTTTTAGGCCCAGTGACATGATGCCCAGCTGGAGCCGCTGAATATCCCCTGGCGCCCACACTTCCCGACTTGTTCCCACACAACAGAACCTCGGTTGGACTCAGCTGCGGCTGGCCGTGCTCCCGCACAGCCGGGCAGCTGTGACATGCACGCCGCGCGGTCGAGCCGGGCCGCCCAGCACCAGGCCCGCGAGAGCCGGGGTCGGCAGCTTCCCCAGGACCCCCGCGCCCTCCCACTGCAGGCTTTGTCCCGTCTCAGTGTAGTTACACGGGTAAATTCACACTTCGCCAACTCCGGGGCCGTCCGCTGGACGCTAGTCCCCTCCGTGCGCGTCCCGTGCGCCGCCTCGGCAGAGGGATGTTTAGAAGGAAAGGATGTCGACAAAACGTTTGGTGACTCGTGCTGTGACTCGCGACCTCTGTCACGGTGAGTGACTTTGTTTACCTCTGTCTCCGCCTCGTCTGCTTTGCCTAAGCATCGCCCCAAGAGAGGGGCTTTGGGAGGGGGGTTAAGCCGTCCCGGCCGCGGCCGCGCGGCGAGGGTTAAGGGTGTCCCGTTAGGTGAATTAGCAACTGCGCATTCCGAAGCGCGATTCTTTCCGGATCAAGCGTAAGAGGCATTTGCTCTTGGAAGGACCGAGAAAGAATCCATGCAGTTCCCATTAATCTAAAAATAAATAAGAAATAAATAAACGTCTGAGTCACGGGTTGCCTGTCGTTGGAGTCAGTGGCTTCGCGTGAAGGAAGAGAAGGCCGTGGCCGCCCTGCCCGCGGGGTGGACGCGGGCCCCGTCGAGGGAAGTGGAGGAAGTGGATTAGTCTCGAGCTCAGTCACGTCGTGGTGTCTCTGAGCCCAGCAGCGCCCGCTTTGCAGCGACGGTGCGAGCCCCAGGGACGTCGCTTTGCTGATTGGGGGGAGGAGGTGACACCTGCGACTCTCGGGCCTCGGCTTCTGGGACGCGTGGGACCCCTGCGGCGCGTCAGCCTCCAGCTCAGCCTGTGACCCCGGTTTCTCGTTGGCGAGGCGGTGTCTCGGCGCCCCCGATGCGGCTCTACTGTGGAAAGCGAACGGGACACAGCAGCGTTTCCCGAGCTGCACGCTCGGCCCACGGGGGCCCGCAGCTCCGGGAGCTGCAGGCGGGAGCTGGCGCTCAAGGGGCCGGCCGCGCTCACTGTCGCCGGGAGGAGCCAGCAGCTCCGCGCTGTGGGCCCGCCGCGTGCCCGGTGGGTGTGAGGCCCAGGCAGGGACCGTGGGGAACTCGCAGGGCCTCGCAGCGGGGGTGGCAGAGTCCAGGCTGATCGCGTTTGAGGAGAGCAGCGGAGCCTCGCCTCGCTGGGGGCGGCATCCCTGCCGCGAGGGTCAGGCGAGGCCGTGCGAGGACGCCGCGGAGAGCCGGCGTGGGTCGGCTGTCCCCTCAGCCCAGGCCGCGTCCCGCCCAGCCCGGAGTTTGTCCGGGAAGTGAGGGCTCCGATTTGAGGTGTTCGCTGGGAAAGCCGCTGAGGAGGGAGGACGAGTGGACTGCGTGAGGTGGTCGGGAAGCCGTGCGCCTGGGCGTGTCTCCGGCCTCTGAAGTCCGGGAAAGCGGCAGCCGGGCCTCGTGTGGCCGCGTCTCCCCGGGGCCGCACCCGACGCCCCGGGGCTCGCGCTGTGCTGGGCGCGGCGCTGTCGGGCGAGCTCGGCGTGGGCCACAGCCACAGAGCACGCGGCCCGCGCGAGGGCACAGCTTGCACGCTTGCCACCCTCGCCCGGGAGCTGAGCTGGCGGCCGGCCGAGCAGAAAGTCCAGTTTGCTTGGACACCAAAGCGGCTGCCAAGCCTCTCTCCAGGGCACTCGCCGGCGCTCGTGGGGCGAGCACAAGGGCCGGACTCGCCCCCCCCACCGCCTCGGGCTCTGGAGGGCTCCCCGACCCCGCCGCCGGCACGTCCACCCCGGGCAGCGAGTGGCAGCCCCTGCCCTCCCCCTCCACGCGGAACTGCCTTTCTCTCCTCCTGCTCGGGTTCGCGCACAGCCTGGGGACCCGCCCGGCCACCCCTGGGCCGCGGCAGCCGCTGCACCCTCGGAGGGTCAGACGGTCGCATCAGCAGCGCCCCCGACAGCGCAGGTGCAGCCCCGCGGCTCCAGAGCCAGGGACTGTCCCGCTGCGGGGGACGCGAGGAGTGGACAGGAGCACGCGGGGAGGGGCGCCGGAAGTAGGAGGGAGGGGGGACAGGAAGCAGGGGGAGGGGAATCAGGAAGTGGGGGCAGGGGAATCAGGAAGTAGGGGAGGGGAATGGGGGGGCAGGGGAATCAGGAAATAGGGGAGGGGAATCAGGAGGGGGGGCAGGGGAATCAGGAAGTAGGGGGAGGGGAACAGGAAGTGGAGAGGAACCGGAAGTAGAGGAAGGGGAATCAGGAAGTGGGGGGGGCAGGGAATCAGGAAGTGGGGCGAGGGGAACAGGAAGTAGAGAGAGGGGAATCAGGAAGGGGGAGGCCAGGTAATCAGGAAGTGGGGGAGAGGAATCAGGAGGTGGGGGAGGGGAATCAGGAAGTAGGGGAGGGAATCAGGAAGTGGGGGAGGGGAACAGGAAGTAGAGGGAGGGGATTCAGGAAGCCAAGGGGGGAATCAGGAAGTGGGAGTGAGGGGAGGGGGATCAGGAAGCAGAGGGAGGGGGAACAGGAAGTGGGGTGAGGGCTAAAGGGGAAACAGGAAGTGGAACGCGGGGTTGGGGGAAACAGGAAGTGCGGTGAGAGGCGGGGTGCCGGGAAGCGGGGGCGAGGGGCGAGGGCAGCGGGAGGAGGGGGAGCCGTGGTTTCCCTATTGTTAGGATCTGTTTGTTCCGATCAGAGCATGAGTCACCCCACGCCCACTTTAAACCCAAATCACTGGTCACGCCGCGGCGGGCCCTGCCTCCCGAGCCTGTGGCTCCGCGGTGGCCGCGCATTCCTGACGGCGCCCCGGGCTGTGGAAACCTGGATTCTGGTTTCGGCGGTCGCCCGGCGGACGGAGCAAGCTGCGCGCTGAGCCCCTGGCGGGACCTACCCTGGAGTTTTGGCAGCTCTTGGGGCTCAGGCGATGAGTGTTTGGGCCGCTGGAATCTTGGCCTCTCTGAGGAGAACGCTGGCTCCAGGAGGCTGGAGACAATGGAGGTCTTTGTGCAGACGCCTGTCCTGCTCCCAACCCTGAGCGCCTGCCCCTGGAGCATGGCTGCTGCGGGGACGCCCCTGCTGACCTGGGCAGCTTCCTGGAAACGGCACCACGGCATGGGACGGAGCCCCTCCAGCTTCCCCGGTGCCCAAGCCCGGCCAGCCTCGGCCACAGCCCCGTCGCCACGCATCTCGGTGTCCCACATCTGCTCGGGAAGATGAGCCCAGGGGGGTGAAGTGAGCCTGCGGGGCTCCAGCGTCCACGGGTCAAGGCTGGGGTGGCGCTTCCCGGAGCCTGGCCTGGCCTGGCAGGCCGAGGCACGTGGGAGCCAGCTCTGTGGTGCAGGACGCCGGGTGTGCAGCCAGGAGGGCGCAGGTGGGCGCCTATCCAGTGCGGCAGGTCGTGCCCCCAGAGACTCAGGCAGTGCTGGGAGCAGCCCAGCCCTGCTCAGGACAGCAGCCGAAGGCAGGGCCCATGCGCTGCTCAGGCCACATAAGACGCACGGCCTGGCGGGACTCAGCTTGGTGACAAAGGGCAGAAGGGGGCATGAGGGAAGGGGGCATGAGGCGTCAACATTCCACCGGGTGCGGGGTAAAACAGCCTGCCTGGAGGCCGCCCCCCCCAGCCCCACCATCCTCACACACTGACCCGTGGGCTCTTATTACCCGGGGAAATCCGCTACTGTGAGCTGCAGAACAGGGACCTGGCGGTGGCCTCGCCAAGCCCAAGCCTCTCCCGAAAGTCGGCCCTAAGTGGCGGACTGAGGTTAAAACGGCCGTCTCCACGCCCCGCACACCTGCCCCTCCAGGACACCCTCCAGGGGACAGCGGCAGGCCCCGGTCCTAGCCCTGCTCCGTCCCCACCTCAGGCCGCTGCCTGAGATGCCAGGGGAGGGTCCTTTCTCCGAGACTAGCCGCCGGGACAAGCGCGGGACGTGGCTCCGCTGCAGGGATGGGCCGAGCCCTGCTTGGAAACGGCTGGGGTGGGGGGTTCTGACATGCCTATTTCCCGAGCCCGCCGAGATGCCCGCCTGGGCTCTGAACCACTCACCATGGGATGGACAGAGAAGGGTCCCTTGATGTGGGAGAATGGCTTAGTCATCAGGTACTTTCTCCCCGCGCCCCTGCTCTCACCTGGGGGCCACATATTTTGATAGCAGTGCTCTCCGGGGGTGGAGAAGGGGCGGGAGGGGGCAGCGCCCTTGCCACGGCACCAGTCAGTGCTGCAGGCCGTGGGGCAGGCTGGTCAAGCAACAGCAAACAGGTTAGAGGGGGGCACGCTGGGACGACGGAAAAGCGCGTGTGGGTTTACGTGTTCGCTGTGACCCGGAAGGGAACCCCCTCTGATAAAAATGGACGATTAATTACTCCTCACAAATGGCCGGTTGCAGGGATGGTCTTGCCTATCTCGACTCCGTGACTTGGGACATAATCTCCTACCTTCTCTGCCTTAGCGTGTCCACCGTTACAGTAAGTGAAGGCCAAGGCTCGCTAGGAATTCCTGTCATTAAAGTTGATTAAGTTAATGCTGGATAAGGCTTTTTTTTTTTTTTTGGAATTTTAGAATCCGTTGCTTAGTTGTTAAAAATTACAAGGAATTTCAGACCCATATGCCAAATGTGAAGCATAGATAATTAGCTTGTGGTTGGTGTTTGTTTTTTGTTACTGAGCAAAATAGAAGGATGTCTGCTCCAGCGGCCTTTTTGCACCAGAATTTCCCATTAAGACGACCAGCCCGCTTGGAGCTCGGGCTACATCTGTATGTAATAGTTTTTCAAGATTCCAAAGACTAGATAATAGTTAACAAAACTCAAAGGAAAACTTCAATTATCTCCAGACCAGTGTTTACAGTTACCCGGCAGATACTGAGAATTAATATCATCTGTCGATTCCACACGTGTCGTGGCAGAGAAAGTGCTCTCGGGAGCCCGGCGGAAGCGCCCCCCGCGCACCGCTGTCTTCTCTGCCAGGAGGAGCAGGTTGACCAGTTAACCCCCGAGTCCCTGCTCAGCGGGTCGTCGGGGCCGCCTTTCCAATCCATTTCCTTCCTTCCTTCTGCTGGAAAAGCAGGGTCTCCCGTGAGTAGACTTGCTCTAACTTATGAAAACTGAAGTGAGGAAAAATAAGTCGGACAGGGCGCCTGACCACTGCTGGGCCCCTGGGCGCTCGCGGCGGGCCGAGGGCGCCTGGGGGCCCTCGCTGCTCCGGGCTCCGCGTTTCCGCAGAGAACGCGCCGTGGGCCGGGCAAGGCCGGGGCCTGGGACAGCCGCCGCTCCCGGCCCCGCAGAGGGAGGTGCGCGTGGCGGCTCTGACGCAGGGCGGGGTCCGCGTGCCCGGGACGGGCGGGCTGTCCTCGTGGGAGAGGCAGCGCGGTCTCCGGAGGGCGTTCCCGGGGTGACTGTGAGCACCGTGCCGTCGTCGGCCTGCGGGGTGAGCGCCCGCCCGCCCGCCCGGGCCTCTGCCTTCCCCTCACGGCACTGCCCAGTCCCCGCGCCCGTAGCACTGGGGTCAGCCCAGCGCTCACGGGCGGGTGGCTCCCCGGGTGGGAGAAGCCGACGTGGCGCCTCAGCCGAGGACGTGGCATCCTGGAAGAGGCGCTGCAGGGACGGAGGGTCCAGCGGTCAGCGGGGCGGGAGGGGCGGCCAGGCTCGACGCCGCTCTGTGAGGCCGTGTGGCGGCGGCCCACGTCACTGGGTGTTGTCCACACCCGCGGAGGCCCGAGAGCCGCCGGATGCGGATAACAGGCCGGGGCGGCCACGCTGTGGGGGTCGGCCGGCGTCACCTCCGCGGGCACCTGCGTCGCCGTGTCCAGGCTCCTCTTCGGGGCCAGGACATCTTCCCCCTGGGGGCGCCACCGCCTTCCCTTTGCTCTCTCGCTGCCGCCATTCCGGGGCGCCTCTTCCATGTCTTTGCCTCTTCCCTATGGGCAGTGGCCTCGGGGCCCAGGATGCCCCTGGGGGCCAGGAAAGGGCCCAGCCAGCCCCCATTCACCTGTCTTGGCACAGAGAGGCCGGATGTCCTGACACGGTCAGTCTCCGTGAGGACCGCGGCCTCCTCTCCGTGGGCTCGGGAAATTAGCAGCGTCTGGCGAGGGCCCGCAGCGGAAGCCCCCGGAGCGTTGTGTTAATTAGGCTCCAGCAGCTCCACCGCCCCCCAAACTTGCTGGAGCCCCCCAGTGAGAGGCTCTGAGGCTCCTATGTGAGCAGGTGCAGCGTCTGCCCTCGGTGGGGGGGGGGGGGCGGGATATCTCCCCCCAGAGAAAAGACCGGGGCTACCAATGCTCTCGACGCACGCCGAGGAGCAGTCTTGTAGACCAGGTCGCGGCCGGGGGACGTGTGTCCCCGAGCCCTCTGCGTCTTGGTACCCCTTCCTCTAAAAGCCCCCACTTCCCATGGAGAAGTGCTCAGCCACACCCCATAGGCGCCCTCTGCTTCGTGCTGGGCTGGCACACGGCTGGCCCCTGAAGACGCTGGACGTGGGCACTTGCATGAGTGCTGAGTGGGCAGGTGGACCCCGAGGCCCTGAGGACAGTCGGCAGACGGGACAGGCTGCTGTGGCCCCGGCCGGCCCACGAGTCCCAGCAGAACTGCAGACGGTGGTGGGGCTGGCAGCCAGGGTGACGGTGGTGCCGGGTTTCAGTCACTATGGGTCAGCTGGCACATGGCAGCGTCAGGGTAAGAAAGGAGACTTCGCGGGCCATGCTATTAAGATGAACTTAAAGACCCCGGCCCCCAACGTGGGGCAGCGCCCCTTCCTCGAACAGAGCCGGGCGCAGAGCGGCCATGCTGGGCAGAGCTGAGGAGGTTCCCACTCTGTGGCATCGTCCGCGAGGATCTGCTCTGCGGGCAGCAGCCGGGAGGGTGAGGGCTGAGTGTCTCCTACTGTGCCCACCCACAGGCATCCTGGCCCCCCACTTGCAGGGTACAGGCCAGGAATACCTGGTATTCTTGATACCCCGGGACAGAGAAGGGCACACGGTTCTCCACTGCGGCCAGTCTGATTTGCCTAGACCCCAGGACGTCCACTCCCACCCTGGGGAAGGACGCTCTGTCTTTGTAACCCCAGTTCCGAGCGCGCCCGTTCTCTGCCCATGCCCCACGCTCCCCGGAGGCCTCTGGTCTCTATGCCCTCGCTCTGCCCACCTCTTCCCTCACACCAGCTCTGGCACGGTCCCCTGGCGAGGGGGACAGGCCCTGCCTGTGTGTTGGTGACCGGGGCCCTCCTTGGCCATCACATGCCCACCCACTGCCTCGCTGCGGCACTTGGGGTGCCAGGATGCGTCTTGGAACAGGACTCGGGTGCTGGGAATCGCCGTCTTCCTGACTTGAGCACCAGCGCTCAGCCCCCACGGGCCCCCCGCTTTCATGAGGGGGAGCTCCAGAGGGCACAGTGTGTCCGTGTCGGAATGGTTGGCCGGCCAGCGTCTGCTGCCAGCTCGCCCCGTCGGCTCTCTATCCCGTTGCCCCACGTCGTGTGATTGGTCAGGAGAAGCCACGACTCAGGAAGGGGCACTTGATCTTGCTTTTACAGAAGAGCTTCTCCTTGTGGTGACCGCCGCCCCCCACCCCGCCCCTGCTCTCCCTCTGCGTTCTCTCTCCTTGTGGCCACTCCCAGATGATGGAGGGGGCATCCCATAGCCTGGCCCCCAGCGCACCCCCAGGCCATTTTCTTTGCACCCCTTGTTTTACTCAAGCACCACGAACACCCTGGGCACAATCAGGCTGCCGTGAGTGTGTTTTTGCACAAACAGCAACCTGAGTGCTGGACCTGGAACCCCTGCTCTGGGCCGGGGCCCGGGTGACCACTGTGTTCACCCGAGAGCCCTGCGTGCCGTGGGCCCAGGCGGCCTCCGCTCTGGGCCACCCCGGGGCTGAGCGCCTGCCGGGGCGCTGGGGAGCATCCAGGAGTGGGTGCTGTCACGCCGCGATGCCACCACACCTGCCCCCCACCAGGACGGGAGCCGGCCGCAGGGTGGGTGCCCGCTCACATCAGAGGGCCTCCCGCCTGTCTCAGGAGAAACCCCAGTGGGCTCCTTCAGGCCAGAGAAGGGCGAGCGTGTCTTCACCCCTGACGAAGGCGTGTCCCCGAGAAGCCGTTGGAGGCATGGGGGCGTAGGTGTGCACGGCGAGTGCCTGTTCCGCTGTGACAGTCTGACTGCTGCGTCGGTGTGACCACCGGGCACGGAGGCCGCCCTGCGGCGGGCAGGAGCGGACTCAGTCGGTCTCCACATTCACCGGTCCCTCACAGACGTCTGCACGCCCGCGGGAAGCCCGCACGGCCGCCGGCCCCGGCTCACTCTGTGCCCGGAATAAAGAGCCATGGACACCACCCCTGGGCCAGCCACGCTGCCCCTTCTCCCGCCCTCCCCCCCAGCTCCGCTTCTCTCTCTCTCTCTTTCTCTCTCTCTCTCACACACACGCGCACACACACACACACACACACACACACATTTTCCCTAATCACAGTCTCTTTATTGCAACCTCATCTCGTGTCCTCTGTGAGCTGGGACCAGCTCCGGCCTCGCACGGAGCCGCTGCTCCCGGTATGGGGGGACGGCCCCCAGAGCTGCCCTGGGGCGGGCGCCCTCCCACTTGCCCTGCTCGTGGCCGGGCCCCTCTTTACGTTATTGCACAGATGTCACTTCACACTGTTCCTCTTCTGTTTTTAAACTTCCCCAGATGGGTGGCTTTGATTGGAGCTGTAGTTTCTCGATTATAAATACGTGAAATTTCGGTTATTGTAGGGATTAAAGTGAACCCTGTGAACCAGCCTGCTCTCTGATCCCCATGTAGAAGGCCGTGATCGCCATCAAGTCCCGTGTCTCGTCACTGGTTTGCGAGGAAACTTTTGCATTACAACCTGTCCAAACCGTAAAGACCTGCGCTGGTTAAAGTCAGCGGATGGCCATGCCAGGCCGCACCAAGCCTACGCGGGAAGCAAGCACAAGTCCACTTCCCAGGCCCGGCCCTGCAGGCAAGGAGTCGTGCCCCCTCGCATGGTGCCCCCACAGCCGTGACCCCAACGTCAGACGACCCCCTCAGAGACCCGGGGCTGCTTGGCTGTGCAAAGCCAGTGGGACGTTAGTCTGGCTTTAGGTGCTGGTGAGGTTGGCGCCGCGTGCGCTGTTAATTCGCACACCATACAGTGCAGACGATACCGCCCTTGCGTCTTCCAGGTTTACATACGCCGCACCCCCTGCTCCATCCCTCACCGTCCCTCACCATCCCTGCGTCCCTCCTGCCATTGCCGTGATGCTAACACATGGTCAAGTCACGGCAGCAGCCGCTTTCCTGCCATGTTAAGTAAAGGGCCCCGTCAGTTTATCCCAATGCACCAAACTTGCTTCCAGGGCCACACACAGTCCTGCCCACGGCTCAGGAAGCGACAGATGCGGCTCCCGCCGGCCCAGGAGCGCCCTCAGCCGTGGGCTTCTCTGCGGTGCCCAGCCAGGCTTGGGGCGTTGTTTGCGGGGAGGGGCATCCAGCTAACCAGGGTCACACAGCCTGACCCCCACCTTCCCCACTCTCCCCCCCTCTCTCTCTTACACACACACACACACACACACACACACACACACACACACACACGAGTCCCTGCAGGGTGGGGAGGGGCAGGCACTCAGTCTGATCCTCTCCCTGCCAGTTTTTCCACGGACAGTGATGTTTTAGGAGCCAAACCGCGCTGTCCCTGCACCCCGGCTGATGAGCGCGGCGAAGCGATGTTACTCTTTCTCCTAAAGGACGAGGCCGGCCGGCCCGGCACAGCTCCCGGCCTGTGCTGCTGTCTTTATTTTTTTTTTTTTTTTTTAAGTACAATGACAGAGGAAATGTTTACATCAATTTAATAGGCATGAGCCTTATTTTTCAAAACATGCTGCTTTAAAGCACAATCGAGTTTGCCGTTGTTTATAAGCTGCAGGTACTCGCCGGTGTGAAACGGCTGTTTATTTCCTTTCCCTGTTTCCTGTGGGCAGGGGGAGGCACGCTCCGTCCCGGCCAGTGCGCCCCGCTTGCCGGGTCGCTGCTGCTTTCCGTGAAGCACGGCCGCCGGGGGCCGGAGGCCGGGCTGGCTGTGGGCTGCGGCAGACGGGGCAACCGTGCGTGCCCAGGGGCCAGTTCCGGTGCCTGCGGGCATTTGGGGCCTGGATGCGCCTTCTCCTGGCTGAACCCTCCCGGTTGGCCCCTCAACCCCTGCACTCCCCGGCCGCCCGGCACTGCCTCTGCCTCTGCCTCCGCCGGCAGCTCCCTGGTCCCACCGGAGTGCTTCTGCCTGCCCTGGTCTTAGCTGGCGGCCTGGTCTGACTTTCCTTGACAGGTTTTCTTAAAAGCTTTAAGGTCTGTGAATGTCTCTTCCTCCCCCACTCGCCTCTCTTTTTTAATGTTGCTCGGGGAGAGAAAGGGAAAAACAGAAACATAAAAAAATAAACAGCCCCAAAGAAAAGGAAGTGTGTGAAGCAGCGTGGCCAGAGCTGGCTCTTCTCCCCGGACCCTCCCCCGCGCGCCCCCCAGGCGGACCCAGGACCGTGTCCATCAGCGCAGAGGCATTGTTTCCCCCTCCAGCGGGACAGTGTTTGTTATCACAAGTGACAAAACAGACGGGAGGTGACATTTCCCCCTGAAACGCTTTCCTATTTGCGTTTTTGCATCATCCCAGACTGACCCCAGAGCCCGCGCCCAGCCAGGGATGGGACGAGCCTCCGTGTCCTCAGCGAACTGGCCAGGGGAGGACTTGAGACTCCGTTGAGCTGCTGCTCAAGTATTTGCTAATCGAAACTGGAAATGGAAAAGTTGGGGTCACCCCGTGTAGAACCCCTGTCCTTTGCCTTCTTTAAGCAGTTTCAGAGAGCAGAGGAGGGGCTGGCTAAGGAGGTGAGCTGTGGGGTGCCGTGCACCCCCACTCTGCACAGACACAGCTGGCGGTGCAGCGGCGCAGCCGTCGCGGGGAGACTTTCCTTCACGCTTCCCGCCTCCCGAGGGGCCCGCGGTGCCGGGAGACGGTGTGCTGGCGCGTCCATCCCCTGGGTGGCTGTCGCCTGGCCACCCACAGGGCGGGCCCGCAGAGGCCGGGATAGGACGCCTGCCCCCGCACGCCGGCAGGGCTGCCACTTCTCCCCGGCGTGGCCCGCGTGGCTGTGCCCGCAGTCAGCCGGCGGGCCTGGAAAAGGGGGTCTCGTTCTGGGGCGTGGCCCCCGCCCCATGGGAGGGCGCCCACTCATTCGGCTGAGAGCAAGCGGGTCGTCCTCGCCCTCCCGCGGGTGGAGACCCTACCCTGGGGCTGAGATAGGTCGCCCCGCAGAGTGTGGTGCCCAGCGAAGACCTGGGGCCCCTTCCGGAGGGACGGAGGCACACGGGGCACCTCTGTGAGTCCCCACGTGGCTTACGCTGCCCGTCCTCCCCCTGGGCAGCGGTGCACCCCGAGTCGCCGGCGCAGCTGCCAGCGGCTGATGGCGCGTGCAGCCGGCGTGGCCGCCCGAGGGGAGCGCAGCCCGTGTGCAGAGGGACTTGTGCTCTCGGGTTGGGACACAGCTCCCGGCCGGCATGTGTAGGAAGAGCTGAGCTTCCGATACCTCCTCTCGACTACACTCTCTCTAAGATCTCTGCAAACAGCTCCGGGAGCCCCGGCCGTCCCGCCGTGCCCCTCCCGCTGGCCCCTGGCAGCCCCCGCCCCAGGGAGCCGGGCGGCTGGAAACTCACCCGTTCCCAGATGACAAGCCGGTCGCGGTAAAGCCCTGAGATTCTGAGAAACCTAAGTTCTGCTTTATTGAATTTCCTCTCGTTCACGAGAGCCTCGATCTATTTTAGTAAATAAATTCAGGAAATTGGTAAAGCACTTTCCTCCTTCCGCCCCGTATCAGTAATTAACATGATTGTCACGTTTTTCCTGGCTCCGGGCTGCTCCCCCTCGGCTTCCCTGTGCGCCGGCCCCGGTTTACAGGCTCCCCAGACGTCCCGCTGGCGGTGGCGGGGCTGAGCCTGGCTGAGCCGAAGCCACTTAAACAAAACAGCCTGGGGCTTTGCCGAGCAGCTTCCCCTGCCGGAGCAGGGCTGGCGAGCTTGTCACTGAGAGCGCCTTTCAGGCATCCTTCACTTCTCCCCAGAACACTTTACACCCAGGCAGAATCAAAGACGTGCCAGCTCCCCCGGGGAGAGGGCTCTGCCGCTCTCCTGCAGCCCCCAGGTTTGGGGGCCCTGCAGCCCCGAGTGTCCCCCTACCTTCAGCAGCCACTGCGTGTTGTTCTCCATGATGCTCTCCAGCGCCTGCAGCCGCTGCACGGAGTCGTCGTAGTCCAGCGGGGCGTCCCTCTGCACGGCGTTGGACACATAGGCGCTGGCCGGGGGGCGGCAGTTGTCGGCCTCGGGCAGCAGGAAGGTGTAGCTGCAGGAGCCGTGCTGGACCTGATACTGCCTCCGCCCCGCGCCCTCGCTGCCTTTCCGAAAGTTGCTGTAGGCGGCAGCGGCAGCCAGATCACAGCCCACAATCAAGAGAACAAGCTGCCACATTCTGCTGTCTTGCGGGAACTCACCACCCACTCAGCAGACTTCAGCACGGGGGCCCGCCAGGAGCCCTACGCCGCCTGCGGCAAGGCAGGGCCACGCCGCCCGGGCTGAAGGTCCATCAGCAGAGCCTCTGCTCTCCGCTGGCCCGGGCCCCGCGCCCGTGCCGACTCCTCCGGGCCCGCGGTAAGGCGGCGGGGCTGCGGGGCGGGCAGCCCTGCTTGCTGGAGAGGGCTGTGCTCCTCACGGATCAGCCCTGGCTGCTTTGTTCCTCCTCCCCCAGAGTCTGCGGCGTGAGGATCCGAATCAATCACTTTCCTTTCCTTATATGATAAGTTGATAAGAGCAGCCAGGCATGTGCAGCTGCTGCTCCGCCCTCGGGCTCCGTTATCTTCCTGGAGGGGGTCACCAGCCCGCGGAACGGCCCCAGCTGCATGTGCTGTCCAACCAGGGCGAGCGCGGCGGGGGCCGGGCGGCCAGCGGGCAGGACCCCCCGGGTCCCGGGCACCACCCTAATTGAGTATTTCCTACGGAGCCCTGGGTCTCCTTTGTCTGACACTGATTGCACCAGGCGACGCTGGTAAAATATCTGGGGTAAATAGCTTCAGCTCTACAGTACAATGACAGTTCCTGTTTTTCCCTTTAGGAATAAAAATACTGCAAATATGTTAGGACTTTGGTTTATTTTTGTTATTGCAAACAGAGAGGAAGAAGTCTCGCTCTTGTAAACTCTGCCTTTTTCACAGGAAAAATAGTCTTGTTGGTATTGCTTGATTTTTGAGCTACTGGCCAAGTAGAAAACATTTCATTTTAAAAGCTCTTTAATTGGGCGACCTTGCTTTGTGAAATCATGTGAGGATGGTCAGTTTCTGAGCTTTGACATTCGGTCTCTTAAAGGAAATGCCCAGGTCAGTATTCCAGGAGCGCGTCAGATACACTGGGCTCCCCGTCCATTCAGTTCCGCAGACACTCAATTTATACAGAGAGAGGTAGAGAGGGGCATGTTCAGATTTCCCCGCTGCTAGGTCAGGACCGGCTCCAGGCTGCAGGGGTCACCAGGGCCAGCAAGACCAGTCTGCTCGAGAGGGGGCCGGGCTCCTCACCTCCCGTGTTGACGCAGCGCTGCCGTCCTGCTCCTGAGACCCGGGGCTGCCTGCGCTCCGGAGGGCTCTGGCTCACTTCTCGGGCTGAGTCCCACCGGTCACGTCCTTTGACAGCTAAATCCTCAGAGACTGGCAGCAGCCGGCCGGCCAGCCAGAGGACACCTGGGGGCACTGGAGACCGGCCGTGGTGTGTGACAGCTCAGCGCTCGAGACGGGTCCCCCGGGGGTGGCCCAGCCGGGGCTCCTGGACCCTCGAAAGCCAGGTTCAGACGAGGCCATGCGAGATCTGCTCTCGGGGGATGGAGGATTCAGATTTTAGCTTGTGAGCACCTGAGGATCTGAGGGGTTTGTAGAGTGAATTGTTTTCCCGGAATGTGTTTTCAAGCAACCTAATTAGACTGTTAAAAACATCCCTTCTGCTCCTGGCGGCCTCTCATCCGCCCCCAGAGCAGGGCTTCTCAACCTGGGGTCCCCGGTACTGCAACAGGGAAAGATGCGCCTGCATCTTCCAGCCAGCCTGTCCTCTGACTGGGGGGGCTCGCGGGCAGCGGCTGGCCGCTTCTGTCGCTTGCTCTGCCACGGGAGTGCAGGCGTTTCTGTTGTTGCTTCCAAGCGCCAGTTCTAGAAAACCAGGCTCCTGCGCTGGGGGTGTGGAGGGTGGCGGTGGTTCCACCGAGACTCTGGAATGTGGTTTCCACTCTAGAAACGGAGGGAAGGAAGCCTGCTGGGGTGAAGGGAGAGGGAAGCTGTCGCTGGCGACGGTGGGGCAGAGCCCCCGCAGCCTCAGTTTCCCCGCCTGCAAAATGAGACGCTTGTTTCTCCAAGGGGCTCTTGGGTTAAACTGACACACAACAGCTAATGTGACTGAGGAACGTCCTTTTCCTCCCCCCGTAGACACCCTCCATCACGTCAGCCCCTGGCACAGGTGCAGCTTCCTGGGGTGCACGGTTCTCTGATGGGCAGAAGCACAGCGTGCAGAGCTTGGATGTCTCAGTGTGTTCGCCATTTGCAAGAGCATTTCACAAAGTGTCAGTGTCGCATTGTGACTTCAAGGCACCTTCGTCCGCCTTCCAGGCAAACATGTTTAGAGAGAGGCCTCGGAGGGAGGTGGCAGGTCTGCTCAGACTAGAGACCCAGAGAGCCACAGAACCCACAGAAAGCAGTGGGGTGGGAGCGTACGGCCCTGGGGCGGACGCCGGCCTTCCTGTGCCCTTGGGGTGTCATGCCAGGCAGCTGTGCGGGCCTGTAAGTCGAAGTCGCTGCCAGGGCCAGGCTCAGCTGGTATTTCTGGTGTTTTCTGGGGCTCTGGCCGCCAGCGTGGAGGCGGCTGCAGACAACCCACAGGGACCGGGCGGGCTGAGAGCCAGCATGGCCCTACTCGTGGGCTCAGAAGTGGGAATTTCTGGTCATTTTCACATGTCATGAAGTTCTCGTCTCTGGATTTTTCTCAACCACTCAGGCCACAGAGAAGCAGCCCCAGCCTCTGGCTGTTCAGAGTTAGCGGGTCAGCCGGCCCTGAAGGGCTGTGGCTGCCAAGGCCAGGTGGAGCCCAGGGGGCCACTCTGAAGACGGCCAGCAAGCGTCCACAGGCCGTCACAGCCTCAGGCCGCCTCATCCTGGAGACGAGAAGCCAGGGCCTCGGCAGTGTCCCAGAAAGGGCATCTGGGGAGTCCAAACCAGGCCGCCTGCCTGGCCACAGCCACCCAGAACGCAGCCACCCCACCTGGTGCCCAGAAGGCAGATTTGCCACATGAGCTTGGAAGACAGGGCTCGCGGACTGCAGTGTCCAGCGGCCTCAGCCACGTGTCTTCCTGCTACAGGACAGCAGGCGCCAAGAGGCAGGGGCTGCAGGTCTACTGTGGCTTCAGGAGAGGCCACCGGAGTCCCTGGGAGTAGGCCACCTGGGGAGACCGGCCGGGGCTGTGCCCTCGGCTAGTGGAGACTGACCGATGACCCTCCTGCCTGACTACAGCATGGGAGGCTGCAGGACGCCCCCACCGGCCGTGACCTTCTCGCAGCCCGGACCCTCCCGGGCTGTCCGCGGGGCCTGCCTGTGTCCCCAGGACTCTGTCTCTGCGGGGCTTTCTGGGTCCTGCAGGGCTTTCTGAGGGCATACAAAGCCCAAAATGAGAAATACCCCAGCAGCCCCCCAGCAGCGGCCACCTGCCCAGCCTATGATTTTTCTAGCTGTCCCCCCAACAGTGTGCAGGGGCGATTTATCTTCTTCATGTTGTTCGCCTTCTCCTCCACGCCGGATGTTGGCCGCAGAGCGGTGGCGTCCCCCACTCCCCGCGAGGTCTTCAGGCTCTCAGTCCCTGTGCTTTGCTAGAACAGGGGCGCTCCTGTTGATGGGACCAGAAAGACTGGACCAGCCCGGCCCCTGTGCCTCAGCTCACCAGGTGGAGCCAGAGCTCTCCCGGGGAAGGGCCCAGGGCCCCCTGCTGGGCAGGTGTCTGCTGGGCCTGTAGGAGGGCCAGTCTGCAGCGAGGTCCAGCAGGCCTTCGGAGGTGCCAGCACCATCTCAGAGGCTCTCGACATCGCATTGGACCAGCGTCTCAGGAAGCCAGCGGCCAGGAAAGGACGCAACTCCCCATCAGCACCCAGCGGACGGCCCCAGGGCCCAGGCTGTGTCCAGCTCGCTCAGCACCCAACCGGCAGTCGTGTGGGAGAGACCCAGGGTGGAGGTGGAGGGAGGGGACATCGATCCCCAGCAGCGTCCCTGGCAGAGATCTGCTTTGAAAAGCCGAACCCATCAGAATCTTGGAAAGTGCCAGACACACACACACGCACACAGGCCCATGTGACCTCGGGTGGGCTGTGTCCCCACGTGGATACGGAAAGCGCGACTCAGGGAGACAGCAGGACCTCCGTCACCCGCCACTCTGCGCCTCCTCTACCTCATGGCCACTTGGCGAAGGGTTTGACAGGAGCACGTCCATGGCGAAGCTCCTCCTTCCTAGGCGAGGCTGGGGCCTCCCAGCCCTCTGGGGGCACCCTGAGCCTGGTAACCTCCTGGCCTCGGCCCCCAGGAGGTGGGCCCCCAGGGACTGTCTGCCGCCTGCGCTGTCATCTCTGCCCCTGCAGGCCCCCGCAGGTGGCTAGCGTGGAGCAGGTGCCCTGGAGAAGGCGGAGCTTGCAGGGGCCTAGTGCCCTGTCCTCGCAGCCTGCTCACCCTCGGCCTGGTGCACAGCAGCAGCCGCTGTATCTGGAAATTGAGTGTCTGCTTAGGATGGCCTGCGCCCCGCAGAACCCACCTTTCAAAAGGTGGGGGGGTGTTTTGCTACAACGTGCGCACCAGAGGAGGGGAGAGCCGGTTCCCAGATGTGTTTTCAGGCCGTTTCCTGAGAAAGAGCCATTTCCCCGGATGACCAGCGGGATTTTCCTTCTGGGAACAGAGTGCAGCACACAGGGCAGCCCGCGGCACCCCCTTATCTGGTCCGGGGCCGCGCCCCTGCTGTTGGATGGCGAGGCCAACAGGCTGTTGTTAGCGGGTCAGTGTCGAGAGGCACATTTTCCCGTGACTTCTTGGGTGTCTGCCATTCCCACTTGGGTCAGTTCAAACAGCACCAGGTTCTCACGCATCTGACTTACCTGAGACTCACTGAGAAACACCCCCCAGAGACCCACAGCGAGGACAGGCCTTTAAAGAGACGTGAGCGCCCCAGTGAACGCCCCAATCTCATGGAGGCGGCCTAGAGGCCGCTGGCATCTGCTCAGGAGCCACATTTCTTAACACCCCTTTGTATACGATACAGGCCCTTAAAGACCACGAAAAGAAAACACTTTTTATTTACGAGAAACCTAGGAAATTAACTTGAAAGAGTATTTTTTTTAAAGATTTCATCATGAATTCCCTGAAGTTTGAGAAATATTTTAGTTTATGTACAGTAATTCCCCTGTTACATTAAGTTATCTCAAATGCTGTTTGATTTTTAAATATTTTCGTTCCCTAATATTTTGATGGAATATTTTATCTTCCCATCAAAATAAAACGCCAGAAAGGTCAAGATACAAGTCACAGCTTTAAAAGGGCAGCGGACAAAATCCCGAAACAGCAGCGGGGGCGGGGGTGGGGTGCAGGGGCTGACAGCCCCGGGTCCTGTTCCCTCCAGTGTCTCTGGGGGGCCTGCGGGGCGCCCCACCCAGGTTGGCTGAGGCAGTGAGAGGCCCACTGGCCAGCACTCACCTGCCCCCAGTTCACTTCCATGAAGCCAGAGGGGAGTCAGATTCGGGGCTCCCGGCAGGCGTGGCCAGTACCTTGTCAGAACCGTCCCCTAAGACTAGGTTTAACTTCCTCCGGGGATGAGTTTTCTCTGCAAGTGGCTTCATGCCATTGAGATCAACCTCTGTTTAATCTAACTTTATGAATTTTTTATCTTCATCATGGAGAAACCTTTTAAAACCAGAGATTAAAATGTCATGTGTGCTATTTACATTAAGATGTATTATCTCTCATGGCTGTAGGTTCACATAAATAAAACTGCCGCTGTCAGGAGCGCAGAGAGGCGGTGACCCCGGTGACCCCGGCACCCCCGCCCCGGCATTCCCATCTCTCAGGCTGACTGGAGAGAGGGAAAATCTTCCTGTGGGAAATTAGGCTTGATGATGGAGCTGAATGCATAAAAAGCAGTTTTTTAAGAATTATATATAGTTTTGAAGAATGATATTGGAGTTATAATGAATAGTTATGCATAAAAGGAAGTGGTGTTTGCATCTGAGGGTATAAGAAGACCCCAGGCCTGCCCGTCCCCCCGGGATCTAAGTATAGAGGCTCCCTCCCTAATAATCTAAGAGTCACCCTGCCACTTTGTCCTTCAACCCTGTTCTTCACTGCTGCTCAGTTAATGAGCCACTTCCCCAAAACATTCCATTTCAAGGAAGGGCCCAAATGCAGAGAAGGAGGGAGCCAAGGAATGCCAGGGAGCACTGGGAGGAAGCGGCTGCGTCCAGGGCCGGCGGCCCCACGACAGCACCGGGCTCTTGGCTTCCGTCTCGCCAACAAACCTGAAACACCCTGGCATTTTTTGAAAGCCCTGAAACTGTTCTAGAGGAATATTTACAGGAAAAAATAAATTATTTACTTCCCCCCCAAATCCTGATGCATAATTCAGTGACCTTTGTTACCTATAGGCAAAAAGCCTTGCTTGACTGGAATAAAAATTCCAACAGAACCTGCAGGAGGTGGTGCCTCGGGCTGCCAAGGGCGCCCTCGCCTGCGCCCTCTGCTGGTCTCGCAGCTCACCTGCTGGGTGCACCCCGCACCTTCCCCGGAGTCCTGGGTAGAAATGATTCAAAACTAGGGTGGAAGTCCGCAGCTGGAGGGCCCCACCCCGAGTGCGCTCATCGAGCCTTTGATGCGAAGGGCCCCGCACCACAGCAGAGGATGCGCCCGGCCACCCGCTCACACCCCGGGCACAATGTGCTCGCGCCCGGCTTAGCGCACACAGCAGAGGCGGCTCGCCGGCCTCTCGCCTCAGGTGACGGCAGAGGCGGTGCTGTCCCCACCGGCCGCTGCGACATGCTCGCCACCGCAGCGGGGAGGGCAGTGGTCGCTGGGATCTGAGTGTTTCACTTATCCAGACAAGGACCCCCACGTCGGGGAGCGAGAGGCCAGAAGCGAAGAAACTGCGTTCCAGGCAGAGGAAATTACGGGGGCTGTAGACGCCGGAGGGCCCTGCGCCAGGCCCTCTCCCCGCCTCCGGGGCACTGCAGGGTCCTGTGGGGCTCACTTTCACTAGCGCCCTCTGCCCCAGGCCTGTGAGGTGCGGGAGCTTCCAGGTGTGCAGGCGAGGCCGCGGCAGCGCACAGGCGGCTCGGGCAGAGCCATTCTAGACGCGGCAGCCTGCGCCGCTGGGAACATGCGCTTGAGTGAATGTCAAGGTCGGCGCCTCGGCCCCCATCAGCCCTGCGCCTGGCCGGGGCCCAGCGGTGGGGCCCCCAGCGTGTGGCAGCAGGCACAGGGGGCGGCTGAGAATCCTCTCATTCAAATCACTCCCTTTCCTCAGACAGACAGGAAAGACCCTCTGCTGTGCGGGAAACGCAAATCCAAGGTTCTCAGCCATGGTCTAGAAAGCACTCGGGGAGATTCTTGCTAACTTCACCCCAGAAATAAGTGATGAGGGCCCAGGACGCACGTCTCCACCTGCCTCCAGAATGGCTCAGGAAGGGGCCGGCCGCCGAGCCTGGGGGTCACAGGGACCCGGCCCCGCCTGGACCCTCCCCGTGAGTCAGCGCGGCGCCTGCGCTTCAGGGCAAGGGGTCTCGCTCCGTGTTGGGGAGACCCTGGCGGGCAGGCCGGGCCCTCTCCCCGCAGTGCGGAGCTCACCCGGCGCGGGGCCGTGATCGCGCAGAGGAGACGGCGCCGGAGGCTCGTGAGCGAGGGACACGGGCCGCATTCTTTCCAAACTCCTGTTTCTAGGAAAACACTCGGCCAGAACCTGCAGCTGCTGGCTCCCGGCACCGGAGCACGACATTTCAGTTGGCAGGGGGAGGTGGGAGGACAGCGCCCAGCCGGAGCCCCCGCCGGGGCCGTGAGGGCGCGAGGCCTGCCTGCCCCGGGGCAAGGCCGATGCTGCCTCTCCAGGCCGGCTCCTCCGGAGACCTGCTGAGGCGCCGGTGACTCCAGTAGAAGACCGTCCTTGGTTCTCGGTAGGCCTCACTAACCCCCGCGGCCAGCTCTCCTGCCTCCTCTGCGCCTCTGCGGACGCGCCGTGCTTGGGGACGCGCTGGAGTCAGCGTGGTCGGGATGGGTGTTTCCTCCAGCGCCCCGACGCTGCCTCCCCCAGCCCGCGGCCTCTGTCCCCGCCCCACCCGCCACCCACGGGCGCGGGAGGACTCGGGACTTGAGCCCCCGCGCCTCTCCTCCATCGGCTCACGTGCTGAGTGGCACCCCGAGGTGCTGCCAGGGGCCCCTGCCCGTGTGGCCAGAGCTGAGCGGCCCTCGCCTGGCGGGAGGGGTTCTCGGGCCATCTGTGCCCGCGGGGGCCGGGGGCCTTTGGGGACGTTCCTGTTGTTGGGGGGGTGATGAACCCCGACCTCCGTGGTTGAGGGGTCGGCCATGTGGTCTGCATAGTATCTTAGCTGAGAAAATAAGAAAACGGGGTGGTGTTAGGAACACGGTGGCGATGAGCCCACAGCCCCACAGCCGCCACGGCCTCGCCCAGGGCCACTCCGCAGGGGAGCTGGGTGCTGGGTGACGTGGAAATGGCGGCCATCGAAAGGATGTCGGCTGCCTGGAAACTTACGGCAGTGATGGCGACGCTGCATAGCGGGCATCCCACCACCGCCGCAGAGCTGGCCTGGAGGCCTCCCTCCCCGGCAGCAGGCAGCCCCGCCCCCCGCACCTCTCCCCCAGCACTGCTCCTCCGCCGGAGGTCAGCTCCTCTCGGGCAGTTCCACAGGCCCAGTCCGGATGGTTTTTCTTAAATAACCGGTGTGTGTCGAAGCCGTTGGCCGTCCGGGTCCCCGGGCCTGGACAGTGAGGTGCTGCATCCCAGAGTCCACGAGCAGCAGGCGGCCCTGTGCCCCCAAGACTCGGGTGGGGTGTCGGTGCTCGGCATTGGGGACAACCCGAGTCCTCCTCCCCTGGGCCCGGGGCTCGCTGGACAGGAAGTTGAAGTAGGATGAGCGGAGGCGGGTCAGGGTAAGGCGCGTGGGGCCGGCCTGGGAGAGGGCCCGAGACCTGGGCAGGCGCTGGTGCCATGTCCGCTGTGTGGAGACCCAGGCCCGGTGCAGGGCAGACAAGGGTTAGTGTCTGATGTGCAGCCTTGGCCCTGAGCAGCCCCTGCGCGGGGGCGGGGGTGGGGGGGTGGCCTCTCATCTCTTGTTGCTGTCATGTGTGTGCGTGTGTGTCTGTGCGGGAGTGTCTGTGTGTGTGCGCTGATGTGGCAGACCCTAGGGGCTCACCCGCCGCCCTGCCCCCCCTCCAGGGCCTGGCCCCAGGCCCTACCCCTCCACCCCTGCTCGCTGCTGCTTCCTACCCTGCCCCAGCCCCGAGGGCATGTCCCGGGTCCTCTTCCCAAGGCCCGTGGTCCTGGGGCTCCCCTCTGAGGGTTGCCCTTGCCCTGGACGCCCCCCGCCCCAGGCACTGTGGACCCACAGGGTGTGGTCTGCAGGGAGCAGCTCCTCCGGCCCCCTACCCCCAGCCCCCGCCTGACTGTCGGCCCTGTGACTTATTAAACGTGCCCCCAGGAGGAAGGATTGGGACAAACTGTCTTGGCCAGTGTCCTGTCCAGGCCACCCGCTGCCCGCAGCCCCCAGGCGCCTCCGCGCAGCCTCCCCAGATGGCCTGCACACCTCCCAGCCACAGCCGCGCTGACACCTGCCCGCCCAGGCTCCACGCATGCAGGAGGCGCAGGCGTCACCCGTGCTCTGGCCGAGACAGCAGCTGAGTGTGAGGACAGTCCTGGGTGGAGGGACGCCGCGGGCGCCGGGTCGGGCACAGGTGGCTGCAGGGAGTGGGGCTCCAGGTTTAATCTGTTGGCCATCTCGCCCGGACCACTGAGGCCAGGGACTTGTCTCCTGGCAGCCCCGCGCTGGGCGGTGGGTCCCGGCCCTCAGGGAAAGGCCCTCGGGGCTCCCTGGCCCTAACCTACCCGTCAGAGCGGGCAGCAGAAAGAGCCCCCAGAGGGAAGGCAAATCCCGGGAGATGAAGGGAGTGGTGGTCGTCGAAGATGAAGGTGTGCTTTTGCTTTTACTGAGAGGTTTTTCTTAAACAACCGGTGTGTGTCGAAGCCGCTGGCCGTCCGGGTCCCCGGGCAGTGGACCCGTGGGGCTTTCCAGGACGCCTTCCTCCTGCTGGGTGGCAGGTCTGTGCTGCTGCGATGGCCACCAGAGAGCCAGGCACCCGCAGCGCGGGCCTCGGGGGTGTCTCGCCCTGGAAGGGATCCTCTCCCCTGTCCCTCCCGCAGAGCAGCGATGCCGGGTTGACGGGAATCGCGCCGCGGCATCGGCGGGGACGGCGCTGGTGCGGGGGGACTGTTTATTTATGTGCGACGCTTCCTCTCTTTCCTCACATTTTATGACTGAGGATATTGACATGAAAACAGGATCTCGGTGTCCAGTGAGTTCATCCACTGCTGATTTCCCACCAGAAATTCCAGGCTTTGTGACATCAGGCGCCTGCTCGGGTGTCAGCTGAAGAGCAGGCATCTGGAAATGACGAAACCTCCACAACAAAGTCTGTTTTCAGGAAGACGAGTCAGCGAGGCAGGGCACCCAAAGGAAACTCCCCGGGCACTCACTCCCTGGGCGCCCGGGGCACCCGGCACAGGCCTGCGGGCAGAGCGGCCGAGCCCACGCCCAGGGACTCCGCCCGGCCCCGCCCTCGCCCAGCCGTCTGAGTCCTGTGCGACGCCCCAGCCACGCCGCAGGCCGGGAGAGCACCCGAAGGTGCTGCTGCTCCTCCAGCACCCGTGGGCGCGTAGGCAGCCGGTGGCTCGTGGCTGTGCTCGCGGCCGTGAAAATCGTCGTAAGGGAAGGCTGGGTAGTCGCAGCTTTTACTGTAAAATACCCAGGAATGATCCTCCGCTGGGGGCGTTCCCGAACGACCTTGCTTGAAAACTTTTCTCCACTGGGAGTTTCCGTAACAAGAGGCGGTGGTGGGGGCGGGGTGGGGTGGTGAGGACCAAGCTTTGGGGCTGGAAGCACAGCTGGGAGCGGGAGCTGGGACTTACTCTGAGAGGGGTCCCGGCAGCGGACGCGTGCGCCGGTGTCCCTGGACGGGAGGAAGCTCAGGCCGGCAGGTTGTGCACAGACAGGGCGAAGCCAGCGAGGGGCTCCGAGCGGGGGGCCCTGTGCGTGTCTGGGGGACGAGGTGTTGGCGGGCGTCCTGCACAAGGCGTGAGGGGGGCTGGGGTGGGCGGCCCCCCAGGGCCTCGGCCCCGGCCAGCCTGCGGGTTCCCGGGTTCACGCTGCCGGCGGTTCCATCTGTTGTGGCTTTCGGTCAGTCCCCGTGGGCTTGTTGGACGCCAGGCGTCCGGGTCAGCATCCGGGTCAGCATCCGAGTAAGGCCTCGTCTGAAATGCCCACACGGTCCAATCGTGTTGGGCTTCCAAGGGTACGAGTCCATGCGTCCTCCGCAAGCCGCCTGTGCGTCCTGCCAGCGGTCAGTCCTAGGGGGACACACAAGCCGCGGGCACAGCCAGAGTCCGCAGAGCTCGCCCCCACGTGGCCGTGCTACCTGCCCGGCAGTCAGCAGGGACCTGCGTCACGGCGAGGCCTCCGTCCCGGCCCGCAGGGCTCCTCAGCCCCCCACCCCGCAGCCACGGCCGACGGCAGCCCCGCTCTGTGTGCCTGAGCCTGCCCGGCCGCGGGCACCGTGGTGCTGGCCGGGCCGCATCCTGTTGAACTCGGCTGTGTGGATGGAGGTCCGAGCCCATGGGGTGTTTGCTGGTGACAATGGAATGCTGCCTGGCAAGCCTGCTGACGCTGACCCTCCACCTGGCCCGGAGGTAGGACGTGTCCAGACCATGGAACTCCCCGCAGAGGCCACCCAGGCGAGGCACGACATGGAGGACCCAGGCTTGGTGGACCCAAGAAACTGTGCTGGGCCTCCACCCCAGGGGGCTCCCCCGGGCCTGCATGGGTGGGCATGAGGACCCCACCACGGCAGGTGTGGGGTGGCCAGCTCGGCACAGTGCCGGGTCCCACGAGTTGTCCTCAGGCAGCAGCGAGCCAGGGTGCCAGGAGCTTCCTGCAGCCTCTGCCTGCCAGTGAGAGGCGTTCAGGAGGCCTGGAGAGCTCGAGGGTGACACCTAGGCTGGCACCCAGGGACCCCGCTTCTGCGTGGGGTGGGGTCGGAGGAGGGCCGCGTGGCCTGACCCCAGATCCCTCATGTCGACCGGGCTAACCCACCTGCGAACGCAGGGTGCGTGCCCTGACGCGGTCAGCAGCAGCCGGCTGTCCCAGGCTCTACCTCTGATCTCCCCAACAGGTGACCTGCTGAGGCCTGTGGGGTCAGGCGAGTCCAGGTAGGCGTCGGGACTTGCTGGGACAGGAATCTGGCTCTTCTCCACCCTGGTTTCCCTGCCTGTCCGCTGGGTTGATGACAGCCCACCTTGCTGCTGGCCGGCAGCGTCCGGGGGGAGTTGGAGCCTGCGGGGCCCCCACCTCTGCCCAGTCCCCGTGAGCACCGGCTCGCGGCCGTCCCTCCGCAGGCAGGGCGCACACAGGCCCGCCGGAGGGAAAGGAGCTGCAGCCCGCGGTGGGATTGCGTACAGCCACTGAGAATCACATTTTCTGGTTAAAAATAACAGTGAAGTCCTTTCCAGAGGCGTAGCTCAGAGAGCGCCTGGGCCCATCGCAGTGGCAGGCCCAGGGCTGCACCCTCCGTGAGCCTCCGGGGCCAGACCCGGCCTCTCACCCGGCGCAGCCGCCGCCCTGCTCAGTCACAGGACCCCACCTCCACGCGGGGCGAGCTCATGGCTCCCCCTGGGGCAGAGGCTGGTTCAGTCCCTGTCAGACGAGGCTCAGACACCGGCTCTGGCCTCCCCCAGCCACGGCCTCCAGGCTGCAGCCCGGATGCTCCTCCACTTTCCAGCGTCTGCCTTTTCTCGGCTTCCCGGGCCGGCGCCTTGGGGCCTGCAGCCTGGGTGACGCCTGGACTCAGAGACCTGGCCCGCTCTGGGACAGGACTGCCTGCCCCAGTGAAGGGTCAGCAGTTCGTCCAGCTGTAATGTCGGCCCACGCTGGAGGCGGGTGGGCTTGGCACCCCTGGGTGGAGCCAGCGGGTCCAGGGTGGCCGAGGGCCTGTGTCACATCACTGCCCATAGGCCGGTGCCGTCACCCCCATGAGTGCTGAGCGGCGTGTGGCTATCAGGCTCAAGCAGCGAGGTGCTGGACCCAGGGAGGCTCCGTGGGGTGCCCCAGGGGATACACGGGAGAGGCCTCACAACCAGCCCACGTGTAAGATGGACATCATGTGCCAGGGCCCAGCGCAGGGGATTCCAGACATGTGACAAGCAGCCGGGAAGGGGGGGGGGAATCACCCGCCGAGCCTGGGGCGCACGGCAGGGGCAGGGTGGGGCAGAGCGGGTCAGGGTGGAGGCGTGGGCACCGTTCTGTGGCCTATGGCCCGGATTTTCTGTCTCTGGCAGCACACCCTTCCCGGCAGGGCCCCCGTTCCCAGCCCACACCTGCACCTGCGATTCGCGAGCCCACAGCCCCACCCTAGGGGGCACTCCGCCACCCCACTGGCCTCTGGGCACGTGAGCGCCTCGGAGCCAGGCCCCCGCTCTGGCCGTCCCTGCCTGGCAGACCTACGGTGAAATGAGGATGTGCACCAGGCACATCCTCAGGGGTGCCTGCTGGGAGGTACAGGGGTGTCTGCTGGGAGACTCGGCGTGCACCCCACAACGATGGGGTGCCATGCTGGACCGGGGTCCGGAGAGTGCCCATCCCATCCAGGAAGCCGCTCGGGAGCGAGCCTTCCGGCGTCCCAGTCAGGCAGGACTCACAAGGGTGTGGGGGTCAAGCGGTAGGAAGAACCAAAGACCCCAAAACCGTGACGGGGCTTGGCTCCTATCCTTTGCCACCAGAGAGGGCAGTGGCTAGGCTCCTGATTCAGATGCCCACGGCCAGTGGTAACCCCAAGCCTGTGTCTGGGGCAGGTCGGCAGGGAAAGCAGCGGACGGTAAGAACAGGCTCGCCCACTGGGCGAGAGCGCCTCGCCCTGAGCCCTTACGCCGCAGGCAGGGCCCTTGGTCCCTTTTCACCAGGTGGCCCTGCCTCCCTCTGCAGGGGCTCTGGGCGTGCAGACCCGGGCTGGCCTCCTGGGGCTCTCTGCGCGCACCCACCAGCCCCCTCCGGCCTGCCGTCACGGGACAAGCCCGCAAAAGGATGATGCAAGCGGCAGCCCGATCTCTGGAGCTTGGCCCTCAGCTGAGGCTCCGGGAGGGCCTGGCTGGAAGGCCTGTGGCAGACTGTGCTCTAGCTCGCGCCCCCTCCCTAGGGCCAGGACAGAGGCCCGGACCCCCACCTCCTCCAGAAGCTCGTGCCTGCTCAGACGGCACCTCCGAGGGGCTCTGGAGGTGTCCGGCCGATGGAGCATCTGAGAGCTCCTGGGAAGGGGGACAGGTCCCTTCAGCCCCGCCGGGTCGCCCAGAGGAAGGGCTCCTCTGATCTCGGCTCTGGAAGCCTTGATGTTGTTACGTGGTCACCTGAAAGGAATGCCTTCCTCCTGGGCCGGAAGGATATTTTTAAGAGAATGTGAAGCTTGTGACAGGAATTATCGGTGCCTTTGGAATGGCGGGCGCGCGGTCACTCCCCGGCCGGCCGGCGTGACGCCAGGCCCACGCCACGAGCGCTCCGTGCCGCTCTGACCACGATGAGTGATGCTTGTTTTCCTCCCACTTTAATTAGAATGTTTCTACATTTGCCAAAGAAAATGTTGGAAGGGAGACAAAAACCTGAAATTATAGGAACAGGGCTTGATGTAATAGCTTATTTGTAAAGGAAACACAGCTTGTTTGGTATTTTATTGGAACGGGAAGTGCAGCCCCTCGCGCCGCTCGGCGGGTCCTCAGGTGCTCCTGAGTCATGCGTGCTGGAAGTGAGCCCCGGTAGTTTTCCCCTCCATTGGCTTTTTATCTTCACTGGGGCTTTTTGGTGTTTTGTTTTGTTTTGTTAAGCAGCGGCTGGCGGCGGGGGGCAGCCTCAGGGACTCGCGCGGAGGGCGGGCGTTTTTCAGACCCGTCAGCTCTCGTCAGTCTCGAGGTTAACGGCAGAACGCAGGGGCTGTAACGTGTGCGCGAGTGTGATTACCTGTGTGCAAAACCAGGGACCCGGCGTCCACGCCGCTGGCCTAGGGCTGGTGCTGTTGGCAGAGCAGCCATAATCGGGGTCGGGCTTGGGGTCCCTGACGGTGAGGAGCCGGGAGGTGGCCTGTTCCACCCGCAGGTGCGTGGTGAGCAGAGCAGACCCCGGAGGCAATGACGGCTCCGTCTGAGATTAAAACTCAGGGCGTGACTTGCTGGGCTGTGTAGACGCAGACATCTTGGTTTGAATTTCCCTCGTTTACTGAAAGGCCAGGCCAGGATTCTGCCTTCGATGTGCAGGAACAGCAGCCTCCCTGGGGCCCCAGGGCCCCTGCATGTGGACGGCTCAGGGGCTGCTGCCCCCGAGCCTCGTGGGGGCAGGAGGCGGCAGCACGAGAGGCCGTGGAGGCCCTGACCTCCCTGACTTCCGCGGGCCCCTCCCCAGCCTCATCAGGACCTGCTGCCCAGAGACGCGGCTGCAAGAAGCCGAAGCCGCTTCCCAGTGGCTCTGGAAAGGGCAACCCGGTGCTGGGGGAGTGGACACCCCACTGGAGCAGCTACGCCTCTTTCTCCTCTTTTAATTATGTTTATTTAAATTAGAAAAGCATTCACAACCATGCTGAGAGGATCCAGACATCCCCACGTGCCCCCCCCCCAACTCCATGTCCAGCCCAGGTAGACGCTGGTCAGCACCGAAGCGCGGACGCCATCACCACCCAGAGCCAGGTCCTCACAGAGCCCCCTGGGCAGGGTCCTTTCTGTGGGCAGCGGCCTGGACCCATCACCACAGTGTCACATGCTGCAGCACCCCAAAAGCCTCTGTGCCCCTGGCCCTGCACCCGCCCCCCTCGCCCCCGGCCCGGCCACCACCGTTGTCGTCGTAGTCTCCAGGAGTCAGAGCCAGAGCCATTCCCCAGGCAGCCCTTCCGGGGCGTCCCCCGTTGCATGACGGTCCTGGCTGGACGACCCGTCATCCGTCCACTTGCTGGGCTCCAGCTCCTCCCTCGGCCGGGCAGTTAGGCATGAGGTCGCCCCGACGTGCGTGCAGCTTCTGCGCGGACCCGTCCTCAACGCCCCGACAGCAGCCGCTGCGCGTGCCGGTCCCTGGGAGCGGGCTCAGTCCTGTGAGGCGCCCGCCGTCTTCCAGGCGTGCACCTGCCCAGCACCACGCCTCTTGCCCACGTCCTCACGAGCCCCGGGGTCGCCGTCCTGTGGGGGGGTCAGGTCACCCTGGGCTTCCCTGGCCTGCAGGGCGCACCGTCCTCACCGTCCCCAGCTGCCCTTTGTGCCCTCTCTGCTGAGGGCCCCTGCGGCCCCCGCCCTCGGCTCAGGCGGCCGGAGTCTGTGCCGCAGCGCGCTCTGACCGTCCCCGTGTGGACATGAGCTCAGGACGCAGCTCCTCACGTCTCCGCCGTCCTGCCGACCCCAGGCCCTCACGGGGCGCGGCCACAGCTGGCAGCTCTGCTGAAAGGCTCCCTCGAGCTGGCTGTTGTCATTGCCTAAACAGTACGAGGCAAAATAGCATCCCAGCAAAACGAAAGGCGCCGGGTGAACGTCTGCGCGGCGGGGCTGCTGTCTTTCCCTCTGTGGGCAGACACATGACAAGTGCATAGAAGGCGGCCAGCTCTACCGGCCCCTGGACAGCCACAGACACCTCAGGGGGTGCCCACGAGGCTCTCCACACTCGTGGGCTGGGCCTGCAGCCTAGCACAGCACCGCCGGCGGGGAGCTCAGGTGGGCGCGGTGAGACACCGTGGTCAGGGGGACGCCTGGGCCCGGAGGAGGGGCCGGGCCCTCCTGCTCTGTGCAGGGCGGGTCAAAGGGCACCCGCCTGGCAGCCCCAAGTGAGTCCCTCCCCGCCCCCTGCGGGGGTTCCAGGCCCATCGGCCGCGGCTCCAGAAGGTCCTTCATTCCACTCCCGCTGTCACCGCCGCAGTCACCTTCGTAAACACGTCTTTGCAGACAGTCTCGCCACGTCACACTCTGCTTTTACGTTTCCAGGTGCTTCCCTCCGCCTGCAGGTCAAATTCAGGCTCTTTAGCAAACTCAGCCTGATGCCAGCTGGCCCCTCTGGCTGCTCCTGAAACCGTGGTCTTCGGTCCGCCCTCCCCGATGCCCGGCCCTGCCGCCCCATGCCTACCCCACGCACGTCCTCTTCCTGGTTGTCTCGAGACAGGCTTTCCTGGGGAGCATTTCCCAGACCTTCCAAGACGAATGAATCCTGGCTCACAATGCCTCACAGCCCAGCCCCAGGCCCCGGGCAGGTGCCAGAGTGAAGGGGCGTGTTACGTGGCACGCCTGGTGTGTGTGCGGCGCGCCTGATGTTGCATGTCCCTTCCCCTGGGGCCTCTGCTAGGTGTTGGGCTGCTCGAAGGCAGGGCCATGCTATGTCCCCCTGCATGGTGTGTGGAAGACGCCCCCGCCACCCCGCATGAGAAGCCAACAGCGGGAGGCGGTGCGGCCCAGGCCTGGCGTGGAGGCCATGTCATGGCTCAGCAGACAGGGGAGAAGGCTCAGCGGGGAAGCGGGAGGCGTGGAAGGTGGCTGGTCAGGGCCACCTCACTGCAGCCTGCAGTGAAGTAGACCCAGGAGTCCTGCCTGGAGGAGGAGGCACCCGAAACCCTGAGCCAGAGCAGAAATGGGGGGAGGACCAGGCTGAGCTGCAGGAAAGTCTGACCGGGCAGAGAGGGCAGAGCCGGGGCCTGGAGAGATGGGCTGAGGGAAGGAGCAGGAGCAGACAGGCCTGGCTGAGAGTGGGCAGCTTCCTCCTGGTCACTTCCTCCCCTGAATAGGCTCAAATTCCTGGCCCTTTGTTGTGGGCTGGAGGCTCCCTGCTTGTTTACAGCTCCAGGTATGTGTAGACAGATCTTATCTCCTTCCTCTTACTCACCTCTTGGCCCAGCTCTGCATAGTTTATTCTTTTAAACTCTGTTCCGGACTCTTGCTCTGAAGGGTATTTGTTTTGTGTTTTCAGATTTTATTCCATTTTGATTACTTTAAGAGATGCAGTAAACTAAATTGATCTTGGCAAGGCTGGTGTTGAAACAGAAAAGGAAAACTGTCTCTACTCTGCCCCAGGGGCCCAGTGAGACAGGTCCAGCCACTTCCAGGCTCCCAGGCTGGCCCAGAATCATGGACATGTCCTATGTGCCTGTTACATGTAAAAGCACGTGTGTGGTGAATGTCATGGCCCAAGACAGCCATCCCTGAGCACCCTGCCTCCTCGCCAGCACCTCCCCAAACTTTAGTCTGCAGCCCACACTGCCTCAGTTTCCCTGGGAATAAAACTGCCCCCAATTTTAGAAAGAGGATGAACAATCAGAGACTGGAGGGTCCTGTGACTGGCTCCCATCGGGTCTGGGGTAGGAGCCGGTGTGGCCGTGACCTCGTGCTGCGGGGCCTCCCTCTGAGGCCCTCCTGTTTGCAGCCTCCTCACCCTCCTGGCTATTCCTGCCCACCCCCACCCCACCCCCATGTCTGCTCTCTGCCCACACCCTCCCTTTGTCAAAAAGGCTTTTCTGGAAGAAAAGATGGGTAGAGATCTTCATGACCCTTGGGTGGAAGTTTCTTAAGACTAAAACCCAAGCAAAAGGCAAAAGGACAAGTTGGACTTCAGGAAAATGGAGAGACTGTAGAGAAAGCAAAAGGGCAAGCCAGGGACTGGGAGAAAGCATTGGTGGCCCATGCCTTAGAAGAGGGCCTCTACTCAGGACATGCAAAGGCTTCTCAGAACACAGTCCGAGTTCTTTAAAAAGAGCCTGGCCCCAGGACAGACTCACCACGGAAGTTACGGGAGCAACAAAGGAGCACGGGAAAGAGGGTGGGCCTCCCCAGGAGCACCCCTCGTCAGGGGACGAAGACCAGGCCAGCAGCGGGCACAGCCGGAGAGTTCATGCCAAGGGCCAGCAGGTGCAGCCAGGCTGGATTCCAGCTTGGGGGGACGGGGGACGGCAGCTGCCCCTGAAGTTTACTGTGTCCTGATGAAAGGACCCAGCGGCCCCACCAGTAGGGAAGGGGCTGTCTGTTTGCACAAGGACTCGGAGGTCCCAAGCAGCCTATTCCGGCTGCCGGGCAGCTGGAAGAACATTGGTGCCGTCAGCAGGGAGCAGGTGACCGTGGGGTCTGTCCAGGAGAGCTTGGTCACCGGGACACCGAAGTGGGGCTCGCCACACACCAGGGCAACTGGCCCAGAAGCCAGTGAGCCCGGGCAGGCCAGAGGGACGGTAGGCTTTGGGGGTGACAGGAGCGCAGGCCATGTCAGGCAGCAAGGAGGAGTCCGCCTGAGAAGTGCTTGGATGGGTGTCTCGGAGCCAGTGTCACTCCCCAGACAGCCCTTCGCCGGGTCCTGGCACAGCAGTCCAGGAGGGCTTCCCGGAGGAGAGCCTGGGTCGCTGACTTCCTGCTGCCCGCGACCCGCACTGGGTGCTGTGCTATGAGTTGCTGTGGGGGCCGCGGGGGACCTCCAGCCAACCCCCGTCCAGCCCTCGTCCTGGTGCGAGCGTGCCAGGGCACGGAGTCCCCAACGGCATGACCTTTATTTTATTTTATTTTTTTTAAAGATTTTTTGTTGTTGTTTATACAAGCACTGGGTACAGTCAGAAGCGCGGGAGGGTGAGAGAATTCACCAGAGCCAGAACGGGGAGCAGAACAGGCAGAAGGACCGAAGGACACTGCTGAGGGGAGCAGCGGGCGGCAGGAGAGGTCTGCGCGCCATGTGGGACCCTCCTCCGGTGGCCGGGGAGCAGCCGGGGATTGAACCGGCGCTGCAGAGGCTGCGGGCAGCTTCGTAACCCAGCGCTCAACTGCTGCGCCACCGGGGAGGCCCCGGCATGACCTTTCAACTGGGACACTTTGTTGTCTGTGCGTCCGTCACACTCAGTCGATCTTGAAGGCTCAGTGCGAGCACAAAGGGGACACACAGCTGAAAAGGGGGCGGCCTGCGAGCAGAGATGGGGCCGCCAGCCGCTGTGCACCGCCGCTGCCCGGAGCTGACAGAGGACCCCACGGGAGGCGGTGACTGCCCCCATCAGCTGCCACCAGGAGCCCCGTGCTCCCGAGAACTGGAGCAGTGGCTCGTGTTGGGCATTTTTCCTCCAAATCTGGCACCCCAGTGGGCTCTCCCTGCCGAGAGCTGGTGAGCTGATGGCTGCCCTGTCCCGCCCCCGCCCTCGGGACTCCTCCAGGCTCTGTGAGAGGAGCCACTTCCCTCAGAGGTGGCCCTGGCCTCCCACTGGCAGGTGGCCCTGGAGCCACACTGGGGCGCCCCAGAAGTCAGGGTGGCCATTCCTGCCCAGGGTCTCAGCAGCAGGTACAACTGTGACCATCGATGCAGCTCCAGGCCAGGACTGGGCTCCGCTGCCCCCTGAGCCCCTACGCGCCGCATGGCGGCCAGACTGCTCGCCCCGCTCGGGCTCCGTGACTCGGCACCTGCTGTGCGTCCGGTCTCCACCAAGCCCACACGTGGCTCCAGGCCCGTGTTCTGCGCCGTCATCACCGCTTCACAGCACTGGTGATGTGAAGTCAGAGCGTGAGGATCACCGAGAGGCCTTTAGACACTGACACTGTCAGCTCCCACCTGGCCCGGGTCATGACAGCCGGCACTGACCAGACACCCTCCCTCACAGGAGACACGGAGACAGAAACAGACGGGCTGACTCGGGAGCAGAGGACCCAGCCTGGGCCTTCCTCCAGGGCTGACAGCGTCGGGCTCCATTTTCAAGCATGGGGAATTAAAGAAGTTGTTTTGATTCCACCCCTAGGTATTTACCCAAAGGACACAGAAACATCCATTCCAAAGAGCACCCGCACCCCTATGTTTACAGCAGCACTGTTTACAATAGCTAAGCTTTGGAAACAACCCAAATGCCCAAAAATAGATGACTGGATCAAGAAGATGGGGTACATATACGCCATGGAATATTACTCAGCATTCAAAAAAGATAAACACATGCAATTTGCAGCAACATGGATGGCGCTGGAAGGGATCATGCTCAGTGAAATAAGCCAGAAAGAAAAAGAAAAATACCGGGTGGTCTCACTCATAGCAGGGATCTAGAAAACCTAATAAGGGACCAGGAAAAAGAATAACTATAAGAAAGTGAAAATCAAAATCAACAAAATACTATGAACCAGAGACACTTTTTGGGGGGTGGGAGGCGGGAGGGGAGGGATTGGGGTCAAAATAAGTGGGTTGTAATTGTATGGGGAATATAAAAATAAAATTTAAATTAAAAAAATAAAGTTGTTTTGGTAAAAATCTTTTTAAATGTTCATTTGATTTTTTTTAAATAACTCCAGATTGGAAAGTTTTGTTTTAATTGTAAAAATATGTAAATAAGTTTTGAAACATTTGTTCAGTTCACTCCCTGCTTCAGGCAGCCAAAGCATTGCAGGACGCCGAGCCGCTTCCCTCTTGCTTTGAAGACTACCCCGATGGCAGAAACAAGGGAAAGAAAATTCTCGAATCTTTTTTTTTTTTTTAAAGATTTATTTATTTGTTTACACAAGCACTAGGCACAGTCAGAAGCGCGGGAAGGTGAGAGAATCCACCAGAGCCAGAGCGGGGAGCAGAGCAGGCAGAAGGACCGAAGGACACTGCTGAGGGGAGCAGCGGGCGGCAGGAGAGGTCTGCACGCCATGTGGGACCCTCGCTGGCAGCAGGGGATCGAACCGACACTGCAGAGGCTGCGGCAGCTTCGCAGCCCAGCGCTCAACCGCTGCGCCACCGGGGGAGGCCCAAATTCTCGAATCTTGACACAATAAAGCCGCCAAAGGGCCATGACCACCAAGAGGACTTCAGACACTGGATGTAGAATAAAGTCTCTAAAACATGCAACAACCTTCAAAAGGGAGGAAAAACCCTTTGAAGAAATCGCTCATGGTTTATCCTGACACACACCTGTGCACTCAGCATAGTGGCGGAGAAAATGGCCTAAAAGCAAAATTCAGAATCAGTCGTTTCATCTGTCTTGATCCCAAGTTTGGCCTTGAACAGAAGCTTCACGGGGAGGCGGGCTGGCGGCGCTGCCCTCCCTCTCTGGTTGTCAGATGGCCCTCGCTGGAAGCCCTTCCGAGCTGTCCACCCAGGGTGGGACAGGACAGAGGAAATGCCGCTTCCTCCCCCACGCCGAGCGGAGGAATGGAGGTATCCGGAGGGAGGAAGATGCATGTGAGAAAATGTGGAGACAAAACAAACAGGATCAGCCGCTGTGGGGGCCCACAGGCCGCCTGTACAGCTGGGCCCTGCCAGGACGCCCTCGGGGACAGCAGCCAACACCACGGGAGCTGGGGCCGGGCTTGGGGAGGAAGGCCAGCAGGTAGACACTGGGCGGGTCGGCCCCGGGAGCAGGGGCCAGGGCCACGAGCGCTCCCCTGGGCCTGACCCCCGCCCACCCGGCCCACCTGCTGTGGCTGCCGCAGGTGGCGCGAGGAGAGAGCTGAGCTGTGGTCAGTGCCAGCCAGAGCTGCGTCTCTTGCATCTGGGGCGTGCCGGCGAGGGGGTCTCCTTCCGTGACCAGCCCCCTCATCCACAGGCCTCTTCAGAGCGAGACATTTTTTTCCCCAGCAGCCGTCAGAGGAAGGTGAGAGTCCGTGTGCAAAGGGCCGGCTCCAGCTCTCCTTGCAGGCTTGGGCCCCCAGCGCCTGGCAGGCCTGTCCCTGTGACACCTCTGCCCGCCGAGCGTCTTGGGTCTGACTCCGTGACTCTGTCACCACAATCATCTGGGAGCTTTTCTGACTCCTGACACGCCGGCCACACCCCCTGTCACCACATCAGAATGTCAGGGCGGGAGCCCTGTCTGGCCTGAGAGCCGGTGCGGGGGGCCGAGAGTGCAGGACCCCCGCCCACGCGGCCCCAGGTGTTCTCAGCGAGTTGGGGGGGCGGCACCCGCCATCACCCGCGGCCGGCACGGCTGCCCACCAGGTAATTTTCAGAGGCTCAAATAGACTGTTTCTGTGACCAGGAGGCTCTACCGTGTGGCTTCACCTTGGCTTTCTCGAGTGAGTCCCGCAGCTCGAGGCTCCAGGGGGACTGGGGTGCCGGGCAGGGCCCCCAGGGCCGCCCACCTGGAGGAGGCTGCAGCCAACCTGCAGCCGCAGAGCCAGAGCCGCACCCGCACCCACCGTCGCCCCGCGAGGAGACATGGGCCAGATTTATGGCTTTTTAAAGTTATTTGTGGATTCTCAGGGCGGCTGTGTTCCCGTCCCTCTGCGCCTCTAAACCCCAGCAGTGTTTTCAGAGCCCGGGGTGCTGACCGGCCCGGCCAGCGCTGCCCCTGGGAATCAGACCTCGCCCAGACGCTGGTCTGCAGGAAGACGGGGCTCAGCCCCAAGCTTCTAGGTGCTGCGGTAAACCGGGAAGGGAGGGACGTAGGGGCGCAGAGCCCTCATGCTGGCAGCCCGTCCTCTCACTCCCTGGGGTCCAGGGGTGCTGCCTGCACAGGCACCGGCTGAGGCCCCCAGTTAGTGCACCTTCTGCTCTGCCCTTCACGGGGCACATTTAGCATCTTTATTGAGAGCAGGAACATGTGTGGGTGAGCACCCCGGGGTGGCTGCCGGCACCCAGGCTATCAGCTCCTCTGTGGTGCCGAGAAGGGAGCACTGATGTGTGGCCGGGCGGGGTTGAAGACGGGGCATCTTCCACGACGCCACAGGGCAGGTCCACAGGACCGAGACGGGAGGGGGCACGTGGGGACAACCCCTGGGCTGCGGGGCCGCCCCAGGATTCTGAAGGCGGGTCCCGGGCCTATTAAGAACAGAGCGGGCAGAGCTGACTGAGCGTCCCGGCGGCCGTCCTCCCCCGGGAGACACCTGGGCAGGTGATTGCAACCTGCGCGCAGTGGGAGCAGCGGCTGTCTCCACTATAAAGGCGGCTCCAGAGCCCCATAAGCCCCCCAGAAGGCTGCCAAGCGCCTGGGGCCGCCTGGGGACCAGAGCGGACTTGGCTTGAGACGTGTGGGCGTGGGGCTGGCTCCTGTGCAGAAGCAAAGTGGCGGCGGCTGTGGGTGACGCCTCCCGGCCTGTGTGTGGCGCGGTGGGACCCACGCCGGCGTGGAGGGAGGGCTGAGGCCGCCCCCGTGGGGGTAGAGGGAGAGGAAGTGAGCCCGTGTGGGTCCCGGCCCGCGGGCAGAGACACTTCCGCAGGAGCCCTGGCAGAAGCCCCGGCGAGGGGAGCCGCCAGACCTGCTCCTGGGACGGGGCTCCGGCTCGGGCCTGGGACGCTGGGTGGAGGGAGGCTGCCTCTGGCCCGGCCGCCGGCGCCACGGCCTGGTCCTCTGCCCTCGCAGCCCGTCAGCAGTGAGTCAAACGAGAACCCCCTTTAGCGACAGGCGTGTCCTGCCGTGCAAACTCCGGCATGGGCCTCATTTCCCTGATTTCCCCTCCGCGCCCCCTCGTGTGGATCGGGCTGGAGAAATTCTTGTAACTTTTTTCTCCTCAGTGAGCCCTTCCTCTTCCTTCTTGAATACACATCCCCCAGGTGGAGGGTCCCGGCCGGGAGTCTCAGTCGCTGGGCCTCCCGTGCCTCCTGCCGCCCTTCTCGCCTGCGCGGCCTTCCCGACCGGCGCTCGCGGCTGCTCCCTCTCCTCTCGGAGTCCTCAGTACCCTGGCCCTGTCGTGCTCTCAGCGCGCCCTGGGACGCGTCTCGGTGCTGCTGTGCCTGAGCTCTGGGCGCCTGAGCGCGGGGTGTGGTTTGCTGCGCGGGGGTTCATGTGTGGCCGGGGGCGGCTGGAAGCCCCGGGGTCGGCTCCGCTTACTCCGTCTCAGCAGCGGCCAGCGGGTCCTGGGCGAGACTCACTGAGTCAGCGCCGCGTCTCTGCAGAAGGCACACATGTGGGGGCGACCCCGGGGAGGCCGTCTCAGCCCAACCTCAGCCCCAGGTAATGGCCCCAGCTCACGTGCAGGGTCCACACTGAGAGCCCCGGCAGAGACCCCACCCCGGCTGGGCACAGGGACCTGTGCTTGCACGCGCGTGTGTGTGTGAGTGATTATCATTTGATATCACCACTCCCAGAAACAGGGCGCTCTTCTGAACAGCACCCAGCATTCACCCTGACTAGCGGAGCTTCCCGTCTAGTGTAGAGGCAACTGAAGCACGAACAGTCCGTAAATGAGACTCAATCCCCCTTTGCGGCCTGATTTCTTACACTGCTGTCCAGGCTCCGGGGGACGCGTGTTTCGCGGGATGACTGTCGCGCTGACAAGCATGCCTTCAGGTTTCCTGACTGCAGTTCTGTTGCCTTTCTCGCGACTGCACGTTGTGAGGACTTCGGACAAGGCGGCAGCCTGACCCTGGCTGGAAATGCGTCCTTCTAGAGGGGCCCCCCCCTCCAGGGAGAAGCGAGCCCTCTACGAGCTCGGGGCTGTGTGTAATGTACACGGGGGTTCTTTGGAGTCTTGGGAGCCGTTGTGCATCTGCCTGCGCTTAAGAGCTCATCTTACACCTGCGTGAGTCGTGAATTTTTAAAGATGAACTTCTTAACTGTTTCAGCTAGAAGCTTCTGCACCCATGTGGATTCCCTGGCACGCGGAGGCCCTCTCTGGGGAAGGAGCGGACAATGCGCCCTCACTGGAGCCTCTCCCCTGCCCGCCTGCCCTCCTGCCCGGGTGCTCCCTGTGGTCAGCAGCACTGGGGTGGGGGGAGAGGCGGAGACCGAATCAAGACCACACTCAGGGCGTTGCGGTCCCGGCCGGGCAGGGCAGCAGGGGCTCCCGGCGGCTCAGCTGCCAAGAAGGTGGCGCGTTTGGAGCTCCCCGGCCAGAGTGGAGGTGGCCACTGCGGCGTCCCCGGAGCCTCTGTTTACCTTTCATGCCACCTGCAGCCTCTAAGTGTCAGCTCAGGTTTAAAACATGCCAGTGGGGCCAGTGGCTCTGCCCGGAGGCGCAACTGCATCCTGTGGCCCCTGCTTCAGGGCGGCGGGGTGGGGGGTGGGGGCCGGGGACTCTGGTCTCCTGCCTGTGGTGTGAGGCCCCAGCCGCCCGCCCCAGGGAGGGGATCCAGTCCCTCCTGGAGTGAGCTGGACGGAAGCTCAGTAATAAGCCGAATCCCAGACCCGTTAGATTTATATAAAACAATTCATAACGTAGACGAAGTTGCCAAGCGTTTTGTTTCTAAGGCAACGACCTCCTTACATTCAGGCCTTTATGGGCACTGGGGAATATACTTCCAGAACACATTCCCATATTAATTTTTAATTTCAAGAAACCTAAGACTCGGCTAAGCTTTCCCAGGCACGACTGCCCGAGCGGCGGCGGGGCCCGCGCCTGGCCGCTGTGACGCTGCCTGGGCCTCGACGTCCTCGCCCTCCGCCGTCTGTGTTTCAAACTGAGCAAATAAAGTCAAGGGAGCGTTGGATTCTGTTGACTTTCCTCTTATGAGCTTTGAACGCAGGGCGGGGCCTGTGTCCCAGGACCACGCACATGCGGGGTGGTCAGCGTCCGCTGCTGGGGGGACGGGCGTCAAGGTCGCCGCCAAGGGCAGCGCGTTCTAGACGCTGGAGCCGCCTGCCTGTGGCCTTTCCCGCTGCATTAAAAACAGGCTTTTCTGCTCAATCCGCTACCGAGAAATAGCCCGGATCCCATTTGCATTTTAAGAAAAACTGTATCCTAAGCCCCCGAGTGTATGTGGGGCAGGGCGGGCCTGCGCAGGACTCAGAAAACCATTCAGCCACCTCGTGGGGGCCGGGGCTGCCCTGGCCGGGTGAGGGCCGCGCGCTTGGGTCTCAGGAACAAAATCTCAACGAGAAAGTAAGGATTAAGGTTTTATTTTTCGTGACGGGCGAGGGATGATCCCAGGTTTGGGGACGAGCGCTGAGCCTGCCGGCACCCGCCTCCAGATCTTGGCCCGGCCCCTCCCAAGCTAATCGCGGGACCCCGCTCCCGGGACAGGGCCAGGCGAGACTCAGGGCGCTGCTCAGAGAGGGTCAGAGCACTTTGTCTTAGAATTTGTAAATTTGTAATAATTCGAAGGACTAAACCTTTTTTTTTTTTATTGTTTAGGCCTGTGAATGTGTTTTCTTGGGTTTTGTTCATTGGCTGCTTCGGAAAATGTCAAGTCAACATCAGATCTGGGGCCTCAGAATGCCAGGTTCCTCCAAGAGCGAGAATGTCACGCACGCACGCACGCACGCACGCACGCACACATGCTCCTCTGGCTTTTCCCAGGAAGGAGGCGGCTGCGCGCAGCCCCGCTGACCTCCCTCTGTCTCTGCCCACAGGTCTGCCGCCAGGAGCGCCTTCTCTCCGCGGGGCCGTACCGGGGAACCCTGTTTGCTGACCAGCCGTCCATGTTCATCGCCCCAGCCAGCACCCCCCCCAGGAGCAAGCTGCGGCAGCTGGTGCGCCTGTGCGGGGGCCGGGTGGTGTCCTCGCCTTGCCAGGCGGGCATCCTCATCGGGCCCTGCCGGGGACAGAGGACGGCGACTGCCCAGCACCTGTCGGAGATGTGGATCCTAGGTAGGAGGCGGGCGGGTGGGGGCTGCGGGTGTCCCTGCCACGCGTCCTCCGTGCACCTGACACGCGTTTGGTCTCCTTCCCCCGACCGCTCCCGGCCCAGACATCCCACTCTCACTGTGGCTGGGCAGCGGGCAGCTACACGAGCAGAGGAAAGCCACTCAGCATCCCCCAAGGGCGTGGACGCCCCAGCCCTAGGGCAGGGGCACGGGCCGGTCACCCCAGCCCAACTCCTGCTCCCCAGTCCTGCCAGCCGGCCCAAGCGCCTCTCACGAAGTGAGTCCAGGGCAGAAGGGGGCTCGGGCGTCACAGGTGGCGCTTGGGAAGGCCGGGCAGGGCACCAGTTTCTGGGGGGCGGCAAGCAGCATGAGTTGAATGGAGGCAGCCTGCCAGGGACACGTTGGGCAGTCACCCCCCTTGGGGCCACTTTGGGGGAGCAGCATGAAGTTGCCGAGGTATGAACTTGGGGCTCCACTTCAGGGTGTGCTGTACCTCTCCCTCCCCTTGGGTTGGTGGTTGGCAGCCTGCTTCAGCTACTGCGACACCCCTGCTGGGCGGCCTCAGCTGCCGGCCCTTATTTCTCACGGTTCTGGAGGCTGCAGCTGGGAGGCTGCACTCCTGGGCCTGCGGGTGACCGTCTCCTCCCATGTCCTCCCTGCCCTCATGCTGTGTCCTGGTCCCCTTGTCCCACAAGGACATGCCCCACGGTGTCAGGACCCACCCAGTGACCCATCCACAGGAACCTCAGGCCCATGTGCAATCGCATTCTGAGGCCCTGGGTGGGGTTTGGGGGTGCAGGCGGCCCCTGATAATGAACCCCTGCAGTTTCAGCACCTTTGGCCGCGATCCTCACCGGCTCCTTGAGATTGGAGGCGAGTATTTGCTCTCCCCCCACCGCCTCTGTCTCCGTCCCCGCCTCTGGCCCTGCTCACCCCTGCTCCACTTCGGCCCAGCAGATAAGCAAAGCCGCTCTGTCCAAGTTACGCTCACGCGTGGCTGCGCGAGTCTTATGAGTGATTGGTGGTCAGCCTTTAATATACTTTTTAAGTACAGCAAGGAAAAGTAATTATTTTGCTATCTGGTACACAATAATTTATGTTTTGCCTGGAAAATAATTTCAAAAGAAAAAAAAGGAAAGAAACCGATTTTAACTGCAGCCAAGAGGCCTCTGTGCTCTCCGGCATGCCACGAGCGCAGCCTGCAGAACACCCCGTGCTGGAAGCAGGGTCCTGCTTGTTCTTTAGAAAAGTGTGGATGGAAATGACGGGCCCAGGGACCAGGGTTGTTGTTTGGAAAAAGGCCGGTCCAGCCGGGGCTGTGCCCGTGTCCACAGAACCAGTCCTGCCAGCCCGTGGGCCGTGTCCGGGCCTGGTCCGGCGGCGTCTGCCCAGGGCCCCCTTCCTGTCTCGGGTGGCGCTGCCCCCCCCCCACCGGTGGCCTGGGGGCCCCTACCTGCCCGACCCCGTTTCCGCCCACGGCCTCTCGCAGTCGGTGTGCCGCGGGCCGCGGACCCGTCCGTCCTTCCCCGCCCGTACCCCACGTCCTGTTCCTGGTCTGTCACTGGTCAGCCGACCGTGTGCCCTTGGCAGCATCCGGGAATTGTGTGCTCCGGAATCCTCGGCCCTCAGGCGGTGAGTCCTCGCCTGACGACTGCCCTGACACCGCGCTGGGCCGTCTGAGCGGGCGCTTTTCCAACGCCGACCGGGCTGGCGTCCTCCGCCGAGCTGGGTGCCGGGGTGGCTCTGTCCCTGCACATGTGCGCGGCCACCCCGCCACCCTCCCGGCCCGGCGCTGCCTCCAGCTCATCCTTGGGCCAGCGCGCCACCCCAGCCCCCCACCCCAGCATAAGCGTGTCCCAAGAGCCGTTTATTCTCAAAATGCTGTGAAATTAACATTAGGGATAAAACTGCTTTTAAGTGAACCCCGCGAAAGCACCAGCTTTATACTTTGGTGACACCCCAGTGTTTCAGTTGAGTTTGTTCCAACGCGGCTGCCGCGGAGGCCCAGGTCTCAGGGCCCGGGGTGGGTCGTGTTGTTCAGACAACAGTCCTGGCCCCGCCGCCACCACCGGTGCAGGTTGGGACACCTCCCGGCGCCGCCCGGGCCGGCTCCCCCGCGCTCACTGCTGCTTCCACGGGCTCTTGTTTCTGCAGAAGCGTCGCTCGTGGGGATGGGCAAGCAGGAGGCTTTCACGACAGAGAGGTGGCCCTTCCTGGCAGAGGCAGTGGGCAGCACCCGCAGGAAAGGTCCCCAGGGCTCTGCCACCCACTTGTGATCCGAGGTCAGCCCGTCCCCACCGTCGGCACAGGAGACAGCGACCCGCCCGGACAGCAACCTCTTACCCGGTGGTTGAGTTCATCAGTTTCCTCTAACCTCTAGCTCTGCCTCGGGGGTGCCCTGGGGCCCCCCCAGGCTGCTGGGTTTCACTCCAGCTGCCCTGAGCCTCAGGAGGCCACGCCAGCCAGGTGCTGCCCGGGGCGGGGCTGTTGGCCTTGGTGGTGACTCCGCGTCCACTCCCCAGAGTCGGCTTTCCCTGAAACAGCAGCAGACGGAGGCCAAGATTCTTGATGAATCACTCAACCTAAAGGAGAAATGGGGGTTTTCAAAAGAAACTTTGTGGCGTCAGAACGTGTGTGAAAATAACAGGAAAACAAAAACCAAATTCCAGGAAGCCGAGCGTTACCTTTACCTGGTGCCGGCCCCACGTATTGTGTTTGAAAGCAGTTTCCAGGAATCGCCCCCCTTGAGCTAGCGCCCCCACACTGCTCCCGGAGGCGCAGGCAACCCCGGGCCTGGCCGGCGCGGGCGCCTGATGCCAGGGCGGGCCGTGTTATCCCGTGGTCCCCTGCGGCGCGGCCCTTCCCACGGCGCCCGGCCTCTGGTTGTCCCAGCCACGTCCAAGCGATAAGACACGTGTGGACGCTGTTGTGGGAACGCAATGTAATCACCCAGCAGCGCTGCCAAGAGAGACGCTTGAGCCGTCACCTTGCGACTCCGAAAGCCCTGACGTAGCAGAACAGAGGCTGCTGCCAGCGCAGGCAGCACAGACCCGATGGCTGACCGGGGCCAACGCCTGGGCGGCCTGTTACCATGCAGGGCTGGAACGTGGCGCTTGGGGAAGCAAGGCCAGAGGCGGCCTCGGTCCCGGCAGAGCGCCTGCGTCATGGAGGGATCTTCAGGGCCTTCCGGCCCAGTTTCACCATGGGTAGGTGGGATCCCGCCCTGAGGCCGCGTGCTGAGGGCGGCGGAGGCGGAGCTGGGCGGGCAGGCCCTGGGCCCTCTCCTGACCCACCAGCGCTGTGGCTGGGAGGTGGCGGGAGGCTGTGCTGAGAATGGCCTGTTTCCTGCTCTCAGACAGGTGAACCCTGCCGGGCAGGAGCGAGTGATGTGTGGGATCGTGATGTGTGGGATTGTGTCTTTTCAGCATCTGCTGGAGCATGTGCAGCCGCGGCGCTCTGTTCTGTTTTCAATCAGCGGCTAACTGCTAGGACGGCGTGTCAGCACGGGCATGGAAAGGGATCTGCCTCGATGGCATCACGGGCGTCATCCTCGTGATGTGCTGACCCCTGTGAAGTTGATGTCCTTGGAGCCGGGTCGCTGGGTGGGGCTGTGGGGTGGAGGCTCATGCAGCATGGAGGAGGCGGCCGGGAATAGAAGACTCTGCTGCACACCTGGGCAGGGGCTGCAGCGGGCGGGCCGTGCCCACACCAGCCCCAAGGGGGGCCCAGCGCTGGGGCCGAGCTCTGCAGGTGACGCTGAGCCAGGTGGGTGCCATGCAGGGCAGAACAGAGGCCTCCTCCTGGCTCGCTGCAGTACCCTAGGCTCTATGGGGCTTTAGGGGACGCTCGGTGCCTCGAGCTACGACTGAGGAGTGTTCTGGGGTCTGGAGTATGTGCAACGCCAGTTCTTTGTCAGCGTTGCTCATGGAGCAGTTAAGTGTGTCACCCCAGAACCGAGGCTCCCGCTGTGGACCTGCTGTCCCTGGGGCTCCTGCCCCCGACACCGTCCACGGCACCTGCATCCAGGTCTTGCTCAGAAGGGCTCCCCTGCACCTGCACATCCCACGGGGTCTTTTCCTCTGCGCTGGTGACATGCCCAGAGTCGTCCAGTGTCTGCTGCCTGAGTCCATCTGATTGTGTGAGGGGCAGATCATATCATTTATGCAGTAACTCATCTCTTCTCCAGCAATTTTCTCTTGCTGCCTTGAGTCAGTTCTTGAGTTCCCGTGCACACGTGGTGGGTTCTGGACTCTGTTCTCTGCCATCCGTTTACCTTTCTGTTCTGTGTCGTCTACCTCCTGTTTGCTGCTGTAGTTCTGCAGTATGTTCTGGGGTCTCCTCGGCCACATTTTCTCTCATTATTCCCTTTTTTCAAAATTGTCTTCCCATGCCTTTTTCCTCGCAGGCACAAGACTTCAAAATAAGCATGGATGTCTTTAAAAATAAATTTTAGGATTATGCTGAATTGGGGGATTATATTGAATTTTCGGATTAATTAGGGAATTAATTAATTAATTTGGATTAATTGGGGGGTCGATTAATTTTTGGATTAATTAATTAGGGCAGACCAGCACCCTTTGTCGATCTTTCCTGACTTACAGAAATGACATCCTGCAAAAACCCCAGTGTGAAACTTGAATCCACAGAGCTCTTACAGCCAGGAAGAATGAAACATGGCCCACCTTCTTTATACCCAGAGTGGGGAACATCTTTCCTACCTATGGTCCAAAATCCAAAATAAAGAAGAAATTGATAGAATCCGTAAACTAAAAGTCAAAACTTTTGCAAGCAAATGCTTGCGTAACAGGATCAGCAGTGTGTGGCAAGGAAACCCTTCAAGGGCTGATGTCACATGGAGCTCGACGCGCCTGCCCGCTGCGGAGAGCATGCCAGGGTGTGCACGGTGCGGCCGTGCTGCTGCCGTCCCATCACGGATATACCCTGAACCACAGCGTCCCCAGCACGCGCCCTTGCTCCTCCCTCCTCAAGGTCAGCAGCCAGGTCAGCCCTCAGGCCTCCCTGGAGGAAGAGTGTGCAGCGGGGAGAGCTGCAAGCCCCGGAGCCACCTTGCGCCCTCCCACCAGCACCACCGTGGCTCCTTACAGTCCTCTGGGTGCATCAGCCCACTGGCCGGGTCCCAGGGCCAGCACCAAGCATCCCTGCCCTCCCTGGCCCCTGGCCTCGGGGAGGCCAGCCTGCAGTCATGCCAGCAGCCAGGGCTCTGGCTGGCCAGTCGCCTGCAGCAGCTCCTGAGCCAGGCTCTGTCAGCTGCTGGTCATGTTCCTAAAATGGGCTTCAAACTGACAGGACTTTAGTGCCCAAGAGCCCAGCTTCTCTCCTGCCACCGAAAGAGGAAGACCGGGGTGTCCCACACGTGTTTCCCGAGTGACCCTGTATAAGATACTCTGCTGGGTTAGCGAGGCCCTGGGAGGCTGTGGCCACACAGGCCTGGTCATGCGTCCACCCACATGCTGCTCACACCAGGGGGCCTGTCCAGGACAACCCCAGGGCCTAGGGGTCACATGCCGGCTAGCTACACAGCGGGGGTGCGAATGCCCCAGCCCGGAGGACGTGTGCTGGGGCCGTGCTGGCACCTGGGGAGGCAGCTCCGGGTGCAGAGTCTGAGCTGTGACTCTGTGCTTCACCGAAGATGACGATTTCCCTGTGCGACTAGCCAGACGCTCAGACACTAACCAGCTTCTCGATCTTTTTCTAGATTCCATCACTCAGCACAGAGTCTGCGCCACTGAGGACTACCTCTTGCTGCAGTGACCGACAGATGCAGATGGCACAGCTGGGGCACTGGCACCCCAGGGCCTCGTCACTGCTGTGTGCACAGCGGCCCCTCTGTGCGTGTGACCACCGCTAGCGGCTCTGAGGCGCGCCACCCCCCTGTTGCACCTGTTCCTTAGAGAGTCCACCTCTGTGCCTTGGTGACCCCCACCCTGGGGAGCCACGATTTGCTGCTGAGGACCCTCCAGCCCAGCGCGCAACTCATGACATCCTGCTGCTGAGAACACCTGCCTTTCCCGGTCAGACTCTGACCCTTGGCTGACCATCGCACGGCTCACCAGGCACATGCGTCAGCTCTTGAGGTTGCTTTCCATGGACCAGAAATTCTTCTCAAAGCAGTGGTGAGGACAGTGTGGGGAGCACAGTGGCTTCCCCCAGGTCAGCTTCTGCAGGGAACGGCCCAGCCTCCCCTGGCCACCTTCATGCCACTCCCCGTCCCCCGGGGAACCTGCAGTGGGGCCACTGCTGCCCCAGAGGGGACGGCTCTGTCCCCACACAGCTGAGGGGACACCGTGCCTGCCGGGGACTTGGCTCGCCTGTCTCCCACCTCCTGTGAACTTAAAGCCCATCCGCAGATGCGACGGGCCAGCCGCTGGGACACGCAAACCTTCAAGAACGGAGGCAGCGCAGCACCTGGAAACAGTAGACTCTCTCGGTCTTGGGAGAACGTGCAGCCCGAGGACCCCTCCTGACCCCGCTCACCCTCGTGTCCCGGCAGCAGCTGGACCTCAGCACCAGCGGGCCTGGAGCCGTCCCCGCCCCGTGACGAGCCGGCCTCGCTGTTTCCACAGGCGTCCGGCCCGGGGCCCTTGACGCCCACGGCTCTGGCCAAGCTCGGGCAGCACCAGATCCCCCTGGGCTGAGCTGACTCGTCCTGAGGACGAGCCCCGCAGAGCTGCCCCCCGCCCAGGCCGCTGTCCCGGGCCTGACCCAGACAGCAGAGATTCCTCCCCAGACCCTTCAGGAGGCCTCCTGCTTTCGCAGTGGCCGACGCGCACTCTCTGCGTGGTCTTCGTTCGGTCCTCCCGCCACTCGGTGACCACGGCTTTCGCTCCCTCACGCAAAGCTTGGGGCTCGAGTCTCAGAATGCTGAACTCTTTTTAAGTTTGAAACCTCAGTGCTCTTACCTTTTCTGTTCAACGCTGAATTAGAGATTCTGCCCAGAGGAAAAGGCAAGAGCAGGAAATGAAAGGCACAGCCTGGAAACAAGAGAAGTGACTCCTCTCAGGCCATGACACAGGCCGCGTACGATTACCGGGAACGAAATAAAAGAAGCATTACGCAAAGCTAGCCGCCCTGCACTTGTATTCTCAATAAACAATTCAGATCTGGAATTAAGAATACAATTCCTTTTGCACCGCCACCGAAATGCGCACAGGAATAGAGTTGACGGAAGGGTGAGACCTGCACGCCGAGGCCCACAGCGCCTCGCTGGGAGACGGGAAGGGCAGAGGAAGAGGGGAAACAGCCGGGTTCGTGGGCCAGAAGACCCAGTGAGCCGGCCGTGCTCAGATTGGCTCGACAGAGTCATCAAACCCCGTGTGACTTTTTCTGTAGCATTGAGAAGCTGAAGGTAAAATTTATATGAAAATGCAGAGAACGCCTCGTAGACAAAGCTGCCTGTCAGAAGGCGCACGGCCGGGAGACCCGCGCCGCCAGAGTGCAGGGCTGAGTCCAAAGCCACAGCAGCACAGTGCGCAGGCCCGGGGCGGGGTGCAGATGCGGGGACAGAACGGAGACTTAGGTGTGAACCCCTCACCCACACCAGTGGCTTCTCCGCAAGGCGCCCAGCCCGTCCGGGCCGCAGGACCGTCCCGCAGACAAGTGGTCCTCCCCACAGGGTGGGGGCCGCCACACCCTGGGCTGCCCAGTCACTGCAGGGCCTCCTGTTTGAGGCTGATAACGGCAGGTGAGAGCAGGAACAGGTTCGTGCCTGGCTGCTTATGCTAAAGCTGTGAGTGGCTTGCTACGTGACAGCACTCGGCCAGCGCTGACCCAGCCTGCACTCGGCGGGCCATGCCGCAGCCCCCGCGGCCTTTCCCTCCGCTCCTTTGAGGGAATCCTGTCGAGGAGACTAGTTGTCAGGAGATGCAAAGGAAACAGGTAAGGGAAGAGTTTTTGACTTCTGTTAGGTACAGACCTAGTACCCTAAACTCTTCTGCTACAACTACCTAGAAATAGCGAAGGGGCTCAAACTTGCTTTTTTTTCCTGTTTCAAATCTTATTTTTATAACTTTTTATTTTTTAATTCTTTTTTATTGTGGTAACATTGGTTGACGTCATTGCTTGTGTTTTAGAGGTACAGGGTCTCCCCCTTCAGTTGCTGCCTAACTTGCAATGAAGGAGGGGAAGGTCCTGGGGAGGGAGGAGTCAGGACCCCATGGTGCTCCCGGGACAGGAGGGGCCTGGGACCAGGCTGGAGGTGAGGGCAGGCCTGCATGACGTATGTGGTGTGGTCTGGGCCCTCCCAGTCAACCCGGCACTCGGTACAGGAGCAGGCGAGAGGGAAGAGCTGTCAGGTGGACACAAAACCAGAGTGTCTGGCTCCAGGCTCTCATCAGGGAGGAAAAAGGTGACACTTTCAGGGCCTCCCTGGTGATGCAGAGGTTAAGTCTCAATACTGTGAAGCTCTGCAGCACGAGTCCATCCCCAGCCAGGGAGCTACCCACATGGCGCAGCAGACCCCTCCTGTCTCCCCACTGCTCCCCTCAGCAGTGTGTTTCAGTAGATCCACCTGTTCTGCCCCCTACTCTGTCTCTGGTGAACCCTCTCACCCCCCCCCACCTCTGGCCTGCACCCCAGCTCTTGCGTGCATAAATAAATAAAATAAATCATTTTTTTTAAAAAAAGTGACGCTTTCACAAAGACTGCGTGAGAACTACAATCAGTCAGGCAATCAACAGCAAAAAGAAGCCCAAAACCCTCATTCTGAGTCTGAAAATATTCTTATAAATAATTACACATCAAAAGAAACCATATTGAAATTGAAAGAATATTTAGATCTGAAGAAAAAACTGCTAGGCTATAATAAATATAGAACCCTAATTTCTTGTATTTATATTAGTAAAAAAAAAAAGGCAAAAAATTTGCTAAATATCCAGTGAAACGGGTTGGGAAGCGAACTATGTAGTTAATCAAATAAGGTGAGAGGAGGGAAATAGTGGAGTTGATATGGAAGAAATTAAAAAGATAAAAGAACCTTTAGACAAAAGATGACTCGTAATACAATACGCAGATTTCTGAAAACATAATCATGGGGGGAGACAGACACAAAAGCAATGGCAGGTATGAAAAGGGAACACCACACGCGTGTATATGCACAGGTCAGGGCTTTCGATTTTTGAAGTATTTTAAAACTTACATGAAATTAACAATTGACAAAAACAAGAGAAAATATAAAAGTTGATCTAGGGTTCTATTAGAAATGAACAGACAGTTCAGCAAAATCAGGTTCCATCAGAAATCAGAATAAAAGCACAGTGACAGTGGGGAATAGGAAATCAGGTGAACGCGAAGTGGGAGGTGAAAGGTAAAAACAAACTCTGAAAGCAGTTTGTCAAAGCCTGTGGAATCTTCAGAGCACGCGTATATTCCAGCCCAGTAATTAATCTTAAGAAAATGTTTTAGAAGAAGGAAAAAGACATGTAGGCAAAGATGCTCCCTGCAGCACTGTTTATATTGAGAAGAAACTGGGAACCATCAGCTGTCAGGAGTGTGGAAATTACTTGGTAAGCTACTATATAGCAGCCGATGAAATGTCAAGCAGCTGTTACAAATGGTAATTACGAAGACGATACAATATAGGAAATGCTTATGATATGAAGTAAAACAAATAGGAAAGTGCACTCAGGCTGGGATCAGAACCCGGCAGGAGTCTGTCCAGACCGGCTAGGAAGGTACCAAGGGACTGGAGAGGTGTGGCGGGACCGAAATGCTTCATTTGATTGTGTTGGAGTTTCGATGTTCGGAGACGTTGCTAAGAATTATCAAGGTGTCAGGCGCCGTATCCTCAAAACCAGCGGTGCCCGAGCTGTGCCCCCGCAGTTCCGTGCTCCGATCTGGCATCTCCTCTCTCTTACATGCACACTTCAGCAACCCAAGCCTGAATTTCCTCATCTGGAAATTAACACCTCCTGAGCCCTTGAGGGTTCGAGTTTCCCTGGGATGAATCTCTTCCTTTGCCAGCAGAGAGCCCCAGGTCTTGCGTCCCCACCGCTCGTGGCTGGCGCTCACAGGCTGCTGTTCTGTGCTCGGCTCAACTCTTCTCTCCCACCTTCTCGCCTCTGCCCGTTTAGTCCGGAGGTGAGAATGGTCCCAACCAGGTGTCAGTGGGCTGGGGCCTTCCCAGAGGCTCTGGGGGCCAAGACCTCTTGCTTTTCTGGGTGGGGGGTCTGCACCCCTGGGCTGCTGGCTGCTTCCCCAGTCACATCACCGGGGGGCTCTGCCTCGTGGCTCTGGTGCCGACTGCCCTGGCCCATCCAGGGCCCTGTGATGTGTCACATCTACCTCCCGGGCCCAGCCAGCGGCAGCCTTCTCTATGCGCCTCCTGCCCTGCTGCCCTGCCAGATGGCCCACATGTGCAGCCACAGGTGACAAGCACAGCCCCAGGGCAGGCCCAGAGGAGGCAGCCCTTGAGACGTGGGTCTGGAGACAGGGAGAGGGTGGCTCGAGGGGGCTGAGGCTGCCCCACACCCTGCAGACCTGCAGACCACACCGGGGGGGGGACCCCGATGCAGTCCACGTGGGCACAGCTCCCCGCTCCTCCCCGGGCGCTGGAGCAGCTGCCCCACTCAGCTGACCGCCAACAAGGCCGAAACGTCAGTATTCTAGTGCTCTGTGGCCGTCATTAAAATTTCATGTTCCCTGATCTCAGTTTTGCCTCATCTTGCACTTTATTGAAAACTATAAGCTGTACTTTCTGGGCCAGAAAAGCAGCATCTATGTTCCTCTCCCAGTATTTGAACTGGTAACTGAGACCGGGATCGAACGCCTGAGCTGCGGCTGCAAGGCCACTCTGGGCGCCTGGCACGGGAAAGCTTCTGTGGGGGAGCCCGCTGCGGCGCGGGAGCTGCCCAGACCCGGGGCCCCCGGCACCCCGCCCCTGGGAGGCTGGGACACTGGCCCCTGCCGTCCCTTTATTAATCTGGTTTCAATTTGTGACGTGTCTGGACTCACAGCTTATCTGGAGAAACAGGGAGTTTTCCAGCTGGACTGTTCCAGGGAGAAGATGTACTGAGGAAGGTAATTTCATCCCTGCCGCCGGCCAGCAATGGGAACCTCAGCCGAAGCCGAGGAGAAGGGTCCACGGACCCCGGCCAGGGGAGCGCCCCGCCGCGCGTCTGTCCGTCTGCCCGTCTGCCCACAGCACGAGGCAGGCAGGAGGCGAGTCTGCGGCGGCCCCGGTTGCTGGCAGCCCGCACGGCCCCGGAGCGTGGGAGGAGAGCCTGCCAGGCCCGGAGCGCGGCGTGATGGCCAGAGAGGCCGGCCAGCGCCTGCGGCGGTCCCTGAGCGATGGGAACTGGTCGAGGAGGGAGAAAGATGCTCTGTCCCGAGCGTGTGAGCTGCTGGCCAGGAGGGCCGCGAAGCGGTGACTCGTGACTCCTCAAGTTTTCTTCCCAAAGCAGAACTGGGGACCCGTGGCCAGGGGAGGCCAGAGGCACAGAGGAGGTGGAAGGCTGGAGCAGACCCCGCCCGGGCAGAGATGACGCGAGGCTGTCAACTCATCTCGGTGGCCGCGGAGCCAGAGGAGACTGCACAGGCCGCCCTCCAGGGCAGCCGCGCGGAGGAATTCAGTTATTTTGAGCTCTCTGGCCTCTTGCTTTTCTTGTGCCTTTCCCACCCCACCCCCTCTCATGATTTAGGGTTCAGGGCCACCTTATAATACCCTTTGACTCCAAGTTGCACCCTAGCACATAACAGCTATGCCCCGGGGCGAGGGCTCACTTCCTACACCGAGGAACAAAGAGACGGGGTGGAAAGGTCCCCGCGAGCCCTGCTCTTGGCCCGGCAGAGGCGGCCGGCACCGGGGGCCGAAGAGGAGGGCTGGAGCCATGGGAACCTTCCCCAGCTGCTGTGCGTGGCTGGGCTCGCGGGCAGCGGAGCCACCCATGGCCACCCCCGCCCGCCCGCCTTCCCCTGCGTGGAGCCTCGCGCCCTGCCCGTCCCTCCACACCCACCCTCCACATACGTCCTGGGCTGTTGGGCCACGAGCACCAGCGGCCTGCGGGGTAGGGGTGCGCCGGCTGCGCCTCCAGCCCCGCACCAACTGCAGGGGCCAGAATGACCGAGGCCGATGCCTCCGCCGGCTGCCTGGGGGAGCCCGGGACACCCTGGACAGAGACCCTGAGAAAGGGGGGAGACTTGGGAGATACCAGAAGACACCAACTCCCAGCTAGGCCTTAACACAGCCCCAGCGGGCAGGGCAGGGCCAGCTGTGGAGGGCAGGACATGGAGGGGCTGGAGGGACCCTGAGGGGCCTGCATTAGGCGAGCCAGACAGAGCACAGCAGGCAGGAAATGTGGGGGTGCTGGGCACAGGCCGGTGGGGACGGAGAGGAGGAGATGGACTCAAGTGAGTCCGCAGCACTGCAGGACGGACGGGGCGCGAGGCCGAGCCGCTTTGCTCAGCCCACACATGCTCCCAGGAGCCCCATCTTTCAGCTGAAACCACCGCTACCAGCTAAGGGGGAGCGGCCAAGTGCCCCAGCGTGGGGAGCACTCGGTCCCCTGGACGTGGACCAGCCACGGGGGGGAGGGAGCCAGTGATTAAATGCAAAATTGCGTTTGTGTTTGTGACTTTTCAGCATGGGATGCATCTGAGCAGCAGTGGGCGTTCGGGCCGGGGTGTTACCTGAGTGACGGGGAGGGACAGGAGTCGGAAACACCCCGATGAGTAGGGTTGAGAAGAACTAAACAGAACTCGGAGGAAGATGCAACAACACGTGAATGTCTCTGAGCCTCCACAGAAATACAGGCGCCCTTGCGACGAAAGCCAGAGCCTCACGCGGCAGGTGCCCCAGGAGGGCGGGGCGGCCCTGGCTGGGCTGTGGTGTGCGAGGGACCCCCAGCAGCTGACACTGGTGACCGGGAGACCCACACGGGTTCTGCCGCCCACGCCCCGTGAGGCTCTGGGGCCCGGAGCAGCCCGCGCCTGGGACCTGAACGCTGACCTGCCGGCGCCTGCAGCCTCGGCTCCCCCACGGGGTCACGCAAACCTGTTCAGACAGACACGGGGGAATCAGAGGAAGAGGATGAAGATCAGAGGCCAGAGGCGGGAGAGGGCCTGGTTGGGATGGGAAATGGTTGCGGCTTTGGGGACCAGACGGCCCCTCTGCCCCCCTCAGCCTGCAGTAACGGGGTGAGCGGCCCAGACACCCCATATGGATGGGGGTGGCCATGCTCCACGGACCTTTATCTGCAGACACTGAAATGGGCATCTCAGATAATCCCATGGGTTGTTTTACAGCTGTTGTTGCAACCTTTTAAAAGTGGAGAGACTGTTCATAACCGAGAGGACATACAAAATGGGGCGGGTCACGTCTTGTTTCCCAAGCCCAGTATCGGGGGGCTGGAGGAGCAGAGCCCAACACGCAGAGAGCCACTCAGTGCTGCCAAGGGGGTGCAGAGTTAGAGAAGCTGCACTAAGCGACACTTCTCCCACAAGCTCAGGCTAACTCCACTTTAAAAAGCAACAGAATTTACCAAGGTCAAATGCTACATAAATTTACTATGAGAAAAAAAGAACAGGAGAATAATACTGTACATACAGCAAAATTATGAACAAGGCATGGCCACAACATAGACGAAAGACGTTCTCACAAAAAGCTAAATGACTATAATTATACAGGACATGAAAGAACACATTTCAAAATTTAAAAAAAACTCAGCAATGAAGCAACAGAATTAAGAATTTGCAATACAAGAAATGGTCCTTTCAGATAACAAGATTAATCTCGAAGGAACACAATAAGAAATAAACTTAAGAGAATAAAGAGGAAAGTTTTCAGAATCAAAAAGAAATAATGGAAGATGGAGAAAGTGACAAATATTAAAGAGATTGGACGTAGGAGCTTCTGAAGAAGAAACCAAATGAAACACTAAATATAAAAACTACAAGTTCAAAGACCTTTCTTGAATTCAAAAAAAAGTTTATATAAAACAATTTTTAGGGTCTCCCCGGTGGCACAGCGGGTTGAGCGCAGCGCTATGAGGCTGTCCGCAGCCTCTGCAATGCGGGTTCAATTCCCGGCCAGTCAGAGAGAAACCCACATGGCGCGCAGACCTCTCCTGCCTTGCCCGCTGCTCCCCTCAGCAGTGTACTTCAGTCCTTCTGCCTGTTCTGTTCCCCGCTCTGTCTTTGGTGAATCCTCTCACACTCCCATGCCTTTGGCCTGTACCCCAGCTATTGTATAAATAAAAAATAAATCTTAAAAAAAAAACATTTTTTATATATTATATATATAATATTATATATATATATATATATGTTGAAGAAGTCCACCACATACCTGAAATACCAACCCAGAATGGTAAATTACTATTTTTTTTTAAAGAAGGAAAAATTTCTTGGACATCCCAAAAAAAGAACATGTGACTGTAATGGAAAAAAAATAGATTATCAGCAAATTTTTGGACAGCAATGCTATATGAAAAGAAAAGGGAGTAACAATTTTAAGATACTCCAGGGGGAAACATGTAAGACTTATAGCTAGAAAAATTGACTTCTAGTATGAAAGGCATGAACGATTATCGACAGACAGAACTCAGAACATTAGATTTCCATGAGCCTTTCCTGAGGTGTCTACTGGAGATCAAGGTTCAGACACTGACATGCTAATACTGGTGGTGTTTGGTTTGGTCACCCTCAGACCACTGTGTATGGTGGCATAAAACCAAAGAATTTTTGTAGGGTATTCTATCATCTCCTGTGCCTTTGAGAACTAGCTTCTTAGATATAAAGAAGATACAGATGTAATTGAGAAGAGATTAAGCTGTGTAGATGCTAATTTGAATTGAACTTGAACATAATCTACTTCTAATGTATTTGTTCCTTCCATCTACTAAATATCCCTTTGTGCCAAAATTGTGGTCTTGAAATGACCATTTCTCACTGAAAGAACGCAAGGCTTCTTGGAGAAATGGCTGATTTCGTGTCTGCCAAAGTATGGGGAGTGTCCGGACCCGTTTATCATCCCGAGTAGACAGGAGGCGTCAGAGGGCTGTACACCCGCTGGAAGAGGCGCCTGCTGGCCAGCGTGAGAGCATCGAGCTTCAGTAACAGTGGGGTGGTTTAAAACCCCTCAGAGAGATTTAGATCAGTGAGTCTTTAAGACCACTGGAAATGGGGCCTCCCCGGTGGCGCAGCGGTTGAGCGCTGGGTTGCGAAGCTGCCCGCGGCCTCTGTGGCTCTGGTTCGATCCCCAGCTGCTCCCCGGCCACCGGAGGAGGGTCCCGCATGGCGCGCAGACCTCTCCTGCCGCCCGCTGCTCCCCTCAGCAGTGTACTTCGGTCCTTTTGCCTGCTCTGCTCCCCGCTCTGGCTCTGGTGAATTCTCACCCTCCCGCGCTTCTGACTGTACCCAGTGCATGTACAAACAAACAAACAAATAAATAAATAAAAATACATGCCTCTTTAAAAAAATAAATATAAATAAATAAATAAATAAATAAAAAGACCACTGGAAATGAGAGGAATGAGAAGGAAACAATTCATCACCCCGAAAGGTGGTGAACAAGGGAAGCACCCCGCAAATACCCGGCCCCTTCTTAAAAATGGTTCCGCTTGGTAGTCAGAGGTAAGGGAAGTGTATTTATCTGCAGGCATTCCAGCTACTGAATAAAAAAGAAATGACAGACGTAGAAGATTGCCCTGGGAACCACGCAAGAGTGGAAACAGACACCAAGAGTCAGTGTCAGTGGTTGGTCAGACCAGAGAACAGACACAGCCAGGCGTGGGCACAGCAAAGGGACTTACTTAGGTCAAAGAGGAACGTGAAGATTTTTAAAGACTTAAAAGTTAGATTAAAAAGTTCAAGTGGGCAAGAAGAAGAAAAAAAAGTCAGTAGAGTGCAGTTTACAAATTAGACACAGCTCAAGAGAGAACTCATAAGCTGGAAAATAGAGTCAAAGAAATTGCTCAGAATGTATCACAAGGACAACTAGGAAAGGCATGTGCAGAAAATTAGAAAGTCCAATTTGAGTTCATTTTGAGCTTTGGAATGAAATGAAATCTTGGGAGGACAGAGGTAGCTAAAGAATATTTAACAAATTATTTAAAAATAATAACCAAGACTCTTCCAAACGAGGCATTATAATACACAAAGCCAAAACTCCGTGCGCAGCTACCTCCGTCGGGCGGCCGCCACCACAAAGACATCGCAGAAGCAACTAGCTGGAGTCGCTGCAGAAGAACATCGATCGGCCCGACGGCAGGAGGAAGTAGAAAGCCTTCCGTGCGCAAGAAAACAGCCACAGTCAGGCAGCGCTTAATGGTGTTTTGGTCGACGACGGACACCATACGGGTGTGCTGGAGGCTCCCCTACCCGGGTGTGTGTCCTCCGTAACCTTCACACAAGGCTGGAGCCAACCACACACGCATTTCTCAGATCACAACCCTGCTGTGAAGCAGCACACGCCCATAACCACAGCCCTGAGCAGGGCACGGGGACAGCTGCACTGCCATCCAGGGAGCATCGACGCGCCCCTCGGCACACGGGGGTGGAGGCTGGATGGCGAGGGAGGCCAGTACCCACAGGCGCTGTGGGGCCCCGGGAAGCGGTTGGGCAGTTGCAGGCAGAACTGTGGGATCCGGATTCTGCTCGGCGACAGTCGCTCTGAGGGGCCGGTGGCTTGCTGGGAGCAAGACAGGAGGCCAAAGGCGGACGGGTCACTGCAGGAGCCGGGGAAGAACCTGGGGGTGGCATGGAGAGTGGGGCCCGCAGGGCTGGAGGTCAGCTGGAGACCGTGGGGCACTGAGCCACAGAGGGACCTTCCGCTCCCGTGAAGTAGGGGGTGGAAGCACTACGGGGCCTGGAAGACGGGAGATGGGGCCAAGGCAGTCCCAGCAGCCGTTTCCGCGACATCGCTGGGCTCCCGGTTCCCCAGTTTCTGCAGGAAGCAGCTCCCGCCCCAGGGACCCACTGGATCCCCCCGCGAGGCTCCTGGCTGGGAAGGGGTGTGGCTGGCCCGCAGGCTGTCGCTGGAGTCAGGGGGTGATGTCGCTGGGCCGGGGACAGGGGGTTGGCGAGGACGTGGCGCCCTCACGCCCAGGACCTCGGAGACGATGAGGCCGACCTGCCGTCCAGACCACAGGAAGCTCGAGAGAGGTCGGGTCTGGGGGCCGGAGTCATGGCAAGGGTTGCTGGCACAAATGGGGTGACACGTCACCCCAGGTTCCCTCTGGCGAAGGCTGCGCGTGTGGTTTCCAAGGAAACCTCAAGTCAAGAGCACAGGAGGCCGTCCAGGAGAGGCCGGTGGCCGGTCCAGCCCCGCCGGCCACAGGAAGCCAGCGCTTCTGGGGGTGAGGCAGGAACCGGCTGAGAGCACACGCGTCAGAGGTGGCCCCGGGGCTGGGGACACGGGGCAGCCACAGCAGCCGAGCTTGGGGCGGCCAAGACCCAGGCCGGGGTGGACAGGCGCACTGGGCAGCCGAGGCACTGGCCAGGCAGGGCGGCCGGGGCTGCTCCTGGGCCACAGGACAGGAGGCAGAGGTGGCGCGGGGCGTGGGCACAGGCGCTCCCCACGCGTGTTCCCCCATCTTGTCTGATTCACTCCTAGCGCCTGGGTCCGTCACGCTGGTTCCCGGCCTCGGAGGGGCGGGCATGGCGAGCGTGTGCACAGCAGGTCGAGCCACAGCAGCGCCATGTTTCGTGTCTCTCCCCGTTGCTAACCATCCCCGCGGCCTTCCCAGCGGAGATGACGTGATGGCTGGGCATGGTTGCCCCTTTGGTTGGAAGCTTCTCTCTTTTTCACACAGAGGACACGGGATGGTGATGGGGCGGGGACAGGGCGGTGACGGGGCAGCGGCGGGACAGTGACTGGACAGTGACGGGACAGTGACGGGACAGTGACTGGACAGTGACGGGACAGTGACGGGACAGTGACAGGACAGTGACGGGACAGTGACTGGACAGTGATGGGACAGTGACGGGACAGTGACGGGACAGTGACAGGACAGTGACGGGACAGTGACTGGACAGTGATGGGACAGTGACGGGACAGTGACTGGACAGTGCTTCCTGCACAGACTCACACGCCTCCGACTCTACTTTGTTTTAATCCGTTTTAAAGGCTGAGAATCCGGCTTCACACTGTGCACATATTGTCAAATTTCTGGGTACCCCCACCCTTGTAGCGGGGAAGGAGCAAAGCCACCCACAGAGCCTTGCTGGGTGAGCAGCCCGTCCTACCGCCCGTCAGGAGTCGCAGCCTGGGGGAAAGCCTGCCGTCTCCCCCAGGACCCCGAAAGTAGAGGGCCCCGCACGCCCGGCCACGTCTCTGCGGGTGCCGCAGGGAGCGGTGGGGTCTGCAGGCCAGGACGACTTGGAGCCAGAGACTCCTGCCGAGGGTAATCACGGCCCGGACGCCGCGGCCCCCGTCCCCACCTCCGCGTGCCACATGCCAACGCGTGTTCCCCGGAACAGCTCAGGAGCGAAACCGGTGGCGGCTCCCGGGGCTGGGGCCCTCGCCAGTGATCAGCTCTGGCCGTCAGGGACGCAGCTCGCCCCTAGAGCTTTCATGGGGCATCACGGCCAAGGGAGCCTCCTCCCAGGACCCGCGGCCCACCATCCTCTCCGGCCTGGCCATCGCCCAGCCCGCGGGGGCCGCCGCGGCCATCGTGGCCGCTCCAGCTTCTCCTTGTGTTTCCAGAAAGACACATTAAACGAGTGCGTTCAGGTCCTGAAGGGTTGACAGATGAGGGACTCCCTGCTGCCCCCACACCGTCCTGTGTCACGTGGTAGAGGCCAGAGGAGGCCGCGGAGTGTCCAGCGCAGTCTCCAGAGGTTGGTTTTCCGGAGGAAGGTCTGCGGAGTGACGCTTGGTTATTTACCTGCCTTCTGTCTGTCCCGACTCGTCAGCCTGCATGGGGGTGCCCCCTTCCCCCGCCCGGCCCACACACGGCCCCCAAGCCCGTCTCCTCCCCTCCTGCCACCCCGTCACTGCTGCCGTCCAGCCCACACACTGCCCAGAATCCAGCCTGGATGCCCACAGATATCTCTGAAAATGTGAGGCCAAGTAAGAAAGAACCACTTGATCAGGAAAAACACAGCTCTCTTAGATTTAAACAAACATTTTCCTCTTACCCAGGATGTATTTATTGCCATTTCAGAATGAGTCTTGTAAGTATCTGGTTAGCATAACCACCAGAAGACAGCTTATTAGTTGCAACTTCAGGATAAGAGCTTGTAGCATTTTCGAGATTTCTGGTTTCACCCTTTTAACCCAAAGCACAACTATAAATAGATGGCAAAGTCTGGGATTTCCACAGCTAAGTGCTGCTATAAATAGTTTAAAACATTTTCCCACTTCATGCTTTCGAAAAGAACATTCTCCACTTCCTTTCTTGGATAACCCCTGGGAATAAAGCGAAATCACATTCAGAATTTTATGGAAAGCGCTGAACGAAACCCTTGCTGAACTTAGCAACTCTAAACATCCCTCCCAGCCTGAAAAAACAGAAACGAAAATAATATCATAAATTTAAGTAGATGTTTCTGAAAAACGCATTTTTAAATTAAGCCTCTAATAATTTCATCCATTTTCTCATTACTAGGAATTTGCTCTTAAAAGCAAAATTAGCCAAAACCTGGGTCACGCACTTAACAGGGCCTGTTTAACTGAAGTGACGTTTTATTCTAACTGCCTTGAATCTCAGCTACATTGGCTCTGTAGCTGCAAAAAGACCATAGCTCTGTTAGCTACAAAATGAAGCGAACACGTTTCCTTTAAGTCTCTTGAACGCTGATACCCAGAGAGGCAGGTGGGGCTGGCTCCAGCTGCCCGTCGCTCTCCTTATCTTCTTTCTTGGAGAATATTCTCAGGACACCCCGTGACACACACAGGCTCCAGATGCTCCGAAAGGCCCTGCTTTCCTGCATAGCCGCCAGAGCCAGGCCGGGAAGCTCGGCGCTGCCTGCCTGGGACAGATGCTGCCTTCTAGCAACCTCTGCTGGCCGTTGCTCCTGGCCAGCCCGGGGCGGCCGGCCAGCCTTCGAGAGGGCAGGGAGTTAAGACAGAAGAGCAGTGAAACCAGCAAAGTCAGGAAAAACTTACACTCCTGTTCCAGCTTTTGGTTAAAATAGGGAGGGTGGGGTGGGGGGCTCATAAGAGGTTTTAAGTTCATGATTTATAAAAGTTTAGATATTTCACTTTTTAGCAATTTTTAGATGTATAGGAGAGTTTCCATACGCCCTTTCACACACACACACAACCTTGTTTTTCATTTTAACATCTTGCATCAGCCCTGCACATCTGTCACGGTGATGAGCCAGCGTTGCTACTAGAGCACCAGCCATGGTGCACGCTGCCGCGGGGTCGCTCTCTGGGCTGTAGCCCCGCGGGCTCTGACAGCTGTGCAGTGACATGCGCCCGTCACTGTCCTGTCCTCCTCTGTCCTCAAAGGTCTGTGCTCCACCTGCTCACCCCAGCCCCCAGCCGGGGCAGCCACTGATCCTTTAACTGCCATTTCCAGACTGTCAGAGCAACCTCGGCCATGAGCACCCAAGACTCCATGCTTTTCCTGGCCGATGGCACCTTTCTTCTTACAGCCAAGCAGCCGGCTCTGCGTGCCCAGGACTCGCTCACGCTTCACCTTCTGGGGGCATCTTGGCTACCGCCAGGATCTGTCCACCAAAGAGGTGAGGTGCCCCGAGGTGCACACGCCGGGCGGTGTGTGACGCCAACTGCCCAGCCTCTGGGTGGCAAGGGGCACGGCTGCGGGCACGCAGGAAGGGCACATCTGCTCTGGGGGGCACGGCCGCCCGGAGCTCCGGGAGAGGCCCTGCCCGGTCTTCGCCAGCCAGGTGTGCAGCCTCGTGGGACAGTTTGTCCAGGCGCCTTTCCTGCCTTAATTTGCATGTCCTGGTGACGGAGGACGTGGTTCGGCTCACTTGCGCCTGCATTTCTTCCGTGGCGAGCTGCCCATGGGGCCTGCGGTTCAGCTTGAAACTGTTTTCACATTGTGAGGTTTAGGGTCCTTCATCAGAAGTGCCTGTGCGGGCCCCTCCCCCGTTGGCGGCTCCGTTTCAGCGACGCTGTCTCTCGCCAGCAGAAGTGACTTGTGCGGCCTCAGCGCGAGTGTCCGGGGGCTCTTTGGTTCTAGCTGAACAGGCATCTCCAGACCTGCCGGTCTCCACCCTCGTTATCACCAAGGGTTTTGTGGTTCTGCATCTCACAGTTACACTGTGATCCATTGAGATCCGTGATCCACTGAGATCCATGATCCGTTGAGATCCCTAATCTATTGGGGTGAATTTTGGTGAAGATGTAAAGTCTGTGTCTACGATCATTTTTTCCGCGTGGATGTCCCGCTGTTCTGCCCCATTTTATTTCTACTTTGTTGTGATGTCGTTGACAATACATCGTGTCAGCCACAGGGGCTGCCGGGGGCTGGCGTGGAGGCACCTGCAGTGCCGCGTCCACGCAGTTGGCACCCCCGGCGAAGAGCGAATCTGTGCTCCGCCGTGTGGCCGTGCTCCTGCCCCAGGTCCGTGACTGTACTCGCGGGGTATGGTGCCGGCTCTCTGTTCTGCCCTCTGATCTGCTTGCCCGCCCGTGGGCCAGTCCCCCTTGCTGTGTTCTCCGCGGTCAGTCACTGCGCCTCACAGGAAGACCCGTGGCCAGGCAGCCTCAGTCCTCTGGCTTTCTTTGCCTCAATATTGCGTTGGCTATTCTGGGTCTTTCATTTCTTCACGTAAATTTTGGGATCAGTTTACTGATATCCACGAAATAATTTGGTAGGATTTTGACGGGGTGGGGTTGAATGTATAGATCAATTCAGAAGAACTGAACATCTTGATAATATGGACATTTCCTGTCGGTGACCATGACTATTTCTCCTTGTGTTTGATTTTATTAAACAGAACTCTAGAACTCTAGTTTTCCTCATATAGAATTTATGCATATTTTTTGTAGATTTTTATCGCAGTATTTTATTTGGGGAAGGTACCACTATCAATTATGTTTTGCTTTTAATTTCAAATTCCACTTGTTCCTTGTTGGTATAGAGGAAAGAACTCACTTCTCTGTATTTGCTTGTATCGTGCCCTCTTGCTGTCTTACATGTTAATTCCAGGATTTTTTAATTGTTTCTTTCAGATTTTCTGTATAGATGGTGAGGTCACCTGTGGACAAAGACAGCTTCATATCTGCCTTCCCAGTCAGAATATTTGTTTCCTTTTCTTGACTTATCGCATTAGCAACGATTTCCAGCACATTTTTGAAGGGGAGTGAGTGATTCCTTGCCTTGTTCCTTTCCTCATGGGAAAGTTTTGAGTGTCTCACCAATACCCATGATCTTAGCTATAGGACTTTTTTTTCTTTATCAAATTGAGGAAACCCCCTCTGGTCCTAGTTCACGGGGAGTTTGTATTCTGAGCAGATTTTGGATTATGTCAAATGCTTTTTCTGAATCTAATGAAATGGTCCTGTGACTTTCCAAGCCTGTTGATATGACAGACAATGTTATTTTTGGATATTGAACCAGTCTAGCTGACCTGGGATAAATCCTGCTTGGTCGTGGTGTATACTTCTAGTTTTGTGTTTGATTTGGTATTGTTTTGAAGAGTTTTATCTGTGTGTTCATGAGAGAGATCAGTCTGCAGTTTGCCTTTCTTATCTTTCTTTGTCTGTTTGAGGTAGCAGAGTCTCATAGAATGACTTAGGGAGTTTTTCATCTACATCTGTCCTCTGCTATTTTAGAGAATTGGTATAATTTGGCAGAATTCACCACGTGTGCTTGGTGTTTTCTGCCTTGATTCCATATCTTTGATAGATATAAACCTATTCAGATGTCTATTTTTTTTTAAAGATTTATTTATTTATACAAGAACCAGGGTACAGGCCAGATGCGCGGGAGGGTGAGAGGATTCACCAGAGACAGATCAGGGAGCAGAACAGGCAGACTGACGAAACACACTGCTGAGGGGAGCAGCGGGCGGGACAAGAGAGGTCTGCCGCGCCATGTGGGTTGCTCCAAGGCTGGCAGGTATCGAACCGGCACTGCAGAGGCTGCGGACAGCTTCACAGCACGGCGCTCAACCGCAGACTCCTTCTTTAGAAGAATAGTCATCAGGTTATAAGATTTCTGGACACAAAGTTGTTCACCGTATTACTTTATCCTTATAATTTCCTTGAGCTCCACCCCTTTCGTTCTGAATAACCTTTACAAATAAAGAGCCAGTCCATTCAGTGCTCACACTTGCTCTTCACTGTGTTTCTTCTCTCTCAGGAGGCCTCCCTCCACCCTCTCCTTCCTCAGACATCTGAGCATCTCATGACTTTGGAGACATGACCATGGCGGGCTGTCTTCTCAAGCCTTGCTGGGATGTGCATGGCTGCTGTTCTATAGTCTGTAAGGCCCCACCACTAAGGCCTTGACTTTATAAAGTCACATTCCTCCTGAGAGGAACTAAGCAAAATTTTGCAGACAAATCACCCCAAGGCCATACATTTGTTGAGCACTTACTGATAGAACCATGTGCAGGAAACGTAAGGGGAATGGCAGAGAACAGATGTCCCTGTCGTATGTCCCTTCAGCAACCTGATTTTTAAAAAATCATATGCAGAAAATTTGCTCTTGAGAGTATAGTTCTATGAGTTTTGAAAACTGCATGGAGTTACCACGTAACTTCTACCACAGTCAAGATAAAGAAAGACACTCTCCCCTCCCAATGCCCTAGTCTTTGTAGCTCACCCTCAGCAGACCCTGACCTCGGGTAGTCCCTGGTCTCCTGCAGTCCTGGCGCCTTGTCTCAGCCTGGGCCCTGCAGCATCTGCCTTACCAGTCTGGAGCCTCTTGTTCATCCGGTTCATCTGGGATCCTTCCAAGTCGTGGTGTTATCAGTAATTCCTTCATTTTGTCCCTGAGTGGAATTCTGTTTTGCTGCCTGCACCTGCCACAGCCACAGCAGGTGAGACCCTCCAAGGTGAGCTGGCGGCGTGGCCAGGCCTGGAGAGGAGAGAGGTTTCCACCCCCTGCATTCTTTAGCTCCTGGGGACCCTTTTCTTAGTTCCCTGTCCAGTTAAACAGCATCACGGTGAAGGGTTTGCTCCATGGCTGGGTAGCAGGCTGCCCTCAGGGAGACCCCAGAGCTAACGACAGTAAAACCCACCACACTCTCTGCACCAGCAGTGTTTCCCGTTTGACTTGCGGTTCCCCATGTGCCTGCTGGTCTTTCCTCCAGAATCCAGGCGGCTGTTCTATGTGTTCTCTGCAGAGATGCCGGTTATGGTCAGTGGGGAGACGCTAGCAAATGTTTGTTGAGTTTAAAAAAAAACAAAACCAGGTCTGGGCCGTCCCTCCGGGGTTGTGGGTGCGTGACAGTGGGGCTGGGCGGTCTGTACCTTGCCCAGTGGGCTACAGGGAGAGGTCAGGACACCGTTGGAATGATCCTGAGCAAAGAGCAAACAATATGGAAGTGATTGAGGAGAAAGTGAATTTAATAATGTAGGCTATGTGTAGAGAGTCTAAGTGTGGGAATGCTGTAAGAATAATATATTTTTGCTTAAAACATGAGATTAATGGCAAAAAATTTTGGTCGATACATGAGAATTTTGAAAGATTTACATGGAAGGATTTTGCAGCTGGAATATTAAAAAATAAATAAAGTTCTTGGCAGAGAGAATAAATCTGAAAGTCATATACTATTCGGCAAACAATAGAAACTTGGCATGGACTTCCTGAAGAGAAAAAAAAATGATCATTTAAAAATCTAGGCTTGTAAGTTTTGCTAAGAAAAACAGCAATAGCGTGTGGTATAGAAAATAAAGGAAGCGAGGAAGCTAATTATCACCGCGAACAATACACAATTAAAGGCTTCAAAGCGGCAGGCGGGAGCTGTCCTTCCTGGCCGCGCTTTGCGGTGTCAGCACCGTCCGGCTGAAGCCATCAGAGGACCCCGAAGCTTGGGAGTCAAGTGGTCACAGGCCAAGGCCGGGGACACACGTCTAGGGCCAGCAGGCCAGAGGGGTCGCCTCTGTACGGGGTCACCGTTGCCGCCCTTGGCAGAGGACAAGGGGGTTCCCTAGAGCTTCTGGGGGGCGCAGGCCCGAGCGGCGCCGTCGCCGGGAGCCCGTGCGGGGGTCTGTGCCCAGCCGTGGGGCGTGCTCTGCGCAGCAGCGCGGGGGACAGGGCAGGGGCATTTCCAGAGCAGTCTTGCCCCAGCAAGGGAGCAGCGCGTACGTGGCCGAATAGCGGGAGGAAGGCCGGCGAGAGCGGCGTGGAGGAGCGCGGGCGCGTCCGTCGTGTCAGGACTCCTGAGGCACCGGGTAAGGGAAAGCTTTTGGAAAATAATTTCAGTCATTGTCACCATTTCTTTTAAAGCATGAAAGACCTTCCCCGGGGGAGGGAAGGGCCATTTCTAGCACATCTAAGTACTGGTAGGTCACCACACGAAGAACGTGGATGGTGCTGGGGGTGGGGAGAGGGGAGAGGCGCAGCAGTTTGGAAAATGAAGCTGAGGGGGTCCCCAGCCCCCCTGAAGGTAGCTGGGAGAAACCTGCGGTCCTCCTAGCCAGCTGGGAGGCATTAAGCTTGGCCTTTCTGCCTGCAGATGAACAACTTAACCTGCACCCAAGTCTGCAAATGCCGTGTCTGACCTTCCGGATGTGCTGAGAGCAACTGAAACTGAGACGCAGAGCAGGGAGCCCCAGTGTCCCCGCAACGTCCATGTCGCCAGCCAAGAGAAAAGGGCACCTGAACCCAAATTTAAACCTGCATGAAAAATACGGTTGATTGGTGAGTACATGAGCACCGGGCATAGAGCAGCAGCGGGCGGGCCAGGGCCAGTCAGAGGGTGCAGCCCCGCCCAGCTCTGCCTCATGCCCATGCAGGCCCTGGCCTCTTTGGGGCTCACGTTCCTCACCTGAAGTTAACAGCCTTCCTCCCGCACGGCTTTTGGTGAGTTGTGGCGCGGGTCTCCTCCCAAGCAGGGGGCAGAGGGCGCGGCCCCTCTGTGGGGACAACACCGCACTGCACGCCGGGACTGGGCAGTGACGCGCCGCCACCCAACCGTCCTTGCAAGAAAAGCTGGAGATCAGTTATCTTTTCTTGAAAAAGATGTATTTATTTATGCATACAAGAACTGGGGTGTAGGGCAGAGGTGCAAGGGGTGACAGGATCACCAGAGACAGAGTGGGGACCAGAACAGGCAGATCTACTGAAACCCACTGCTGAGGGGAGCAGCGGGAGACAGGAGAGGTCTGCTGCAGCCAGACCTCTGGGTAGCTCCCTGGCCGGGGATCGAACTCAGGCTGAAGAGGCTATAGGTACCTTCACAGGCTGATGCTTAACCCCTGCATCACCCCTGGAGACCAATTATCCTAAGAGAACTGCTCATGTTTAGAAGGAACCTCCCAACTCATTGCTGCTTTGTGACCAATGACCGCACAGCACGCCGTCGCTGCTGCTGCCCCGTGGGAAAAGCTGCCTTCCCGGGAGATGGGCCCTGGAGACCACGCACCCAGAGCTGCTCACTCCAAAGAGTGTCAGTAAACTGTGTAGCTAAAAGCTGATGGGAGGGGCCTCCCTGGTGGCACAAGGGGTTAAGCACTGCACTGTGAAGCAATCCACAGCCTCTGCAGCATGAGGTCGATCCCCAGCCGGCCAAGGGAGCTACCCACATGATGCAGCAGACCTCTCCTGTCTCCCCACTGCTCCCCTCAGCAGTGTGTTTCAGTGGATTGGCCTGTTCTGTTCCCCATTCTGTCTCTGGGGAGCCTTCTCACCCCCTCCTCTGGCCTGCACCCCAGTTCTTGTGTGCATAAATATATAAATAAGATCTTTTAAAAAAAGTTCACATCCAGTGTGTAGGAGGCCGAGACTCCATCTCATCACAAATCCCTCCCTTGGCAGTGACCCACAGTTCGGAGGGCGCAGGACCCAAGCCCCCCATTAGTGAAGGGACTGAACCACACATCAGTTCCTTAATTTTTAGGAACTACACCTGAGAGATGGCATGCACGACAGCTCGCTCCGAAAGCAGCAGAGCTGCCTGCGCCAAGCCCGCATGAAGCAGTGAGCCGACAAAACGGCCTGACAGGCTCCCAGGGACGCCCCACTGGGGCAGAGCAGAGCCAGCTGACTGGGAAACGCCCTTATTTTGTGAAGGATGCCTCCTGTGCCCCACCCACAGAGCTGTGGCTGGCGGCGTCCAGTTCTCTGCAGAGACCAGGGAGCCCTGCGGGGCCCCCCCACCCCCAGCCTTGGACCGCAGTGTACTCAGAGGGGACTTGGTGTCCACGTTCGGTGCCCTGGGTTTGTGCCTGGTGCCCAGAGGACACAGCCGTGGCCAGCAGGGCGGTGGTCACGGGTTTGACAGGATGGGGTTGAAAAATAGTTGCCCACTGGCTGTCACCGCGGGCTCCACGCTGCGAGCAGGCACTCCGAACACAGAACAAGAAAGAGAGAATAGGGCCTCCCCGGTGGCTCAGTGGTTGCGAAGCTGCCCGCAGCCTCTGCAGCGCCAGTTCGATCCCCGGCCACCGGGTGAGGGTCCCACATGGTGCAGACCTCTCCTGCCGCCCGCTGCTCCCCTCAGCAGTGTCCTTCAGTCCTCCTGCCTGCTCTGCTCCCCGCTCTGGCTCTGGTGGATCCTCTCACCCTCACGCTTCTGACTGTACCCAGTGCTTGTATATATAAATAAATAAATAAACAAATAAATAAATAAATAAATCTTAAAAAAAAAAAGAAAGAGAAAGAATAGTGAGCATAGACACCTGTGCAGCACAGCATTAACCAGAAGCCATCGTGCAGGGGCCCGGGAGGAGGAGACGGAGGAGGGGCAGGAAACTGATTAAGGAATTAGTGGCTGAAAGTTTCTCTAATCTAGGGACACAGAAGTCCAGGTTCTGGAGGAAGCTTAGAGGGTTTCATTAAGGAGAATCCAAAAGACTCCCAGCAAGACCCAGTATAATTATATCGTCAAAATTGAAGAGACAAGCAGAGAATCTCAAAAACAAGAAGAGAAAAGCCCCGCGTCGTGTGCAAGGACACTCGATGACAGTCCAGTCCCCACGCTCTCCGCAGGGGCGCTGCAGGCGGCAGAGGGGCGCAGAGCGGCGCCAAGGCAGAAGTAAGAAGCGGCTCCAGCCTAGCAGCGCGCTCTGCCTGGCAAGAAACCCCTCGAACGGGGGACAGAAAGAGTTTTCTCAGATTAGACTTTCAGTGGTGAACTCAAGGCGGTCTATACAGACGTGGGTTTGCAGCGACGCAACCTGAGACCTCTGTGTTGTGGTGCAATTTTACCTCCATAAAACATTTTTAAAGAATATGCAAAGGTAAATACTTATCAACTAAAAAGAGACCATTATGGATGTTATTTTAAAGCCTCCCCCGGTAACCACAAAAGAAGAACCTAAGGTGGCCGCCCACACAGAGGTGGAATGAAAGGATTCTAAACCACAAGAGAAAATATCAAATATCCAAGACAGAGAGCAAATGAGGAAGTACAAAGAAACTGCAAAAGAACCCAACAACAAGGAGTGAAAAAGCAATTATTCTAACCCTGTCAATAATTTCTTTGGAGAATTTAGTCCATTTACGCTTAATCAGAAAAGAGAGGCTGAATGGATAAAAACAAAGCCAAACCATGTAAGTGTTGCCTACAAGAGACTCACTGTGGCCCTGGCCGGGACTGAGGTGATGGAAACAGACACTCCAAGCAAATAGAAACCAGCAGAGAGTGGAGACAGCTACACGGTGTCAGGCAAAATAGACTGTGACGCCTAAGGAACAAAGTGACCACGTAATTAGGTCAGAAACTGTGCAAGCCAGAAGCGTCAAAGTGACATCTTCAAATATGTGAAAGAGGAGATGTTTAAGCCCTGTGACCTAGAGTTCTGTTATCTGTTAATAACATCTTTCAAAAATGAATGAAAAAGGGACTTTTTCAGAAAAACAAAATCAAAGAAAATTTATCACCCCCAGACCTGCTTTCAGGAAATGTTCAAGGATGTTATTTGGCAGCAGGGAAATGTTTTCCACCTAAAAAATAGCTGGGAATTTGGATCAACATGGGGAAATTAGTCCTGGAAATGGTGAATGTGTGTGTGGGTAAAGATATTTTCATTTTAAAATATTTTCATTTTAAAATATTTCAAAAAGGCAATCGAATGGTATCAGCCAGAGTAATGACCATGTATTCTGAGTTGAGATCTAGCTGGAGTATGTGACAGCTGCTGCTCAGCGTGAACCGTCAAGGAGAGCGGACCAGAAACCATCATCTGGGTCAGAAACCAGCTTTCTCGGGACTTGGGATGGCAGGTGGGTAGGGGCGGGGGCAGCGTCTGTGTGCTGTGACCTGCGCCGACTGTCCCCTGCCCCCTTGTGTCATTTTCCTCCCTTGCCTGCATTTCTCCACGGCTGTCCTCTGCAGAGGCCTTCGCTGGGCTTTCCACGCGGGCTTGAGTCATGTGAGAATGAGTAAGAGAGTAGCGGGCGGGGGAGAGGGGTTGGGATATTACTTCTCCCATTCCTGACTGCGCCAGGGTTCTGGCAGTTTCTATATACCTGTATGGCCGCAGACCCCACTGGGCAGCCCTGCTTTAAGGGAAGCTCCAATAATGACATTCCTGGTTCTTACTTGGCAGGCTTACGGGCAAGCACTGCAACTACAGACGTGAAGACTCAACTGAGTGTTTACAAGAGACAGACTCTCAGTATAAGGACGCAGGTTGAAATGAAAAGATATAAGAAAGTAAGCGTGAAGCAAAAGAAGGATGGCGTGGCTATACCATTAGGCAAAGTAGACTAAGTCAAAGTATCCTGGAGATACGTTCAGTATCTCTAGATGTGAAGAGATAAAGCTGAGCAAATTTAACGGAGATAAAACAATTAGTTTGAACGTAACTAATTAAGCTTCAAAATCTATAAAGCGAAAATAAAATGAAAAAGAAATATAGGGACACCGGCGACTGCAATCAGGATGCTGACACACGTCTCCTATTAAACCGTACATCGAGGACACGAGAGTCAGCGCAGGCCTGGAACACTGACCTGCCCGTGAACATCACCTGAGGGACGCCCGGGACGCGGCCGAGCGGCTGCAGAGAACGCGTTCCTGTTCTTACTGCTTATGAACCCAGACCCGGCAGGGCTGGGGGAAACGGCGCCAGGAGCCCTTCAGCGGGGCTGGGGTAACCATTTAGGGAGGGGCTCACGCCCGGGGTGTCACTGGGGGGGTGGCCATGGTCCTTTGCTGGGGCTGCGGCGATTAGTGCAGGGGCGGGGCAGTTACAAGGAGAGGCTGACTGTGTCGTCCTGGGGTCTGCGGGCACAGTGTGGGCGGGGTCAATTCCAGGCCACCCCAGCCTGTGGATGACACCCCCCATGTGCCCCCGTCTCGGGCCTGCCTGTGTGCTCCAGAGCCCCTCTGACAAGGGCAGCGTCACCCTGCAGCGAGGCCCAGCCGGGCGCCTGGCTTGGGCCGGGTGACCTGCGCCTACCCTGTGGCTCCAGGCGGGCACGTCCTGAGGCGCGGGGCGGGGGCCTCCCACTGGGACTCGGAGGGGACCACGATTCACCCACCGCAGGGGGGTCTTGTGTGGCTGGGGTGGGACCTGGTGGAGGCGGGACCCGTGGGGAGGCCGGCTGCGTGGGAGGGGCGGCCGGCCGGCTCCCCGAGGTGGGCGAGGGCTGTCTGCGGAGGCGCGTTCCTGGAGACTGGGCGCGCGGGGGAAGGAAGTCAAGCACCTCCCCGGCACACGCCTTGTCACCTCAGGGAAGGTGAGGACACGCCCCTGGGCCCGGCCTGGTGCCCCCACCCGGGTCTCCTCATGGTTCCGATGGTCACTTAAGTGCTCGCTCCTACTCTGCCGACCAGTAGGTTTCCGTGCCCCGTCCCGCGTGACTGCCAAGGAGGTGGCATTTCAGCAAAGCCCTTATCTGCCTGGTCACGGCCGCGCTACCGGATCTGGGCCAGCACCTGGCGCGTGCGCTCGGCAGCGGATGACGTGAGCAGGTGCAGGTGGGAGCGCCCGCCCTGGTGCCCCAGTGGGCATCAGCAGGTGAGGGACAGGGTGACCTCCGGGCCTCTAGCTCACCTGGCTGGGTCCACAGTGGGACAGTCCAGCACGTCCTCTAACTCTGAGAAGAACGATCCGGCTGACATGGACGGAACCGCATAGTTTGGGGACCTGCGCTTGTTACCTGTTGCTTTGCTTAAAGCCACAGTTTCAAGCAGCTGCCGTGGTCCCCAGAGCAGCCCCCCACTCCCCTTGCCCTGGGGTTTGCTCCCTCCCGGACCTGGAGGCAGGAGGGTGTGGTTCATCTGCAGGAGGGCCTCCAAGGCTTCTGTGCTGGTCTCCACCTCCCTTCTGGGTGCCAGCCCCTCAGACGCCCCCAGCGGTGCAGCCCAGCTCTCCCCCCACGTCTGTGGTGACGGCAAGGGCAGGCGGAGCAGCTCCCAGGGGGCCAGGGCTGGGGGGGGCAAGCTTCTCCAGAATCTCCTGTCTCCTGTGGAGGGGTTTCAGCCCTCCTCCAAAGCTTGGGGGAGGGTGGGTGTCCTCGCCCTCGGAAGCGTGGCTCGGCCCGGCTTTCTGGAACAGCAGTCCCGCCCGCTGAAATTTACTGCATTCGGAATGAAAATGAGGCGCGTGCAATGCCGCTGGAAATAGCGGCAATAAACCCAGAAAATGTCAACATTTTGGTGGAAAATAACTATTTTCAAAGCAAATTTAAGAAGGAGACAGGTGCATTCCTCGGCCGCTGGCAGCGCTGGGCACCCCGGGCCTCTGTTCCGTCTCGGGCGCACGGCCCAGGTGGAGGACGCGCACTTCCCACGGGCAGCGGGGGGCGGCGCTGGGAACGCTCTCCTCAGATTTACTAGAGTTCGGGGGCTGGTCATTACTCAAGGACATTAGCAAAGTGGGGTTCAAAACGCAATGATTTTTGGAGCCTGTTCTGTTAAAATCCATCGGCCTAACCTTGCACCGGGAAGGACAATTTCCCCCGCGACTTCTGGACACCACACGCCCGACTTGCAAAGACCGGCTTGCCCGGCGCGCAGAGCTTCCAGATTTTGACGTCATCATGACAGCTGACATCACCGCAGAATTCAAACACGTGTTCATGTGCTGGGAACGTGCGAGGTCATGGGAGAAAATGGAAGTTTTCCAGAACGCTAATGTTCACTGGCAAACCCCACTTTATCATTGACGACACTACCAGCTGCCTCCTCCCGAGAGGCGCGCTCCATCCGGTCATCTCTGAGAAGTGTCTGCCGCGTTGCCCAGCACTTACCTGTTACTCTACTGAGTAAAACAAAAAGGCATGTTAAAGACTTTTTTTTTAAAGATTTACTTATCTATGCATACAAGAGCTGGGGTGTAGACCAGAGATGGCGGGGGTGGGGGATGAGAGGAGTCACCACAGACAGAGTGGGGAGCAGAACAGGCGGATCCATTGAAAGACACTGCTGAGAACAGCAGGTCAGACAGGAGAGGTCTGCTGCGCCCTGTGGGTAGCTCCCTGGCCGGCCTAGGGAATCAAACTCGTGCTGCAGTGACTGGCAATAGCTTGACAGCGCTGTCTTTAACCCCTGCGCCACCAGGGAGGCCTCTGAAGACATTTTAAAGACGTCCTCAGTTCAGCTGTCAGCCCGAAGGTGTCCAGAGGAGGGCTGTTCCTCAGCAGCCAGTTGCTTCACACCCCTGCCCAGCACCCTGGGCCCAGCCCCGTAAAAGGCCTTTCTGCCTCCAGGGAATTCTTAAGTTAAACAGGTGGTTTCTGCAGACCCCGTGTGTGAAGGTGTATCTGGTACACATTACACGCAGGCCAAACAGCCACTTTGGGGATTTGAGAGGAAGTTGGAGCTTGCAAATTTTGTAGTTTTTTTTTAATTCAAAAAATGGTACCAAATAAAAAGATACTGTGAGTGGGCTGGAGCCCCTCCCGTGCACAGCCTTACCTGTTCACAGTCTGCAGGGCTGGAGCCAGAACACGGCCCTGGGAGGCAGCCACGGGGCACTGCTGCCTGCAAGTAAACCAACCTCCACCTCCCGTGGCACCCAAGGGGCCAGAGAGACTTTAACCGTGGGCGCCAGCCTCTGCGCCTCCATAGCGCATTGCTCAGAAGTGGGGAACAGAAGGCATCGACTCGTCCTCAGACTGTGCTGTCTGAGGTGTGCCGTCTGAGCAAGGTGATTCAGGGGAGAAAAAAATCTAAACCTATATGAAAAGCAGAAAGGCCCTGAAGCCATGAAGACAAGTTTATCGCTCACGGCTCGCTGTCCCTCCTCCTGCGTTTCTGCCGAGCAGCCTGCAGGCCACGTCCCGCCGGTGGTCGCCACTGACCCCACACACGCTCCCGGGGCCTCAGGTAGAGGGGCCATCAGGCCTGCCCACCATCGTGTCTGCGCCATCAGCTCAACACAGCCCAGAAAGCACAGAATGGGTGGTGTCACTATGAAAATATTTATGACCTTGGACCACCTTAAAAGGTCGCGGGGAACTGTAGGGTTCCAGTCTGTCCTACCCCACCATGCTGCTGCCTCCCTGAAACTTGGCCCTCCCGGGTGGGCGGATGGGCCAGCCCCCCCCCCCCACCCGCACATGAGCTGTTGGGGGGGGGGAGTGTGACGATCTTGGCGATCAGGGTGAGCAGGGCAAGGGACACGCGCGGATGGAGGTGCAGGAAGGTCATTTATTTATTACAACTGCCACCTCCAGGGGAGACAGGGATTTAGGGCAGCAGGGAGGGAGACTTGCACATTTCCCTCAGCACTCAAGAGCGCATTGTCCAGGTCTGTCAGCACAAGAATGGCTTCTTGTTTTAATTTTACAAAGACAACATGAATGGGAACAGCCGAGCTGAGGCAGAGTCCTTGGCGGCACACCGAGCAGTCCCCGAGCGTCCTGAATGGAAGGTATTCTTGCTCAGGGCCTGCCCACTGGGCGCAGAGGCGTTCTGGGCTGCACAGGCGCCCTGTCCTGACCCCACAGGGCGGTCAATGGCTGCAAGGCTGCTAGGGCACCCCAAGGTCTCACAGCCCTGGGGTGGGGGGAGTCCGGTTTGTGGTACAGATACAAGCACATCTGCCCCCGACTGCTCCGTGGGCACCTCAGGGGCACCCCCTGCCCCGGGAGTCCGTCACTTCTCATCATTTGTCTTAGTATCACCCCAAGAAAAACTCCACCTGAACATTGTGAAACTAGAACCTCATGGGGTTTTTTGGGCGTGTTTAGTTTTAGGTTTTTTAATTACTATTTTCTATATTTAAACCCCATCTGACCTCTATTTTGGTGTAACTCATGTTTATAAGATTGTTCTGAAATACGTATAGAATTGTACTAAATAATTTGACTAATTTCACTGTTTCCTTGGAATTTAAGTGTCACTGCCATAAAGCACAAAACACAGTCCGTGTTCTTCAGGGCCCTTTGCTGTGCCCCCCGAAGGCGCCCTGTTCTGCGCTAGGAAGTGCTGTCCTGCAGCCCTGCAGCTGCAGCCCCAGTGGCAGAGACCTGTCATCCGACAGTTCTGGAGGCCACAATGGCCTCTGGAGGAAAGGCGGGGCCTCCCGGGGCTGTGTTCCTTCTGGAGCTCTGGGGGAGAAGCTGCACCCCTGTCTTGGGCAGGTTCCAACCCTCCTGGCGCCTGTCCTCCCTTGTCACTCCCTCCTTTAGGGGCCTTCGTAAGTCCTTCCAGCCTCCCAAGGCCTGGCCCTCATCTGCTTCACGGCCCTCCCCAGCGCACCCCCGTCCTCCACCAGCCGTCTTCACTTTGGGCCTGGGTGCCCCGAGAAGGCTCTGCGCTCATGGGGGTACGGAAGGCAACTTCCAGAAGCCGCAGCGCCCAACACTGATGTGCGGCGAGGACCACCCCCTGCCCACTGGGTCACTCAAAGCCCCTGCCCTGCACAGGGAGGGAGGAGAGAACCTTGAGGACACCAAAGGATAACCGGCTTCTTTTCATTAAGGCGCCTTTAAGAAAATACATTTCCGGGCCTCCCCTGTGGCGCAGCGGTTGAGCGCTGGGTTGCGAAGCTGCCCGCAGCCTCTGCAGCACCAGTTCGATCCCCGGCTGCTCCCTGGCCACCAGAGGAGGGTCCCACATGGCGCGCAGACCTCTCCTGCCGCCCGCTGCTCCCCTCAGCAGTGTACTTCGGTCCTTCTGCCTGCTCTGCTCCCCGTTCTGGCTCTGGTGAATTCTCTCACCCTCCCATGCTTCTGACTGTACCCAGTGCTTGTATAAACAAAACAAACAAATAAATAAATAAATAAAGTTATAGAGCACCATTAATAATTTAAAAAAAAAAAAAAAAAAAAAGAAAATACATTTCCAAGAGCAGCTTCTGTTTATCCTCACGCGTCCGACTGGGCGGCCCACTGATGAGAGTGTCCAGTGTCCGGCCCGCACTGATGAGTGTCCAGTGCCCGCAGCTCCAACAGCTCCATCCCACAGAAGCTCTCATTCTTAGAACCCTGATGGTGTTTTACATAAAAGTCACATTCCGTTGAGATAAAACTCTTTGGTTCAAGAAGAGAGGCTCCCTGCGGTATTCGAGTCAGTAAGTTAGTCCCCAGCACAATCCCAGCCCCGGCCCCGCTTCTAAGGTTCCCGCGAGCGCTTTAAAACGTCACGCGCGGCTCCTTAGCTGCTTCTTTTGCAACGAAGCAAATTTGGTAAAAACAACCGAGGCGCTGACCGGAGGGGGAAGCAGGGACCCGCGAGCTCCTCGGGGCCTGTCAAAATTTGAAAGCTTGGAGGCCGGTCCCTCGGGCTCCGGCTCTGTCCGCGCCCCCCGCACCCCAGGCCGCGCGGGGTGTCCGTGGGGCGTCCTGCAAGGGGCGGCGCCCGGGCCCCCCGCGGCCCTGGGGAGCGCCTTCTCCTCCGGCGCGCGCTGGGCCGCAGCGGGGCCGGCCGGGCTCCCCGGACAGCGCGGGGGACCCGCCCTCGGGGCCGGTGTCCACGCGTCCCGCCGGGAGGCCTCGGGGCGCTCCCCCTCCCCCGGCGCCCGCGCCAGCCGAGGCGGCGTCTCGGGCCCGGCCTGTCCCCAAGGCGCGGCCGCCGCCGTGAGGACGGAGCGGCGCGCGGGCCGCCCGGGGTGGGCCCCGCAGGCCCCGCGGCCTCCCCCGGCGCGAGCGGCTCCGCGCCGCGACCGACCCGGGGGGGGGGGGCCCGGCCGGCTCCCGGGGGTCCCCGCCCCGGGCCCGTCCGCGCGCGCCCGCGGCCCCCACGCAGCCCCGGGAAGGCGACGTCGGGGCCCGCGGGCGCCCCTGGGGCCCCACAGGGCGGGAGGCAGCGCGCGGGCGCCGCCCCCCGGCCCGCGCCCCCGAGGCCGCGCCCCCTCCGCCGCCGGCCGCTCCGGAGCATGCGCGTTTCCCGGCGGCCTTTGCGCCCCAACCGCCCGCCGGGCCCGGCCAATCAGCAGCCGCGTTCTTGCGGAGGCGCCCGGCCGGCGGGGGCCTTGGGAACGGGCGGCCAACCGGGGGCCGCGTTGTTGCCGCGGCGCCCCGCCCCGACCCGGCGCTGGGCGACGGGCGAGGGTCATGGGGCCGCGGCGCTCCTGAGCGGCCGAGCGGCGGCGGCGTCCCGGGCCTTCCCTTCCCGCGGCCGCGAGGGCGCCGGCCCCGCACTCGCCCGCCCGCGCCCCCCCGGCGGCGGCGCGGCCCATGCGCTGGGGGCGGAGGCCGGGCGAGTGCGGGCGGCGGCCGGGCGGGCGCGGCGATTGGCCGGCGGCGGGGAGGGGCGCGCGGGGCGGCGGGCCGGGCCGCGGCCGCGGAGATGCTGCTGTCCCTGGTGCTCCACCTGTACGCCATGCGCTGCGTGCTGCCCGCCGCCGTGCTGCTGGGCTCCGCGCCCACCTACGTGCTGGCCTGGGGCGCCTGGCGGCTGCTGTCGGCGCTGCTGCCCGCGCGCCTCTACCAGGCGGTGGACGACCGGCTCTACTGCGTCTACCAGAGCGTCGTGCTCTTCTTCTTCGAGCACTACACCGGGGTGCAGGTGAGCCCCGCGGCCCCGCGCCCCCCGCGCCCCCCCGCGCCCCACCCCCTGCACCCGCACCCCTCGCGCCCCACCCCCTGCGCCCTCCGCGCCCCCACCCCCCGCACCGCACCCCCTGCACCCGCACCCCTCGCGCCCCACCCCCTGCACCGCGCCCCCCGCGCCCCCCGCGCCCCCCGCGCCCGCACCCCGAGCACGTGCCGCCCGGGCCGTCCCGGCGGGCCCAGGCCCCGGGAAGCCGACGTGGGGGCCCGCGGGGTCCCCGCCCAGCCAACCTCGGGCCTCGGCCGCCGCGGGGAGGGGTGGGCCTCCGGAGGGCGCGTCTGGCACCTGCGGGTGGGGCCGAGGGGGGTCGCGGGGGACGGGGCGGGGGGGGGGGGCGGGCTGTGACTCCTGCGGGCCGCGTCCCGGGGGACTGGGGGCGGCGGCGGCGCGGGGCGGGCTGGAGCGCGGCCGCCTTGGTCCCTGTCCCCCTGCGGAGCGCGGCCGGCAGCGCGTGCGGGATGGCGCCGGAGCTGCCCGGAGAGGCCCGAGGCAGGGGCCTGCGCAGAGCTAGACTGGAGCTCACACCGAAGGCTTCATGCCCTTCCGTGAGCTCCCGGAGCCGGGCCTTCCGGCAGGCGGTCTCAGCCCGACCTGCCTTGGTGCCAGCCCCGGGGGGGCCGCGGCCAGCAGCCCCGGCCGACTGCCTTCCGAGCAGCAGAGGGGGGGTGTGAACATTTCATAAAAATGTAGACTCAGGAGTTTCTTGTTTCTGCTTTTCTTTTTCTCTGTTACTTGTCGGTTAGCTTCAGACACTGGGTCTGCTTCAGGGTGTTTCCTGCAGCCTGTACATAAGTAGTTTTTGTTCACAGAGTTTTTACACTGAGGAGAAGTGAGCTCCTCCTCGGGGCTTTGGCGGGCAAACCTGCTTCCTCAGGTGTGGTCGGGGGCCCCGTCGGGCTCCAGGGACTGTGCCTTCCTGCTCAGGTGCATCTTGGAGACGGAAAATATTTCAGTTGCGGTGCTAAAATTTCTGATTAAAACCTGTTTGTCCTTTGAAGTTTTTCCAGAGTTGCGTTAGTACTGACAAGCAGCCAGGTGCCTTCCTCACCCTTTATTCTTTAAGAATAAACAATAAAGGCTTTTAAAGTTTATGTATCTTAATTTGAGAGCCACTGAGATCACATCATCTCTTTACTACTTTGGGGGGTACTGAGTCAAGCACTCACGGTACTTTCTTGTGGCCGCCATAACAAACCCCTCCAACTGAGTGCCTTAAGACCACAGGGCTGGGTTCTCTCCCAGCCCTGGACACCCCTCTCTGAAATCAAGGTGTTGCTCGCCTGCCCTTGTCCCTGCCTGCTCTGCGACTCCCTGCTCCCCTGGCCAGCCTTGACCTCCACTGACCCATCGCCTCTTCCTCTTCGGTCTCACGTCTCCCTTTGCTTTTCTGTCGCTAGGACCCTTGTCATTGTCCTGTGTCCTTACGTACTTGCTAGTCAAGCATGTTGGCCTCCACTGTTCTGGCGTGCTAAAGGAGGTGAAGGAATCCTGGTTCTTTATGCCAAGTTACTTCCACAGTAACTTCCTGGCTCTTTAGATCCTTATTTACCAGGTTACCCCCACATACTCCTCCAAGAGAGCCTTTGAGTAGTTGTCTTCTTTCCAAAGCCAGTCCACACCCTGAATAATAACCAGCTTCGTATGTTCTTTTAATTCCCGAGTCTTACCATCTTGGGATATTTTACGAGCGAGAGAACGGAAAACCTGATAAATTAGAGGCAGCTCAACTAAGAACGCACTGTGCAGGCTGCGGATGCAGCGGCCTTCCCTGCTCCGGAGCTTGCGAGCTGGTGCTCAGACTCCGTGGGGCCACATGTAGGTCACGGAACTGGGGTTTAATAAAACTTCTGGGGCGAGAAAGTGAATGTGGGGAGCGCGCCGAGGAGCACTTCAGACTCCTGCCAAGGGAGCGAAGGCGCGGGTGTGCTAACCTCTGCCGCTGCCGTCCTGGATGCCGAGCGTTGCGTTGCAGAAGCACTGACTGCAGTGGTCACGATAGAGCATGAGCCGCCGTTGTTAGCGTGTTGTTGTGGAAGCTGTTAGTGTAATTTTTTTCCAAATGCCAGAAATCTGTTTTAAAATTTCTGTTTTTATCTTCATATAAAAACTGATGTTCAGTCTTTGCAGACCAGCCAGTGATGTGCCGCAGGCCTCCTCAAGACCCAGGCACTCCTCTGTTTACCATTTTGTTTCTGCTTAGATCAGTTTGTAACCTTGGAATACACTTTAAAAATTTAGTGTAAAGTGTATTTTGCTCTAATGACTCTGCCTGCTAATTCCTTCTCCCCCCAATGCTGACCTGATACATTATGACAACAGTGTGAAATTTGATGATAATCGGTTTAACTTTTCAGCCCATCTACTTCAAGGGTAAAATAGTTCAAAAAAACACTGGAAGCAAGAAACAGAATTTAAGTAATTTTAGACCCCTGTGTAAAGTGTTCAGGTACGGTGCTCAACCTCTCTAACTGGTCAGACTTTTAATTGAAGCATTGTTGAAAGTTCCGCAGACCCAGTCAAGGCCTTCCTAGCCAGAGAGGTTTGTGACTGACTGGTTGTTCTTTCTGGGGTACTGCCTCATCACAAAACCCTGCTACACGCCCGGGGAGTTTCAGCTGCCACCTGCAGCTTGCTGTCATGGCTACCTAAGGGGAGAAAGAAACAGTATTTCCAGTCAGGGAAGGACCCTGCACACCCAGGGGAGTCCACCCTTGTCTGCTAAACCGAGGCCTAGAGTCCTCACTACCACGGCCCTGCGAAGACAAGCTATTGCTTGTGTCTCCTTTATTCTGCTTTTCTCTGCTTGTTGATCATCTGCCCCAAGACTTGAAGACCTCGGCTTCCTGCAGTGGAGCTGGGAAGACCAGCTGGACAGACTTGGGTGGGCCTCTGCCGCTGCCAGCTTCAGCAGAACAGCCATGTCCCTATCCAACAAGACTCCATTCTCGCAGCTCTGGTCTGGGCAGGGCGAGCTTTATCTTCATTTGAGAGCCACTGAGATCACACCATCTCTTTACTACTTTGGGGGGTACTGAGTCAAGCACTCACGGTACTTTCTTGTGGCCGCCGTAACAAACTCCTCTAACTTAGTGTCTTAAGACCACAAGACTAATGTCAAGCTGCTGTTAGAGAACTCTAGCTAGACTCTTGTTTTTACACTTTTTATAAGTAGCGATCTGGCCTTTGATCTAGTCTGGGATCAAACCAGTTATTTTAAGTTGCACCTCTGTGTTTTTTATGTCTTATTTTTTTAATTTTAGATCACAGAGGCAATGAAACATTCAGAGGCCACCCAAATATTTAGAGAAAGTTAAAGCTCCCCCGCACGCTCCCGCTTGCTTCTTTGTCTTGTGTGCAGCAGTTGGTGTGTAGCTCTAGGTTTCTTCCAGACGCCTGTAGGTAGGGTGTGCATTGTGGGGGGACCCCCTCCATTCAGCTACCTTCTTGGCCAGGCTTTGCAGGGGCACGGGAGTTCTGCGGAGAGCAGTGCAGTGCGCTCGCCCCCCAGGCGCCATGCACTCGCCCTCTTGTAAGTCTGCCTTATTCGCTGGAGCTGAATGAGCTGAGTGTTGACTCTTAAATGGCGTTAGAGGCTTATTTTCCTTTTACCATTGTCATAGTACTATGGGGGTTCCACAGAGGCTGCTTTTCATAGACAGTCCCAGACTAGTGGCTTCTCAGGAGGCTCCCCCATAGGAAGGCACTTCTGCCCCTGCCTCAGGGCCTGAGCTGGGCCGGTGGGTACGTGGAGTCAGCCCAGACAAGGTCCCTGCCCTCCTGGAGACCCTTTCCAGTGAGACCCAGACAGTCACAAGGTCCTGAAAATGGGCTGTGCAGGAAGAGTGTTGGCCTCGTGGGGGTGGGGAGGCCTCCCTGAGCAAGTGGCATTTGCATTGGGGAAGGTGGTGTAGCCCAGGGAGGTGGTGGTCATGGCAGGGGGAGGAAGGGGGTGGAGGGAGCGAGCGGGCCCGGGCTGTTGGGAGAGGGCTCTGTGGAGGCCATGGCAGGAAGGGCAAGGCCAGCTGGGAAAGGAGAGCAGGTGCTGGCGCGTGCCCAGCTTTGTGGGGCAGAGAGCCCCTTCCGCCGGGGGAGCACCTCCCCGCCCTCTCCCGCGCCAGAGAAGCTCAGGTTTGCAGTGGGAAGCCAGGGCTGGGGGGAGGCGGCTGCCTTCAGGGCCCATTTTATCAAGATACTGTGCCAGGCGCCCCAAGGTAGTCTCAGGAGGCAAAGCATGAGCAGACACGCCTGCCCGCCCACCCGGAGAGCAGGTTCCGAGATGGGAGTGTTTGCACTCCTGGCTGGCGCCGAGGAGGTGACCTTGCTCGCTTACCCAAGAGCCAGCATAGGTGAGTCTTTCCCGTCCGAGCTGGGATGACGGGGTGTTTAGGGAAAAGAGGTGCTTGGTGGATCCCTGAGTGCGAGTGGAGAGCCCTGCGTGGCCCAGTCACCCCAGCCTTCTTCGGCTACTGCCCGGCTGCCCTTCTCTGCCTCCATCCCCCGCCCCCCCTGGTCACTGCAGCATGTGTGTGTGCCCGGAGCCCATCCTCGTGCGCGGTTGGCCCCTCCCCAAGGCGGGTGCGGGAGAGGGAGTGCGGCTTGACTTGGAGCCGCCCTTTACCAGCGGGCAGTGCCCACAGCCATGCTCTGCATTTTCCTCCTGGGACTGGCAGAAATAGGGGTTCCTTAGCGGCCTTACTGGGAAGGCTGGATCTTACAGGGCCCACAGGTCAGGGGAGTCCAGCCACATTCTCAGCTTCCACACCCAGGAGGAACCTCCGCTCGCTCGCCAGGCTGAGGACTAGGTCAGGGAGCTTTGGAAGGGAACTCGGAACAGCCAGCAGCGGGGAGAAGCTCTGCTTATTGGTCAGTAAGAATGAGTAAAAAGGTCTGCTTTCTGCAGGTTTTGGACAGGAAATTTACCTAAGGTTCACCCTTCTCTGCTGCTCTGTAGGAATGAGCAGGGGACAGCCCCACGAGCAGCGCCGCGCGGGGCTCTGAGAGGCTGCGGGTCTGGGGAGGACGGCCCTGCTCTGCCCCTGCCGGCGGGGGTGCCGTGCGAGGAGAGGGCGCTGTCGCGCCGTGGCGGCCCTGGGCACTGTGGCACCGGGAGCTGCCAGTCAGGCACACAGCGCGTGGGGGGCGCGCGGCGACCATGACGCTCGGAGCGGGACTGAGCGCTGAGCCCCGGTGGCCGCCTGACCCGCTGCACCCGCGGCCCGAGGCCTGTGCGGGCAGCCTGGGGGGTGGAGGCCGCTCCCTCTGGGCCGGGCCGGCCCGGGGAGCCCAGGGTCTGCGGCTGGAGGCCGCTGTGGTCGCCGCCGCCCCGGGGCGCTCGGGCGCTCTGCCCGCTTTGACGCCCGTTTTTCATTTTTCCCTCCCGGGTCGCGTTGCTTGCGGTTACCGCGACACGGAAACGTGTTATCAGTGTCTTCCGTGGACGCCTTCGCCCCTGCCCCGGCTGCGCTCGGGTTTTGCAGAGAACAGTTTTGTTGCAGCGGAGAGTCTTGAGTCCTGGCCTGAGAAACCGCCGTGTGGTTCCCGGTCCCCTCAGACAGCGCCTCGCGGAAGTCAGCCTCGGGCTCGGTGTCCCGGGGGCGCTCTCGCCGGCCTCTCCTCTCGAAGACGGGCTGGGCCGAGGTGAAGCCGCCTGCCTCGGCCCCCACCGGGGTGAGGACGCGCCCGGCCGGGAAGAACGGTGTGGAGACTCTGGGGCCCGGAAGGCTCCGCCCGGGCTCTGCCTGTGGCCGTGTCTGCGCAGAGTCTGGTCTCGCCTCAGGGGCACATCGAGTCGGCCCGCGTGTCGCACGTGCGACAGGGTCGTGCCGCTGATGGCGTCCCGCGGGCATGAACGTACATTTAAAAATTCATTTCAAACAACGGGCGTCCTCGCGTGTAACTCCCATGTGCCGCTGTGCTGAAAACGAGCTGTAGCTGCATTTCTGTGTCATCAGGGACCCTTTTAAAGGATGTCGACGAGACCACTCTCTCTGCGATCTGCTCGTCATTCAGTGGCGTTTTGAATAAAAAATTCTCTTCATTGGATGCTGTTAATAGCAACAGTGAACGTGTTCTGGGGTGGTCAGTATCTCCCAGGCGTATAGTTTAGTCTCATTTATTTCGCCATCACCCTGTGAGGGGCAGTCACAGCTGTCACACGCATGTCCATGTGACAAGTAGGTGTGGAGAGGCTGCGGGCTTTTGCTCAAGTTCACGGAGTTAGCAGGATGATGGGTTAGGGTTCAAATCCTAATCCTAATCCTAATCCATATTGAATTGAAGCTCAGCCCGTGTTCTCAGTGATCATAACGTGGCAACGTAGATGAGGCAAAACTTTTCCTCTGCCTTCTTGGGTTCTGTCACTAGGGCCTGCAGATTCAAGTGACAAAAGCCGATGAGCAGCAGAGAAGGCAGACACACTTGTCGATCTAACTATTACTGCATGCGCTGGGGCTCACAGTAAATATGTGAAAATCAAAATAAGCGATTAGACTCAGCGTGGCATTTATTGTCCTTTTAAACAGGGCGGGGCTGGGCCACAGGGCGGACGGACATGGGGCAGGTGGCTGGGGAGCGAGTGGCAGGGCAGGGTTGTGTGGGAGGGTCTGCCACGCCGACTCACGCTGCCGCTGCCGCCTGAAGCCTTCCTGGAACGTTAGAGGGGAGCTAGTGTCACTCCTGCAAAGGGAAGTTTATGTGTTTAGGCAGAGGCATCTCCCTGTGGGTGCTGTTCTGTGCTGCCTTTGCACGATAGTGCGCATCTCCGTCCGCAGAATCGTGTTCAGGAACAATGGACCTTTATTTTCTTTTATTTAGTTAAAAAATTTTTTTTAAGATTTATTTATTTATACAAGAACTGGGGTATAGGTCAGAGGTGCGGGAGGGTGAGAGGATTCACCAGAGAGAGTGGGGAGCAGAACAGGCCGACGGACCGAAGTCGAGCGGGTTGAGCGTCACGCTGTGGAGCTGTCCCCAGCCTCTGCGATGCGGGTTCCATCCCGGCCGGCCAGGGAGATTCCCACATGAAGCAGCAGACCTTTCCTGCCTCGCCCGCTGCTCCCCTCAGCAGTGTCTTCGGTGGACCTTTAAAAGCTGTGTTTCCTTCCCATGCTGGAAGAAGTCACATGTGATCACGATAGACGGGGGTGCGCTCTCCCAAAGGGAAGTCTCGCTCTGCGTCCTGCGCCTTGTGAGTTGAATCCGCCGTAAGTGAGGGATGACTTCAGAGTCTGCTTTGCTGCAGCTCCTGCAGGACGCGCGGGTCTCCCTGTGGTTTGCCTCTGGTGGGACCGGCAGAAAGCAGGGCCGGCTCCCGAGGCCGAGGGGGCTGCCTCTCAGCCGCACCTCCTGGACGTCAGGGTGTCCAGGAGACTGAAGCAGATTAGCGGGTCGTGTGTCGGTTGCAGTGAAGACCATTATTCAACAGGCGTTGTTCTTGTCCACTCTTGAGTTAGCACAGAATGGAGAGAGCTGTTTATTTCTCTGAAGGGGTTATGGGGCGCTGGGCAGAGCCAGTGACCGGGCCTGGCTGAGGGTGGAAGGTGGGAAGGTTTCGTGAAGAGGCTTCTGCTGCTGGCGAGACCGTCCCGGCGGTGGGCGTCCAGGCGTCGGTGTGCAAGGCGCGGGTTTTATTTTGAAGTTTAGGGCAGCGCTCTCGCTCCTCGTGCGCTTGCTAGCACGGTGCCACGGACTGCCCTGCAGGGGCTTGGGGACTGCCCCCCTAAAGCGTTTTCTTCCTCTCTTAGTACATTTGAAAACAACCCTTTTACTTAAGTGAGGGGAAGAAAGTTGATAATTTTAAGTTAGAATGAATGTTTTTTCTTGGAGCCTTGGAAGTAGGTTACGGGCGTAAGAACCGCATCGGTCGGGCGCTGCCGCGGCCGGGCCCCCTCCTCTGCGGGCACTGTCAGTCTGAGTGCTTCACCCCGACTCCTGCCGTCCCCGAGCTTGGCAGTTCTTGGTGTCGCCTTTTGTTTTCAGAACTTTCAAAGCTGTAAATATGAACGGCCGCTGTTGTTTAACTTCTTAGTTCTGCTGAGCCCCGAACCCTTGACCGTCACCGCCGAGAACCCTGAGCGAGAGGCGGCTGGGCGGTGGAGGCGGCCTGGCGGTGGGTGCTGGGCCCCTGGGTCGGGCCGTCTTCCTGGGCTGCTTTACTTTCCCTTCTGTGGCTGCGAAACAGGTTTTTGTTCCTTTCCGAGGGGTCAGCAGTGATTACGTTTCCCCGCCTGCCCTGCCCGGGGGATTTCATCACGAGGTCTTTTTTCCTCTCAGAGCGTGATGGGCCGGCACGTCGGGAGTGAGGCGAGGATGTTGGGAGCGGGCGGAGCGTGTCTTCCCGGGCCGCGGGCGTGGGTTTTTGGACAGCGCATTTTGGGCCACGTTTGTGCTCCTCGCAGAGGAGGAAATGGCGGCATTTAAGGTCAGCGTGGGTCACGGGCAGACCAGCCCCAGCAGGGAGGTGCCCACCTGGGCCTGCACCTTCCTCAGCCACCCCGGGGCGAAATCCCACGGCGGGGTTCTCCGGGCTTGTCGTGACTTCAGGGGACGTTAATTTCATGGCTTCCTTTGCACCTCACCGTGCTGATTTTATTTTAAAAGCAATGCCTTCCGTTTTACCAAAGAAAACTTGAAGTGCAGTGTTTTTAACGCTGGTTGTGGAGATGTTGGGTTTGGAGAGCGGGGTCCTTGGGGTCACTCTGGGAAGAGTTCCCCAGACCTTCCTTTTCAGCAGCACCGGCGAGTGTCCCAGGCGAGTTTCTCCACAACACAGCAGGCTTGTTATAAAAGGGAGAGAGTAAGGGACACCTGCATGGACACAGAGGGGCGGAGAGAGCTGCCCCGAAGGACAGGTTTGCTGAGAGAGGCCTGCGTGGTCGCGGGCGGACAGCGTTGGAAGCCGCCCCTGCGGAGGGAGGGCGCGGCACAGACGGGCCGAGATGGCCGTGGTCCTGCCTTCCTGCCTCGGGAGGGGCGCTTTCCCTCGCGGCGTGGCCTGCTTGTTGTTGGGTTTGGTTAACTGTAGAGTTAGAGAGGGGCTGGGGACCCTACAGCAGCCTCGGTCTCCATATCCCACCTCCCTTCTGCACCCCTGATGCTCTGCAGCCTCCGACACCTGCGTGGGTCTCGTGCCTGGGATCTAGACTTTGGTAGCAGCTGGGGCAGTGGCTGTGTCAATCCCTTCTCCCCACGCCAGCCCCAGCCCGCTGTGAGCCAGGTTTGTGGTGTTTTATGCTTGTCCTCCATCATTTTCTAGGATTGATGTTATGATCCTAAGAAAATACCCATTTTATTCATTTTTAAGTTTTTTTATTTGTGACGAGGGTGCGCGGTGTGTCCTCGTGGCACCCGCACACATGACGTGCCCACCCACCACGCATCTCGATGGCTCCCCAGGTGCTTCACAGAGTGGACTCGGGGTGAATCAGTGGAGCCACAGCCTTTAACTGTGAAGAGACCCTACCCGGGAGGCTCGGCCCTGAATTTGGGAGGGGGAGGGGCATCTGTGGCACCTTAAAGCCAGGGCATCCCACCCGTGGTCTCCAAGCTGTGGGAGCTCCTTGCTAAGGGGGTGGGGCGTGTTCCCAGGCCAGACTCCACTTTAACCTTGCAGGTATCAGAACTGCGGGGTGCCTGTGTGTGTGCGCCTGTGTGTTAGGGGAGAAGCAGCTTAAACTTGATTAAACATTATTGGAAAATTATTTAGACACGTTACTGTTCCAAAGAAGAGTAAAAGATGGTAGAAACGATCCAAAACTTTCTGTCATCTAGTTCCACTGTCTAGAGATTTTGGAGTTAATGGCTTTGTCTTTCTTCTGTTGTTAAGCTATTAATGCTGAGGGTCATGCTCCTGGGGACTTTCATTAACTCATAACCCTGCTACTCCCATAATGGCTACAGAACCTAGGAGACCCAGAGTGAAAAACGCCATTAGCAGTGATTGCCTCTGAAGCCTTTAAAGAGACACTTTCAATTTCTGTAAATAATTTATTGTGGCTGCTTAAGACAGAACTATAGAGAGGCTCCGAAAATGGCCACCTGTGGCCTCTCCACCCGTTTTAAGGAACAGGACGTGGCAGCTGAGCGTAGGCCCACCCCGCGCCCCTCTGGCGACTCCCTTCTCCTCATGCTGACTTTTACAGCGGGCACGAGGCTACATGGCTGGGCTCAGAACAAAGTCTCCTTCTCTGGCTTGGCATCCAGAAAACTCCCTGTCTGTGCCACGCGGGACGCAGCGTCCCTCACCCATCCCCGCCCGCTCGACGCGCGTCCCTTCCTTGCTGGTCCCTCCCCCAGCAGCTTCCCTGACCTCAGCCGCTGAAGTCACCCCCCAAGCAGGGGAGCCCCAGCCCCCTGCCCTGGAGGCTTCTCCCGGGTGCCCGTGGCGCAGGCTGTCCTGGCTGTCCCCCTGCACAGGCGGTGGTGAGGGGCGTCTGGGAGGACGCGCCGGGGGCCAGCACGCAGCGGGCGGGCCTGCCCTTCTCTTGCGGATAGTGACTGTTCTTCATTTTCTGTCCATTGATATGGCCCGTGCTTCACTAATTCACGTGGCCTCTGGGCCCTGGAGAAATCTGATTTTTGTTAATTATGGAAGGACATAGTCGTGACATCATGTTTGCCCCATTTTTGACATCCTGTTTTCTGTATTAGTGTGGTATGCTTTAAAATGTCAAACTAATGTTTCTTTTTTGTTTTATCTTTTAGATATTGCTATATGGAGATTTGCCAAAAAATAAAGAAAATGTAATATATTTATCAAATCATCAAAGCACAGGTTTGTATTTCACTTATATGGAACTTAGGTTTTTCTATGGAAAGTAATTGGGCATTCAAAGAAGTGTTCTTATTGCATGTTTTTAGAAGAAATTCTCTTATTAAAACGTGAATTCTCAATGAGATCTTGTATCAGTAACCCTTTGGCTTTTTGGAGTCGGGGCTGTGAGGCTTTCAATTTCTTGGACCTGCCTTCTCCCTGTGTCAGGTGTAAGTGAGCTGTTTGCTTACCCCCCCCCACACACACCCCTGCTTCCTTCCTCGTGTGTGTTCTGCCTCTGGACGCGGAATCGCGGCCCTGTGGCCCCGGTGCTTGTGCACCCTACAGCTTTGGGTGGGAGGCCGCAGGACGCGGGCCCTCGTGCGCCTGTGTCCATTCCAGGTCCGTTTCCAGCATCTGCGCCTCCTTTCAGCAGATGAGACAGGGGAACTTAGCCTGTATCCTCCCCGCACAGCGGTCACAGGAGAGCTCTGGCCTCTGTGATATGCTCGAAATGAGGTTAAGGTGCTTGCAAAAAATCTTCTATTTTGAAATAATGATAGGTTCACCAAAAATTGCAAAATTAGGACATAAAAGCCCATGGCCTTGTCACCAAGTCTGCCTGGTGGGGCACCTTCTGGAACCTTGCATGGTGCCCAGGGAGTGGACTTGAAAGTCAAGTTTTGTTCTCCAGATAATTCGGTCCCAGAACAAATCCTACTTCATGTTTTTATGACACCTGTAACTCCTGATGCATACTCTGTAAATCCCTTATTACTTTAAAGATTATTTTAAAAAAATACGGCCACTAGAAGTTCAACGTCTAGCCCAGCCTGGTCAGCGGCACACCTTCAGAGGAAGCCCCGCCTCCCTCCTGCCCGCCGCTTTTCTCGCTTCTGTTGCTTTTCTCGCTCACTGGACCACAGATGAGGTAACAAAAGTAAACAGCTGAAATGCATTTTTCTCGGTGCAGCCTATTAGTGATGGCCGCCTGTGCCCTGGGAGAACTGAAGGACGTGCAGGCAGCAAACCTGAGCCAGCCTCACGCCTCCTGCTGTGCCGGCCGTGTCGGGCCTCCTGCCCTGCTGCTCCTGGCCTCTCCACCGAGGGGCATTTCCCTGGGGTTCCGGCATCCATGTAGGCCAGGGGTGGCTCGTCCCTGGAGCCCCTGGTTAATTTCATGGGGCAGTTTCTCCTTAACGGGATCCTCAGATACCTTGCTCGAGCTCCTGCCAACTTCCCGTTTCCTAAGTGGCAGTGGGTCCTGCTCACAGCCTGGCCCCAGCACAGACACAGTGCTGGGAGCATGCGCGAGGGGCACGGCGGCCCGGAGAGTAGGGGCCCGCGGCGCCTTGGGCTGCCCCGGCTGGCCTTGTCTGCGTTTGGGGGGCTGCAGGGGCAGCAGTTGGAGGGAGTGGACCTTGTTACTCTGCTGTGTTCGGTCGGAAGGGTGCGGAGCCCTGGTCAGCCCCCATGGCGCCAGGAGCTCCTCCCATCATGGCCCTGACCCCAGGCTTGATGCCTGGCAGCCGCTTGGGCATGAGGAGCCTGCTTTGGGGATGCTTTTAAAGACCTGTCATTTCGGGACGTGACTGTTACAGGTGGTGGCTTGAACCTAGTTTTGAGCTGCAGGCTGTCAGAGGTCCAGCGCTTTCCCCAGAGCAGTGGGTGTGTGCAGAAGCGCGCTCAGTCCTGCGGCTGCAGCTCGCTGGCCCGACGCGGTCAGTCCTCTTGGGAAGACTCTTTGGACGTGAAGGGTTAACGTGTGAATGATCAAAGTAATTAAAAAGAGCAATTTATAATAATTGATAACATTTTTCCAGAAGGGCAAGTTTTACAGGTTAAATGGCTAAGCCTTGCTGGGAAGTTCTCTTGAGTGTGTTGGCCAGAGATTTCCTGAGACCCTGTGGGAAATCGTCCCCTTTGATACACCTTTCATTTCTCTGCTTGTCTCTCCTACATGGTTGGGTTTTTTTGTTTTGTTTTGTTTTGTTTTGTTTTGTTTTTAGCATTTCCACTCTCTGTTCTCATTTCCACGATCCTGATACAGCTGTGGTCTTAGGACTGTAGTTGTAAGTGTCCCATCCTCAGTCTCTGTAGATACCAGGAAAGTCCCCCTAACATTCACTGTCGAGTTTATTCTGTCCAGACAGGCTGGCTTACCGCCCTTTACTTTGGGAGTCCCTCGGGTCTTCAGAGCCCTCGACCGTTTGTCCTCTTGCTGTCCTCTCTCCCTCCTCTGTGCCCTCTCCCCTCCCTCCACCGCTCAGCGACCGCCTCTATCTTTCCAGAAGGGTCTTGTTGCTTTTGTCAGCACCTTCGTGCTTCCCTTGTTTCCGTGGCCCTGGGCTGCAGCGCCTCTGCCTCAGTGGCCTGGGTCATGGGTCGCGGCACAGCCGTGGCCACCTTGCAGGCCGGCATGTGCCGTGGCTCCTTCCTGCACCCGCTCTTGCCTCTGGAACAGGCTGTCACTGCACACACCTGTTTCACATAACCATTTTCCTTGTATGATTTTGTCATGTTTTATAGACTTTATAGAATTAGGGGAGCTTAGTTCTTCTTCATGCTGCTTTTGGGTCAGCCTGGTGGTTTCTGACTTGTGCGGTTTCCTCTGAAATCAAAGTCTTTCCAGAAATGCATACACAAGAACAAGAAACTCGGGATCCTGCTTCCTGAGTATTGGGGTGGCGGCAGGTCACGCAGCAGGGTGCCTGTGATGGGAGCACGCCTGCAGCCTCCCACGTGACGTAACTGTGTGTCTCGGCAGTGGACTGGATCGTCGCGGACATCCTGGCGGCGCGGCAGGGCGCCCTTGGCCACGTGCGCTACGTGCTGAAGGACGGGCTCAAGTGGCTCCCACTCTACGGCTGCTACTTCTCGCAGGTAACTCCGCCCGCCGTCTCTGTGGCATCAGCCGCAGACGCTCGGTTTCAGATGCCCTTGATATAAAATGTGAAATGCGCTTAATGTAAGTGTATGGGGCTCTGTTTTATTTCTGTGGGTTTAGTAGCTTGTTCTAAACGAGGTAATTTTATTTGGCATTTTTAATAGTGTATAATTACATACATGTCTGACTTCCCAGGTAAGCTCAATAAAATGTCAAAAATGCAAATGTCAAGTCAAAAAAAAAATGGGAAATTTTAAAGGTGTAGAATTTGAGTCGTTACTTTAAGAAGCAAATGATAACGGGAGTCATGCCTGTAGTATAGATGCGTGGCGCCTGCTGTGTGTGTATGAAGTGCTGAGTACGCGTGTCAGGCACATCGTGAATACTGAATATATGTCATTTTCCAAAATGCCCTTTAAGATCACATCATACTTGCCAGGCCATGAAATTCTGTAACATGTTCTTTTATGTGGTTGTAGCATTTGTTTCTGAACATATCTTCTATGTAATTTTTTAAGTATTACAAATTTTATACAAGAGCTGTGCTTTCAACATGACTTGAGCAACTGAAGAAGAAGAAGGGCTTGTGTCCTGTCCCGCGAGCTCTGAAACGTGGGGTCCTGCCCCCACCTCCGCTGCCTGGTGCAGGGACGGCCGCAGGTGTGGGTTCTGGCCGGCCTGGGCTGCTGCACACTGCCCACTCACCCGCTCCCGCCCCCGGGTCTGGGGAGGAGAGGGACATGAGGGACATGCATGTACCTTTCACCGACACTCGCGTGCCTTAAACTGTCAGGTACACGTGGAAGAGGAATAGCGGGTAATTGTGAACTTTGTGCCCGGAAGTAAGTTACAGAACAACTTGTTTCTCACGATTTGTGTGACGTGGAGTCGTGCTGCTCACGAGTGGGAATGGTTACTGACCAACATGAAGCAGATTTTCAAGGTTGTGTTCCTTGACAGCACCTGCTAACATAGATTTGTAGAAAACTAAATGCCTCCAGACGGCCTGTGGGAGCGCTGCCTGCGCAGTTCAGCGGCACACTAGTGCCAGGGCGCTCCCCCCCCCTCCCCCAGCCAGCCCCAGGGGCCCTTGGCAGCATGGGCACTGCCACCAGTCAGTGCCAGGTAGGGAGCGCCTGCCCCTGTGGCCCCGCGGACGGTGGCGACGTGCTGGCTTCTCCCACCGCTGGCGCCATTTATGGGCTCCGTCTATTTATAGTGTTGTGCAGCACAGCTGGTGGCCTTGTAAGCAGAGTATTAAATAGTGCATAAATTAAAAATTAAATTCTTGTCTTCCTGGAGAGAGACGCCTTTTCTGCAGTGGTTGTATTTTTACGTTTTACTTTATGTTTATTTCATTACTGTTTTTAACACAAAACTCACTGTTACACTGCAGTAATTTTGAAGGAGTATTTTGGGCATCATTGGCCTGGCCTATAAAATGTCCATAAAGTTGGTAAGATTTTATAGCAGATGCAGTGATAGTTGTTGATGATACAGGCAGCTGGGAAGGCAGGCCTGGCGCCTAGATGTAGGAGAGGAAAGAAATGGGTTTTGTTGGTGACGTTGTGCTTGATCCATGTCGGAGAGGCCCCGGGGGAGGACCGTTCATGAATAGGTTCTATACTGCTGGCCTCTGAAGGAAAAGAGGTCAGAGGCCTTCTTCATGGAAAGGCACTTTGCGCCTGGTGTTCCCCGTCAGGGGCTTTGCGTCTTCCTTCCTTCCTTCATTTCCATTTTACTAGGATCGTTCTCTCTCTTCCCCTCCTTGACCTCGAACCCAAGACAGACTGAGTTCTTAAAAACAAACATAGCCACAGATGTGTTTTATGAAATGTTTACAGACCAGCCTCAGTCACTCAGCGCTCCTTGAAGGATGCCTGATTTTTGGACTGGTAGTTCTCTAGCCCTGTGAGAACAGCACGCTCCCGTGGTCACCCTGGAGGGCTCTGGTCTTCCTTTTATGAAAGTCACCTCAAGCTGAACATGTAGAATCACCCCTGAGGCCCAGCAGCCGGGGCGGGGGGGGCCCTACCTGGTAGCCTGGAAATTGACTGCAGTGTCCCAGCAGCGCCTGCCAACTTGACTTTGGCTACACCAGCTGGACAGAGTGCCCTGCTCCTCTGTTCTCCCTCACCCCAAACTCCCGGCTCTGCGGTGACACAGAGAATTGGTCATGTTTTCCTGCAGCTCCATAGAGGTTTACTTCTCAGGCCCTAACTCTGAGCCTCACCTCCCTGCTCAGCACTGACGTCCTCGCCTGCCAGCTCTGCCAGCTACCTGCCGAGCCCAAATCTGTCTCACCTCCTGACCCTTCACTGCACCTGCGGTTGAGGGCCGCACCCCCTCCTCTCTCCGTCGCCCAGGCAGCTCCTTCCTCTGCCGCCCCCTGCCTGTGTTTTGGCTTTTTGTGGGGGCACTCGTGGGGCTCCCTCGGCGCTGGCGCCCACCCTCTGCTTCCCGCTCGGCTTTCCACTCGTCGGGGGCCTCCTCGCGGCGCCATCCATGGACGGCGCCTGGCCCTGGCCTGAAGTTGCTAGCGAGGCGGGGAGTGGAGGACACAGCCCTGTCCGTGGCAGCAGAGGGTCTCCTGGCCGAGCGTGCGTGCTGTGGCTGTGACTGCGCAGCCGGTGGGCAGTGGGGGTGTCCTGCTTGCCCTCTGGTTTGGAGGACAGGCGGTCCCCTCTGCACCAGCGAGCCGGTTCCTGGGCTTCTGCTCCTCTTCCTGAGCTTGTCCCTTCCTGAGCTTCTCTGTCCTTTTCCTTTTCCTCATATTCTTGACAAAGACCAGGTGAGAATCAACACTTTATTCGACAGATGAGTTCAAATTAGCAGGGAGGTGCTGGCCTGGCTGGGCACAGTTCAGAGAGGACTGCACCGGAGGCCATTGTCACTGTTATGAACGCGCCTGCCAGGGTTGCCATGACAAAATTCCACAGCCGGGGCCTGAACAGCAGAGTGTGTGTCCTCGTCCGGGGGTGGCTGCCCGGCTCGAGGCGGCAGCAGGGGCGGTGCCCTCCGAGGCCACCGCCGGCTCCCGGGCGCCGTCTCCTCCGGTGCTCACGTGGTCTCCCCTCTGCGTCGTCCTCTCCTCCCGTGAGGCACCTGGCCTGCTGGACTGGGTGACCCCTTAGGACCTCTTTTCACCTTAATTACCCTTCGGAAGGCCCCGCCCCAAGTGCTGTCTTGTGGGGGCTTTGGAGCTCAACATAAGGACCTGGGGAGGGCGCAGCTCCCGCCCTGACAGCGCCCCCCAGTCTCCGTCACGGAGTCAGTGTTTTGCTCCATGGCGGCTGCTAGTGTTGGCCTCCCTGAGGACACTTCTTACTCTTATGCATAGAAAAGCTGCAAACTGAGCTCAAGCCGATTGAGTTTTAAAAATTGTACCTTAAAAGAAGGCATTTTCAGCTGCCCCCGGACTCCGTGTGCTTCCCCACCCATGCAGCCGCAGTCACTTGGGTGATGCTGGCACGGGAGAGTCCTGGGGCCTGTTGTTGGGGCGCTGATACCTGGATGTGCTTGTTTCTGAGATGTAGCTGTTCTTCACTGTTTGATGCTGGCCGCTGGCCACTGACGGAACCCCTTCTGTGTGTGCAGCACGGCGGGATCTACGTGAAGCGCAGCGCCAGGTTCAACGAGGAGGAGATGCGGGCCAAGCTGCGGAGCTACGCGGACAACGGCACCCCGGTATGCCCCTGTCGTGCCGCGCGCCCCGGGGGTGGGTTCCAGCTCCAGAGTCTTGTCAAAGAGCATCCCCCTCTGCTGGGGTCCCTGTGGGCGGGTGGCATTGCCAACGGGACCTACTGCTGGGCCCTGGGCTCCTCCCGCCCCTGGGCCAGCTTCCTTCCAGAAGACGCAGCTTTGGGGAGAAATTTGGACTTTTCTATGCATCAAATTATATGAAAAGCCTCTCAAAAGTACAGGTATCTACAGATACAGAATCAGTCGTTGTAAATGCTGTTTTGTAAGGCTCTGCTCCCCAAAAAGGACCCCTTTCACTCTGCCTCACCTTTCACCTTCCGATCAGAAGGTCCGTGGGCCTTGAGTTTTGTTCCCCTTGCTCCTTGGATCTATTCAAGCAACAGTTTGCTTCGTGATCGCCTCTGCTTCTCTGCGGGCACTTTGATCTTGGTTGCTCTTCGGTGCTTTTTTTTTTTTTTTAAGATTTATTTATTTGTGCATACAAGAACTGGGGTATAAGCTAGAGATGCGGGGGGTGAGAGGATTCACCAGAGAGAGCACAGGGAGCAGAACAGGCAGATCCACAGAAATCCACTGCTGAGGGGAGCAGCAGGGAGACAGGAGAGGTCTGCCGCACCACGTGGGTAGCTCCCTGACCCATCGGGGATCGAACTCGTGCTGCAGTGGCTGCGATAGCTTGATAGTGCTGTCATTAGCCCCTGCGCCACCAGGGAGGCCCTCTTTGGTGCTTTTTAAAATAAAGTGATCCTCGGTTTTTGAGTTGGTTTCAGGAGGACTTTGGTCGGAGAACGTTGTCTCTTTCACTTTGGGCTGCTGGGGTTTTTCTGTTTGGCAGGGACAGTCTGGCTTCTTAATGTCTGATGTTGAATATCAAACGGGCAGGCTGTGAGCGGTGCCCGGCGGGGCTGTCGCCTTGAGGCACTTGGGTCCAAGGTCTGGTTTCTTAGACGCTGAATGGTCTCTCACTTTTTAATATTTAAGTGCTAGGAAACAGATACATGCTTCTCATGTTCTTCGTTATCCTCTTTTGTTTCTGAAAGTTAATTAAGTAATGGGCAAAGTGGAACATACTTACTGTATGGATTACAGCTTTTGTATGGATTAATACCCCTCAGTGGAATTTCTTTCAAGAGTGAATCAGTGCTTATTTAGTGTTAGTATTATTTGAGAGATTGCAAAATCTTGCTTCCAAAAAAATACATCTATAGTTATAAATCAGTAATTTTAAATTTACTGAAAAATAAATTTTCTCACTAATAACAATTATTACTGGAACAATATTTTCATAAGGTAGCTATGAGTAATGGATACAAATGATACATGTATGAATAAAAAACTGCATCGACGGAAACCACTCAGTTAGTTGACATTTGAGCTAATACAATGTGTGGTACAAACATGGAGTCTTATTCTTCGGCGCCCCCCAAACTTATTTGTCTCTCTCCAAATGGGAGGTAACCTTGTGGGTGAGAGTGTTGGCATGGAAATCAGATTTGCGTTTAAACCCCAACTTGCATTTAAACTTTGACTTTGCGCTAATTTTAAGTTTTAGTTTCCTTGTATGTTGAATCCATCAAAAATTAAGTTAGTAGCTCGGATTAAATAACATGCTTGAAATTAATCTTATTCTGTTTCCAAATGTTGCTATAACAAATGGCCACACATATTTTCCTGGCTTAAAAGAACACAAATTGGATATGACACCAAAAGCACAGGCACCAAAAGCAAAATTTTAAAAAGTGGGACCACCTCCCCCTGAGGAATGTCCGCACAACAATAGGAACAGCCAACAAAATGAGAACATCGCCCACGGGGTGGGAGCTGTCACCAACCACCCTTGTCTCCGATAAGATGTTCGTTTCCAAAATGTATGAGGAACTCACACAAATCAATAGAAAGAAAAAAAATAACCTGTTTTAAAAATGGGCAAAGTACCTAACTAGACATTTATTCAAGGAAGACGTGCAGATGTCCACCAGGCGTATGGAAAACTGCTTGGCCACCTCACGCCTGTTGGCATCACTCTGCTCCCAGAATGGTAAGGTGGTAGGTACCAGTGAGTCTGGAGAGAGAAAAAGACCTTTAGACGCCGCTGCTATGTGGGCACAGCCATCTTGGAAGTGCTAGGAGAGATTCCAAATAGAATCACCGCATGGTCTGACAGCTCAGCCTCTGGGGCCAGCGCGCTCTCGCCCAGGCCCTGCCGCGCCAGCCACGGGAACCCAGTCAGGAGCCAGCGTGCCCATGGCGGATGGTCGGGTAGGAATGTGGCGCACATGACAGGCTGTGCGTCCAAGTGAGGGGCCCCCGTCACACCACACGCAGTTATGTCCTTCCAGGAAAGGCTAGTACTGCGTGTCTCGCTGGTACGTGGCATCTGAGAAGCCAGGCTGGTGGAAGCAGAGAGTGGAGTGCTGGTGCCCAGGGCGGAGGGCGGTCAGAGGGCACCAACTCGCAGCTGTAAGAGGAGTGAGCTCTGGGCTCCCCATGTGCAGAGGGGACTACAGTGCCCATGCCGCGCCTGAGCCGGGGGAGAGACCGCGCACCCAGCAGAGGCGCAAGCAGGTGACTGGAGGGCCACGGGCTGGCGAACCTGACTGCGGCCAGCTGGGCACGAAGCGCTTATGCGTTGGAGGAGCATGTGTGCCCCGTGAGTAGGTTACCTGTTAGTCCTGCTTCAGCAACTGGGAGGTGATTTTCCTAACGGTCCTGGAGGCCCGCAGCCTCGCAAAGCCCTGCCTTCCTGGCCGTGACTGCCTTTTCCCTCTGCAGCCAGCGCTGGCTGGGCCGGCCATCTTTGGCGGGTGATCTTCTCGCTTCTCACTCTCCTGCTCCCCCTTCCTAAGAGTGAGCGCGGGGCCCAGCTGCAATCCTGCGAGACCATCCTGCCCTGAGTCCCAGCACCGAGCCGCCTTTGTGCTTCTCCCGTGAACCTGCAGCTGCGGGCTTGGTCAGGGGGTGCACATGGGGAGGCCGTGTGGCATGTGCGATTTTGGGGTTGTTTTCTGACCCCGCTTACTGCACCCGGTTAACTAACGAATACACTCTTGGAGGAAAGACACAGGCATTGTATCCTGCGACGTGTCTGGGTCCTTTCCTCCATGATCTTTAATAAGATTAATAAGAATCTTTACTGGGAGCTGATATCCCGGTTTCCACTGCAGAACACCTTGTTGTGATTTGCCCGATTGGATTAATTTGGGGAACCACAGACAGAGATGAACTGTCATGTTTATATTCCATGTATCTTGATACGAAATCACTTTTTAGTTAATGAAAAAGCATTACTTTAAAGATGTCTAGCTAGTCATAGTTCATTGTTCTATTTTTTCTATCCAAATGTGCCCCCTTTGAAAGTCTTCTGGAAACTAGATAGAACTTTTAAAAGCCAAAGGGGAGGGAAAGTTAATATGTCTTAAGAGTCAGCCACATGGTGCTTGATATATTTTCACTTTTTTTTTTTTTTGAGTTTTATTTATTTATGCATACAAGAACCGGGGTACAAGCCAGATGTGTGGGGGTAAGAGGTTTCACCAGAGAGAGAGTGGGGAGCAGAACAGGCAGACTGACTGAAATCCACTGCTGAGGGGAGCAGCGAGCGAGACAGGAGAGGTCTGCTGCGCCATGTGGGAATCTCCGGGGATGGAACTCGTGCTGCAGAGGCTGCAGTTAGGCTCATAGGTTGCATCTTAACCCCTTGCGCCACCAGGGAGGCCCCACATTTTTTCTTAATCCCACAGCCACCCTGAGTGAGAAGCGGAGACCTGCCCAGTGGGGAGAGGCCCTGCTCAGAGTCCAGTAGTCTGTTGCACTTCGAAAACGTTTAAAAGCTCGAATCACTCTCTTCTGTCTGAGTAGACGCTCAAGGTGACATCACTACTCATTTCCATTAGGGCTGGATCGTTTGTTTCTAAGGGTGCATCATCATCTTAATATAGGAAATCGCCAAAGAAAAGAGTCTCTGGTTCCTTACAAATGAAAATTTAACAGAATAAGAGGTTTATTTTGTAACCAGTGGCTGAAGCCAAAGATGATTACAGGTGGTGCTCCCTGAACGGGGGTTGCTGGTGAGGATGGATAGCTGCAGGGAAAATGCTAAAAAGCATCGCATCGGGGGTGGAGTCACTGGTAAGAAATGGAAGGAACTGCAGAAGCAGCTGCAGATTATTCAGGGTTTGGGATTCAGCATTTCCGGGGTCAGTGATTTTTGGCCCCCACCCCAAAGACCGTTGAGAAGGCTGGTGCAGGCCTCCGATGAACATACAGAGGCCTCCGGCAGCCAGCCTCAAAGAGGAAAAAAGTTTGGATGCTTTGCAAGTAGTGGAGTGAGCGAAACTGTACCTGGTTTTGCTGCTGCCACAGCCTGGCAGGGCAGGCGGAGCAGGAGCCTCGCTGAACTGTGAGTGTGGCCATTTGTCAGGGAGTTTGGCCACTGTAGCTGCTGCCTTGAGTGTCGCTTGTCTGGTGCAGCTCATGGAGCATCTCCTGTTGGGTCTTTTGTTGGCTTCGTAAGTTGGAACTGGCCTATAGTCCGGCTGCCACATGCTCCAGGTCCACGGTGGCAGGAAGACGCAGTCTTGGCACGTGGCCTGTTGTTTGGGAGAGGAACGCCCCTTCCTCAGGGGTGGGAAGACGCCATCTTAGCTGCTTTTGTTTAGGACTTGAAAACAGTGGACACTGCTTCGGGTGAGGTAAACGGCCATTTTTGGCCCCAGTAATTTTTTTTCCCCTGATTTGTTAAATCCCATTGTTCTCTGAGCCTGCGTGGTCTTTCAAGCATGTGCGCCAGTCAAGAACCAAGACAGTGACCGGTAAACTACTTGGGCAGTGTCCTTGGCCAGTGTTAGTGCCCCTTGCTGCCTTGTATCAGTTTGAGTAGTAGCAAAAAATCTACATACTTAGATTTGTTTGGAATAGTTCGTCACTGTTTTCTGTGGCCCTTGTAACTTCCCTGGCCCTGAGCAAGGATTTTATTTACACTACCCTTGGGAATGGGGCAAGAAATGTCAGACTGCGGACACTCGTGTCTGGCGCTCATGGGCGCTTTATCGTCTCCATGTCCACAGGAAAGGTAAGTGCCACTTGGCCCCAGTTTGAAAGCTAAGCAAGTATCTAGTGGATGAGAATCCCAGAAGGAGAACAGAGAAGCCTCACAGTGCTTTGAACTCGGACATCTTGACCGTCCCTGCAAGGCCGGAGGCTCGGGCAGGAGCGAGGGAGGAGGGCCTTGAGACTGCCATTCCCGTTCGCAGCCTGCAGGGCTGATGAGGGTCAACTGCTCCTCCTCCCCCATGTCGCCTCCAGCTCTGAGGCCCTGAGTTCTGTTGTCACCAACAACAAACTGCACGTTACTTGCCACCAGCCCTGCGTGGAGTAGATAGCGTCAGTCACTCCCCTGTGGCCACGCTGAGGTGCCCATGCGCAGTGGACAGCGCGTGTCTGCCCAGGCCGGGGCTTGTGGTGGTGGCTGGGGTGTGCAGCCAGCTGCTCGGCCTCCCTGGCTGTTGCCTTTGTCAATACGACAGCATCTGGAGACCACCTGCTTGCTCGGTGGCCATGGGCGACCCTCCCTGGTCCAGCGCTGTGCACCTCCGAGCTGGCTGGGCCTTCATTCTGTGCAATATGATTTTTTTTTTTTTTTTTTTAAATTTGGGAACTTACTTCCTGACTTGTGGAGACAGAGATTGTAATGAGCTGTGGGGTCTTGGGATTTTTTTGTTGTTTCAAAAAATTGAGAGATAATTTACATACTATAGATTTAACAAAATCCACTGCCTTAAAATGTACAGCTCCATGACTTCTCATGTATATGCCAAGTTGAGGGGCCATCACCATTATCTAATTACAGAATTAGGTTCCATCACCCCAAAAAGTGACTATTAGCCATTCCTCCCTCCCCGGCCCCATCATGTGTAGCCCGTCTTTTTGTCTCACTGCCCATGACTGGTGCCCGCCGTGCCTCAGGCTCCCACAGCTCAGTACCCGGCACACTGTGTCTTTTCGCTCTGGACCACCCCCCCCCTCCCCTTTTCCAAAGTGCCATGGCTGAGGGGTGACTGATGCAGTCAGTGGCTGGTGGTCACGGCACCGGATGCCCCGAGTCTGGGCCTAGAGCTCCTACCCACCAGGCCACCTCCACCACCAGGTGCCCGCATGCCCTTTCCTGCAGGTGCTCCCTAGCCTCCTGCCTGTGGTATCCGGAGCGGTCACTGCCCTGCTCTGCCCCGGAGCCAGCCGCAGACAGAACGTGCGGTTGTGCTGCTGGGGGTGTCTTGCTGCTTCCACTGAGCGTGATCATTCTGAGCGTCGCCCATGTCGTCCTGGGTGTGAGTGGGTGTTCTCGTTACTGCTGGTGTCCTGTCGTCACTGCCCCCGGGGGCTCTTGAGAGTGGCTCCTCAGAACATTCTGTACAGGTCTTTGTATCTGTGACTTGCCTTTTCATGTTCATCATGGTGTCTTGAAGAACAAAAGATTTTTAGTTTTGCTTACGTCCGAGATTTTTCTCTCATGATTTCTGCCCCACAGTGGAGCAAGGACTGATAGGACGCCAGCTGCCCCTCGGAGCCAGTCACTCACAGCACCATGTGCGGCGACTCTTCAAGTCGGACTCGATTCTAGACACACGGTTGACTGATGGATAGGGGCTCTTTGTCCTGGAACCGTGCTAAACTGACCATCTAGTAACTTTTAAAGAACATTTCTCGGGATTTCCACCTAGGTAATCTTGCTGTCTGTGTGTAAAAGCTCCCGCCTTTCTTTTTGACTCGGCCTTCTTTCACTGCCTGTTCTTGCCCGGTTGACCTGGCCAGAGCCCCGGTGCCGCGCCCAGCGGGGGCCCGTGGCCTGGCCGCCTCCGCTGGGGAGAGCTCCCCCCTTTCCCGACATGCTTCTCGTTCCTGGCGTGCGCTCCAGGCGCCTTTTCAGGGCCCCCCTTTATCGCACCTTGCTCATGCTCTTGGCATTTTATCTTTGTGTTTACTCGTCTTGTGTACAGTTTCCTCAGTCATCTGCGGAGACCCTGTCTGTCTCATGTACGGGAGCAGACACACAGTAGGCGTACAAGGACGTGTCCTTGAATGAACCCTGAACAAATATTTCATCCTTGCTCTCTTGCTGACCATCAGTGTTCTTTTAAATTAAATGTCCGAGAAGCGTGAAATTGCACCATGGGAATTATTAACTTTTCAAATCATGAATCATGTGATTCATAAATGACAGTGAAAAGCTGAAAACCAAAGCAGTCATTGCTTTCGCGACTTGGAGCACACACCGGGCCGATCGCAGTATTCTGGTGATGCGAATGTGTTTTGGACAACTTCTAATTTTAATAGTTTTTTTTCCGGTTTTTCCTTCTGGTGGCGGGGTTGGCGCAGACGGTGCCGTCTGGATGGAGAGAGCGAGCGTGTGCTGCCCGGGTGCAGGGCTGGGGCCTGCCTAGGCACCTCCGCTCCTCCCCCGCTGCTGCGTCCCGCCCGCGCCTGGGCAGCGGGGAGCGTGTCTGCTGGACCAGCCCCACGTGGTGCTGTCTTTGTGGCCTGGCCCTGAACTTGGGTGTTTTTCACTGTAGAGCTTTGTTGTTTCTGTTTTTCGTTCCCAAGCGGAAAAATGTAAACGCTTAGACCGCTTTCTTCGCGAGCATTCAGCTTGACCCCCTCTTTGATTTGTAGGCGCGTTCATATTCAGGTTATGAGGCTGCTTATAAATTGAGTCCTTCGAAATGCATGGAGGCATCTCTGTGCAGCAGGGCCCCGAGAGAGTGAGTGAGACGCAAACACTGTTGGGGAATCTCGCCCAGTAGGTGTGCGATCCCTCAGGTGAGGTGGCGTTGAGCATCGGTGCTGAGGGACCCTGGTTTCTAAGACGTGTGCCTTTTAAAAATGTCATTTGGCAGAATCTTCTGGACAAAGGCTCTTTCATTAGTTGAGAATTATCAGCATTTCACAGCCGGTTTTTAAATCAGTGCCTGTTAGCGTGTCATCGGGATGTGCTTCGGCTCTGACCCCTCCGACCAACCGGCGGGTGTGGGCTGCAGGTTAAATCGAGCCCGTGTTATGCCGCAGCGCCCCGGGCTTCTGCCTTCCGTTGCTCTGCTTGAAATGAAGCAGAATGTGAATATACATTTTTTCCACATTAGGAAATAGGCAGAGCACGGATAGGGTTATTAGCATTGGCAAGTTAACAACCACCACCAAAAATTTTGCTCACACAATATATACCAAATTTTGTTTGTGCTTTGCAGATGTTTCTTGTGATTTTCCCGGAGGGAACACGATTTAACCCAGAACTAACAAAAGTCCTCGCAGCTAGTCAAGCATTTGCTGCTCAAGAAGGTAAGCAAAGTTTTGTACTTGAAACAGTCATTTTTAAAAGGTAATAATCACCTCCTTAGGGTTTGTTGCTGGAGAAGATTTTTCTGGTTCACCACAACTGGAATGAATGGGTGGGTGCGCCGTCCCTAGGGAGCGAGGCTTCTCCTCGCGCTTCTCCAGCTACTGCAGCGTGTGCCTGAGGGTGCCGCCAGGTGCCTGCTGCGGCGGGGGTCCTGGGGACACTCGGCGCAGACCAGCCTGGCCGCGGCTGCGTGGGTGGCGCCTCCTACAGTGGGCTCCACGCGATATGAGGAACATACTGTCACCTAATGTGACTCAGCTTTGGTCTCCTCGTCCCTGAAAAGATGCAGACCCCACGGGCCTCCGTAGATCTGAATATGAGTTAAATGAGAGGATTCTTGAAGGCCCCTGGGGAATATGCCACAAGTTGTGTTCACATTCCTCAGAGGTTCTGCACAGAGAGCCTCGCCACACAGCCCCCCTGGCAGGTCCCCGTTCCGCTCGGGTGGAGGCCGGGGGTATAGAGAGAAGGGTTAGGGGTATTGACATTGGGAGTGGAGAATGGGGGTGAGCAAGAAAGAAGTCTCAGTCCTCTCATAACCTGATTTTGGAGGTTTTGCCACATTCTGTGTTAGAAGGGAGTGACTGGGTCCGCCCAGCTACTGCGGGGAGAGAGCACAGGGGCTACCCTGGGAGGTGGGCGTTGCTGGGCTCTCGAAGAGGCCAGCTGGACACTGGCATTGAAGGGCTCCACCCAAATGGTTACTGCAGGCTAGACCATGACTTGGGAGCTAGGAGCAGAGGCCATGCGGTCACGTCACTCCAGGTGTGGTGCACGACGGACCTGGTGCGGGGGGACACACCCGGGCAGAGGGGCCACTGAAGCGATGAGAAGCTACCAGGTGTCTGTCCTCAGCGAGGAGGAGGGCGGGCCTGAGCAAGACGAAGCCCGCCGCGTCACGTGGTGGAGGTGACGACTCGACTCTCTGCAGTAGTTGGAGTTCAGAGAAGTTTCAGTATCTTTTGTTCTAGCAGTTTTGCCCCTTGCAGCTGTTATAATGTCTGAGGGACTCAGTCACAAGTACTGGGGCGAGACAAAGCGAGTGCTGGATGCTGCATCCTGTCTGGCGCACTGCCCAGTCCCTGTTCCCTGTGGAGGGGAGTAGGTGCCGGGAGAAGGGGCACAGCCCCAGCTGTGCTTGTGTGAGCATAACAGTAATGTGTGCTGTTAGCTTGGGGCGCTTCTGGTTTCTTTGGTAAATAGTCTGTGTCTATGTTCCTGTTTAAATATTGGCATACTTTTCACAGTTGGGTGAGAGAAATGTTTATATGCAAATAGATACATTTACATTCACTTTGTTATATTGTTATAGTCAGAGTCCTAATTGTCGTCCAGGTCACTGTGCTGGTCCCTGCAGGCTGCCTTAGTCCCAGCCCGAGGCCTGGTGGCTTACACAGCAGACCTCATCTTCCGACGGCTCTGAGCCGAGCTGGTCCAGGCCCTGGGCCTATGCAGCTGCATCCCGGGGCAGCTCCTCCCGGTCTACCCATGGCAGCCTCCTCAGTGTGTCCTCACCTGGCCTTCCCTCAACTCCAGAGAAAGGCCTCTGTGTCCCTTCTTTTTATAGGAAACCAGCCCTGTGGGGCCTACCCTCATGACCTCACTTCACCATAACAGTTCCTGCAGCGGCACCATCTCTAAGCTCAGTCTCGATGGGGTTGGGGCTTCAGGAAGCACTGGAGGGTGTACTGGGGGGCAAACTCCAGCTCAGAGCAACACCTGAAATTATTTTTCTACATTTAATTCTATTTAATATTGACAATTCTTAATTCATCATTTTAGAACAACGAGCTAAATATATGCCTTTTATTGCCCAATCTCATTAACAGACATGATTGTTCAACATAGCTGCTAAAAGTAATTTTTAAAAAACCACATGAATGTTGTAATGCTTAAACTAATCTCTTCAAGTAAATCTAAAAGCAGCGATCATGGTCTGTGGTCCAGCCTGGTCTACTAAACCGTCGTTCCCGGTAATTGATTGACTATAGAAGTCTTTCCTCTGTGGGAGTTGTGGATCTTTCTTGAAGCTACCAAAAAGGAAAGAAAGAGAATCATTTGGCTTATGAATGGATGTGATTTTTAGCTGCTTTCTGTTCTTTAAACTGTGTAACTGGGAAAGCTGCTGTTTACTAAAGTACATTCTCCTCTGACTATAAAGGTAGTGATTTCCCACCACACGCAAAGGAAATTGATTTGTGAACAGTATATCTAGAAAAAGTCTTTCCTGTTTTCTTTCCTGTTAGGTCACGACTAAATGAGATAACTTGAAAATAAAAACAAAACAACTTGTTTCTCCATCTGTTAAGCTAATTTTTCTTCAAGAAAGTTGAAACTAATAACTTGTTAGCCTGTGATGTGTTTGCTTCAGAAGGTGATTAATTTTGCTCTTAAAATACCTTGATTTGACTCTGACTTAAAAAAAAAAAAAAACATTGAAAAACCAAAACCCACCTTTTAAATCTAGATATTCAGAATTTGGCACTTGGTGACCTGCTGTAAGTCACATCCCACACCCCTGTTCAGTTTCCTGTGGCCAGCGGTGTTGCCTGTCTAGGAAGAGTGGTGGTGGGCATGCGTCTGCAAGTCTGCCAGTCTGCCTTAACCATCAGTATTTCAGCGGCCTGTTGTCACTACTGACTACAGCTATTTTGCTCCAAGAATAAGGCGTCACAGGACATGCGGGGTCTGCGTCAGGACAGTGGTTGGAGGATGCCCGGGACCACAGCTCCTGAGTCTCTGCTCCCCGAAGAGGTGGTTTATGTCCTCCAGCCTGCTTACTACCTGTCAGCCACTCCTTCCAGAAGGTAGGAGTGGCCACTCCTTCCAGATAAACTACTGGAGACTTTAACTGTAGTCTCATCAAGCAAAAATTAAGATCTTCAGAGATCTGAAGTACAGATAGAATTTTCAAGAAACAACTACATGTTAAGTTAGCAGGATGTACGCTGAAGGCTGCTCAATTTTGTAATAGTAAATCAGGGAAAAGAGAATTCTAATTTCAGAAAGGCTCACGTGGGATTTATCATTTACCCAGACGATGGTAAAATAGTAAAGACGACGTCAGAGTGATTTATGATTATGAATGTATTAGTAGTTTGTCGTAGAATAGGCTTATGTAAATGTAAATGAACCAGTTTGTAGGTAAGAGGGTCTTTCTGTAATCATGTCTCTAAAATAGTTGCTGTGGGGGCTCAGGTCAGCTGTGGGTTAGATCTGTCTGGGCCCGTGGCTTCGCGGCAGGTCACGTCCTTGGCGGCTGTCGTGTGGCGGTGCCTGCGTGTCTGCGGGGCTTGGCTGGGCGCGGCAGCGCCATCTGCCCCCAGGAGGAGCGCCGTGAGCCCTGTGGCCTGGACTCCCACTGCACCAGGGACGGCAGGTGGCTCCGGAGGTAAGAACAGGAAAGAATCAGTGGGAAGAGCCAATCAGACCGTGCATCACTGCTCTAGTGTCTGCTGCCCCCTAGGCTGGTCATGTCTGGACAGCGGGGCTTCATGGAAGGGTGAGGGAGGGCCCCTCGAGTCACACCTGTGATCAGAGGGTGGGGGTCCGTTTCATCACTCAGGGCTCAGATTCTCCCCGAGACCCTCTCACTCCCGGGTCTGCAGGACTCCTGCTGCTCCCCGGGCTCAGGGGGCTGCTGCGGCAGGTCACAGCTTTGGCGGGGAGGGTAGGCGGCAGCCTCTGGCAGAGCTGGGAGAGCGGGGGAGGGAGAGGAGGTGGCCTGTCAGGCACGCAGTGCCGCGGATGTAGCAGCCGTCACCAACCTCCCGAGCTCTCTTTGGTCCTCGAGGCCATTTCCATATCATTTCCTTAAAAATGTTAGCAATAAATGGTCCTGCTGTCTGTCCCTCCTGTCTTCTCACACCCCTGCCGTGCTCACTGCAGGCCAAAGCAGTGGTTCTCCAGCGGCGTCTCAGCCAGCACCCTCAGTGCTGGATGGGGACCTGTTTGAGTGTAGGTTCCCGGGGCCCACCAGACCTGCTTCCTCAGACACCCCGGGGCTCAGGCTCAACCTGCCAGTGACCCCAGGCCTCTCTGAGCATTAGAATCACGGGTCTATGCAGGACTAGTCACATGCTCAGCAGCTTCGTTGGAAAGGATCCGGGTGTTTCAGCCAGACCACTTGGACAGTAGTTACGGGTAAACCTTCATTCCATACCTACGTTTCATTAAGAAAAAGAAAGAAAAGGCAATTACACTCCATTCTGGCTGTGGGAGAGGAGCCGTGAGGGCTCCCCCAGGCTCCCAGCATCCTTGGCGCGGGGGTCTGCGCTGACTTTCTAAGAGTCAGCTCAGACGTTCTCTCCGGTGGCTGTGGAGGAATTTGCAATCTCGTGCATCTTAATCTTCCTCCTGAACCTTTCAAGATTGCGCCCCCACGCGTGGGTGGTTTTGTTACCTTGGTGGCCAAAAGAGTCATTTTGAGCCCTCGTGGTAGAAAACAGGAGGTCAGTTCCACAGTGGCAGCTGTGACGGCAAACCCAATCCCTCGATGTCCACGTCCTTGACGAGGACTAAGAGCTTGGTGGTCCCGTACCCTTGGAAACAGGCGATAGATTGAGACATTCGGGAGGGGAGGGGGACAGAGAGGGTGAGAGTAGAAAAGGTGGGGGCCAGGGGAACACCATGGACGATGGTGGAGGACTGTGGGTCCTCTGGTGGTGGGAAAACTAGGCTGACCACACCTGAGGGAGAAGTCCTGTACTGTGGAAAAATAAACAAGGATGTTAGAGAGAGAGAGAATCTTGGTGGTCTTAAAACCCTTCAGGGTGTGTGGGATTCAGTTTTATTCCGTGGTGAATAATACCCACCGCTGTGTAGGCCCCGGGTCCTCCAGAGCATCAGAACAAAAGGAATTTGGCCCTTGGTAGACGTGACGGAAATTTAATTCTATCTGAAGCAGCGTCTGAACAAATTCAGGCGGCACACGGCAAGGTGGTGGTGTTTGTGTGTCAACAAACTTAGTTATAGAAGAGCCCTTGCTGGCTGGGAAGAGAAAGGCATAGACGCAAACACGGGACAGGACTGAGGAGGGGCTTCGGAGATGGGGGCGCCCGCACCTGGGAAGGTGGTCTTCATCCCGAAGTGCCGGGGGCCACAGCAGGCACGCTCCTGGCAGGAGCCGGTTGGGGGCCAGGGTGCGCAGAGGTGGGCCTGGGGCCTGGGCCGCGAGCTGTGCCGTGGGCCTTGGCGAGAGGCCCCGTGCGTTGTCCGCCGCGAGCAGTGGGATTTCACGCCGTCTGTGGCGGGCCGGCGCCTCTCCCCCTTGCAGCTCCTCTCTGGGGGAAGCGTTCCTCTTCTGTCTCTTTCACCTGCCGACTGTTCAGAGCCTGGTGACCACTGGAGCCGCTAAGCGTTCTCCCGATGCCACGGGCGCGTCTGTGGGCCTTGGGACTTAGTGAAGTTGGCTGGCCTCCAGGAGCAGAGACGGAAGTAGCAGCTGACTTGCTGGGCAAGTGTTTCCCAGCCTGGTACACTGTTCGGCTTTTTGTTACAAGTTTGTGAGTAAATTGAACTGTTTCTGCCCTGGGGACTCGGGACAGATGCGCGGCTGTGGGAACCTTCTCCTTTCCCACACCCTGCCGCATTGCGCGCATTCCTGTGCGGCCCCGGCTCCCTGCGCTGGCTCGCACGCGCTCCTGCTCCCGGGGGAGGCCCCCTCGCTCCAAGTCTAGCTTCTTTCTCGCTGTTTCATGGCACTTTTTTCAGAGAGCTGCGCTTTTCTGTTAAATTGCCAGTAATTATCCTAATCAAGGAAGAGGGGGGTGTAGGCAATGGGAGGGGGACCAGGCCGTGTGCTTCACAGGAGCAGGGCGCGGGGCGGTGCCATCCCTCTGTGCGCTGCGCACGTCCTCGTGAAGCTCTGACCCCCGCGGACGTGCTCCCGTGAGCTGGCCACGTCGCGTTCCATGGTGGGGTCGCAGCCAAAGGAGCCCGCCAGCCTAAACACCATCAGGTGTCTGGTGGGCCAACAGACGTTGCCCTGCCGCGCACTGGAAATAACGAGCAGACGCCTCAGCGTGGAAGCACCTCAGAGATGTGGGGCTGTGATGGCTCCAGACCCCCGAGTCCACGCGCTGTGTGATTCCATGTATGTGAAATGTGCCAAAGAGGCAAATTCACAGAAGGTGCCCCGGGGGTGTCTTGGGAGGGGGCGTGATGTCTGCAGGGGTGCCGTGTCTGGCATGGTGAGGACGGTGGGGGTCTGTGAGGATGCCCAAGCCCGCTGAATCGTATCCTCCAAACGGCGGGTTTTATGGCATGTCACTTACAGCTCCATCGTTTCAAAAAGTACACCAAGACTCGGGTCTCCCGTCGGCCATCACGTCACCCTGCGTGACTGTGTCTGCCCTGACGTCAGAGATTGCACAGTACAGGGTCACTGAAGTGACCTTGTCCTCGCCACGCCGCCCATGCACACCCCACACACATCACCCCCGCAAACACGCGCGCGTGCCCTCTCGTGAGTAGAAACCGAGCTCAGTCACAGGCTGGAGTCAGAGAGGACTGTGCTGCTGACCCGCGCGTGTCCGTGGGGAGTGAGGGCAGTGCTTGCCCTTGCAGAGTTGGCCAGATGGGAGGTTGCTGGAGGCCGCTGGCTCGCAGGAGAGGGTCAGGTCTCTAAATGTGTGTGAGCTGGACGTTGACGCAGAGGCTCGTGTGAGCGTGTTCGCTCAGGGCCAGCGTCCTGAAGTGAGCGGCGTGGCCCTGTCAGCCCTGGTCGGGCGCCTGGGAGTGGAAACCGCTGCTCTCCCAGCTGCTCTGACCCGCCGCGTCGCCTTCCTTTCCAGGCCTCGCAGTATTAAGACACGTGCTCACGCCGAGGATAAAGGCGACACACATTGCTTTTGATTCGATGAAAAATTATTTAGATGCAATTTATGACGTGACCGTGGCTTTTGAAGGGACAATGGACGAGAAAGGCCAGCGGAAAGAGGCACCATCCATGGCTGGTGAGTTCGCCCTGGAGTCCTGCTGTCTAGGGCGGGGATTCCCGACACCACCCCACCCCCCCGCCCCCCCCCCAGGTGGCTGCGTGGACACCGATCATCACGGGGGCTGATTGTGCTTTCCAGGCCAACGCGCTCGAGTGTTTTTCTGGCTTTTTCCATTGCTCAGTCCCCACCTGCCCGGCTCAGGGCGACCTTAACCCGGCATCTGTCTGCCCGGGCAGGAGGGGAGGGCTACGGCCGACAGCATTGAGGTGTGTCGTTTTCCTCTAAGGTTTACGAGATTTGGCATCACTGATGCCAAATGAAGACTTTTTCTTTAGTCCAACCTGGGTGCCTCCAGGGCGGGGCGTCTCAGCAAGACATGAGCCAACACACCCGACGGCCAGAGAGAGATGGGCAGGGCGGCGTGTGACCTCGCACCCTGCTCCGCAGGCCCCAGGCTGGACGCCGGGCTGGATGCCGGGCAGGGGCTCCTCAGGCCTGAGGGCACCTGGTGAGGTGCAGACCCTGCTCCGCAGACTTGGCATTCTGCCCCTGCTGCTGCCCGGGGGCGTGGGTGGCACAGCGGAGCGCCTGCGCCTCAGGGACCAAGGGTCAGGCACGCAGGTCATCGGGAGCTGCAAGGGAGCACGCATCTCTGAGTGAAGCAGGAGAGGCTGGGTCCATTTGTGGCAGGCACAGAGAGGACGCAGAGGCCGGAGCCAGCGGCCGGGCCTTGTGGGCATTGTGGCTGCAGACAAGGCCGCTCCAGCCAGGCAGCATCTGGCAGGGGCAGGCACGTGAGCCAGCGGGTGTGCAAGGGCGTCGCCTGGCCGCCTGCGACCAGCGGGACTTGGCGTCCTGTGAGCCTGCCAGCCCCGGCCGCCCCCAGCTGAGCCTGCGCTGCCAGTTCACCCCTTTGTTTTCACTTTTTTTGGGGGGGCGAGATGAAGAATCTGTACCTTTTGGCTTTTTGTGTGAGTACCAGAAAAAAACTGAACTGTTTTTCTTTCTTGTTAGAATTTCTCTGCAAGGAGTGTCCGAAAATCCACATCCACATCGACCGCATCGACAGAAGCGACGTCCCGGAGGAGCGCGTGTTCATGAGGAGGTGGCTGCACGAGCGCTTCGAGATCAAAGACAAGTGAGTAGCTGCTGCCCCTGCTCCCGAGACGCGGCTCCACTCAGGTGGGCAGTGTAAGGTGGATGCTGGCACTGCCGTGAGGCGGGAACCACCTTCTAGAAAGCAGGCTGGGGCTTGCTTGGGGGGGCGGGGGGGTGCTGTCGTCAGCACAGTGTTTCCTGGACAGCACGAGGCCAGTGGGGGCCAGGGTCGGGCAGGTGGGGGTGCGGGGCTGCCCAAGGTGTGTGTGAAACCACACGCACGCGTGTTACAGAGGAAGGGGCAGCTGGCACCTCACAGCCACGGGGTCTTTTTGCCGTTAGGGTTTTGGGCCTAAACAGTCCCTGGGACTGACCTTGAGCTTGTCCCTGCTGATGTCACCTCCGTGGAACCTGCCTGGAGGCGGCGGCTGATGGTCTGGGCACCACGGGTGAGGCGAGCCAGAGGGGCGGTGGCCTCTGGGGGCAGCCCAGGGGCCACGGGCAGGTGAGCCGCTCCTCAGCTCCCTGCTGAGGAAATTGACCTCATACACGTCTCTAAAAAATTAGGAATTTTTGGGTTTTGTTTTCTTTTTAGAAAGATAAGAAGTCGGTCTTACCTTTAGATACTGTATTTTGAAATGGAAGTTTCTGGAATGAAAACTTCATCGAATATTCTGAACTTTATTTGCTGTTTACTTTGCTGGACCTGTTGACCTCTTTTGACGCGTGTACAGTCTTTCTGAAAGATATTTGAGACAATTATACTTTCTGATCCCCTTTTTGGAAAAAAGTGGATCATCACATACAGAACGCATCGTTTATTATGATAAATACTTAAAAAATCTCCCCTGAAGTCTTGTTCTGCTTCTGATCTTCTCTGGAGACTGTCATTCCCTCCTTTCCTGACCGCCCCGACCGCCCCGCAGAGGAGCTGCTCTCGCGCCCTCCTGAGTCCACTGACACCCGTGGAGATCATTAACTGTGTCGGGAGGTTGGAAACGAGGCGTTACCAAGTCTGAACGAGTCGCGGGTTCTGTGTTCCTCTGGCTCCCCGTCATCCGTGGGGCGACTCCCTGAGCCGGCCCCAGGCCAGGGCGCTCTGGTCCTGGCAGAGTTTCTGCGCGGCAGATCTCTGCTTTGCCGTGAGGGTGGTTTTCTGGAAAGAGGCCTGAGCACGTGTTCACGCGGCAGCCCCTGGCCCTGGGGAGTTGCGGTTGGGAGGCGGTGGTTTTCCTTGGGGAGTCGGGTTTCTGGGCCTTAGAGGGACCTCCTGGTTCTGTTGTTTCCTGTTGGAGACTCTGTGTGAAGCACGTTGTGCGGGGACGACCTCGGGGTTTTGTAGCCGAGGGCCACGGGTGACTGCCAGCCCCCGCTTCTCAGCTTGGGGTGAGCAGGGCCTCTGGGCGCCCGCCTGTGTGTTCAGGGGACGCCTGGTCTCTCCCCTGGCCGGGAAGAGAGGGGAGGAGGCGGCGAGGCCGCGCGGGGTTAGCCGGGTGGGGCCTGCCCGTGAGCGGAGTTGGAAGATCTGACGTGTGCGAGCCCCGCCCGGAACGCGCCCGCGTGGTGTTCGCAGGACGTGGGTGCACGGATTCCTGTCCCGGGGCAGAGCCCGGCGCCGCGGCCCTGGCCCTGGCCGTCTTCCCCTGTGTTCCGCGCGGGCCTCTGGCTCTCCAGGCGGTACCTGTTGAAATGACGCGAACTGAAACTGCTTTTCCCCATTCTGGCTGCAGGTTACTTATAGAATTCTATGATTCAGTGGATCCAGAAAGAAGAAACAGATTTCCTGGGGAAAGTGTTAATTCTAAATTAAGTCTCAGGAAGACTGTGCCGTCGTTGCTGATCTTGAGTGGCTTGACTGCTGGCATGCTCATGACCGAGTCCGGGAGGAAACTGTACCTCAGAACCTGGGTCTTCGGAACCTTGATCGGCTGCTTGTGGGTTAGTATTAAGCCTTAGCAGGCCTCCGGCCCGGCCCGGGTGTGCGCTGCGCTTGGGGCCGGAGCTGCGCGTGACATCACGGTGGGTCCTGAGCTGACGAAGAAGTGTAAATAAAGTCTTGTTGATTGACCTTTGGATAAAACAGAATTTCTGACGGAAGCCGACAGGCAGTTGGTCTTGTGCAGACACCCAGGGTTTGGCACCTCTGGCCCCGCAGCTGCTCCAGGTGAGAGCTGAGTGGGGTCTGCGCTGCCCGTGGCGTGTCCGCGACCCGGCGCTGACCCCGACGCCGCTGGGCTGGACGCACCTCTGCCCTGCAGCTCGACGGCCGCGTTGTGAGCCTGCGTCTGCCGTGTGTTGCGCCAGATTTGTTCTTTTCTGATTTTTACCCTTGATTGGTCCAGACTCTCATCGCTAAGTATTTAGCACCTTGCAGCCATGTCACTGTTTGCTTTTTGCTTAATTCCTCCAAATCCGCGAAGGCGGGCGGCGGCAGGCAGGCCGGGGCACCTTCCGCGTCGTGCTATTAGCTGGCTTCCTTTTGTAGCTGCACAATAACTAGCGTTTCTAATATTTATTGGTACTGTTCCGTCTGTGCACCCTGTCCTCTGTTGTGCAAAAGGAAGACGTGTAACCGCCGGGGATGCGGTCAAGCCGCCGTCCGGACGCTTCACGGCGGTGGGGCTGTCAGTCCCGGCCTGCGAGGGCTCCGCGGCGCCCCGTCCTTCACAACACTAGTGCCATACGTACTCGAGACCGCCAGGTTTCCTGTGTTTTTATACCCGCGCGAGCAGCGCGCCCCTGTGTGGGGCCGGCGCCCGCGGGTCCTGGAGGAGGCGGCGCGGCGGGGGATGGGCCGGCGGCTTCGTCCCAGGCCCGTTGTTTTCCGTTGTCGCGGTCGCGGCCCCCGTCCTCGAGTCTCGCCTTTGGATGTGGCGGCGGCGCTGCTCGCTGGCCCCGGCAGGCCCGCGGGGAGGCGGCGTGCGGCAGCCGGCGCGTTGTCCTGCACGGGTGAGCCCGGCAGCGCCCGGCAGCCCAGCCCGGGCGCGTCTGTGCTGTCCTGTCCCCCCGTCGCGGCGGGGCTGTCGCTCGAGTGTGCACCCCCAGACCGGAGCTGCGTTTCAGAACCCGAGAATCACAGTTTTAAGTCACGGAGCAACACATCCGTGGAAAAGGACCTTTTTAACCTTAGAACTCACACTGGCTCCCCGGCCAGCGCCCTGCGGCGGCCGTGCCGCGGCCCGCGAATGGGTTGAGCGGCACAGTAGAAGCGCCAGGGCCCCCCCCCGCCCCCGCCCCGTGATCATGATGGGCGAGATGAAGACAGCGTGACGAGGAGCTGCGCCCGGCCCCCTGCGCGCCGCCCCTCGCCTGGGGCCCGGGCACGCCGGGTGCCGGCAGGACTTCCCGAAAGTGTTCTCATGCCAAATTGCAGTCCTCTCGCGTTCAGGGCGAAGGGTAGAGCGATTCTCTCTCAGTTCAATAATTAAAAAAAAAAACCAGTCCTAAAGTTAGAAGCTGCTTTTAACTAGATCGAGATAAAAGCGAGTCGAGGGACTTCCAACAGCAGGGTGGGCTCTGAAGTGGATCCCGGCCCTGGGCGTGGGGACGGTCCGGGCGCTCGGGGGCGGGAGCCCAGCGCCGTCGTGCGGAGGTCAGGCTTCGTGCCCGAGTCCATCCCGCTCCGGGGTCCATAAAACAGCGTTAAACATTGTATCAGAGTATTTGGAAAATTAGAAGCTTATTTTTAACATGTGTTGACATGACCTGAATTATTATTTTCTAAAATGAAGAGGCCTGTGCCTATCTGAAGCCTTCCACGTAATGCCATTTACGCCTTTGTGTTGTTATTGATTTAAGGTTTTGTTACTAGTTTCTCTTCTAAGAATGCCTTCACTGTGCATGCTTTTATGTTTTTCGGAAAGGGGTGTGTTTGGATGAAAGTAAAAGAAAAAATAAAACCATTCAATCTGGACTGTCTGTTCTTTGATGTCCCCCCGCCCCGAGCTCCCTGTGTCCCGTGACTCCACGCGGCCTCGGGGCCCGCCCTGCGCTCCGGACCCACAAAGCCGTGACGGCGCCCTTGGTAGGAGCAGCCTAGAAGGGAGACATTGACATATTCGGGCGTGCGACGCCGTGTCAGCGTGTAGCTGGAGTCTGGCTGGCGGAGAGGCCGGCCTGGGCGGGCAGGCGGTCTCTTGTGACGCGCCAGAGGGTGGTGGTAGGTTCCTGTCCCCGAGAGTTCTAGAAAGCTCCAGGCCCTCCCTCCAAACGCCCCTTGAAAGCTTGCCCGGTGTGGGGTGCTGGGCACCTTGGCCGCAGCTTCCTACCTGGTGCGGAAGGGAGCCCGTGGAGAAACGGCCACGTGAGAGAAAGACTCGGCCACTGCCTGTAGGACCGGCCACCCGTGCCCTCCCACACAAGCACCACATCCACACTCACCACACACACACTCGCACACTCATCGCACATTTACCACATACACTCACCGCACATGCTCACACGTGGGCCCCTGCAGCCCGGAGCTATCCCGTAGCCATGGTGGCCTTGCTCTCCAGGTGGTCTGACCACTCTGTCCACCACAGTCTCCAGCCCAGCGGTGCGGTGAGTGCTCAGGCGGTGGCTGCCAGCTTCTTGAGCCTTCTGCTGTCAGTGTCTCCTGTCCGTACAGGGGCCTGGGGCAAGAGTGGTGGCTGGGGTTCCAGAGCCGGCCCCTGTCCCACCTGCCCAGCCGAGGACCAGGCCAAGGCCGCACCACTTAATCCTAAACACTCAGCAACGGTGCCTGCTGGGGTGTGAGGATGACACGGAGAACCTCGCAAAGACTGGGTCAGGGTCCTCCTTTGAACCCGCCCTGGCAGCGCCCGGTGGTGGGCCCAGGATGCTGCTGGGCCGCTGGCCGTGTGGGAGGCTGCCCGGCGTCCCTGGACACCACCTCCAGTGCGTCAACCCCGAGTCCACCAGGGGCTCCTGCGCTGGCCCTCGGGCCTCTAGGCCGTGTGTGGGGTCTCTGGAGCATGAACAGGGAGGTATGAATTGCAGGGAGGGTCAGTGGAACACTGCCCGGCACTGAGCCCTCGCTCCTCATCCCCGTGTCCCCCGCACTCCATGTCTGGGGGGATAGTGGAGCAGGAACACCCCAAAGCCACACGCGCCTGGGCACCATTGTCTGGGCCCTGCCATGGGCACCCAGTGGCACCCTTCGCTCCTCTGCTGTGACCCCGTGAGCACTGGCCTGAGCTCTGATCTGACCCAGGACTGGCCAGGGACTAGACCTGGCCTTGGCCTCCCACCTGGCAGTGGCAGAAATACCAGTCTGGCGTCAGGAGGCCTGGCTGAGAGCAACAGGGGTCCCCCCTTCCAAATCCTTGGCGGAGGATTCATCTCCCTCTGGCGCGGGCACCCGCCCCGCTTCCCCAGCCCGCTGCCTCCCTGCACCGCTCCCACATCCTGGCTCCACCGGCCTCCTCGGCCCACCCCCATGGCCCTGCCCGAGCAGGGCCAGCCCCGTCCACACCTGACCGTGGCCCAGCCATGGGGCTGTGCTGTGTCACCTGCCTTCCGGGGCTTTCAAATTAGTGCAGATGACGTGAAGGAGCTCACTCACCCTTCCGCGGCTTAGACACGGCCAGGAGCTCTGGGATTCCCCGCGCGCGGGAACACCAGAGACGGCGTCCATGCTGACCAGGCACGGCCGCCGGGAGGGGGGCTGTGGTGGTGTCCGCCGCCGCACGCAGGCGGCCTGGTCTCCGCTGGACCCCAGCTGCCCGTCGCCCTGCACGTCCACGTGCGGCCGGAGCAGCCTTCGGTCCACACGTGGCCACCATCCTAGGTGAGGTGACACGCGGGTGGGAGGACAGCAGCCCCGCCAGCTCCAGGATCAGCCCCACGGAGAGGGGCCGGGAGCTGGCGCCCGTGCTCCCCAGGGCCTCGCCGGGAGGGCCCCACCCGCAGCGAAGGCACGATAAACCTCATCGTCCAAAAGTGAGAGGGGGAGGCCTGGGCTCTGACGCCAGCGGGGCCAGGACCTCCCGATGGGGTGGGGCTCTCACCACTGGTCCCAGGGACCAAAGTCAGGGCCCCGGAAACGAGGCTGTGCGTGGCTCCCGACTCGTGAGCCTGTCTCCGCGCTTGCAGATGGGGGCCCAGCTTCACCGACAGTGCGGGGTCAAGTCAAACCTGCCAGGCAGGTGCAGGTCCCAACGAGTGGGCGGGGGTGGCAGGGGTCTGCCCAGGTGTGAAGGGTGAAGTTACAGGTGCGCATGCGCGTGGCCAGCACACAGTAGGTGCACAGCAGCACTCTCCCTTCGGGGTGCAAACCTCAGGGTCTCTCCGGGGCCCGTGACAGAGGAAATGTCTGGACAGAGGAAATGATGGTTCTGGTTTTGCAAGGGAGGCAACGACTCACGTGGGAGCTGGGGGGGCAGCCTCGGGGGCCGGGGTCGTCCACGGGGTGCAGTGAGCTGAGAGCTCTGGCCTCGCAGGGGTTTCTGTTCCGTGACTCCTGTGCTGGAGCCCTCACCGTGACTGCACGGAGCTGGGGTACTCCCCAGGGGTGACCAGGTGGAGCGGGGTCTGCAGGGTGGATCTTAATCCCATGGCGCTGGGATTAAGTCAGAGGCAGAGGCACCAGGGTTCCAGAGGGGAGGCCAGTGAGGGTGTGGGGGACAGCGGGCTGGCCCCTAGCCATGGGAGCGACCCCAGGAGAAACCCACCCATCGACCCCTTGATCTTGGACCCCACCCAGACTAGAGAGGGACAAATGTCTGCTGTGTGTGACGCCCACCTGGCCTGGCTGAGACAGAACAGGGACTCGCTGCTGGGCTCAGGGACCCCCCTGCGGGCCTCCCCCATTCCGGGCTGAGTGCCCCAGCCCCCAGGCAGCCCCCCACCCACCCCCCGTCAGCAGCGGGCTCTCTGCTGCCCCCAGGTGTCCCTCCTTGCCTGGCGACATCACCTGCTCTGACGTGGCCTTTGCTCACACCAAGCCCATCTGCCTCGAGGCTTTTAACTGTCCTGCTGTCCTGCAGTTGGCCCGGATGGAGAAGCAGCCGGAGCTCCCTGCCGCCCGCCCGCGTGTCTGGAAACCAGGCTTGGGCACAGCAGGAGGCTGCTCCAGGCCTCTGCGAGGTCGGTGCTTGGCGCTCAGTCGGCTTGGGGGCGGCTGGCCGGGGAGGGAGGCGTCGCCGTCACAGGTTAAGCGCCTCTGGCAGGGGCGAAGGCGGGCTGGGGTAACCGTTCTGCTCTGTGAACGATCAGGAAAGGAAGGCGCTGCCGGGCTCAGGGGGCTCCTTTCCCCGGCAGCCGGGCGCCTCGCCCTCGTCAGCGCCTGCGCATCTCTCAGGACCCCACGCAACGTAGCGGGTTGTCCTCACCAAGCTGAGCCGCCAGCCCGGCTTCAGACTCGCTCCTCTGGGTTACACCCAGGACCGGCCTGCTCTGCGCTGAAGGTCTGTGTCCCCCGGCGCGCAGGGGCTGCACCTGCCGGCCGGCCTTTCCGAGCTGAGCGGGCAGAGGAGGGGGCGATGCCCCGAGGCGGGGCTGGGGCCCAGGAGAGGAGGCGGTGGGGGCAACTCCCCTGCGCTCCGCCAGCAAGGACACGGCAGGGCGCGTCCTCGCCAGACACCAGCCACGCCGCCTGCGTCCTGGACGCGCGGCCCGCGGCCCTCCCCTCGGCCGTCTGCCTGGCTTTGCCCCCGCAGTCCAAGCGCCCCGGGCCTGGCCCGGCCCCATCTGCTGGGGCTCAGGCTGCACCCATGGGACCCTGAGCTGCCGGGGAATCTGTTATAGGACAGGGAGCGGGGTAGCCCAAGCCCCGCAAACCTGCCTATTCTAAATGGGTTCTGCCATCCGCCGCATCAACACAAAACATATAAGACTTTAATGGGAAGGAACTTTAATAAAACTAGGAAACAATACAGGAAAGGCAAAGAGTCTAGTTTCTAAATGAAGCATCCAGAGTTACCCGTCCCCTCGTGGGTAAAAGTCCATCCAAATGGGATTGGCCCAGAGCAAAGCCCCAAAGCCTGCCACAAGTCTAAAGCATCTTCCAGTGGGGACCCACAGCAAAGGGTCAGAAATAACCAGACAAGCCCAGAAGGAAAAGAGCAAAATCAACATCAAGATAAAAGCTGCCATGGTCACCTCCCCATGGGTCTCACCCACATCTGTGTCACCCAGTCCACGACCAAAAGACAAGCGCAGTTTCTTCACGTGTCTCTAGGCTCCATGTGCCTCCTCCAGGGCTCCTGGCTCCATCCTGCTTCCTTCCTCAGTCTCTTCTGCTTCTCCTCTTCCTGCTCAGCTCCACCCTCCCTTGGGTGGGGCAGGGAACCTCCCCCTTTCCTGGGGACCACCCTGTTACAATCCCCCCTTTTAATTTTTATTCCACCATATCTATGGTGGCACAGATTTCAGGGTGTAGTCTTAGGAGACAGTCTTTTTTCAGGGTTCCAATGTGTGTAAGAGAAGCAACAATTAGCAGCATTGTCCATGAATGTCCAGTATGACAGTTTCATTACTTAAAAATAGTCCATTATCCAAGCCAAAAGAAAAAAAAAAATCTGGAGAATTGGCTAAAACAAGACAGCAAATATATCAAAATCACAGGGAAAAAAAATGTTAAAATGGTTCAACTGATGTAAAACACAAATTTTCTCAACCTTGATCCCTGTTCCCCTTCAGCACAGGGAACTGTTTGGGTTCAGCTTACCTTGGAGGCATGGGGGGTGGGGTGGGGGAAAAGTCCCTCAGACCGTCTTCCGAGGGGTGGCGCAGGAGGGCCGCTGGGCGGGGGCTCCATGCCTCCCCGGGCCTCCCCGTTTCTCCTGGGGCGCCGGCTTCCTGCAGGCTCCCAGACAGAGGATGCTGGAGTCACAGAGCACTGGCCCCAGCCGCGCCAACAGGGCCGCTTTCTGCCGGGCAGAGATGCGCTGCCTGGCGGCACAAAGGGATGGCTCCCGTGGGGCGGCCGCGGTCCTGGACCCGAGTGTGTGTTTGGGGGCCCCTCCTGGGGACGCAGGCTCAGCGGGGCTTCCTGGGGGGCAGGGATGGTGGGAAACAAAAGCCGACCCCTGACGCCGGCCCAGCTCTGCCCTGGCTTCGCGGGGCAGGTGGGCGGCCTCCTGGCTGAGGCTGCGGCCCAGGTGTCCCCCGCCCTGCGTTCACGGAGTAAAATCTCCACGGGAGTCTGATAAAGGGGGACTCGACCCGGGAGCAGCCCCCGACAGAGCCGACTCTTGCAGAGCTCTCCACTGAACTCGGACGTGAGCTTAGTTTACACAGCAGGGGCGGGGGGGCGCGGGCCTAGGGAATGTGGTGGTTCTGGCACGCTGGCGCCGGGCCCAGGTCACCCTGACCTGAAGCTCTGCAGACGCTCTGGCCACGCTGGCGGGGCCGCAGGGGGCAGCCGCGTCCTTCCTGCAGTGTCCTGCACGGCCTGATGGCCGCTGCTCCGCCTGCTCTGTGGGCCTGGGCCTCGGGGGCGGGGGCGGCCGGCTCCCCAGGCCGCAGGCTCTGCTCACCTGCCTGCCCCGCCAGGATGTTTGTGGTCTGTTCACATCTCAAGGTGCTGTTGGCCGGCGTGACCCCCGGAGCATCCGGTTTCCGTGACCCAGAGTTATTTGACTCCATGTTTTTCCCAGAGGGGCTGGTCTTTTTTCCTTGTTCTTTTTGAAAGTCCCCTCAGCTCCCCTCGCTGGCACGCTGGCCCCCCAAGGGCAGGGGCGCGGGCGGGGACTGGGCACCACCTAGCGGCCGGCGGGGCGGCGCCGTCAGCTCTCAGCCACTGGAGGCTGGAACTGGAAATCCCTGGGCGTCCGTCCAAGTTGTGAAGCGATGGCTGCAAGCACAGAGATCAATAGGACAGACGGGCTGGCCTTGGGTCTGCCTCGGGCCTGGCCTCAGGGGCCCTGCGTCCCTCCCTCTGCCCTGGAGTGCGCCTGAGCAGAGCTGGCTGCCTCCGTGCCCCCGGCGGTGGGAGAGGCGCCCACCCCGCAGCCCCCTCAGGCCAGAGCCTGCATGCTGGGGATGGACTCAGGTGGGTCCAGCTGTCCTGCCCAGAGGCCCAGGTCCACCCTCCAGAGACCGAGTCCTGGACACGAGCTGTTCCCACTGCCCCAGGGTCCTGGCGGAGTAGTGGTGGGTGAATCGGGGGGTTGTGGGGTGGGGGGGCGAGTCTCCAAAGGTGAAAGATTCCAGGTGAGACGTGACCTCCACGCACGGGGCCCAGCTAGGACACCACCTCCCCTTCTGCCCGGCGGGCCCGAGGCTCTCCAGAGCTGACGTCAAGTGACAAGTGCAGGGACTGCTTTTCAGCCTGTGCATGACACCCAAAGTAGGCCCTTGTGCCTTCTCTCTGGACGCCAGAGGAAGAGTCCCTGCAACATCCAGCAGCTGCCCAGGGCTGCCGGGAGGCGAGACCCGGCTCTGCGGCCCGCGGGAGTTTCAGAACCAGCATCTCCCGGCAATTCCTCGTCCCTCCTGCTTTCCGGAGGAGTGGAAAACGCTGCCCCGAACGCACACGCAGGGTCTGAAGAAGGGCTTGGGAAGACACGCGTGTGGAACGTTCTGGAAATAGGGAGGGTCCCGGGTGTGGCCTGACACATTCGACCTCCATTCATTTCCGGGTTGGATGAAGCTGGTGTAGGCACGAGGGGCCTGAGGCTGGATGCCCAGCGGGGGTAGGAGTTGGGGGGCTCCTTGACTTTGGGGTGGCCCCGGGGAAGAGGCTGTGTCTTGTTTCCTCATTTGCAACATAAGGAAAAGGCAGCAGCTCCTTCCGCGGGGAGCACCCGTGGAGCAGCCTCAGCTGCCCACAGCAGGGGGCTGGGCGAAGGGGGGGCTGTCCGCGCTGTGAGCACGCTCAGCTCTAAGGAGGGCGAGCGCCCCTTCACGGGAGGGGAAGAAGCGGGGGGCCCCGCTGCGCAGGAAGGCAAGTCCCCGCTGCAGAACAAACCCTGGACCCTGACCCGGCGGGCGGCCATGGGGCGGAGAGCGCAGGGAGGAGAGGCCGAGGGACAAACGGGAGAGGGACTCGCGGCCGCTGCCCCGGGGAAGAGGCGCGGAAGGACGAGGGACATTCAAGCAAGAGAAACGTTCTGAGGGAGGTGGGCTGGCTGGACGCGGAACCCGGGGACTTCGGTGGGCGTTCCAAGCTGGCGTCCTTCTGGGCCGGCAAACCATCATCTTTAGTTAGTGTGGTTTTTCGTTTAAAAACAACAACAACACAAACCTCTTTCCAAACACAAACTGGCAAAGAACGGAGGGAGGTTCCCGGCTGCAGGGCCGGGCGGGGCACTAAGTGGCGAGGCCTCCGGGGCGGCTGGAGGTGGCAGCTCCATGGCCGGGGGCCGAGAATGTCCTTCCCCGGGGCCTCGCCGCCGCCTCTCCGCCCAGGGTGCCTGTGGCCGGGAGGACGGTCCGGCCGCCTGTGAGCATCGCGGGCCGGGGCCGGGGCCGCTTTCTTGCCACGCGGACAACCGTGTTTGCAGGGAGACGCTCGGCTCCTGGGGACGGCCCTGGGGGACGGGAGCTGCCCCAGCCCAGCACCCTGTCCCCCACCCGCAGGCGGGAGCCCGAGGCTCGGCCGCTGTAGCCGGCACCCCCGGCGCAGCCCTTCACTCCGGTGGGAAGGCCGGGCGGGGCGGCGGGGCGGGCGGGGCGGCCGGCCGGGGTGGCACCGCTGTCCGGAAAGCCCTGGTTTGGGCCAAAGAATCAGGTCTTCCACCCTAGGGGCGTTTATTTACAAATGTGAGATCATGACAACTTCTTCATTTTCAGTTTCTGTGTCTTCCTCTGTAAAACGAGGCAGCAAAAAGGACCTAACAGGGTCGCCAGGAATAAAAGGGATCTCGTGTTGGCCGGGGAAATGCATCAAATGCAGGGACAGGTGCTGCCTGTGCCGGAGAACAGGCCAACTGTGCATTTACAGAGGGCGAAGCCAGGCCAGGGACACAGGCGACCCCCCCCAGCCCCCCGCCCACCAGAGGCCAGCTCCAGGCCCCTTGCTGTTCTTTCTTTCTTTTAAAAACTCAAGGTAAAATCTCTGCGACCGTAGCCATTTCTTTCTTTTTTTTTTTTTAAGGTTTGTTTATGCACACAAGAGCTGGGGTGCAGACCAGAGGTGCAGGGGGTGAGAGGATCCACCAGAGACAGAGTGGGGAGCAGAACAGGCAGATCCACTGAAATCCACTGCTGAGGGGAGCAGCGGGGAGGCAGGAGAGGTCTGCCGCGCCCTGTGGGTAGCTCCCTGGCCGGGGATGGAACTCGTGCTGCAGCGGCTGGCGAGAGCTCGATAGCGCTGTCATTAACCCCTGCACCACCAGGGAGGCCCAGCAGTCCTTTCTCCAGCACCCACTGTGAGGCAGCTGTTATCCAAATTTGACAGCACAGAGACAAGGACAGAAGCGTCCGCTAGAAAACCAACAAACTGGAAGTCAGACAGACGTCATGGAAATCGGAAATCCAGCCTGAAACAGGCCACCGGGCAGCAGTGCTTTTTCCTTAAATATTAGCGGAGCTCACGAAAGGAGGCCACTGCAGAGAGGCAGCACCGGGGTGAGGGGCGTCCCCTCGGGGCAGCGGCCGGTCCCGGCAGGGCAGGCTCCCCTGGGGCACCTGTGGGGGCACCTTCTCTTCTTAACAGGTCAAATACAAAAGCAGCGATCTGGGGAGTTTTCCCCGGCAAGTAGTTTTCCACACTGGCCCCGACGGGGGCGGATGGAAGGAACTCCTGGCTCGCTTGGCTGGGGTCTGCCTCCCTTGTTTCAGGAAGTGACAGGTTTTTATTTTTGTTTTCACCCCAAGGAGGCAAGGAGCCCCTGACCCCGGGCAGCTGGACCCGGGTCTGCCTTGCTGGAGCTGCCCCTGCTTCCTGCACCCGCCAGGTTCAGGCCCCGCCTGTCCAGGTTGGGGTGCAAAAGGCATCCCGCACCCCTGGGTCTGCCCTGGTGGAGGAGCCATGGAGCCTCCCTGGACAGACACGTGGTGCCATGTGCAACGGAGGAACAGGGAGGCAGGGACATTTATCCCGTGACCTGGCGCCAGAGATGGGGGCATTTCATGTGACAGACAAGAAGGGGGTGTCCCTGTGTGTAGTCTGAGTGCACAGACAAGGTGGCCCTGAGAAACCTGCAGCTGGACGGGCCCCCACGGCGTCCTTCTGGGTCACGCAAGGGACGGTGACGGCGTCTGCATTAGGAAGGGGCGAAGGATTCGGGCCAGGACGGTGAGCCCCTCGGCCTCCACCTGCCGCTCCCACCCCAAACCACCGCCTCCTTCGAGTAGCGGGCACAGGCCTCCGGGGCTCACGGGGCCTGACCGGCCTCCAGAACCCACAGCAAGGTGACCGGAGGCTACGCTGGGCCTGGTGATGGAATCAATTTGACCTTGACGGGGAAACTAGCCCCACACTGGATCGCCCCGGGGTCACTCTCTCGCTTGGCTGTGGTGGGGGCCCCTGCTCCTGAGTGTCCAGTGGGTGAGGGCTGGGAGGCCTGGCGACCCTGGCCTCCTCCCGGCCTGACGGAGAGCAGGGCCCCCCAGCTCAGCCCGGCAGCCCTCCCCCACCTCCGGGCCAGGCTGCTCCGGGTCATGGCCCAGCCGCAGGAAGTCTCCTCCGCGGGGCGCCCACGTTTCCTTAATGACATCCCATCACTCCCACTGGGGGCCTGCCTGCGCCAGGCAAAATACTGGCCTTCCTGCTGTTTACACCTCCCCGTGCTCCTGGCGAGGCCACAGCCCTGCCCTCTGCATCCAGCTGCAAGACTCCACTCCCGGCCCAGCTGCGCCCACGCAGCCCTGCTGCCTAGCACACCTGCCCGCGGGCACGCCTGCACCCTGCCGGCACACGCGCACCCGGCACACACACTTACCTGCCTGCAGCACGCCTGCACCCCCGCCAGCACTCACGCACCTGGCACACACACCTCACAGACGCTCACACACACAGCTGACACACCAGCACACACTCGCGTGCACACACCTCCGGCCTGCACTCTGCCCCCTCACACCAGGACACCGAGCCCTCCCCTCTTACTCCGGGGTCTGCATGTCTGGCCAAGCCAGCAGGTCCCTCAAAAGATGGGGACCGAGTGGGTCCCCCTTCTCACACGGAGGGGCTTTCAAATCAGATTCACTCTGACGCCCACCTTCCACCCAGCGGCCCCAGCCGGGAGAAGCACCGCTCCTTCAGCTGCTGTGGGCAGGGACACCCGTGCCCCCCGCTGGCCCCGCTGGCCCTGCTGGCCGGGGCTCATCCTGCGCCGTGGTGGGGGCGGCTCAGCGCAGGTCCTATGCGTGCGCAGATGGGGGCACCCAGCGGGGGCTGGGTAGGTCCTCCGCCCCCCCCCCCGCCCCTTGTTCTCAGTGGCAGCCTCGGTGCCTGTGAAATGGGGGTCCGGGCAGCTGGGGTGCCTGTCACAGCTGTGCCTAGCTCAGTAGGCAGCAGCCACGCTCGGGGTGCAGCGTGACAGCTAGGATTTGACTCTGGTGCCGCAGCCAGCCCTGCAGTGTGGCCTGGGCCGTCACCCGGAGAACCTCACTGCTTCTGGTCTCTCCTGCTGCTCCCGCTTCTGGGACCTCCCAGAGCTGCTCCCGCACAGCGCCCAGCTCCTGGGCTAGCCCAGGGCACCGGCCAGACCAGCCCTCTGCAGAGAGGCTGCCCAGCCACCCTCGTGGCCGGCCGGCCTGGGGCACAGGCAGGAGGCAGGGGGCGCGGCTGGGGTGCAGGGGCCTCCAGTAGGTGGAGCTCAGAGGCTCCAGTACTCAACAGCTGACCTGCCGTGCGCCCACAGATGCCTTCTCCCTGAGTCTGCATGGACCTCAGCCAGCAGCAGATCCCGGGAGGACTCAGAGGGAGGCCGAGACCCACTGCAGGCCCATGCCCCCGCCTCGGAGGCCTGTCCACTGGGGTCACAGTGGACAACCACGGCCGGAGGGAGAGGGATCGATCAGGGGACCGAAGGCACCAGCCTGGACAGGAGGCGCCACCTTCCTCCAGCGGCACCGGGCGGGCTGCCAGGGCAGGGGCGCTGGCCTACCCAGGTGGGGCTGCAGTGGCTTCAGGTCCCCTCCCTGCCAGGCCGGCCCCACGCTGGGGTTTTTCTGTTTCTTGTCTCCAGGTCAGCGGAGGCCAGCTAGGCCAAGCCCAGGAGCCCTGGGTGCCCAGTTGATGGCGACTCCTGTCCTCCCCCACCCACCCCGCGCCCCCTTGTTTCCTTGAAACCCATTTGGCAGAGACCCGACTGTACACAATTTGGGCTAATACTCAAGTTTCTGCTCCCCGACTTGCGAATGTAAGACCCAAAGTTCACACTGCTCTTTCGTTGTAGCCCGGCTGTCCTTTCCCGGCGGGCACCTTGCAGAAGGCAGCTCCTGCTCAGCCCCCGGGGCGTCTCCGGAACTTTCTCTTCGGGTAAAGAGACGACCCTCTCCACCCCAGCCGCCGGGTCCCCCGAAGGCCCTGGGCGGCAGGCGGAGGCGCGGAAAGTGGGCCAGGGCGCTGGGTGGGGCCTTAGGCCACAGCTGTGTGAGTGCCCGGCTGGAGCCCGCTCAGGCCCGGGTGTCCTTTGTCCCTGCAGGACCGAGCCCCTTGCCCAGCAGGGCCCAGCGCAGAGCCAGCAGGGAGGCCGCCCCGCCGCCCCCACCCGCCTGCCCGGAGTCTGGACCACAGCCCTGGCCTGGTCTCTCCCAGGCCTGGGAGCCTCCCCTCTGTGTGTGGCAGCTGGAAAGGCCCCAGCCCAGGGCCCTGCCAGGGCCCAGAGTCTCTTCCAACTGGACCGCGAGGCCTGTCCCTCGGAGCCTCAGGCCTCGGAGGGGGCCCTTCTGGGGTGCTCCCAAAGACAAACGCCTCCTGGGGAGCGTTCCCAGGCATGTTCTGCGCTGGGCTGGCCTCAGCGGGTATTTTCCTTGGCCCGTCCCCAAACCCAGCTTGCCTGGACGCGGAGAACCCAGCTCGTTCATTCTCAAAAGAGAAAGGCCCGAGTAGCAGAAGAGGTGGAGGGGAGAGTCTGGAGGCGAAATCTCGGGCGGGGCAGCCCTGCCCTGCCTGCCCCTGGCTCCCACTCCGCGGGAGACCCCCAGGGAGCCGTCTCCTCGCCCCCAGGCTCCGCGGGCCCACACCCGCCTCCTTTCTGACTTGCTGCTGCTTGTCAGGACGACCACCCTGCTTCGAAGCGCCTGCCTCTGCCCCGGGCGGAAGTTCCCCAAACCCAGGGCGTCTTTGTTTGGTCTCCTAAATAGGCTTGACTTGTTCTTTTCGAGTGGTTTTAGGTTCATAGCGACATTGAGAGGAAGGTGCAGATTTCTCAGGCTGTCTTGGCCCCCCGCGCACCGCCGCCTCCATCAGCACCACCCCCACCAGAGGGGCAGTTTGCCACACGACACCACCACCACCACCGTGGCCACCAGGGTCACCCTGGGTGTGTCCACTCCGTGGGTGTGGCGGTGGCTCATTGAGACACACCCACCATTCCAGCGTCCTGTGCGGAGCACCCAGCGATCTTGCTGGCCCCCACCACCCCGGGCACCCTGGTCTTTATGCATCGCCACAGTCGGGCCTTTTCCAGAAGGTCACACAGCTGGACTCGCACAGGGTGCTGCCTTTCAGACTGGCTGCGCTCAGGCCTGCGCATTCAAGGTGCCGTGTCTTCTCATGCTGACAGCTGTTGTTTTTAGCTCCAAATAATATTCCACTGTCTCAATGGGCCATGTTTATGTACCCACTTACAGCTGAGGGGCATCTGGGCCACCCTAAGTTTGGGCAGTTAGGAATGAACCGTTTGGCGTGCCCCTGCAGCCGTGGACGTCGGGCGAGGAGCGTGGCGGCCGGGTCACACGGTAAGAATAGCTCAGTCTGCCAGAGTCACTCCTACAGCCCTCCACGCGGCTGAGCCCCCTGCACCCAGCCCCGAGCGCGGCTCCTGCGCCCGGCCTCCTGCCAGCCTGCGTCGTGGTGCCTGGTCCGGCCGTCGTGGCGGGTGCTGCGCGTCCGGCAGTCGGAGCTGATCTCCTGTGAGCAGGACCAGTGCCGCGTCTTCCTGGGCTCGCCCCAGCGGGCAGTGACGGGGTCCCTGCTGGGATGGAGGCCTTTGTCTCCCGAAGCCAGGACAGGGCTGACCTCGCAATGTCCCCTGCCGCGGCTGGACAGGGCCCGAGGAGCCGGGGCAGGGGCTGCGTGGTCACCGGGAGGCGGGAGCGCAGGCCCCTCCTCAGAGCGGCCTCAGCAGCAGCTGTGCCGACACGTGTGGCAGGACGGGGCTGGGCACCTCGGGCACTTAGGAGGCAGGAGTTGGTGATGACAGTTCAGTTTGCCTTCTGGAGGAACGGCCAGGTTCTGCGATCCCCATGAACAGCTGCGCGGGGCAGGCTGCTGCTCCCCTTCTCTGCTGCCAGGAAACGCGCAGCCGGCCACGGGGGCGCTGATTCGGGCATCTAGGGGCTCTGGGGTGACGGCCAGGTAGGACAGGTGAAAGCAGGGGCCAAACCCCAACTCCCAAAGCAAGAACTGGCTGGAAGCACAGTTGCAACCCGAGAATTAAATGGAGAGATTAAGAAAAGTCCCTTGTTTGGGGCTTCACCCAGGGGTCGGGCTCTGGGAGCGACCGGGTCAGCGGCGGAGGCGCCCGCTCCTGGGTCACTCGCTCCGTCTCCAGCCAGCCTGGCCCCTGACCCCTGGCCTCCCCCGACACTGACACACACGATCAGTGAAGGCTGGGACAGGCCCAGATGAAAACTTGTTTCGGGCACGGCCGCCATTTCACCGGCACAAACATCTCTTCTGGGCTTGGCCCTTCCCCAAGTCAGATGACGCGACCAGCGACCAGTGTGCCGGGACAGAGATCTTCAACTGGCTGTGTCGCAGAACACCGTTAAAAAAAATAAAAACACGACTGGAAGAAACCACTAAGTGGAGAGGCTGGAGCGGCAGAGCTGCATGCGGTTCAGAAACGTCTTCACGGGCCCTTGGTTCACTCCCGGCCGCGGGGACTGGCCCGGGCAGCTCTGACTCACCGCGCGTTCCCAGAGACCTGGCTTCTTTCCCTCTGGCCTATCCAGAGTGCTCGCTCTCAGTTCTAGAGGGTAAAAAAGGAAAGTGAAAAGTTCACGGCATCAATTCGCTGGCTTGAGCTTGCTGAGAAACCCGGCGACGCGGCCATGGCTGGAGCTCACCGCGGGTCGGCACCGGGCGAAGAAGTACTTTAACCCAGAGCAGGCCGGGGACGGCGGTTTCCGTGCAGCCTCATAAATCTCCTGCTCGCTGCATCTCAAGTCTCTGATTTCCAATAAAATTCTCATGAGAACAGAGAGCTGCTCCAGCCAGCCCGCTCGCCCTGCCCCTGGGAACCGGCCTGCTGGAAGGGGCCACACGCTTCGCGGCTGTGGTTTATTTATTAAAAATTTCTCAGTAAATATATCACAGTCCACTGGCTCGGCCCGGGAGGCCGGGGAGGCCAGGGCGCTCCTGCTGAGCCCCAGCAGGAAGGAGGGCTGGACGGCAGCTGGGAGCTCTGTCCACGGGGGAGAGCTGTGCCCCCCGCCCCCCAGAAAGTCCTAAGTTCGTCCTCTCAGTTCTTTGTCTTGACCCCAAAGCCCGACAGGCATTTGACATTTGTCTGAAGGAAGTCTGAACCCACCGGCCAGATGCAGTGGGGAGCCGGCTCCCCCTTTTGTCCCTGGCTGGGGGTGCCCCTCCCACGGGCATTGTGACAGAGTCCGCCGAGGGGTATGGCCTGTCTCAATTCTCGGAGCAAGAAGAGGATTCATGTAGTCTTGGAGGCCGTGGCTGGTGGCTGCCTCCCCGGTAGGCCGTCAGCACCCACGGGCTCCCCAGCTGCCGGCTCGGGCTGAAGGTTTACCAGACTGGACTTCGCTTCTGCACACACCCCACACCTGGCCGGAGAGAGGGGACACCCCGGCGGGAAGGTGCCAAGTCAGGCACCCTGGGGGCAGCAGGGGCTGTGCTAGGGCGAGGCCCCCACGAGGTGGGCAGCGCGACCCTGCCCTCCCCGGGCCTCTCGTCGGGCACCGCAGGGTCAGGCCTAACATCCCACACCGTGCCTGGTGTGGGAGAGGGGCCTGCCCTGGACAGCCTCACCCTGCCCCACGGCCCTGCCCCGGCTGACCCTGACCACCCCCTGGTCTTCAGAGCTGGCCCTCAGGGCAGGCCCAGCACACACTGGCGCCCCAAGCAGGCCCAGAAACGAGAATAGATTTCACTCCGTGCCTGAAAAGAGCACAATTAAAAACATTTCTTTGGTAGACTTTGTACATTAGAGCGGTTTTATGTCCACAGCAGACTGGGAGGAAGGTAAAGACCACTGTCCCGGCCCCCCGGCATGCACCCCCATCAGCACCCCACCAAGGGCACATCTGAGGACGCCCCCACCACCAGGGAGCCCGGTGGACATTGGGGCCACCTGGGTGGTGCCCACCCTGTGGGTTTGGACATATGGAAAATGACCTGGGCCCTCCCTGCAGCGCCACACGGAAGGTTCCAGGCCCTGAGAGTGCCCGAAAGGGCTCTGCGCCCCGGCCCCCGCCCCGTGCTGCCCCCGCTGGCCCTTCCTGCCTCGTGGCTCTGCGTCTCCCGGAAGGCCTGTCGCAGAATCAGAGTCTACGCTGCCTCCTGCCTCCGCGCTCGCTGCTTTTTCCGTGCTGAATACTATTCCGCTGTTCAAGGAGAAACAGGCTTCACCGTGTAGAATGAAAATCACTTTCTGGGTCCCCAGAATTTTAACTAAATGTAGGAGCTGGGGTCCCCGTCATGTGGCGGCAGATTCCGGAGTCCGCTGTCTCTGAAGGCACGAATGTTTTTTTCTCACCGACAGTGGCCACGAGCCTGACTCACAGGTCCTCGTTAAAAATAAGCCAGGGCCTCCCTGGGGGCGCAGGGGGTTACACCGCACCGGGACCGTCCGCAGCCCTGCAGCGCGGGTGGATCCCCGGCCGGCCAGGGAGCTACCCACAGGGCGCGGCGGACCCCTCCTGTCTCCCCGCTGCTCCCCTCAGCAGTGGCTTTCAGGAGATCTGCCTGTTCTGCTCCCCACTCTGTCTCTGGGGAGTCCTCTCCCCCCCACCTCTGGCCTGCACCCCGGCTCTTGCGCGCATAAATAAATAAATCTTTAAAGAAATAAAAAACAAGGCCGCTCACGCCGCATCCTGAGCACACCTGAGCACACCTGAGCACACCTGAGCACACCTCCCCCGCGGGGGCTGCCTGATGCTGACAGCGCGCGCGAGCAGCTCCTGCTGCCAAGGGGGGCGCTGGGAGGCCCGGGGACGCCCCCACCCGCGCCGGCCGCCCCCACCCCGGGGCCTCCCCCTACCCCGGCCCCCCCACGCCGGCCGCCCCCACCCCGGGGCCCCCGCCGGGCGGGGCCTGCAGGGGGCTGGAGCCGCCGCCCGCCGGGGACACTCGCGGGTCTGGCCGGGGCCGCCGCGGCGGAGGGTTCGGGCGCCCCCTGGCGAGCGCGCGGAGGAGCGGCGGCTGGGGGGGCGGCTGGGGGGCGGCTGGGGGGGGGCTGGGGGGGCTGGCGGGGGGCAGGGGGGCGGGGCCAGACCCTCCCGACGAGCCGCCCCGACCTCGCGGGGACCCGAGCAGCCCGGCCGGCCGGGGGCGGGGTCCCCGAGCCTGGGAGCGGGTGCGCCCCGCGGCAGCTCTTTAGAGTGAACCCCTGGAGCCGCACCCCGCCCTGTCCGCACCCCGCGCCTCCGCACGTGCGGGGCGGAAGGGGGGTCGTCCCCGCAGCCTGCGCCCTTCCCCCGCGGGGTGCAGCAAGTGGGGGGGGCCCTTCCGACTCCAGGGCGGGCACCCGAACCCGGGGCGCTCCTGTGAGCATCCCCCGCAGCGGCCCCTGAGCCCGCGGGGCCGCCAGGACCAGCCGCACCCCGGGACTCTGCGCGAGCCTCGTGCCCCCGGCCTCGAGGTCACGCGTGGCGGCCGCCCCCACCACCCCTCAGAGCAGGTGCCTCGCTCGCGCCCTCCGGGAGCCCCTGCCAGGCTCCCCTCTGCGCCGCCCGATGCCCAAGAGAGCCAGAAGCCCCGCCTGACGTCTGGCTGGGGCCTCGGCCCCACTGTCCCCCACTGTCCCCCACTGTCCCCCACTGTCCCCCACTGTCCCCCACTGTCCCCCACTGTCCCTCACTGTCCCCCACTGAGGTCTGGTCATGTGGCCGGAACCCAGGAGACGCCTGCGAGGGCAGCTCAGCGGGAGGCTGTCACCCCTTTGCTTCCAGTGCCCTCGTCCCTGGGTTCTCTGGCCGGCAAGTCCCACTGTCGGCCCCCCGCTTTGTCAGGCCCCCCGCTGTGTCAGGGACCCCGCTGTGTCAGGGACCCCGCTGTGTCGGGCCCCCACTGGGTGCCCCCGGAGGCTCCCCGTGGTGCGCACGGGTGTGTTCCGAGGGCCCTGGGGTGCAGCTGTCCCTGTGAGCAGCGCTGGGCGGCCACGCGGACACTCGGCATAGGAGGTGAGGTCATTGCCTCCCCGATAAACACTGCTCCCCACAGACTCCCCCGGGCCGTACTTTGTGGGGTGTGGCCTGTGAGCCCCTCACAGCAAACACGCCCCTCTGGTGTGGCCAGGCACGTAGTTTTTAAACGAGCACGTGAAGATGGCCCTGGGCCTCCGGCCGCGCGGGGCTGGCGCGTCTGGGCCCGTCTCCTGGGCGATGCCCTGGCAGCTGCGGGCGCCAGCCCCAGGCCCTCCGAGCCCTCACTCGGGGTGCGGAAGCTTGGAGGGGGCCTTTGGGAGCTGCTGAGGGTGTCTTGGGGGGTCCTCGTGATGGGTTTCATGCCCTCAGGAGACACACCTGGGCTTGCCCCCCCCCACTCTGCCAGGTGAGGCAAAGGCAAGAGCCGGGGGAGGGGGACCCCACACCCAGAGCAGGGCGCCCCCGTTTCTGATGACGAGCTCCATCCTGCGCGTCTGCCCGTGTGCCCGAGACCACCGCAGCTGGCAGGGCTGGAGCCCTCGGCAGGACGTGCTGCGCGCGCCCCAGCTCCCGGTGCTGTCTCCCCAGACGCCTCCTCGGGGCGCCCATGCCGTCCTGGGGCCGGGAGAGGCGGGCCGTGCCTCCCCACAGCCCCCCGTGCCGACTGCGCCTGTGGCTTATGACTGGCTCCCAGATAGAACGCAAATGCCCCCTCAAAGCCCGTGTCTCGGGGAGAACCGGGAAGAATCAGGGTGGGGGGCGGGAGGCGGATCCCTCCTGCGGCGTGAGCTCCGGGCCCAGCTCCTGCCCCACACCGGGGAGGGGCTGCAGGGGGGGCTGCGAGGCGCCCTGCTGTGCGAGGCTTCATCAAACTCGGACACATTTTTAAAGAGAGTCAAACGAATGCTAGTGCCAGGGAAGGAACCATCAAGAGACCCCAAAATAAATCAGGACTCTGGGTTTTTCCTTTGAGTCTCCTCAAAGCCACAGCCAAAAACTTAACACAGGCCCGGTGGTGGCGGGAGGGGAGCCACGGTGCAGGGTGGGAGCCCGACCCCAGGGGGGCGTCCTGTGCTCGTGGGCTGCCCAAGGCCTGGGTGCCTGCACCCGCTCGCCTCAGTTTCCCCGGCGCAGAGGCCGGGGTCTCCTCCCCCCGGCTGTGCTCAGATGAAGCTCGTCCCGGCCTTTGGCCTGTCCCTCCAGCCGCTCTGCCTGTGGGCGGCCGTGGACTTGGGGGTGGACGTGAAGCAGGGCTCGTGCGCAGGCCTCACCTTCGGCAGAGGCCCCTGTATGCGCCCAGCGGGGTCCTGGGTGAGGGCCCCCATGCGTTGCTGCTGCTCCCCACACCCTGAGGTCCCCAGGGTGCCACCAGGGAAGCCGGTGCCGGGGCGGAAGCTTCCTCCTGCACCCAGGCCCAGGATGGGGCTAATGTCAGCCATGGTGCGGGGGCAGGGCCGAGCGGCCAGCAGGTGAGGCAGGCCGCCCCCGGCTGCCCCTTCCCAGTCTCTCCCCAGAGCCGGAGGCCGGGGCTGCCAGCACACCCTCTTGGTGCGGGGACATGGCTCTGTCGGCGGTGGCACTGAAGTACAGCATGGGGCTGTCCTGTCCTGCCCCCCTCTGGATGCCCTCCCCTCCCCTGGGCCCCAGAAACAGCCCCAGCCCCAGCTCCGTCCTTGGGGCCGCGCCCCCGCTGTGTGGAAGCCTGGTGCCCGTCGCTGCTGGCGCGAGAGATGCGACTCGAGGATTCCAAGAGCTCGGCCTCTGCTTGCGGGCGCCGTGCGAGTCAGCTCCCTGCTCTGCGGTGAGGGGCCCGGGGGGCAGCGGCGGGGCCTCCTGCCGGGGAGCCTGCAGCCCCGCTCCGCGGGGGGTCGGGAGGGGCCGCGGGCGTGCTCCCCAACGGTCGCGTGGATCTTAGCCACGTCTCCCGTTTTTAGGGCAAGTTTCACCAGCAGCCAGTGGTGGGGACGAAAGAATGAGCTCTCCCTGGTGGCCTGGCTTTCCTGCCCAGCCTCGGGGGGGCCCACTGCAGGCTGGGGGGCTTCCCCAGACTGGACAGCTCACAACCCTCCTCTGGGCACACGCCCAGGCTCCTGGGCCTCCCCCCTGCCGGAGCTGGGACGCAGGGGCAGTCTCCCTCTGCTGCCTCCTTGAGTCCCCGCTGGGCAGCAGGGGCATCCCCTGAGGCCCGGCCCGAGGTGCTGGGGTGCAGCAGACCGTAGTGGAGGGCCAGCGAGACGCTGCCTGCAAGACAAGGGGGAGGGCACGGGTGATGCCCCAAAGCCCTGCTCCCCCACCCGCCACGGCTGCAGAGTTCCCGGCTCTGGTTTTCGGGCAGAGTCATAATCTGGGGCCGAGAACCGGACTCTAGGCCGAGCGTCAGAACCGGGTCTCTGGGGCCGGCACTGAGGTGGGTTCCAGCCTCCATGTATTGCGGACTTGGAAATGTAACAGGTTTAAGTCCTGTTGCTTCTACGGCTTCTTCTCAAGGGCGGCCCTAAAGGAGCACTCGGCTGTGTGCGAGGCAGTGCCCATGTGGGCACACACCCATGCACGCGTGTCTGCTGAACCCACACAGGCACACGCTTGCACACTCGTGCTTGTTGTGGGTGCACACGTGTGGTGTTCATGCCCACTTCGTGAGACGCTTGGTAGGAATGCGCACTCTGCTTTCAGATACTGGGTCAGACACTCAGAATCCACCCCACACGCTGGCCCCTGGGGCCCATGGCCGGGAGCGAGTGGGAAGAAGCTGCATAGACCCGCCGGGGCCAGACGCCTGCGCCCCTCAAGGCCTTTCCGTGAGCAGAGCTTCCTTTGCGCAAACACCTCGATCACGTTGTCACGGGGGTTATTTTGATCAGAAGTGTTGACCATGGCAGTAATTTCTTTAGCAGAGCCTTCCAGCACCTCCCACGTTATTTCCAGTTTCCTGTTGTACTGGACGGGGCGCCTGGCTCCCGGGCGTCCTTACAAACAGCAGGAATCCTCAGCGAGCGGGGGCAGGCGTCGGCGGGGCCGGAAGCCTCCGTGAGACGCACGGGGAGGTGACCCGCCAGGGCCAGGCGTCTGGGGTGAGCCGTGGGGGCACAAAGCCCCTGCCCAGGGGAGCAGACACAGAATCCTGCCCAGGAGCCCTTGCTAGGGCCATCGCGACGCCCCCAACCAGCCCTGAGGGCTCGTCCCAAGCGTGGCCAGGGCTGCAGGCTCTCCCCAGGCCGTCCCCGGCCGCGGCGGGCCCTGGCTGGCGAGCAGCAGGCACGAACATGCCTTTGCCAAGGGCTCACATGTGCGCAGGCTGCCTGCTCCAAGCCTGTGCCCCTGGCCTCCCTGAACCCTCTTCCTGCGAGGACGCCCCTGGGAGTCGGGGCAAGGCTGGGGTCACGTGGCCCCCTGAGGTGGGAGAGGGGCCACTGCAGCCACAGACCCCCAACCTCGGCGTGGAGGGAGCCCACTGGCCGGGCAGGGCAGCGGCGCCGAGCGGAGCCGGGCTCAGGAGCTGGCCTGGGTCACGGCCGGCGGCGGGCGACACACACTGCGGGCAGTGGGTTCCCGGCCTCTCCCGAGCCAGCTCCCCGCCCGGGAAGGCTGATGGGGAAGAAACCAACGGGGCGGGAGTGGGGGACGCCGGGGGTGGGGGGGTCTTACCGATCAGAAAGGAGAGCAGGACCCCCACGGCGGCGCAGACTGGCCCCTGCCGTGCCCCTCGGGAAGTCGGTGGCCGACGGCAGCAGGACCGTGTTCTCCAGCAGCATGATCTGCAGACAGAGGCGAGTCAGCCCAGCCGGGCACCCCGCCCGGCCCAGCGAGGGTCTGCAGGACCAGAGACGCGCAGGAAAAGGAACGGTGCGGGCTGCAGGCCATGGGGTGCCCTCTGGGTGGGGCCGAGGGAGCAGACTCCCCCTCCCACTGCACGTATTTCAGGGTCACATCACCGAAGGCGAGCGCTGGCCCAGCGCCTGAGCCCACTGAGCTGGTTGCTGCCTTGCTGGGAATCCGCCCCCCCCATATTTGCCCCTTAACTGCAACTTGGTCTGTGGCCACCAGGCGGCAGCAGAGGCCGAGAGGCGCATCCCTGGGGCCAACGTGGCGGCAGCCCGGACGGAGGCCCCAGCCCGGCCGCTGAACCTCGGCGTCCAGGTTTTAAGTACAAAAATATTGTTAAAGTGGCTGTTATCAGAAAGTCAAGAGATCATCAGTGTGGGCAAGACATGGAGGACAGGAACCCCTCGTGCACCGCGGGAGGGAATGTGGAAACTGTGGAGGGCTCTCAAAACACCAACCGTAGATCACCCCGGGACCCGGCGAGTCCACTCCCAGCACTCTGGCTCCCAGGGGTGTCCGCCGCCTGTGTCCACTGCAGCGCTGGCCGCAACGGCCAGGCATGGGCGCCACCTCCGTGCCCGGGGATGCGCGAGGACGGGGCCTGGGTCCCCGTGGAGACGACTCAGCTACAAAGAGGTGAAATCTCGCCACATCTGACGCCGGAGGGAACCGGAGGGCTCTGCACGCGAAGTCAGTCACGAGGAGAACGACCAGCACCGCGGGAGCTCACTCAGCCCGGGACGTGAAGAAAGCCACGGGCAAGCACGAACCCCCCGACGACAGAGAGGCGGTGACGGAGGGCGCGGGCCGGGGAGGAGGCAGGGCCGCGGGGGAGGCGCAGGGACCAGCAGGACCCACGCGGGTGTGCACTAAAGCTCCCTCTGCACAAGCGGAGGTGAAGTGGACGCGGCTCCTGGGTGACGTATTTGCTGCGGGGGAAACATTAAACGTAGTTGCGATCAACGCGCTAAGGCTTGCACAGCTTGGTCACGGCCACTCGGTGGCGTCTTACCGTCAGGAAAGCAGAGTAAGAAGGAAATGAAGCTCGATCAGGAGCCACGTCCCTGTCCCAGGCGTGTCCCTCGCCCTGGCCTTCGGGCCCTGGCTCGGAGCTCAGAGGGTCACAGGAACTGCTGCCCTGCTCAGCGCCCGCCCAGTAGCCCCCGAAACCCGGTGCCCGTGAAATCGGCACCTGTCGTCAGCTGTCCGGGCCACGGAGCCAGGTTGTCCGTCCTCACTGCCACGTCCTAGCTCTGGTGTCCGGCCCCGGCCTGCGTCCTCCCTGCAGCCTGGGCGCCGAGCTCCCTGCACACCTCCTCCGCCCGCTGCCTGCGCCGCCTGCCCGCGCCGCCCTCCCTAGCACACTCGAGGGGCCCCTCCCGAGGGGAAGTCCCATTCCCGACACACAGGGGGCCCCGAACAGGAACAGGGTCATGGCACCCATCCTTCCAGCTGGCTGTGGGGGAAGCAGCCCCGGCCAGTCTGACCGAAGCGGCCTTAACTCAGGGCCGGCTTCGGTGGCGGTGGCTCTTCTAGAGTCGGTTTCCAAGGAGCTGCCTATCGAGGTCACGACTCCCGGGTCTCCAGTTTCCCTGCCAGACTCGCAGAGCAGTAGCTGCACTGACGCAAACAGACCTCGCGCGTCCCCGGGGGCTGGTGCGGGGGTGACGCCAGGGGCTGCCGTCCTGGCGACAGCGACTCCGTCAGAGCCCGCCACGCCCGTCCAAGACCGTGATCCCCTTAGAGCCCCCCCAGCGCTAAGCTGCTCCCTCTGAGCACGCACACGCTGGGGCACACAGAGGCCAGGGCAGGCCCCCCCCCACACACTTGCCGTGTAGAAGGCGGCCATCCGGGCCCGGGAGGGGCTGTCCCAGAAGTTGAGGTAACAGAAGATGTACACGGCCCCCACCAGCAGGCTGAGCAGCCGCCAGTGGCAGGTGCTGTCCACGACGTCGCTCTGCTGGGCCACCAGCCAGAAGGCCATCGCCAGCCAGTGGGCACCGGAGAGGGCAGGCGGTGGCGTCAGGGTCGCGGGGCCGGGCAGGGCTGGACGCCAGACCCAGCTCAGACCCAGAGGGGACACGAGAGCCAGGGGTGCCCTGAGGGGACAAGAAAGAGGGTGCCTTTATCTGGCTGCGCACCACCTCCCTGCCCCCCAGGGGCAGCTGCCGGCCTCCTCCAGAGGCTTTTCAATCGCTGCTGCAAGAGCTAAAAACCTCCCACCAAAGGGAGATCTCCGTGTGGCCCAGCTGTAATTTTTAATCCTGTATTTTAAGCTGAATTAAAAAAAAAAAAAAGAAAACAGCACAACTCTCTTCAGGAGCACGATTTCTTTCAAAATTTTCTAATTCTGCCACAAACGTATGAACGTCCACCCCAGGCTCAGGGTCTCGCTCTCCCAGTTGAGGGAGACCGTGGTCAGCCTCCCTGAGGGGCGGGACTGGCTACGAGACTCGATTCTGGCCAACAAAGTCTAAGTGAGGTTCCTGGGCAGCTTCCCAGCTCCGTGGGTGCTGGGGGTAACCTGGCAAGCCTGTGCCCGTTGACCCTCGTCCTGCCCTTTCTTCCTGGAGCTCCAGCCGCCATTGTGTGACGCGAGGCAGCTGCGTCTAGAAGGCAGGGCGCCCCCCCCCCCGCCCTGAACCAGAGCACAGGCTCCTTCTCAGGAGTGTCTCCGGGTGGCCAGAGGGCCCTGTCCTTGGCAGGGACACGGCTGCTCCAGGGAGTCTGCGGACTGGTGGGGCTGGGGGCCTGAAATCACGGCTCACATCCGCGTGCAGCGAGGTCTAGGGCTGAGCGAGGACTTGGCGCAGTGTCCAGGCAGGACGGAGGCTCCGGGCTGAGCTGTGGCCTGGCATGTTTCTGCGCTAGGCCAGGCGGGCAGCCCTGGCCCCACAGACAAGATTCAGGCCTGTGACACAGGACACCACTTTCAGATGCCCTCAGGGCACTGAAGCCTGTGCTCGCGCTCCCTCGGGGTCAGGGGAGCTGGGACTTGGGGGGCTGGGGCCCGGGCTGGAGCTGCCCCTCCGTGCTCTGGAGCCTGGGCTGGCTTGGAGGTACAACGCGGCACAGGGCTGCTGATCTCGGGCGCGCCCCTCCTCCCCAAGACCCGCCCTTTCTCCTGGAAGTCTCAGCAAAGCGGCACTGATGTCCAGCACACGGACGCCAGCCAGGCGGCCTCCCCGGGTGAGCCCATACACCCTGCTGCCCACTCCCCAGACAAGGTCCCCGCAGAGCCAGGCGCCCCCCGGAGCCAGGAGTGATCATAAGGTTTATTTTAAAGCATCGGGTCCTGGGCTCCGCTTACCTCCAACAACCAAAACCCAGACGCGGTGAGCTTCGGAGAAGAGGACCAGACTCAGCACGCGGGTGCCCAGCATGCCCATCCTCCAGAGCTGCTGGCAGCAGAGGGCTGCCCAGGGTGGGGACAGGCGCGCCGGCCTCACGGGGCCCAGGAAGCAGACGTAGCAGACCAGCGCCCAGGACAGCGAGGCCCAGGCGCACAGGGCGCTCACCCCTGCCAGGGAAGGGACAGTGTTGGCGGCCCCAGCCCCTGCTGGGCCTGTCGGGGCGGCAGAACTGCGTGCGGACAGACGCACCCAGCCCCAGGGAGGGAGGAGACAGCCAGGGCCCCCAGCGAGGACACAGGCCCTGCCTCGATGTCCTCCGAGTGTCCCCATGGGAGGCCCCGCAGCCCCTGGTCTTGGCCCAGCCTGTGATGAAGCAGCCGCTATGGAGCGGGGTCCCGCCCCAGTGTGCACCCCGGTTCACACGTGGCCAGTACTGAGCTTCGCCCAGGTGCTATGGGCGCTGGGGAAGCGCGGAGCGGGCGGGCACTCACCGGGCACGCTCTCCGTGAAGTCCGAGGCCAGGAGGAGGTAGGTGTGCAGCAGCAGGTGGGGCCCGGCCTGGAGCAGCGCGCCCAGCAGGCGCAGGGCCCACAGGTCAGCCTCCGGCGGCAGCCACGGGCCCTGCGGGGGCGCCTGGTCCGTGCCCAGGGCCCTGGAGGCGGCGTCCCAGTGCCTGAGGACGAACCACGGTTCAGAGCCGGCTGGATCACCCCACGGGGCCCCCGGGCTCTCCCTCTGAGACACGGTGTGCTCGAGAACGGCCGCTCACTCCCCACCCAGGCCCACCTCGGGCGGAGGGCTGCGGGTTCTGCTGGGGGGTCCCGCTCCTGCCCGGGGGCCACTGGGCACTGGAGCGCAGCCGGGAAGCTGCCAGGAGCACCCCCTCTCTGAACCCGCCCCCTTACCCCGCCTCTCAGGTTTGTTCAGACGCCTCCGTCCCCGTCGCCCCAGAGGCAAAGACACTGGTCTTGCCCTCGGACCCCTGCCCCAGGGCCCGGCCCGCCGAGGGCAGGCTGGGGAGGCCAGCATGGCTGGAGGTAGATCAGGGCCTCGAATTGCAGGTTACGGGGCTCAGGGTTTGCTCTGGAAAGTGAACGCACGTGTGTCTGCACCCCCGTACCTATGTTGGGGCCAGCCCACTGTGCGGCGACACTGGGCGGGGGGACTAGGGTCAGATGAGCAGGGAGAGAGGGGCGTTAGGAGAGGGGCGTGGGCCCCGATGTCCCTTCTGAGGCGGGGGCGGAGCAGATGGACAGCAGAGAGGGAACCCAGTTTCCTCTTCTTATCAGGGCCTGACCCCACCCCGGGGTTCACCTGTGACCCTACAGCCTCTCCCAGGATGGCGGTGAGGCCCGCAGTGTGGACAGAAGGTGCCCAGAAGCTGGGGACCCGGCTGGCTGCCCGGGTCTCACCAGCTCTTGTGGCCTGAGAGAGACGCACCATCCCCGCCCCGCTCTGCCTTCCGTCACCCGCCCCGGAGCCCCCGGAGCCCCTGTGCCAGGAAGGTGGCCGGAGGATCGTGAGCATCGGGGGATCTGGGCGGCACCAGGGGCTTCGGATGTGCCCCTTGGCCCCTGGGGTTCCCTCGGCTGCCATAAGCAGGAGTGAGGGGGCCCCGAGTGCCCACATGTCCATCCAGGACAGCCAAGCTGAGGACACCTGGGCACCGCGGTCCACACCGAGCCCGAGGCCACTGCAGCCAGCCGGATGCACCTGCACGGCCACCTGCCCTCCTGCCCCCGCAGAAGCTGGACTCCTGTCCAGCCAGGCAGAGGCCCTCTTTGACGTGGCTTGATTTGGGGGTGCTGGGCTTAAGAAAAATGTTTTTCCTTCGTGATCTGGCTCCTAGGGCGAGCTGGCTTCCTGCTGAGACTTTGAAGCCGTGATCTCTGACACAGGAGAGACTGCAGGAGAGACCGCCCGCCCCAGGCAGTGTGAGTCGTTCATTCTGGGGGCCCCCATCCTAGCCCCCCGGATTCCACTGGCTCCAGATGCATCTTACTGGGCCCTGACCGGCTCCCAGGCCCACAGAACACAGCGCGGACGAACACAGTTCAAGACGTCGGCTGGAAGCCGGGATGCAGGGGTTCCAGACGGAAGCGAGCTGTTGGGGAGTGGGGAGCAGAGAGGATGAGGGGGCAGGATACCCTGGCACAGCGGCTCCCTGTCTGGGGCAGTGACGAGGGGGTGGACAGGACAGCCTGTCCTGGTGGGGCGACCGCAGCGCTTCCCCGAGACAGCGGCACGGGCCACCGAGTGAGATCTGGCCCCAAGCTGGGGTCACTGGAGAGCGATCGGGTGCCCAGGGGAGGCAGAGGCAAGGTGGGCTGGGGAGGAAGCGAGAGGTGTGGGGGTCACGAGTCCCCATCAAGGCCGTGCCCCACATCAGGCTCTCTGGCCCTGGCCCTCGACGTGCCGGCCTTGTCAACCTGGACCTCGCCAGCCCCGCCTCGGGGCTCTGCGCCAGGCCTCCTGCTGCGGGGGTCCCGTCTCTGCCCAGCCGCCCGCTGCAGGGACTGCGGGAGCGGCTGTTCTGGCTCCCCCTGCAGGCCGTGCGCGGAACTGCGCGGTGCCGCCCGCCTGGGCCCCGCCCCGACGCCGGGCAGCAGCGCCGAGGGCGCCAGTCACCCCACGGCGGCCGGCCGGCCGGGGCCAAGTGGGAGGCCGCCGTGCCCAGGCCTGGGGCAAGGGGGAGCCGGAGGGGAGCCGAGGGTCCAGGCCCCCCGCAGGGCTCCCGGCCAGGCCCCGGGGGTGCGCAGAGCCAGCGGCAGCCCCCCCCCCCCCCCCCCGCCCTGCCAGACCCGCGGCCCACCAGGTGCCAGGCCCGGGGCGGGGGCACCCGGCACCTGCGTGCTTGGGAAGAGGCCTGCGGGCGGCGCGGGCCCTCCTGGCTCTCCGGCTCCGGGAGGGGCGCGCGGGGGGAGGAGGCCAGGCCGGGTCGGGCCCCTCCCGGCACCGGCACCGGCACCGGCACCGAGAGTTACAGGTTCACGCTAGAAAGGCGCCCGAGCGCGCTGCCACCCCGCCTCTCCCGCTGGCGGAGGCTTCCTTGGGGGGCCGTGCTGAACCCCAGGGGAGCGCCCCAGCCGCCCTGCTCTCCCCGCCGCCCCCCCCCCGCCCCACAGCAGGCTCGGCCCGGCTCCGGGGGGCTGCACCTTGGGGGCGGGGGTGCGCATCGCGGGCACCCACCGGGCCTGCGGCCGAGCCACGGGGCGGGCGCGGGGCCTGCAGGGCTCGGGTGGGGGGTTCGGGCGGGGGTGGGGCTGGGGGCTGGGGGGGCTCGGGCGGGGGGTTCGGGCGGGGGGGTGCTGGGGGCTGGGGGGGTTCGGGCGGGGGGTGCTGGGGGGGCTCGGGGGGGTTCGGGGGGGGTGCTGGGGGGCTGGGGGGACTCGGGCGGGGGCGGGGGGCCCGGGGCAGCACTCGCGCGCTCTGCTCGGCCGCCAGCAGCGGGGCGGACAGGGCAGGACCCCCGCGCGCATCTCCTCGCCCGGCGTCCGGGTCCCGGTCCTGGTCCTGGTCCCGGTCCCGGTCCGGCGCGTGCGGGCCGCCTGCGGGAGGCTCAGGCGGTTCTGGGTGATCCTGCCCGGCCGCGGGGGGGGGGGGTCGGGGGGGAGGGGAGGGGAGGTGCTGGGCCGGCTCCGAGGGGCCTCTGGGGGGGCCGGCGCGCGCTCCCCGGCGCCCCCCTCCCCACCAGCGCCCGGAGAAGCCCCCGCCGGCCGGGACAGGCGGGCGCGGCGGGTTCAGTGGGGGCTCTGCGCCCGGAAAGGGTGTGCGGGTGAAGCCTGAGCTCGGGGCGCGAGGGGCTTCTGGGGCCGCGGGGACGGCGCAGGCAGGAGGCCCCTGTCTGGGGGTGCTGCGGGGGTGACCCCGACGGGGCGCGGGGCGCGGGGCCCCTCGAGGCGGAGACCTGGTCCGCGGGTCCTGCTCTCTGCGCCCGCCGCGGGAGGGACATGCGGGTGGTGAGGACCCCACAGCCCCCCTTCCCCTTGGGGTCTTAGCTCCTTCCTGCGCAGAGGCCCTGGCCTGGGTAAGGGGCGCCCCCTCCCCGCAGAAGCCGAGGGGGGCAACCCGCTGACCTTCCCGGGAAGGAAACCCGGGCGCGCTGGGGGGCGCCTGCCCGCTCCGGACGCCTCCGTTCACCCACGGGAGCCCGGGGAGGGGTGCCCGGGCCTCCCCGCCCTTTCACTGTGGTCTGCAGCATGCTTTTCCTGGTGGAAGGTACCAGTCCCCTCTCCCAGGGGCTTCCCGCCCCTGCAGGTCCCCCTTCCCTCCCCTTGTCGTGTTCCCCTCAGAAGTGCCACCCGGAGTCTCTCTGCCTTCAGAGACTCAGCTCCACCCTGTGGGTGCTGAGAAGGCTCTGCTCCCCCAAACCAGCACCAGGGAGCCCTCGAGGGCCCAGGCGGGGATGGGGCAGGCAGGGCCAACCCCTGCTTCACACCCAAGGCCTGGACATGTCTCCTGAGAACTCGGAGCGGATGGCCAGGCTCGCCTCGTATAAGAGGATCCCCCCGAGGCCCAGAAGACAGAGCCTGAAGCTGTTGTCCCGACGGGCGTGGTAGTGGGGAGACTGAACCAGAGGACCAGCCAGTGAGTGGGGGGCTGGCTCTGCTGAGCCCCGGAGAACCAGAGATTCAGCCCCGACGGCGGGGGTGGACGGGTGGCTGTGGCACAGAGGGGCGCCCGCTTAGCGCAGGGTTTGCTAAGCAGCCAGGCTCCGCAATCTCACCAGGGTGGTTCTGCCCAGGCAGCACCACACGCACCCCCACCCCACCCGAGGGTGAAGAAGGAGGGAGGATGTAGGCCGCCCTCCCTCCGTTCCGGACACCCCACAGCTCCGCGCTCACCTCTGCGCTCGAGGGGAGGTTCGGAGGAGCAAGACGCATTTGGGGCAGACGCGCCTGCATAGGAGGACACCACCCCCCCCAAGGAAGAAAAACTGGAGCGGCCGGCAGTTGCCGAGTGGGACTGAGAGGCTGCGGCCGTTTCCGGAGAGAAACCATCAGGTTGGCGCCCCACGCAGACGCGGCGTTTCGGCCAAATGGGAGATGACAGCTCACCCGTGAGTTCCCGCCCACTCTCTCATGCTGGCCGGACCCTGAGGGGGCAGAAGCGAGCGCCTGAGGTTGAGGCCAGCTGGCGGTGGAGGCTGGCCCTGGTCGCCCTCACTTCTCCCACCAGGAGGGGTTTCTGAAGCCTCCAGTTGCCTTGGTGACGGGCCCTTCCTGCGCTGGATGGAGCCTCCATTGCACGCACTTCTCTCTTCTTGCACAGATTCTGAATCAGCCCTGAGTCAGAGTTCGTGCCCGGATGGAGGCCCTTCCACCCACAGAAGCAGAAAAACCAGCTTGCTCTTGACAGGAGGACCAGGTAAAGGAGGAAGCAGATGCAGGTGGCCCCCGGGGTGTCCCCCCAAGGAGGAGCTAAAGGGAACTGCTACGACCCAGATCCCATCCCGGGCCACGGTCTCTCACGGACCTCATGTCACCCCCCCAGGATGGATCAGTTCTGGTCCTTCCATGTGTTGGAGAAAGAAGAGTCAGAGCAGTCCAGCATTGTCCAAAGGCCCAGGACTGCTGGGAAATCAGTGCCTGGTCCCCACGCACACCCCTGAGGTCACGGTGACCCACGTTGGAGGTGGCTGGACCCATTTCTTGCCCTACATCAGCTCCTTCCCAGGGCCATGCTGCACCCAGTCAGGCCGGCAGAGACTCCACCAGGGCCCACCCCGGTGCTGTGTCTCTTCTGTCTCCGTCCTCCTGCCCCTCCTGCGAGGCCTGAATTGGAGAAACTAGGTCATTTCTCCTGGGTTGGACTGATTGCTTCCTGGTGCTGTTGTTTTACTTGTTTCTCTAACATCTGTAAATTGTAGTAGCGACTAGAGACTCCAAGAGTTTCAGGTTCAACTGCTTCTGACCAGAATAATTCATGGGTGTTGTGTGCACGTCCTGTTACGTCACAGCGGGAGGTCCATGGCTGCCTGTCTCCTTTTGGCAGGACAAGGCCGTTGGGTGTAGCTGGGAGCAGCCCTGACCTCCGCTGGCGACTTCCTGTCAAGCTTCTCAGCAAATGGCCTCAGAGTAGTTCACGTGATCACTGCTGATTTATTCAGTCACACACATGAAGGAACAACAACGTCTTCCATCCTTCCAATACAGACCCTCGCGGTGCGGGTACTTAAGAAAGCTTGCAGCCATCTGTCTGCACTAAATTCTTGGAAGTTATTCGCCACCAGAAACCCCTGTCTTTCACTGTTTTCCACGTTTAATGTTGCTCCTTTTCGAAGGACATGCTTGCCCCGGGCTTTGGCTCATTAACTTTAAACACGTTTATCCCCTGAAAGACGAGGATTTAGTGCACCTGCTCCGCAGCCTCCCCTGCTGCCGCTTCTGGTTCTTTTCTCGGGCCAGCCCACGCCCTTCGTAGGATGTGCTCACCCTCTTCATCTGCTTGAGCGGCTAGAACTAGCTGCCCTCGGCTGAGGCCGGGGCTTCAACAACCGCTTATTTCTCAGGGTCCAGAAGCGGGTAGTGGGAGGTCAGGGTGCAGCATGGGTGGGGTCTGGTGAGTCCCCCCCCATATATTCGTATATATTCATTTCTGGGAATATTCTCCATGATTTGGGGCATAATTTCTTCCCCTCGTTTTTTTCTGTCCTCGCTCCAATGTCTGTGGCCAGAGAACCTCTGGAGTCTATCAGGCTGTCCTTTGGCTTTGTTTTCATTTGGCCTATTTGTTCTTATTCAAATTCATCCTCCAGGATTTGTTTATTGAAAAAAAAGACCAAGTAAGACTCGCCCTGGCCTGTGTTGCTCACCTGGAGGCATAGCTTTACTCCCCGGGCCCCCGGCACCCCGTCTCCTCCCAGGTCCCAGGGACCTGCTGAGACCCCCAGCCCTGCGGGAGGGAGCATCTGTCTCTAGCTCCTCCTCCCTCCCGCTGCAGGTTGGAGAAGCTGGTCATCACTTAGTGTCTCCGGAACACCTGACGAGAGCTGAGGTGTGAACACCGGTTCTCAGGGAGGGGGAAACTCCCGCACACATTGTATGAGCCCCACGTTGCTTGTCCCCAAACCAGAGACGAAGAGCCTGCACGCAGATAAAACCAGGGACTGAGGTCCGTGATGACCGTGGATGCAGAAGTCCGCAACAAATCCCCGGCACATCAAAGCTGACAACACGTGACAGGACTCACCTGAGGAGAGCGAGGCGGGTGCAGCGTGCACAAGTCAACCCGTCTCCTCCCGCAGCAGCAGAAAGGATGATAAAATCCACCAGACATACACAATACGTGCATTTGACGTCACACTAAGGAAACTCTGGGGCCCAGGGAGTGGCAGCCTGCAGGGAGCAGGGGTGCGTGGCCCCACACAGGCAGAGAATGTATGTCATGAGCATGTGAGCGGGGTGACCTCGGGGGCTGTGGCCCAGCCAGAGCTAAGTGCCCGCGTCTGTGACACTGGCCAAGGCAGCATGTGCGAGATGGCGGTGGGGTGGCCGCAGGCCATGGTGCAGTTGTTATGAAGTGAGTCGAGGACGCTGCTGTCGAGAGGTCTATGGAGGTTGAGGGTGTGGGAGGGGTGGGCGCCGTGTGATGTCAGGGCGGTGGGGCAGGGCCGGGGGTTGAGGTCAGAGGCTGGGGGCCAGCTGGGGGGGAGTGGAGGAAGCACTGGGGAGCGAGAGGTCGTCACCCCCACCCCTGCACGCAGGTGTCCTTGGGTGGAGAGACAGGCGTGGGCCCGGGGTGGGGGTGGGGGTGGGGGGCAGCAAATGCCCGGCCCAGTGTGACACGGGACAGGCAGTCCCTGGCGGGGTTGTCCCCTGTGAGATCCACAGGTGATGCCAGCGGGGAGCCCTTCGGCGGGCTTGGGCTGTGGGCTAGGGTGTCCTTCCCAGAGGACACTTGCTCGAGTGGACGGGCCTCAGCACGTGCCCTGCCCGGTGTCACTTGTGTCAAAGAAGCGCCCGGCTTCGTGTGAGAGACCCCAGCCCTCTGAACGGCGCAGCCACCCTAGTGGGGTTGGGGCTGCTTTGGGGGGGTAGGACTTTCGGCTCCAGTGGCCCCCTATCAGGTGGGCAGTTGTCTGGCCTGGGGCCCATCTGTGGCTGACGGGTCCAGGGCTGTCGTGCCCTCAATATAGCTCCAGCTCAGACGGGCCAGCCAGGCCGAGCGTCCCTCAGGAGGCAGCGCTGGGGTAGCCCGGAGGCCGCTGAGCGCTTATCTGCTGGCTGCAGTCGTGCCGGGGCCGTCCTGGGCCCGGCCTGGCCGTCTCCCTCGCCGGCCCCGCACTGCTGTCCTCTCCCAAAAGCTGCCCCAAAATTCACTTTGGTCTGAAGGAGCTATGCTTCCAAACCAGTGTTCTTTTATTAAAACAAGGCTGACAAGTGTGGCCTCCGCTCGCGCTGCGCTCGCCGCCGGTCACACCAGGCCTGGGCCACAGGTGCCGGTCAGCGCAGGCAGCACTTGGCCTTCCCATTGTAGCAGGTGCCCGTGACCTTGGTGTTGAGCGGGCAGGAGGAGTAGTGGCAGGTGCCGCCTTTCTTGACACATTTGTAGTGGTCAGATCTCCGGCCGATCTCTATCATTTCCCCCATACCTGTAGGAAGGGGAGAGAAGGTCAGACTCAGGGCCGCAGCCCCAACAACGGCGGGGACACCCGGACAGACCCCGGGACACCGGGACGGCCCTGGGCAGGCGCTTTGCCCCTGTTGAGCGGCAACCCGGGGTGGTGGAGGCACCTGGTGGCACAGGCCAGGTTGGAGCTCCTTCTCCACGACGCACGCTACAGTCCTCTCACCCATTTCCCACACACACACACCACACACACATGCACCACACACACCACACACATACCACACACACATCAGGCTCACACACCACACACACACACACAGGGGACACAGGCGTGTGTCCCTCGCTCCCCAGGACTGAGCAGCAGGACAGGCTCCCAGGGGTGTGGGGGCAGGATGGGACGACACGTGGGGCAGGTGTGAGATGTGTGTAGGCCCAACATAGACACAGGTGTGGGCCCTGCACCCACGGGAGACGTGGGGGGACTTGTCTGCATGGGGGAGGAACGCGCTTATCGGAGCCCTCCGGGACTCGGCAGGTCGGCCAAGGCGCTCCCCACGGCAAACAGGCCGGGTGCTGGCCAGGGGTGGCCGCAGGGGCCCGGGAGGCTGCCCGTGCCTGAGCTGCAGCGCTGGCCCCCTGGGAGGGAGCTGGCGCTGGAGCCCAGTGGCGGCTGGGAGGGCTGGACCTCATTCCCAGAATCTCTCTAAGCTTTTGGAGATGAAATCGAATATCGGAGCCACTCCCACAAAATAAATACCAGCCTCCCAGACAGCCTGGTGCCCCCACCCCGACCCGCACACAGGTGAGGTCCGGAGACGCTCAGGCTGCTGTGGGGGGAGCAGCGACGTCACTTGTTAAGGTCATGAAATGTTTCATCCAGTTCCTGTCAGATTATCCTCCAGATGAATGCGGTGCCTGCTAGCAGAGCCGAGTCTCTGGGGAGTGCGTGCCGAGGACGTGGGCTCTGGGGCAGGGCTGGGATTGAGTCCTGTTCCTGGCTGGGCATTCGGGGTCCATCTCCCCGAGCTTCACCGCGGAGACACGTCTGTAACGGGGGGTGGGCTCACCCTGCTGGAGGCCTGGGACGCTGGCAGGCAGTGCTCAGACAACGATGCTTTTGTATTTCCCTGCCCTAAAGTGCTGCTGCGGGTGTTTTCTGACACGAGCTCCCCTGAGGGGCCAGCGAGGTGCGGTCAAGCCCGGGTGAGCGGGTGGCCGGAGGAAGAAGCATGGGGCACGCAAGCCAGTTTTTCTGGGCAGCAGCACATTCCAGGAGCTGCCCAGAGGTGGTTAGAGGCGGAGGGAATGAGAGCAGTCAGGAGGGGCGAGGTGCAGAGCCAGCCCCCAGACAAGTGCCGCGGACGAGGGTCACAGAACCCTCGTACTGGGGTGCAGAGTCGTTTGCCTAACCCCTCCTTTTTAAAGGTGGGGACCCTGAGGCCCGACTCCCAGGAATCCCGTGGTGGAAGGGGAGAGGCTGGCGAGAGCAGGATGCCTCGGGGCGGGTTGGGTTACGTTGGCTGCACCCAGGAAAGGCAAGTGTGAGAGAGAGTTGGCTGTTGACGCAAGGGTCCTGGGGGCCACCTGCACCCCCATTACTGTCCCTAAGCCACCTCCACCTGCAACAGGCCAGTCCCCAAAAGCAGCTGTCCTGGTGCTGACTGGGGACCCTGCCCGCTGCCGCACCCTGACGGCACCTGGGACCTGGCCCCAGCCCCTGCTCTGCAGCCCAGAGGCCCGGCCCGCCGGGGGCGTGAGTCCCGCTCTGCCTGCCCCCGCGATCCTTGCTTCCCTGGGAGGCCCTGGGACGACTGAATCAAAGTGAGAGGCGCTCTCGTGTTGCAGCCCCTTCCTCTGGCTTCTCCCGCGCCGCCTTCCCATCTGCTGGGGCTTGTGCCACCCGCCCGCTCCCTTTCCAGCGGCACCTGCTCTTCAGACGGCAAAGTCAGGCGCCCGCAGCCCCCGGGCAGACGCGGTGCGTCTCCGAAGCGGCTCTGGAGTGTCGGGCACAGGGAGCAGCGGGGCCTGTGGTGCCCCCCAGGCAGGGACCAGCCTCGCTTAGCCGCAGCTCAGGGTGGAAAGGTGCTCCTCATTTTCCTTTGTCAGAGAAGATGCAATTCTACATTTTACGGCACCATCCTGACTTTCTAATGTTGAGAAGAAACTGCATTTCTTTAATTGAAAAATTGAACAAAATGTAAATACCACGAAGCCTCAATAGCGTCCATTTCCCTCACTTCTCAGCTGCCCCGGGCAGCCCCCGGGCTCGGCGGGAGCAGGTTGGCTCCGGCCGTCATGGGTTCTGGGAGCAGCCTGCACTTTCAGCATTCCCAGCCCACTGTAATTAGGGAATGAATTATATAACCGGTCTTCCGGCTGCTTCGAGAAGGTGCCGTCACGAGGCCGTGGCCGTGTCTGCACGTAGCAGCCGTGAACGACATACTTGCTGACTCGCTGAGCAACAGCCTCCGAGCATCTCGGGTCCTGAGCCCCCTGAGCTCTGCCACCCCTCTCCGCGGGCACCTGGGTGAGTCTGCGTGTGGTTTGGCACCGGCTCCATGTTCCCAGGAACACCACTGGGTGGGACAGACATGGCCGCAGCTTGTTTTCCAGGGGAGATGAGACTGGAGGACCAGCAGGTCTCGTGGCACCCCCTTCCCTTGGAGCCGTGGGCCTCGGTTTCCCCTGGAAGTCCCAGGCTGGGCTGGGCCACCTCAAGGGCTCTTCCAGGAACGGCTTGAACTGACCCCCACACCACGAGGGGCTGGGGGTGTGTGCCTAGGCCCAGCAGTGCCCTCTGGACACCGTCCCAGCCCCCCGCCTGCGCCGGACACCGAGGAGGGTCTGGGCATCACGGCCACCAGCGGGCCCGCGGGCAGGGGTGGGTGCCCCGGGGCGGGGCCACCGCAGCCAGCACACACTGACCAAGGCCACGGGACAGAAGACAAGCCGCAGTGGTGCCTGAGTCAGCAGAGGGAGGGCCACTGCCTGCACCTGAAGACATCGCTCCTTCCCCCTCCCACCCTGCGCAGGGGAGCCTCGGCCAATGCTAGAGCCGCGGTCAGACTGCCCTTCCCCGGGGCCCTCCCCGCGGGCCCTGACCGGCCAGAGGCAGCTGCCAGAGGGGCCCCTTGCTCAGGCCTCCTGGTTCAGCCCCGAGCGCATGGGTGCCGCCCAGCTAGGAGGGCGAGCCGCGGGGCCAAGCCCCAGCAGCGGTTCCTGAAGGGCCCGGTCTCCCAGCACCCTGTGCCCGGGCTCTGTGCCCCAGGAGTCCCGTGGGCTCGGGGCCAGGGTGGCCTCCCAGAGTGTGAGCTCGGCCACTCGAGCCTGCTCAGCGGTTGCTCGACCCACACGGCCTCAGGAACACTTGCAGCTTCTGTGCCTGGACACGCTCTGCTCATGCACACTCCACGCCAAGGCAGCGCTTCCCACTAAGGCCTTGGACTCAGAGTGGGAATGTGCTGCCGGCAGAGGTCTGGCTCCGCTTCCCCACGCGTGCACACACACGCATGCACACACACACACTCACGCACGTGGAAGAGGAACAGAGGAAGACACTAAAGAGCAGGCCGTGCCCGAGGTGGTGCCCAGGGCCTGCAGCTGGAGAGGAAAGCTCTACACCAGGAACAGTTTTCAGGTGGGGAAACTGAGGCCCAGCCGGGGCCCGGCCACATCTCTGGGTGGTGAGGCGGCGCTGCCGGATGCTTGGTTGGGCCTTTGGAGGCTCTCAGGCCCTGAGTCACCTCCAGCCTCGCCCGCGGGTGAGCAAGCGAGCCCGGCACGGCTGGCAGAGGAGCTTGGGAGGGAGACCGCGCCGGGGTGGGGAGGCTCCACTCACCTGTAGTGTCCTGCCCGCCTGGCCCCAGGGACTTGGCTGCTTTGACCCAGAGAGGCAGCCTATTTGAACCGAGGGGTGCCCCATGCATGTCCCACCTGGAGGAAGGTGAGCGGGTCCAGGGAGGGGCGGCCCCAAGACCCCACGGCCTGCACACCGGTGAGTCGATAGTGCCCTGAGCGGCCTGTGGAGGAGGGGGGCAGCCCCTGCTGGTGCCCGCAGCCCTGCCAGTGACTCGGCCGAGCTGCGCCCTCGCTGGGCAGCAGCTGGGCAGCAGCTGACCTCTCTAATGCGGCCCCACGGCGGGGACGAAGCCACCTTCTCGGCCCAATGCAAGGAAGGGACTGGGGCTCTGGCCAGCCGCCTGTGACTATGTCCCCACCCTCTTGGAGCCCAGAAGACAAGGGCCCTAGGATGGACAGGGCCCGAGAGAGCCCACCTCTCCCGCAGCGGGGCTGCCCTGTGGGCCCCCGAGGACCGGCCAGGGGGTCCAGTAGGCTCCCCTGGTGGGTCTCAGAGGTTGTGCCCCCGCCGCCTTGGGAGTGCTTTCCTGCTGCTGGACCTCAGAGCCCCGGAGGCCCGAGTGCCCGGCCTGGGGCAGGGGCCGTGTCCAGCCGCTCACTCACCTGGGCCCGGGTGGCAGAGGAGCAGGCAGGTGGCCAGCAGCAGGCAGCAGAGGGCCCTCATGCTGGCGGGTGCCAGGGCCGAGTGCAGCTGAGCGCAGCTTCTTGGCTGGCTGTGGAGGCTTTTATAGGCTCAGGTTGCACAATCCCTCAGAGGATCTCAGGGGCGGCTGTGATGGCACCGAGATGCTAATAAGTCACCCTGGCGGGTGCCCTTCTGGTGCTCCCAGAGGGACAGTGAGCTGGGAGCCTGCCAGACCCGCGGGGGCCGCCCCTCCCCTGCCAGGAGCCCACAGGTCTGTCTCTTGGGGGTGGGGGTGCCGACCGGTGGGGGGAGGTCCGTCCATCCCGCCACTTCCTCACCGTCCTTCTGCGGCTGCCTTTCTCCCTGGGGCACCTCCCGGCTTCTCGCCTGTGCTTCAGGATCACTGCGTCTCTCAAGCCTTTTAAGATGTGTGCATTTCAGGCGAGTTTAGGTTCACAGGGTCCCCTGCCCTTCCCCCAGCCCCTGCAAACAACAGTTGGGGGCTACGTGTGACCCCGAGAAGCCCGTCCTGCCCAGTCCTCGCCACCCAGAGCCCACCTGGCATTCGGGTCACTCTCGGGTCCCCTCCGTGGGCTTGGACACGTGGACAGCGATGCGTCTGTGGTCTTTCCACGGCCTAACCCCTGGGCCACCTGCTCACCCCCTGCAGCCCCGCCTGTCCCCTCAGAGTCCTGCCCAGAAACCCCGCCCGACCCCACGGAGTCCTGGGGAAGGTCGTGAGCTGGGAGCCACGAGGGGCTGCCCCTCAGCTGGCCGCCTTCCCCCACACACGCACTCGCACCACCCGCTCTGCACCCAGCATGAGTGAGGCTCCCCCCCGCCACGGCCTCGCCAGCACTCGGGATGCTGGGCCCGGGCATTGGCCGGTCCTCAGGCGTGTGGGGTCATGGGAATCCGGGTGCTGCAGGATGGGGGGCATTTTTTGTGCTCGGCATGAAGAGCACAGACAGGAGGCCTCACCAAGGTTTGCAGGGAGCTCGCCCTCCTGTGGCTCAGAGGCCCTGAGGCCGGACCCGCTGAGCCGCTGAGCTCGGGGTCAGAGGCCCCACCGCGGGCAGGGCCACGCCTGTTAATCTCAGGCCGCCTGAGGTTTCCCGGGTCCGACGATGAGATCTTTTCCCGTCCCAGTTCTGTTGTGATCCCACCAGCCGCTCGTCTCTCCAGGGCTCTCGCTGTGGCCACAGAAGAGATGCGCTGCCCAGGAGTGTCTCCCGGGGGAGGGTTGCGTGAGGTAGTAGCAGCTGACGGACCCGGCCAGCCCACCCCGCTGAGGCGGCTTCCAGGGCAGGCCGGGGCTGTCCCGTGAAGTCTGCGTGGCAGGCGCTGGGCACTGGGACCCACCTGGCTGGCTGATGTTTGGCCGAGCAAGGGAGGCACCGATGGCGGCCAAGACAGCTTCAGCATGGCCACCGCCACGGCCGGCCGACCCCGTCTGCACTGGACACACTCCCTCCCGATGCCCCACCGCTCCCAGACAGACAGGCGGGGAGACAGACAGACAGAGCCCCCTCGCCGAGTGTGAGGAGCCGCAAGGCCACGGGGCCCGGCAGCAAGACATACCCCATGTGCCGGCCCTCGACCTGCCAGCCAGCTTCCCAGAGGGAAGAGAGAAGCTTGCAGAGAACTGCTTTTCTTTTTTTTTTTTGGTGGTGTAACGCCTCCGCCAAAGCCCCAGTCTCCACGTAGCCCTTGGGCCCCTCCCCACGTTGCTCCTGGCTGACCCGCCCCACCCCAGCAGAACCCCGACTCGGTCCCTGCCAGCTCCCCAACTCCAGTGACATCCCATCTGGAGCGGGCAGCTGCTCCTCTGTCCTGCTGGGTCCAAACCACAGCCGGCTGGGCAGCTCGGGCCGCATCTGGGGCCCACACCGCGCTCCTCGGTGCTTTCTGGAGGGGCGAGACGCTGGCGTCACACCAAAGGACCTGCGCCGCCTTAGGGGCGAGTCCCAGTCCACATAGCCACAAGCCAACCGCAGGGAAGCAGCCTGGGGCCGGGGCGGGCAGCAGCGGGGTTGGTCAGGGAGGGGCACGGCGGGGGGAGCAGGGTTGCCCGCTCCTACCCTGTGGGCTCTGGACATTTATCCTGCTTGAGGGAACAAGTTCCGTCAACTTACCCAGTTAGTACTGAACCACGTTCACGCACATCAGTGTGTCTTGTTTTGTGACGCACGTCCAGGAAGCCGGGGGCACACCCGCAGGGCCTTCCCTTTCGTCCCCGCCCCTGCCCGCGGTGGGGCCGTCGAGTCCATGGCCTGGCTGCTGGTGTCCAGGACACGTCTGGGCGGGGGCTGTTTGCATCAGGTGTTTCTCACAAGTGGGGAGCCCGAGGGCACTGGAGACCAGGCCGGGAAGGGCTCGGGCGGTCCCCTCCTCTTCTGAGGGAGGGAGGACATCGGGCCCAGCTCCGGGAGGACACAGAGCGCAGAGCCGGCCCGGTGGGCGGCCCCTCCCCGGCCCGAGAGCTGCCCGTGTCCCGGCACACGTGCCTCCTGCCCGCCGCCCCACCTCAGCTGAGCCAGCCCCGAGGTGCACAGACGGGGCTCCATCCCCTCCGTCCCCAGACTGGGCTGGGCCCCTCACGCCAGCCTAGGAAGTGACCGACGGAAGGGCGGGCCCCGGTGGCTGTGTCCACAGCTCCCGTCGCTGCGGTTGGTGGTGGAGTCCCGCCCCCCCGACCTGCGTGGCCACCTAGACGGCGGCACCTATTGCCGGACCCAGAACCGCACCGGCCCGGAGCACACGGACCCGCCGCATCCCGCCGTCGGGCCGACTCCGGGGCAGGCAGTGTGGCCGGCTCTGGCTCTGTCCTGCGTCTGCTTCCAGAGGAAGCCGCCGGGGCCGCCCCCGGGCTGGCTTTCACCCGCTCTGCCTGGGCGCCTGGTACCGCGGGGCCCCGACTCCATTGTGCGCTTCCAGCCTGGGTGTCCGCGTCCCTCTGCGTGGGGGGCTTCCCCCAAATTAACCTGTTTTTATCGGCCAGTCTGGCTCTTCCTAGAGGCAGAGTTTGGGGTGTCGGTTTCGTCCATGTGCTGGGCAGCCTGGGTGCCACATCCTCCAGGTCCTCTGCATGGTCCCAAAGGGAAACCCCGACCCCCTTAACGCCAGCCCCACTTCTTGCTGCCCCTGCCCCGACGCCCAACGTTCCGCTCTGTGTCCGGCTCTGATCCCGGCTCCTCCCGCAGCGGGGCGCGGGCGCAGGTGCTCTTGGGACCGGCTTATTCCTGCGGCATCGTGTCCTCAAGTCCACCCACGTTGTCCAGGCACCAGAAGCCCCTCCTTGGAAAGGCCGAGCAGCAGCCGCCCTGCGTGGAGCCGCCGCCTACTGGTCTGCTCACCCCCGGGCCGCGAGGTAGGAGGATTCATGACAGGCCCGGGCGGCTGCGTGTCCACTGCAGACGCCGCCTGCAGCTCCTGGCACCGCCTCAGCGCTGGGGCGAGCGCAGGAAACTAGTCGCAACCAGGTTAAGCTCTGGCTCTTGCAAGCAGATTCCCATCAGAAACTGGTCCAGGAGACCACCCGCCTTGGCTGCACCATGCAGGCACCCCTGTGGGGGGCCTGAGAGGCACCCGGGGCCGCTGGGGGACGGTCTGATCCCTCAGCCTGCCTGGCTGCGAAGCCCACGCCGAGTCGGGCCCCGGTGACACGAGCAGCGTCCACTCTGGTCTTGAAAGTGCCGGCCACCCTCATGCTGCTGAGGTAGTGCTGGTTCATGGCCTTGAGTGTGTCCAAGTCAGAGCGTCTCGCCCCGTGGGGTGTCTCAGGCCATGGGGGGCCCGGGGCGGGTGGTGAGCAGACTGACGTCGATGCTGACATGAGTGACTCGATCAATTGTGACCAAGCAGGCACCGTGACCGCTCTTGGGGAGGGGCGGCTCCAGCAGAGCTTGCAGGGGAGGGCGGCCTGCACCTGCCCTCACCCGAATTCCTTGTTCAGGCCTGGCCACATCGCCCTGCATGGAAGCCAGCTCAGAGCCTGGGCTGGGGGAGGGGGGTGGGCGGGGAGAGCAGGGTCTGGCCCCTGACCTTGGGCCAGCTGCCCCTCATCTCCTCCCCAGGGTGGGCAGGCGTAGGTGCCCACTGCTGTGGGGGTAGTGGATGGAGTCCCTGCCCTTTGACCCCACCTGGGGTGCCCTGGTTCTCAGGGAATTTGGCTGCAGCCTGGGTTGCGACCGTGTACCTCCTACTTAACAGGCACTTGTCAATCAGTGTTCAGAGCCCCCCTCGCCCCCCCCAATATCTTTAACTTTATTGGATGGAAGAGACGGTTTCAGGGGGGGTCCGTTTTGCACCCCCAGGGACACTTGGCAGTTGGGGGGACGCGCTGGTGTGGAGTCTCTAGGTGTGGAGGTGTCTGTGGCACCTGTGGGGGAGGAGCTGCCAGGGACCCTGTAGGGAGGCAGCTCTGGGAGGGAAGATAAGTCACTTCTTAACCTGTTTCCCACAGGGTCACCTGGCTGGGCCTGGCGCTGGGAGTGGGTGCTGGGCACCATCCGCGTCCACCTCGGCTGCCCGTCTCTCGATCTCATCGCAGAGGCTGGATCACAGTGGACCCCGGGTCTCTTCCCTGTGGTCACTCGCAGCCGTGACTACACCCGCGTGGGGGTGGGGTCGCAGGACAGAGTGTCCCGCCCAGGCCAGCCCGCAGGCGCAGGGCCGGGGACAGGCCCCACTCCGGGGAGATAAGAGCCTCGGAGCCGGACCGTCTAGTTCTGCTTCGGGCCCAGGACAACCAGCCCCGCAGATAAGCTGGACCCGGCCGAAACGCCCCAGGAAGCCTGCAGCCCTTGAGCAGCAAACAGCCCACACCAGGCTTCTCGTCTCCGCCCCTGGGGAAGTTTGTCCCTCTCGGATGCCTCCATCTCAGGAACCCCGTCTTCCGGGTGTGGCCGAGCTTGTGTCTGCGACCTGCCTGGGCCCTGCCCCCACCCGACCCCGTCACAGGGCCCAGTCAGAGTTCGCCCTGTGGAGACAGGCCTGGAAGATGCTGTGAGCTGGGACGGTGATCCTGGGCGGTGGAGCGCGGCCTCCTGGCCTCAGGGTGCAGCAATGGGGGGTCTGTACCCCGGGCTGCACCTCTTGGGGGTCCCTCTCCCTGTTTGTGCAAGTGAGCAAAAACCCGACCCACTTGGGGCCCGTCGCCGTTCTAATCCAGCACAGGGGGTTCTGGGCCAGCCCGGGCCTCAACTCCTGGGATGTTTATTTACCCAGAAGAGAAGCATCCAGTGGGAGAGACGGGCTGTGGCACGTAACCTGTGTGTGCATGCGTGTGCGTGTGTGTGCACGTGTGTGCATGTGCGCCCACGTGAGATGATGCATCAGGCCAGCGTGTGGGAAAGTTCAGCAGCACAAGGAGGAGGAGGCAGGAGCTGAGGGGCTGTCAGAGATGGTGTCTCTGAGGAGGGGACATTTGAGAAGCAGCTGAGCACAGCGAGGGAGGGAACATGGAGGTTTCGAGGAGACCCGCTTGATTATTAGCATACACGTGCACACACACGTGCACAACACACATGCGGGCAACACAGAGATGCGTGTAAAACAATGCACACGTGTGTGCACACACGTGCAGGGGCCAGCACACATGCACACTCACGTGCTCACACAACCCGCGGCCGCTGCCCTCTATCTCCCCAGCTTTGCCCAGGTGCCGCTGTGCCCAGGTGCCCGGTGCCGCTGTGCCGAGGCTGTGCCCAGTTGCAGGGGCACCCCCAGGGGAGGCGCGGGCAGGGAAGGGGCGATGGGGAGCAGAGGACGGGAGCAAGAACCAGGCCCGGGGGAGCCCCCAGTTGGTTCTTTCTGACCCAGAGCCCCTAAGCGCCTTCCTCCCGGTCCGCGGCCCCCCGGGTCAGTGCGCAAGGACCGTGGAGGCCAGGACTGCGCTGCGGCCTGCACAGGGGCCCCTCCTCGCCGCCCCGTCCCTGCCTCACTTTCTGCGGGGCCCCGAATGGGCTGGCCGCCCTGGAAGGCGCTGTGCTGGGGGGAGGGCGGAGGTTTCGGCATGGGTGCCCTGCCAGGGCGAGCCAGGCAGGTGGAACAGGAGCAAATGAGGGCGGCCTGACCGCGGTGCCCCGGGGAGCCCGCCTGGGCTCAGGGAGGGGGTGGCGGGGAGCACAGAGGGTACAGAGCCCTCGGGCGCAGGGAACTCGGGGTGTATTTGCTCGTTTTATCGCAGACCCTAGGAGCCAAACAGCACCGAGTGGAAACCAATCAGAGCTGTGGAGCTTCCTGAGAGGTGGCAAGAAAATGGTGGATTGTGTTGCTATCTTTAACGACTTCTGCCGAGATTTGAAAACTGGGCCCCCCGGGCCACCTGGGCCCTGTTCGCGCTTCCCGGGTCCGGGACTGAGTCTCAGAGGGCCCGTCCCCCTCGGCGCCTGGGCAGCTCAGGCAGACTCAGCCTCGTGGGTGGGTGGACGGCAAGTCGGGGTCCCCAGCCCCAGCGGGCACAGCCCCAGCTCCCCCTCTGGAAGCTTCCCTACAAATGCGCCCCTTCACTCGGGTCGATGTGAATTCCCAAATGCTTACTCAGGCTCCCGGCCCGGCGCCGTGGGGGTTCAGAGGCGAGACAAGTCCACTGCCCGCAGGCTCTTGGGGAGCTGGACCTGCAGGCGCTCAGCTTGTAGCAGATAACGAGTTTGATCTGATCCTGTTTAATGAAATGCAATTTAATTTTTGTTGAATCGAATGATAAAAAGAGCATCCCGTGCTTGTCCATCTTTTAAATATGGACATTTTGACGCACGCGTGTACAACGGACACTGGGCAGCCTGGGGTGTGTGGGGGGCCAGGGAGGGCACGGCCAGGGCCGGTTCTGTGGGCCGGGAGGACAGGCATGGACGCAGCCCTGGGCGGGAGCACCTGGGGCCTCAACGTCCCCTCGACCTGGAGTCCTTTGTTTTCTCTGAAATTGCTTTCTCTCCAGAGGACGCAGCCGCCAGACCCCAGCAGCCCTGGCCAGGCGCACAGTGGTCATTTCCAGAAGCGGCCGCCCCCGCTGGGCGGCCCTGGACACCGGAGGGCCCGCTGCCCCCCCGGGGTGGATGGAGGCGCGGCCGCACCCCACCAGCAGGGGCGCCTCCCCTTCTGCTCACACCAGCCTGAAGATGAGCCATTTTGATGAACACAGAAGCCTTCGCTAAGATCCTCCCCTCCTGACCCGGAGACTCCGGGGGTGCCTGACGGAGAAGCCCTGAATTCGCCGCATGTTTTCACCAGCTCGAATGTACACGCTTCAGGGGTCAAATACAAAGCTGTGACCTTGAGTGTGACGCTGTGAGCAGTGCCCCTCGCCCTTGCTACGTTTTTGGGTTTTTTTCTTTTAAAGATGTATTTATTTGTGCATCAAGGACAGGGGATTAGACCAGAGGTGTGCGGGTGAGAGGATTCACCAGGGAGAACGGGGAACAGAACAGGCAGAGCTACTGAAATCCACTGCTGAGGGGAGCAGCGGGCAAGTCAGGAGGTCTGCTGCGCCGTGTGGGTAGCTCCCTGGCCGGGGATTGAACTTGTGCTTCATAGGTTGTGTCTTTTTTTTTTGAAGATTTATTTGTTTATTCATACGAGCACTGGGCACAGTCAGAAGTGCGGGAGGGTGAGAGGACTCAACAGAGCCAGAGCACGGAGCAGAACGGGCAGACTGAGGAAACACACTGCTGAGGGGAGCCGCGGGGAGACACACACGGGCGTGGCGTCAGCTGCTCTCTCTTTGACTCCCTCAGCTGCTCCGTCCATCGTGTCCAAGGGCAGGAGTTCATCTGTTCTCGCGGCTGAGTCGCATCCCACCGCGCATCACCCACGCGGTCTCGACCCCTCCCCCGCCCTTGGCCACGGGGGTGTCTCCAGCTCCCGGCTGCTGTCCGTCCGGCTGCCTGGCCGCAGGTGGAGAGAGAGCTTGAACTCAGGCTTCCTTCTGACTCTCCGGCTCGATACCTAGGAACAGGATCACGGGGCGGTGGAGAATTTCTGTGTGTCGTCTGCAGTCCCCTCTCCGCTGTCCACATCGTCTCCCGGCCTGTCTGGTCCTGTGGAGGAAAACAGTGTGAGTCGTGGTCACCCAGCCTCGGGGCCGCACCTCCCACCTTGGACCTTGGGTGGGGCTCCGCTGACAGGAGGGGGGCAGGCTCCTGCTCAGGGAGGGGAGACCCTAGGAAGGGCCTTGGAGGGGAGGGAGCTGCTGACTGCAGGCTGGGGGAGCCCAATCCTAGTTTTTGTGTCCTGGGACATGCCCCCTCCAGGCTCTGGAATTCCTTTTGTTAGGGGGAAAAGGCAGTCCCAAAGCAAATTCCATACAGGCTTTGTGGACTCCACCCCCACCCCAGGTCAAAGCCAAAGACACTGGGAACTCCAAATCCCATCACCACCAAAGGGAAGGTGGCTGGGACCTGAGGGTGGGGTTAAGCAGCCAGGTGGATACAAAAGGCAGACACTTGGGCTTTGGGGGTCTCTCCATTTTGGGGCCCTCGGCCAGCTTGCGGCGTCCGTCTAGCTCTGAGAGTGACTTTGGGGTTTCCAGGTCGTCGGATCGGGTAGGACGCATTAAAGACTTTATTTCCCTATTTTCTCCCTGAGTTGTACATTTTCCTTATTTCTTTTTCTCTTGTAAATAAACCTTTTATTAACCCTTTTGCGTGTGTCTGTAGTAGAGTATTCATAAGTCCCTTTAAAGCGCGCGGGTGAGGACCCACAGCCAGGAACCCGTTTAATATCGGGGTTGCTCTATAACACTTTGAGTTTCGGCTGCCTGAGCTGCCCCTCAGTTCCCTGCTTCTGTCCCCAACTCTCTGCCTTCCAGCCACACCCACTGAGTTGACACCCCCCTGTGCTGACACCCCTCTGTGCTGACACCCCCCAGCTGACACCCCCCTGTGCTGACACCCCCCAGCTGACACCCTCCCCCCCCAGCTGACACCCTCCCCCCCCCAGCTGACACCCCCTGAGGAGACAGCCCCCTCTGTTGACACCTCCTGGGCTGACATCATCAGCTGCAGCACCTCCACTTCTTGGAGCAGGACCCATGGCCCCGGCGGCTCCCTGTTCTCAGCCGCTGCGCCCCCTGCTGGTCGGGGCCAGCACTGCCCCCCAGCGGCTTAAAGCCTGTGTGAAGCTCTGCTGAGGTGGAGGACATGGAGTGTGCGCTGGTCGGGCAGGCGTGTGGCGGAATTTGGACACGTGCACCCACCCCGGAGACCCTCACCGCCCCTCCAGGTGCCGCCTTCCTCAAAGGTCTCCGTCCATTCCCTTTGTTCTTTTTTTGTAGTTTTTATTTTTTAGAGATTTATTTATTTATGCATACAAGGACTGGGGTACAGGCCAGAGGTGTCGAGGGTTGAGAGGATTCACCAGAGACAGAGTGGGGAGCAGAACAGGCGGATCTACTGAAATCCACTGCTGAGGGGAGCAGCGGGGAGACAGGAGGGGTCTGCTGCACCGTGTGGGTAGCGCCCTGGCCAGCCAGGGATCGAACTCGTGCTGCCGTGGCCGCAGACAGCTTCATAGTTTACGTCCTAACCCCTTGCGCCCCCAGGGAGCCCTTCTCTCTGCTCTTGTGTGGGGTGTTTGGGGGGTGTGTGTGTTAGGAACACTTAAAACGCAATCTACGCCGCTGTCCTATTCAACCACACAGAATGCCACGGAGCCAGCACAGCGACGCCTGCCAGACGCTCTGGCGTGACGGAGACGCCGGCACCTTCCTGGCCTCCCTGCCCTGCGGCCGCCCGCCGCCCTTCGCTGCAGCCCGTGACCGGTTGTGATGGAGGTTTGTGCTGCTGGTAGCGCCCCGACGCTCAGAAACACCCCCAACGCCCGCAGCCCGATCTGCCCTGTGCGAAGCTCATGCTCTAGAATACACCGGCCCGGCACCGGAGGCGGCGTGTACACGCTGCAGCCTGGGCCTCTGCCTGCACCGCCAGCTGCAGGGACCGGTCAGGAAGGGGCCGAGGCAGTGACCCGGCCACGGCCACGGTGTTGGGGAATTTTCCAGGTGGAATTTCGCCTCCCCTCGCCCTGGGCTGCCCGAGCACCCTCCGCAGGAGGTCTGGGCCTGCTGGGTCTGAACTTCATCCCACCCACATTGCTTTGTTGTCACGTTAGGTGAGAGGAACCCACCGATTCCCGGCCAGTGCCGCCGTCCCTGTGGGGTTTGTGTATCTCCCCCATCCCCGCCGTGCTGGGTTTTCTCCAGGGACCCACACTTCCTCCAAGACCCAAAAGACCTCGCTGGTCAGTGTCCCGGCTGGAGGCGTGCGTGGGGTGTGATGCCCTGTGGGGGAGGGTCCTGTCCAGGTGGGCACACCCCGCCCTGAGCTGGAGTAAGCGGGGGCGAGCGCCTGCTTCGTGGGGGAAGAGCCGGCCCTGGACTTGGAGGCTTGGCGGTGTGTGTGGCCAGAATCTGCTGCCGGAGCCGCCCTCTCTGTCCACCAGCCTCTCGTCAAACGGGCTCCATTGTAATCTTGAACTTTTAGGGGGGACCATGAACTCCCGAAGTTACAGCACAGAGTTTCCACCCAAAACTGTGATAAACAGGAGCATCCTTGGGGCTTTGTCTGCAGCCCCTGGCAGCGACCCGGTCCAGGGTGCGTCCCGAGAGTCTTGGGTTCTGATGGGACAAGTCCGGCGGCTCCCTGGAGACCTCAGCATGGGGGGCCTGGGCCGGGAAGCTGGGGCGCCCCAGCCCCAACCTCTGGGCACACTGAGGACAAGAGATGGAGCTGATCCCCCACGGGCCCCGGCTTCCTCCAGGACACTGTACAGGCTGGAGCCTCCGAGCAACCCGACCTGACAGTGGCCTGTTCACTGGCTGCTCCTGGGCCCTTTACCAGAGAGTGTGATCATCACAGCAGCACCCCCGGCTGTTGTAGCAGAGGACTGACTCTGGGGTGGGGATTCCCAAGTCTGCAGCCCAGCTGGGCAGAGGGTGTGTGAGCGGGCCCAGTCAGTGGGTGGGCTCTGAGGGGGCATTCTCGAGGGGCTGGGCCCCGCAGCCTGGGGTCTGACGCCGAGTCTGGGGTGTTGGCGTCGGAGTGGAACTGGATTCCACCCTCTTGGCGGAGGAAAGTCCGTCGTGTCGGAAGGGGACCTGCACGAGTGTCCATCCTTCCAATACAGACTCTCGCGGTGCGGGTGTTTAAGAAAGGATGCATAAATCTGTCTGCACTAAATTCTTGGAAGTTATTCGCCACCAGAAACCCCTGTCTTTCACTGTTTTCCACGTTTAATGTTGCTCCTTTTCGAAGGACATGCTTGCCCCGGGCTTTGGCTCATTAACTTTAAACACTTTTATCCCCTGAAAGACGAGGATTTAGTGCACCTGCTCCGCAGCCTCCCCTGCTGCCGATTCTGGTTCTTTTCTCGGGCCAGCCCACGCCCTTCGTAGGATGTGCTCACCCTCTTCATCTGCTTGAGCGGCTAGAACTAGCTGCCCTCGGCTGAGGCTGGGGCTTCAACTGTTATAGAGCAACCTCGATATTAAACGGGTTCCTGGCTGTGGGTCCTCACCCGCGCGCTTTAAAGGGACTTATGAGTACTCCACTACACACACACACAAAAGGTTAATAAAAGGTTTATTTACAAGAGAAAAAGAAATAAGGAAAATGTACAACTCAGGGAGAAAATAGGGAAATAAAGTCTTTAATGCGTCCTACCCGATCCGACGACCTGGAAACCCAAAGTCACTCTCAGAGCTGGCCGGACGCTGCGAGCTGGCGGAGAGCCAAAAATGGGGGATCCCCAAAGCCCACGTGTCTGCCTTTTGTATCCACCTGGCTGCTTAACCCCACCCTCAGGTCCCAGCCACCTTCCCTTTGGTGGTGATGGGATTTGGAGTTCCCAGTGTCTTTGGCTTTGACCTGGGGTGGGGGTGGAGTCCACAAAGCCTGTATGGAATTTGCTTTGGGACAGCCTTTTCCCCCTAACACAACAACGGATTATTTCTCAGGGTCCGGAAGCGGGTAGTGGGAGGTCAGGGTGCAGCATGGGTGGGGTCTGGTGAGTCCCCCCCATATATTCGTATATATTCATTTCTGGGAATATTCTCCATGATTTGGGGCATAATTTCTTCCCCTCGTTTTTTTCTCTCCTCGCTCCAATGTCTGTGGCCAGAGAACCTCTGGAGTCTATCAGGCTGTCCTTTGGCTTTGTTTTCATTTGGCCTATTTGTTCTTATTCAAATTCATCCTCCAGGATTTGTTTATTGAAAAAAAAGACCAAGTAAGACTCGCCCTGGCCTGTGTTGCTCACCTGGAGGCATAGCTTTACTCCCCGGGCCCCCGGCACCCCGTCTCCTCCCAGGTCCCAGGGACCTGCTGAGACCCCAGCCCTGCGGGAGGGAGCATCTGTCTCTAGCTCCTCCTCCCTCCCGCTGCAGGTTGGAGAAGCTGGTCATCACTTAGTGTCTCCGGAACACCTGACGAGAGCTGAGGTGTGAACACCGGTTCTCAGGGAGGGGGAAACTCCCGCACACATTGTATGAGCCCCACGTTGCTTGTCCCCAAACCAGAGACGAAGAGCCTGCACGCAGATAAAACCAGGGACTGAGGTCCGTGATGACCGTGGATGCAGAAGTCCGCAACAAATCCCCGGCACATCAAAGCTGACAACACATGACAGGACTCACCTGAGGAGAGCGAGGGGGGTGCAGCGTGCACAAGTCAACCAGTGTCCTCTCACAGCAGCAGAAAGGATGATACGAAAATCCCCCAATTCCCTGGGGGCTTAAAGAGCCCCAGTGCCAGCACCTCTGTTTGCTCCCCCTAGGGTGAGAGTGTTGCTTAGGAGCATCCCAGCATCTCTCTGCATTTTAAAGGTTGCATTGAACCCCTCCAAATTTTTTTGTCTGCATTATTTTTTTTTTAAGATTTATTATTTGTTACTTACACAAGCACTGGGTACAGTCAGAAGCATGGGAGGGTGAGAGAATTCACCAGAGCCAGAGCGGGGAGCAGAGCAGGCAGAAGGACTGAAGTACACTGCTGAGGGGAGCAGCGGGCGGCAGGAGAGGTCTGCGCGCCATGTGGGACCCTCCTCCGGTGGCCGGGGAGCAGCTGGGGATCGAACCGGCACTGTGGAGGCTGCGGGCAGCTTCGCAACCCAGCGCTCAACTGCTGCGCCACCAGGAAGGCCTATGTCCGCATTCTTAAAGAGCTGGTGTCTTCCTGGCATCCCCGATCCCGCCCCAGAATGCTTTACTACCATCTTATAAATGCGTTATCATCTTTCCTTTCTTTGATGACTGTGGTAACATTGATGAGTTCGCGCTGCTCGCACACCAACTGTCCTTTCTCAGAGGCCGCTGCATTTGGTTCATGGGGCTCTTCCCATGCGGACATGGTCCTCGCACTTCTGCTCACCTTGGCTGTATGTCACACTTCAGGGTGGAGCCCCAAGTTGTGTCCCGTGGGTGGAGGTGTGGGGTGTGCTTGCTACGCCGCTCTCGGGAGAGCTGTTTCCCTGACGAGCTTGTCTTGGCATGTAAACCCCCTGGGAACTCTGGCCTTGGCAGGTGATGCTGACCAGGCAAAATGTGGGAGGCCGGCTACCAGAACGGCGCCTCCAACATGCCATTAAATTCACGTGATAGTTCATTTCATGTGCCAACTTGGCCGGCGGTGGCGCCCAGATAGCGGGTCAAACATTGTGCACATTTCTTTGAAGACGCTTTTGGATAGAGTGACCTCTGTGTTGTGTTCTTTTATGAGCTGCTCAGAGGTGGGGCCCCAGGACGAGGCCAGGAGAGGCTCGGGGACAGTTTATTATACTCCCGGGCACAGGCGCTGGGCACAACCGCACGCTGCAGGCCACAGGGTGGTCTGGGAGGTAAGGGACAGGAGCACAGGGAGGCTCACTGTGGTCTCCGTGGGAACGGGGAGGCGGGGCTGCCTGGAGAAGGTGGGGCTGCCTGGAGAAGGTGGGGTTGGCCGGCCGGGATTGAGCCCACGCTGCCGAGGCTGCAGCAGCTTCACAGTGCTGCGCTCCACCGCCTGCGCCACAGGGGAGGCCCCAGAAAGCCCTTTATTTTAAAAACGATGCCAAAACACCATCATGTACATAAAACCAGACATACACAATACGTGCATTTGACGTCACACTAAGGAAACTCTGGGGCCCAGGGAGTGGCAGCCTGCAGGGAGCAGGGGTGCGTGGCCCCACACAGGCAGAGAATGTATGTCATGAGCATGTGAGCGGGGTGACCTCGGGGGCTGTGGCCCAGCCAGAGCTAAGTGCCCGCGTCTGCGACACTGGCCAAGGCAGCATGTGCGAGATGGCGGTGGGGTGGCCGCAGGCCATGGTGCAGTTGTTATGAAGTGTGTCAAGGACGCTGCTGTCGAGAGGTCTATGGAGGTGGAGGGTGTGGGAGGGGTGGGCGCCGTGTGATGTCAGGGCGGTGGGGCAGGGCCGGGGGTTGTGGTCGGAGGCTGGGGGCCCGCTGGGGGGGAGTGGAGGAAGCACTGGGGAGCGAGAGGTCGTAACCTCCACCCCTGCACGCAGGTGTCCTTGGGTGGAGAGCCAGGAGTGGGCCCGGGGTGGGGGTGGGGTAGGGGGCAGCAAATGACCGGCCCAGTGTGACACAGGACAGGCAGTCCCTGGCGGGGTTGTCCCCTGTGAGATCCACAGGTGATGCCAGCGGGGAGCCCTTCGGCGGGCTTGGGCTGTGGGCTAGGGTGTCCTTCCCAGAGGACACTTGCTCGAGTGGACGGGCCTCAGCACTTGCCCTGCCCGGGGCACTGGTGTCACTTGTGTCAAAGAAGCGCCCGGCTTCGTGTGAGAGACCCCAGCCCTCTGAACGGCGCAGCCGCCCTGGTGGGGTTGGGGCTGCTTTGGGGGGGTAGGACTTTCGGCTCCAGTGGCCCCCTATCAGGTGGGCAGTTGTCTGGCCTGGGGGCCCATCTGTGGCTGACGGGTCCAGGGCTGTGGTGCCCTCAATATGGCTCCAGCTCAGACGGGCCAGCCAGGCCGAGCGTCCCTCAGGAGGCAGCGCTGGGGTAGCCCGGAGGCCGCTGAGCGCTTATCTGCTGGCTGCAGTCGTGCCGGGGCCGTCCTGGGCCCGGCCTGGCCGTCTCCCTCGCCGGCCCCGCACTGCTGTCCTCTCCCAAAGGCTGCCCCAAAATTCACTTTGGTCTGAAGGAGCTATGCTTCCCAACCAGTGTTTTTTTATTAAAACAAGGCTGACAAGTGTGGCCTCCGCTCGCGCTGCGCTCGCCGCCGGTCACACCAGGTGCGGGTCACGCGGGTGCAGGTGATGCCGGCAGCACTTGGTCGTCCCATTGTAGCAGGTGCCTATGATGTCGGTTTTCAGCGGGCAGTAGTAGAAGTGGCAGAAGCCACCTTCCTTGAAGCATTTGGTGCGGTCAGGATATCCCTGGCCTATCGCCCCCATACCTGTAGGAAGGGGAGAGAAGGTCAGACTCAGGGCCGCAGCCCCAACAACGCCGGGACACCTGGACAGACCCCGGGACACCGGGACGGCCCTGGGCAGGCGCTTTGCCCCTGTTGAGCGGCAACCCTGGGTGGTGGAGGCACCTGGTGGCACAGGCCAGGTTGGAGCTCCTTCTCCACGACGCACGCTACAGCCCTCTCACCCATTTCCCCCCCACACACACCACACACACATCCAGCACACACATCACACACTCACACCACACACACACCACACACACATCCCCGACACACACCCCACACCCGTGGCTGGTGTCAGAGCTGACAGCAAAGATTTACCTGGTTAGGATTTGGGCGGAGACGGGAATGAAAGCACAGCCCGTCCACGGCTAGGAAAGATTAAGGTTATCATGAATTTAAAATCTCTACGATTTAGTGGAAATGGAAAAAACCAAATATTCATATTTCCCTCCCTGCACTCACGTGGGAAACAGAATATTCACGTGGGAGACTGGAGAGCTAAGTGGAGATGAACTCCTGGACGAAAACAAGCGCGTGAGCATCGGCAGAGCCAGAGGGGTCCAGAACTCTCTGAGCCCATAAGTCACACTCAGGCCACGACGGCGTCACCCCCGAGCTGGGGCAAAGGCAGGGGAGAGACGGCGTCTGAGCGCCACCTTCTCAGCGGAGCACGAGGGGCACAGCCGCCGTCACGCTGTGGTGCCAGCGCCGCCTCAGCCAGGGTCCGGGGCCAGCGGTGCCGGGGAGGGGGCGGCCCCGAGCCCAGCGGGGGCCCTGATGCACTGGGGCGGAGCGGCCAGCTCCGGCCTGCTCAGGAGCACAGGCCTCCCGGAGCCTTTGAGGCCAGCCACGCGGGTGATAATACGGGAGAGAGGCACATGGCGCTGCCCGCAGATCAGAAAGATCACGCGATTCGGGAGACAAACCCAGCAGAGAAGGACCTGGAAGGAGCTTCCTTAGTCGATTGAGAAGAGCTGCCGCTGCCGGCGGTCCCTTCGTGTGGAGGGGCCCGCTCGCCCTCTGAGGCCGGGCGGGCGGTCAGCGTCCTCGGGACAGTGAGGTGAGGGTGCGGGCGGGGCCGGGCGGGGCTTCGGGGCTGGAGGCCCGCATGAGGCTCCTGAGAGCGGCCGGGTGGGCAGCCTGACCCTGGTGTCGGGGAGCTGCTTGGCCAAGGTTGTCTCGTGATGCCCTCGTGTCACGTGACCAAGTGCCCGGGGCCCAGGCGATCCCGCACTCCGCCATCGTGGCCTGGACTGCGAGCTCCACGGCACAGGAGCCCCATGGCGACCCCCACTTCCCGGGCCTTGTGCGCACCTGTCTCAGTTCCCACCCAGTGGACCTGAGAAGTACAAGCCAGCGTCTCTTTTGGGGTGATGGCGCTCCTGATCGAGGGGACTGGAGAACAGAGAACACTGCCAGCAGGTGAGAACAAGGACGTGGCACTGGGGTGGCCTTTGGGGGGCACAGGAATGTGCCCCTTGCTCCCCAGGACTGAGCAGCAGGACAGGCTCCCAGGGGTGTGGGGGCAGGAGGGTCCCACGCATCAGGCAGGTGTGAGATGTGTGTAGGCCCAACACAGACACAGGTGTGGGCTCCGCACCCACGGGAGACGTGGGGGGACTTGTCTGCATGGGGGAGGAACGCGCTTATCGGAGCCCTCCGGGACTCGGCAGGTCGGCCAAGGCGCTCCCCACGGCAAACAGGCCGGGTGCTGGCCAGGGGTGGCCGCAGGGGCCCGGGAGGCTGCCCGTGCCCGAGCTGCAGCGCTGGTCCCCTGGGAGGGAGCTGGCGCCGGAGCCCAGTGGCGGCTGGGAGGGCTGGACCTCATTCCCAGAATCTCTCTAAGCTTTTGGAGATGAAATCGAATATCGGAGCCACTCCCACAAAATAAATACCAGCCTCCTAGCCTGCCACCCACTCCCAGACACAGGTGAGGTCCGGAGATGCTCAGGCTGCTGTGGGGGGAGCAGCAAGGTCACTTGTTAAGGTCATGAAACGTTTCATCCAACTCCTGTCAGATTATCCTCCAGATGAATGTGGTGCCTGCTAGCAGAGCCGAGTCTCTGGGGAGTGCGTGCCGAGGACGTGGGCTCTGGGGCAGGGCTGGGATTGAGTCCTGTTCCTGGCTGGGCATTCGGGGTCCATCTCCCCGAGCTTCACCGCTGAGACACATCTATAAAAAGGGGTGGGCCCCCCAACTCATGGCACCCCCTTCCCTTGGAGCCATGGGCCTCTGTTTCCCCCTGGGAAGTCTCAGGCTGGGCCGGGCCAGCTCAAGGGCTCTTCCAGGAACGGCGTGAACAGACCCCCACTCCACGAGGGGCTGGGGGCGAGTGTGCCTGTGCCCAGCAGTGCCCTCTGGACACCGTCCCAGCCCCCCGCCTGTGCTGGACACCGAGGAGGGTCTGGGCATCACGGCCACCAACGGGTCTGCGGGGAGGAGTGGGTGCCCCGGGGCGGGGCCAGCACAGCCAGCACACACTGACCAAGGCCACGGGACAGAAGACAAGCCGCAGTGGTGCCTGAGTCAGCAGAGGGAGGGCCACTGCCTGCGCCTGAAGACATCGCTCCTTCCCCCTCCCACCCCCACACAGGGCAGCCTCAGCCAATGCTGGAGCCGTGGTCAGACTGCCCTTCCCCGGGGCCCTCCCCGCGGGCCCTGACCGGCCAGAGGCAGCTGCCAGAGGGGCCCCTTGCTCAGGCCTCCTGGCTCAGCCCTGAGCACATGGGTGCGGATGCTTGGTTGGGCCTTTGGAGGCTCTCAGGCGCTGAGTCACCTCCAGCCCTCGCCCGCGGGTGAGCAAGCGAGCCCGGCACGGCTGGCAGAGGAGCTTGGGAGGGAGACCTGCCGGGGCGGGGGAGGCTCCTCTCGCCTGTAGTGTCCTGCCCGCCTGGCCCCAGGGACTTGGCTGCTTTGACCCAGAGAAGCAGCCTAGTGGGACCGACGGGTGCCCCATGCACGTCCCACCGCAGGAGGTGAGCGTGTCCAGGGACGGGCGGCCCCAAGACGTCAGGGCCTGCACACCAGTGAGTCGAGGGTGCCCTGAGCGGCCTGTGGGGGAGGGGGCAGCCGCTGCTGTCGCCTGCAGCCCCTGCCCAGTGTTTCGACCGAGCTGCGCCCTCGCAGCTGGGCAGCAGCTGACCTCTCTAATGCGGCCCCAACGCAGGGACGAAGCCAATTCTCGGCCCAAGGCAAGGAAGGGACTGGGGCTGCTGGCCAGCCGCCTGTGACTGTGTCCCCACCCTCTTCCAGCCCAGAAGTCAAGGGCCCTAGGATGGACAGGGCCCGAGAGAGCCCACCTCTCCTGCAGCGGGGCTGCCCTGTGGACCCTCGAGGACCGGCCCGGGGGGTCCAGTAGGCTCCCCCTGGCGGGTCTCAGAGGTTGTGCCCCCGCCGCCTTGGGAGTGCTTTCCTGCTGCTGGACCTCAGAGTCCCGGAGGCCCGAGTGCCCGGCCTGGGGCAGGGGCCGTGTCCAGCCGCTCACTCACCTGGGCCCGGGTGGCAGAGGAGCAGGCAGGAGGCCAGCAGCAGGCAGCAGAGGGCCCTCATGCTGGCGGGTGCCAGGGACAAGTGCAGCTGAGTGCAGCTTCCTGGCTGGCTGTGGAGGCTTTTATAGGCTCAGGTTGCACAATCCCTCAGAGGATCTCAGGGGAGGCTGTGATCACACTGAGATGCTAATAAGTCACCCTGGGGGGTGCCCTTCTGGTGCTCCCAGAGGGACAGTGAGCTGGGAGCCTGCCAGACCTGCGGGGGCCGCCCCTCCCCTGCCAGGAGCCCACAGGTCTGTCTCTTGGGGGTCGGGGGGGCCGACCGGTGGGGGGAGGTCCGGTCATCCCGCCACTTCCTCACTGTCCTTCTGTGGCTGCCTTTCTCCCTGGGGCACCTCCCGGCTTCTCGCCTGTGCTTCAGGATCACTGCGTCTCTCAAGCCTTTTAAGATGTGTGCATTTCAGGCGAGTTTGGGTCACAGGGTCCCCTGCCCCGTCCCCAGCCCCCCGCTACCAACAGCTTGGGGGCTGCACGTGTGACCCCGAGGAGCCCGTCCTGCCAGTCCTCGGTCCACAGGGCCACGCCTGTTAATCTCAGGCCGCCTGAGGTTTCCCGGGTCCGACGATGAGATCTTTTCCCGTCCCAGTTCTGTTGTGATCCCACCAGCCGCTCGTCTCTCCAGGGCTCTGGCTTTGGCCACAGAAGAGATGCGCTGCCCAGGAGTGTCTCCCGGGGGAGGGTTGCGTGAGGTAGTAGCGGCTGACGGACCCGGCCTGCCCACCCCGCTGAGGCGGCTTCCAGGGCAGGCCGGGGCTGTCCCGTGAAGTCTGCGTGGCAGGCGCTGGGCACTGGGACCCACCTGGCTGGCTGATGTTTGGCCGAGCAAGGGAGGCACCGATGGCGGCCAAGACAGCTTCAGCATGGCCACCGCCACGGCCGGCCGACCCCGTCTGCACTGGACACACTCCCTCCCGATGCCCCACCGCTCCCAGACAGACAGGCGGGGAGACAGACAGACAGAGCCCCCTCGCCGAGTGTGAGGAGCGGCAAGGCCACGGGGCCCGTCAGCAAGACATACCCCATGTGCCGGCCCTCGACCTGCCAGCCAGCTTCCCAGAGGGAAGAGAGAAGCTTGCGAAGAACTGCTTTTCTTTTTTTTTGGTGGGACATGCCTCTGCCAAAGCCCCATTTTCCACGCAGACCGTGGGCCCCTCCCCACGTTGTCCCCACACCCCGACCCAGCAGAGCCCGGCGCCCTGACTCCACCCTCAGGATCTAGGGTTGCTGGTTTGGTGGAGACTGACTCTGCTTTGCCGGGTTTCTCATGCGATGCTGCCGTCCGGTGCGTGTCTCCCCCTGACATCCTGCCCCGCGCCGTCCCCCCAGCTGCAGCCCCGATGGCCCACGTGGCAGGACTTTAATGGCCGAGAACATTCCTCAGAGCTCAGGGCCCCACCCTCAGGATCTGGCATTTGGGTCCTCCGGGTGCTCTTGCCCCAGCATCCCACACAGGTGCTGGCTGCTCCTCGCTGACCCGCCCCACCCCAGCAGAACCCCGACTCGGTCCCTGCCAGCTCCCCGACTCCAGTGACATCCCATCTGGAGCGGGCAGCTGCTCCTCTGTCCTGCTGGGTCCAAACCACAGCCGGCTGGGCAGCTCGGGCCGCATCTGGGGCCCACACCGCGCTCCTCGGTGCTTTCTGGAGGGGCGAGACGCTGGCGTCACACCGAAAGACCTGTGCCGCCTTAGGGGCGAGTCCCAGTCCCCATAGCCACACGCCAACCGCAGGGAAGCAGCCTGGGGCCATGGCGGGCAGCAGCAGGGTTGGCCGGGGAGGGGCACGGCGGGGGGAGCAGGGCTGCCCGCTCCTACCCTGTGGGCTCTGGACATTTATCCTGCTTGAGGGAACAAGTTCCGTCAACTTACCCAGTTAGTATTGAACCACGTTCACGCACATCAGTGTCTTGTTTTGCGACGCACGTCCAGGAGGCCGGGGGCACACCCGCAGGGCCTTCCCTCGCGTCCCCGCCCCTGCCCGCGGTGGGGCCGGCGAGGCCACGGCCTGGCTGCTGGTGTCCAGGACACGTCTGGGCGGTGCCTGTTTGCGTCATGTGATTCTCACAAGTGGGGAACCCGAGGGCACTGGAGACCAGACCGGAGGGGCTCGGGCAGTCACCTCCTCCTCTGTGGGAGGGAGGACTTCGGGCCCAGCTCCGGGAGGACACAGAGCGCAGAGCCGGCCCGGTGGGCGGCCCCTCCCCGGCCCCAGAGCTGCCTGGGTCCCGGCACACGTGCCTCCCGCCCGCCGCCCCACCTCAGCTGAGCCAGCCCCGAGGTGCACAGACGGGGCTCCGTCCAGGGTGGTCTGGGCCCCTCACGCCAGCCTGGGAAGGGACCAGTGGAAGGGCGGGCCCCGGCGGCCGTGTCAACAGCTCCCGTCGCTGTGGTTGGTGGTGGAGTCCTGCCCCCCTGACCTGCCTGGCACCCAGACAGGCGTCGCCTGATGCCGGACCCAGAACCTCACCGGCCTGGAGCACACGGACCCGCCGCATCCCGCCGTCGGGGCCAGCTCCGGAGCAGGCAGTGTGGCCGGCTCTGGCTCTGCCCTGCGTCTGCTTCCAGAGGAAGCCGCCGGGGCCGCCCCGGGGCTGGCTTTCACCCGCTCTGCCTGGGCGCCTGGTACCGCGGGGCCCCGACTCCATTGTGCGCTTCCAGCCTGGGTGTCCGCGTCCTTCTGTGGGGGGGCTTCCCAGAAATTAACCTGTTTTTATCGGCCAGTCTGGCTCTTCCTAGAGGCAGAGTTTGGGGTGTCGGTTTCGTCCACGTGCTGGGCAGCCGGGGTGCCACCGCCTCCTGGTCCTCCGCATCGTCCCAAAGGGAAACCCCGACTCCCTCAACACCAGCCCCACTTCCTCCTGCCCAGCCCCGGCGCCCACCGTTCTGCTCTGTGTCCGGCTCTGATCCCGGCTCCTCCCGGCTCCTCCCGCAGCGGGGCGCGGGCGCAGGTGCTCTTGGGACCGGCTTATTCCTGCGGCATCGTGTCCTCAAGTCCACCCATGTTGTCCAGGCACCAGAAGCCCCTCCTTGGAAAGGCCGAGCAGCAGCCGCCCTGCGTGGAGCCTCCTCCTACTGGTCTGCTCACCCCCGGGCCGCGAAGGAGGGGATTCACGACAGGCCCGGGCGGCTGCGTGTCCACTGCAGACGCCGCCTGCAGCTCCTGGCACCGCCTCAGCGCTGGGGCGAGCGCAGGAAACTAGTCGCAACCAGGTTAAGCTCTGGCTCTTGCAAACAGATTCCCATTAGAAACTGGCCCCGGAGACTGCGGACCCCACTCTGCGCTCCGCCCAGCGAGCCTGACGGCGCACAGTGGGTTTCTGCGGTGTCGTCCTTTCGTGGCCTGCACGGTCCTTTGAGACAGCTCCCTGGTCCATCCCTGGCTTTTTGCAGGCGCTCGGTGGCTTCCACCTTCTGAGTGTTCAGCGCCATGTGCCCGGGCAAGGTGCGTGAGTGTCCGCTCCTGGCTCTGCTACCCGCCTTGGCCACACCGGGCAGGCACCCCTGTGGGAGGGCTGAGAGGCGCCCAGGGTCTCTGGGGGATGGTCTGAACCCTCAGCCTGCCTGGCTGCGATGCCCACGTCGAGTCGGGCCCTGGTGACACGGAGCAGCTTCCACTCTGGTCTTGAAAGTGCCAGCACTCACCATGCTGCTGAGGTAGTGCTGGTTCGTGGCCCTGAGCGTGTCCAGGTCACAGCGTCTCGCCCCGTGCGGTGTCTCAGGCCACGGGGGGGCCGGGGCGGGTGGTGAGCAGACTGACGTCGATGCTTACGTGAGCGGCTCTATCAGTTGTGACCAACAGGCACCATGACCCCTCTGCTCGGCCCTTGGGGAGGGGCGGCTCCCGCAGAGCTTGCAGGGGAGGGTGGCCTGCACCTGCCCTCACCCGAAGTCCTTGTCAGGCCTGGCCACATCGCCCTGCATGGAAGCCAGCTCACAGCCCGGGCTGGGGGAGGGGGGTGGGCGGGAAGAGCAGGGTCTGGCCTCTGACCTGGGCCAGCTGCCCCTCATCTCTTTCCCATGGTGGGCAGGTGTAGGTGCCCACTGCTGTGGGGGTAGTGGATGGAGTCCCTGCCCTTTGACTCCGCCTGGGGTGAGCTGGTTCTCAGGGAATTTGGCTGCAGCCTGGGTTGCTACCGTGCACCTCCTACTTAACAGGCACTTGTAAATCAGAGTTCAGAGCCCCCCCCCCGCACCCCCCTCCCCAATATCTTCAACTTTATTGGATGGAAGAGACGGTTTCAGGGGGGGTCCATTTTGCACCCCCAGGACACTTGGCAGTTGGGGGGACGCGCTGGTGTGGAGTCTCTAGGTGTGGAGGTGTCTGTGGCACCTGTGGGGGAGGAGCTGCCAGGGACCCTGTAGGGAGGCAGCTCTGGGAGGGAAGATAAGTCACTTATTAACCTGTTTCCCACGGGGTCACCTGGCCTGGCCGGGCCTGGCGCTGGTAGTGCCTGCTGGGCACCATCCACGTCCACACTCGGCTGCCCGTCTCTCGTCTCATCTCAGAAGCTGGTCACGGTGGACCCCGGGTCTCTTCCCTGTGGTCACTGGCAGACGTGACTACACCCGCGTGGGGGTGGGGTGGCAGGACAGAGTGTCCCGCCCAGGCCAGCCCACAGGTGCAGGATTGGGGACAGGCCCCACCTTGGGGAGATAAGAGCCTCGGACCCGGGCCGTCTAGTTCTGCTTCGGGCCCAGGACAACCAGCCCTGCAGATAAGCCGGACCCGGCCGAAACGCCCCAGGAAAACGCCTCTGGATACCGGCAGCCGTTGAGCAGCAAACAGCCCACACCAGGCTTCTCGTCTCCGCCCCTGGGGAAGTTTGTCCCTCTTGGATGCCTCCATCTGTCAAACCCCCAGTTTCTAGGTGTGGCCGAGCTTGTGTCTGGAACCTGCCTGGGCCCTGCCCCTACCTGACCCCGTCACGTGGCCCAGTCAGGGTTGGCCCTGTGGAGTCGGGCCTGGAAGATGCTGTGAGCTGTGGCGGTGATCCTGGGCACAGAACGTGGCCTCCTGGCCTCAGGGTGCAGCAGTGGGGGGTCTGTACCCCGGGCTGCACCTCTGGGGGTGCCCCCTCCCTGTTTGTGCAAGTGAGCAAATTCCCGACCCACTTGGGGCCCGTCGCCGTTCTGATCCAGCACAGGGGCTTCCGGGCCAGCCCGGGCCTCACCTCCTGGGACGTTTATTTCCCAGAAGAGAAGCATCCAGTGGGAGAGATGGGCTGTGGGCACGTAACCTGTGTGTGCATGCGTGTGCGTGTGTGTGCACGCGTGTGCAGTGTGTGTGTGTGAGCCCACGTGAGATGACGCATCAGGCCAGCGTGTGGGAAAGTTCAGCAGCACAAGGAGGAGGAGGCAGGAGCTGAGGGGCTGTCAGAGATGGTGTCTCTGAAGAGGGGACATTTGAGAAGCAGCTGAGCACAGCGAGGGAGGGAACATGGAGGCTTTGAGGAGACCCGCTTGATTATTAGCTCACAGGTGTGCGCACACACACGTGAACACACATGTGCATAACACACGTGCAGGCAACACAGAGGTGAGTGTAAAACAATGCACACGTGTGTGCAAACACGCGCGTGGGCCAGCACACGTGCACACTCACGTGCACACACATCCCGCGGCCACTGCCCTCTATCTCCCCAGCTTTGCCCAGGTGCCGCTGTGCCCGGATGCCCGGTGCCGCTGTGCCGAGGCTGTGCCCAGTTCCAGGGGCACCCCCAGGGGAGGCGCGGGAAGGGAAGGGGCGATGGGGAGCAGAGGACGGGAGCAAGAACCAGGCCAGGGGGAGCCCCCAGTTGGTTCTTTCTGACCCAGAGCCCCCAAGCGCCCTCCTCCTTCATTGTGGAAGGACCGTGGGAGGCCAGGACTGCGCTGCGGCCTGCCCAGGGGCCCCTGGTCGCCCCCCGTCCCTGCCTCACTCTGCACAGGGCCCCGAATGGGCTGGTCGACCTGGAAGGCGCTGTGCTGGGGGGAGGGCAGAGGTTTCGGCATGGGTGCCCTGCCAGGGCAAGCCAGGCGGGTGGAACAGGAGCAAATGAGGGCGGCCTGACCGCGGTGTCCCGGGGAGCCCGCCTGGGCTCAGGGAGGGGGTGGCGGGGAGCACAGGGGGTGCAGAGCCCTCGGGCGCAGGGAACTCGGGGTGTATTTGCTCGTTTTATGGCAGAACCTGGGATGCAAACAGCACCGAGTGGAAACCAATCAGAGCTGTGGAGCTTCCTGAGAGGTGGCAAGAAAATGGTGGATTGTGTTGCTATCTTTAACGACTTCTGCCGAGATTTGAAAACTGGGTCCCCCGGGCCACCTGGGCCCTGTTCACGGGACGCCGGCGCTTCTGGGGCCCAGGACTGAGTCTCAGAGGGCCCGTCCCCCTCGGCGCCTGGGCAGCTCAGGTAGACTCAGACTTATGCGTGGGTGGACGGCAAGTCGGGTTCCCAGCCCCAGCGGGCACAGCCCCAGCTCCCCCTCTGGAAGCTTCCCTACAAATGCCCCAAAATTCACTTTGGTCTGAAGGAGCTATGCTTCCAAACCAGTGTTCTTTTATTAAAACAAGGCTGACAAGTGTGTGCCTCGCTCGCGCTGCGCTCGCCGCCGGTCACACCAGGCCCGGGCCATGCAGGTGCCGGTCAGCGCCGGCAGCACTTGGCCTTCCCATTGTAGCAGGTGCCCCTGACCCTGAGGTCAAGCGGGCAGTACCTGAAGTGACATAAGCCGCCTTTCTCGCGGCATAAGGTGCTGTCAGATTTCGGTCTCATGGCCCCCATACCTGTAGGAAGGGAAAAGAACGTCAGACTCAGGGCCGCAGCCCCAACAACGGCCGGGACACCCGGACAACCCCCAGGACACCGGGACGGCCCTGGGCAGGCGCTTTGCCCCTGTTGAGCGGCAACCCTGGGTGGTGGAGGCACCTGGTGGCACAGGCCAGGTTGGAGCTCCTTCTCCACGACGCACGCTACAGCCCTCTCACCCATTTCCCACACACACACACCACACACACCACACACACATCCCCGACACACACCCCACACCCGTGGCTGGTGTCAGAGCTGACAGCGAAGCGTTACCGGGTTAGGATTTGGGCGGAGACGGGAATGAAAGCACAGCCCGTCCACGGCTAGGAAAGATTAAGGTTATCATGAATTTAAAATCTCTACGATTTAGTGGAAATGGAAAAAACCAAATATTCATATTTCCCTCCCTGCACTCACGTGGGAAACAGAATATTCACGTGGGAGACTGGAGAGCTAAGTTGAGATGAGCTCCTGGACGAAAACAAGCGCGTGCGCATCGGCAGAGCCAGAGGGGTCCAGAACTCTCCAAGCCCATAAGTCACACTCAGGCCAAGACGGCGTCACCCCCGAGCTGGGGCAAAGGCAGGGGAGCATCCTCAGGACAGTGAGGTGAGGGGGCGGGTGGGCCGGGCGGGGCTTCGGGGCTGGAGGCCTGCACGAGGCTCCTGAGAGCGGCCGGGTGGGCAGCCTGACCCTGGTGAAGGGGAGCCGCTTGGCCAAGGTTGTCAGGCGACGCCCCATGTCAGGTGCCCAAGCTGCCCGGGGCCCCTTCGCATCCCGCAGCTTCACCACTGTGGCCTGGATAGCGAGCTCTCCGGCACACGAGCCCCAGGGTGGCCCCCACTTCCCGGGCCGGCGCTCCTGTCTCGGTTCCCACCCAGTGGGCCAGAGAAGTACAAGCCAGCGTCTCTTTCGGGGTGCCGGCGCCCCTGATCCTGGGGACTGGAGAACAGAGAACACTGCCAGCAGGTGAGAACAAGGACGTGGCACTGGGGTGGCCTTTGGGGGGCACAGGCGTGTGCCCTTCGCTCCCCAGGACTGAGCAGCAGGACAGGCTCCCAGGGGTGCGGGGGCAGGACGGGCCCACGCGTCGGGCAGGTGTGACGGGAGACGTGGGGGGACTTGTCTGCATGGGGGAGGAACGCACTTATCGGAGCCCTCCGGGACTTGGCAAGTCGGCCAAGGCGCTCCCCACGGCAAACAGGCCGGGTGCTGGCCAGGGGTGGCCGCAGGGGCCAGGGAGGCTGCCCGTGCCCGAGCTGCAGCGCTGGACCCTGGGAAGGAGCTGGCGCCGGAGCCCAGTGGTGGCTGGGAGGGCTGGACCTCATTCCCAGAATCTCTCTAAGCTTTTGGAGATGAAATCAAATATCGGAGCCACTCCCACAAAATAAATACCAGCCTCCCAGACAGCCTGGTGCCCTCCACCACCTCCCGCACACAGGTGAGGTCCGGAGACGCTCAGGCTGCTGTGGGGGGAGCAGCGACGTCACTTGTTAAGGTCATGAAATGTTTCATCCAGTTCCTGTCAGATTATCCTCCAGATGAATGCGGTGCCTGCTAGCAGAGCCGAGTCTCTGGGGAGTGCGTGCCGAGGACGTGGGCTCTGGGGCAGGGCTGGGATTGAGTCCTGTTCCTGGCTGGGCATTCGGGGTCCATCTCCCAGAGCTTCACCGCTGAGACATCTCTATAATAAGGGGGGGCCCCCACTAATGGAACCCCCTTACCTTGGAGGCATGGGCCTCGGTTTCCCCCAAGGAAGTCCCAGGCTGGGCTGGGCCACCTCAAGGGCTCTTCCAGGAATGGCGTAAACTGACCCCCACACCACGAGGGGCTAGGGGTGTGTGCCTAGGCCCAGCAGTGCCCTCTGGACTCCGTCCCAGCCCCCTGCCTGCGCCGGACACCGAGGAGGGTCTGGGCATCAGGGCCACCAGCGGGCCCGCGGGTAGGAGTGGGTGCCCCGGGGCGGGGCCAGCACAGCCAGCACACACTGACCAAGGCCACGGGACAGAAGACAAGCCGCAGTGGTGCCTGAGTCAGCAGAGGGAGGGCCACTGCCTGCGCCTGAAGACGTCGCTGCTTCCCCGCTCCCACCCTGCGCAGGGAGCCTCAGCCAATGCTAGAGCCGCGGTCAGACTGCCCTTCCCCGTGGCCCTCCCCGCGGGCCCTGACCGGCCAGAGGCAGCTGCCAGAGGGGCTCCTTGCTCAGGCCCGAGCGCATGGGTGCGGCCCAGCTTGGAGGGCGAGCCGCGGGGCCAAGCCCCAGCAGCGGTTCCTGAAGGGCCTGGTCTCCCAGCACCCTGTGCCCGGGCTCTGTGCCCCAGGAGTCCCGTGGGCTCGGGGCCAGGGTGGCCTCCCAGAGCATGAGCTCGGCCACTCGTGCCTGCTCAGCGGTTGCTCGACCCACACGGCCTCGGGAACACTTTCACCTTCTGTGCCTGGACACGCTCTTGCTCATGCACACTCCATGCCAAGGCGGCGCTTCCCACTAAGGCCTTGGACTCAGAGTGGGAATGCGCAGCCGGCAGAGGTCTGGCTCCGCTTCCCCACGCGTGCACACACACGCGTGGACACACACGCACACTCACGTGCGTGCAAGAGGAATAGAGGAACACATTAAACAGCAGGCCGTGCCCGAGGCGGTGCCCGGGGCCTCCAGCTGGAGAGGAAAGCTCTACACCAGGAACAGTTTTCAGGTGGGGAAACTGAGGCCCAGCTGGGGCCCGGCCACATCTCTGGGTGGTGAGGCGGCGCTGCCGGATGCTTGGTTGGGCCTTTGGAGGCTCTCAGGCCCTGAGTCACCTCCATCCCTCGCCCGCGGGTGAGCAAGCGAGCCCGGCACGGCTGGCAGAGGAGCGTGGGAGGGAGACCGCGCCGGGGCGGGGGAGGCTCCTCTCGCCGTAGTGTCCTGCCCGCCTGGCCCCAGGGACTTGGCTGCTTTGACCCAGAGAAGCTGCCTCCTGGGACGGGTTTGCCCCATGCCCGTCCCACCTGGAGGAGGTGAGCGTGTCCAGGGACGGGCGGCCCCAAGACCCCACGGCCTGCACACCGGTTAGTCGATGGTGCCCTGAGCGGCCTGTAGAGGAGGGAGCAGCCCCTGCTGGTGCCCGCAGCCCCTGCCAGTGACTCGGCCGAGCTGCGCCCTCTCAGCTGGGCAGCAGCTGACCTCTACAATGAGGCCCCACCATGGGGACGAAGCTACCTTCTCGGCCCAAGGCAAGGAAGGGACAGGGGCTGTTGGCCAGCCGCCTGTGACTATGTCCCCACCCTCTTCCAGCCCAGAAGACAAGGGCCCTAGGATGGACAGGGCCCGAGAGAGCCCACCTCTCCCGCAGCGGGGCTGCCCTGTGGGCCCCCGAACCAGCCAGGGGGGCTCCCCTGGCGGGTCTCAGAGGTTGTGCCCCCGCCGCCTTGGGAGTGCTTTCCTGGTGCTGGACCTCAGAGCCCCGGAGGCCCGAGTGCCCGGCCTGTGGCAGGGGCCGTGTCCAGCCGCTCACTCACCTGGGCCCGGGTGGCAGAGGAGCAGGCAGGAGGCCAGCAGCAGGCACCAGAGGGCCCTCATGCCGGCGGGTGCCGGGCCGAGTGCAGCTGAGAGCAGCTTCCTGGCCAGCTGTGGAGGCTTTTATAGGCTCACACAATCCCTCAGAGGATCTCAGGGGCGGCTGTGATGGCACTGAGATGCTAATAAGTCACCCTGGGGGGTGCCCTTCTGGTGCTCCAGAGCGACAGTGAGCTGGGAGCCTGCCAGACCCGCGGGGGCCGCCCCTCCCCTGCCAGGAGCCCACAGGTCTGTCTCTTGGGGTGTGGGGGAGGCTGACCAGTGGGGGGAGGTCCGTCCATCCCGCCACTTCCTCACTGTCCTTCTGCGGCTGCCTTTCTCCCTGAGGCACCTCCCGGCTTCTCGCCTGTGCTTCAGGATCACTGCGTCTCTCAAGCCTTTTAAGATGTGTGCATTTCAGGCGAGTTTAGGTTCACAGGGTCCCCTGTCCTGCCCCCAGTCCCCTGCAACCAACTGTTAGGGGCTGCACGTGTGACCCCGAGGAGCCCGTCCTGCCCAGTCCTCGCCACCCAGAGCCCACCTGGCATTCGGGTCACTCTCGGGTCCCCTCTGTGGGCTTGGACACGTGGACAGCGATGCGTCTGTGGTCTTTCCACGGCCTAACCCCTGGGCCACCTGCTCACCCCCTGCAGCCCCGCCTGTTCCCTTGGAGTCCTGCACAGAAACCCCGCCCGACCCCACGGAGTCCTGGGGAAGGTCGTGAGCTGGGAGCCACGAGGGGCTGCCCCTCAGCCTGGCACCTTCCCCCACACACGCACTCGCGCCACCTGCTCTGCACCCAGCATGAGTGAGGCTCCCCCCAGCCACGGCCTCGCCAGCACTCGCGATGCTGGATCCCGCGCGTTGGCCGGTCCTCAGGCGTGTGGGGTTTCATGGGAATCCGGGTGCTGCAGGATGGGGGACCCTTTTGTGCTCAGCATGACGAGCGCTGCCCGGAGGCCTCACCAAGGTTTGCAGGGAGCTCGCCCTCCTGTGGCTCAGAGGCCCTGAGGCCGGACCCGCTGAGCCGCTGAGCTCGGGGTCAGAGGCCCCACCGCGGGCAGGGCCACGCCTGTTATTCAGGCCGCCTGAGGTTTCCCGGGTCCGACGATGAGATCTTTTCCCGTCCCAGTTCTGTTGTGATCCCACCAGCCGCTCGTCTCTCCAGGGCTCTCGCTTTGGCCACAGAAGAGATGCGCTGCCCAGGAGTGTCTCCCGGGGGAGGGTTGCGTGAGGTAGTAGCAGCTGACGGACCCGGCCTGCCCACCCCGCTGAGGCGGCTTCCAGGGCAGGCCGGGGCTGTCCCGTGAAGTCTGCGTGGCAGGCGCTGGGCACTGGGACCCACCTGGCTGGCTGATGTTTGGCCGAGCAAGGGAGGCACCGAGGGCGGCCAAGACAGCTTCAGCATGGCCACCGCCACGGCCGGCCGACCCCGTCTGCACTGGACACACTCCCTCCCGATGCCCCACCGCTCCCAGACAGACAGGCGGGGAGACAGACAGACAGAGCCCCCTCGCCGAGTGTGAGGAGCCGCAAGGCCACGGGGCCCGGCAGCAAGACATACCCCATGTGCCGGCCCCTCGACCTGCCAGCCAGCTTCCCAGAGGGAAGAGAGAAGCTTGCAGAGAACTGCTTTTCTTTTTTAAAGATTTATTTATTTATACAAGAGCCGGGGTACAGGCCAGATGTGCGAGAGGGTGAGAGGATTCACCGGAGACAGAGCGGGGAGCGGAACAGGCAGACTGACGACACACACTGCTGAGGGGCGCAGCGGGTGAGGCAGGAGAGGTCGCCGCGCCATGTGGGATTCTCACCGGCCGGCCGGGCTGGAACCCGCGCTGCAGAGGCTGCGGACAGCTTCACAGCGCTGCGCTCAGCCCGCTGCGCCACCAGGGAGGCCCAAGAGCTGCGTTATTTTCCCTGGGAGACTGTTGGTTCAAGGCGCTGTATGTGATTGAAAGGAGCAGGCGGGGTCCCGCGTGTGCAGGTGGGCGTGAGGACCCACCGCCTCCGCCAAAGCCCCCGTCTCCACGAGCCCGTGGGCCCCTCCCCACGTTGTCCCCCCACCTCGGCCCCCGCAGAGCCCGGCGCCCTGACTCCACACTCAGGGTCTAGGGTTGCTGGTTTGGTGGAGACTGACTCTGCTTTGCCGGGTTTCTCGTGAGATGCTGCCGTCCGGTGCGTGTCTCCCCCTGACATCCTGCCCCGCGCCGTCCCCCCAGCTGCAGCCCCGCTGGCCCACGCGGCAGGACTTTAATGGCCGAGAACATTCCTCAGAGCTCAGGGCCCCACCCTCAGGATCTGGCATTTGGGTCCTCCGGGTGCTCTTGCCCCAGCATCCCACACAGGTGCTGGCTGCTCCTCGCTGACCCGCCCCACCCCAGCAGAACCCCGACTCGGTCCCTGCCAGCTCCCCAACTCCAGTGACATCCCATCTGGAGCGGGCAGCTGCTCCTCTGTCCTGCTGGGTCCAAACCACAGCCGGCTGGGCAGCTCGGGCCGCATCTGGGGCCCACACCGCGCTCCTCGGTGCTTTCTGGAGGGGCGAGACGCTGGCGTCACACCGAAAGACCTGCGCCGCCTTAGGGGCGAGTCCCAGTCCGCATAGCCACACGCCAACCGCAGGGAAGCAGCCTGGGGCCGGGGCGGGCAGCAGCAGGGTTGGCCGGGGAGGGGCACGGCGGGGGGAGCAGGGCTGCCCGCTCCTGCCCTGTGGGCTCTGGACATTTATCCTGCTTGAGGGAACAAGTTCCGTCAACTTACCCAGTTAGTACTGAACCACGTTCACGCACATCAGTGTCTTGTTTTGCGACGCACGTCCAGGAGGCCGGGGGCACACCCGCAGGGCCTTCCCTCGCGTCCCCGCCCCTGCCCGCGGTGGGGCCGGCGAGGCCACGGCCTGGCTGCTGGTGTCCAGGACACGTCTGGGCAGGGGCTGTTTGCGTCAGGTGATTCTCACAAGTGGGGAACCCGAGGGCACTGGAGACCGGGCCGGGAGGGGGCTCGGGCGGTCCCCTCCTCCTCTGAGGGAGGGAGGACTTCGGGCCCAGCTCCGGGAGGACACAGAGCGCAGAGCCGGCCCGGTGGGCGGCCCCTCCCCGGCACACGTGCCTCCCGCCCGCCGCCCCACCTCAGCTGAGCCAGCCCCGAGGTGCACAGACGGGGCTCCGTCCAGGGTGGGCCGGGCCCCTCACGCCAGCCTAGGAAGGGACCGACCGAAGGGCGAGCCCCGGCGGCCGTGTCCACAGCTCCCGTCGAGCCCTGGTGACACGGAGCAGCTTCCACTCTCGTCTTGAACGTGCTGGCACTCAACCTGCTGCTGAGGTAGTGCTGGTTCGTGGCCCTGAGTGTGTCCAGGCCACAGCGTCTCGCCCCGTGGGGTGTCTCAGGCCACGGGGGGGCCGGGGCGGGTGGTGAGAGAATGACGTCGATGCTGACGTGAGCAGCTCGATTAGTTGTCACCAAGCAGGCAACGAGACCCTCCGGCGGCCCTTGGGGAGGGGCGGCTCCCGCAGAGCCTGCAGGGGAGGGCGGCCTGCACCTGCCCTCACCCAAATTCCTTGTCCAGGCCTGGCCACCTCGCCCTGCGTGGAAGCCAGTTCACAGCCCGGGGATTTGGGGGGTGGGCGGAGAGAGCAGGCCGGGCCCCTGACCTTGGGCCAGCTGACCCTCATCTCTTCCCCAGGTGGGCAGGCGTAGGTGCCCACTGCTGTGGGGGTAGTGGATGGAGTCCCTGCCCTTTGACCCCACCTGGGGTGCCCTGGTTCTCAGGGAATTTGGCTGCAGCTTGGGTTGCTACCGTATCCCTCCTACTTAACAGGCACTTGTAAATCAGAGTTCAGAGCACCACCCCCCCGCACCCCCCTCCCCAATATCTTCAACTTTATTGGATGGAAGAGACGGTTTCAGGGGGGGTCCATTTTGCGCCCCCAGGACACTTGGCATCTGGGGGGACTCGCTGGTGTGGAGTCTCTAGGTGTGGAGGTGTCTGTGGCACCTGTGGGGGAGGAGCTGCCAGGGACCCTGTAGGGAGGCAGCTCTGGGAGGGAAGATAAGTCACTTATTAAACTGTTTCCCACGGGGTCACCTGGCCGGGCCTGGCGCTGGGAGTGAAGGCTGGGCACTGTCAACGTCCACACTCGGCTGCCTGTCTCTCGTCTCATCTCAGAAGCTGGTCACGGTGGACCCCGGGTCTCTTCCCTGTGGTCACTGGCAGACGTGACTACACCTGCGTGGGGGTGGGGCTCGCAGGACAGAGTGTCCCGCCCAGGCCAGCCCACAGGTGCAGGATTGGGGACAGGCCCCACCTCGGGGAGATAAGAGCCTCAGAGCCGGGCCGTCTAGTTCTGTTTCGGGCCCAGGACAACCAGCCCCGCAGATAAGCCGGACCCGCCTGAAACGCCCCAGGAAACCGGCAGCAGCTGAGCAGCAAACAGCCCACACCAGGCTTCTCGTCTCTGCCCCTGGGGAAGTTTGTCCCTCTCGGATGCCTCCATCTCAGGAACCCCGTCTTCTGGGTGTGGCCGAGCTTGTGTCTGCGACCTGCCTGGGCCCTGCCCCCACCCGACCCCGTCATGGGGCCCAGTCGGAGTTCGCCCTGTGGAGACAGGCCTGGAAGATGCTGTGACCTGAAGCCATTATCCTGGGCGGTGGAGCTTGGCCTCCCGGCCTCAGGGTGCAGCAGTGAGGAGTCTGTACCCTGGGCTGCACCTCTGGGGGTGCCCCCTCCCTGTTTGTCCAAGTGAGCAAATTCCCGACCCACTTGGGGCCCGTCGCCGTTCTGATCCAGCACAGGGGCTTCCGGGCCAGCCCGGGCCTCACCTCCTGGGACGTTTATTTACCCAGAGGAGAAGCATCCAGTGGGGGAGACGGGCTGTGGGCACGTAACCTGTGTGTGCATGCGTGTGCGTGTGTGTGCACGCGTGTGCAGTGTGTGTGTGTGAGCCCACGTGAGATGACGCATCAGGCCAGCGTGTGGGAAAGTTCAGCAGCACAAGGAGGAGGAGGCAGGAGCTGGGGGCTGTCAGAGATGGTGTCTCTGAAGAGGGGACATTTGCGAAGCAGCTGAGCACAGTGAGGGAGGGAACATGGAGGCTTCGAGGAGACCCGCTTGATTATTAGCTCACACGTGTGCACACACGTGAACACACAGGTGCACAACACACATGCGGGCAACACAGAGATGCGTGTAAAACAATGCATACGTGTGTGCAAACACGCCCATGGGCCAGCACACGTGCACACTCACGTGCACACACATCCCGTGGCCGCTGCCCTCTATCTGCCCAGCTTTGCCCAGGTGCCGCTGTGCCCAGGTGCCCGGTGCCGCTGTGCCGAGGCTGTGCCCAGTTGCAGGGGCACCCCCAGGGGAGTCGTTGGCAGGGAAGGGGCGATGGGCAGCAGAGGACGGGAGCAAGAACCAGGCCGGGGGGAGCCCCCAGTTGGTTCTTTCTGACCCAGAGCCCCTAAGCGCCGTCCTCCCGGTCCCCGGCCCCCTGGGTCACTGTGGAAGGACCGTGGGAGGCCAGGACTGCGCTGCGGCCTGCACAGGGGCCCCCTGCTCACCACCCCGTCCCTGCCTCACTCTGCCCAGGGCCCGAATAGGCTGGTCGCCCTGGAAGGCGCTGTGCTGGGGGGAGGGCAGAGGTTTCGGCATGGGTGCCCTGCCAGGGCGAGCCAGGCGGGTGGAACAGGTGCAAATGAGGGCGGCCTGACTGCGGTGTCCCGTGGAGCCCGCCTGGCTCAGGGAGGGGGTGGCGGGGAGCAGAGGGGGTGCAGAGCCCTCAGGTGCAGGGAACTCGGGGAGTATTTGCTCGTTTTATCGCAGAACCTGGGAGCCAAACAGCACCGAGTGGAAACCAATCAGAGCTGTGGAGCTTCCTGAGAGGTGGCAAGAAAATGGTCAATTGTGTTGCTATCTTTAATGACTTCTGCCAAGATTTGAAAACTGGGCCCCCCGGGCCACCTGGGCCCTGTTTGCGGGACGCCAGCGCTTCCGGGGCCCGGGACTGGGTCTCAGAGGGCCCGTCCCCCTCGGCGCCTGGGCAGCTCAGGCAGACTCAGCCTCGTGCTTGGGTGGACGGCAAGTCGGGGTCCCCAGCCCCAGCGGGCACAGCCCCAGCTCCCCCTCTGGAAGCTTCCCTACAAATGCGCCCCTTCACTCGGGTTGATGTGAATTCCCAAATGCTTACTCGGGTTCCCGGCCCGGCGCCGTGGGGATTCAGAGGCGAGACAAGTCCACTGCCCGCAGGCTCTTGGGGAGCTGGACCTGCAGGCGCTCAGCTTGTAGCAGATAACGAGTTTGATCTGATCGTATTTAATGAAATGCAATTTAATTTTTGTTGAATCGAATGATAAAAAGAGCATCCCGTGCTTGTCCATCTTTTAAATATGGACATTTTGACGCACGCGTGTACAACGGACACTGGGCAGCCTGGGGTGTGTGGGGGGCCAGGGAGGGCGCGGCCAGGGCCGGTTCTGTGGGCCGGGAGGACGGGCTTGGACTCAGCCCTGGGCGGGAGCACCTGGGGCCTCAACGTCCCCTCGACCTGGAGTCCTTTGTTTTCTCAGAAATTGCTTTCTCTCCAGAGGACGCAGCCGCCAGACCCCAGCAGCCCTGGCCAGGCGCACAGTGGTCATTTCCAGAAGCAGCCGCCCCCGCTGGGCGGCCCTGGACACCGGAGGGCCCGCTGCCCCCCCGGGGTGGATGGAGGCGCGGCTGCACCCCACCAGCAGGGGCGCCTCCCCTTCTGCTCACACCAGCCTGAAGATGAGCCATTTTGATGAACACAGAAGCCTTCGCTAAGATCCTCCCCTCCTGACCCGGAGACTCCGGGGGTGCCTGACGGAGAAGCCCTGAATTCGCCGCATGTTTTCACCAGCTCGAATGTACACGCTTCAGGGGTCAAATACAAAGCTGTGACCTTGAGTGTGACGCTGTGAGCAGTGCCCCTCGCCCTTGCTACGTTTTTGGGTTTTTTTCTTTTAAAGATGTATTTATTTATGCATCCAAGGACAGAGGTTTAGAGCAGAGGTGTGCGGGGATTCACCGGGGAGAACGGGCAGCAGAACAGGCAGAGCTACTGAAATCCACTGCTGAGGGGAGCAGCGGGTAAGTCAGGAGGTCTGCTGCGCCGTGTGGGTAGCTCCCTGGCCGGGGATTGAACTTGTGCTTCATAGGTTGTGTCTTTTTTTTTTGAAGATTTATTTGTTTATTCATACGAGCACTGGGCACAGTCAGAAGTGCGGGAGGGTGAGAGGACTCAACAGAGCCAGAGCACGGAGCAGAACGGGCAGACTGAGGAAACACACTGCTGAGGGGAGCCGCGGGGAGACAGGAAAGATCTGCTGCGCCATGTGGGTAGCTCCCGGGCCGGGGATGGAACTCGTGCTGCGGTGGCTGTGAGTGCTTCCTCGTGCTGGGACTTAGCCCCTGCGCCACCAGGGAGGCCCCTGCTAGGTTCTTATTCCCTTGCGGCACAGCCACCTCCCGGGCTGATGAGCGTTTCTTCAGCCCACGCCGCAGAGCCCAGTTCCTTGGCGTTTTCTTCCTCTTTTAAGATGTTTGTTTATGAAGCCAGGAATCCAGGTTCTGTGGAATAGGTTTCCAAGGCTCTTGCTCACTGCACTTCCCTGCGGGCCTTCCCGCGGCCCCTCCTTTTCTCTTCGTATCAGTTGTTATTGAAGCAGCTGTGCAGGAGCAGCTGGGATCTCAGGGGCATCACCCTGACATCCGCTCAGCTCACCCCGCCCACCCTCCCTCCTTCTGGTACCCACTCAAGTGTCCTTACGGTCGAGCCGTTGTTTTGTTTGATTTCGTTCGTCTGCTTTTTGGTTTCCCGACACACACACGGGCGTGGCGTCAGCTGCTCTCTCTTTGACTCCCTCAGCTGCTCCGTCCATCGTGTCCAAGGGCAGGAGTTCATCTGTTCTCGCGGCTGAGTCGCATCCCACCGCGCATCACCCACGCGGTCTCTACCCCTCCCCCGCCCTTGGCCACGGGGGTGTCTCCAGCTCCTGGCTGCTGTCCGTCCGGCTGCCTGGCCGCAGGTGGAGAGAGAGCTTGAACTCAGGCTTCCTTCTGACTCTCCGGCTCGATACCTAGGAACAGGATCACGGGGCGGTGGAGAATTTCTGTGTGTCGTCTGCAGTCCCCTCTCCGCTGTCCACATCGTCTCCCGGCCTGTCTGGTCCTGTGGAGGAAAACAGTGTGAGTCGTGGTCACCCAGCCTCGGGGCCGCACCTCCCACCTTGGACCTTGGGTGGGGCTCCGCTGACAGGAGGGGGGCAGGCTCCTGCTCAGGGAGGGGAGACCCTAGGAAGGGCCTTGGAGGGGAGGGAGCTGCTGACTGCAGGCTGGGGGAGCCCCGATCCTAGATTTTATGTCCTGGGACACGCCCTGCCGCTGACCGGCGCAGCGGTAGATTAGCAAGGCGGACCCAGGGATGAGAGACTGAGCAGGGTGGTCAAGGATTCGGTAAAAAATGACAGACAGACACACTTCAGGAGTGAACATCTGACTGTAATGTGCTCAAAATCAACCTATATTTTTATACATTTCTAAAAGCACTACATCATACAATTCTTCATCACAAAAAATGATTGACATGACATGATATAATCATAAAATATGCTTAGGATTACAACAAGTTATATTTTAACTAATGATTGGTCACAGACTGTGTATTGTCATGGTTACCGTGTAATTTTTTACCTACCTATACTTGTTCAACTTGTTTTTTAATTTAAACCTATATTTAAACCTATAAGTACTATTATTGTTTTGAAACTAGCCGCTTTTCTTAACTCTTTATTCAGGTTAATATTTTATTTATAATGATTGGGTTTAATTAGAAGCTTGCTTGCGAGCTTGGGTTTTTTATTCAGGACCACCTTGCAGTGGTTGCCGAGGAGTGCTTTTTATTTATGACTATACTGAGAAATGTTTTGACTGTTGGAGGAAGTTGCTATATTACTTTTCACTTGTAATTGTTAACTTGTTTGTTAACTGGATCTTGGGTTGCTGAATTTTTGTGGTTATGTATTAAACCGTAACATTTGACTCATTACACCATTGTATTGTGACTAGAAAATTAAAGCAATACAGGAAAGAAGAAACATTCATAGTAAGAGAGGCCAACAAACAGGGTATGTAGAAACACAGGAGGAGATTGTTGCTGTGGCAGGAACAGCAGGTGCATTGTGTTTATGGCACTAAATCTTCTTAGAATCTGGTACGTCATCAGTGGCAAACTTCTTGGGGAGCAGGTGCAGTGTGTCCCCCTCCGCGTGCTTGGCGCCTTGACCGTGCTGAACATCAAGGACCACATTGGTACCACTTGAGTTCTTCTGCGGGAGGGGGTCCCGCAGCGCCCCCTCCAGACTCTGGAATTCCTTTGAGTTTCTGCTGCCTGAGCCGCCCCTCAGTTCTCTGCTTCTGTCCCCAAATCTCTGCCTTCCAGCCACACAGACTGAGTTGACACCCCCCTGTGCTGACACCCCCCTGTGCTGACACCCCCCAGCTGACACCCTCCCCCCAAGCTAACACCCGCTGAGGAGACAGCCCCCTCTGTTGACACCTCCTGGGCTGACATCATCAGCTGCAGCACCTCCTCCTGCCCTGCAGGGCTTTCTCGGGTGCTCCCTGCCCAGGGCTGGCCCATGGCACTAACACACCAGCTGGGAGAGGACGTGGGGCTTGGGGAGGGCGCAGTGCAGCTCCCACCTGGGCATGGCCGTGCAGCTGTGTTTATGCAGGTGCGCCAGGCCCAGGAGACGGCTGGGCACCTTGGCATAAGGCTGGCTGCTCGGCCCCGCAGCCCGTGCCTCATGGACTCTGCCTGCCTCAGGCAGGCTGTCCCGGAACTCCCGAGGCTGGCACCTTGGCAGCATCTGGGCGACAGGTCGAGACAGCATGCCACTTTCTCCTCCCTCCGCTCTCAGACTGTCCCTGTGCGGGGGAGCTGCCCGAGTCCCCCCCAGACACCTGCTCACACCCAGGTACACTGAGAAGGGGCTCTGAGGGTCCTCACCTGCAGGGCCGGCCCCCACTTGCCTTGAGCCACAGCTGCTGGGCGAGGGCGTCCTGCCGGGCGCAGAGTGGAGCCGGATTTGCAGAGCAGGGAGGCTGGCTGGGGCTCGGGTTAGGAAAGAGGTCCAGTTGGGGTGCGCTGGACTCCCTGCTCCCCTGGCTGATTTATTCTCCCAGCTTTGCTTTCTAGACCTGACAGGGGACTGTTCACAAAGCTCACACTTTGCACTTGACACTTTTTAAGTCAACGTGCACTTCTTGGAGCGGGACCCATGGCCCCGGCGGCTCCCTGTTCTCAGCCGCTGCGCCCCCTGCTGGTCGGGGCCAGCACTGCCCCCCAGCGGCTTAAAGCCTGTGTGAAGCTCTGCTGAGGTGGAGGACATGGAGTGTGCGCTGGTCGGGCAGGCGTGTGGCGGAATTTGGACACGTGCACCCACCCCGGAGACCCTCACCGCCCCTCCAGGTGCCGCCTTCCTCAAAGGTCTCCGTCCATTCCCTTTGTTCTTTTTTTGTAGTTTTTATTTTTTAGAGATTTATTTATTTATGCATACAAGGACTGGGGTACAGGCCAGAGGTGTCGAGGGTTGAGAGGATTCACCAGAGACAGAGTGGGGAGCAGAACAGGCGGATCTACTGAAATCCACTGCTGAGGGGAGCAGCGGGGAGACAGGAGGGGTCTGCTGCACCGTGTGGGTAGCGCCCTGGCCAGCCAGGGATCGAACTCGTGCTGCCGTGGCCGCAGACAGCTTCATAGTTTACGTCCTAACCCCTTGCGCCCCCAGGGAGCCCTTCTCTCTGCTCTTGTGTGGGGTGTGTGGGGGGGTGTGTTAGGAACACTTAAAACGCAATCTACGCCGCTGTCCTATTCAACCACACAGAATGCCACGGAGCCAGCACAGTGACGCCTGCCAGACGCTCTGGCGTGACGGAGACGCCGGCACCTTCCTGGCCTCCCTGCCCTGCGGCCGCCCGCCGCCCTTCGCTGCAGCCCGTGACCGGTTGCGATGGAGGTTTGTGCTGCTGGTAGCGCCCCGACGCCCAGAAACACCCCCAACGCCCGCAGCCCGATCTGCCCTGTGCGAAGCTCATGCTCTAGAATACACCGGCCCGGCGGTTTTTACCACACACTCCATGGCAGGGATGGCAGCTCCCACCACTTCACAGGGGCGGGATGGCCCTGGAGGTGGGTGGTGGGGGGAGAGCGCCCCGAGGGCAGGTCCAGACCAGGGCAGCAGAGTAAGATGGCCTGGGCTCGGAGCTGTGGGAGGACAGGCTGCCTCCCGGGCCGCCCCATGCAGAGCCTGCCCCGGGGCCTCTGGGCAGCAGGAGCTGGTGGGAGCCCAGCAGGGCAGCCGCGGCGAGGATCGGGGGCGAGGGCCGGGGGGGTCGCAGATGGAGGACAGACGGGAGGGGAGACAGTCCAGGCCGCGTGACGCTCTGGTTTCTCCTTTTCCCCCTGAAATGGTGCGGCTGGAAGGACAAGGTCAGAGCTGGTGTTTGTGACCCGGAACACCCGGTCTCAGCTTGGCCGCCTGGCAGAGCCAGAGGGACTCCCTGGGGGGCGCCGGGGCTGTCCTGGCGCTGTCCACCCTGGGGCCCTTGGGCAGAGTCCCTCGCCCCTGCGGGCTGTGCTGGCTGCAGGGATTGGGGGGTAGGCGGAGGGTTTGGAGGCCCCCGAGGGCCAGATGGATGAGGATCTGGACTTGGGTTTTAGGGAAGTTGTGCCTGAGCCGAAGCTGGAAAGAGAGACCGCAGGACAGAGTGGCCCGAGGCTCCAGCCGGTGACTGGGGGGCGGGAGGTGGGGGTGGGGGTTGAGGTGGGGGCAGTGCCTTTGATAAAAGGCTGTTGCCGGGGACCAGCCTCCAGCAAAATGTCCTGTCAGGGGTTCCTGAAAGGATGAGACGGCCTCGGCGAAGACGTGAGGGGAAGGGGATGAGGTAGTGAGGAGACACTGACACTGGATGAGGTGCAAGTATCTTCCCCCGAGAGACTCAGCAGGTCTTTATTTATTCATTAGTAGTAATCAGAAAACACATCATCACGTGTAAAACAGAAACAGTTAGTGTATTCTGTTCCCATGGACTACTGGCTCCTACGGGTCTCAGCTAGACGGTAGCCTTCAAGGTTAATAGATAAAAAACCACACCTAACACTCACTTATGATTTCAGCGAGACAGTCACCTAGGACAGTGGACAGCGCCAGTGCATCCCCATCAGCTAAAGCCTCAGCACCAAGAGACTCTTCTACTCACATGGCCTCAGCCGGAGACCAGCTGCTGCTCAGCTGTCGGAACTTTTTCTACCTACAAACTTCTTAGCACAGTGAACTTCGTTTAAAAACTTTCCTAAGAAACTTCTAAATAAAAAGGAACTTCTAAAAAAAGCAAAAGAAGGACTTACTATAATAGTTGTGCTGGTTTGCTTGTCAGATATGGACAATAAATCGTCTCCCATGTGGTCAAGTGGGACAAATTGTTTAATAACTAATTTCTAAACAGGTAATTTTCCGTGCCGGTTATTTGCAGTATACTGATGCATGTAATTTATTGCCTAATGTGCTTTTTGGGAAATTTTCCTCTTTTTATGACCAAGAACAAAAAATAAAGGGATGTTAGATCTTCAGCCCCACAGTGTAAGGCCCTTTAGCTTCGCTGCTTGCCAGTGTCTTACCTGGCTGGGGCACGAGGCCTCCTGCGGCAGGCTGTGTGTACATCCCAACAGGGAGGGGTCTCAGTCCTTCCTGGAACAGACATGACATTGGAACTTGGCCTCCACCCCAGGGCAGCCAATAGAAAAGGGGTCACACCCAGTCTTAGGCCCTGTCGTGGCCCCATGTATCCCGGCGGGGGGCAGGCAGCGGGGAGGGTCACCTCCTCACTTTCCCAGCATGAACCCTGCTCCTGGTCCAGCCCAGCACCTGGAGGCGGCGTGTACACGCTGCAGCCTGGGCCTCTGCCTGCACCCCCAGCTGCAGGGACCGGTCAGGAAGGGGCCGAGGAAGTGATCCGGACACGGCCGCGGTGTCGGGGAATTTTCCAGGTGGAATTTCGCCTCCCCTCGCCCTGGGCTGCCCGAGCGCCCTCCGCAGGAGGTCTGGGCCTGCTGGGTCTGAACTTCATCCCACCCACATTGCTTTGTTGTCACGTTAGGTGAGAGGAACCGACCGATTCCCGGCCAGTGCCGCCGTCCCTGTGGGGTTTGTGTATCTCCCCCATCCCCGCCGTGCTGGGTTTTCTCCAGGGACCCACACTTCCTCCAAGACCCAAAAGACCTCGCTGGTCAGTGTCCCGGCTGGAGGCGTGCGTGGGGTGTGATGCCCTGTGGGGGAGGGTCCTGTCCAGGTGGGCACACCCCGCCCTGAGCCGGAGTAAGCGGGGGCGAGCGCCTGCTTCGTGGGGAAGAGCCGGCCCTGGACGCGGAGGCTTGGCGGTGTGTGTGGCCAGAATGTGCTGCCGGAGCCGCCCTCTCTGTCCACCGGCCTCTCGTCAAACGGGCTCCATTGTAATCTTGAACTTTAAGGGGGGGGGCCATGAACTCCCAAAGTTACAGCACAGAGTTTCCCCCAAAAAGTATGATAAACAGGAGCGTCCTTGGGGCTTTGTCCCCAGGCCCTGGCAGCGACCTGGCCCCGGGTGCGTCCCGAGAGTCTTGGGTTCTGATGGGACAAGTCCGGCGGCTCCCTGGAGACCTCATCATGGGGGGCCTGGGCCGGGAATCTGGGGCGCCCCAGCCCCAACCTCTGGGCACGTGGAGGACAAGAGATGGAGCTGATCTCCCACGGGCCCCGGCTTCCTCCAGGACACTGTACAGGCTGGAGCCTCCGAGCAACCCGACCTGACAGTGGCCTGTTCACTGGCTGCTCCTGGGCCCTTTACCAGAGAGTGTGATCATCACAGCAGCACCCCCGGCTGTTGTAGCAGAGGACTGACTCTGGGGTGGGGATTCCCAAGTCTGCAGCCCAGCTGGGCAGAGGGTGTGTGAGCGGGCCCAGTCAGTGGGTGGGCTCTGAGGGGGCATTCTCGAGGGGCTGGGCCCCGCAGCCTGGGGTCTGACGCCGAGTCTGGGGTGTTGGCGTCGGAGTGGAACTGGATTCCAAAAGGACACCCTCTTGGCGGAGGAAAGTCCGTCGTGTCGGAAGGGGACCTGCACGAGTGTCCATCCTTCCAATACAGACCCTCGCGGTGCGGGTGTTTAAGAAAGGATGCATAAATCTGTCTGCACTAAATTCTTGGAAGTTATTCGCCACCAGAAACCCCTGTCTTTCACTGTTTTCCACGTTTAATGTTGCTCCTTTTCGAAGGACATGCTTGCCCCGGGCTTTGGCTCATTAACTTTAAACACGTTTATCCCCTGAAAGACGAGGATTTAGTGCACCTGCTCCGCAGCCTCCCCTGCTGCCGCTTCTGGTTCTTTTCTCGGGCCAGCCCACGCCCTTCGTAGGATGTGCTCACCCTCTTCATCTGCTTGAGCGGCTAGAACTAGCTGCCCTCGGCTGAGGCTGGGGCTTCAACAACCGCTTATTTCTCAGGGTCCAGAAGCGGGTAGTGGGAGGTCAGGGTGCAGCATGGGTGGGGTCTGGTGAGTCCCCCCCATATTCATATATATTCATTTCTGGGAATATTCTCCATGATTTGGGGGATAATTTCTTCCCCTCGTTTTTTTCTCTCCTCGCTCCAATGTCTGTGGCCAGAGAACCTCTGGAGTCTATCAGGCTGTCCTTTGGCTTTGTTTTCATTTGGCCTATTTGTTCTTATTCAAATTCATCCTCCAGGATTTGTTTATTGAAAAAAAAGACCAAGTAAGACTCGCCCTGGCCTGTGTTGCTCACCTGGAGGCATAGCTTTACTCCCCGGGCCCCCGGCACCCCGTCTCCTCCCAGGTCCCAGGGACCTGCTGAGACCCCAGCCCTGCGGGAGGGAGCATCTGTCTCTAGCTCCTCCTCCCTCCCGCTGCAGGTTGGAGAAGCTGGTCATCACTTAGTGTCTCCGGAACACCTGACGAGAGCTGAGGCGTGAACACCGGTTCTCAGGGAGGGGGAAACTCCCGCACACATTGTATGAGCCCCACGTTGCTTGTCCCCAAACCAGAGAAGAAGAGCCTGCACGCAGATAAAACCAGGGACTGAGGTCCGTGATGACCGTGGATGCAGAAGTCCGCAACAAATCCCCGGCACATCAAAGCTGACAACACGTGACAGGACTCACCTGAGGAGAGCGAGGGGGGTGCAGCGTGCACAAGTCAACCCGTCTCCTCCCGCAGCAGCAGAAAGGATGATAAAATCCACCAGACATACACAATACGTGCATTTGACGTCACACTAAGGAAACTCTGGGGCCCAGGGAGTGGCAGCCTGCAGGGAGCAGGGGTGCGTGGCCCCACACAGGCAGAGAATGTATGTCATGAGCATGTGAGCGGGGTGACCTCGGGGGCTGTGGCCCAGCCAGAGCTAAGTGCCCGCGTCTGCGACACTGGCCAAGGCAGCATGTGCGAGATGGCGGTGGGGTGGCCGCAGGCCATGGTGCAGTTGTGATGAAGTGAGTCGAGGACGCTGCTGTCCAGAGGGCAGTGGAGGTCGAGGCGTGGGAGGGGTGGGCGCCGTGTGATGTCAGGGCGGTGGGGCAGGGCCGGGGGTTGTGGTCAGAGGCTGGGGGCCCGCTGGGGGGGAGTGGAAGAAGCACTGGGGAGCGAGAAGTCGTCACCCCCACCCCTGCACGCAGGTGTCCTTGGGTGGAGAGCCAGGCGTGGGCCCGGGGTGGGGGTGGGGGGCAGCAAATGACCGGCCCAGTGTGACACGGGACAGGCAGTCCCTGGCGGAGTTGTCCCCTGTGAGATCCACAGGTGATGCCAGCGGGGAGCCCTTCGGCGGGCTTGGGCTGTGGGCTAGGGTGTCCTTCCCAGAGGACACTTGCTTGAGTGGACGGGCCTCAGCTCTTGCCCTGCCCGGGCACTGGTGTCACTTGTGTCAAAGAAGCGCCCGGCTTCGTGTGAGAGACCCCAGCCCTCTGAACGGTGCAGCCGCCCTGGTGGGGTTGGGGCTGCTTTGGGGGGGGTAGGACATTCGGCTCCAGTGGCCCCCTATCAAGTGGGCAGCTGTCTGGCCTGGGGGCCATCTGTGGCTGACGGGTCCAGGGCTGTGGTGCCCTCAGTATGGCTCCAGCTCACACAGGCCAGGCCGGGCCGAGCGTCCCTCAGGAGGCAGCGCTGGGGTAGCCCGGAGGCCGCTGAGCGCTTATCTGCTGGCTGCAGTCGTGCCGGGGCCGTCCTGGGCCCGGCCTGGCCGTCTCCCTCGCCGGCCCCGCACTGCTGTCCTCTCCCAAAAGCTGCCCCAAAATTCACTTTGGTCTGAAGGAGCTATGCTTCCCAACCAGTGTTCTTTTATTAAAACAAGGCTGACAAGTGTGGCCTCCGCTCGCGCTGCGCTCGCCGCCGGTCACACCAGGCCTGGGCCACAGGTGCCGGTCAGCGCATGCAGCACTTGGCCTTCCCTTTGTAGCAGCTGCCCCTGACCTTGGTTTTGAGCGGGCAGGAATAGAATTCGCAGGTGCCGCCTTTCTTGACGCAATTGTAGCGGTCAGATATCTTTCTCATGGCCCCCATACCTGTAGGAAGGGGATAGAAGGTCAGACTCAGGGCCGCAGCCCCAACAACGGCCGGGACACCCGGACAGACCCCGGGACACCGGGACGGCCCTGGGCAGGCGCTTTGCCCCTGTTGAGCGGCAACCCGGGGTGGTGGAGGCACCTGGTGGCACAGGCCAGGTTGGAGCTCCTTCTCCACGACGCACGCTACAGCCCTCTCACCCATTTCCCACACACACACACCACACACACCACACACACATCCCCGACACACACCCCACACCCGTGGCTGGTGTCAGAGCTGACAGCGAAGCGTTACCGGGTTAGGATTTGGGCGGAGACGGGAATGAAAGCACAGCCCGTCCACGGCTAGGAAAGATTAAGGTTATCATGAATTTAAAATCTCTACGATTTAGTGGAAATGGAAAAAAACAAATATTCATATTTCCCTCCCTGCACTCACGTGGGAAACAGAATATTCACGTGGGAGACTGGAGAGCTAAGTTGAGATGAACTCCTGGACGAAAACAAGCGCGTGAGCATCGGCAGAGCCAGAGGGGTCCAGAACTCTCCGAGCCCATAAGTCACACTCCAGGCCAAGACGGCGTCACCCGGAGCTGGGGCAAAGGCAGGTGAGCGTCCTCGGGACAGTGAGGTGAGGGTTGGGGCGGGGCCGGGCGGGGCTTCAGGGCTGGAGGCCTGCGCGAGGCTCCTAAGAGCGGCCAGGAGGGCAGCCTGACCCTGGTGTCGGGGAGCTGCTTGGCCAAGGTTGTCAGGAGATGCCCCCCGGAGGCCTGGGACGCTGGCAGGCAGTGCTCAGACAACGCTGCTTTTGTATTTCCCTGCCCTAAAGTGCTGCTGGGGGTGTTTTCTGACACGAGCTCCCCTGCGGGGCCAGGAGGTGCTCTCAAGCCCAGGTGGGTGGGAGGCCGGAGGAAGAAGCATGGGGCACGCGAGCCCGTTTTTCCGTGCGGGTGCAGCACATTCCAGGAGCAGCCAAGAGGTGGTTAGAGGCGGAGGGAATGAGGGCAGGCAGGAGGCGCAGAGCCAGCCCCCAGACAAGGGCCGCGGACGAGGGTCACAGAACCTTGGGGTGCAGAGTCGTTTGCCTAACCCCTCCTTTTTAATGGTGGGGACCCTGAGGCCCGACTCCCAGGAATCCCGTGGTGGAAGGGGAGAGGCTGGCAAGAGCAGGATGCCTCGGGGCGGGTTGGGTTACGTTGGCTGCACCCAGGAAAGGCAAGTGTGAGAGAGAGTTGGCTGTTGACGCAAGGGTCCTGGGGGCCACCTGCACCCCCATTACTGTCCCTAAGCCACCTCCACCTGCAACAGGCCAGTCCCCAAAAGCAGCTGTCCTGGTGCTGACTGGGGACCCTGCCCGCCGCCGCACCCTGACGGCACCTGGGACCTGGCCCCAGCCCCTGCTCTGCAGCCCAGAGGCCCGGCCCGCCGGGGGCGTGAGTCCCGCTCTGCCTGCCCCCGCGATCCTTGCTTCCCTGGGAGGCCCTGGGACGACTGAATCAAAGTGAGAGGCGCTCTCGTGTTGCAGCCCCTTCCTCTGGCTTCTCCCGCGCCGCCTTCCCATCTGCTGGGGCTTGTGCCACCCGCCCGCTCCCTTTCCAGCGGCACCTGCTCTTCAGACGGCAAAGTCAGGCGCCCGCAGCCCCCGGGCAGACGCGGTGCGTCTCCGAAGCGGCTCTGGAGTGTCGGGCACAGGGAGCAGCGGGGCCTGTGGTGCCCCCCAGGCAGGGACCAGCCTCGCTTAGCCGCAGCTCAGGGTGGAAAGGTGCTCCTCATTTTCCTTTGTCAGAGAAGATGCAATTCTACATTTTACGGCACCATCCTGACTTTCAAATGTTGAGAAGAAACTGCATTTTTTTAATTGAAAAATTGAACAAAATGTAAATACCACGAAGCCTCAATAGCGTCCATTTCCCTCACTTCTCAGCTGCCCTGGGCAGCCCCCGGGCTCGGCGGGAGCAGGTTGGCTCCGGCCGTCATGGGTTCTGGGAGCAGCCTGCACTTTCAGCATTCCCAGCCCACTGTAATTAGGGAATGAATTATATAACCGGTCTTCCGGCTGCTTCGAGAAGGTGCCGTCACGAGGCCGTGGCCGTGTCTGCACGTAGCAGCCGTGAACGACATACTTGCTGACTCGCTGAACAACAGCCTCCGAGCATCTCAGGTCCTGAGCCCCCCGAGCTCTGCCACCCCTCTCCGCGGGCACCTGGGTGAGTCTGCGTGTGTTTTGGCACCGGCCCCATGTTCCCAGGAACACCACTGGGTGGGACAGACATGGCCGCAGCTTGTTTTCCAGGGGAGATGAGACTGGAGGGCCAGCAGGTCTTGTGGCACCCCCTTCCCTTGGAGCCGTGGGCCTCGGTTTCCCTCTGGGAAGTCCCAGGCTGGGCCAGGCCTGCTCAAGGGCTCTTCCAGGAACGGCGTGAAGAGACCCCCCACCACGAGGGGCTGGGGGGTGTGTGCCTAGGCCCAGCAGTGCCCTCTGGATGCCGTCCCAGCCTTCTGCCTGCGCCGGACACCGAGGAGGGTCTGGGCATCACGGCCACCAGCGGGCCCGCGGGCAGGAGTGGGTGCCCCGGGTCGGGGCCAGCACAGCCAGCACACACTGACCAAGGCCACGGGACAGAAGACAAGCCGCAGTGGTGCCTGAGCGTCAGCAGAGGGAGGGCCACTGCCTGCGCCTGAAGACGTTGCTGCTTCCCCGCTCCCACCCCATCGCAGGGGAGCCTCAGCCAACACTAGAGCCACGGTCAGACTGCCCTTCCCCGTGGCCCTCCCCGCGGTCCCTGACCGGCCAGAGGCAGCTGCCAGAGGGGCCCCTTGCTCAGGCCCAAGCGCATGGGTGCAGCCCAGCTTGGAGGGCGAGCCGCGGGGCCAAGCCCCAGCAGCGGTTCCTGAAGGGCCTGGTCTCCCAGCACCCTGTGCCCGGGCTCTGTGCCCCAGGAGTCGCGTGGGCTCGGGGCCAGGGTGGCCTCCCAGAGCATGAGCTCGGCCACTCGTGCCTGCTCAGCGGTTGCTCGACCCACACGGCCTCGGGAACTTTCACCTTCTGTGCCTGGACACGCTCTTGCTCATGCACACTCCACGCCAAGGCGGCGCTTCCCACTAAGGCCTTGGACTCAGAGTGGGAATGTGCTGCCGGCTGAGGTCTGGCTCCGCTTCCCCACACGAGCACACACACGCACACTCACGCGCGTGGAAGGGGAACAGAGGAACACATTAAACAGCAGGCTGTGCCCGAGGCGGTGCCCGGGGCCTCCAGCTGGAGAGGAAAGCTCTACACCAGGAACAGTTTTCAGGTGGGGAAACTGAGGCCCAACCGGGGCCCGGCCACATCTCTGGGTGGTGAGGCGGCGCTGCCGGATGCTTGGTTGGGCCTTTGGAGGCTCTCAGGCCCTGAGTCACCTCCAGCCTCGCCCGCGGGTGAGCAAGCGAGCCCGGCACGGCTGGCAGAGGAGCTTGGGAGGGAGACCTGCCGGGGCGGGGGAGGCTCCTCTCGCCTGTAGTGTCCTGCCCGCCTGGCCCCAGGGACTTGGCTGCTTTGACCCAGAGAAGCAAACTCTTGGGACCCATGGGTGCCCCATGCACGTCCCACCTGGAGGAGGTGAGCAGGTCCAGGGAGGGGCGGCCCCAAGAACCACGGCCTGCACACCGGTGAGTCGAGGGCAGCCTGAGTGGGCTGTGGAGGAGGGGCGCAGCCCCTGCGGGCGCTTCCAGCCCCCGCCCAGTGACTCGGCCGAGCTGCGCCCTCGCAGCTGGGCAGCAGCTGACCTCTACAATGAGGCCCCACCGCGGGGACGAAGCCACCTTCTCTGCCCAAGGCAAGGAAGGGACTGGGGCTCTGGCCAGCCGCCTGTGACTATGTCCCCACCCTCTTGGAGCCCAGAAGACAAGGGCCCTAGGATGGACAGGGCCCGAGAGAGCCCAACTCTCCCGCAGCGGGGCTGCCCTGTGGGCCCCCGAGGACCGGTCAGGGGGGTCCAGTAGGCTCCCCCTGGCGGGTCTCAAAGGTTGTGCCCCCGCCGCCTTGGGAGTGCTTTCCTGCTGCTGGACCTCAGTGCCCCGGAGGCCCGAGTGCCTGGCCTGGGGCAGGGGCCGTGTCCAGCCGCTCACTCACCTGGGCCCGGGTGGCAGAGGAGCAGGCAGGTGGCCAGCAGCAGGCAGCAGAGGGCCCTCATGCTGGTGGGTGCTGGGGCTGAGTGCAGCTGAGCACAGCTTCCTGGCTGGCTGTGGAGGCTTTTATAGGCTCAGGTTGCACAATCCCTCAGAGGATCTCAGGGGAGGCTGTGATCACACTGAGATGCTAATAAGTCACCCTGGGGGGTGCCCTTCTGGTGCTCCCAGGGGTACAGTGAGCTGGGAGCCTGCCAGACCCGCGGGGGCCGGCCCCTCCCCTGCCAGAAGCCCACAGGTCTGTCTCTTGGGGTGGGGGGGGCCAACCGGTGGGGTGAGGTCCGTCCATCCTGCCACTTCCTCACTGTCCTTCTGTGGCTGCCTTTCTCCCTGAGGCACCTCCAGGCTTCTCGCCTGTGCTTCAGGATCACTGCGTCTCTCAAGCCTTTTAAGATGTGTGCATTTCAGGCGAGTTTAGGTTCACAGGGTCCCCTGCCCTCCCCCCAACCCCCCGCTACCAACAACTTGGGGGCTGCATGTGTGACCCCGAGGAGCCCGTCCTGCCCAGTCCTCACCACCCAGAGCCCACCTGGCATTCAGGTCACTCTCGGGTCCCCTCCATGGGCTTGGACACGTGGACAGTGATGTGTCTGTGGTCCTTCCACGGCCTAACCCCTGGGCCACCTGCTCATCACCCCCTGCAGCCCCGCCTGTCCCCACAGAGCCCTGCCCAGAAACCCCACCCGACCCCACGGAGTCCTGTGGAAGGTCCTGAGCTGGGAGCCACGAGGGGCTGCCCCTCAGCTTGGCGGCCTCCCCCCCACACATACTCGCGCCACCCGCTCTGCACCCAGCATGAGTGAGGCTCCCCCCGCCACGGCCTCACCAGCGCTCGGGGTGCATCCCGGCACACGTGCATCCCGCCCGCCGACCCACCTCAGCTGAGCCACCCCCGAGGTGCACAGACGGGGCTCCGTCCAGGGTGGGCTGGGCCCCTCATGCCAGCCTAGGAAGGGACCGACGGAAGGGCGGGCCCCGGCGGCCGTGTCCACAGCTCTGTCGCTGTGTCAGGGGACTCCCCGCCCCCCTGACCTGCGTGGCTACCCAGACAGGTGGCGCCTAATGCCAGACCCAGAACCGCGCTGGCCCGGAGCACACGGACCCGCCACATCCCGCTGTCGGGGCCGGCTCCGGGCCAGGCAGCGTGGCCCGGCTCTGGCTCTGCCCTGCGTCTGCTTCCAGAGGAAGCCGCCGGGGCCGCCCCGGGGCTGGCTTTCACCCGCTCTGCCTGGGCGCCTGGTACCGCGGGGCCCCGACTCCATTGCGCGTTTCCAGCCTGGGTGTCCGCGTCCTTCTGTGGGGGGCTTCCCAGAAATTAACCTGTTTTTATCGGCCAGTCTGGCTCTTCCTAGAGGCAGAGTTTGGGGTGTCGGTTTCGTCCACGTGCTGGGCAGCCGGGGCGCCACCGCCTCCTGTTCCTCCGCATGGTCCCAAAGGGTAACCCCGACCCCCTTAACACCAGCCCCACTTCCTCCTGCCCAGCCCTGGCGCCCACCGTTCCGCTCTGTCTCTGATCCCGGCTCCTCCCGGCTCCTCCCGGCTCCTCCCGCAGCGGGGCGCGGGTGCAGGTGCTCTTGGGACCGGCTTATTCCTGCGGCATCGTGTCCTCAAGTCCACCCACGTTGTCCAGGCACCAGAAGCCCCTCCTTGGAAAGGCCGAGCAGCAACCGCCCTGCGTGGAGCCTCCTCCTACTGGTCTGCTCACCCCCGGGGCGCGAGGTAGGGGGATTCACGACAGGCCCGGGCGGCTGCGTGTCCACCTCAGACCCTGCCTGCAGCTCCTGGCACTGCCTTAGAGCCGGGACGAGAGCAGGAATCTAGTCGCAACCAGGTTAAGCTCTGGCTCTTGCAAGCAGATTCCCATCAGAAAATGTCCCTGGTGACTGCGGACCCCACTCTGCGCTCCACCCCGCGAGCCTGACGGCGCACTGTGGGTTTCTGCGGTGTCGTCCTCTGGGGGGCCTGCACGGTCCTCTTGAGGCAGCTCCCTGGTCCATCCCTGGCTTTTTGCAGGCGCTCGGTGGCTTCCACCTTCTGAGTGTTCAGCGCCATGTGCCCGGGCAAGGTGCGTGAGTGTCCGCTCATGGCTCCGCCACCCGCCTTGGCCGCACCCCTGTGGGGGGGCTGAGAGGCGCCCGGGGCCGCTGGGGGATGGTCTGAACCCTCAGCCTGCCTGGCTGCGAAGCCCACGCCGAGTCGGGCCCTGGTGATGCGGAGCAGCTTCCACTCTGGTCTTGAAAGTGCCGGCACTCACCATGCTGCTGAGGTAGTGCTGGTTCATGGCCCTTAGTGTGTCCAGGTCACAGCGTCTCGCCCCGTGGGGTGTCTCAGCCGTGGAGGGGCCGGGGAGGGTGGTGAGAGAATGACGTCGATGCTTACGTGAGCGGCTCTATCAGTTGTGACCAAGCAGGCACCGTGACCGCTCCGCGTGGCCCTTGGGGAGGGGCAGATCCCGCAGAGCCTGCAGGGGAGGGCGGCCTGCACCTGCCCTCACCCGAAGTCCTTGTCGGGCCTGGCCACCTTGCCTGTGCAGAAACCGGCTCAGAGACCGGGCTGGGGGAGGGGGGTGGGCGGGGAGAGCAGGCCTGGCCCCTGACCTTGGGCCAGCTGCCCCTCATCTCTTCCCCAGGGTGGGCAGGCGTAGGTGCCCACTGCTGTGGGGGTAGTGGATGGAGTCCCTGCCCTTTGACCCCACCTGGGGTGTGCTGGTTCTCAGGGAATTTGGCTGCAGCCTGGGTTGCGACCATGCACCTCCTACTTAACAGGCACTTGTAAATCAGAGTTCAGAGCCCACCCCCCCTGCACCCCCACCCCGCAATATCTTTAACTTTATTGGATGGAAGAGACGGTTTCGGGGGGGTCCATTTTGCACCCCCAGGGACACTTGGCAGTTGGGGGGACGCGCTGGTGTGGAGTCTCTAGGAGTGGAGGTGTCTGTGGCACCTGTGGGGGAGGAGCTGCCAGGGACCCTGTAGGGAGGCAGCTCTGGGAGGGAAGATAAGTCACTTATTAACCTGTTTCCCACGGGGTCACCTGGCCCCGCCGGGCCTCGCACTGGTAGAGCCTGCTGGGCACCGTCCGTGTCCACCTCGGCTGCCCGTCTCTCGATCTCATCGCAGAGGCTGGTCACAGTGGACCCCGATCTCCTCCCTGTGGTCACTCGCAGACGTGACTACACCCGCGTGGGGGTGGGGCTTGCAGGACAGAGCGTCCTGCCCAGGCCAGCCCGCAGGGGCAGGGCCGGGGACAGGCTCCACCTCGGGGAGATAAGGGCCTCGGACCCGGGCCCTCTAGTTCTGCTTCGGGCCCAGGACAACCAGCCCCGGAGATAGTCTGGACCCGGCCGAAATGCCCCAGGAAAACGATTCTGGATACCGGCAGCCGTTGAGCAGCAAACAGCCCACACCAGGCTTCTCGGCTCCGCCCCTGGGGAAGTTTGTCCCTCTTGGATGCCTCCATCTGTCAAACCCCCAGTTTCTAGGTGTGGCCGAGCTTGTGTCTGCGACCTGCCTGGGCCCTGCCCCTACCCGACCCCGTCACGGGGCCCAGTCAGAGTTGGCCCTGTGGAGTCGGGCCTGGAAGATGCTGTGACCTGGGGCCCTGATCCTGGGCGCGGAGCGTGGCCTCCTGGCCTCAGGGTGCAGCAGTGGGGGGTCTGTACCCGGGCTGCACCTCTGGGGGGGTCCCTCTCCTGTTTGTGCAAGTGAGCAAATTCCCGACCCACTTGGGGCCCGTCGCCGTTCTGATCCAGCACAGGGGGTTCCGGGCCAGCCTGGGCCTCACCTCGTGGGACGTTTATTTACCCAGAGGAGAAGCATCCAGTGGGAGAGACGGGCTGTGGGCACGTAACCTGTGTGTGCATGCGTGTGCGTGTGTGTGCACGCGTGTGCAGTGTGTGTGTGTGAGCCCACGTGAGATGAAGCATCAGGCCAGCGTGTGGGAAAGTTCAGCAGCACAAGGAGGAGGAGGCAGGAGCTGGGGGGCTGTCAGAGATGGTGTCTCTGAAGAGGGGACATTTGAGAAGCAGCTGAGCACAGCGAGGGAGGGAACATGGAGGCTTCGAGGAGACCCGCTTGATTATTAGCATACACGTGCACACACACGTGAACACACACGTGCGCAACACACGGGCGGGCAACACAGAGATGTGTGTAAAACAATGCACACATGTGTGCAAATACGCGCGTGGGCCAGCACAGGTGCCCATTCACGTGCACACACATCCCGTGGCCGCTGCCCTCTATCTCCCCAGCCTTGCCCAGGTGCCGCTGTGCCCAGGTGCTGCTGTGCCCAGGTGCCTGGTGCCGCTGTGCCGAGGCTGTGCCCAGTTCCAGGGGCACCCCCAGGGGAGGCGCTGGGCAGGGAAGGGGCGATGGGGAGCAGAGGACGGGAGCAAGAACCAGGCCCGGGGGAGCCCCCAGTTCATTCTTTCTGACCCAGAGCCCCCAAGCGCCGTCCTCCTTTTCCCCGGCCCCCCGGGTCAGTGCGGAAGGACCTTGGGAGGCCAAGAATGCGCTGTGGCCTGCACAGGGGCCCCTGCTCGATGCCCGTCCCTGCCTCACTCTGCACGGGGCCCCGAATGGGCTGGTCGCCCTGGAAGGCGCTGTGCTGGGGGGAGGGCAGAGGTTTCGGCATGGGTGCCCTGCCCAGGGCGAGCCAGGCGGGTGGAACAGGTGCAAATGAGGGTGGCCTGACCGCGGTGTCCCGGGGAGCCTGCCTGGGCTCAGGGAGGGGGTGGCGGGGACCAGAGGGGGTGCAGAGCCCTCGGGCGCAGGGAACTCGGGGTGTATTTGCTCGTTTCATCGCAGACCCTGGGAGCCAAACAGCACCGAGTGGAAACCAATCAGAGCTGTGGAGCTTCCTGAGAGGTGGCAAGAAAATGGTCGATTGTGTTGCTATCTTTAACGACTTCTGCCGAGATTTGAAAACTGGGCCCCCCGGGCCACCTGGGCCCTGTTCGCGGGACGCCGGCGCTTCCCGGGTCCGGGACTGAGTCTCAGAGGGCCCGTCCCCCTCGGCGCCTGGGCAGCTCAGGCAGACTCAGCCTCGTGGGTGGGTGGACGGCAAGTCGGGGTTCCTAGCCCCAGCGGCCACAGCCCCAGCTCCCCCTCTGGAAGCTTCTCTACAAATGCCCCTTAATTCACTTTGGTCTGAAGGAGCTATGCTTCCAAACCAGTGTTCTTTTATTAAAACAAGGCTGACAAGTGTGTGCCTCGCTCGCGCTGCACTCGCTGCTGGTCACACCAGGCCTGGGCCACGCAGGTGCTGGTCAGGGCAGGCAGCACTTGGCCTTCCCATTGTAGCAGGTGCCCTTGACCTTGAGGTTAAATAGGCAGTAATTGAAGTGACATAAGCCTCCTTTCTCAGTGCATATGGTGGTGTCAGATTTCTTTCTCTTGGCCCGCATACCTGTAGGAAGGGAAAAGAACCTCAGACTCAGGGCTGCAGCCCCAACAATGGCGGGAACACATGAACAGTCCCCGGGACACTGGGACGGCCCAGGGCAGGCGCTTTGCCCCTGTTGAGCGGCAACCCTGGGTGGTGGAGGCACCTGGTGGCACAGGCCAGGTTGGAGCTCCTTCTCCCACGACCCACGCTACAGCCCTCTCACCCATTTCCCACACACACCACACACCCCACAAATCCCCGACACACACCCCACACCCGTGGCTGGTGTCAGAGCTGACAGCGAAGCGTTACCGTGTTAGGATTTGGGCGGAGACGGGAATGAAAGCACAGCCCGTCCACGGCTAGGAAAGATTAAGGTTATCATGAATTTAAAATCTCTACGATTTAGTGGAAATGGAAAAAACCAAATATTCATATTTCCCTCCCTGCACTCACGTGGGAAACAGAATATTCACGTGGGAGACTGGAGAGCTAAGTTGAGATGAGCTCCCGGACGAAAACAAGCGCGTGAGCATCGGCAGAGCCAGAGGGGCCCAGAACTCTCCGAGCCCATAAGTCACACTCAGGCCAAGACGGCGTCACCTGGAGCTGGGGCAAAGGCAGGGGAGTGTCCTCGGGACAGTGAGGTGAGGGTGTGGGAGGGCCGGGCGTGGCTCCTAAGAGCGGCCGGGTGGGCAGCCTGACCCTACTGAAGGGGAGCTGCTTGGCCAACGTTGTCAGGCGACGCCCCATGTCAGGTGCCCAAGCTGCCCGGGGCCTCTTCGGATCCCGGAGCTCCACCACCATGGCCTGGACGGCGAGCTCCCCGGCACACGAGCCCCAGGGTGGCCCCCACTTCCCGGGCCGGCGCTCCTGTCTTGGTTCCCACCCAGTGGTCCCGAGAAGTGCAAGCCAGCGTCTCTTTCGGGGTGCCGGCGCCCCTGATCCAGGGGACTGGAGAACAGAGAACACTGCCAGCAGGTGAGAACAAGGACGTGGCACTGGGGTGGCCTTTGGGGGGCACAGGCGTGTGCCCTTCGCTCCCCAGGACTGAGCAGCAGGACAGGCTCCCAGGGGTGCGGGGGCAGGACGGGCCCACGCGTCGGGCAGGTGTGAGATGTGTGTAGGCCCAACATAGACACAGGTGTGGACCCCGCACCCACGGGAGACGTGGGGGGACTTGTCTGCATGGGGGAGGAACGCGCTTATCAGAGCTCTCCGGGACTTGGCAGGTCGGCCAAGGCGCTCCTCACCGCAAACAGGCCGGGTGCTGGCCAGGGGTGGCCGCAGGGGCCCGGGAGGCTGCCTGTGCCCGAGCTGCAGCGCTGGTCCCCTGGGAGGGAGCTGGCGCCGGAGCCCAGTGGCGGCTGGGAGGGCTGGACCTCATTCCCAGAATCTTTCTAAGCTTTTGGAGATAAAATCAATATCGGAGCCACTCCCACAAAATAAATACCAGCCTCCCAGACGGCCTGGTGCCCTCCACCACCTCCCGCACACAGGTGAGGTCCGGAGACGCTCAGGCTGCTGTGGGGGGAGCAGCGACGTCACTTGTTAAGGTCATGAAATGTTTCATCCAGTTCCTGTCAGATTATCCTCCAGATGAATGCGGTGCCTGCTAGCAGAGCCGAGTCTCTGGGGAGTGCGTGCCGAGGACGTGGGCTCTGGGGCAGGGCTGGGATTGAGTCCTGTTCCTGGCTGGGCATTCGGGGTCCATCTCCCCAAGCTTCACAGCTGAGACATCTCTATAATTGCACGCCCTTCCCTTGGAGCCGTGGGCCCCCATTTCCCCCTGGGAAGTCCCAGGCTGGGCTGGGCCAGCTCAAGGGCTCTTCCAGGAACGGCGTGAACAGACCCCCACACCACAAGGGGCTGTGGTGTGTGTGCCTGGGCCCAGCAGTGCCCTCTGGACTCCGTCCCAGCCCCCTGCCTGCGCCGGACACCGAGGAGGGTCTGGGCATCAGGGCCACCAGCGGGCCCGCGGGTAGGAGTGGGTGCCCCGGGGCGGGGCCAGCACAGCCAGCACACACTGACCAAGGCCACGGGACAGAAGACAAGCCGCAGTGGTGCCTGAGTCAGCAGAGGGAGGGCCACTGCCTGCGCCTGAAGACATCGCTCCTTCCCCCTCCCACCCTGCGCAGGGGAGCCTCGGCCAATGCTAGAGCCGCGGTCAGACTGCCCTTCCCCGGGGCCCTCCCTGCGACCCCTGTCGGGCCAGAGGCAGTTGCCAGAGGGGCCCCTTGCTCAGGCCTCCTGGTTCAGCCCCGAGCGCATGGGTGAGGCCCAGTTTGGAGGGCGAGCCGTGGGGCCAAGCCCCAGCAGCGGTTCCTGTGCCCGGGCTCTGTGCCCCAGGAGTCCCGTGGGCTCGGGCCAGGGTGGCCTCCCAGAGCGTGAGCTCGGCCACTCGTGCCTGCTCAGCGGTTGCTCGACCCACACGGCCTCGGGAACACTTTCACCTTCTGTGCCTGGACACGCTCCTGCTCATGCACACTCCACGCCCAGGCGGCGCTTCCCACTAAGCCCTGCGACTCAGAGTGGGAATGCGCAGCCGGCAGAGGTCTGCCTCCGCTTCCCCACGCGTGCACACACACGCGTGCACACACACGCACACTCACGCTTGTGGAAGAGGAACAGAGGAACACACTAAACAGCAGGCTGTGCCTGAGGCGGTGCCCGGGACCTCCAGCTGGAGAGGAAAGCTCTACACCAGGAACAGTTTTCAGGTGGGGAAACTGAGGCCCAGCCGGGGCCCAGCCACATCTCTGGGTGGTGAGGCGGCGCTGCCGGATGCTTGGTTGGGCCTTGGGAGGCTCTCAGGCCCTGAGTCACCTCCATCCCTCGCCCGGGGGTGAGCAAGCGAGCCCGGCACGGCTGGCAGAGGAGCGTGGGAGGGAGACCGCGCCGGGTCGGGGGAGGCTACTCTCGCCTACAGTGTCCTGCCCGCTCTGGCCACAAGGACTGGGTGCTTTGACCCAGAGAAGCAGCCTCTTGGGACCGACGGGTGCCTCATGCCCGTCCCACCTGGAGGAGGAGAGCATGTCCAGGGAGGGGCGGCCCCAAGACCCCACGGCCTGCAAACTGGGGAGTCTAGGGCGCTCTGAGCAGCCTGTGCGCCCTCGCAGCTGGGCAGCAGCTGACCTCTCTAATGCGGCCGCACCGTGGGGACGAAGCCACCTTCTCTGCCCAAGGCAAGGATGGGACTGGGTCTGCTGGCCAGCAGCCTGTGACTGTGTCCCCACCCTCTTCCAGCCCAGAAGACAAGGGCCCTAGGATGGACAGGGCCCGAGAGAGCCCACCTCTCCCGCATTGGGCTGCCCTGTGGACCCTCGAGGACCGGCCAGGGGCGTCTAGTAGGCTCCCCTGGCAGGTCTCAGAGGTTGTGCCCCCTCCGCCTTGGGAGTGCTTTCCTGCTGCTGAACCTCAGAGCCCTGGAGGCCCGAGTACCCGGCCTGGGGCAGGGGCCGTGTCCAGCCGCACACTCACCTGGGCCCGTGTGGCAGAGGAGCAGGCAGGAGGCCAGCAGCAGGCAGCAGAGGGCCCTCATGCTGGCGGGTGCCAGGGCCAAGTGCAGCTGAGAGCAGCTTCCTGGCTGGCTGTGGAGGCTTTTATAGGCTCAGGTTGCACAATCATGCAGAGGATCTCAGGGGAGGCTGTGATGGCACCGAGATGCTAATAAGTCACCCTGGCGGGTGCCCTTCTGGTGCTCCAGAGGGACAGTGAGCTGGGAGCCTGCCAGACCCGCGGGGGCCGCCCCTCCCCTGCCAGGAGCCCACAGGTCTGTCTCTTGGGGTGGGGGGGGCCGACCGGTGGGGGGAGGTCCGTCCATCCCGCCACTTCCTCGCCGTCCTTCTGTGGCTGCCTTTCTCCCTGAGACACCTCCCGGCTTCTCGCCTGTGCTTCAGGATCACTGCATCTCTCAAGCCTTTTAAGATGTGTGCATTTCAGGCGAGTTTGGGTTCACAGGGTCCCCTGTCCTGCCCCCAGTCCCCCGCTACCAACAACTTGGGGGCTGCATGTGTGACCCCGGGGAGCCCGTCCTGCCCAGTCCTCGCCACCCAGAGCCCACCTGGCATTCAGGTCACTCTCGGGTCCCCTCCGTGGGCTTGGACACGTGGACAGCGATGAGTCTGTGGTCTTTCCACGGCCTAACCCCTGGGCCACCTGCTCACCCCCTGCAGCCCCGCCTGTCCCCTCAGAGTCCTGCCCAGAAGCCCTGCCCAACCCCACGGAGTCCTGTGGAAGGTCGTGAGCTGGGAGCCAGGAGGGGCTGAACCTCAGCTGGCCGCCTTCCCCCACACAAGCACTCACTCCACCCACTCTGCACCCAACATGAGTGAGGCTCCCCGCCACGACCTCGCCCGTGCTCGTGGTGCTGGGTCCCGGGCGTTGGCTGGTTCTCAGGCATGTGGGGTCATGCGAATCCGGGTGCTGCAGGATGGGGGGCACTTTATGTGCTCGGCATGACGAGCACAGCCCGGAGGCCTCACTAAGGTTTGCAGGGAGCTCGCCCTCCTGTGGCTCAGAGGCCCTGAGGCCGGACCCGCTGAACCCCTGGGCTCGGGGTCAGAGGCCCCAGCGCGGGCAGGGCCACGCCTGTTAATCTCAGGCCGCCTGAGGTTTCCCGGGTCCGACGATGAGATCTTTTCCCGTCCCAGTTCTGTTGTGATCCCACCAGCCGCTCGTCTCTCCAGGGCTCTGGCTTTGGCCACAGAAGAGATGCGCTGCCCAGGAGTGTCTCCCGGGGGAGGGTTGCGTGAGGTAGTAGCGGCTGACGGACCCGGCCTGCCCACCCCGCTGAGGCGGCTTCCAGGGCAGGCCGGGGCTGTCCCGTGAAGTCTGCGTGGCAGGCGCTGGGCACTGGGACCCACCTGGCTGGCTGATGTTTGGCCGAGCAAGGGAGGCACCGATGGCGGCCAAGACAGCTTCAGCATGGCCACCGCCACGGCCGGCCAACCCCGTCTGCACTGGACACACTCCCTCCCGATGCCCCACCGCTCCCAGACAGACAGGCGGGGAGACAGACAGACAGAGCCCCTCGCCGAGTGTGAGGAGCCGCAAGGCCACGGGGCCCGGCAGCAAGACATACCCCATGTGCCGGCCCTCGACCTGCCAGCCAGCTTCCCAGAGGGAAGAGAGAAGCTTGCAAAGAACTGCTTTTCTTTTTTTTTTCTGGTGGGCCCCTCGCTGGCGGCCGGGGAACGAACTCGGGAACGAAGCAGCACCGAAGAGGCTGCGGGCAGCCTCGCAGCCCAGCGCTCAACCGCTGCGCCACCAGGGGAGGGCCCTGCATTTCTTTTTTTAAAGATTTATTTATTTATACAAGAGCCGGGGTACAGGCCAGATGTGCGAGAGATTGAGAGGATTCACCGGAGACAGAGCGGGGAGCGGAACAGGCAGACTGAGGAAAAGTCTGCTGAGGGGCGCAGCGGGTGAGGCAGGAGAGGTCGCCGCGCCATGTGGGATTCTCACCGGCCGGCCGGGCTGGAACCCGCGCTGCAGAGGCTGGGGACAGCTTCACAGCGCTGCGCTCAGCCCGCTGCGCCACCAGGGAGGCCCAAGAGCTGCGTTATTTTCCCTGGGAGACTGTTGGTTCAAGGCGCTGTATGTGATTGGGAGGCGCAGGCGGGGTCCCGCGTGTGCAGGTGGGCGTGAGGACCCACCGCCTCCGCCAAAGCCCCCGTCTCCACGAGCCCGTGGGCCCCTCCCCACGTTGTCCCCCCACCTTGGCCCCCACAGAGACCGGCGCCCTGACTCCACCCTCAGGATCTAGGTTTGCTGGTTTGGTGGAGGCTGACTCTGCTTTGCCGGGTTTCTCGTGAGATGCTGCCGTCCGGTGCGTGTCTCCCCCTGACATCCTGCCCCGCGCCGTCGCCCCAGCTGCAGCCCCGCTGGCCCACGCGGCAGGACTTTAATGGCCGAGAACATTCCTCAGAGCTCAGGGTCCCACCCTCAGGTTCTGGCCTTTGGGGCCTCCAGGTGCTCTTTGCCCCAGCATCCCACACAGGTGCTGGCTGCTCCTCGCTGACCCGCCCCACCCCAGCAGAACCCCACTTGGTCCCTGCCAGCTCCCCGACTCCAGTGACCTCCCATCTGGAGCGGGCAGCTGCTCCTCTGTCCTGCTGGGTCCAAACCACAGCCGGCTGGGCAGCTCGGGCCGCATCTGGGGCCCACACCGCGCTCCTCGGTGCTTTCTGGAGGGGTGGGCGAGACGCTGGCGTCACACCGAAAGACCTGCGCCGCCTTAGGGGCGAGTCCCAGTCCGCATAGCCACACGCCAACCGCAGGGAAGCAGCCTGGGGCCGGGGCGGGCAGCAGCAGGGTTGGCCAGGGAGGGGCACGGTGGGGGGAGCAGGGCTGCCCGCTCCTACCCTGTGGGCTCTGGACATTTATCCTGCTTGAGGGAACAAGTTCCGTCAACTTACCCAGTTAGTACTGAACCACGTTCACGCACATCAGTGTCTTGTTTTGCGTCGCACGTCCAGGAGGCCGGGGGCACACCCGCAGGGCCTTCCCTCGCGTCCCCGCCCCTGCCCGCGGTGGGGCCGGCGAGGCCACGGCCTGGCTGCTGGTGTCCAGGACACGTCTGGGCGGTGCCTGTTTGCGTCATGTGATTCTCACAAGTGGGGAACCCGAGGGCACTGGAGACCAGACCGGAGGGGCTCGGGCAGTCACCTCCTCCTCTGTGGGAGGGAGGACTTCGGGCCCAGCTCCGGGAGGACACAGAGCGCAGAGCCGGCCCGGTGGGCGGCCCCTCCCCGGCCCCAGAGCTGCCTGGGTCCCGGCACACGTGCCTCCCGCCCGCCGCCCCACCTCAGCTGAGCCAGCCCCGAGGTGCACAGACGGGGCTCCGTCCAGGGTGGGCCGGGCCCCTCACGCCAGCCTTGGAAGGGACCAACCGAAGGGCGGGCCCCGGCGGCCGTGTCCACAGCTCCCGTCGAGCCCTGGTGACTCGGAGCAGCGTCCACTCTGGTCTTGAAAGTGCCGGCACTCACCATGCTGCTGAGGTAGTGCTGGTTCGTGGCCCTGAGTGTGTCTAGGTCACAGCGTCTCGCCCCGTGGGGTGTCTCAGGCCACGGGGGGGCCGGGGCGGGTGGTGAGAGAATGACGTCGATGCTGACGTGAGCGGCTCGATTAGTTGTGACCAAGCAGGCAACGAGACCCTCCGGCGGCCCTTGGGGAGGGGCGGCTCCCGCAGAGCCTGAGGGGAGGGCTGCCTGCACCTGCCCTCACCCGAAGTCCTTGTCCAGGCCTGGTCACCTCGCCCTGCGTGGAAGCCAGCTCACAGCCCGGGCTGGGGGGGGGGTGGGCAGGGAGAGCAGGCCCGGCCCCTGACCTTGGCCAGCTGCCCCTCATCTCTTCCCCAGGGTGGGCAGGTATAGGTGCCCACTGCTGTGGGGGTAGTGGATGGAGTCCCTGCCCTTTGACCCCACCTGGGGTGCTCTGGTTCTCAGGGAATTTGGCTGCAGCCTGGGTTGCTACCGTGCACCTCCTACTTAACAGGCACTTGTAAATCAGTGTTCAGAGCCCCCCCCCCCCGCGCCCCCTCCTAATATCTTTAACTTTATTGGATAGAAGAGACGGTTTCAGGGGGGGTCAGTTTTGCACCCCCAGGGACACTTGGCAGTTGGGGGGACGCGCTGGTGTGGAGTCTCTAGGTGTGGAGGTGTCTGTGGCACCTGTGGGGGAGGAGCTGCCAGGGACCCTGTAGGGAGGCAGCTCTGGGAGGGAAGATAAGTCCCTTATTAACCTGTTTCCCACGGGGTCACCTGGCTGGGCCTGGCGCTGGGAGTGAAGGCTGGGCACTGTCAACGTCCACACTCGGCTGCCCGTCTCTCGATCTTATCGCAGAGGCTGGTCACGGTGGACCCCGGGTCTCTTCCCTGTGGTCACTGGCAGACGTGACTACACCCGCGTGGGGGTGGGGTGGCAGGACAGAGCGTCCCGCCCAGGCCAGCCCACAGGTGCAGGATTGGGGACAGGCCCCACCTTGGGGAGATAAGAGCCTCGGAGCCGGGCCGTCTAGTTCTGCTTCAGGCCCAGGACAACCAGCCCTGCAGATAAGCCGGACCCGGCCGAAACGCCCCAGGAAACCGGCAGCAGCTGAGCAGCAAACAGCCCACACCAGGCTTCTCGTCTCCGCCCCTGGGGAAGTTTGTCCCTCTCGGATGCCTCCATCTCAGGAACCCAGTCTTCCAGGTGTGGCCGAGCTTGTGTCTGCGACCTGCCTGGGCCCTGCCCCCACCCGACCCCGTCACGGGGCCCAGTCAGAGTTCGCCCTGTGGAGTCGGGCCTGGAAGATGCTGTGACCTGAAGCCATTATCCTGGGCGGTGGAGCTTGTCCTCCCGGCCTCAGGGTGCAGCAGTGGGGGGTCTGTACCCCAGGCTGCACCTCTTGGGGTGCCCCTCTCACTGTTTGTGCAAGTGAGCAAATTCCCGACCCACTTGGGTTCCGCCGCCGTTCTGATCTAGCAGAGGGGGTTCCGGACCATCCCGGGCCTCACCTCCTGGGACGTTTATTTCCGCAGAATAGAAGCATCCAGTGGGAGAGACGGGCTGTGGGCACGTAACCTGTGTGTGCATGCGTGTGCGTGTGTGTGCACGTGTGTGCAGTGTGTGCGTGTGAGCCCACGTGAGATGACGCATAAGGCCAGCGTGTGGGAAAGTTCAGCAGCACAAGGAGGAGGAGGCAGGAGCTGAGGGGCTGTCAGAGATGGTGTCTCTGAAGAGGGGACATTTGAGAAGCAGCTGAGCACAGCGAGGGAGGGAACATGGAGGCTTCGAGGAGACCCGCTTGATTATTAGCTCACACGTGTGCACACACACACATGCACACACACGTGCACAACACACGTGCGGGCAACACAGAGATGCGTGTAAAACAATGCACGCGTGTGTGCAAACATGTGCATGGGCCAGCACACGTGCACACTCACGTGCACACACATCCTGCGGCCGCTGCCCTCTATCTCCCCAGCTTTGCCCAGGTGCCGCTGTGCCCAGGTGCCCGGTGCCGCTGTGCCGAGGCTGTGCCCAGTTGCAGGGGCACCCCCAGGGGAGGCACGGGCAGGGAAGGGGCGATGGGGAGCAGGATCACGGGATGGTGGAGAATTTCTGTGTGTCGTCTGCAGTCCCCTCTCCGCTGTCCACATCGTCTCCCGGCCTGTCTGGTCCTGTGGAGGAAAACAGTGTGAGTCGTGGTCACCCAGCCTCGGGGCCGCACCTCCCACCTTGGACCTTGGGTGGGGCTCTGCTGACAGGAGGGGGGCAGGCTCCTGCTCAGGGAGGGGAGACCCTAGGAAGGGCCTTGGAGGGGAGGGAGCTGCTGACTGCAGGCTGGGGGAGCCCAATCCTAGATTTTATGTCCTGGGACACGCCCCCTCCAGGCTCTGGAATTCCTTTGAGTTTCTGCTGCCTGAGCCTCCCCTCAGTTCCCTGCTTCTGTCCCCAACTCTCTGCCTTCCAGCCACACAGACTGAGTTGACACCCCCCTGTGCTGATACCCCCCTGTGCTGACACAGTCCCCCCCCAGCTGACACCCCCTGAGGAGACAGCTCCCCTCTGTTGACACCTCCTGGGGTGACATCATCAGCTGCAGCACCTCTTCCTGCCCTGCAGGGCTTTCTCTGGTGCTCCCTGCCCAGGGCTGGCCCATGGCACTAACGCACCAGCTGGGAGAGGACGTGGGGCTTGGGGAGGGCGCAGTGCAGCTCCCACCTGGGCATGGCCGTGCAGCTGTGTTTATGCAGGTGCGCCAGGCCCAGGAGACGGCTGGGCACCTTGGCATAAGGCTGGCTGCTCGGCCCCGCAGCCCGTGCCTCATGGACTCTGCCTGCGTCAGGCAGGCTGTCCCGGGACTCCCGAGGCTGGCACCTTGGCAGCATCTGGGCGACAGGTCGAGACAGCATGCCACTTTCTCCTCCCTCCGCTCTCAGACTGTCCCTGTGCGGGGGAGCTGCCCCAGTCCCCCCCAGACACCTGCTCACACCCAGGTACACTGAGAAGGGGCTCTGAGGGTCCTCACCTGCAGGGCCGGCCCCCACTTGCCTTGAGCCACAGCTGCTGGGCGAGGGCGTCCTGCCGGGCGCAGAGTGGAGCCGGATTTGCAGAGCAGGGAGGCTGGCTGGGGCTCGGGTTAGGAAAGAGGTCCAGTTGGGGTGCGCTGGACTCCCTGCTCCCCTGGCTGATTTATTCTCCCAGCTTTGCTTTCTAGACCTGACAGGGGACTGTTCACAAAGCTCACACTTTGCACTTGACACTTTTTAAGTCAACGTGCACTTCTTGGAGCGGGACCCATGGCCCCGGCGGCTCCCTGTTCTCAGCCGCTGCGCCCCCTGCTGGTCGGGGCCAGCACTGCCCCCCAGCGGCTTAAAGCCTGTGTGAAGCTCTGCTGAGGTGGAGGACATGGAGTGTGCGCTGGTCGGGCAGGCGTGTGGCGGAATTTGGACACGTGCACCCACCCCGCAGACCCTCACCGCCCCTCCAGGTGCCGCCTTCCTCAAAGGTCTCCTTGCATTCCCTTTGTTCTTTTTTAATTTTTATTTTTTATAGATTTATTGCATACCAGAACTGGGGTACAGGCCAGAGGTGTGGGGGGTTGAGAGGATTCACCAGAGACAGAGTGGGGAGCAGAACAGGCCCACTGATTGAAATACACACTGCTGAGGGAAGTAGCAGGAGACAGGAGAGGTCTGCTGCACCGTGTGGGTAGCTCCCCGGTCGGGGATCAAAGTCGTGCTGCAGTGCTCGCGGACAGCTTCATAGTTTACGTCTTAACCCCTTGCGCCCCCAGGGAGGTCCTTCTCTTCCTTCTCTCACACACCGGTTCTCAGGGAGGGGGAAACTCCCGCACACATTGTATGAGCCCCACGTTGCTTGTCCCCAAACCAGAGACGAAGAGCCTGCACGCAGATAAAACCAGGGACTGATGTCCGTGATGACCGTGGATGCAGAAGTCCGCAACAAATCTTCGGCACATCAAAGCTGACAACACATGACAGGACTCACCTGAGGAGAGCGAGGTGGGTGCAGCGTGCACAAGTCAACCCGTCTCCTCCCGCAGCAGCAGAAAGGATGATAAAATCCCACTACTCCCTGGGGGCTTAAGAAGCCCCAGTACCAGGAAAATGAATAACTATAAGAAAGTGAAAATCAAAATCAACAAAAAACTAAGAACCAGAGACACTTTTTTGGGGGGTGGGGGGCGGGAGGGGAGGGATTGGGGTCGGAATGGGGGGGTTGCAATTGTATGGGGAATATAAAAATAAAATTTATTATTTAAAATAAATAAATAAATAAATAAATAAATAAATAAATCTTAAAAAAAAATTTTACCCTTGATAAGACTATTACCAAAAAGTAAATATACATATATATATGAAGGATGAAAAGGAAGCCTTGTATGCTGTTGGTGGGAATGTAAATTGGTGCAGCCATGCTGGAAAACAGTATGGCTATTCCTCGAAAAAATTAAGAGTAGAACTACCATATAAGTTAATAATCCTACTTCTGGATATTCACAAAAAAAAAAAAAAAAAAAAAAAAAGAAGCCCCAGTGCCAGCACCTCTGTTTGCTCCCCCTAGGGTGAGAGTGTTGCTTACAAGCATCCCAGCATCTCTGCATTTTAAGGATTGCATTGAACCCCTCCAATTAATTTTGTCCACATTCTTAAAGAGCTGGTGTCTTCCTGGCATCCCCGATCCCGCCCCAGAATGCTTTACTACCATCTTATAAATGCGTTATCATCTTTCCTTTCTTTGATGACTGTGGTAGCATTGATGAGTTCGCGCTGCTCGCACACCAACTGTCCTTTCTCAGAGGCCGCTGCATTTGGTTCATGGGGCTCTTCCCATGCGGACATGGTCCTCGCACTTCTGCTCACCTTGGCTGTATGTCACACTTCAGGGTGGAGCCCCAAGTTGTGTCCCGTGGGTGGAGGTGTGGGGTGTGCTTGCTACGCCGCTCTCGGGAGAGCTGTTTCCCTGACGAGCTTGTCTTGGCATGTAAACCCCCTGGGAACTCTGGCCTTGGCAGGTGATGCTGACCAGGCAAAATGTGGGAGGCCGGCTACCAGAACGGCGCCTCCAACATGCCATTAAATTCACGTGATAGTTCATTTCATGTGCCAACTTGGCCGGCGGTGGCGCCCAGATAGCGGGTCAAACATTGTGCACATTTCTTTGAAGACGCTTTTGGATAGAGTGACCTCTGTGTTGTGTTCTTTTATGAGCTGCTCAGAGGTGGGGCCCCAGGACGAGGCCAGGAGAGGCTCGGGGACAGTTTATTATACTCCCGGGCACAGGCGCTGGGCACAACCGCACGCTGCAGGCCACAGGGTGGTCTGGGAGGTAAGGGACAGGAGCACAGGGAGGCTCACTGTGGTCTCCGTGGGAACGGGGAGGCGGGGCTGCCTGGAGAAGGTGGGGCTGCCTGGAGAAGGTGGGGTTGGCCGGCCGGGATCTAGCCCACGCTGCTGAGGCTGCGGCAGCTTCACAGTGCTGCGCTCCACCGCCTGCGCCACAGGGGAGGCCCCAGAAAGCCCTTTATTTTAAAAACGATGCCAAAACACCATCATGTACATAAAACCAGACATACACAATACGTGCATTTGACGTCACACTAAGGAAACTCTGGGGCCCAGGGAGTGGCAGCCTGCAGGGAGCAGGGGTGCGTGGCCCCACACAGGCAGAGAATGTATGTCATGAGCATGTGAGCGGGGTGACCTCGGGGGCTGTGGCCCAGCCAGAGCTAAGTGCCCGCGTCTGCGACACTGGCCAAGGCAGCATGTGCGAGATGGCGGTGGGGTGGCCGCAGGCCATGGTGCAGTTGTTATGAAGTGTGTCAAGGACGCTGCTGTCGAGAGGTCTATGGAGGTCGAGGGTGTGGGAGGGGTGGGCGCCGTGTGATGTCAGGGCGGTGGGGCAGGGCCGGGGGTTGAGGTCAGAGGCTGGGGGCCAGCTGGGGGGGAGTGGAGGAAGCACTGGGGAGCGAGAGGTCGTCACCCCCACCCCTGCACGCAGGTGTCCTTGGGTGGAGAGCCAGGCGTGGGCCCGGGGTGGGGGTGGGGTAGGGGGCAGCAAATGCCCCGGCCCAGTGTGACACTGGGACAGGCAGTCCCTGGCGGGGTTGTCCCCTGTGAGATCCACAGGTGATGCCAGCGGGGAGCCCTTCGGCGGGCTTGGGCTGTGGGCTAGGGTGTCCTTCCCAGAGGACACTTGCTCGAGTGGACGGGCCTTAGCACTTGCCCTGCCCAAGGCACTGGTGTCACTTGTGTCAAAGAAGCGCCCGGCTTCGTGTGAGAGACCCCAGCCCTCTGAACGGCGCAGCCGCCCTGGTGGGGTTGGGGCTGCTTTGGGGGGGTAGGACTTTCGGCTCCAGTGGCCCCCTATCAGGTGGGCAGCTGTCTGGCCTGGGGGCCCATCTGTGGCTGATGGGTCCAGGGCTGTCGTGCCCTCAATATGGCTCCAGCTCAGACGGGCCAGCCAGGCCGAGCGTCCCTCAGGAGGCAGCGCTGGGGTAGCCCGGAGGCCGCTGAGCGCTTATCTGCTGGCTGCAGTCGTGCCGGGGCCGTCCTGGGCCCGGCCTGGCCGTCTCCCTCGCCGGCCCCGCACTGCTGTCCTCTCCCAAAAGATGCCCCAAAATTCACTTTGGTCTGAAGGAGCTATGCTTCCAAACCAGTGTTCTTTTATTAAAACAAGGCTGACAAGTGTGGCCTCCGCTCGCGCTGCGCTCGCCGCCGGTCACACCAGGTGCGGGTCACGCAGGTGCGGGTTTTTACGGCAGCACCTGACCTTCCCATCGTAGCAGGTGCCTATTTTTTCGGTTTTCGTCGGGCAGTTGTACTTGTGGCAGAAGCCGCCTTCGTCGAAGCATTTGATGCGGTCACGATATGGCCGGCCTACGTCCCCCATACCTGTAGGAAGGGGAGAAAACGTCAGACTCAGGGCCGCAGCCCCAACAACGGCGGGGACACCCGGACAACCCCCAGGACACCGGGACGGCCCTGGGCAGGTGCTTTGCCCCTGTTGAGCGGCAACCCTGGGTGGTGGAGGCACCTGGTGGCACAGGCCAGGTTGGAGCTCCTTCTCCACGACGCACGCTACAGCCCTCTCACCCATTTCCCCCCCCCACACACCACACACACATCCAGCACACACACCACACACTCACACCACACACACATCCCCGACACACACCCCACACCCGTGGCTGGTGTCAGAGCTGACAGCGAAGCGTTACCTGGTTAGGATTTGGGCGGAGACGGGAATGAAAGCACAGCCCGTCCACGGCTAGGAAAGATTAAGGTTATCATGAACTTAAAATCTCTACGATTTAGTGGAAATGGAAAAAAACAAATATTCATGTTTCCCTCCCTGCACTCACGTGGGAAACAGAATATTCACGTGGGAGACTGGAGAGCTAAGTTGAGATGAACTCCTGGACGAAAACAAGCGCGTGAGCATCGGCAGAGCCAGAGGGGTCCAGAACTCTCCGAGCCCATAAGTCACACTCAGGCCACGACGGCGTCACCCCCGAGCTGGGGCAAAGGCAGGGGAGAGACGGCGTCTGAGCGCCACCTTCTCAGCGGAGCACGAGGGGGCACAGCCGCCGTCACGCTGTGGTGCCAGCGCCGCCTCAGCCAGGGTCCGGGGCCAGCGGTGCCGGGGAGGGGGCGGCCCCGAGCCCAGCGGGGGCCCTGATGCACTGGGGCGGAGCGGCCAGCTCCGGCCTGCTCAGGAGCACAGGCCTCCCGGAGCCTTTGAGGCCAGCCACGCGGGTGATAATACCGGAGAGAGGCACATGGCGCTGCCCGCAGATTAGAAAGATCACGCGATTCGGGAGACAAACCCAGCAGAGAAGGACCTGGAAGGAGCTTCCTTAGTTCGATTGAGAAGAGCTGCCGCTGCCGGCGGTCATGTCGTGTGGAGGGGCCCGCTCGCCCTCTGAGGCCGGGCGGGCGGTCAGCGTCCTCGGGTCAGTGAGGTGAGGGTGCGGGCGGGGCCGGGCGGGGCTTCGGGGCTGGAGGCCCGCACGAGGCTCCTGAGAGCAGCCGGGTGGGCAGCCTGACCCTGGTGTCGGGAGCTGCTTGGCCAAGGTTGTCAGGCGACGCCCTCGTGTCACGTGCCCAAGCTGCCCGGGGCCCCGGGGATCCCGTAGCTCCACCACCGTGGCCTGGACAGCGAGCTCCACGGCACAGGAGCCCCAGAGTGGCCCCCACTTCCCGAGCCTTGCGTGCTCCTGTCTTGCTTCCTCCAGTGGGCCTGAGAAGTGCAAGCCAGCGTTTCTTTCGGGGTGCCGGCACCCCTGATCCAGGGGACTGGAGAACAGAGAACACTGCCAGCAGGTGAGAACAAGGACGTGGCACTGAGATGGCCTTTTGGGGGCACAGGCGTGCACCCCTTGCTCCCCAGGACTGAACAGCAGGACAGGCTCCCAGGGGTGCGGGGGCAGGACGGGCCCACGCGTCGGGCAGGTGTGAGATGTGTGTAGGCCCAACACAGACACAGGTGTGGGCTCCGCACCCACGGGAGACGTGGGGGGACTTGTCTGCATGGGGGAGGAACGCGCTTATCGGAGCCCTCCGGGACTCGGCAGGTCGGCCAAGGCGCTCCTCACCGCAAACAGGCCGGGTGCTGGCCAGGGGTGGCCGCAGGGGCCAGGGAGGCTGCCCGTGCCCGAGCTGTAGCGCTGGTCCCCTGGGAGGGAGCTGGCGCCGGAGCCCAGTGGCGGCTGGGAGGGCTGGACCTCATTCCCAGAATCTCTCTAAGCTTTTGGAGATGAAATCAATATCGGAGCCACTCCCACAAAATAAATACCAGCCTCCCAGACAGCCGGGTGCCCCCACCCCAACCGCACACAGATGAGGTCCGGAGACGCTCAGGCTGCTGTGGGGGGAGCAGCAAGGTCACTTGTTAAGGTCATGAAATGTTTCATCCAGTTCCTGTCAGATTATCCTCCAGATGAATGTGGTGCCTGCTAGCAGAGCCGAGTCTCTGGGGAGTGTGTGCCGAGGACGTGGGCTCTGGGGCAGGGCTGGGATTGAGTCCTGTTCCTGGCTGGGCATTCGGGGTCCATCTCCCCGAGCTTCACCGCTGAGACACGTCTGTAACAAGGGGTGGGCCCCCCTCTCATGGCAGCCTTGGAGGTGTGGCCTTGGTTTCCCCCTGGGAAGTCCCACGCTGGGCCGGGCCAGCTCAAGGGCTCAGGAACGGCGTGAATAGACCCCCACACCACGAGGGGCTGGGGCGTGTGTGCCTGGGCTGAGCAGTGCCCTCTGGACGCCGTCCCAGCCCCCTGCCTGCACCGGACACAGAGGAGGGTCTGGGCATCACGGCCACCAGCGGGCCCGCGGGCAGGAGTGGGTGCCCCGGGGCGGGGCCAGCACAGCCAGCACACACTGACCAAGGCCACGGGACAGAAGACAAGCCGCAGTGGTGCCTGAGTCAGCAGAGGGAGGGCCACTGCCTGCTCCTGAAGACGTCGCTGCTTCCCCGCTCCCACCCTGCGCAGGGGAGCCTCAGCTAATGCTAGAGCCGCGGTCAGACTGCCCTTCCCCGTGGCCCTCCCCGCGGGCCCTGACCGGCCAGAGGCAGCTGCCAGAGGGGCCCCTTGCTCAGGCCTCCTGGCCCAGCCCCGAGCGCATGGGTGCGGCCCAGCTTGGAGGGCGAGCCGCGGGGCCAAGCCCCAGCAGCGGTTCCTGAAGGGCCTGGTCTCCCAGCACCCTGTGCCCGGGCTCTGTGCCCCAGGAGTCCCGTGGGCTCGGGGCCAGGGTGGCCTCCCAGAGCATGAGCTCGGCCACTCGTGCCTGCTCAGCGGTTGCTCGACCCACACGGCCTCGGGAACACTTTCACCTTCTGTGCCTGGACACGCTCCTGCTCATGCACACTCCACGCCCAGGCGGCGCTTCCCACTAAGCCCTGCGACTCAGAGTGGGAATGTGCTGCCGGCAGAGGTCTGGCTCCGCTTCCCCACGCGTGCACACACGCACACTCACGCTTGTGGAAGAGGAAGAGAGGAACACACTAAACAGCAGGCCGTGCCCGAGGCGGTGCCCGGGGCCTCCAGCTGGAGAGGAAAGCTCTACACCAGGAACAGTTTTCAGGTGGGGAAACTGAGGCCCAGCCGGGGCCCGGCCACATCTCTGGGTGGTGAGGCGGCGCTGCCGGATGCTTGGTTGGGCCTTGGGAGGCTCTCAGGCCCTGAGTCACCTCCAGCCTCGCCCGCGGGTGAGCAAGCGAGCCCGGCACGGCTGGCAGAGGAGCTTGGGAGGGAGACCGCGCCGGGGCGGGGGAGGCTCCTCTCGCCTGTAGTGTCCTGCCCGCCTGGCCCCAGGGACTTGGCTGCTTTGACCCAGAGAAGCTGCCTCCTGGGACGGGTTTGCCCCATGCCCGTCCCACCTGGAGGAGGTGAGCGTGTCCAGGGACGGGCGGCCCCAAGACCCCACGGCCTGCACACGGGTGAGTCGAGGGCGCCTGAGCGGCCTGTGGGGGAGGGGGGCAGTCCCTGCTGGCACCCGCAGCCCCCGCCCAGTGACTCGGCCGAGCTGCGCCCTCGCAGCTGGGCAGCAGCTGACCTCTACAATGCGGCCCCACCGCGGGGACGAAGCCACCTTCTCTGCCCAAGGCAAGGAAGGGACTGGGGCTGCTGGCCAGCCGCCTGTGACTATGTCCCCACCCTCTTGGAGCCCAGAAGACAAGGGCCCTAGGATGGACAGGGCCCGAGAGAGCCCACCTCTCCTGCAGCGGGGCTGCCCTGTGGGTCCCCGAGGACCGGCCAGGGGATCCAGTAGGCTCCCCTGGCGGGTCTCAGAGGTTGTGCCCCCCTCCGCCTTGGGAGTGCTTTCCTGCTGCTGGACCTCAGAGCCCCGGAGGCCCGAGTACCCGGCCTGGGGCAGGGTCGTGTCCAGCCGCTCACTCACCTGGGCCCGGGTGGCAGAGGAGCAGGCAGGTGGCCAGCAGCAGGCAGCAGAGGGCCCTCATGCTGGCGGGTGCCAGGGCCGAGTGCAGCTGAGAGCAGCTTCCTGGCCGGCTGTGGAGGCTTTTATAGGCTCAGGTTGCACAATCCCTCAGAGGATCTCAGGGGCGGCTGTGATGGCACCGAGATGCTAATAAGTCACCCTGGCGGGTGCCCTTCTGGTGCTCCCAGAGGGACAGTGAGCTGGGAGCCTGCCAGACCCGCGGGGGCCGCCCCTCCCCTGCCAGGAGCCCACAGGTCTGTCTCTTGGGGGTGGGGGTGCCGACCGGTGGGGTTTGGTCTGTCCATCCTGCCACTTCCTCACAGTCCTTCTGCGGCTGCCTTTCTCCCTGAGGCACCTCCCGGCTTCTCGCCTGTGCTTCAGGATCACTGCGTCTCTCAAGCCTTTTAAGATGTGTGCATTTCAGGCGAGTTTAGGTTCACAGGGTCCCCTGTCCTGCCCCCAGTCCCCTGCAACCAACTGTTAGGGGCTGCACGTGTGACCCCGAGGAGCCCGTCCTGCCCAGTCCTCGCCACCCAGAGCCCACCTGGCATTCGGGTCTCTCTCGGGTCCCCTCCGTGGGCTTGGACACGTGGACAGCGATGCGTCTGTGGTCTTTCCACGGCCTAACCCCTGGGCCACCTGCTCACCCCCTGCAGCCCCGCCTGTCCCCTCGGCGTCCTGCGGAAGGTCGTGAGCTGGGAGCCACGAGGGGCTGCCCCTCGGCTTGGCCGCCTTCCCCCACACACGCACTCATGCCGCCCACTCTTCACCCAGCATGAGTGAAGGACACAGAGCGCAGAGCCGGCCCGGTGGGCGGCCCCTCCCCGGCCCCAGAGCTGCCCGCGTCCCGGCACACGTGCCTCCCGCCCGCCGCCCCACCTCAGCTGAGCCAGCCCTGAGGTGCACAGACGGGGCTCCGTCCAGGGTGGGCCGGGCCCCTCACGCCAGCCTAGGAAGGGACCGACGGAAGGGCGGGCCCCGGCGGCCGTGTCCACAGCTCTGTCGCTGTGTCAGGGGACTCCCCGCCCCCCTGACCTGCGTGGCTACCCAGACAGGTGGCGCCTGATGCCGGATCCAGAACCGCGCCGGCCCGGAGCACACGGACTCGCTGCATCCTGCCGTCCGGGCCGGCTCCGGGGCAGGCAGTGTGGCCGGCTCTGGCTCTGTCCTGCGTCTGCTTCCAGAGGAAGCCGCCGGGGCCGCCCCGGGGCTGGCTTTCACCCGCTCTGCCTGGGCGCCTGGTACCGCGGGGCCCCGACTCCATTGCGTGCTTCCAGCCTGGGTGTCCTCGTCCCTCTGCGGGGGGGTTCCCAGAAATAACCTGTTTTTATTGGCCAGTCTGGTTCTTCTTGAGGCCCAGTTCAGGGTGGAGTCCCTGCCCTTTGACCCCTCCTGGGGTGCTCTGGTTCTCAGGGAATATAGCTGCAGCCTGAGTTGCTACCGTGCACCTCCTACTTAACAGGCACTTGTAAATCAGTGTTCAGAGCCCCCCCCCCCGGCACCCGCCCCCCGCAATATCTTTAACTTTATTGGATGGAAGAGACGGTTACAGGGGGGGTCCATTTTGCACCCCCAGGGACACTTGGCAGTTGGGGGGACGCGCTGGTGTGGAGTCTCTCCTTGTGGAGGTGTCTGTGGCACCTGTGGGGGAGGAGCTGCCAGGGACCCTGTAGGGAGGCAGCTCTGGGAGGGAAGATAAGTCCCTTTTTAACCTGTTTCCCACGGGGTCACCTGGCTGGGCCTGGCGCTGGGAGTGCCTGCTGGGCACTGTCAACGTCCACACTCGGCTGCCCGTCTCTCGATCTCATCGCAGAGGCTGGTCACGGTGGACCCCGGGTCTCTTCCCTGTGGTCACTGGCAGACGTGACTACACCCGCGTGGGGGTGGGGTGGCAGGACAGAGCGTCCCGCCCAGGCCAGCCCACAGGTGCAGGATTGGGGACAGGCCCCACCTTGGGGAGATAAGCCGGGCCGTCTAGTTCTGCTTCAGGCCCAGGACAACCAGCCCCGCAGATAAGCCGGACCCGGCCGAAACGCCCCAGGAAACCGGCAGCAGCTGAGCAGCAAACAGCCCACACCAGGCTTCTCGTCTCCGTCCCTGGGGAAGTTTGTCCCTCTCAGATGCCTCCATCTCAGGAACCCCCGTCTTCCGGGTGTGGCCGAGCTTGTGTCTGCGACCTGCCTGGGCCCAGCAACCCCCCACCCCATCACAGGGCCCAGTCAGTTTTGCCCTGTAGAGATGGGCCTGGAAGATGCTGTGTTCTGGGGCGGTGATCCTGGGCGGTGGAGCTTGGCCTCCCAGCCTCAGGGTGCAGCAGTGGGGGGTATATAACACAGGCTGCATCTCTGGGGGGTCCCGCTCCCTGTTTGTGCAAGTGAGCAAAGTGAGCAAATTCCCGACCCACTATCCAGCACAGGGGGTTCCGGGCCAGCCCGGGCCTCACCTCCTCGAACGTTTAATTCCCCAGAAGAGAAGCATCCAGTGGGAGAGATGGGCTGTGGGCACGTAACCTGCGTGCATGTGTGTGCGTGTGAGCCCACGTGAGATGAAGCATCAGGCCAGCGTGTGGGAAAGTTCAGCAGCACAAGGAGGAGGAGGCAGGAGCTGAGGGGCTGTCAGAGATGGTGTCTCTGAGGAGGGGACATTTGAGAAGCAGCTGAGCACAGTGAGGGAGGGAACATGGAGGCTTCGAGGAGACCCGCTTGATTATTAGCACACACACAAACGTGCACACAGATGTGCACAACACATGTGTGGGCAACACAGCGATGCATGTAAAACAATGCACACGTGTGTGCAAACACGCCCATGGGCCAGCACACGTGCACACTCACGTGCTCACACATCCCGCGGCCGCTGCCCTCTATCTCCCCAGCTTTGTCCAGGTGTCTCTGTGCCCAGGTGCCCAGTGCCGCTGTGCCGAGGCTGTGCCCAGTTGCAGGGGCACCCCCAGGGAGGCGCGGGCAGGGAAGAGGCGATGGGGAGCAGAGGACGGGAGCAAGAACCAGGCCGGGGAGACCCCAGTTGGTTCTTTCTGACCCAGAGCCCCCAAGCGCCCTCCTCCCGGTCCCCGGCCCCCCGGGTCACTGTGGAAGGACCGAGGGAGGCCAGGACTGCGCTGCGGCCTGCCCAGGGGCCCCTGGTCGCCCCCCGTCCCTGCCTCACTCTGCACGGGGCCCCGAATGGGCTGGTCGCCCTGGAAGGCGCTGTGCTGGGGGGAGGGCAGAGGTTTCGGCATGGGTGCCCTGCCAGGGCGAGCCAGGCGGGTGGAACAGAACAAATGAGGGCGGCCTGACCGCGGTGCCCCGTGGAACCCGCCTGGGCTCAGGGAGGGGGTGGCGGGGAGCACAGGGGGTGCAGAGCCCTCGGGCGCAGGGAACTCGGGGTGTATTTGCTCGTTTTATCGCAGACCCTAGGAGCCAAACAGCACCGAGTGGAAACCAATCAGAGCTGTGGAGCTTCCTGAGAGGTGGCAAGAAAATGGTGGATTGTGTTGCTATCTTTAACGACTTCTGCCGAGATTTGAAAACTGGGCCCCCCGGGCCACCTGGGCCTTGTTCGCGGGACGCCGGCGCTTCTGGGGCCCAGGACTGAGTCTCAGAGGGCCCGTCCCCCTCGGCGCCTGGGCAGCTCAGGTAGACTCAGACTTATGCGTGGGTGGACGGCAAGTCGGGTTCCCAGCCCCAGCGGGCACAGCCCCAGCTCCCCCTCTGGAAGCTTCCCTACAAATGCGCCCCTTCACTCGGGTTGATGTGAATTCCCAAATGCTTACTCGGGCTCCCGGCCCGGCGCCGTGGGGGTTCAGAGGGAGACAAGTCCATTGCCCGCAGGCTCTTGGGGAGCTGGACCTGCAGGCGCTCAGCTTGTAGCAGATAACGAGTTTGATCTGATCGTATTTAATGAAATGCAATTTAATTTTTGTTGAATCGAATGATAAAAAGAGCATCCCGTGCTTGTCCATCTTTTAAATATGGACATTTTGACGCACGCGTGTACAACGGACACTGGGCAGCCTGGGGTGTGTGGGGGCCAGGGAGGGCACGGCCAGGGCCGGTTCTGTGGGCCGGGAGGACAGGCATGGACGCAGCCCTGGGCGGGAGCACCTGGGGCCTCAACGTCCCCTCAACCTGGAGTCCTTTGTTTTCTCTGAAATTGCTTTCTCTCCAGAGGACGCAGCCGCCAGACCCCAGCAGCCCTGGCCAGGCGCACAGTGGTCATTTCCAGAAGCGGCCGCCCCGCTGGGCGGCCCTGGACACCGGAGGGCCCGCTGCCCCCCCGGGGTGGATGGAGGCGCGGCCGCACCCCACCAGCAGGGGCGCCTCCCCTTCTGCTCACACCAGCCTGAAGATGAGCCATTTTGATGAACACAGAAGCCTTCGCTAAGATCCTCCCCTCCTGACCCGGAGACTCCGGGGGTGCCTGACGGAGAAGCCCTGAATTCGCCGCATGTTTTCACCAGCTCGAATGTACACGCTTCAGGGGTCAAATACAAAGCTGTGACCTTGAGTGTGACGCTGTGAGCAGTGCCCCTCGCCCTTGCTACGTTTTTGGGTTTTTTTCTTTTAAAGATGTATTTATTGGTGCATCAAGGACAGGGGATTAGACCAGAGGTGTGCGGGTGAGAGGATTCACCAGGGAGAACGGGGAGCAGAAGAGGCAGAGCTACTGAAATCCACTGCTGAGGGGAGCAGCGGGCAAGTCAGGAGGTCTGCTGCGCCGTGTGGGTAGCTCCCTGGCCGGGGATTGAACTTGTGCTTCATAGGTTGTGTCTTTTTTTTTTGAAGATTTATTTGTTTATTTATACGAGCACTGGGCACAGTCAGAAGTGCGGGAGGGTGAGAGGACTCACCAGAGCCAGAGCGGGGAGCAGAACGGGCAGACTGATGAAGCACACTGCTGAGGGGAGCCGCGGGGAGACACACACGGGCGTGGCGTCAGCTGCTCTCTCTTTGACTCCCTCAGCTGCTCCGTCCATCGTGTCCAAGGGCAGGAGTTCATCTGTTCTCGCGGCTGAGTCGCATCCCACCGCGCATCACCCACGCGGTCTCGACCCCTCCCCCGCCCTTGGCCACGGGGGTGTCTCCAGCTCCCGGCTGCTGTCCGTCCGGCTGCCTGGCCGCAGGTGGAGAGAGAGCTTGAACTCAGGCTTCCTTCTGACTCTCCGGCTCGATACCTAGGAACAGGATCACGGGGCGGTGGAGAATTTCTGTGTGTCGTCTGCAGTCCCCTCTCCGCTGTCCACATCGTCTCCCGGCCTGTCTGGTCCTGTGGAGGAAAACAGTGTGAGTCGTGGTCACCCAGCCTCGGGGCCGCACCTCCCACCTTGGACCTTGGGTGGGGCTCCGCTGACAGGAGGGGGGCAGGCTCCTGCTCAGGGAGGGGAGACCCTAGGAAGGGCCTTGGAGGGGAGGGAGCTGCTGACTGCAGGCTGGGGGAGCCCAATCCTTGATTTTATGTCCTGGGACATGCCCCCTCCAGGCTCTGGAATTCCTTTGAGTTTCTGCTGCCTGAGCTGCCCCTCAGTTCTCTGCTTCTGTCCCCAACTCTCTGCCTTCCAGCCACACCCACTGAGTTGACACCCCCTGTGCTGACACCCCCCTGTGCTGACACCCCCCAGCTGACACCCTCCCCCCCAGCTGACACCCACTGAGGAGACAGCTCCCCTCTGTTGACACCTCCTGGACTGACATCATCAGCTGCAGCACCTCCTCCTGCTTTGCGGGGCTTTCTCAGGTGCTCCCTGCCCAGGGCTGGCCCATGGCACTAACGCACCAGCTGGGAGAGGACGTGGGGCTTGGGGAGGGCGCAGTGCAGCTCCCACCTGGGCATGGCCGTGCAGCTGTGTTTATGCAGGTGCGCCAGGCCCAGGAGACTCTGGGCACCTTGGCATAAGGCTGGCTGCTCGGCCCCTGCAGCCCGTGCCTCATGGACTCTGCCTGCCTCAGGCAGGCTGTCCCGGGACTCCTGAGGCTGGCACCTTGGCAGCATCTGGGCGACAGGTCGAGACAGCATGCCACTTTCTCCTCCCTCCGCTCTCAGACTGTCCCTGTGCGGGGGAGCTGCCCGAGTCCCCCCCAGACACCTGCTCACACCCAGGTACACTGAGAAAGGGCTCTGAGGGTCCTCACCTGCAGGGCCGGCCCCCACTTGCCTTGAGCCACAGCTGCTGGGCGAGGGCGTCCTGCCGGGCGCAGAGTGGAGCCGGATTTGCAGAGCAGGGAGGCTGGCTGGGGCTCGGGTTAGGAAAGAGGTCCAGTTGGGGTGCGCTGGACTCCCTGCTCCCCTGGCTGATTTATTCTCCCAGCTTTGCTTTCTAGACCTGACAGGGGACTGTTCACAAAGCTCACACTTTGCACTTGACACTTTTTAAGTCAACGTGCACTTCTTGGAGCGGGACCCATGGCCCCGGCGGCTCCCTGTTCTCAGCCGCTGCGCCCCCTGCTGGTCGGGGCCAGCACTGCCCCCCAGCGGCTTAAAGCCTGTGTGAAGCTCTGCTGAGGTGGAGGACATGGAGTGTGCGCTGGTCGGGCAGGCGTGTGGAGGAATTTGGACACGTGCACCCACCCCGGAGACCCTCACGGCCCCTCCAGGTGCCGCCTTCCTCAAAGGTCTCCGTCCATTCCCTTTGTTCTTTTTTTGTAGTTTTTATTTTTTAGAGATTTATTTATTTATGCATACAAGGACTGGGGTACAGGCCAGAGGTGTCGAGGGTTGAGAGGATTCACCAGAGACAGAGTGGGGAGCAGAACAGGCGGATCTACTGAAATCCACTGCTGAGGGGAGCAGCGGGGAGACAGGAGGGGTCTGCTGCACCGTGTGGGTAGCGCCCTGGCCAGCCAGGGATCGAACTCGTGCTGCCGTGGCCGCAGACAGCTTCATAGTTTACGTCCTAACCCCTTGCGCCCCCAGGGAGCCCTTCTCTCTGGTCTTGTGTGGGGTGTGGGGGGGGTGTGTTAGGAACACTTAAAACGCAATCTACGCTGCTGTCCTATTCAACCACACAGAATGCCACGGAGCCAGCACAGCGACGCCTGCCAGACGCTCTGGCGTGACGGAGACGCCGGCACCTTCCTGGCCTCCCTGCCCTGCGGCCGCCCGCCGCCCTTCGCTGCAGCCCGTGACCGGTTGTGATGGAGGTTTGTGCTGCTGGTAGCGCCCCGACGCCCAGAAACACCCCCAACGCCCGCAGCCCGATCTGCCCTGTGCGAAGCTCATGCTCTAGAATACACCGGCCCGGCGGTTTTTCCACACAGTCCATGGCAGGGATGGCAGCTCCCACCACTTCACAGGGGCGGGATGGCCCTGGAGGTGTTGGTGGGGGGAGAGCGCCCCGAGGGCAGGACCAGACCAGGGCAGCAGAGTAAGATGGCCTGGGCTCGGAGCTGCGGGAGGACAGGCTGCCTCCCGGGCCGCCCCATGCAGAGCCTGCCCCGGGGCCTCTGGGCAGCAGGAGCTGGTGGGAGCCCAGCAGGGCAGCCGCGGCGAGGATCGGGGGCGAGGGCCGGGGGGGTCGCAGATGGAGGACAGACGGGAGGGGAGACAGTCCAGGCCGCGTGACGCTCTGGTTTCTCCTTTTCCCCCTGAAATGGTGCGGCTGGAAGGACAAGGTCAGAGCTGGGATTTGCGACCCGCAACGCCCGGTCTCAGCTTGGCCGCCTGGCAGAGCCAGAGGGACTCCCTGGGGGGCGGCGGGGCTGTCCTGGTGTTGTCCACCCTGGGGCCCTTGGGCAGAGTCCCTCGCCCCTGCGGGCTGTGCTGGCTATGGGGTGTGGGGGCTGCGGGAGTGTGTTTGGCAGAGGGTTTGGAGGCCCCCGAGGGCCAGATGGATGAGGATCTGGGCTTGGGTTTTAGGGAAGTTGTGCCTGAGCAGAAGCTGGAAAGAGAGACCGCAGGACAGAGTGGCCCGAGGCTCCAGCCGGTGACTGGGGGGCGGTGGGGGTGCCTTTGACAAAGGGCTGTGTCTACATCCCAACAGGGAAGAGGCTGAGTCCTTCCTGGTACAGACACGACATTGGAAGTTGGCCTCGACCCCAGGGCAGCCAATAGAAAAGGGGTTACGCCCGGTTCTCAGGCCCTGTCTCGGCCCTAGGTATCCTGGCGGGGGGCAGGCAGCGGGGAGGGTCACCCCCTTACTTTCCCAGCATGAACCCTGCTCCTGGTCCGGCCCAGCACCTGGAAGCGGCGTGTACACGCTGCAGCCTGGGCCTCTGCCTGTTCCGCCAGCTGCAGGGACAGGTCAGGAAGGGGCTGAGGCAGTGACCCGGCCACGGCCACGGTGTTGGGGAATTTTCCAGGTGGAATTTCGCCTCCCCTCGCCCTGGGCTGCCCGAGCGCCCTCCGCAGGAGGTCTGGGCCTGCTGGGTCTGAACTTCATCCCACCCACATTGCTTTGTTGTCACGTTAGGTGAGAGGAACCCACCGATTCCCGGCCAGTGCCGCCGTCCGTGTGGGGTTTGTGTATCTCCCCCATCCCCGCGGTGCTGGGTTTTCTCCAGGGACCCACACTTCCTCCAAGACCCAAAAGACCTCGCTGGTCAGTGTCCCGGCTGGAGGCGTGCGTGGGGTGTGATGCCCTGTGGGGGAGGGTCCTGTCCAGGTGGGCCCACCCCGCCCTGAGCCGGAGTAAGCGGGGGCGAGCGCCTGCTTCGTGGGGGAAGAGCCGGCCCTGGACACGGAGGCTTGGCGGTGTGTGTGGCCAGAATGTGCTGCTGGAGCCGCCCTCTCTGTCCACCAGCCTCTCGTCAAACGGGCTCCATTGTAATCTTGAACTTTTAGTGGGGGGCCATGAACTCCCAAAGTTACAGCACAGAGTTTCACCCCAAAAGTGTGGTAAACAAGAGCACCCTTGGGGCTTTATCCCCAGCCCCTGGCAACTACCCGGCCCCGGGCGTGTCCTGAGAGTCTTGGGTTCCAATGGGACAACTCTAGGGGGTCCCTCTGGGACAACTCTGGGGAGACCTCATCATGGGTGTCAGAGCCGGGAAGCTGGGACGCCTCAGCCCCTACCTCTGGGCAGGTGGAGGACAGGAGATGGAGCTGATCCCCCACGGGCCACGGCTTCCTCCACGACACTGTAGAGGCTGGAGCCTCCGAGCAGCCCGACCTGACCTGACCTGAGGGGTGGCGGTTTGCTGGCTGTTCCCGGGCCCTTTACCAGAGAGTGTGATCACCACGGCAGCACCCCCGGCTGTTCTAGCAGAGGACTGACTCTGGGGTGGGGATTCCCAAGTCTGCAGCCCAGCTGGGCAGAGGGTGTGTGAGAGGGCCGAGTCAGTGGGTGGGCTCTGAGGGGGCATTCTCGAGGGGCTGGGCCCCGCAGCCTGGGGTCTGACGCCGAGTCTGGGGTGTTGGCGTCGGAGTGGAACTGGATTCCAAAAGGACACCCTCTTGGCGGAGGAAAGTCCGTCGTGTCGGAAGGGGACCTGCACGAGTGTCTGCGCCTCCCTGTCCACCGTCCCGCATCCCTCTTCGGCTGGGCCACTCCGCTCAGCCCACGCGGTGGGACGAGCTCCCCTGCTCCTGCCCCTGGCCGCGCCCATCCCGGCCCGCAGGTTTCCCCCGGCCCTCGGCCCTCAGCGCGGGCTCCGATCCTCCCGCTGCATCTACCCCCACCTCCCTCCCTGGCTCCGCTCAGCGCCCAGAAAGCACGGACACAGCAGACTTGCTACAGGCCTGTATTGGGAGGGACAGGGCCAGGGGCGGGGTGTGCAACAGTCACGGGCGCCGCTCAGCTCTTGCAGCAGCGGATGAAGCGCAGGCCGCCCTTCACGCACTTGGTCGTGGCCGTCTCCCCGTCCCGGCAGGCGCGGCGCCGGCAGCGGCAGGTCATGCCTGGGGCGGCAGGGGACCATAGGCATTGGCGCAGGCAGTGGCCCATCAAGGGTGCTGAAGTGGCTCCTGCAGAAGCTGGGGAGGGGGGGGAGTCGCATCGGTCATCTGGAGCTGCACCAGTGGAAGCGGGTGCAGGTCAGGTGATTCTCCCTCTCTGCAGCCCCTTCACGCCTTCCCACCACCTCCAGTCTCAGGAGCTCCCCGACGACCGCAGCACACAGCCGCTGGTCGAGGGAGCCCAGAGGAGCCACTGTGGCCGACGGAGGCACACTCAGGGGCTGCACGGGCTTGGGGGCAAATCGGAAACTTTGAGCGAGAAGGGCCTTGGGCATCACCTGGGTCTGCCTCTGAACGAGGGAGGAGGAGATTGGGGTCCAGGAAGAAGCCCCTCGAAAGGGAGAGAGCATATGTTGGAGGAACTGGGCCAAGATGGCTGGTTCTGCTCGCCAGACGATTCTGAGAAGAAACGCGTCTCACCTGCCACATCTCGAGCGAGGCGCTCATCCTCATCCTCATCTTCATCCTCATCCAAGGATGCGGCCACGTCCTCGTCCTCGGCCTCGGCCCCGGCCAGGTCCCGGGTGGCAAGATGGTCCTCGGGCTCCATCACCTGGTCCGCTGTCTCCTCCAGGGGCTCGGCCCGGCCATGGAGGGCCAGGAGGAGCAGGGCGGCCAGCAGGGCGAGGGTCCTCATGCTGAGTGTCCGGGAGGTCGGGCGACAGGTGCAGGTGCTGGTGCGGGAGGGCAGGCTCAGGGCATTTATGGCCTGGAGGGAGGAGCCTCTCACCCAGCTCGGAGGGGAGGGGCTGCCCGGCCAGGAGGGGCCGAGGCTGCCTTTTGTCCAAAGCCTCTTTGATGTTCTTTTGTTCCAGCAACTTCCATCATGAGTGAGCCCCGTGTTTAGGTCCCTGCTGCTTTCAAGTGGACATGGTGATAAGGACCCTGGTCCATACCCCACCTCCCATCTGCTTGGATGTTTACCTGTGAGCGATGAAAGAGACCAGAACAGGCTTTGCTGTGTCCGCTCAGGGCGCAAGTGCCTTTCTCCCTGCAGATGGCCCGACGCTCTGGGGTGCGGCCTGGGCCCTCCTGGACCCCGTGGGTTTGACCCGGCAGGTGCAGGGGCGTCTCCCCAGGAGGAGGCTCTGAGGTTCTGGGCGAGGGGCAGGTGACGACCTGTCCCGGGAGAGAGTCAGGCCCCAGGAGAAGCCGCAGACAGAAGCCGGGGGATGAGGCCCAGGACACCAGCGCACGGCTCAGGTGCGCCCTGGCCCCGGCCCCGGCCCCTCCAGGCAATAGACAGATCATGGTATTTCTGCAGCTTCTCTTGAAACCACTTTTTGGGAAAATCTGGATGGAGCTCAGGGCCCCGAGCCGGTGGAGGAGGGAGGGCGAGGGGCTGTGCCCTCCCTGCCGCGGCCTCGCTCTGCCAGACACGCTGTGTGAGCTCCGCCCGCCCTCTCCCTGCCCGCCTGACGCGAGGGTCAGCGCCAGGGCCCCTGGATGTCAGAGCGCCAGCCTGGGCGTCCCTCAGCTGCCCCCGCACTCGCGCGGCTGTTCCCAGAGGGCTGCTGGGCTCCTTGGAGCCGAGCCCGTGGCTCCCCTGGCTCCTGCTCGCTCCCGGCCCCCTCAGGTGGGCTGTGAAGGCGCAGTTGTGGAGACCCCACTCCAGAGATGCTGCAGGGTCTCGGCGCTCCAGCCCTCTGCCTCAGCCCCCCACCGCCTGCCCCGTGGGGGCTCCAGGGGCCTGGGATTAGCCACTTCCCACATCACCCCCCAGCCTGTGCTTGGCGCCATGTGCTCCCCTAAACCCGGCATGTCCAGCCTCACTAGTCTGGGGCCAGAGCGGAGCCTGACCCTGGTTTCGGTCCTGGACAGGACCCCATTTTATAAAAGAGCAAATGTTCGCTGTGTCCTCCAGGCTGTCCTGCTCCGAGCTTCCTCTCACAGGAGGACAGAGCACGGGGAGAGAGCCCTGACAGCCCGGATACTCCTGCTCCCCATGTAGCTGCTCCCCCAACACACACCCATGCACCGTCCTCTCTGCTGTGCCTCCCTGTCTCCAAATCACACTGTGTGTGGATGTGGAGGCTAATCTGGCCCCAGGGCTCCTCCCCAGCTCTGGCCCGTCAGGCTGTCCCCATCCCCACGTTGTCCAGGAGTTGTCCAGGAGCTCGGGACTCGGGGCCTCTCCATATATCAGGAGATGGGGCGACCCGCCGACCATGCAGGCACAGGAACAAGTAAAGCAAGGCAGGGTAGGAGCACCTGCGGGAGGTGGACGCTGCGCCCCGGAGGAGAACAGAGTCTGGGGCTGATTCTCACTCAGGTGCTCATAGCTCTCCCCTAGGGCCTGGCCTCAGGGAGAGGCAGCACCAGTCCAGGGCCAGGCCCTCTGGCTGCAGCCCCAGGTCTCTCTGCGGGGATCCGGCACAGAGCAGGGGGCTCCAGACACGACACCAGGCCGTTCAGGGCAGCAGACAGGGAAGGGACAGACCCCAGCGCCCCCTCCACCTGCCCGCCCGGATATGGTCTCTGCAACTTGCTAGGTTGGGGTGGGCGCCGCCTGACTCTGGGGAGCCCTCGGGATGAGCCCAGACTCCAGGTTCCTGAGCCTGAGGGACCTGAGCTCCCAGGACAGAGACTCACAAGGGAATTCAGCAGCCCCAGGGCACAGACCCGCTGCACACAGGAGTCTGCTCGTGTCAGACGCCGCAAGGGCGCCGTGGAGGGCGAGCGTGGGGAGCAGGTGACCCTGTGGCCGTGCAGTCTGGGGGTGAGTTGGGCTAGGACTCCTAGAAGGTCCCCGGGAAATAGAGTCCAGGGAGCTGGTCGCTGGGCTGGGCTGGTCTGGTCTGGCTGTGCCCCGAGGAACGGCCCGCAGGAGGGTGGCATCTGCTTGGTGGACTGGAGTAAAGTTTCCCTCCAGGCTGCGGGTGGGCCTGGTGCCATCAGGTGATGGACTGAGCAGAGGAACCCGCCTGCCTGGCAGGGAGGGACCAGGCAGCTGAGGGCCTCACCCTGAGGCCAGGGCAGGTGTGGGCCTCACCAGCGGGTGCCCTGTTCCTGGCCACCCCCAAGTTCCTGCTGTGGGGCCTGCTGAGGGGAGCCCTGCAGTGGGCGCCTGTGAGCTGGGTGGGGAGGGTGGATGTCCTCAGAGCCAGCCGGGGGCAGATAGAGCTGGTGGACCCGAGGGTTATTGGTATGTGTCTGGTGATCTCCAGGATAAAAATGTTTGCGATAAAATAGATGTCTGTGATCACGTCACAGTGCTGTTCACGTTTGCATTTTGCAGAGACTGATTTCAGAGACTGATATTTCATGTAGAACCGCGCGGTCGCGCACAGTAAGCGCATTAGTGACGTCTCTCCAGAACGCGTCCTTGTTACTCTCCCCAGACACCGCGTGGTTTTGATGGCGTCATGACAAGGTAGAGACTTTTTACAGAGTGGATTCAAGGTGAGGTAGAGAATTCCACCAAGCACTTCACAGATGTTGAGTGAGCAGATATTTGGGGTGCAAATGATACTGTTACCCAGGTACTTGGGGAGCACCTGACTCTCCAGCTGCCGGTCCCCCACTCTGGGGTCTCAAGTGAAACCGGGGGCCCTCGTGCTTTCTGGCCAATTCTCCCTTCTGTGCCTCCTGGACTTGGCGCTCGCCTTGCTGCTCCTCAGTTAATGTGCGCGTTCATACAGCACGTTGCCCTCCGTGAGAGAAATAGCAGTTGGGGGGCCCCTCCCCTGCCCTGCACAGGAGGACCCAGTATCACCCCAGCACCTGTTCCAGGAACCCCGCCCCCACCGGTCCACTTCAGAGACCTCTCTCCACCGCGTGTCTCTGATAATGGACCAGTTTTCCAGATTTAAACTGACCCCATTTAGGGTCATCTTCTCAGTGTCTGTTCTTCCTGTGGCCCGAGGCTCCCAGCCCGGAACACAGAGCCCGGGGCTCCCTGCAGCCCGAGGAGGAAATTTTGGACAGACTTGACCATGTCCTGACAGCGTATAGAGGAGCCAAAAAAGGGGGGACCAATTTGAAAAACACCAAATACATGATTTCAGTGCTTACATTTTATTTTGGTGAGGAAATGAAACTGAAGCTGTGACGCGGGTCTGTGTCCTCCCTCGGCGGGACCCGGGGCTTGGGCTCCGCTCACGAGTTCGCGGCAGCAAAGGAAGTATACTTGGTGAGAGTAGAGGCAGAATCCCGAGACTGTCTCCCCAGCATTGCACGAAGGACACCTGCAGGTGCAGCTGACTCTCTGGCCGGGGCCTGTGAGGGAGGGACCGAGGGTCAGGCCCTGGGGTGGGGCGGGGGAAGGCGTCGGCCTCCCTGAGGTCTCTCAGAGACCAGGTCCCCCAGAGCACACACTCAGTCATGTGCGGGTGCAGGCGCCCCGCGGGGCACCCTGGATCTCGAGGACTCCCACTGTGATGGTCAGGAAGGGGGATCATGTCTGTGATCCTGACCTCCCTCGTGCCCGCTGGTTTCTGCTTCTCCCTGTGCCCAAGGCCCCGACCATCTCAGTCCCAGCAACTCCCCCAGCTCACCCACCCCCTCTGCTGTGAGCCCCAGCTCCCTGCTGACACCCGATGGGAAGTGACACCCTAACCCGGTCCCACCTGCAGCTGCTACAGCGAAGGGCCCATTAAGGGTGATGACCACGTCCTGGTCCTGGGATCCGGCTTGGGCCAGGGCAGGAAGCTTGTTTTCCGGCTCCATCACCAGGCCAGCTGTGCCCCCCAGGGGCCCTGCCTGGCCACGGAGGGCCAGGAGGAGCAGGGCGGCCAGCAGGGTGAGGGTCCTCATGCTGAGTGTCCGGGAGGTGGGGCTCTGGGAGCAGGCGCTGGTGCGGGAGGGCAGGTCAGGGCATTTATGGCCTGGAGGGAGGAGCCTCTCACCCAGCTCAGAGGGGAGGGGCTGCCCGGCCGGGAGGGGTGAGGGTCCCGAGTGCCCACCCCCTCTTGGGTGTCCCAGCTGCCCGCATCCCCCGTCAAGTGTGAGTCCTTCCCCTTGAGCCCCACTCCCGTCCAGTGCAAGGTGACAAGTGTCAGCACATTTCCCGGTTCCTTCTAGGACACACTCACCTCCCAGGCCTGAGAGACTCCCGGGAAGGCACGAGAGCTCCGAGGCAGGGCCCGGCCGGCGAGAGCCAGGCAGCCTGTGCCCCGTGCCGGCCACCAGCCCTTCTCAGCCGGGAGGACAGAGCCCCGGGGCCGCCCCCGACCCCTGAGCTGGCGCAGCCCCCACCGTCGACAGCGCCTTGGCCCTGCACCCAGACGCCTCCAGTCTGCCCCGGGCAGGCGTCCCGGCGGGAACAGTGGCGAGGCCTCGCCATTCCCTCGGCCCCGCGGACACGGCCAGAGCGGTCGTCCCGGGCTCGTGTCAGGCCCGCGTCCTCCACCCGCGGAGCGGCAGAGGAACACACCGCTCCCCGCACACCGGCCTCCTGGGGGGCAGCGTCGCCCCAGCGCCTTCCAGGGAGCCCAGCCAGGCCCTCGGCCACGCTGTCCCGGGGCCGCCTCCGGCCGGTCCTGCCCGGCGTCCCCCTTGAGGTGCCTCGTCACGGCGCCATGTGTCGTGCACCCATTCCATTGGCATTTTTCGTCAATGCTGCCGGATGCTCGGGGCGCGGCGGGCTGCGGGGGCGAGACTCGGCGGATCTGCGGACAGAGCCTGTCCAGGCCCGCGGAGGACCCTCCCCCAAGGGCAGGAGAAGGACCAGGGAGGAGAAGAGGGGAGGGAGGGGCAGGTGGGAGGGGAGCAGGAAGGGGAGGGAGAGGGGTGGGGGAGGGACAGGGGGAGGAGGGGGAGCCGGAGGGGGGAGCAGGGGGATGGGGGGGAGGGCAGAAAAGACAAAAGCCGAACACTGAGGCTGACGCTGGCGTTTATTGTGCAGGGAGAGCTCAGAAGAGACCGAGGGCACACGGGGGGCCCAGCTGGCGAGCCTGGGGGAGCCGCGCCCTCAGCGCCCGCAGCAGAGCCGGTATCTGAGGCCCCTGATGTAGCAGTGCCCCGGCTGCTGCTCCCCGGCCCTGCAGAGCGTGTGTCTGCAGAAGCATCCCGAAGCGCCTGTGGAGGAAGCGGAGGGTCAGGCTCGGGGGCGCAGAGACCCTGTGGGGACCTGGAGCCCCGGAGCAGACACGCCTCGTGTGGGGGGACAGGCCATTCTGGCTTTGTCCTAAGTCACAGGCTCCCCTGACCGCTCGAGGGTCGCGAGTGTGGACAGTTGTCTGCTCATAATCGACACACATGTTAGCACCCGAACCCCAGCTCCAGCGCTGCTCCCCAAACCAGGGTCAGCTACTCCTCACACAACTCATCACCCCCTGATGGTGAGACCCGCCCTTGCGCTACAGCTGGATGTGGGCCCAGCCTGGTCTCACCTGCAGCGCGAGCGAAGCGCTCATCCCCTGCAGAGGACGCGGCCACATCCTGGTCCTCGGCCCCAACCAGGTCCTCGGCGGGGAGCTGGGCCTCAGGCTCCATCACCGGGTGGGCTCTGTCTCCCATGGGCCCTGCCTGGCCATGGAGGGCCAGGAGGAGCAGGGCGGCCAGCAGGGCGAGGGTCCTCATGCTGCGTGTCCGGGAGGTGGGGCGATGGCAGCAGGAGCTGGTGCGGGAGGCATTTATGCTCAGGGCATTTATGGCCTGGAGGGAGGAGCCTCTCACCCAGCTCAGAGAGGGACTGCCGGGCCGGGAGGGGCTGAGGATCCTGCTGTTCCACTTATTCGTCCCCCCTTGCTAAAATCTTTTTTCGTTTTTCTCTTGCGTGGGCCCTACATCCTCAACGCCCTCGCCGGGGTCATCTCTCGCCTGGAGGCCGTCAACCTCCATCGGGTCCTGCGGATGTGACCCACTGTGAAGCCTCCCCTGTCCTTCTTGGAGGTCCCTGAGAGCTCGCCCTGCGGGGGGGACGGACTGCCTCCCCAGTTGCCCACTCTCAGCAGGAAGCAGTTACTGATCAGAACCACGCCCTTGGCCCTCACTGCAGCTGGGTCTCCCTTCCCAGGAGGGGATGAGTCATAGGGCAGGCTAGGGAAATCGGGTGCCTTGGTCGTTGTAGGTGGGGACTCCAGGAGCGTGGAGGATGCTCCAGAGATAAGGGCAGCAGAGGAACAAAGGAAAACGCAACTGATTCTGGGGGGAGAGAGTCACACCCGGGGCTAAGGTGAGCAGGATTCCCGGTCCAGTTCAATGAAGAGAAACGGCCAGGGCTGGGCGCAGAGACACCCAGGCAGTGAGCGAGACCTCAAATAACAGTCCCGGAGCGGCTGCTGGAGCTCTAGAACAGCAGGGAGGGCAGGTGTGTGTTCCCCCCAGGCCTGGCTCCACTTCGGCTTCTTAGCCCACCTGGCCTGGCTCCCTGGCCTGGGGGATCCCACTTTATTTCTGTTCCTTTTCTCTTCAATAAACTTCTTCTTTCTCTAAATAGATCTACCTGTTCGCTTGCTTGCCTGAGCGTCTGCGAAGTTCCTGCTGCGGCTTCGTGAGACACCAGCCCATGGTGATTTGGGGGCCGGGGCTCAGTGCTGCCCCTGCAGTCTGGGATCTGTTCCTGGCTGGGGGACCAGGCCTGAAAACGTGCAATTTCTTTATCATCAGGAGTGCGCACAGCCTCTTTGACGCTCCTCTGTTCCAGCAACTTCCATCACGCGTGAGCCCCGTGTTTAGGTCCCTGCTGCTTTCAAGTGGACATGGTGATAAGGACCCTGGTCCATACCCCGCCTCCCATCTGCTTGGATGTTTACCTGTGAGCGATGAAAGAGGTGAGAACAGGCTTCCTGTGTCCACTCAGGGCCAAGTGCCTTTCTCCCTGCAGATGGCCCGACGCTCTGGGGTGCGGCCAGGGCCCTCCTGGACCCCGTGGGTTTGACCCGGCAGGTGCAGGGGCGTCTCCCCAGGAGGAGGCTCTGAGGTTCTGGGCGAGGGGCAGGTGACGACCTGTCCCGGGAGAGAGTCAGAGCCCAGGAGAAGCCGCAGACAGAAGCCGGGGGACGAGGCCCAGGACACCAGCGCACGGCTCAGGTGCGCCCTGGCCCCGGCCCCGGCCCCTCCAGGCAATAGACAGATCATGGTATTTCTGCAGCTTCTCTTGAAACCACTTTTTGGGAAAATCTGGATGGAGCTCAGGGCCCCGAGCCGGTGGAGGAGGGAGGGCGAGGGGCTGTGCCCTCCCTGCCGCGGCCTCGCTCTGCCAGACACGCTGTGTGAGCTCCGCCCGCCCTCTCCCTGCCCGCCTGACGCGAGGGTCAGCGCCAGGGCCCCTGGATGTCAGAGCGCCAGCCTGGGCGTCCCTCAGCTGCCCCCGCACTCGCGCGGCTGTTCCCAGAGGGCTGCTGGGCTCCTTGGAGCCGAGCCCGTGGCTCCCCTGGCTCCTGCTCGCTCCCGGCCCCCTCAGGTGGGCTGTGAAGGCGCAGTCGTGGAGACCCCACTCCAGAGACGCTGCAGGGTCTCGGCGCTCCAGCCCTCTGCCTCAGCCCCCCACCGCCTGCCCCGTGGGGGTTCTAGGGGCCCCAGGGTGGGAGCCCCTATGGGAGGTGGAGACTGTGCCCCTGGAGGAGAACAGAATCTGAGGCTGATTCTCACTCAGGTGCTCAAAGTACCCCCTAGGGCCTGGCCTAAGAGTTTCTTCCCGGCTGGAGAGGCAGCCCCAGTGCAGGGCCAGGCCCTCTGGCTGCAGCCCCAGGTCTCTCTGCAGGGATCAGAAACAGAGCAGGGAGCTCCAGACACTAGACCAGGCCCTTAGGGACAGCAGACAGGGAAGGGACAGGCCCCAGTGCCCCCTCCACCTGCCCAGATGTGGTCTCTGCACCTTGCTGTGCTGGGGTGGGAGCCGCCTGACTATGGGGAGCCCTTAGGATGGGCCCAGTCTCCAGACTCCTGAGCCTGAGGGGCCTGAGCTCCCAGGACAGAGACTCACAAGGGAATTCAGCAGCCCCACGGCACAGACTCACTACACAGAAGAGTCTGCTGGTGTCCGACACCACGAGGGCACCGTGGAGGGCGAGCATGGGGAGCAGGTGACTCTGTGGACGTGGAGTCTGGGGGTGAGTTGGGCCAGGACTCCTAGAAGGCTCCTAGGAAATGGGGGTCCAGGGAGCTGGTCACTGGGCTGGGCTGGGCTGGGCTGGCTGTGTCCCGGGGAACGGCCCCAGGAGGATGGTGTCTGCTCGGTGGACTGGAATAAAGTTTCCCTCCAGGCTGCGATGGGCCTGGTCTCATCAGGTGACAGGCTGAGCAGAGGAACCGCCTTCCTGGCAGGGAGGGACCAACCAGCCGCCAGCCTCACCCTGACTAGGTTTCCAGGCGATGGCCAAAGCCTGTGTGGGCCTTGGCAGCCAGCACCCCGTTCCTGGCCTCCCTACCCTCGCTAAGTGCCGCCTGTGGGGGCCGATTCTGGGGCGCCCGCCTTGCGCCCCTGTGAGGAGAGGGTGAGACTCATGGCACCGGTACACAGGCAGCCTGCGTGCAGGGGAGGAAGTTATTGACTTCTAGGGGAAGCAGCCACCTGATGCCTCCAGGAGCCCTAGTCTCCCCAGAGTAGACACCTGTCTCAGAGGGTGCAGATGGCACGGGCTTCACCCTAAATCGCAGATGCTTAGTGACAGTAGCGGCTCATGAGCATGCTCAGTTCTCTGACCCTTCCCTCCAAAAGCATCTCTCAGTTGGGGTCACCTATTCTGCACATCAGTTGGTGCAACTATCCAATTGTGAGCCCCTCCCACCTCCATGCACCATCAGCCCTGAGGAGATGGGTGACCCCGACCTCCTGCTGGTCCCACCTGCAGCTACTAGAGTGAAGCTCTCAACAAAGTGATGGCCACGTCCTAGTCCTTGGGCCCGGCCTGGGCCCGGGCGGGAAGCTGGGCCTCGGGCTCCATCACTGGGTCAGCTGTGCCGCCCAGGGGCCCAGCCCGGCCACGGAGGGCCAGGAGGAGCAGGGCGGCCAGCAGGGCGAGGGTCTCATGCTGAGTGTCCGGGAGGTCGGGAGACGGGAGCAGGCGCTTGTGCGGGAGGGCAGGTCAGGGCATTTATGGCCTGGAGGGAGGAGCCTCTCACCCAGCTCAGAGGGGAGGGGCTCCCGGCCGGGAGGGGTGAGGGGTGAGGGTCCCGAGTGCCCACCCCCTCTTGGGTGTCCCAGCTGCCCGCATCCCCCGACAAGTGTGAGTCCTTCCCCTTGAGTCCCACTCCCGTCCAGTGCAAGGTGACCGGGCTCGGTAGAGTTCCTGGTTCCGCACAGCTGGATATTTACCTCCCAGCGCTGAGAGATTCCCGGGAAAGCACGCATGCTCCGAGGCAGGGCCCGGCCAGCAGTGAGCCAGGCGGCCTGTGCCCCGCCCCCAACTGCCCACCTGCCCTTCTCTGCCGGGAGGACAGAGCCTGGGGCTGCACTTGAAGCCCTGACCTCTGTGCTTGTCCCCAAGTAATAACCACACACCCGCTGCCCCCCATTCCAGATGTTGCCTTTGCTCTCGCACAGACGCCTCCTGCCTCAGGCTTGGCTCTGCACGGGGGACTCCGTGCTCTGAGGGCCACGCCATGTCTCATCCGCCAGGGCTCCTGGCCAGGGCAGGACAATCATGTTCTCTTGGCTGCTCAGGGCCTCTGGCTGCAGCCCCAGGTCTCTCTGAGGGGAGCCGGCACGGAGCAGGGGCTCCAAACACCAGACCAGGCCCTTTGGGGCAGCAGACAGGGAAGGGGCAGGCCCTAGCACCCCCTCCACCGGCCCGGATGTGGTCTCTGCACCTCGCTGTGCTGGGGTGGGCACCGCCTGACTCTGGGGAGCCCTCGGGAATGGGCCCAGACCCCAGATTCCTGAGCCTGAGAGGTCTGAGCTCCCAGGACAGAGACTCACACAGGGAATCCAGCAGACCCAGGGCACAGACTCGCTGCACACAGGAGTCTGCTCGTGTCACACACCGCGAGGGCGCCCTGGAGGGCGAGCGTGGGGAGCAGGTGACCCTGCGGCCAGATAAGAGCTGGTGGACATGAGGGTTATTGGTATGTGTCTGGTGATTTCCAGGATACACATATTTGAGATAAAATAGATTTCTCTGATCACGTCACAGTGCTGTTCATTTTGCATTTTGCACAAAGATTGATTTCAGAGCTTTGGTATCTCCTGTAGAAGGTCTCTCTGCTCTCTTGACAGTAAGAGCGGTAGTAACGTCTCCCCAGAACGCGGCCTTATAGCTGTCACCAGACACGTCGTACTGTTCATGGCGTTATGACACGGTGGAGACTGTTTGCATGAGTGGATTCAATATTTGAGGAGGCAGAATCCACCAAGTCCTTCAGATGTTGAATGAGCTGACATTTGGGGTGCAAATGATACTGTTCCCCAGTGACTGGGGGGAGGACCTCACTCTCCAGCTGCCGGTCCCCCACTCTGGGGTCACAAGTGAATCTGGGGGTCCTCGGTGCTTTCTGGCAAGTTCTTCTGTTTTCTGTGGTCCCTGGACTTAGCGCTTGCCTTGCTGATCTCAGTTAATATGTGCATTGGCTTATTTATTTATTTATTTATTTATTTATTTATTTATGCATACAGGAACTGGGGTACAGGCCAGAGGTGAGAGGGGGTGAGAAGATTCACCAGAGACAGAGTGGGGAGCAGAATAGGCCGATTGACTGTTATCACACTGCTGAGGGGAGCAGCGGGGAGACAGGGGAGGTCTGCCGCACCATGTGGGTAGCTCCCTGGCTGACTGGGGGATCGAACTTGCGCTGCAGAGGCTGTGGATTGCTTCACAGTGCTGTGCTTAACCCCTTGAGCCACCAGAGAAGTCCAATGTGTGCGTTCATACAGCACGTTGCCCTGCATGAGAGAAATAGTAGTTGGGGGGCCCCTCCGGAGCCCTGAACAGGAGGACCCAGTATCACACCAGCACCTGTTCCTGGAGTGCCCCCCACCAGACTTCTCACCACCGCGTGTCTCTGATAATGGACCAGTTTTTCAGATTGAATTTGTCCCCATTTAGGATTATTTTCTCGGTGTCTGTTCTTCCTGTGGCCTGAGGCTCCCCATCCTAGACACAGAGCCTGGGGCTCCCCGGGGCCCTCCGGAGGTGATTTTGGACAGACTTGACCATGTCCTGACACAGCACATATGGGAACCAAAAAGGGGGGGAAGACCCAACATGAAAAACACCAAATACACTGATTTTAATGCTTAAATTTTATTTTGGTGAGGAAATGAAGTCATAAGCTGTAACTGAGTCCATCTTCCTTCCCTCAGCGGGACCCGGGCCTCGGGCCTCAACGCAAGAGCTCATCTGCAGCAAAACAGGTATTTGCGGCCATTGTGGGTGCAGGTCCCCGAGATCCTCTCCCAACTATAGCATGAACAGGACCTGCAGTAGCAGATGGCTCTCTGGCCGGAGCCTGTGAGGGAAGGACAGAGGGTCAGGTGTTGGGGTGGGTCGGTGGGGAAGTCGTCGGCCACCCTGAAGTCTCTCAGAGACCAGGTTCCCCAGAGCACACACCGCAGTCCTGTGCGGGTTCAGGCGCCCCGCGTGGCACCCTGGGCCTTGAGGACTCACACTGTGATGGTCACGAAGGGGGATCCTGTCTCTGATCCTGACTCCCTTGTGCCCGCTGGCTTCTGCTTCTCCCTGTGCCCAAGGCCTGTCCGTCTCAGGGTCACAGCGACTCCCCCAGCTCATCCAACCAACCCCTCTGCTGTGAGCCCCATCTCCCTGATGACACCCAATGGGAAGTGACACCCCAACCTGGTCCCACCTGCAGCTGCACGAGCAAAGGCCCCATTCCCATCAAAGGAGATGGACATGTCCTGGTCCTGGGCTGCCGCCTGGGCCTGGGTGGGGAGCTGGTCCTCCAACTCCATCACCGGGTCAGCTGTCCCCGCCAGGGGCCCTGCCTGGCCATGGAGGGCCAGGAGGAGCAGGCCGGCCAGAAGGGCGAGGGTCCTCATGCTGAGTGTCCGAGAGGTCGGGCGACAGGAGCAGGCGCTGGTGCGGGAGGGCAGGTCAGGGCATTTATGGCCTGGAGGGAGGAGCCTCTCACCCAGCTCAGAGGAGAGGGGCTGCCCGGCTGGGAGGGGCCGAGGGACCCAAGAGCCCACAGTCTCTTTGATGCTCCTCTGTTCCAGCAGCTTCCATCACACGTGAGCCCCGTGTTTAGGTCCCTGCTGCTTTCAAGTGGACAAGGTGATAAGGACCCTGGTCCATACCCCGCCTCCCATCTGCTGGGATGTTTACCTGTGAGCGATGAAAGAGGCGAGAACAGGCTTCCTGTGTCCGCTCAGGGCCAAGTGCCTTTCTCCCTGCAGATGGCCCGACGCTCTGGGGTGCCGCCTGGGCCCTCCTGGACCCCGTGGGTTTCACCCGGCAGGTGCAGGGGCGTCTCCCCAGGAGGAGGCTCTGAGGTTCTGGGCGAGGGGCAGGTGACGACCCGTCCGGGGAGAGAGTCAGGGCCAGGGTGAAGCGCCGCAGACAGAGGAACAGAGCGGGACCAAGGAATTCAGGAGTAATTGTAATCCCAGCACATGACGCAGGTGGACATAGACCGCGTCCTCCTTTAGGAAATCGCCAACATCACATCCCAGTGCTCCTTCTAGAAATCCCCAGCTTGAAGCTGAAAGCTTGAGTCTGGCGCCTGAGGCCACAGGCCATCCTGACACAGCAGCACCCTGGGGTGTGGGATTATTTGGGTGTAAGATGTTCAGTTCAAGCAGCCGAGTCACAGGCAGAGCTTGGCGCGTGATGAACGAGAACCATTGTCCCCGCCGGCCCGGGCCAGCCCTTCTGGGAAATCGCCGCCGCGTCCCCTTAGGGCAGCTTCCCGGCCTCTCGGCGCCTGAACAGGAAACGCGTCCTTACGGAAAGCTCCGTGGCCTCCTGCTCTCTCCACGTCACCACCTAAGTCTTACCATAACTCATTTAGTGTACTTTTTAGGGGTTTATCCATTGTTTCGAGGAGACACCCCTCTTGGGTGTACGTCTCCGCGCCCCCCACCTGCAGTCCCGAGTCCCGCCCCGACCATGGCAGGATGGGAGCTGAAACCGAGCCCTGCCCGGTCCGTCCCTCTGGCAGCCTTCACTCCCCAGTCGTGTTTCTCCATCACGACTGAATTGCCCCAATGGGTTGGTTTCTGCTTTTTAAGTTCCAGGTAAAAGGCAGCGCCCGCGTGGACCCCAGAGTGAGAGCAGGTGGTGCGCGGCGCTCACGGATGCGCTACCAGCCCAGCTGCTCCCCACCAAGGGGAAATCTCCAGGGGGGCCCTCCCCCTTTCTGCCCTAGATAGCTCTGAGCCGCTAAACACTCGGGGTGCCAGCCGCTGAGCCAGAGAGTCTGGCAAGCAGAGTTCTGAGAAACGAGACGTGTTCCTAGCACAGGCCCCCAGCCAGCTGGGCAGGGATGGCTGCTGTGTCCTCCCGGCTGCCCTGCTCCGTGCTTCCTCCTCTGCAGGAGGACAGGACACCTGAGGGCAGCCCTGACCACTTGGGCTCCCCACATAACTGCTCCCCAACACCCCTGCACCGTCCGCTCTGCTCTGCCTCCCTGTCTCCGAATCACACCACGTGTGGACGTGGAGGCTCACCTGGCCCGGGGACCCCGGGGCCTCAGCCTGAGCCTCCCAGCTCTGACTGGTCAGGCCGTCCCCACATTTTCCAGGAGCTCGGGCCTTGGGGCGTCTCCAAGCATCAGGAGATGTGGAGACCCGCCAGGACCACGCAGGCCCCCAGCCTCCTCCATGAATGAGGAAAGTGAGGCCCTGGGGTAGGAGCACCTGGGGGAGGTGGAGACTGCGCCCCTGGAGGAGAACAGAGTCTGGGGCTGATTCTCACTCAGGTGCTCACAGCTGTCCCCTGAGGGCCGGACCTGAGGGTTTCTTCTCCTCTGGAGAGGCAGCTCCTGTTGTAGGGCCAGGTCCTCTGGCTGTTGCCCCAGGTCTCTCTGTGAGGAGAATCCAGCAGCCCCAGGGCACAGACTTGCTGCACAGAGGAGTCTGCTCATGTCAGACACAATAAGGGCGCCGTGGAGGGAGAGCATGGGGAGCAGGTCACCCTGTGTTCGTGAAGTCTGGGGGCGCATCTGGGCAGGACTCCTAGAAGGTTCCTGGGAACAAGGGTCCGAGTAGCCGGTCACTGGGGTGGTGTTGGCGAGCTCAGGCCCACATGGCTGATGCTGCTGTGCCCCGGGGAAGGCCCCCTGGAGTGTGGTGTGTGCTTGGTGGACTTGGAGTAAATTTCCCTGTGGGTGGGCCTGGTCTCACCAGGTGAAGGGCTGAGCAGAGGAGCTCGCCTCCCAGGCAGGGAGTGACCAACCAGCAGCAGGCCTCACCTTGACCCGGTCCCCAGCCTCAAAGCCATGGCAGGTGTGGGCCTCGCCATCTGGTGCCCTGCTCCCAGCCTCTCCCTGTCTGAGTGCCTTTGGGGGCCTGTTCTAGGGAGCCCTGCAGTGGCCCCCATGAGGACAAGGTTGAAGGTGGGCTGTTCCCAAGGCAGGGGCCAGGGGAGTGACTCCGGGTCGGGGCAAGGCTCTTGAGACTCCAGGATGGTTCATACGTGCCTGTCACGCTCAGGATAATGTATTTTGCAATAAAATTGGATTCTGTGATCACACGCTGTGTGTTCATGTCTGCGTTGAGTACGGAGACTGACTTCAGACACTTGAAGTGCTCGCAAAGTGTTGTCTGTAATATTTGCAGGACAGTGAGTATATTAATGCCTCCTCATTGGGATATTTGCCTCCTTTTTTACATCATTAAACGCTCGCCGCCTTCCCGGTGACAGTGGCATTGTGTCGTTCTTACACGAGTGGACTTAATTTCTGGAAATGGAGAGCCCACCAACATATCATGATTCTGGGTGCATGTATATCTGGGGTGCAGATGGGACTGTCCTCTGTGCTCAGTGGGGGGTGAGCAGCCTGCTCCCCAGATCCTGGGCTCCCTGCTCTGTGGCACAAGGGAGCCCCTCAGCCCTCAGTGTTTGCTGGTGAGTTCCATGGTCTGGGGTTCCCTGAGCTTGGTTGTCCTCCTGCTGTTGAATCGGTGTCTGCTATACACGTATTCCCACAAAGCTGCTCAGTATGAGAGAAAGAGCAGCTGGGTCCCCTGCCTGATGGGGGGAACAAGAGCAGCACCCCAGAGCTGATCTTGGAGCCCCTCCTGTGGGTCCTCGTCCTGGACGCCCTCCCCGAGCATCCTGGGTGGCTCAGCTCTACAGACAAGGCCTCCCGTCACCGCTTCGTTGCCCCAGTGTCTGGTGTCACTAGCGCCCGAGGGCCCATCCCGCTGTGGGACGGGGGGCTCCCATGGACCCTTCAGGGTCGAAACCCCAGGTCAGGACCCAGCTCACATCCACAGATCAAGCAAAAACACAAAGGAGAGAGGGAAAAAGTGCAGCCAAGTACACTGTCCTCAAAGCTACAAGTTTATTGGGGTGGGGAGGAAGGGTCTGCGCTGGAAGAGCATGCCCGCTGCAGCCTCGGCAGAACCCACAGCCCAAGGAGCAGCAGAGGGTGTACTGGCTGCAGCAGGCACAGGAGCCGTGGGGGCGCTCTCAGCACTGGCACCCACCCAGCCTGCAGAAGCAGGAGAGGGAGGAGTTGAAGTCTGGGGGAGGAAGATGAGAATCAGACTCAGGGGCGGAAGCAAGGTGCAGCTGTCAGCCACCTCGAGGCCTGCAGGAGCCCGAGTCTCCCCAGAGTAGACATACTAGTCCCCAGAGGGTGCCGATGAGCCGGGCCTCACCCTAATCCCAGATGCTTAGCAACTGTGGGAGCTCATGGGCATGCTCTCTCTGATCCTTCCTCCAGAGGCAGGGATCTTCAGGGTCACCTATTCTGCACCCCAGCTGGTGCAATTATCCAATCGTGAGCCCCTCCCACCTCCATGCACAATCAGCCTGAGGAGACAGGTGACCCCAGGCTCCTGCTGGTTCCACCTGCAGCTCCTAGAGTGAAGCTGTCAGCAAAGTGATGGCCACGTCCTGGTCCTTCCCCGGCCTGGGCCTGGGTAGGGAGCTGGGCCTCGGGCTCCATCACTGGGTGGGCTGTGTCCCCCAGAGGCCCGGCCTGGCCACGGAGGGCCAGGAGGAGCAGGGCGGCCAGCAGGGCGAGGGTCTCATGCTGAGTGTCCGGGAGGTCGGGAGACGGGAGCAGGCGCTGGTGCGGGAGGGCAGGACCGGGCATTTATGGCCTGGAGGGAGGAGCCTCTCACCCAGCTCAGAGGGGAGGGGCTCCCGGCCGGGAGGGGTGATGGGTGAGGGTCCCGAGTGCCCACCCCCTCTTGGGTGTCCCAGCTGCCCGCATCCCCCGTCAAGTGTGAGTCCTTCCCCTTGAGTCCCACTCCCGTCCAGTGCAAGGTGACCGGGCTCGGTAGAGTTCCTGGTTCCGCACAGCTGGATATTTACCTCCCAGCGCTGAGAGATTCCCGGGAAAGCACGCATGCTCCGAGGCAGGGCCCGGCCAGCAGTGAGCCAGGCGGCCTGTGTCCCGCCCCCAACTGCCCACCTGCCCTTCTCTGCCGGGAGGACAGAGCCTGGGGCTGCACTTGAAGCCCTGACCTCTGTGCTTGTCCCCAAGTAATAACCACACACCCGCTGCCCCCCATTCCAGATGTTGCCTTTACTCTCGCACAGACGCCTCCTGCCTCAGGCTCGGCTCTGCACGGGGGACTCCACGCTCTGAGGGCCACGCCGTGTCTCATCCTCCAGGGCTCCCGGCCAGGGCAGGACAATCATGTTCTCTTGGCTGCTCAGGGCCTCTGGCTGCAGCCCCAGGTCTCTCTGCGGGGAGCCGGCTCGGAGCAGGGGCTCCAGACACCAGACCAGGCCCTTCGGGGCAGCAGACAGGGAAGGGGCAGGCCCCAGCGCCCCCTCCACCCGCCCGCCCGGATGTGGACTCTGCACCTCGCTGGGCTGGGGTGGGCACCGCCTGACTCTGGGGAGCCCTCGAGCTGGGTCCAGACCCCAGATTCCTGAGCCTGAGGGGCCTGAGCTCCCAGGACAGAGACTCACACAGGGAATCCAGCAGCCCCAGGGCACAGACTCGCTGCACACAGGAGTCTGCTCGTGTCACACACCACGAGGGCGCCATGGAGGGCGAGCGTGGGGAGCAGGTGACCCTGTGGCCAGATAAGAGCTGGTGGACATGAGGGTTATTGGTATGTGTCTGGTGATTTCCAGGATACACGTATTTGAGATAAAATAGATTTCTCTGATCACGTCACAGTGCTGTTCATTTTGCATTTTGCACAAAGATTGATTTCAGAGCTTTGGTATCTCCTGTAGAAGGTCTCTCTGCTCTCTTGACAGTAAGAGCGGTAGTAACGTCTCCCCAGAACGCGGCCTTATAGCTGTCACCAGACACGTCGTACTGTTCATGGCGTTATGACACGGTGGAGACTGTTTGCATGAGTGGATTCAATATTTGAGGAGGCAGAATCCACCAAGTCCTTCACAGATGTTGAATGAGCTGACATTTGGGGTGCAAATGATACTGTTCCCCAGTGACTGGGGGGAGCACCTCACTCTCCAGCTTCCGGTCCCCCACTCTGGGGTCACAAGTGAATCTGGGAGCCCTCGGTGCTTTCTGGCAAGTTCTTCTGTTTTCTGTGGTCCCTGGACTTAGCGCTTGCCTTGCTGATCTCAGTTAATATGTGCATTGGCTTATTTTTTTATTTGCTTGTTTGTTTGTTTGTTTATGCATACAGGAACTGGGGTGCAGACCAGAGGTGAGAGGGGGTGAGAAGATTCACCAGAGACAGAGTGGGGAGCAGAACAGGCCGATTGATTGAAATACACACTGCTGAAGGGAGCAGCGGGGAGACAGGAGAGGTCTGCTGTGCCCTGTGGGTGGCTCCCTGGCCGACTGGGGATCGAACTTGTGCTGCCGCGGCTGTGGATTGCTTCACAGTGCTGTGCTTGACCCCTGGAGCCAGCAGAGAAGTCCAATGTGTGCGTTCATACAGCACGTTGCCGTCCATGAGAGAAATAGTAGTTGAGGGGCCCCTCCGGAGCCCTGAACAGGAGGACCCAGTATCACACCAGCACCTGTTCTTGGAGTGCCCCCCCCCCCCCGGCTGGTCTACTTCTAGAGACTCTTTGCCACCGCGTGTCTCTGAAAATGGACCAGTTCTCAGATTGGATTCATCCCCATTTAGGATTATTTTCTCAGTGTCTGTACTTCCTGTGGCCTGAGGCTCCCCATCCTGGACACAGAGCCCGGGGCTCCCCGGGGCCCTCCGGAGGTGATTTTGGACAGACTTGACCATGTCCTGAGACAGCACATATGGGAACCAAAAAGGGGGGGAAGACCCAACATGAAAAGCACCAAATACACTGATTTTAATGCCTAATTTTATTTTGGTGAGGAAATGAAGTCATAAGCTGTAACTGAGTCCATCTTCCTTCCCTCAGCGGGACCCGGGCCTCGGGCCTCAACGCAAGAGCTCAGCTGCAGCAAAGTACGTAACTGTAGCCACTGAGGGTGCAGGTCCCCGAGACCGTCTCCCAACTGTAGCACAAAAGGGACCTGCAGTAGCAGGTGACTCTCTGGCCAGGGCCTGTGAGGGAGGGACAGAGTGTCAGGAGTTGGGGACAAGGTGTCGGCCTCCCTGAGGTCTCTGAGACCAGGTCCCCCAGAGCACACACCACAGTCGTGTGTGGGTGCAGGCGCCCCGCGTGGCACCCTGGATCTCGAGGACTCCCACTGTGATGGTCAGGAAGGGGGATCATGTCTGTGATCCTGACCTCCCTTGTGCCCCCTGCTTTCTGCTTCTCCTTGTGCCCAAGGCCCCGTGCCTCTCCGTCCCAGCGACTCCGCCAGCTCATCCACCCCCTCTGCTGTGAGCCCCAGCTCCCTGCTGACACCCGATGGGAAGTGACACCCCAACCCAGTCCCACCTGCAGCTGCTGGAGCAAAGGGCCTTTCAAAGGAGATGGCCACGTCCTGGTCCTTGGCTCCAGCCTGGGCCTGGGTGGGGAGCTGGTCCTTGGGCGCCATCACTGGGTCAGCTGTGTCCCCCAGGGACCCAGCCTTGCCATGGAGGGCCAGGAGGAGCAGGCTGGCCAGCAGGGTGAGGGTCCTCATGCTGAGTGTCCAGGAGGTCGGGCGACGGGAGCAGGCGCTGGTGTGGGGAGGGCAGGTCAGGGCATTTATGGCCTGGAGGGAGGAGCCTCTCACCCAGCTCAAAGGGGAGGGGCTGTCCCTGCCCTGAGGGGCTGTGGCCATCTTATATCCCAAATTTTCTGATTCTTCTCTGTACCAGCAACTTCCATCATGCGTGAGCCCCGGTTTCGGTCCCTGCTGCTTTCAGGTGGACATGGTACAAGGACCCTGGTCCATACCCCGCCTGCCATCTGCTGGGATGTTTACCTGTGAGCGATGAAAGAGGCGAGAACAGGCTTCCTGTGTCCGCTCAGGGCCAAGTGCCTTTCTCCCTGCAGATGGCCCGACGCTCTGGGGTGCGGCCAGGGCCCTCCTGGACCCCGTGGGTTTGACCCGGCAGGTGCAGGGGCGTCTCCCCAGGAGGAGGCTCTGAGGTTCTGGGCGAGGGGCAGGTGACGACCCGTCCGGGGAGAGAGTCAGGGCCAGGGTGAAGCGCCGCAGACAGAGGAACAGAGCGGGACCAAGGAATTCAGGAGTAATTCTAATCCCAGCACATGACGCAGGTGGACATAGACCGCGTCCTCCTTTAGGAAATCGCCAACATCACATCCCAGTGCTCCTTCTAGAAATCCCCAGCTTGAAGCTGAAAGCTTGAGTCTGGCGCCTGAGGCCACAGGCCATCCTGACACAGCAGCACCCTGGGGTGTGGGATTATTTGGGTGTAAGATGTTCAGTTCAAGCAGCCGGAGTCACAGGCAGAGCTTGGCGCGCGATGAACGAGAACCATTGTCCCCGCCGGCCCGGGCCAGCCCTTCTGGGAAATCGCCGCCGCGTCCCCTTAGGGCAGCTTCCCGGCCTCTCGGCGCCTGAACAGGAAACGCGTCCTTACGGAAAGCTCCGTGGCCTCCTGCTCTCTCCACGTCACCACCTAAGTCTTACCATAACTCATTTAGGGTACTTTTTAGGGGTTTATCCATTGTTTCGAGGAGACACCCCTCTTGGGTGTACGTCTCCGCGCCCCCCACCTGCAGTCCCGAGTCCCGCCCCGACCATGGCAGGATGGGAGCTGAAACCGAGCCCTGCCCGGTCCGTCCCTCTGGCAGCCTTCACTCCCCAGTCGTGTTTCTCCATCACGACTGAATTGCCCCAATGGGTTGGTTTCTGCTTTTTAAGTTCCAGGTAAAAGGCAGCGCCCGCGTGGACCCCAGAGTGAGAGCAGGTGGTGCGCGGCGCTCACGGATGCGCTACCAGCCCAGCTGCTCCCCACCAAGGGGAAATCTCCAGGGGGGCCCTCCCCCTTTCTGCCCTAGATAGCTCTGAGCCGCTAAACACTCGGGGTGCCAGCCGCTGAGCCAGAGAGTCTGGCAAGCAGAGTTCTGAGAAACGAGACGTGTTCCTAGCACAGGCCCCCAGCCAGCTGGGCAGGGATGGCTGCTGTGTCCTCCCGGCTGCCCTGCTCCGTGCTTCCTCCTCTGCAGGAGGACAGGACACCTGAGGGCAGCCCTGACCACTTGGGCTCCCCACATAACTGCTCCCCAACACCCCTGCACCGTCCGCTCTGCTCTGCCTCCCTGTCTCCGAATCACACCACGTGTGGACGTGGAGGCTCACCTGGCCCGGGGACCCCGGGGCCTCAGCCTGCTCCTCCCCAGCTCTGGCTGGTCAGGCCGTCCCCACATTTTCCAGGAGCTCGGGCCTTGGGGCGTCTCCAAGCATCAGGAGATGTGGAGACCCGCCAGGACCACGCAGGCCCCCAGCCTCCTCCATGAATGAGGAAAGTGAGGCCCTGGGGTAGGAGCACCTGGGGGAGGTGGAGACTGCGCCCCTGGAGGAGAACAGAGTCTGGGGCTGATTCTCACTCAGGTGCTCACAGCTGTCCCCTGAGGGCCGGACCTGAGGGTTTCTTCTCCTCTGGAGAGGCAGCTCCTGTTGTAGGGCCAGGTCCTCTGAATGTAGCCCCAGGTCTCTCTGTGGGGAGCCGGCACAGAGCAGGGGGCTCCATACATGAGACCAGGCCATTTGGGGCTACAGACCAGGGAAGGGACAGGCCCCAGCGCCCCCTCCACCCACCAGCCCAGATGTGGTCTCTGCACCTCGCTGGGCTGGGGTGGGCGCCTCCTGACTCTGGGGAGCCTTCTGGGCTGGGCCCAGTGTCCAGACTCCTGAACCTGAGGGGCCTGAGCTCCCAGGACAGAGACTCACACAGGGAATTCAGCAGCCCCAGGGCACAGACCCCTGCATAGAGGAGTCTGCTGGTGTCAGACACCGCGAGGGCACCGTGAAGGGCGACCGTGGGGAGCAGGTGACCCTTTGGCCATGGAGACTGCGGCCAAGTCTGGCCAGGACTCCTAGAAGTTCCCCGGGAAACGAGGGTCCAGTGAGCTGGTCTCTGGGCTGGGCTGGGCTGGTCATGCTGTGCCCTGGGGTACAGCCCGCACGAGGGTGGCATCTGCTCAGCGGCCAAGAGTAAAGTTTCCCTCCAGGCTGCGGGTGGGCCTGGCGCCATCAGGTGATGGGCTGAGCAGAGGAGCCCGCCTCCCGGGCACGGAGGGACCAGCCAGCTGCGGGCCTCACCTTGACCTGGTCTCTAGCCTCACGCCAGGGCAGGTGTGGGCCTCACCAGCCCATGCCCTGTTCCCACCACCCCCAAGTGCCTACTGTAGGGCCTGCTCTGGGGACCCCGTCAGTGCGCCCCTGTGAGGACGGGGTGGGCAGAGAAGGGGATTCTGAGGGGCTGTGAGGATGGTGGACTGTCCCCCAGGGTGGGCCAGGGCCAGGGGAGTGACAGGGGGCAGGGAAGGCCGCTGCGTCTCAGGATGGTTGACTCATGATGGTAATTTTCAGGCTGAAATTTTTGCCTCTGATACCTGGTTCCTTTGATCATGTATCGGTATCAATGAAGGCGAGAATCTAGTATAGGGTTGGCTCTTACAGACTTGAAGTTCTCACTTAAAAGTTCTCTTTAATAATTGGCAGCAGGGCAGGAGTACGGTCTGTGTCCCCCTAAGGTCTCCTCTTAGCCATTGGCATCACACACATTGATTTATACTGGAGTTTTACTCACCTGGTTTTATTGACTGGTTTAGATATGAGTGGATTTAATTTTGAGTAAGTGGTGGTCTACCCACTCTCAGGGACACTGGGCAAATTGACCTTTGGGGTGCAATGGGACTGTCCCCTCTGCTCACTGGGGCGCCTCGCTCCCCACCGCTGCTCCCTGCTCTCTGGTTGGGGCCAGCCCCTGGGTCCTCGGAGAGTTCTGGCAAATTCCTCTGTTGTCTGTGGCTCCCAGAGGCTGCCGTTCTGCCCAGGCTGTTCTGCCGTCACTGCGCACGCGTCTGCCCAGCACAGGGGCAGCGCCGGAAAATAGCAGGAGTGGGGTCCCCTCCCCGCCCTGAAGTGCAGGAGCGGCACCCAGCCCTGACCTTGCAGCCCCCTCCTGGCCCACCTCACCGAGACCCTCCTGACCGTCACCGGGATGGCTCAGCGTTCCCAGATTCCAAGCCCATCGCTCCTTTCTAGCCGTGAGCTTTTCCGGGTGTGGCCAACGTGCTGAAGGCACAGCCCGCGAGCTTCCCGGGGGCTGCTCAGGCCACGCTGGCCTCTGCTGTTCGTTTGTTCTATAGACGCGACTTTGCCCTACAACACGGCGGCTTGTTTGCGGTGTAGCCTCAGGGCACCAGCTCTGGGGCTCCCGGGCAGCCAACCCCAGGCACCCCCAGTCCTCAGCACGGACCATGGCCCCCACTTTGCTTTCTCGCTTCCCTCCCCGCTGCTGGCCTCACCTCCGCAGTCACCTCTAGGGTCTGTTACCCGGGAGGCTGGTTCTGTTCTCAGGAGGTTCTTTCCTTCTTGGCGTCCAGCATCCGCTATTGGTCTTTCTCTTCAGAGGCTTCCACGTGGCACCTGCCCCTCCAGCGCCATCCACGTTGTGCCGACGGCAATGGCCTCTGTGGGAGCTGAGTGGTCCCAGGGGGCTCATGGCGCTCCCCGTAATCTGTCTCTGTTCCCTGCTTGTCCCGAAGCTCGGCCGGGGCCCGGCGCAGGCCCGAGAGCGTGGAGGCTCACACAGGCCGGGGCCGCCCGCGGGGAGGGCTGGGCTGCTACTGTTTTGAGAAACCTCACACATATTTCACAGGGTCTGGCCCCGCCCGCACCCCACCACGTGTGTGCGGGGATGTCTCTCCCTCCACCTCCTCACAATATTCGAGCCCCCCCTTTTCCATCCCGGACACTGGGCAGGGCTGCTGCACACACCGCCCTGGGGATGAAGCGGCGAGAGGCCACGTGGGAAGAAGAGAAAGACACAGAGGTGAAAAAGGCAAAACACCTTGACAGTAAAGCTTGACGTTTATTGTGGTGAGAGGAAGGAGACAAGTTATAAAGGGAACCCCCTGCCGCTGTCCGCGGGGACACAGGGCTATGGCTCCGTCCAAACAGCTCAGCGGCAGCAAAATATGTACTTGCCGTGAGTGAGGGGGCAGGTCCCGGAGCGGCGCTCCCAGGGCTTACATCTGGAGGGTCTGCAGTAGCAGGCGGATCTCGCCCTGGGACCTGTGGAGGGAGGGAGAGTCACGCGCTGGGTAGGGCCGGGGGATGGGGTTGACCTCCCTGAGGCCAGGACCCTCCAGCGCAGACACTGCAGTTGAGTTAGGGTGCAGGCACCCCGCGTGGCACCCTGGATGTCGAAGACTCCCACTGTGATGGTCACGAAGGGGGATCCTGTCTCTGATTCTGACTTCCTCGTGCCCGCTGGCTTCTGCTTCTCCCTGTGCCCAAGGCCCCGTCCGTCCAGTCCCAGCAACTCCCCAAGCTCACCCACCCCCTCTGCTGTGAGCCCCAGCTCCCTGCTGACACCCGATGGGAAGTGACACCCCAACCCGGTCCCACCTGCAGCTGCACGAGCAAAGGCCCCATCCCCATCAAAGGAGACGGCCACGTCCTGGTCCTCGGCCACATCCGGGTCCTGGGCGGGGAGCTGGTCCTGGGGCTCTGTCACCAGATCGACTGTGTCCCCCAGGGGCTCGGCCTGGCCATGGAGGGCCAGGAGGAACAGGGCGGTCAGCAGGGCGAGGGTCCTCATGCTGAGTGTCCGGGAGGTTGGGCGACGGGAGCAGGCGCTGGTGCGGGAGGGCAGGTCAGGGCATTTATGGCCTGGAGGGAGGAGCCTCTCACCCAGCTCAGAGGAGAGGGGCTGCCCGGCTGGGAGGGGCCCAGGCTGCCTTTTGTCCAAAGCCTCTTTGATGTTCTTTTGTTCCAGCAACTTCCATCACGCGTGAGCCCCGTGTTTAGGTCGCTGCTGCTTTCAAGTGGACATGGTGATAAGGACCCTGGTCCATACCCCGCCTCCCATCTGCTTGGATGTTTACCTGTGAGCGATGCAAGAGGCGAGAACAGGCTTTGCTGTGTCCGCTCAGGGCCAAGTGCCTTTCTCCCTGCAGATGGCCCGACGCTCTGGGGTGCGGCCCAGGCCCTCCTGGACCCTGTGGTTTGACCCAGCAGGCACAGGAGCGTCTCCCCGGGAGGAGGCTCTGAGGTTCTGGGCGAGGGGCAGGTGATGACCCGTCCCAGGAGAGAGTCAGGCCCCGGGAGAAGCTCCGCAGACAGAGTCCGGGGGAGAAGCTCTCCAGGTATCCCCTGATCCCAGCTCATGTCTCAGATGCATCCCAGACTCACCCCCAACCCCCCCAGTGCTCCTTCTAGAAATCCCCAGCTTGGGAACAGAAAGCCTGAGTTTGGCACCTTAGCCGCGGGGCCGGCCTCACTCAGCAGCACCCTGAGATTTTGAATATTTTGGTGTCAGCGTTTAATTCATGCAGCCAGAGTCACCGGCAGAGCCTGGAGCGCTGCATGAGAACCGTTGTCCCGCCTGGCCCGGGTCAGCCCTTCTCAGAAATCTCCGCAGCGTCGCCTGAGGCAGCCTCCTGGTCTCTCCCTGCGCCCCAGCACCCGGGCAGCTCCTGCAGGGGCATCCTCCCGCAAGTCTGTGTCGCTCCAACTCCTGTCGTCATTAGGTCCTTTCTCGTATCAAGTCATTGTCAAATTTATTTATGTTATTGAAGTTCAAATTTTTTTTATTGATTCAGTTTTACAGCCGACATTGGTTCGTGACAGTAGATAGGACTGAGCGGTCAGCGTCCACCCTCCTCGGTGTTGGCCACCACATTGCTACCGTGAGGCCCACAGTCCTCTACCCAAGGCCCGGAGCCCCCCGACTTTGCCTCCCACCCACCCTCTCTAGCAGCCTCACCTCTGCCGTCATGTCGTCTAGGCTTGAAAACATCATGAACCTCCCTGTATTGTCCCGCTGTGTGTCTGTGCACATGTAAGTGTAAGTGAGGGGCGTGGGGTGTATTTTTGTGAAATGAAATACTGCACAGCCATGGGAAGGATGGAAACTGACATTCGGGACAACTCAGATGCTAAGAGCAGCACGTCAGCAGGGGCAGAACACAGGCCTCCCCCTGGTCTCACGTCTGTGGGCCTGCGGTACACGCAGAAACAGAACAGGCGCAGACAATAAGCAGGTGCTGAGGGAGGGTAAGCGCAGCTAGGAAGGGCCCCTCGTCACGGGTGATGAAGGAGCACAATTGCCTCACAGTGTGCTCGGACCCCTTCCTGCCCGCCCCCTTCAATGCCGGCAGAGCAGAACACTGGTGAGGACCCTGATCCACTGAGCTCTGTCGGCTCCCCATGTACTGCAGGCACGCGCACACACACGCACGCACACACACACACACACACATGCACACGCCTGCCCTGTCTGCACTGCACTGCCTCCCGGTCTCTGAATTCCACTCACGTGTGGACATGAGTGTGTGTGTGTGCAGAGTTCTACTCACTCTCTGATCAATGTGTGTGAATTTCCTGCGGGTGCAACTGAGGCTGCCCTTGGCTGGGGGCAGGCGCCCCATGATTTCAGTCTCCCGGGCTCTTCTGTGGCTGACGTGAGTCCCTCAGTGGTTTTTGGTAAAATCTACTGTCTGCGATTCCCAAATGTGATTTACACAGAGAAATAGGGGGTGTGGGGTCCCCCTGACTTGGAGGAAAGGAGCAGCACCCCCCGTGCTCGAGCACCCCAGCCCGTCCTGTCCACTGCCGAGTCTCCCCTCCACCGAGCGTCACTGAGGATGGATCAGCCCTTAGAGAGTAAAATCGTCCCTTTCATTGTTTTTATTCTTCGTTGTCTGTCTTCCTGTAAATCTGAAGGCCCCACCCCCAGACCAGGCCGGGGACTCCCGTGGCCCCTCGGGGGTAATTTAAGACAAACTTGACCATGTCCCGACGCAGCGCATCGTCCATAAGGGAGCAGGGAAAGGAAAAAGTCAAGGACAGAGATGAAAAAGTGCCCAAAACACTGAATTTAATGCTTAGGATTTATTTGGGGGAGGGAAGGAAGGTGCGAACGTACAGAGTGCCCCTTGCATCGCTCACAGGGACGCCAGGGCTCTGGGCTCCACCCAAACAGCTCATTTGCAGCAAAATAAGAATCTGCGGCCACCGCGGAAGCCACAGGAACCAGACACAACCTCCCGGGACTTGCACTGGCGAGCCCTGCAGTGGCAATAGATTTTCTTTGTGGAGCCTGTGAGGGAAGAATGGAGGGTCAGGCCCTGGGGTGGGGCGGGGGGAAGGGGCCTCCCTGAGGTCTCTGAGACCAGGTCCCCCAGAGCACACACCGCAGTCTTTTGCGGGTGCAGGCGCCCCGCGGGGCACCCTGGATCTCGAGGACTCCCACTGTGATGGTCACGAAGGGGGATCCTGTCTGTGATCCTGACCTCCCTGGTGCCCGCTGGTTTCTGCTTCTCCCTGTGCCCAAGGCCCCGTCCGTCTCAGTCCCAGCGACTCCCCCAGCTCACCCACCCCCTCAGTTGTGAGCCCCAGCTCCCTGCTGACACCCGATGGGAAGTGACACCCCAACCCGGTCCCACCTGCAGCTGCACGAGCAAAGGCCCCATCCCCATCAAAGGAGACGGCCATGTCCTGGTCCTGGGCTCCCGCCTGAGCCTGGGTGGGGAGCTGGTCCTCCAACTCCATCACCTGGTCCGCTGCCTCCTCCAGGGGCTCGGCCCAGCCATGGAGGGCCAGGAGGAGCAAGGCGGCCAGCAGGGCGAGGGTCCTCATGCTGAGAGTCCGGGATGTCGGGCGACGGGAGCAGGCGCTGGTGCGGGAGGGCAGGCTCAGGGCATTTATGGCCTGGAGGGAGGAGCCTCTCACCCAGCTCAGAGGGGAGGGGCTGCCCGGCTGGGAGGGGCCGAGGGACCCAAGAGTCCATAGCCTCTTAGACACTCCTCTGTTCCAGCAACTTCCATCACGTGTGAGCCCCGTGTTTAGGTCCCTGCTGCTTTCAAGTGGACATGGTGATAAGGACCCTGGTCCATACCCCGCCTCCCATCTGCTTGGATGTTTACCTGTGAGCGATGAAAGAGACCAGAACAGGCTTCCTGTGTCCGCTCAGGGTGCAAGTGCCTTTCTCCCTGCAGATGGCCTGACGCTCTGGGGTGCGGCCCGGGCCCTCCTGGACCCATTGGGTTTGACCCGGCAGGTGCAGGGGCGTCTCCCCAGGAGGAGGCTCTGAGGTTCTGGGCGAGGGGCAGGTGCCGACACGCCTGCCCCGGGTCAGCCCTTCTCGGAAATTGCAGCGTCGCCTGAGGCAGCCTCCTGGTCTCTCCCTGCGCCCCGAGCACGGGGGCAGCTCCTGCAGAGGCATCCTTTCGCAAGTTCTGTGTTGCTCCATCTCCTCTCGTCTGTGGCCCCGAAGCTGCGGATCCCCAGCGTCTGTCTCCGGGAGCCCTCAGAGCCTGCAGTGGCCGCTGGTGCTGCTGGAGCCTGTGGGGAAGAGGAGGCGCAGACCCTGGGGTGGGGGGAGGGAGGAGCCAGGCTCTGGAGGCCTCCGGAGACCATGGTGTCCAGGGAGGAGTCTGGGCACGGCAGGGAGGGACCGCCCACTTGACCCGCATCGAGGGCTCCCAAGGATGGTGCTGGCCGAGAAGAGGGTGTCTGTCCTCAGGTCATGACCCACCACCTCCTGCTCCTGTCCTGCCGCCGCCCCCCCATTGCAGCTCGGGCTCGCTGACTGCTCACCCACCCGCGAGCCTCACCTCCATGCACGGACACCGCTCTGGTGTTTGTCACCCCAGCAAGTGCCTGGACTCCCCGCTCTGTCTCTGGTGCATCCTCTCACCCCTGCCCCCGCCCCCTGCGGGGACATGCACACTGCAGAGTGCCCACGGGCTGGCTGCCCTGTCCTTGGGCCCACTGCCAGGGGCACGCTGCTTGCTCGCCAGTGGCCCACGCGCGGTCTCTCCGCTCTGTTGGTGCCAGAGAGCACACCAGGCCATTAGGGCAGCTGCGGGCCCGCCGCTCACGAATGAAGAGGAGGCTGAAGGTGCCCGCTGCCCACAGGAGGAGAGCAGGTGAGCGGGCACGCCACCCTCCGCAGCAGGGGCCCAGCGGCGGACGAGCAGCCGAGGGAGCAGTTCCTGGGGAGGCGCCGGGAGGCTGAGCCGGGCCATGGGCATGGGCTGGGAGCAGCGGCAGGAAGCCTGACCCAGGGCATGGGGCTGGTACCAAGGGTCTGTGGTTCTGTGAAAGGTTTCCTGCCCCGAGGTCCATCCCGAGGCTCTCAATTCTGAGCAGACTGAGCGGAAAGGAGGCTGGGTGCAGGCTGAGCTCCGAGGGACTCCCCAGATTGGGGGGGGGGGGCTGTCCCCGGGGCACAGAAACCCTCTGGTTCTGGAATTTTAGTGAGAGCCAAGCTCAGACCTCCGTGGCCCTGAGAGGTGGGGTGAGAGGGTGTGGCCTTCATTTTGTTTCTACTCAGACAGAAGTCACGGCCGTGCCAAGCCCAGGCCGGCTTTCCAGAGCGGCCTGCCGGGGAGCAGAGGGGGTCATGTTGCCCCAAACGAGAGGAGAATTTAGAGCAGATACAGATTATCTGCTGCCGTCCAACCGCCCTACCTCCCTCTCCCCTTCTCTCCCGCCCCCTTCCTCCTTCCCCCTCCCCTCCCTGCCTCCCACCCGCCTTTCACTTCTAGCTCTTCCCTTAAAAATACCAACCATCCCTCCCCCCTCCCCGGCCCCTCCAGAGATTTCTCTGGGCTCATCAGCACCAGCAGCCCCAGCGTGCCTAGCTAGAGACCCGACTGGGTTTCTCTGGGCTCGCTGGTCAAGTGGAAATCTCCACGGAACTAAGTCACCCCAGTTTCAGACCCTGAAGAGCAGCGGTTCAGTCTGGGTCACAGCACTGGCTTTGTGACATCCGCCCCTCCGGACACGGCCCTTCCTGACCCCCAGGGACATCTGGGCAGAAGCGACGGCCTGTGCTTAATGTGTGGGTTGAAATTCTTAATCTAGTCCTGGAAGAAAAATCAAAAGATTTTATGGAAGAAATCACATGTGATGAAGACCTGCTGATGCATCTATTTAAAAATAGCTTTAAAACCCTCCTGTTTTGAAAAATCTCGTTTGGCTTTTGGGGATTAAGGAAATTCATTTCTGGCCTGAAAAGGAAGGAATAAGAGGATCAACAGAGAAGAAGGTAGACGGAGTGGGGAGAAGTGAGGAGACACTTACGTCGTGGTGACCGAGAAAGTTCTGGTAAACGAAGGGCCGCGGCCACAGGCTCGCCCTCCGGACTGGACCGCTCTTGTTCTGCCAGGTTCCGGCCCGCATAAGTGACGCCCGGGGTGGAGGACCTCGGAAGGCCAGCAACTGCGCGTCAGCTCCGTGTTTTGAGTAAGAAAATGCTAGGCCTGGGCTTCAGCGTCCAGCGGGTGAAAGAAACGCTGTTCGCAGCTTTACGACTTTATGGCTGAAAACCCACTGAGAAGTAATCACCAAAAAATCAAAGCCCTTGCATTCAACCTGGGCGCTAAATCATCACAAAAATCAGTCACTTTTTCATGCAAGCTGTAGCCAATGACAAAGAATCGTGAACGAAGAGTATCACCCAAATAGAAGGAGAAACCACAAAATATCTAAAAATAGTTACAAAAATGTTCTGGAGCTACAGGAAGCAACATCTTGAACCATGTAGAGAGGGCCTCCCCGGGGGCGCAGCGGTTGAGCGCTGGGTTGCGGAGCTGCCCGCGGCCTCTGCGGCGCCGGTTCGATCCCCGGCTGCTCCCCGGCCACCGGAGGAGGGTCCCGCATGGCACGCAGACCTCTCCTGCCGCCCGCTGCTCCCCTCAGCAGTGTCCTTCGGTCCTTCTGCCTGCTCTGCTCCCCGCTCTGGCTCTGGTGAATCCTCTCACCCTCCCGTGCCTCTGACTGTACCCAGTGCTTGTGTAAATACATTAAAAAAAAAAAATCTTAAAAAAAAAAAAGAGAGAGATGGACACATTAAAAGAATACACGTGCGGTCAAATCTTGTTCTTGGACTTAGAGGCCCGCTCTTGCCTTGCTCTTCAGTCTGTAACTTCAAAGCAGTGCCAGTGGGCAGAGCGATGCAGCTGCTTTGTAACTTACTGCAGCTTGGGAGAAGTCCTGCTGTAAGAGTGAGCGCAGAGCAGCACGGATTTGGAGAAAGACTGACGAGGGAGATGCCCATTCTTGAGAGCGAGGGGTGCGGTCAGCCGGCTGCGTGGGTGCTGGCTTCCCGGGACGCTGGCGTCACAGGGTGCTGGCATCATGGGACGCCGACCTCACCAGCAACAACTTTTGTAACAATATGATCAAGACTCCGTGACTTAGCTCTGTGGGAAGTTCTTCCAAATCAGCCAGAAAAGAGGACTAGGAACGTAGGAAGCTGGGAAGGCGTGAGCAGGTAAAGAGAAAAAATAATCAGTGAATGCTGCAAGCATGTTCTGACTGAGGAAACTTGATAAAGGTGTGTTCAGACAAACAGGGAATGCTGTCATTCGCTCGGGCGATCTGCACAGAACTAGTACCGAGCGGTGCTTGTCTGGCTGCCAGGCGAGGATGGCGAGGTGTCCGGAAAACAGGCGAGGCCCTTTCAGACTCGAATCGAGCTGGCACGGCGACTCTCCTTTCCCAGGGAGCTTTACACCAGCGAGATCGCTGCCTGCACTTCTAAAGGCTCTCGAAGGTCTTAGGAATATGTGAGGCAGATACACTGGAACAGACATTAAATAATTGAGAAGATAATATTTAAGTGGTCAAAGCAGGCGATGATTTACACTGGCCCGTGCCGGCGCCTCTCTACTCTACAGCTCAGTTGAAGACAAGCACGTCCGCGGGATTGCCTCTGAGGAGAGCCGGAGCCTCTGACCCGCGGGTCCGGGCGTGCGGCGGGAGGGGCTGCGAGTCCGACCATCTCCCATTTTTTCACGTTTTCTCTATTTGGAATTTTTAACATGCAAGTGTCATTCTTCATAATCAGAGAGATTTAAATGAAAGTAGGTGATGTAATTCGAAGCCTAGCGCTAGTTTGTTTTCCTACTAACTCTTCACCACTTTGAACTCTTTCCTCCTGTAACGCGGCTGCCCCAGGAGGCCGGGCTGCCCAGCCGTGGGGCCCTCCCTGGCAGCAGCTGGCAGACCTGCCCCTTGGCCTACAGGGTGTCTCTGCTGTGGGTCCTGCTATGCGGCCGCGGGCCAGGGGCAGCCAGGACGGCCGTGGGGCCACTCCCGCCAGGTCACAGCAGGCTCCTCGGGCAGCGCCCCGGGCTGTACTGGGCGCCTTGGCCGGGCCTCAGCTCCTAGCGCCTGCTTCTCACCGCCAGGCCTCTGGCACCTCCGAGGCACGATGCAGCTCCTCTACCTCCTCCTCGCGGTGCTCCTGGGCGGCCTCCAGGGGCTGCCTGGTAAGTGCCAGCACCATGCCCTCCCCCAGCCCGCCTTGGTGGGAACGCACAGCAGCAGGGAGCCATCGGACGACCCTCCACACCCCAAATCACGGACTGGGAAGTTCAGCACTGGTCAGTGACACTGCAAGCCTGGCTGGGAGTTTCCTTCTGTCCCACACTTCTTCCTGCAAACAGACGGGGTGGAGACTCTCCCCGGGGAGACGGAGATTCCCCCAGCACAGCCCTCCGGCCAGCATCTCCCCTCTGGGCCCCTGACCTGAAAGCTGGGGTGGGCTGGGGGCACTGGCGGGGCACCCCGGGCAGGGGTCACGGACAGTGGGGCCGCCCCTCTGGTCACTGCCCAGCACCCGGGCGGGACAGCCCCCCAGGCTGTCAGCAGGAAGGACAGTTGGGCAGAAGGCGAGGGGAGGCCGAGGAGCCAGGCCTGTTTGCCATGGCGTTTGGAGGGGAGATGGAGGCCCCCCAGCATGGCGGGCCCCACAGCTCCCCAGGATGGTCACTTCACACAAGCAGCTGCTCATTTTCCAGGTGGTGCCAAGGCCTTCAGCTTCGAGAGACCCTGCTACCTGCGGGGCGGGATCTGCCTGAAGCGAGGGAGCCCGGACTGCGAGCCTTTCCGGGGCCCCTGCCGGGCCTTCACCGTCTGCTGCAGGATGAGGAGGGGCTGACGGCAGCGCGCGGGCCGGGGCCTCGGCGGGGCCCACGCCGGCCCCTCTTGTCCGAATAAAAGCAAACCAGACTCGGGCCTAAGGAGTCGGTGACTTTTCCCCCAGGACTGATGGAAGAGGCTGCTTCCCGTGAAGGGGCGGTGGGAATTAAACCCACGTTGTGCTTTACGCTCAGCAAGCCATTTAATCCCCAGAGCTGTGTCTCCTTAGACCGAGCTGGCTTAGCGTCCCCTTTTCACGGAGTGAGAAACCCCGACTCAGGCAGGTTCAGGAGACCGGCCGGAGATGACAGGGCATGTGAACAAAGGGTCGATCTGAGAAGGCAGTGGCCCCAGGATGCTCCTGGGCTCCCTGACACCCTGATGTCAGGTCTGCAGGCCTCGTCCCCCGGGCAGGCACAGGTCCCAGCTGCAGGGGCAGCGCTGAGTCCAGCCGCCACGCCACCGCGGGCTGGTGTCTCACGAAGCCGGAGAGAAGAATTCGCAGACGTTTTGGATAAGGAAGCAGAGAGACAGGCAAACTGCATTTAAGAAAGAAAGTTTATTGAGAGGAAGACAGTAAGGACCCCCAGGGCCCCTGCGCTCGGGCGGGGCGAGGAAGCCGAGCCGGCCCGTGTCTGGGGGGTATTTAAACATTTTTTCCCTCTATTTTAAAATCTCATTATTTTCTTTTGTGACGGGCTCCCCCTCCTAGCGGCCGTAGCCCCTGGCAGATGTGCCCATTCTCCCAGCTCTTCTCTCAGAGGTTGCCCCGCATCCGAGGTCTTATTCTCTCAGGTTTCACTGTCGGTGTTTAGGCCTCCTGGACTTTCCGACTCATCTCTGGGGTGTGTCCTGGTGAGCGCTGCTTAGAATTTACTGTCCTTACCTCAGATGCCTCTTTGACTCTCCCAAAGTTGTTGCCTGCGCTGTCCCTGCAGCTGTCTGCTCACCCCTACCTTGTCCTGGGACTCCCTCACACCCCAGGATCCAGGATCCGCATGGGGTGGGTGGGGTGGGGGGGTGCAAGGTGTGAGGACAGGGCAGGGCGTGGCCCGGGGCCTGCGGGGGCAGCGGGTTGAGGGCTGGGGGGAGCGTCTCCTGAGGAGCCGACACTAGGGCTGTGCTGGGGACGCAGGATAAAGCCCACGGCGCAGAGGGACAGCCCGGCAGTCAGGCCCCGTGGGCACGAGGCAGGTGCTGTCCAAAGTTCGGGAATGTCGTCTGCAGACTTCCATGGGGAGCGGGAGCCCCAGTGCCGGGGAGGGGGGTGGGGGGAGTCTGGTCCTCCTTGCCCCTCTCCTGTCCAGGCCATGGGCCTGCGCACCTCTGGCAGGCACCTCTCCAGGGCTTTGCCAGCCTAGCCTCTCTGGTTTGTCTTCCAGGCATTAGGAAGTCACCCTGAAGGCAGCAGTGGGGGGGAAGGGAGGGCTGGGGTGGCTTCTGTACCCCAGCTGCCCACCCCCCACACATGCCCGCCTCCCTCCAGGCACCCTGCTGGCCTGTGAGCTCGTGCACTTGCTCCAGTTTCCATTTAGTTGCCTCATTAGGAGACTGTGGCTGAGAGGGAGAGGGGCCTGGAGGGCCATGAAGGAGGAGCCACACTGGCCCGGGGCCTTGAGTAGGGGTGTCCTGGGTGGGGAGGGAGGGAGCTGGGATTGGGCTTCCCGCCTGGTCCCCACGTCCCAGAATTGCCAGGTGCCATGAGCAGAGCAGGGGCTCTGGAGGGAGCACAGACGAAGGGACGGTGACCTTCCCAAGGCCTGGCAGGTCACGCAGGGTGACCCTTGCTTCCCGCAGAAAGTCAGGGCCTCAGCTGCTGCCACGCTGCCCTCTGGCTCGCCCACTTGAGTCCCCTGCCCCTGCCTCGCGCTATCCTCCTCTCAGACTCTGTGTTTATGTGGATAAATTCACCCACTCGCACATTCCATCCCCATGTCCCGCCGCTCACCGTGCCCGCGGCCTTCCCTAGCGCCAGCTCACAGGCCTACGGCCACGGCCACGCCAGGGCCTGAGCAGGCGGAGCCCGGCGCTCCACACAGGCGCCGCCCTCCTCCCTGCACCCGCTTGACCGGAACCTGCCTGCATAATGCACTGGGCACACGGCTGACCCCCAACCAGGGCTCGCTGTCCATCAGAGCGCCGGGAAGGGCAGGTTATGGTGGGCTCGGAGGGGATCTCTGGGGAAGAGCCGGGACTTGCAGCGCGCACAGTGAGCTCCCGGGCTCAGAGGCGCTCACTGTCCGCCCCGCCGCATGGGCCGCCTCCGCAGGTGGGGTGAAGACGGGGGCATGACCTTGAGAAGCACGTGCGTGGACGCTGCTGAAAACCCCGTCTGACCACGTCCCTTGCGGCATGAGGCAGGGGGGGCAAGTCGGATAAAGCGGAAACGGGGCTGAGGCCAACGGGGGTGAAGCAGGAGAGGGTGAGCCGGCCCCCCAAGGCCAGCGTGACGGCGGCAGCCTGGGTCCCACGCGGTGACTGAGCCGATGAGGAGGGCCGCGGCGCCCTCGCTGTCAGCCGACAAGGTGCCCCTGAGTGCGCCGGCCCTGCCTCGAAAGCTTCAGTCTTATTCTCAAGACACAGCTGATAAAGCTGGAAGGCGGGGTGCTAAGCCTGGGGCTGTGGGTGACCTGGGGGGTGCTTCTGCCGTGGTCGGGGCACTTGTGCCGACCGGCGCGCTTGAGCAGGGGTGTCCGGGAGCCTCGCGGGCCGGGCTGCGCCACCTCCTCACTGGGACTCCATCTGGGGGGCGTGAAAACACAAAGTTTTCTAAAAGACGTCACTTGACAATTTCACTCCGGCAGCTTTCCCGGGTGCACGCCCAGGCTCAGGGGCGTGTCCGCACCGGAGTGTTCGCGGTCTTTCCCCGGCCTCCGAACGGCAGCAGCTGCTGCTCTGAACGAGCCCTTGAAGACCTGTCTTGCTCTGGGGAACAAGCGAGCCGGCAGGGAGGGGGGCCGGGGAGGCGCCCTCAGAGGAATGCTTTCATGAGCCAGCACTGGGGCCTTCCCGGCTGCCTGAGTTATTTGTCTCCTGCGCAGGAGCCGTTCTTCCCCGGACAAGCCTTTTCGTTCTTTCTACAGGTTTTGCAGACAACGAAACGTGTCATTTCTGGGACTGTGTAAGTGTACTGGGGGGGGGGGGCGCATTATTCCCCTCTTAGGCGTATGCGCTGGAGGGAGCCCTGTCGTATGAGAATGAAGAGAAGCCGAGAACTCAGTGCCCCAGCCCTGCAAGTTAGTAGGAGGCTGGGCGCCATGTCAGCCTTCGTCTTTGACGTCTGTGTCTTGCTAGCCCCTGCGGAGCATCGTCTGGCGGCCGGGGACACGAGTTCAGGGGCCATCTGCCAAGGGACACGCAGACATGCACATCTGATCCCACGTGGGGGGTTCAAGAGCATCTTCCCTGTAAGGGCCACGCACGAGCTGACTCTTAAAGGCGGATGAAGGCTCAGTCAGATGGTCTGTGTTCCCGTGTCCAGAGAACACGCCAGACACAACGCCAGCAGCGTGCCCACCGTCGTGCTGGGCATCTGAGGGCCAGGATGTGGCAAGAGATGATACTAGAGGGAGTAGGGCCAGCGGACGGAGGACTCTAGACTGGGATTTTACTTTATCTTGGAAGCCGCGGGGGGCACTGAAGACCTGAGGGCCAGCCAGGGTACTAAGCAGTCACTGAGGTGGAAGCACCTGCGCTTACAGGAAATGGCGGCCAGAGATCCACAAGACACCTGGAAAGTGGAAGCCTCGGGATTTGGTGGTTGGGGGTGGGGCGTGAGGCAGAGAAGGGCATCTGATGATGGAGATTGCCCGAAAAGGGGCTCCTGGTCCCGAGTTTAAAGGCGAGAATAAAAATGAGCAGTAATTTCTGAGGCATGGGGACTCATCGGGGTGACCTCGGGTGAGGGTGGCGTCTGCTAGGATTCTCCTCGGCAAAGCTATTGTTTCTCTTTGAAATTACTAAATAATTTGAAAAATTTGAGATCAAGCATCCTTTTTTTCCTTAAACTTTCCCCGACTAATGGTGGTTCCTGCTTACAATTATTAGATGATGTTCGTGTTGATTTTTCTATTTTCCTTGCCATTTCCACGCATACTAATTACAATTATTCTGTAATGAAGAGTTGGCCCTTCTCCATTTATATGGTTTTACTCAGATCAATTTGGATTTTTACTCTATCCTTCGGGTTGTAACTCAGCACTTTTTTTTTAATAAGCTGCTCTAATTCTAGCCGGGAGTTCTTTAAGCTTCCCTCCAGTATGCTCCACTCTGTTGATTACTTACCTCCAGACACTGCAAGATAATTCAGTCTCACCTTTGTCTTGGGCCTGGAGTCAGGGAGTGACTCAAGGACCCCGGCTCCTTCGCTGAACATCGTCATCCAGAAGCCAAGACTGAACATGCCACGGTGACGTCTCCGCATTTTCCTCAGCGGCTCTATCTGGCTCTTAGTTCACTTACACACACATCTCTAAGAGGGTCTGCATCGCTCTTCCTGGCCATAATTTGAAAAGGCCACGGTCCCCATCCCTGCCCCCCACTCCATCCAGAACCACAGCGGTCGTGCTAGCCCCCCCCCCCCTTTGCTTGAAACCATCTCCCGCCCCTGGTGGGGACAAGGTCCTGTTACTTACAGTCTAGGTTTCATTTGCTCAGCTCTGGTGTACAAAGCCGTCTGAGACCTGTTAGCCCAAACCACACGGAGAAGCAGATCTACCGACTGGAGTGGCGACTGTGAGCGCTTGCCTTGGGGCTGCGGATCGAGGGGTGCTGCCCTGCTCCGAGGTCCTCGCATCCTTCCCCGCCGCCGCCGGTGGGGTCCTCTAACTGGTGATAGAAGATGCGTCTGTCACAATCTGCCTTCTATTTTTCTGCCCACAATGAGTTATTTTTTAAGTTTACAGACAGTAAAATTTGAACTTCATGTCCAGCGTTCCGAGACACTTGCACGCGGTTTGTGTCTGGACAGACGCGCTTCCGAACGCACCCCTGAGCCCTGACCCGGCTGCTCACCTACGGTTTGGCTTTACGAGTGTCATCCAGGTGGCATCAAAGACTCTGTCGCCTGTGCACCGGCCTTATTGAACTCAGAGAAAGGCCTTTAAGCTCTGCCCATGCTGTTGTGTGAGTCAATAACCAATTCCTTTTTATCGCTGAGCCTTATTACAGGACAGGCCACAGTGAGCCTCTGCTGAGCACCTGTGCTGTTTACCAGAGCCGGCAATTAGGAAGCTGCACACGTGTTTCTCTACAGGTTTTCATGTGAACATATTTCCTCATCCCTTGAGGGTAAGTGCCCAGGAGGAGCGTGGAGGAGTTCTGCGGAAAATGTGTTTTAATTGACCAGAAACTGCCAAAGAGTCACTCAAAGTAGCCTTTTTTCTTTTTGCATCCCCAGCAGCCTAATGAGCTCAATTTGTTACAAAAACAAAATCCCTAAAGGGAGACACTAGTAAGAAATTGTGTCCTGACTGTCTGAAAATGGGCAGCTCCACAGGGATGCTGAAGATTGCATTTCCCAGTGAGTCAGCAAACCTTCTCTCTACCAAAAATGAGTCTTTTGTTCTGAGAAAATGGCTGCGAAGGGACGTCACTATCTGGAAAGGAACCTTTGGGGACAAGAAAATAAGCGCGGCGGCCTTGAGTCTTGGGGCTGTGAACCCAGCGTCAGCCTCTGACGGGGATTCCGATTCTCTGGGCTCACGCCTGAGCGTCCACTGACATCATCACCTGCCTGCCCCTAAATCTTCAGGAGTCCCTGGGAGCCACTCCTGGATACTTGGGAGTCATGACAGGGGGTAACAGTGAGCACGGCACCCTGACTTGCCCCCATAGCCACACCCAGACACCGCAGCGCCTGTAGCCTCAGCCTCCAAGTCTCTAGATGCACCACAGGCCACAGGAGCCTGGGAGAGCAACTGCATCAGCAGTTACAGGTGCAGAAGCTGATCCCCAGAGGGACGGCCTGTCCAGAGTCAGTCAGTGCCTTAGGATGTGGCCGAAGCCAGCACCTCAATTCCCCTGCAGGTCTGAGAAGCCGACATCCGCCCCCCTCAGAAGTCCAGAGGCTGCCGCGAGCATGCGGTGGTTTTATTGAGCAGAATCAGAGTCTGCAGCAGTGCTTCCTCCGACCCTTGCACTCCGCAGGCAGGATGGAGCATCCATGGGTTTTTTGGTGCTTGCAAGCACCGCCCATGTTTGCACATTCACGGTTTTGCATCCTCTTTGCATACCCTGTAAAGGAAGGGGAGTAAAAACAAAGGTGTAAAGGCTGTTAACCAAAGCCCAGAATGCACCTGCTCGAGCTCCGAGGATGCACCTCATGGCTCTCCCAGAACACACCTTGTGGAGCAGGACTGGTGCACCCCAATTCATGGGAGCCACACTGGACTCCCGTTTTGATATCACCTGAGAGCATAGCATGGATTTACCTTTTTCCAAATGGTCGTAAAAGATTCAAAGAAAGATATTTGTGGACGCATGACAGGCAGGAAAACCTTGTGTCCACACAGCACATGGAAAGAGCTGCTCTCAGGTTACATCAACGCTGCAGCAGATGGAGCCCGCCGCGCCCACTGAGATGCTCTCGCCCTGTCACCTGCGCCGCCCTCTCGTTCCTTTGCAGACGAAGAAGCCAGAGAGCAGAGAAAGCCGGGCCTGGGCTGCACCACAGGCAGGGACGCGTGCCCTGCTCTCCCCCTGAACCGCGCCCCGGCGTGCCCTCCTCTCAAGGGGGCCGCTCACGCCCACCACTCCTGTCACCACTGAGCCTGCTCGCTCCTCAGCGCTGTGCTCCCTGCTCCCGGGCGCTGAGGACGTTTCATAAAGGGGATATTTTCAAGGCCACAGCCATGGCACGCTGGGGCCCGGGTCTCCTGAGCCCCTGGGCTGAGAGGACGTGAGAAGAGACGAGGCGGTTCCCCGGCAGCATTCAGAGAGCAGGGAGTGGGCAGCAGCTGAGTGCGTCTGCGGGCGGGGCGCGAGCACAGGACAGCCAGCAGGAGGAGACAGTGACCGAGAGGAGCTGCCCAGTTTATGGCTTGAGAAGGCTCTGGGAGGCGAGGCCTGCGGCCCAGCTCAGGCCCTCCTGGCCGCTCACGAGGAGGCCGGCGAAGAGCCATTGTGCATAACTGACCTGTGTAAGCTGCGCGCTTCATGTTCGCACCATAGCTATGGATTAACCTGGGAATATATTCACATACGCTTATAATCCACATCGTCTACAGCCTGTTGTGCAGACATGAACTCCTGCCCCCACCACCCCGCCCATCCGTCCACGCCCTCTGTGGTCTCCGTGAGTGTCAAACAGCTACCGGTCGTCCGGTCTCAGCCTTCCTGACACAGAGCAGGACTGGCCTTGGGACTGGGCAGGGTCGTGAGACTCCTCCCTTAAGGAATTTGGAGCAGAAACAACACATCTCTTCAGGGCCAGTTGTGCCAACTTGAGGCCCCAGGAATGTGCAGGCAGGGTCGCCAGGGTGGCCAGGGTGGCGGCCCCTCCCCCAGCTGCTTCATCTCTAGCGAGCAGAGCACCCCTCCGTCCCGCGCCCCACCCATCAGCGGCACCACCAGACCCTTCCCCTTGGGAGATGCTGCCTGGTGGCCATCACTGCAGCCCTGCCAGGACTGCCAGGTGAGATGCAGGGCGCTCTGCGTGCCGTGCCACACACAGGGGCAAAGTGCATTCTTGCTGACACGCAGCACATTTATTTTCAGGGTTACTGAATGTTCAAGAACAGCTGGATCTTTGGATTCGAGCCCACCTAGGTGCCAGTCCAGACTTCGCCGCGGGCAACCGCTCCGTTTCCACACCCCACCCCTACGTGGGCGCTGAGCGTCCAAGGAGCGCCTGCGGGACTAGGCTGTGCCCAAGGCTGTACTGCCTGGGAGGTGTCCTGGCGTCAGCTGCGGTGCCCGACGTGGCCAGCCGGGCCCTGCGTGTACTGGCCGGCGGGCGGGGGTGGGGGGAGTTTCCCACCCACCAGTTCAGGGCAACCTTGGGGAGCATTTTTAAATGCCTCGAAGCTTCTTTTGCTTTCTTTAAGTGGGCGTCATCGTTTGGCTTCTAGTTTAGCAACGATGTGGTTCAGGTGCCCGCGCCATCACAGACGAGTCCCTCCTCTGCCCGGCCTCGGCCTGGGCCCCCGCCACACCCTGCGGCGCGTCCCCAGCTCACCTGGTGCCGGCGGGCTCAGCCATGCGAGGAGGAGGAAGAGGAGGAGCAGGAGCCTCATGGCGGCCGCGGGCTCTGGGCGGCAGGGGAGCCGCGGCAGGGGAGCTGGGCAGGTGCTGCGACCTGAGTTGGGAGCGAGCATTTGTGGGAATTGGTTTAAGGAGTCACGCTCCGTTTCCACCGTTGCTTGAGGGCTTGCTCCCCGCCCGGGACAGAGCGTGATGGAGATGGTGGGGGGACGGCAGTGTCCACTGAGAGCTTTGGCCGACACTTCCCTCCCTCTCCTTCACGCACTCCCCAGACGCAGGCACCACCCCTCCCTCACCAGAGGGCTCTCCGCCGGGACCCTACCTTGCGGCTGGTGCTCACCCTGCAGATGCTCTCGCTCCCGCCCTCTCAGGGGGAGGCTGAGAGCAGGTGCGCGTGACCGCACAATGAGGTCAGCCTGGCGGAGGCAGAGGAGGGCTGGCCGAGGCCCTGCAGGGCTATTATGACCCCGTGCGGCCAGTCACCTCTTGTGACTCATTTTGCTGGAGGATGTGGCCCGCTAGGCTGGGCCGTATCACGCCCCCTCTGCTGAGGAGGATGAGAGGGGCTGGGCCGCACCGACGCTGCCTCCACAGGTTATATGGAAAAACGCAGCAGGACAAGGAGCCAAAGCTCCGGTGGTTTAGTGCCGCGGAAGCGGGCTTTGTGTTTGGTTTTGGGTCAGAGAGTCACAGAGGGGGGACACGAGGGAGGGCGGGGGGACTCCTGTCTAGAGGAAGCAGAAGAACGAGATCCAAGACTCCCTGGAAGGTGAGCCCCGGTGAGCAGGTGCCCCTGTCCGTGTCCCACGGACTCTCCTCCCTGGTCCTGCTGCCACAGTCAGAAGCGTGATCCCTGGAGCCTCCCGGCACGTGACGCCTGGCAGCTCGGGACAGCACAACCTCCGCAGGGTTTATAGGATGAAACTTGCGAGTGAAGAAAACAATCAGAAATCAAAATCCCGATAGAGAACACGCTAAGGAGCTCGTCACCCGTGACACCAATCACATGTGAACCAGAGAGCAATAAAACAATTCCACAAAGAGCATCAAGGGTGGGAGAGAGAAGAGCGGCCGGCTGAGCGTGGATAAAACCCCTGAGAGCAAGAGGAAGAAAGGCTGATCCTTGTTATGAGCAGAAATTCAGAGTCAGAAACAAACGAAGCTTAAACTGAAAGGAGAGGCCTTTTAGGAGTCAAAGAAAGTAGGAATCGTGAGAAACAGAAAGAAAAGGAGCTGGAGGCAGCAAAGAAGGAGCCGCCCAGCCAGGGGCGCACTGCCCTCGGCCGGTCCCTGCTGCCAGGCGGGGGTCACCAGGGGCGGCCAGTGGGCAAATCTGCGAGCCACGCACAGTGAAGGTCTCGGGGGGTGTCTAGAGCCAGGGGTGCTCAGCTCTGTGGGAGTAGAAGGGGCACCTCCGGAGATCCGTCGCCACCCTGGGTCGTGGGCACCAGCCGCGGGGCTGCTCCAGGCTGCGGCAGGGGAGCGAGGCCCACTGCACCTCCTCCCCTTCCCTGCCAGTGTCCAGACCAGCGAGATCCGCTCAGGTTTCGACGTCGGAGGCCCCTGAGTGTCACTTCCACCGTTGTCCTCTCAGCCACAGGCCCGGGACGGGGGGGGCCCCAGGAGGCTGGCCCGTGCCCGCGAGGGGCGGGTGCAGGACGGCAGGTCCCCTGCCAGCGGCGACTCTCCAGGGAGTGACTGGCCTCCCCAAGGCCTGCAGCCAGCTCCGCCGCCCCGGCGGGGACAAGCAGGGCCTGAGCCGCGGGGAGAGGGACGGGGCCTGGAGGAGTCAGCAGCCCCGGGGACAAAGGCAGGCGGGCGCCGTCCACTCTGCCAGGCGCGGACTCGCCTCCCGGGAACAGAACGGCCTCCCGCTCCGTCCTCCCCACGGGCGTGTCCCTCAGACGGCAGCGTGTCGCCAGGATGCCCTCCGCCCCGCCAGGGGTTTCTTTATTTATGGTCAAACCTGGTGGAGGCAGCTGAACAGACTGGGCGAAAAAGGAAGAATTGGTTGCGGTCATTAAGATATTTCTTTATTTCCCTTTGTCTCGCTACCCTTGCCGTAACAACATGGGGCGTTGCCGTGTTCCCGCCGCATGCTGGGTGAGGAATCAGAGCTTTAAAGAGTTTCCGTGACTAATGCAGTTTTCACTCCCTCCTCTGGCCACAGAACCGTCACAATGACGACAACGATGGCAGCACGTCAGTTGCATTTCTCGCGCTGGCTCCGTGTCCAGGGCCGAGCTCACACTCCCTGAATACTCTCCCGCGATGCTCGTGGAAATGGCGTGAGCCCGAACCCCACAGTCCTCTGCTCTCCTGCAGCAGCTTCCTCCTCCTGCCCTGGCCTGGCCCAGCCAAGGCGCCTCACCCCAGAGGCCACGCTCTCAGGCAAGATTTTGTAAAGATTTGGGAACAATGAGTGGGGCTGTTTGTGCACAATGAGCGAGTTAGCCGAGGCCCGAGAGCGCCCCTGATGTCTGGTGCTGCCCCTCCAGAGCCCTGTCCTGTGCCCTGCGTCCCTCCAGTGCTGAGGGCAGCAGAACCTGCCCCCCAAACGCGCCCTTGGACACAGGATTATGTGGAGCTGAGGACAATGGAAAGACAGCAGATGCCATAAAGGCGCTCTGCTCTCAAGCCTCACAGCAGGCTCTAGTCGCCCACCAGCTCTGAGAGCCCGAAGGGAACCCCCATAACAAGGTGGGAGCCGTGGGCTGCGGGGGGGCGGGAATTTCCAGTCCAGGGGGTTGGAAAGGCCTCGGGAAGGGGGTGGTGGGAGCCTGCAGGGACCTGGTGGGTGTGGAGGCGGCGCACAGAGCTGCAGGGCCAGGGAGGCCTGAAGGCCGCGGTGCTGGGTTCTCCTAAGCAAACCACTCAGCCCACACGGTCTGAGGGCGTGGGAAGGAGAGACGGGCCAGGGAGGGAGGGGAGACTGTTCTCCGTGTCCAGCACTTTAGCCCTCCCTTTCACCGGCCTGTCTGTCTCGGAACAGGCAAGACAAAGACAGACCAGCAGCAATGCACGGAGGAGATGCAGCTCCCCCACCACAGTGGACCCAGGGTGCTGATCCTGGGGTGCTGATCCTGGGGTGCTAAGCCTGGGGAGCTGAGCCTGGGGAGCTGATCCTGGGGAGCTGAGCCTGGGGTGCTGAGCCTGGGGAGCTGAGCCTGGGAAGCTGAGCCTGGGGAGCTGAGCCTGGGGTGCTGAGCCTGGGGAGCTGAGCCTGGGGTGCTGAACCTGGGGAGCTGAGCCTGGGAAGCTGAGCCTGGGGAGCTGAGCTTGGGAAGCCAGCTGACCTCTGTACCTTGTAAAGCCCCCGGTTGTCAGTAGAACCCCACACTGGCTGTGACTGAGGACTCAGGTGAGTCAAGGAAACACCCTCCCTGGCATTTCCTGTGAGCCTCCCGCAGGGACGGCCCCCACCAGCCTGAGAGCATGTGGGGAACCCCAGGACAACCTCTCCTCCTGCCCTGGGTCCAGAAACACCCCCAGCCTGGGGACGCTCAGGAAGCGGGGCAGAGGCTGAGGGCCTGTCCCCAGAGGGTGCGGGCGCCTGGTGCCCAACTGGCAGGGAATCTGCTCTGCCACCTGCACTGCCAGGCCCCGGAGGCCAGTTCCGTCCAAGCCCATCACCCCAGCGCTCTCGGCTCCTCCCTCCTGCGGCCCTGCTGTCGGGTTTCCCAGCACAGGTTCGTGGGGTGGAGGGGTTCGGGCCCTGAGGGAGGAGACCGGGGCGTGGAAAGTCCCTGAACATTTACCTTCATCCCAAAGTGGCAGAAAATGAGGCAACAGGGGTTGGTTTCTCCTCCTCAGAGAACGAAGGGCAGGGAGGGGAAGGTGTGGGCCCGAGTTTCAGGAAGCAGCCGGCCACACCTGCGTCCTCGCCTCTGCGGAGCTGCTGTGTGACCTTCCTGAGTCGACACGGTTCACGCCGTCCGGCAGCTGAGGGCAGGTCGAGGGGGAGCTGCCAGCGCGGCTGCTTCCGCTCCTCGGGGGCCCGGGGCCTGCAGCTCTAGGACAGGGAGGCCTTGGCACCTGGCGCCCTCGGCACCTGGTGCCCACACCACCGCCCAGGGGTCACCTCGTCCTTGCATCGCATGGTGAAGCCCTGAGGGGTCACTGGGTCCCCCGGGCCTGCTCCCCAAGGCTCCGCCTGGCTCCACGCCCTCACTGGCACCTGCCACACGCAGCCGTCCTAGCAGGCGTGCAGTGTTGTCTCTGCTTTTGATTTGAACTCCCTGAGAAGTGACGTTCACCACCTTGTCACACAGCTGCGGGCCATGCACGGCAAGGAAGTGAGCGACAAGACGACCTGCGGACGGGGGAAGTGTTCGCAAGGCACATGTCTGGTAAGGGATCAATGTCCAGAATACACATGGGAATCAGCAGCTCAGCAGCAAAACTACAGACAAGCTGACTTAGAAACAGGCGACGGGCTGAGCAGGTGTTTTCCCAGGGACGATGCACAAATGGCTGCTGGAATTCGGTAGCGAGGCACAGAGCCCGGCCCTGCTTTTGCTGGGGCACCTTAAAGGGGAAGAGGGAGCATCGTGGCCTGACCTTGCAGGGGTCATGGGTGAGGATGGAAAGTCCTGCACCTGTGCCAACCCTGCCTGCATCAAGAGGCAGAACTGGTCTGGGCTTCCTTCCCGGAGGGGAGGGCGGGTCTCACCTGCGGCCTGGTCCCCTCCCCCCTCCCTGTCCCTCCCCTCCCTCCCTCCCTCCCCCCACTTGCCTCCTTCCTCCTAATGAGCCTAGAGACGCCCAGCCAGCCGGCTCTGGGCTCCGAAGCCTCGCCAGCAGCCAGCTGTCTTTGGTGTTGACTGTCTCCACTGCTGCATGTCAGCTTTCCCCGCGTCTTCACCTCGGTGCCTCCCTTTTCCTAGTTCCTTGTTGGGAATGTAGGTCGTGGTTCGGGGAGTTTTCTCCCACTAACTGTCAAAGTTCCTGATCCTGAGACGTGCCCCCAGCCCCGCGCAGCTGCCTGCCCTGCCGTCTGCTCTGCTGCTTTCGTTTTCAGAGTTTCACAGTGTTTTCTCCTTTCTGAGGTGGTTTCTCTCTGCCGCGCTCGCGGGATGCTGACTCACGCCCCTTGTTCGGGTGTTTCCCCAGGCATCGGGGTGGCTGGCGTCTCTGAACACCCGGGGGGAAGACCCAGCGTGTGTGAGTGCGGCAGGCGCGCGTGGTTGTCGATGGTCTCGCTTTCTGGGCACGAGTGTTATAGCTCGGGGAGCGCTGCCCGCACCCCGGTGCACCGTGTTCTGACGTTCTCGGGCGCCGTGGCCCTCAGCTGCAGTCGGGCCGCAGGCTGCTGTCCGCCCTCTGTCTCTTACTGACATCTTGGCTGCTTTTTCTTCTCGCTCCACGGAGAGGAGCGTGGGAATGGCCGGTTGTGACTAGTCATTTGCTTCTCCTTCCACTTTTATCAGTTTTTCCTTGAAACCTCGTCATGAGGCGCTTTCCCACCTGTGGTTTGGTGACTGAGTCCCTCGATCACTGGGGAAACGCCTCCTCCTCCCTGGTGACACGCGTCAGAGCCCCGAGTCGGGGACCCTGGGCCGGCGCAGTCAGCCCATTGTGTCTGCGTGGAATGACCGCTGCCGCCGCGGAGCTCTCCCGGCCTCGCGAGCGTCCTTTCCCTCGCCTGTACCCCCGGCGCCTCGGCGGGCGCGGGGTCTTTCCCTGAACCCACAGTCTCTGCCTCGAAGGGGCAGCGCGGGGCTCCCGGCCCCACCCCGCACGCGGCCCGGCTCCCACCCGCATCCTCTCCCTCTGCCTGGAAAACTTCTTTCGGTGTTTGCTTCCTGCCCCAGGCTTGCTGGTGAGCAGTTGTTTTGTTTTGCGTTGTTGTCATTTAAAATGTTTTTACCTTTTTTATTTAATTAGGCTATTTTTAGAGCAGTTTTAAATTGATAACAAAAGCTAAGAAGGTGCAGAGATTCCCACATCTGCTTGTTACTGGGCAGGGAAAAGGGCACCCCAGATCCCCCAAACTTGCATGCTGTAAATAGGCTCTGCCATCCGCTGCATCAAGACAAAACATGCCCTAGGGGGTAAGACTTTAATGGAAAAGAAGTTTAATATGACGTGTGTGCAGTAAAGACAAGAGAAGGGAAACAATAGATAAAATAGTTTCTGAACGAAGCCCCCCAAGTTACCATCCCCTCGTGGTAAATGCCCAGCCAAACAGGATTGGCCCAGAGCAGGGCCCCTGAGACCCAAAAGGCTGCCCCACGTGTAGGGCGCCTGCCGGCGGGGACCCGCAGGACGGGGGCAGAAGGGGCCAGACAAGTCCGGAAGGAAAAGAACGACCTCAAAATCAGGACAAAGGCTGCCACTGTCGCCTCCCCACGGGGCTCTCACCCACGTCTGCTTCAAGTGTCTCTTTCCTGTCCCCCAAGTCCCGGTACAAGGCCAAGGCCAAGAAGCAAGGGCAGCTTCTTCATGCATCTGCTCCACGGGCTCCTCTGGGCCCCCCGGCTCTCCGGCTGCCTTCCGTCCTCCCCCAGCCTCCTCTCCGGCTTCGCCCCGCTGCTCAGCTCCACCCTCCCTCGGGTGGGACAGGGAACCTGGCACCTCCCCTTTCCCTGGGGACCCCCTGTACATACTCTGTCCTCCTCCTATACACAGCCCCCCACTATCAAAACCCCCCACCAGGTGGGACACTGGCTGTCACTGATGGAGCCGCCTTGACTGACACACCCGCCACCCGGATCCCATTTGCCTTCACTTTTGAAACATTTTCTGCTGAGGTGGGATTCAAGGTCGGCAACTTTCTTTTCCTGCTTACAGGCATCACCCACTTTATTCCCGCTCACAGAGGTTCCGGCGAAGAGTTCCCTGTCGCGCCTCTCTCTGTTCCTCTGCGTTCACTGCCCTCCCCTAGAACTGCCTATAAGGTTTTCCCTCTATCACTGGTTTAAAGTCATTTAGTTGTGACGCGTTTTGATCTGTGTTTACTCTGGACTTTACGTTGGCTTGCTTTGCTTCCCGCGTGTGAGGGTTTATAGTCAACTTTGGGAACCGATCAGCCACTATCTCTGCACGGAGAAGCTCCCCGGCCTGTTCCTTCGGCCCCACACGCGGGGACGGGGGTGGGGGCGTGTGATGTCCCCCACAGCCTGGGAACTGGACGTCAGTCCTTTTCCTTCCTTCTCTTTGCTTTACTTTTCTTTAAAAAATATCAATACAGGGGCCTCCCTGGTGGCGCCAGGGGTTAAGCACCGTGCTGGGAAGCTGTCCGCAGCCTCTGCAGCGCGTGTTCAATTCCCAGCAGGCCAGGGAGCTACCCACATGGCGCCGCAGACCTCTCCTGTCTCCCCGCTGCTCCCCTCAGCAGTGTGTTTCGTCAGTCTGCCTGTTCTGCTCCCCACTCTCCTCTCACCTCGCGCATCTCTGGCCTGCGCCCCAGCTCTTGTATGCATAAATAAATAAATCTTAAAAAAAAATACATATCAACATAGACTCAGGCTTACTGGCCTTTTCCTCTGTGATTGCTCCTTGACTGGAGTTGGTGTCAGCGATGGTGCCTCCCCACCCCCGGAATCGCCCTATGTCAACACTGAGTCGGGGGGTTCAACAGCAAGACCCCGAGTCCCAGGCTGCTCTTCCACTCAGCCGGCTCTGCTGGCCCCGGGGCTCCAGGCACCTCGCTGGGCAGCCCAGAAATGATCAAGAACAAGGCTTTGCCCTCAAAACCACACACTCAGGTGTGCGGAGGGGAACGGGGGAGTGTGCCCGATGCCAACACCAATTAAGACTCAGGGAGGACTCAGGCCGACCGGCAGTGCACCGAGGGCGAGCACGGGTGTGTGAGAACCGGCTGTGTCTGCAGGAAGCAGGTGGAGCTGAGCTGGCCCGGAGGGTTGGCCGGAGCTTAGAGAGAAAGCTGGAAGGGCGAGTATGTCAGGCCCAGCTCGGGCAGAGCAGAGCGGAGGCTGGGCCGCAGCGGCGGGGCCGGATTCTCGTCTCTGAGGTGTAAAGTTTTCAGAAGGACTTGGGCTGACCCCAAGGGGTTCTGTCAAGCCTTAGGAGGAGGTGTGATGGGGGCTGCTGGGGGAGCAGAAGCTCCAAGGCACGGGGCGAGCGCGCGGGGAGCCCTGTCTGCTGGGTGCAGAAGAGGCTCCTTCCTGCTCCCCCTGGGACGCCAGCGTGGCCCCTCAGGAGCCGGGAGCCACCGTGTGTGAAGGAAGGCGAGCCACGGACTTCCCGAGTCGCCTACTTGGGAGCAACTAGTGCCATAACTGGGTTCTTAAAATAACACAATCCGACTTGAATTTTTTTCTGAAAAATAAAACATTTCATTTGCTTTGCTCCAATCAGTGTCTCCGCGCCCCGCCGTCGTGTCCCCGGGCCTCATTTCCTCTTCCGGCAGCACTTGCGGCCCGTGGATGAGCAGCGGCCTATGAGCTCCTCCCGGGGCAGGCAGCTGAGCACGGCGCAGCGGCCGCCTCGCACGTGGCAGTAGTACCTCTGCAGCGTGTTGATGATGCCGCCGCGGCCTGCAACGAGAACGGGGCCGGGAAGATTTCCTGCCGGCCTAGGCAAGGCCGCGGCACCCCCAGCCGCTGCCTGCCGCCTGTCTTTGACTCATTTTTCCTTCTTCTATAGAACCAGGAATAAAGACAGAATAAAGGGCCAATCATCAGGCTTCCACATCTGAACCGCAGTGGCCCGGAAGTGGGGTGACCCCGGGAGATCCCCGGGCCTCCCATCACCCAAAGCCTCTGCCTTCCAGCACTGAGCTTGACAGAGGCAGCTTGTCCTTCTGTCCTCGCATTAAATTGACCTTTCTGGTCGATATTAAAGTTTTTATGTCATGCTGCTTTTTTGGCAGGGGTGACAGTCTGCTCTAAGCCTCCTGGCGCCCTGTCAGAAGCAAGAGGAGACGTCAGCCCCACGCGTCACTCTTCTCCACCCCGAGCTCTCTAAGAAAGGAGCGAGGCTGACCCTGAGAGTTTCACCTCAGCAGCCGCCCACCCCAGCCCCTCACCTGGGACAGGCATCACGAACAGGAAGAGCAAGGCCAGCAGCAGGTGATGGATCCTCATGGCGGGCGCCGCAGTGGGACTGCCGGGAGACCGGCCTGCTCCCTTTTTAAGGCTGGGCTGAGTCTCCAGTGACAGGACGGAGTGGCTGCCATTCCTGTAATGTCACAGTGATGACACCTGACGTAGCTCCGATGCGCCGATGCTCTTACCACACAGCACACACCCACTCACGGGAGTCGGTTACAAACCTAAGGGGTGAAGCAAACCCGCCGCCGGCCCGGCTGTCAGGATGCCCTGCAGGCGCCCAGTTCACCCTGCCTGGCGCGGCCTGCTGCGGGCCTGGGTGGGGAGGCCCTTCCCCTCTGGCAGGAGGCCCAGGACGGGGCTGGAGGGGGTTGTCTGCCACCCTATGGTTGAGGTTCTTCTCCTTTCCCTAAAATCCTGGGGGAGTCTGAGCCCCCGGAGCTGCATCAGCCCACCTGGGCCGTATTCAGGGTCACGGTGCCAGCCACGTGCTCACACCTGAGCCTGCGCAGGTGCACCTGAAATTGATAAAGCAGGTGGGTTTTGAGGTGGCGAGGCGGGAGGGGATGTGGGTTCTGCCCCTGCCCCGGCTGAGAACAGCACCCTAACTGGGTGGGACGGGCTCGCCCATCACTGTCCGTGAGTAAGACAGCACCTCATTGTTCCCCATCTGAGAAAGGTGATGCAGATGGCGTACTGAGGGCTTCCTGGCTGGTGATGCTGCCCGCGGTCAGGGCTGAGCAGCAGCCGGGCCTCTGCTTACTCAGGCAGGCAAGCGGCCAGGGTCAGGCAGCCCTGCCGCGCCCGGCTCCGCACCCGTAGGGCCAGTGGCTCTTCTTCCCGTCCAGTGATTAGACGTCGGTGTGTGGGGTCCAGAAGGGCTGCGCTTGTCACAGACGGCTCACGGGGAGCTGGACAGTGCATTTGTCTGCTGCACCGTGTGGTGTGATTATAGCGGGTCCAGGAGTGTGTTCAGCACCCTGGGCCTGGCAGCTTCTGAGAGCAAACCGAGCATCCATTGCGGTGGGACAGGCCCTGGCTGAGTGTCCAGGAGGCGTCTACCTAGAGCTCCTTGCACTTGTCCCGGTCCTTCTCAGGGAGCTTGGGAGGTGGATAGGACCCGGGGTGGAGCATGGGCTGTGGAAACGCAGGGGACAGGCCATTCCTGCTGGACAGTGGGTGCAGATGGCAGGCTTAAGAAGAATTTGAGTTGATGACACACCATCCATTTGAAATCTAACTTTCCTCTGACTCTCAGATGTGGAGATGAAGCAGAGATGTCTCCCAATGGGAGGGAGGCAGGAGGTGGGTGTGGGTGGGACGTGTTGTGAGTGCAGGAAGCTGCTCGGCCTCATGCGAGACAAAAGACAGTGCCGGCCGGGCGCCACGGAGACTGCAGCAACTCCCAGCCAGGCCAGCGGGCGCGGGACACTGGGCCTGGGGGCCACGACCTTCTCGGGGGGAGCCCTTGGCCTGAGCTGCCCCTTCACGACCAGCAGGTGTTTCTAGGGTATCATCACTGCTTCCTAAGTGTTTTTGGGAACAAGAGCCATTTTTCCTCACCTGCTAATTGAAAGCTGGGGGTAGGCCGTCGAGGCGGTCCCTTCCCACACACAAAATCAACTTGAGGAGCACGTCTGAATTTTAAAAAATATTTTGAAGTAAGGCGTGTTGGGGATAAAAATTCCAGCAGGAGGAGAGGGACAAGGCGTGTCCATTTCTCTAACCCAGGGAACCGAGCGTGACTGCTTTCCTTCTTATCCCCTTTCGTGACGTCAGGAATGCCTTTAGCATCTTCAGTAATGGCGTGACCAGCTTCCCCGCCAGTAGGGCGTGGCTGGACATGAGGCTGACAGAGTCCGAGTGCCCCGCAGCTCCCCGGCCCCGGCCCAGGCCGGGGCAAGGCCTGGCACACAGGGCTGCCAGCTGCCGTGCAGGCCCGGGCTTCCTCTGTGCTGGGCGGGCTGCAGCGGAGGGACGGCAGCCGCGAGCTCTCTTCTTCCCGCTGCGCTTTCTCCTCGTCACATCTTAAATCCTGTTCTTGGAGAATGGAGCGGGTTTGGCTCCACATGACATGGGGCACGAGGGCCAGTTGCAGCCCCGTCATCTGTTCTCATGATGGACTTAGCTCTCTGAGCCTCACGCCCCAGAAACAAGGCGCGGAGACCACAGGGAAAGCTCAGGGCTGACGATGGGAACAGCCTCGCAAGGACCGTGTGACCCCTGAGCGCCCCGTGGCCCGGGAAGCATAGCCAGTGGGGGGCGGTCAGCACGTCAAGGCAGCCTGAAGACTGGGGCGTGAGCGCTCAGCAAGGGCGCTGGATTTCGACCCTTATCTTGACCCAGTGGAATGTGGCTCCCGTTCTCCTCGGCCGTCACTTCATCCCGGCATGGCCCCCTTGCTACAGTGATGCGGACAAAGACAGGCGGTATCCCAGTCACAGGAGAGGAAACTGAGGCCTGGAGGGGTGGAGTGGCTTGCCCGGGCTACCAGCTAGCAGCTGCCAGCACCCCTGCCCTCTGGGCACCACGGTGACTGGGCAGAGATTCACGGCACGGGACGCGGGGAGGGGCAAGAGCTGGCGAGAAGCAGCATCACTGTCTTTCTGTGGCTCAGGTGTGTTCCTCTTGCTTCCGCTTTCCGCCTCACACCCCCGCCGGAAAGCCACCTCACAGGGTCAGCTTCCGCCAGGCCGGCCGGGCAGGCCCCCAGCTTCTTTGGGGGCTTCCATTTCCCGGGCTGTGGGGACTCTACCTCCTCCCTTCCCTCACCCCACTCGCCTGAGGGTAACCTGGAAGCCGGGGGCTGGGACTCGGGGCTCCCCCGGCTGTGCCAGGCTCTCTCTGCCGGGTGTTTGGCCCAACGCATGTACTGAATTCCCGCCCACCTGAGATTCTGAAATCTGTTTCTGTTTCCCTCAGTCTTCAAAATCCGTGCTCCAAGCCAGCGAGTGCTAAAGGCCTGTTACTCCCCCTCGTGCTGACGCCGCCGTATTGTTACCAGCTAGAGTAACCCTGGGCCACACACTGTCCTGAATCCTCTGTGAACATCCTGAGACTTAGCCGTGCGGTGGGATCTTAGATGGCGGGAGTCACCAGCTGCCTCCAACGTGTGCCCTGGTCCACGTGTTCTCACTGCGTGTTGTGTGTGAGGTAATGCTGACATCTGGCCTTATCGCTGTTATTTTAGCTTAATTGTTTCTCTTTGCAAGACTGTAAGCAAAGAAACAGGAGACAAACCCTTTCCCGACTAAAACCACAGATGACCTGTTCTTCTGGAAGGTGACGCGCTCGAGTCCTTGGTGTGGCGCCGTGTCTGGGAGTGTTTTGCTCTCACGGCGCGCCTGGCCTCAGCTCAGCCTTGCTCTTACTCGTCCCACGTTGGGCATTTTTATGCTCATGAGTCTTCTGGGGGTATCTGAGCTATGACCCTTGCCTTAGAAGGGGAGTCGACCCCGCAGAGATGCCTCTGGGTGGGGGGCAGCGGGCCAGGAAAGCACAGGCATTAATTCACACCGAGGGACCAAGTGTCCACCTCCACGAGCCCCTGGTGGGCGAATGCTTCACCTCTAAGCAGCATGTTTCCTTGGCACTTGCATTTTCCAGAAGAGTCACCCACCGGGATCCCACAGGGGTCTCGCGCAGATACTGCTTGGCTTTGGGAAAGGGAATTCAACTGACCCAGTGACCACAGGCCCACCTTCACAGAGAGCCCCTCTCAGCCTGCCTCGGGTCCCACGTCCAAACCCCCTAGTTACCCCCTGGGCGTTCCTTCGGGGGAGCGCCGAGCTCACCTCATGCTGCTGGGATAGGAGCGAGGACAAAAGAACAAGTCCATGGCGGAGAGGGGTCTCTCGGGGCAGCCAAGTAGGGACGGTGCGGCCCACAGTGGGGCTCTTAGGCAGCACCTACTGTGTGTCAGGTGGGGGAGGGGAGCGACTCGTGCAGGGCAGTCCTCGGGCCACGGAACGAACATCCACATCATGCCCAGGCCGGGTCTCGAAGGCCGCGCCTTCCACTGCAGGCACAGCCGGGGCGACCGCCGCCGGGAAAGGAAACGTCTCCTGGATGAATGCGGCTTCGGGGGGGCTGCTCCCCGTCTCTCTCTTCACGGCTTAGATAACTTGAGGATGTTCTCCTCAAATGAGAAACACCAAAAGCGCGTGATTTTAAGAACAGACGTCAAGGCCGTGCAGAGCTCCGGAAGTGCGCGTTCTCGCGCGGCGCGGAGGGACCTTGTGGGCACAGCAGCCAACCGTCTGCGCAGCGACTCGCCACCCTCCTGGCTCTCCTCAGGTCTCCAGGCTGCACCTGTTCTTGCCCCTTTCGCTCTCGTTGAGAGGAACTTTTTCTCTTTTCCAAGCCTCTTCTCCCGACCTCGGGAAGCCGCCCCCGTCACTCACCCCTTTACTCTCTCTCTACGGCGGCTCCTCCAACGTGGCCCCAAATTGCTCTCAACTCTTGATCTAAAATTAGCCTGTCCGCGGCCCTTTCTCCTCCTCACACCATCACCTGCTCTGCTCAGTCACTATCAAATTCCTCAGAAAAGCGGTGCCCCGCCCTTGCCGTCCCCCTGCTGCCTCCTGGCACCTGCCTCAGGACGGGCTCTCCAAGCTCAGCGCCGGCGCCTGCATCTCCGGCCGGTGGCTTCTCGGTTCCGCGGCTCCTAGCCTGACCTCCTTGCAACGGGAGCTGGGTTGCCGCCCACCTGGAGACCCGTCCCTCTATTTCACTTCAGCAGCCAAAACCTGTGGGTGTCTGTGCTCTCCCGGGACCCCGGGACAGAGAAAGAGCGTTTCATCTCCTGCTCGGACCCTGAGCCGTCCTAGCCTAATGGCAGGAAGAGACAAGGTAGCCCCTGAGGTGAAAGTCACGCCTTTGCACTTCTCACCCGTCCTTCTGGTCGCTGTCTTAGATTCAGGGCGGGATGATCCTGTCCACTGACTGTGTGGAAGGGGAAGCTTCAGGAACTTAACGTTCTCACGGCAGGCGCTGGCGGGAGGTGGCCACGGCCACAGGCTGACGTTGGTGCGGCGCACACAGGACGCGCCGCACAGGCAATTTACACCCATTCACTTCTCTTGAATCATGCTTGATTCAGTCAGGCTGAGACAATGATTTGCATTTCACAAATGAGGAAGCCAAGACTTAGGCCGGATGAGGTACCCCGGTGTTATTGCGCACTAGCTTCTCACCCCGAGGATTGCAACACGCAGTCCTTGTCCGTGGGGTCACCAGGCCTCGGCAGGCGAGCGGCCTCGTCTTCATCACCAGTCTGGGGCCACTGTTGCCTGACCTGTGTACCAGGGAGCACATCACCATCCTGGGAATAGCCGGCACCTCGCCGGCACCTCACCTTGCAGCCAGTCTTCCCTCTTTCTGTAACTGTCTCCGCCACTTTCCAGGGGCCTGGTAAGAGCGGGCTGGAAACCGGAGGTGTGAACACCTCGGCAGTTAGTCCATCTGCACTTGGCCTGCGCGGCCCCCGGAGCCGGCCCAGGCGCCCCGCCCGCGACCCCGGCCCCCTGCTCTGCGGTGTGGCGAGCACGCGTGCCCGTCCACGCTCAGCGCCGCCGCGACCCCCGGCATCGCCGGCCGTCCGGGGGGCAGAGTCCGGGGCGTCACCCTCACGGGCAGGGCCTCCCCCGCGTCTGTGTTAATGAGAAAGCAGAGGCCGGCCCTAAGCTGCATCCGCCCTTTGAATAATTGGAGATATTTTCAAACGAGGACACCCGGGAAGAAACACACAGAGGAGAAACAATCCCGGGACAGGTGAGGAACAGGGGACGCAGCAGGTCAGCGAAGGATGTGCAAAAGGGCACATTTATGTTTGAGCAAAAAAGAAGCATCACAGCGAGACAATGTGGAGGATGGGGGGGCGGGGGTGCAGGAGCTGAGAGCTGAGCGGAGGCTCTGGGGCTGCGGCTGCCGGGGGAGCAGAGCCGGGGAAGCAGAACCCGGCGAGAGCCAGAGGCTCCCGGAAGGCCGCGTCCCGGGGGCATGAGTGGGTGAGCGGGAGAGAAGGAAGGAGGAGGGGAAGGGCCCAGGGCCACGCGGGGTGCGGCTGGGGCGCAGCGTGGATGGTGGTTGCATTAAGGAGGAGACACACTTCAGGCGGTGGCGCCGCGCAGGAAAGGAGCTGTGTGCAGAGAGCCAGGGGTGGCATGACACCTCCCGACAGGCCCGAACGCGTCGGGGAATGTGAGGCCTTAGCAGCGAGCACAGCCGTGTCTTCCCAGAGCCCACATCACACCCAGCGGGGCGCGGGCCGACGCCGGCTCCTGAGGGCAAACCCAAGCCCGGAAATTGTCCGTAAAACTACGCAAGGCCGCCGGAGACAGCCTCCCGGCCTCCCACCCTCCCGAGAGCGAGGAGAGTAAGTGTGCACGATGCCTGACCTTCTGTTCACACTTTTACACGCCCAGTGGATTCTTTGGCTGCATCCCACGCTCAACCCCAGTGAAAACACAGCCGCCGGCGGCTCCAGGGTGAGGGCTTCAGGGAAAAGGTGTCTCTTCCAGAAGAATCGTGGTCACCCCGCCGCCAGGCTGGGGCTGGGGTAGAGGGAGAGGGGCATCCAAGGGCAAGAGGCGAAACCCCAGGGAAAACCTTTCACAAACACGGGGCTTCGGCCTTGGCCATGCGTCAGAACCGGTGCTGGAAAGGCCCCTGCTGGCTGCCATGAAAATAGGCAGGGGCGGCCCCGACATGCCACACGCCCCTCGCTGCCCCTGGCGTCCGTCTGGTGCCTGCTTGTGACAACAGGGTGTGGGGTCAGCGCTAGAATCTGAATTTTAAGGGTAGGGGAGGCAGGCTAAGAGGAAGGAAGTGGGTGAAGTCTGAGTTTGGCTCAAAGATTTTGCGAAACATCCAGTCACGGCTTGAGGCAAGTCTTTTTGTCAAAGGTTTGGGAAGCGGGTTTTGCAGCTGGAAGGGGGAGGGGAAGCTGGAGACGACTTGGGGAGCTGAAGCAGCAGTTCACCCTCGCCTCCCGGGTAGAATCCAGGGCCCTCTTTGCAGAAGCGCCCTGGGGACCCTGCAGTGTCAGCGCCAAGAGAAAGTCAAGCCGGTGGTGACGGGCTGGCATGTTTAGCTTGCTCTCCTCTTCCACACTTAAAGGTTTTATCATCACGCCCACCGGCAGACCTGGGGGTGCTGGGCTGGGGCTCTGCTGGCCCTCGGGTTCCTGCTGCAATGATGCAAACGCACAGGTGCGCGACAAGCCGCCGTCCTCAGCAGCCTGCAGACAAACAGGTGTGGGGTTTGTGCAAATAAAAAGCTTTATGAGCAAAGGCAGGTGGTGGTGGAATTTAGCCGGAGCCCCAAGCCAGCCGCCCCCAGCACAGTCATGAGGCCGTGGGGGCAGCGGGGAGAGGTAGCGCCTCAAGATGGCCTCTGGGGACCCTGGCTCCTGGCATTCGGGGTCTCGCTTGGGGGCTGGCCTCACACCTATTTCTAAGAAATGGGATGTGGCAGAAGAGATGGGCACCCCTTCTGAGCTCGGGCTATGCAAAGGCTGGGGCCCGCCAGGCCCTCTCACGCTCTCGCCTGCTGTCTGGAAGGGGAGCCGGTTGCTGTGTTCTGAGCTGCCTGTGGAGAGGCCGCGGGCGCAGAACTGGAAGGCCAGGTCGACTGCCCAGAGAGTGAGGACGTGGTGTTGTTTCCAGTGGAAGGGAACTGAGCACAGCAGATCAACACCGATGCTTTACCTGATTATGTAGCTCCACGAAGCAGACGCCAAACCTCTGTGGTAGCGCTGGAGTGAGAGGCAGCCTGATCCGCCCAGGAGGACCTGCAGGGCCTGTTTCCAGCGCACCGGAGGTCAGCTGGCCTGCATTCCTCCCTTTAGACTGTGAGACTGCTCAGTCCGTCCCCCGAGTCGCTCATCTCCCCCTTTCTAAACCCCCCAGCCTCGCTGGAAGGATGGGCCCTGGCACGCTTTCTGTGACACCCACGCGCCGGTCACTACGCTCCTCTTCCCTCTGGCCATTCTGTGGCCATTATTTTCCCACCAGCAGACCGAGAAAGGTAGAGGAAGGTGTTTCCCCCTCAAAAGAACTGGGAGAGGCGTCTGGTCAACAGCCTGTGAGGCGCTGAGACCCTTAAGAGAAAACCTACAAGGCCCCGACCCCACCGGACACCACGCCAGTGAGCGCAGGGTCGCGGAGGGCGCTCCCAGCCCCGCCCCCATGGCGCTCTGTCCAGGAGCTGCGCTGCCCAGGCCAGGCCGGGCCCGGATGACCCAGACCCCCCCCCTTCCAGCCCCGCAGCGCCGGGTCACCTGTCACCCAGCAGCGGGCGCTCACGACGGCGAGGGGCGCACAACCACGGCTGCTCTCGGGGCGCCCAGGGTTTCCAGGGTTGCGGGTCTTCCTGGAGGGCAGCGTGGCTGCTCTAGCAGGGTGAGACGCCCTCACGGTATTGTACTCTACAAGGGTGCCCGCAGTGCTCCCCAAGAGTACCCACAAGGTTCTACCATTGGACCCACAATGCTCTGCGAGTCCCCGCAATGCTCTGGGACAGCACCCGCGCTACTCTAGGAGAGCGCTCACTGCACTCTACAGGATGCCCAGTAGAGGCATCAAGTTAGAACTTTTTATTTAGCACGTCACAGGTTGCAAGGCGCTTCTCCTGTTTTTTCCCCTTATTCAGTGCCTTGACTCTGCCTGCAGCCCTCTGTTGTTTCCCTGAGACCCTCCGGGAGGTGACAGAGACAGGCCAGTGGGGCCCTGGGGGCGTTTGTGCAGTCTTGGGGGCGTTGTGGGACCTCGGGGGAGTTCGTGGGGCCTTGGACACCCTGCAGGAGGGGCCCAGTGCCTGGCGAGCTGGAGGCGCGTGTGAGCACATTGGTCTGGGCTCATGTTCAGGCCTGAACTACCCACACTAGTCAGTGCCCGGATTAGGAACTAGCTGGAGGAGACAGAGGGGGCCCTGGGAGACAGTGCCTGGGCTAGGGTCTCCCGTAGGACCCCGTCCTTACGCCATTCTCCAGCCACCCAGGTAACAGCCAGTGTGAATGTTCCTGTCCCAAGCAGTAGTGAAGCTGCTGGTTAAACTGTGCCAGTGGCACGTGGGATTTCAGCTTACCGTTCACCGAATGAGCTCTCTGAGGCCTGCTGAGAGGGTTGTGTTACACTGTGCGCTTTGGCAGAAGAGCCAAGGTCAGGTGAGGTTGGCAGGGCAGGAGCGGGGACACTGAAGTGATTGTCACGGGGCTTTTTCCAGAACAAGAACACTCATTATGCATATGTTTATGATGAGTTTTCCTGAGGGTAAAGAATGTCCACAGACAGTGTCCAGCCCACAGGCAGAGCCTGGACTCCTTCCCTGAAAGCCCTGGCAGGTGGAGTGGGCGGGGCGTGCGGGAGCTGCTCAGGAGCCAGGCCACCAGGAAGAGGCGCGGGGTCACCGGGAATGTGGTCCAGCTCGTGGCCACCTGGCCTCTGTCTGCGAGAGGCAGGCCCGGTGCAGAAGCATGAACATGACAGTGAGCGCCTGAGACCCACAACACCAGGCGCCCCTGTTCCCTGAGGAGCGTCCTGGGGGCTATGCTGGAGGAGGGGGCAGGCCGCAGGCTCCTGGGGGAGGGGCCCAGCCAGGGGCCTCGTGCTGGCCCAGTGCCTTCCACCTGTGTCCCAGGCAGTGACAGCCCCATCCTCGCCGGGTACTCGGGCCCTGGATGAGCCCCTCACAGCTCTGGCCGCAGCTGCGGGCGCTGCAGGGCTCCCCCTTTGGGAGTCTGCGAGCCTGAAGTGGCCGAGCTTCGAGCAGACCCTTTGGGAAAGACAACTCACTGTGCAGAGGAGAAACCTGGAAAGTGACAGGTGACTGCACCTCCGGCCTTGTGCGAGTGGGAGGACGAAGCTCCCGCCTCACCCTCCGTCCCCGGGGCCTGTCCCGCGCAGACGCCTATTTGTAGTCACGACCAGCCTGACTCTAGTCTTGGAGGGGGCAACGTGCACATCCTTGGGGCACAGGAAAAGGAACCTCTCTGTTAAATTCTCCAGAAGCAACAAGTCTCTGCCCTGCGCCTCCTCTGAAGTCAAGTCTCGGGACAGTCACCGCATCAGGCGTCAGGCAGCGGCCCTTGGCCGCGTCCTCTCCAGGACATCTGGCACCTGTGGCAGAGGTGGAAGGTCGTGGGAGCGGAAACCGATACCCCCCTCCACTCCCCATGCGCTCCCTCTCCGGCCCAGTATGCGGGCGGCACTGATACCCTCCGGGCTGCCCGGACACCCTCCAGCAAAGGGAAAGCTCTCTCCAGCGCAGGAGGCCGGTGTCGCTGTCTCCACCGTCATGCCAGCTGTTGACACCCACCCCTGATCTTACTTGCTCTTCTTTGACTGCCACCCGCTCCCGCCCACTCGCACTTCTGCAGGAAACCCGAGCCACTTGCTCCGATGCCAGCTGGACCCCGGCGCTGCACCCTGCTGGGCCGCAGGGAGGGCGAGGTGCCCTTCAGTCCCCTGGGCATCGAGGTGGAGCAGGAAACAAACCCGGGCTGCTTTGCTGAAGAGTCAGACCCGCCTCTCCGGGAAGTGAGAAACTCCTCAGTAACTAGGGAAATGTCCTCACCTGACTTAGGACTGCGTGGCCCTCCAGCCCTCCAGGCGCCCGGGGAACAGGTTCAGCATGACGGAGGAGGCTGTGTGCACCACCTGGCGAGGTGCGGGGGATGCCGGGTGGGCCCCGCTGCTCAGACAAGGGTGCCTCGGCTCCTCCCGCCCCTGTTCTCTCGGGCTGGCAGGCCCCTGACACCCCAGTGTCCTGCTGCCACCCAGGTGGCTGCCCCAGGCTCAAGGGAGGAAGGCAGAGCCCATGGACGACCGTCCCCATCACAAGGGACCCTGGTCTCCCCACGGGTAGTTTGGGGAGAACACGAGGCAGGAAGAGGGGAGAGACTGGCTTTTGAGGAGGCCTGGCGGAGGGACTTTCCTCTGAGGCCGAGGGAAGCTTCAGCAAGATATTCTCCTCATACCTGAAGCTCAGGTGCACGAGTGTCAGGACTGCGTGGCCCCGGGCACGGGAGGGTCCCTGAGGCCCCGGCAAGTGCTCACTGGAAATAAAGTCCCAAGCACAGTCAGACCAAGAGTTTATCGGACCGTGCAGGGGTGCGGCAAGCCTCACTGCCCAGCCGTCCCACGGGGCTCGCTCCCGAGAGCTGCTCCAGGGAGCACAAGTGTGAATGTGGTGTGTGCAGGCGGGGACGGGGCAAGTTGTCGCCCTTCCTGACAGGAGGGCCTGCAGGTCTGAGCTGTCCTCACCTGCAGGCATGCAGAGGCCGGAGGAGGCTGTGGAGACCTAATCTCGCCCTCCCTGCGGCGCCTGCAGAGACGCGGCTGGGCCTGCTCAGGCTCCTTTACCTGCGGGGTCCTCGGTGGGGGGACAGGCTGGCTGTCCCTGCAGCCCATGGGTTCCTGACGGGCTACAGGGGGGAACCTGTTCACACTTTAAATCTATGAAGCCCCCAGGATCACAGCCCCCTAAGACCACAGCCCCCAGGATGGTGGCAGCCCCCAGGACTGCAGCCCCGAGGAAGCGGCCTGTGCGGCCGAGCAGCTCGGGCTGAGAGCGCCTTTCCTGCCGGCTGGCACCATCCATGCTCCTTCCGCCCCTCCAACACCACGCAGTGAGACAACAGAGGGCAACGCCAGGCTCCCGGCTGCCGCGGCCTGCCCCGCCCAGCACCAGCCCCGCCCTGCACAGCCGGGCCTGACTCACCTGCACTTTGCCACCAGCCCTGGATTCCAGGAGGCCTGGCTGGCCCCTACTGACCTCACTTCTGGGAAGGGCCAGGCCCCTCATGTCGCCGTGGGAAACTGCTTGCCCCTGCCTTGCCCCCTGTCCTGTGTCTGCTCTCAGGCGGGGACACCGGGGGCTTGTGAAAGGAGCCAGGCGGACGGACACACCAGGGAGGACAGACCCTCCCCCCATGCTCCAGTCCTGGCAGTCTCGCCGCCTCGGGGCAGGCCCGCCTGGGCCCCCTCCAGAGAGACAGTTCCTCTCCTGGGCACTGGGCTGCCTGCCTCCCGGGAGGTGGGGGGACTTCTGGGCCCCACCCCAGGCTGTGGGGCTGGAAACTCGCCACTTGCTGCCCACGGGGCTCCCCTGCACTTCCCTCAGCTTCCCCTCCCCCAACCCCCTCCCCCCCCTTCCACAGTGGGTGGACGGTCAAAGACAGCCTGGGCAGAGAAGGTGTACAATCTGGGGGAGGAACTAAGAGTCCAGAGGGTGCAGCCGCTCCAACCAGGTGCTGCTTGCGGAGGAGACAGTGGGCGCCTGGGGCAGCCAGGTGTTTGGCGCCAGGCTCCGGTGATGATGCAGGTCCCCCACAGTCGTCTGGGGAGACGGGGATTTCCATCCTGAGCTGGACAATGAAGAGAAGAGCCTGGGGTGCCAAGGAGGGGTCCCACATCATAGAGGGGGCCTAGGGAGTGGCGATCCCTCCCCTCTGGTGAGGGTTAAGGGAAAGCGGGGCCTCTGCATGGCCCTCAGAGCGAGGCCATCCGCATGCCAGCGCGGCGGTGTGAGCAGACCAGCCACAGGAACCGGGGTGTCTGATTTGAGCCCCTTCCACGGGATGGAGGGAGAGGGAGTGGACCAGACCAGGGTCCTACGTGCACCCCAGCTGCCCTGGCTGCAGAGCTTCAGGGAAGCTCCAAAAGCCTAAGAGAGACCACAAAGCCCCAGAGCATCTCCCCCAAGACACCCGGGGCCCCTGCCCTTGCCGGCCCATCCATGGGGCCTGTGAGTCCTCGGACCCAGCAGGACGGCACCCGGTTCTGCGGGTGAAGTGTGTGTGGCCCAGGGCCGCCTGTGCAGGGGCCACAAGGGAGGTGTTAGCGTCTGGCCTGGTGCTGAGGGAGCAGGGCAGCCTCTGCCTCTTGGGGTTCTGGCCGTCTGAGGACTGGGGTGTCAGACAGGACTTTGGGGGCCGCTCCTCGCCCCTGGAGTGTGGGGATGGCTGGGCCACGGCTGCTGAGATGGGATCCTGCCTGACGAGGCTCTTCTGAGGCCTCAATGGTGCCTGGCAGGGGGGGGAGGCCTGAGGAGGGTCTTGAATAGGCTGAGTGACGAGGTGGGAAGTGTGTGGTGTGGCCCCTGACACCACAGGGACCATCTTGAGGGTTTTTCTTGTTCAGTTGGTTGAAGACCCCTCCCCTTTATGGCCGTGCTGCCCATGAGGAAGGGCGCGCAGATCCCCAGGGACTGGCGCCCTGACCCCGGGGCCCTTGAGGGCAGAGGTGCCTGTGTCCTCGAAGGGGATGGCGCCCCAGCAGCAGCCACAACACTGTGCGGGAGGGAGGAGCACAGTCACTACCTTTCCCTCCCGGCCAGCCCCGCCTTCTGGGGTGGACGCCACCCCACTTTCCTCTTGCCCTTGGCTGGCAGTTCTGCCTGAGGCTCTGTGGGGAGGCAGCAAAGGGCACGGCTCCAAACCAGACCCGCCAGACACCCCGGGGCCCTGCTCTGGGCGCACTCCATGGCTCTGCCCTGAGCCAGCTCCGTACAGCGAGGGTGCTCGGGGCTGGGCTGCTTGCTCTTGGGCCCAAACTCCGGAGCTGGGCTGCCTTGGGAAGCAGCACTGTTCACAGGCAAGCTGCAGGCCGGGCCTGGCTCCCAGCGAGAGCTGCGCGTGAAGCTTTAGCAAACGTCCTGACCCCTGGGGCTAGATCGAAGTGGCCTCACAAACTGTGTTTCCCACCGCGGGGTGAGCGAAGGTGGCGCTGTCATTAGACTGGTGCCCAGAGAGGCTGGACGTGCTGGGGACTCAGCCTCGCAGGCGTTGGCCTGGACCCCCTGCGGCTGCTCCCTTCAGCCAGTGGCTTTAAGGCCCTGTCAGAATCAAGTCTGGCTAGTTGAGGGGACATTTGTGCCCCGTGTTTAAGAGGCAGCATTTATAGCAACCGAGACCCGCCGCAGCCTATGCGCCCAAGGCCGGGCAGTGGGTGAGACCCGGTGGACACACACAGGAGCGAGACCCCGGTGCTTGCCACAACATGGACGGGCCGGGGGCGGTTCTCTGGGAAATGTCAGAGGGTCACGCCAAATCCCTCGCGATTTCCTTCTCGTGGGAAATGGAGGAGCCAAACCAGCAGATGAACCAAGCAAAACCCGAAGAGCCCTTGGGCGGTGGGGCCGGCGAGTGGTCACCAGCCCGAGGGTCGCGGAGGCGAAGGCACCAGGTGCAGGGAGGGCAGAGCTGGGGCTGTGGGCCTTGGTCATGCTCCACGATTCCCACCCGTAGCCTGTGTCCTCTACCAACGTGACTTCACTAAGGGAAAGAAAAGTATATATTTTGGGAAACGGATATGACTTAGGGCGCCAAGACAAATGTGAAATAAAGACACCATAAAAGTAAAGTTGAAAAACCGGCCTGACGCCCGTTGGCCAGCATTGCGGCGGCGGCGCGCCCCCTGCTGGCCCGTGCGGGTATTGCGGGCAGCTGGGCCGCGGCCACCTGGGCTTGGGCATCCTGGAGGCCGCCGGCCCGGCCGCTCGCCCGCCCTTAACAGAGAAAGTGGGTGCTACAGATATGGGGTCACCTGATCCACGTTTCAGGGGGGTGGAGTGGGAAGCAGCATCGAGGCTTCTGTCCGGGGTCCATTGACCCCTGCATCTCACAAAGGCCTTTTCACAGGACAAGAATCAGGCTCAGATCAAGGGCAGTGCTGGCCCCTGGACACCCCAGATACCCGCAAACTCCCCCAGACACCCCCAGGCACCCCGTCTCTCATTTGTCCTCTGTGGACGACCCTTGGGTGCTGGGTAAGCTCAGAGCCTGCGGGGCTTGCTCTGCGGCCGTGCTCCCCTGGGGCCCTCACGCTGAAGCTGGCACCCTCCAGGACAGGCCGCAGCCTTGGAGGGGCTCGGGGGCTCCAGGGACAGCCCGCAGAGTCGTCGGGTCGCATTTGGAAATGAATGACAGCAAGTGAGGAACCAGACAGAGGCCAGCGTCCCGGAGACCAGCAGGGGTGAGCCAGCACCCGGCCGGCGGTGACTCCAGCTCAGTCCCGAGCCAGCAGACTGAGGCTGTGCACAGAGCACAGCGCAGGCCCAGAGGTGCGGGCTAGAGCTCGGCTCGCATCTCAGACATCCGCGCTGGCTTTGTATGGCTCTTCTGCACTTCCCTGCTCTGGTGTTCACCGCTCGGGACAGCTGGCTGATGGGCCCGGGGCCAACGAGTTTGAGCAGAGGAAAGCCAGGCTGGGTTGAAAGCTCAAGGAATCTTCGGAGCCAGCACCGTAGTGTTCAGACACAGGTGCCTGGAGGTGACCTAGAGCAGGCCGCAAGGTGCTAAGCCTGCCGAGAGGCCCGCTGTGGACCTTCTACTGGGCTGATGTTTGCCCTTCTATTCCCATATCCCTCCCATGCCTAAAACCCAACCGCTAGGACCTCCTGCCACACCCAAGATCATCGCATGAGCTGAGGACCTAAGAGAAAGCATTTGCAAACAACAAAACCTACTGACATGCGGCCTGTTGCCATGTTACTTGGGGAGCCAAAGACAGGGTTGAGGCTCCCAAGGCCACTGTGTGGGGGCAGTGAGGAGAGCAGGTGTGGCCGCGAGTCTGGCTGCAGCCCTCTCCCTGGGGACGCCTCGGAGCTTGGGCTCTAGTTTAGAGCACACCTGAGGGAGGTAAGAGACACTCCCTGGAGCAGGGGGCAGAGATGGAGCTTCACAAAAATCCTGCATCTCTTTAAAAAACAGAAAAAGGCAAAGCACATTGTCAGAAAGCAGCAGGCTCCCCGGGGCTGGGCTCACCCAGTGAATGTATTGAGGACTGAGTGTGCCGCCCGTGCCCCCGGCCCACGTCTCCTGCCCCCAGAAGCTGGCACTCAGGCCTGGGCAGCACCACTGGCCTCTGGCTCGCTGCTGTCCTCCTCCGGCCCCCGAGGGGCACGCAGCTCCTGTTCCAGGGCTCCGAGCAGATCTCAGTCTTCTTCTCATCCGAGTGGCAGAAAAACAGCCGGCAGTTCCCGTGATGCAGGAGGCAGATGTCGTCCTTGATGCCAGGCGGCACGTCCCCTGTGGAGGGGACAGGACAGAGCTGCCGGTGGGCCCGGGACGGGGCGAGGGAGCCCAGCGCCCCTCTCTGCACCCGCACAGCACAGGCCACGCGCATGGAACTTGGGTCTTAGCTTTAAAATGGGAACAATGTCTGCCCCTGGGTGGCTGCAGGAGGACGTGTTTCCTTGTCACACCAGGTCCTCGGGCTTCCTGGTGACAGATGTGAGGTGATGCACTGGGAGGAGGGGAATTTGGGGAACAGGATGCTTCTGTAGGGTGGGTCTCGTCCCGGAAAGCTGGAAATAGTTCAGATTCCCAGCTGGTGGCTGTGAAAGAAGGAAGAGAAACCTCCCCCCGGGGACTGGCAGGCTGAGAGTGGCCCCTGGTGGGTGCTTCCTACGTGGGAGGGCGGGGAGGGGAGGCCGAGCCGGGTCTGCAGATGCCCCGTCAGGACCCGAGAAACCCAAACACGGAGCATGGAGTTGCTGGGCCTGTGGCTCCAGGCACCAACCCCCCCAACGCCAGGTCTGAGAAGCGGCTGGTGGCTCTCCCTTCCCCAAGGGCCTCTGAGGCAGCCAGGCAGGCCTCAATGGAAGCAGGAGCAGCTCGAGGGGCTGGGGGAGCTGGTGCTGGTTCTACCTGTGCTGGTGACTGGGGATTTCTGTGGGGACAGTTCCCAGCTGGCGACGGCTGAGTTCTCGTCTGGAGGGGCTGAGCTCTCGCCTGGAGGGGGGCCGTCTCAGCGCTGTGGCCGGGGGGCCAACGAGCCCACAAGGGCCTGACCCTCAGGCTGGAGCATCAAGGCCACAGCTTCCTGGGGGAGCCTATGGGCGAGGGGGCTGCTCAGTCCCCTCCCGGGACCCCCACAGTGCCCGGCTGTGACTCTGACCCCGACAGCTTCCCCAGACCCCGGGGCTCCTCCCTCTGGTATCAGAACAGACGCCTCTGTGTCTTGGCTTATGACGCTGATATTTAACTTAAAAAAAAAAAAAAAAAAGCCTCTTGGGTCTTGATAGGGAAGATCACAAGGGTGCAGAGGGAAACCCCAGAGGGGGCACCCACCCCAGACAACACACGAGCCTGCCCGGGAGCAGCGGGACCCCGGACGGCCGGGAGACCATTACCTGAGCTCATTTGCAGCAAACAGAAGAGAAGAGGGGGCCGGAGGAGAAGCCGCATGATTCCAGGCCGCTGGCTCTCGGCCTCCTTGCAGAAGAGCAGATCGAGGCGCAGCGGGGAGCCCGGGGCCAGGGCCAGGCACTTAGCGGTGTGGGGCGCCCAGACCAGGACGGCGCGTGTTCCTCTGGTCTGCCGAGTAAGGCTGTGGGCAGCAGGGGCTGGCCCTCTCTTCCTCTGCCTGAAAATAGCCCTGGCGCAATCCAGAGAGGCAGCCCTGGGTAGCCGTGCGTGGAAGACGGGGTGGGGAGGGGGCCGCGGGGTGAAGCGCTGACCCGCCTGCCGCCAAGGCAAGACGGACACTTGGGACAGGCCCCAGCCCCGCCTGCTCCCCAGCTGCCCTGTGGACAGTGGCTGACCCAGCAAGGGTCCCGCCGGTGTAGACCCCCAGGCAGAGCCATGTACAGCCCACAGCTCACGGTCACCTCCTTCAAGAGGCTCAACCCAGACTGTGCGCTGCAGCCGAGTAGTGAAGCCCGAGCTCCCGCCCTGCTGGGAGCAGCAGCGAAGCCGCAGTGCAGGCAGGTGTGTCCCCAGCACAGGGCCCAGCCCCAGGCCCCTGACCCGGCCCCTGCCCCCAGGCCTCATGCTGAATGAAGCAAAGAGAAAGCTAGATGCCATATTACTTTCAAAAAACTGGCAAATCCAGTCCACATATTAAAAGGATATTGTCCACCTGGGAGGGGTGGGCAGGCTTTTGTCTCCCACCAGCAAAGTTTTCTTAACTTTGCATCTGTGGGGTGTGTGTGTGTGTGTGTGTGTGGTGTGCGTGTGGTGTGCGTGGTGTGCGGTGGTTGGTCAAAGAGTAAATAATATCTGTTGAAACTTGAAATTCTTTTTCCTCAGAGCATTTGGTCTGAAATCTCCCGTTTTATAAAAGGCACAAGCAGGTTGATTCCATCCTCGGGAAAACTGGTCTCCACACAAGGTCACCCTCTAAGGTCAGGGGTTCCAAAGAGTGATTACAATTCTGAAGGCACCTCCGAGGTCTGAGAGCGTGTAGTTAGCAGATGCAGGGATTACCGCTGGACATAAACTGTAGCGTGTATATGTCTAAACCTGTGGGTCATTTTTTTAAAAAGATGTATTTATTCATGTACGCAAGAGCTGGGGTACAGGCCAGAGGTGTGGGGGGGTGAGAGGATTCACCAGAGACAGAGTGGGGAGCAGAACAGGCAGACTGACTGAAACACACTGCTGAGGGGAGCGGCGGGGAGACAGGAGAGGTCTGCTGCACCATGTGGGTAGCTCCCTGACTGGGGATCGAACTTGTGCTGCAGAGGCTGTGGACAGCTTCATAGGCTGTGTCTTAACCCCTTGCGCCCCCAGGGAGGCCTGAGCTATGGGACATTTTAAAGAAATGTGGCCTCGGTCAGTGAGGCGGTAAGTTGTGTTTTAGGCTCTGACGGTTCTTGCACATATTGACCTTATTTAGAAGGAAATTAAGATAGAGGTAGAAGGGATGTTTTTATCTAGCGCTATAGCCGCTACTCAAATAGTTGTGAAGCTGTAGTCCAGAAACTGTTTCATGCAAACTTTGGAAATTTGGGGTACTCTGTTGGAAAACTGAGGGAGATATGAATGGATTATATCAGGGCTTATTGCCCACTTTTTCTTTCACGTGTGAATCTACTTCCAAGTCAAGATTCAGAATATAACTGCTAAGGAAGAACGTCTTAAACACTCTGGACAATTGGGTCTGCCGTCCCCAAGGCAGCTGGGCTGAAAAATCAAGGTCATCAGATCATCTCACTCAGCTGGTCACAGGGCGGCAGTTTCACATAATTGCAGGGCTGAAAGGAGCCAAATAAAGCTCCATTTGTCCCAACACAGAAAGTAATTGTTCTGGTCTGCCTCGTCCCGTGGGCAGGAGACAGTAGCAGGAAGACGGAAGGGACCTGTGGGTGGCAAACATCTGATCACAGTGAAGTGTTTCTGTATTAAATGAAAGCCTGCTGTAACTCAGCAGCTGGTAGCCAACACACCTTTAAAACGGGCAAATGACTTCCGCAGGCCTCCCTAGTCAAAGCAGAAAGACGACACCTGCAGAGACACAGCCCATTTGTGCTCAGGGAGATGTGGCCGAAACCCCAGACAGCCACGTCACCTGCCCCGGGACGGCCTGAGAATGGCAGCAGCAACTATAACAAAATGGGGGAAGCACACGAAGGCTCTGGAAGCTTCCACTGCTGGTGAGAAGGTGCAGGTGCTCCTTGGGGTCAAACAGAAGCCTGTGCACACGCCAGTCACAGTCCACGCCCCAAGGGGCGGACGTGACCCGACTGTCCATCAGTCGATGAATAAACCATCACGGTGGCACCTGTGGCTTCTGTCCTGGCACGGCTGGAGCTGGGCGGGAGGCCCGTGTGTGCCCTTCCCCGACCCCGGGGCGACCCGGCTGTCTTCCCCAGAGATGTCTAAAATTTCAGTCACGCGACAACCTGACAGGGTAATTTTGAAGATAAAATAATTAGGAAGCACCCAGCGTCTTGTCACTGAAAACTAAAATCAAGTTTTTGCTTTTGAACCTATGTTTCAAAATTAATTTTCATATCAAACATGTGAAAATTTGTATCCGGAATTTGTAAGGCAGACAACCGCCTTGAAAAGTAAAGTAATCTCATGGATCTTGGGGTTTTATGAGCGGCTGTGCCTGTATCCCGGGGGGCTAGGGATAGCCTTTGAGCTGACATGCCGTGGCTTGCTGAGAGACGGCGCTAGCAGGAATATTTACGTACCGTGCCAAATTTTTCTCAGAAGTAGTTTTGTCAGTTGCTGAGGAGTTTTTCCTTTTTTAAATGGTGGAAAGCGCGCTTCCCGGGAGGCCTGCTCCCCGCAAGTCTAGTGCGCACGGCAGGGCTTCTGGCTGTGGTGACGGAGCACCCGCCTGCAGAGGGCGACTTCCTAGCCCCCGAGGAGGCAGGGCTCTGGGAAGAGGCGCGGCGCCGTCGAAGCGAGCATCTCACGTCTCGTATACAGGAGAGCCTGCTTCTCCCAGGCTGGGAGCCGGCCGTGCTTCCCGCTCGCGGGCCGGGGCTGGGCTGGGCGGGCGGCTGAGCGGCCCTGATGTGTGACCCGTCTCCCCCCAGCACGCCTGGAGCCCGCACCCTGCGGGGCGGCCCCCACGGCTCCCCTCCCCTGCAGGCCCTGGCACCCCAGGCGCACGCAGACGCCCACGGTCACTGCAGCGACCCCTGAGATCGAGGACAGACTCCCAGAGAACACTGGGCTCCAGCCTCGGCGCCGCGAGCCCCGCACGCAGTGCTGACAGGTGACTTGAGCCTCGAAGCGGACCCTGCACGACCACCCGGACACCGGCCACTCGTCCCTGTCGCTGCAGTTAGACCGAGCTTCTCCCCGCCGCCCCGCCGACCGCTGTCTTGTGTCCCCACGCCTTCGGCCTGGGCCCGCGCCCGGGCATCTCCACCTCTCTCTCACTTAACAAACCCCTAATCGCCCCCCAAAGCCCGGCTCCTCCCCCAGGCCCCTTCCTCACTTCTCTTACATCGATCTTCTCCGCGCCTGGGGCGGACCTGCCTTGTCAGACACGCCGTGTCATCTCGTCTTTGCTGATTTACATGTTGTCTCCCCACATCCCCGCGGGTCCCAGCTTCGCATTTCTTGGTGCCTAGAACAAAGCAGGCTCCCAAAAGCTGTTTTTAAAAGAAAAGAACAAATCACTCGACTGCTTTCCCGGGAGGGTTTATTGCGCCCACACCTCCCAGCCAGCGCAGTGTGATGGGGAAGGTTCATGCGCATTGAGCCGAGTCACCTCGCATCCTGTGCGTTTTGTGTTTTTCTTTTCAACAACCAGCCATTCAGACCCCCTGGCACAGGTGTCTGCTCTTTGCAAGAGCCAGGCCTTGGGTGGGGTGGGCAGGGAGGGGCGCAGCAGCCTCAGGACAGGTGCACGCAGCAGGCGGCCCCGGACCCCGGACAGTAGCCGACCTGCGTCTCCAGGTAGTTGCAGTATTCCTGGCACAGGCCTTCGCTTCTCCTGCAGTTGACGACTTTGTAATCCAGCTCGGGTTCTGCATAGAGAAATAGCCGACATTGTCTTCTCAAATGGACCAAATGGACATTTTGGCCTTGACGGGCATGGTGGAGGGAACACTGGCTAAGAACCGGATTTTAAATGTGTCATCTCTCATGTCTCCATCAACCATTTTGATAGTATAAAAATCAGATCCTTGGTGCCGACTTTAAACTCCCCCTCACCCCTAGAGCCCCAGCAGTTAGTCTCAGGCTGTCACGCTATGGCCCGAGTTCAATCCCGGCCAGGGAGCTACCCACACTGCATGGCACACACGGCGCAGCAGACCTCTCCTGTGCCCCCGCTGCCCCCCTCAGCAGTGGATTTCAGTAGATCCGCCCGTTCTGCTCCCCACTCTGTCTTGGTGAATCCTCTCACCCCCGCACCTCTGGCCTATGCCCCAGCTCTTGTATGCATAATAAATAAATCTTTAAAAAATATAAAGTCACCTTCACTCCGAAAAGTGAGCTGTCAGTCATTAGAACTATTTTTCATGACAAGATGACTCGTAGGATAACGACTGAGAAGAGGTACTGACTGTCAAGGTTACTCATGCACACGTCCGTGCTCTGATGTGACTCTCACGGCGCCACAGAGCTGAGCGCACAGCGAGGCACGGGACAGGGGCGTCTGACCGTCCCTCTTCAACGGGACCCGCGGCAGCGCCCAGATGAGCCCCTGATCCGGACCACAGAACAAGTGTGCATTCTCCCCCAAATCCCTAGAAATGCAGAATCCCCAAAAGCAGCCTCAACCCCTCCTTTCACCCCCAGATGGGGAAGCCTCCCAAGTGGCCCTTACCTGCTGGGGTGCCCGCTGCAGCTGACCAGCAGGAGGTGCCTCTCAACTTCTCCCCCAACTCTGGCCCGTTCACTCAGGGCTCTGACCCTGCAGGCCGAGGCGGGGGGCCGGTCTCTGACTCTCTGGGGTGTCTGCCTCTCTACTCATCACACAAAGCCCGCCGAGCGCCCTGGGGAGCGCAGGCACACACAGGCGGTCACTGCCCGTGAGGAGACGCAGGCCCCAGAAGAGCTGCCCCAGAACAGCTGCCGGAGGGGTGTCAGCACCTCGCCTCTGGCTCCGCTCTGGGGCAAGTCGGGGCTTGCAGAAGTGGCAGGATGGGCCTGGCCTCGGGGAGTCTCCACACTCCCCCACTCGAGGCCTCTGGGCAAGGGGCCTAGGGGAGGGGCCGACCCCCGGGACTTTCCGAGGGGCCGAGCGAGGCCCCCGCCCGCACCACTGGACATGGGCTGACAGGGACGCGTCCCGCTGGAGCGCAGCCGCCTACTCACCGGGAAGGGGGCCGTGCGAGGGGCGAGGTTGCGCCTCACTCGGTGGCTGGACGAGCGAGACCCGGGTGCTCCTTGTCCGGGGGATGGCGCCCCGGGAGCCGGGCTGCCCTGGCGGCCGGCATGCTGTGCTCCGGACGGTCCTGTGAGGGAGGAAACCCGCGGCTCTTCACACCCAGCAGCAGCTCTGGAGGGGAGAGGGCCGGGAGAGCCGACACAAGAGAAGAAAAGCACGGAGGGACACAGGGCCCTTGGGGAGGCGCCGGCTGTGCCTGACCCCGGGCGTGGGCATGGGGCGGTGACGGCCCTGGCTCGAGTCTGTCCAGACTCGCCGATGCAGGTGCACTGAGCTGTGCACCTGGGGGCGGGGGGGGAGGGGAAGGCGGGGGGGGTGGACAAAGGGGAACAGGGAAGTTGGGCGGGAGGAAGGGGCTGGTGGTCAGTCTGACGGGATGGTGAGTGCCCCATGGCAGCCAAGCCCAGCATCCCCGAGGACATCCTACGTGGTTTCTGAGAATCCAAATTGAAGGTCCCTCCTCACTTAGACTGCCCAGGGGAGAGCCTCAGTGCCCAGCCTGCCCCCCCATGCCGACCACCCCCTTTCTGCTTTACCTGGGAGGAGCAGGGCCAGGAGGAGCAGGCTGGCCGTCAGCGGGAGGAGCCGTTTCATGTCCGGCTGAGGGGCCTGGGGGGCAGCAGTGTGGGCTGCGGGGCTGGCCCCTTTATCCCTGGGCCGGGGGAGGGGCCTGGGTTGGGAAAGCCTTCTGGAATGTTCCCTGCTCATCTGTGTCTCCCACTGCTATGGAACATTGAGCCATTTTCCTCAGAAGTAAGTGCCATGCCCAGAGGCCGTGGGAGGGCTTGGTGGAGAAGAGAGCCGGCACAGAGGAGGGAGAAGTAAGCTTGTCCTTTACTGGGGTCACCCGCCCCTGCCCCGCTGCACCCTTTGTTGAGATGGGGGTTAACACAGCGCTACCTGCGTCTCCTCTGCCTCCTGAAAATATTTATTTTAGTGTGAAAAATCAAGCTGAAAAGCAGGAAACATTTCAGATCTCACCTGATTTCCAGAACTGGTGCAGGGAGCCCCTCTCGCTCCGTCTTCGTGCCTGGCCCTGCTCCCCTGAGTGTCCCCCCTTCCTGGCCTTCTCCTCCGTGTCTTCGTCTCTTTATACCTTCCTGCTTTTTGTTTTGGCTCATCGGAGTCTTCTTCATCTTTCTCCCCTGTCCTGTCCTGGTCCTTCTATTCATTCTGGTCTATTCTAGTCTGGCCTGGCCTGGCCTGGTCATTCTATTCTGTTCCATTCTCTTGTCCCCAAAGCCCATCTATTGCCAGCGTTGTGTCCAATCCATGCCCACATGGACAATTCTGCTACGGGGTCTGGGTTTGTCTTGGGGTAACTCAGCCCAGGCCCCTCCCCCTTGACCTGCACCTTCTCTTTCTCTCAGGCTGAGGTTTTATTTTGCTGTGCCGCCGCAGGTGCCCAGGCCCAAGAAACCAGCCCTGGGCTTTAGCCAGAAGCTCTGCAAGCTGAAACCTGCCGCCTGCGTGATGTGCACAACTCTGGGAAGTCGAGGCTTTGCCTTCTCTCTCTCACACGCACGTTTTGGTCCAGGCAGAGAAGGTCTTCGATCGCTCGTGTCAGTGGGAATGCTGGCACGCGCCCTGGAGGCAGGCGAGGCAGGCAGAGAGGCAACACCAGCTCAGTCCTGGGCACCGTGTGGAGTACCCCAGAGGGGTACTACCCAGAGGGGTCCCCAGACCCTGGCAGTCCCTGCTCTGTAGGTGATGTGGCCGGTGATGCCAGGGAGCAGGGGCACTTGGTAGCTGGCACAGGGTCATTCACATCTTATTTTAGGCATCAGGGACTCTCCTGATTCCAAGAGGTCCTCAGGGGCTCAGCAGAGCCAGGAGGCGGCGCCCGGGTGTGGGGTGGCTGATGAGTGGTGCTACAGGGGTGCTGACAGGGGTGCTGACAGGGGTGCTGAGGGAAAGTGGAGGGTCCAGAAGGGAAGTAGAAAGTTGCTCTCATTTAAACTCTAAAGGAAATTTTGCTCATTCTCCCGCAGTTACTTCACGTATCTGATCCAGGAAATTTTTTGGCTATGAAATTTGCATAAATAGGGTTTAAGACAAAAATAAAAAGGAAATAAGATACAAGTTGTTTTTAGTTTTTTTGCATAAAATGTCAAAAACTTGGCAAGTGTTTCCACGCGAAAATGCTGGGAAACCCAAGCGCTGCAGAAACACTTGGTGACCGCAGCCCACGGCGACCTGCGAACTGCACGGGCGCATTTCAGATCCCACGCCCGGCGGAAGTGGGGGGTCCCCGGGAGAGCAGGCAGAACCTGGGGTCCCCCGCAAGCGGTTCTCACATCTCTGTTGACGAACTAGATCTCTGGTCCTGACCACCCTGCGGGGGCAGGGGGTTTGCAGAGCCCCTCCCCCTGCCCAGCCACCCCAGGGCCTCCCACGCGGGTTCGGCCAGGCTGGGCCCAGTGGGCCGCCGCTCTCGGCTGCCCCCGCCCCGCGCCCTCCCGGGAGCAGCGGTGGTTTCCCGCGCGTTTTGATTTGAATTCCAGGGGGTGCTGTGCGCCGCCTTTCATGGTGATTTATGGTCAGTTTTAGTCAACTTGACTGACAGGACGTTGTGCGGCGCTTCTGGTCAGAAATAAAACCAAGGTATCCAGATCAATCGATATAATGGGGGGAGGGGAGTCCCTGCAGACCAGGCCCATTAGCTGGGGGTTGTTTGCCTCGCCAGGCCCGGGGCGCAGGGCTGTCCTGGGGTGCGGGGCTGTCCTGGGGCCCGGGGCTGTCCTCGGGGCGCGGGGCTGTCCTCGGGGCACAGGGCTGTCCTGGGGCGCGGGGCTGTCCTGGGGCACGGGGCTGTCCTGGGGTGCGGGGCTGTCCTCGGGGCGCAGGGCTGTCCTGGGGCGCGGGGCTGTCCTGGGGCACGGGGCTGTCCTGGGGTGCGGGGCTGTCCTGGGGTGCGGGGCTGTCCTGGGGCGCAGGGCTGTCCTGGGGCACAGAGCTGTCCTCAGGGTGCAGGGCTGTCCTCGGGGCATGGGGCTGTCCTGGGGCGTGGGGCTGTCCTGGGGCGCGGGGCTGTCCTGGGGCGCAGGGCTGTCCTCAGGGAGCGGGGCTGTCCTGGGGCGGGGGCTGTCCTGGGGCGCGGGGCTGTCCTCGGGGTGTGGGGCTGTCCTGGGGCACAGGCGGTGGACCAGGGATGCCTCCCCCACCGCGCTGGTCTCCCCCGGGCCGCCCCGCAGACCCGCCGCCGCTGCTGGGGCGCCCGGGAACGGGGCTGGCGGAGAGGCCCAGGCTGGGCGCCCGAGTCAGGGGGTCAGCGGGCTGTCGCTCCAGCGCTGCAGGCAGCAGGGGTGGCTGTTGGGGCACTTGCCGATCCTGAACTCCGCGCCACCGCAGGCCGGCCGGCAGCGCGCCGTCCCGAAGCCGCAGATCCTGTTGGCGTCCAGGTCGCCGCGCGCTGAGGGACGAGGACCCGAGTGACCCTCGGCCTGAGGACCCGGGCGCAGGGCCTTGCGGCAGGGTTTGGGGGAACAGAGGTGCTGGTGGCGAACGTGACTGTAGAGAAGGTGGGGCGTCCTGGCGGAACTCCCCAGCCGCGCCCCCTCCGTGCCCATGCGGACCCCCCAACCCCAGAGCTTTCTTAAATATAAATTGGTTCGCAAAACACCGATTTTTAAAATCCTTGCAACGGTTTGCTGTTCCCTTTGCAGCAAGTCCTGCTGCGCCACTTGGGTCCACAAAGCTGGGGCGCTCTAGTCCCAGACCTGACGGCTCCCCCGCTGCTGCTCCCCCAACCTTGCTCCTCCACCCCTCTCCACCCCTTCCCCCAGCGCCCCCTGCCTCACCCTCACAGGGCTCTGCCATCAGTGACCTCTGCAACCCCCCAGCAGGCCCAGCCCGCCCAGCGGCCAGCGCCAGAGCCCCCTGGTGAGTGCCCCGCTGTGGCCCTCCCTGTGCGTTTCCGCTCCCGCAGGCCGGGTCTTCTCAGTCGTCAGGCTTGCAGCTGGGTGCTCACTGCCTAGGGGAGGGTGACGTGTGCTTCCCCTCACAGGTGCCGGGCAGGTGCTGAGGAAAAGCTGGGCAGCCTGGAGCTGGGGCTGCAGGCCACGCAATCCAGCAGCGGGGCAGGGCCTGTCTCCCAGAGCTCCACTCCCCGTGCCCCATCCCTCCCCTGCCCCTGCAGGCTCCTTTCCCACCAGCTGAAGGGGCAGAGAGTCGCCCCTGGCCAGGCTCCAGTTTCCCTTTCCTGGTGAAGAGAAGCCCCCGGATGCGGTGGGATGTAGAAGGGGCTCCTCACGGGGTGTCCTCCGTCTGCTGCCCACCCGGGCAAGTCCTGAGATCCGCCAGGCCCCAAAGAGAGGCCTGAGCCGAGACACCGAGCGAGCCGGAGGCTGGCACACAGAGGCCAGTCTCGCCTGTTTGGAGCCGGGGCCCTGCAGTCCGGGGGCTCTGGGGCTGAGAGCACAGGCTGACACAGCTGCACCGGAGACCCGGCCATCGTCTCACGGTCACTCCACGCCTGACAGCACACGCCTCCAGCGCGTGGGCACAGTGCCAGGGGCGCGGGCCTGACTTCACGGTTTCCCCAGAGGAGCCCAAGAGCACCCACTACTTGTGTAATCAAAACCCTTCTCCTTCACTGGCACCCTCCAGCCCTGCTCCTGTTGGCAGCGTGGCGCGGGGCCCCCTTCTGCACGAGTCAGAGGGAGGCAGGTGGGGCCGTCCAGGGCGGGGAGAAGGCAGCTCCCCCCACAAAATGGGCAGTGATGACCGAGCCGCTCTGTGGATGCTCTTGCTGTCTGAGCTGTGGGGCCTGAGCCAGGAGGGCCGTGAGGCCGAGACCAGAGGCTGGGACTGCGGCTGCCTGGGCCGAGGGTGCTGGCTCCGACTCAGTCTCCACCACCTGTGGCCCCTGAGCGGTGCGCACTTCTGTTTGAGCGCCTCTTCTCACCTGGGGGAGCCTGGTGGAGCAGAAGGATGCCGAAGAGCAGGACCAGGGTCTCCATGGCCAAGGGCTGCTGGAGAGAAGCAGGAGCAGGCAGGAGGGCCCGCTGCATTTATGGGCAGGGCCGTGGCTGGCCGCTGGAGCACGGGAGGCCCACAGCCACTGGGAGCTCGCCAGGCCGCCTGAGGCAGGAGGGACTCCGGGCGGGGCCCTGCTGGGGGGCTGCGGTCTTGTGGGTGTCACCCGTGTGCTTCCCCACCTGGAACAAAGACCGGACGAGATGGCCGCCTGGACAGTCCCTGCCGCGGGCCAGGAGCCTCTCGCTTCCCTTCCGTTCGACGAGCGTTACCGCCCGAGGACACTTCGATCTGGAGCTTCGTGCTTGAACAGAGGCACAGGCTACGGGGCTCGAGTCCGTCCCTCCAGGGCCCCCTGACATCAGTACACGTGAGGTCCAGGGGAAGGGCGGCGTGGGGTGGGGCGAGGGGAGGTCCCGAGGGCAAGGGGTCTCAGCACACTTCTGCAACACAAAGCCCGCAGGTGTGGACGACGGTGGCTCCAGGGGCAGAGATCCAAAAAGGGAAAGAAGGAAAAGAGTTACTGCGAGAGAAATGCTTCTGAAGGATGGACAGGGACGCAGCCCTGGGCCCGGAGAGGTGACCAGGCTGCTGCGTGTGAAAAGGTGGGGTGGGGTGGGAGGGATGCAGCAGGGACCCCAGGGCTGGTGTGGGCAGGCTCTGGGTGCATCTGCACCCCAGGCTAACTGGCAGCCCCCGGCAGGGAGTGGCTCAGTGCACGCTGTCCCCTCAGAGCAGACAGGCCAGAGCCGGTGCACTAGCAGCTCAGGCAGGGCAGGTACATTCAACCCGCGGCCTGAGGCTGCCTGACAGCTTCTGGGCCAACAGAGAGCAGCTGGCCCTGGACAAACACAGCGAATCCATACGCAGGGGGCAGAGCCGGAAAGAAATCCAGTGTCTCCTTTGTGGGAGGAAAGAGAAAAAGGAAAGAGTTTTGGGTTTTTTTTTTTTTTTTTTTTTTTTTTTTTTTTTTAGGAGAACCCAAACACAGCAGGAGAGAAAAAGTCCAGGACATACAGCCACGTGTCAGGACCACAGGGCTCCGGGGATGGACGGCCGCGAGGAAGAAGCCTGGAGTAGGAGACCCGGCCTGCCCCGGCCTGAGTCTAGCCAGCACCGTGGTACCATAACCAAGAGCTCAAAGTGTGTCTCGTTACAAGGAGAAAAGATTTCCATTAAACTTTGCAAATAATTATATTGCTATTGAAAGAAAAAGTAATCATTTCAAAGGAAGGGAGGGAGGGAGAGAGGAATAAGCCTCATTTTTGTTTACAAAAGCATAATCTACAAAATTGTTATAAGTAACTTGAGAAAGGGTTTTTTTATATCTAGAAAATAGAACATTGATGAACCTACATGTTCTAAAACAATAACCACACATCAATTAATGAATTAGTCTTCATGAATTCATTCAGTCACATATAATTAATTCTTGTTCTAAAAATCCTTAATCCAATTATATCATCCCCGAGTTATTCAAGCAAACACCATCACAAAGCGTTTAGGCTTGCAGCTGGCTGCAAACATTTTTAAAGAAGAATCAGAATAAAACAAAAACTAACTACCACTTTTCAGATGGCAAAGAAATGTGTTCATTAGCAGACCCAGATTTATTTATTCTCTCTCTACTGTATAAAAATAAGAAGCAAAAAATAATTAAACTCAGGCTTAGCAAAGAAGGTTTCCAGAGCTTATCTCATTTAGAAATTATCAAGATATTAAATCAATATCTATTACTTCATTTAGTAAAGCATAACTTTAAGGTTCCAAAAAAGATTTTAGATATTATTTTTAGGCATATTATAAAATGTATTGTCAAAAAATTCATGTATAGACTTTATTCCACTCACATTCACTTAATGTGCTGATTTTAATAATTATATTTGGATGTTCATGAAAACTTTATAAGACTAAACAAAGTAGCCACCATCTGAATCCATTTTCCTACTACATGACTAATAAGCCCAAATGGAATAAAATCTGAGCTCATATGATATTTAATGCTGGTAACCAGAAGACATGGGATTTTTAAAAACTAAACCAACAAGATTAAATTAATCTTATTTACTAAAGATTTACTCAACTCACATGAACTTGAAAAGCAATTCAGCTAATTTCTTTATTTCTAGAATACAGTCTATATTTTAGGAATATTTACTTTATATAAGCATTTGTTTTTCTCTAAGCCAATGAAAGCAGAACTCTTAAAGGGATTTTGTAAACTGATTTCTACAGTCCAGAGGTATAAAAATAACACACATATATAACATACATAAACACATAGCCAGAGATATTACAACTTTATTTTAAAACTTTAGCCATAAATCAGTAAAACAGCAACGCCAAGCTCACTACCCATAAAAATTGTTGACTCTGAATTGTGTCTCCACAGGTGGAACAAGTTGAGGTTATCAGCTCAAGGAGAGTTTAAAATATTTTGAATTTTTGTGGCTATATTTGGATATTTGTGGAGAAGACTTGAAGCATATTCATAAGAATGTGAATAAAGATGTTCATTTGCCTCGATACGTAAATTGCAAAGAGCTGGACCAGGCTTGCGGGGCCTTTTGCAAACACCAAGCAGCTGTCTGCGTGCAAGCTGGGGCCCAGCTGCTTGGGGAAGATGGTCCCTGTGTTTCCAGCCAGTCTTTCAAATGTTTTTTTCTCTTCAGTGCCAGGCAGTTGCTTTGGGGGCCCTGGGAAGGTGCAGAATGTGAGGTCTTTGTGGTGAAGACCAGGCTCTGTGTGAGCCAGCTCCTGGCTGTGATACTGCACAGCACATTTGCAAGATGTGGCCGGGGGAAGTTGGGTCAAAGGTACAGATGTCCCCCAACTGTATGTGACCCTACAATTATCTCAGAACAGAAAAATGTCAAAAAAGGGTCATTGATTCCAAAAGGATTAAATATATTGACCTTGAGGATTTAAGGAGGTATAAAGTGAGGCTTTAGGAGGTAACACGAAGGCATAGAGCAGTTTCCTGGAAAGTAGTAAAGTCAGTTTGGGCACGAAGCTACTGGCAACTATTTACCACCCCTCTTCCAACTAGTACATTTGATTCCAGATTTGTGGATGGGGGAAATCCACCAGAAGCATTTAACTGTCTCCAGTAAAGGCGTGGAGTCAAAATGACTAATAATCAAATCACTGAAGTGTGCTCTTGATAAACGGATTCATCTATTTATCTCCATGAAAGTCTGCAATAGACTTTCTCTCTACCCGTTCACTATTAATGTAACCATTACATATATGTTAATTTTGCTATCCATTCCTCATCTATTTATCTACCTGAACAGGTTGGCTGGGGCTCACTGCCTGAGAAAAAGTTAGAGATTTATTGATGCGCAGCCTTCCAGTAAGAAGAAATACCAGATGCCTTTGGGACAATGATCCGTCCCAAAAAATTTACGGAAAAATAAGCCAGGAGGCCGGGGCGCGCCACTGTAAGGACGCACCTGACCCACAGGTGAGGCCGCGCCGGCTCTGCTGCGGGGCCCGGCGGCCTCAGGTGGGCAGCGGCGGGATGAGCGCGTTCTGGCACTGCTCCACGTGCACGCAGCACTTGAGCGCGCGATGGCACAGAGCCACCAGCTCCTCGGACTTCAGGCAGGAGCTGACGCACCGGCCCCGGTACCGGAGACACTTCTCGTCGAGAAACGCAGCCCTGGCTGGAGGGAAGCGCGGGTCAGGGGCCTTCGGGGCTTGGCCTGGGGCGGAGGGTCATCGAGGGGAGCTGGCGCCTGCCCTGCGCCCTGGGGGAGGCGAGGGCTGGAGTTTCTCCTCTCTCGCTCCCTCTCTCTCCCCCACCCCCCTGCCCAGAGCGCAGGAGAGCGCAGGAGCAGCAGCCAGGCCTCGGGGGACCAGACCCTGCGCTGACCGCCCTGGGGCCGAAGGCAGAGGGCAGATCAGGCAAACCCCGAGAAAGGGGGGCGCTCTCTCCTTGGCGGGCGTCTCCGGCCCCCCTCCTTCAGGGGCGCCTGGAGGCGAGCGCTGGGGTCCGGCAGCCCCGGGGGTGCCGCGGAGACCAGGCCCGGGAGCCGCAGGCCCGGAGTCCAGCGCGCGGTGGGGGCATTTAAAGGAGCGCGCACTGGCCTCCGGCGCGAACGTGGACTGTGGGTTCTGGAAAGCCCGGCCTCCGGTTCTCGGAACCCGCGAGGGTCTCGGTTTCACCCTGAGCCCCGGGGGGGACGGGGGTGGGGGGTGCGCCTGCGTCCCTGGGCCCGGCCGCTGCCTCGGGCTCGCAGCTGTCAAAGGGCTGTAACCCGCCCGGGAACCAGCCGCGTCCACGGCCACACAAGACGGCTTCGGCCCACTGGGCGCACCCATGGGCGCCGGGAGGGACGGCCCCGCCCCCAGCTGAGTGCCCGTGGGACTGACGGCGCAGGGCCGCACCCCAGCCTCCGCGGGGGGACTGCCCGGCCCCCAGCCGGCGGGGTGTCACGCGGGGGGCTGCTGTCTGGCACAGTGCCGGCTGGCACAAGCCACGGGGGTCTCGGCTCCCCTGCCCCCCTCCCTTCTCTCCATGCGCCTCCGTCTCTGCCACAACGATTTCCCCCAAGGTCACAGGCTGCTGCCCTGGGTCAAATTTTCTCCCCAAATGTTTGCTCTTGCTGGCGCACAGGAGGCCAGGCCTAGGAGGCGCCCCCCCCACCCCCCGCAAGTTTCTACTCCCCAAGCCTCTGACACCCACCGAGGTGATGGTGACCACACAGAGGACACCCGGAGACCGGGGGCGCCACCCAGACCCCCAGCCCCAGGAGGCCCGCCCGAGCCGCCCTGCAGGTGTGCGGCCTTACCTGGGGCCAGGACGGCGAGCAGAGCGCAGAGGACGAGGCAGGTCCGCATGCCTGGGGGTTCGGGAGCACCCTGGCAGGCGGGGCAGGATCCCCCATTTATGCTCCTCGCAGCCGGACGCCTTGATCTCTGAGGCACACCCAAAGGGGTTTCCACCTCCAATGCGCGGGCCAAGGCCCCAGGGCCTGCTGTCTCTGCAGCTCATTTTCTCTCATTCTGGAAAGTTCCCAAGAAGGAAAGTGGGTTGAAGGGAAGACAGAGGAGGGCACCTGTGGTGGCCAAGTGCACATACCCTGGCCGGCACATGAAAGGGCTGGCACCTGGCGGGTTTGCTTTTCCTCCTCCGCACCTGAGCAGCGCCTGTTCACTCACCTGTAGAATGAGAATAAACACACAGTGACCCCGGGCTCACAGCGGGGACAGAGCGCTGGCGTCAGGTGGCGTCTGCATCCCAGGCAGCGTCCAGGAGCTGCAGCTTGGCCAGCTGTGGGGGCCCAGGCCTGCCGCTGGGGACCTGAGACCCCGGCTCTCCCCGCAGGCTTGTACCCCAGAGCTGCGACCTCACCTCGTTTATCCTCAAGCTGCAGCCCCCAGAGACGTGGACTTATTCGCTATTAAATTAAGACTTCTGTGTGTGCATGCTCTTTTCATTGTTAAAATTTGTGTCAAAAATCTAAACATTCTTAGCAATCTTAAATGAACAGTGACGTCAACAGTGTGATATTCCTCTCCAAGATATAAAGCATTCCAGGCATCGCAGGTCCCCACTCTGGGGGAGCAAATCAGTTAAGCAGGTGGAGAGAAAGACCCGAATCCTCACTTTAATTCTCTCCGCTTGAGGGGTGGGGTGCCTCTCTTTAAGTGTACATGAAATTAGGGAGATAAGCGTACCTCCTTGTCACCCCAGTATTGTTACTGCTCCTAAAAGTTGAAATACTGAGATACATTTGTTAAAATAACCCGAACCCCTGGAAAAACAACAGATTGTTTCCGTGATTGACTCGGCTTTCACTGTGATCTAGATGAGACCAGCCACACGGCGCCTCAGCCCTCCGAGGTCCATAAATGACTGGATACTTAAAAACACTGGATGGGCTTTTTAGCAGAATCCCAATGGTATAGAGATATCTCCTCCCCTCTGCAGGAAGTGGAGCCAATCCCCCCAAAGGGGACAGAACAGAATGTGGAGGGACAGCCCTTTAGGGTGGGGACACGGGCAGACAGCACCTTAACCAAGTGGCCAAGGTCAACTCCATGTATCCCTGATGTGAGGGGTGGGGTGAGGACATCAGCCAGTCCACTCCCGGGAAAACATCAGACAGGCTTGCATTCTGTGACTCAGCAAACTGCAGCGTTAATTCCTCGGTTTTGACAAATGCACCATGGGTATTAATATTAATAATTGCTAACACGGATGTTAACGTTGGGGTAGCTGGGAGGAGCTATCATTGCAATTTTTCAGTATCTAAAATTATTCCAAAGTAAAACCTTATTTTTTTTAATTTAAATTTTATTTTTATATTCCCCATACAATTGCAACCCCCTTATTTTGACCCCAATACCTCCTTTTCCCACCCCCCACCCCCCATAGAGTGTCTCTGGTTCATAGTTGTTTGTTGATTTTGATTTTCACTTTCTTATAGTTATTCTTTCTCCTGGCCCCTTATTTAGGTTTTCTAGATTCCTGCTATGAGTGAGACCATCCGGTATTTTTCTTTTTCTTTCTGGCTTATTTCGCTGAGCATGATCCCTTCCAGCGCCATCCATGTTGCTGCAAATTGCATGTGTTTATCTTTTTTGACTGCTGAGTAATATTCCATGGTGTATATGGACCACATCTTCTTGATGCAGTCATCTATTTTGGGGCATTTGGGTTGTTTCCAAAGCTTAGCTACTGTAAACAGTGCTGCTATAAACATAGGGGCACAGGTGCTCTTTGGAATTAATGTTTCTGTGTCCTTTGGGTAAATACCTAGGAGTGGAATTGCTGGATCATATGGAAGCTCCATCTTTAGCAGATTGAGGAGCCTCCACACAGCTCTCCATAGTGGTTGGACCAGTTTGCACTCCCACCAGCAGTGCAGGAGAGTTCCTTTTTCTCCACATCCTCGCCAACATTTGTTGTTGCTAGTTTTTTTAATATGTGCCATTCTCACTGGTGTAAGATGGTATCTCATGGTAGTTTTGATTTGCATTTCCCTGATGACAAGTGATGCTGAACATTTTTTCATATGCCTGTTGGCCATTTGCATTTCCTCTTCAAAGAAGTTTCTTTTTAGCTCTTCTGCCCATTTTTTGACTGGATTATTTTCTTTGTTTTTGTTGATTTTCATCAGCTCTTTTGCTGCAGGAGGCCTTGATGCCCCAGCCAGATAAGACACTGGCAAGCAGCGAAGGTAAAGGGCCTCACACCGTGGAGCTGAAGATCTAACATTCCTTCACTTTTTGTTCTTGGTCATAAAAAGAGAAAAATTTCCCAAAAAGTACATTAGGCACTACATTATAGGCATCAGTATACTGCAAATAAATGGCATGGAAAATTATCTGTTAGAAACTAATTATTAAACAAATTGGCCCACTTGACAATGGGAGACAACTTATTGAGCATGCCTGACAAGCATTGCAATACAACAATAGTAGGTCCTTCTTTTTTGTTTTCTCTAGAAGTTTCTTAGGAAATTTTTAAAATGAAGTTGACTGTGTTAAGAAGTTTGTAGGTAGAAAAAGTTCTGATAGCTGAGCAGCAGCTGGTCTCTAGCTGAAGGCCATGTGAGTAGAAGAGTCTTTTGATGCTTAAGCTTTAGCTGATGGGGATGCACTGGCGGCTCTCCACTGTCCTAGGTGACTGTCTCGCTGAAATCATAAGTTTTAGTGTTAGGTGTGGTTTTTTATCTATTAACCTTGAAGGCTACCATCTAGCTGGGACCTGTAGGAGCCAGTAGTCCATGGGAACATAATACACTAATTGTTTCTGCTTTACACATGACAATGTATTTTTTTTTTTTTTTTTTGCTTACTAAAAATGAATAAATAAAGACCTGCCGAGTCTCTCGGCAGAAGATACCAGCACCTCACCAAGTGTCAGTGTCTCCTCATTCTACCTCGTCCCCTTCCCCTCAGCCCTTTCGTTTTCACCGACGCCGACTCATCCTTTCAGGAACCCCTGACACGACATTTTGCCGGAGGCTGGTCCCCTGCACTCTGTAGATTTTTGTGATCAGTCCTTTATCATTAGTGTTGTGTGCAAAAATGTTCTCCCAGTCGGTGGGGTTTCTCCCAAAGTAAAACCTTATTGAGAGAACCACTAGGGATAGCTGGTCTGTCCTCAGCTCTGGGGACCGTGATGTTTTTCTGAGGGCTGATTGTTAATGATATATTATGAATAATCCATTTAAGGATAAAAGATAGAAAATATGTATGTTCTCGATTCCTTTCCAACCCTGACTTAAAAAGACTTAAATTCACAAGAGGAGACAAACTCCAGGTGTTTTCAGGTATGGGGGCCTCATCCCTCATACTCCCCTCCCTTGGGCCCTCTTTGCCTCAGACCAGGCGGGTTTGGCCTGCCGGCCACTGAGGGCTGCAAACCCAAGGCCCTCCTCGTGGGGCCTCTGAAACACCTGGATGCCGCCAGTCCTCAGGCTGCTATGACAAAGTGCCCCCTCCGCAGCTGACACAGGAGTTCACTGCTCCTGTGCCAGAGGGGGGGGCAGGTGGGGCGCCCCACAGCATGTTCTGCTGAGAACGCTTTTCTGGTGGCAGAGGGTGTTCAGCCATGTGTCCTCCTCTGGTGGGGCGGGACCTCTAATCCCATCAAAGGCCCACACCCTCATGACCTACTTACTCACCCCCCAGGGGCCCCACCACCTAACTAGAGCCTTGCGGGTTAGGATCTCAATGTGGGGATTTTGCCCATGGTCACAAGCTTTCAGATGGTAGCTGGGAGTGTCCTGCAGAGCCCTCAGAGTGGCCAGCTGACTCTGGGAGCAGAGTGTGGGGTGTGCAAAGCTGAAGGAGTGTCCCCCCCCGACCACCTCTCTGTGGCGAGAGCAGGTGCATCCACCAGGGCACCTGTGGACAGGAGCTCCAGCATCATCCCCCCAGACTTTATTTATAGCCTGTTCAAAGGTAAAATTTCAGTGACCGCAGAGCATGGAACCCCAAGACTGTCCTCACCACCCCACAAAGCCAGTAGGGCTCCCGGTGATCCTAAAAACCTAGGAAGTCATCAGGCTCCGCTCTGTCCCCAATGGTGTCCAAACTAACTTGGGCTCCTGAGCTGACCTGTTTGCAATTGGGAAACACACACACACACACACACACACACACACGAGTGTCAGTGGCGTTACCCCACCAGAGCCAGCGTGGGGTGGCCTTGGAAAGGGCTCGCAGGAACAGGGACTCAGTGCTGGTGCAGAGGACGGCCTGGACACGGCGGGCGGCCCCCTTCGCGTGCTGTCCCCGTCCTTTCTGTTACCCCGTTCCCTTAGGAAGTTTATCCAGCCACCCCACCCACACTGAGGATGCGGGGGTGGGGGTGGGGCAAGGTTCAGGGTCAGCGGCCTGCCTGGGTCGTTTACTAGTTAATTCACGCTGACTTCAGAGTCCACGATCCCCTTTTCATTCCCAAAGCGAAGAAGGGACTGGCAGCCGGGGAGGCAGTGGGTGGCTCCCCTGGGTGCACCCACGAGTGCTACCTTGGAGACCCCCGTTCTCAAGGACGGAAGGGAGGGGCCACCGTGACTCTGGTTGTGAGCTGCGGGGACTCAGCACCTGCTCAGCAAAGTGGCTGCGACCTCGTCCTCCGCGTGGTGTTTATGGGGCTAGTAAAGAACTGGCGCCTGCCAGGACAGCGAGGACACAGGAGCCAGCCACGTGCTGCGCTCTGTGTGGGGGGGCCATGCCCCTCCTGGGGGCCTCCTGTCCTCAGAACACTCAACCTCCCACCACTCTGGCTCGACAGCCATCTGGAGGCCGGTGGCGGTGGGGTGATGGATGAGAGCAGTGGGGCTGGGCGAGGGGCGGGGTGCAGGCCGGTGAGGCTTTTGTTCTGCCCCAGCAGGTCCGCTCTGTGGGGGCCGAGGGCAGCGCCCATCAGGCCAGCCCTTGATCCCGGGAAGTGGAGCGTAGAAATGCCTGTTCCTTATTGCTCCACTTCACTGAGCAAGAGCAAATCTCCTAACTTTTGAATATAAATGACCCTCTCATCCTTGCCAAGAAATCTCAAACCTGCTCTGAACAGGCCTCCCCGGGAGATGGCCCCGAGCAGGAAGGTGTTTTATTTTGTCTTTACGGCTCTCTGCATTTGGGCTCAGTTTCCATCAGGTAAATGGAGCTGGACGGGACTTCGACGGGGCAGGACCCGGGGCTCGGGGTTCGTACACCAGCCACCCTGAACAGGGGGCTGTCAGCTCCCCTGAACTTCCCACAGGGATTTCCTAAACCCGCCTGGGCCTTTTCCATAAGAAAACTGCTATTCTTTCTTTTAAAAATTAAATCTCACTGGTTAGCCAAGTGCTGGCCTTGGAGACAGTAAAGACGCGGCCTCTGGGCTCTGCCGCCTCTTGACTGGTGCTGTTCGTGCAGAGTCTGTGCGCAGTTATTCAGGCTATTCAGTCATTTCCATTTACAAAATGTGCTTTGTTTTGAATTTAGGGTGCTGGGCAGGCCTTGAGTATGTGCAGCCATTTCCAGCAGGTAAGTTCAGTCTCCCGGGTATAGTTGTACCCCCAGGAGCTTGCATGTCAGCTGCCTGATTTCTGGAGCCAAGGAAAGCGGTAGCGCAAGCACAGCGTCCCGGCGTCCCTCCTTGCCGGCCCTCGTCCCCGTCCCTCCTCGCCGGCCCTCGTCCCCTCGCCTCTGTTCCCAGCATCCTGTTTGGATTTTTCATTCCACAGAGAAATCGCTTCGCTCTTGGCCGGCCAGTTTGGGCACAGAGCGCCGGGCGCGGGCTGGGCTCTCCTGAGCCTGGGGTGCTGGCGTAGGCCGGAGGCCGGGTCTACGGGCTCTTCCAGGCTCTGCTTCCAAGCGCAGGGAGCGTGTCCCGGAGGCAGGCCATCGGCCCAAGGAAGATCAGGCGCAGGGCGAGGACAGGGCAGGGGGAACGCAGTGCTGTTCCAGAAGAGCCATTTAGCAAATAACCCACCGGTCTTTCTCGAGGCCTCACGCAGAGGGCGAGCGCCCGTGGACACTGACGCAAGGGCAGGATTCCCGGGTGGTAGATGCATGTTTAGGCAGGAGGCCTGAGAAAGATCAAGGTGGCAGTCCGCAGGGGCACAAGCCTGCAGGGAGACAGCCACTTGCCCCCTCCCCTTGAACCCCTACACTCTTTCCTCTCCTAGCTGCCCTCTGCTGCGCCATCTTCTGCTGCACCTGCTGGAAAACCTGTGGGGGTGATGCCGAGGGCGCCAAGGTTCTCCTATAAGCTGCCTGAACCTACGGCCTGCCTGGCCCGGGGCAGCTTGAGAACAAGGGTGTGGAGTAAACGGGAGTGATCAGGTTTTTTCCACCCTCCCCTGCGCCTGCCGTTAGCATGAATGATTGACACCAGTGGTCTTACATGCTCGTGTGATGTGGGCCTGTGTGAGTGGGCACAGCTGAGCCGAGACAAGGAGCATGTAAGGGGGCAGCAGAGACCAGCGGAGAGACCAGAGAGCCCAGAGACAGTGAAGATTCCTGGGAGGCTAGGAGACCCGCCAGCCTCCAGCCCGGCACCTGGTGGCCGCACTACAAATGGTGTCGAAAGGTCATTAAAATCCTGAAAAAGCCCCGAGGGCTCCAGGACTCCTTCACCCATCTGCCCGGATCATAGAAAGCGTGCCCTGCCTGGCTGGCGCTACAAAGGGGTGATGCCTCCTCTTGCTTAAAAAGTACCTCCCCCATCCATTCTGAAAAAGAGCAGAACTCTGAGAAACCCTCATCGCCCTGAGGCAATCCCTCCTGTCATGTGGCCTTGGCTCCCCACCCTGCCCCCACTCTGGGGAGTCCCAGGGAGGCACATCAGTGGCTCCCACTCCCCCTCCCGCAGGTGAGATTGCGGTCTGCCAGCCCTGCCGGCTGGGCCGGGGCAAATGCAGGCGGATCTGCCATGAGGACGAGAGGATTGTGGGGAGCTGCAGGCCCAACTTCTTCTGTTGCCAGCCGAGGGTCTGATGGGCCAGACCAGCACCGGGACGCTGTGCCCTCCTGGAGGTCGCGAGGAGCAGCGGTGAATGGTGTGCACCCCACTGTCCTGGGTGTGCGGCCGAACCTGCCAGTTGTCACAAAACACACAGAAACGGCTTCCCTAGATGTGCCCACACTGTGATGCCCCAGGCTGCTGCCTGCCAAGCGGTGGCATCGCCGCCTGCTCGCGGGTGCCCTGCTGGCTGGCACGTGGTGGGGAGGTGACAGTTGACATAGAACATTGTATAAATTGAAGGTGTGGGGCAGGGCGTGCCAATCTGAGATGTGACTGGTTGACAGTGAACCCTCTGTCACATGGTGTAACTCTCCTTCCTTGGAGTAATTGGGGTGATTAAACGTCAGCCTCTGGGGTGATCATGGCACAGTATTGTCGGCGTTCACCTCACTGCGCTTGGGTCTTTGTGACGCTCACTGCTTGTTGCCAGCTGGTTCTCTTAACCTACAGTCCACTCCCCCCCCGACAGCCACTATTTACTCGAATTCCTACACATTGGCCTCGTTTTAGAGTTTGCCCATGAATGACATCACACCGGCTTGTCTCTCTCTGTCTGACTTCTCTCACGGAGCGTCCTGCGCCCAAGGTCCCTCCAGGTTGACACAAATGGCGTCCAAATGGCCCACAGGCTGTGAAAAGACGCGCCACGTTGCTCATCATCAGGGAGATAAGCCACGGCGAGGTGCTGCCCCCGCCGTCAGAACGGCTGGCATCAAGCCGCTCCCCCGCCCCCACGCAGCCCTGGGCCTTGGCGCAGAGCTCTGCGACTGTTCCCAAAGCCTCCTAGTGCCTCCCGCGTGCCTGGCAGGGGAACAGCTGGGAGGGAGGGAAGCAGGGAGGACTCAGGGTGTCTCTCCCCGACTCTCCTTGGCCCCCGGCACCTGCTCCATCTCCACGGCCAAGCCCCCGCCTCCGGGTCCTCACTGGCCCCTATGGCCACAGACCCTCTGTGGCCCTGGCGCCCACTGTGCCTGTTGGGGTTCCCGACACGTCTCACCTGCCCTCGGAATTAAATTCTCCCGCCAGTGGTGTGGGGGCCGATTCCCTGCCCGCAGGCCGCTGCTCTGCCAAGGTTGACCACGGTCAGGTGTGCTGGCATTTGGGCATTGTTCACCCCGTGGCATAACCCCACGAACCACAGAGGGCCAGGAAGACCGGCTTCTCCGCCTGACTCTCCCACAGGCTTCTGAGGTAAAGTTTAACCCAGCAGCCCACGCGCTGGGCAATGGAGCAGGGAAAATTGTTGATTCTTAATGACAAGCCGGTGACTCCTGGCCCCTCAGAGCCACTCTGTCGCCTCTCTGAGGAGAGCTTGCCCCGCAGCGACCCCCTCGCCCCTCGCCCCGGAAACATGAAAATCTTTGTCTTAATCGTTGCCGCCCTCATTCTATCTGCTAAGATTTTCTCAGGTAAGAGAGAAAACCCTTACACCTGTGAGGACCGCCCGGTGCTCACGACCCACCCCTGGGAAGAAAGCTCAGCTTCTAGAAACGCACGGGACTCTCCTGTGTTCTGAAAAGGTCCCGGGGTTGGAACGAGACAAAACCTGCAGGCTGTGGATCTGCGCTGCAGATCTCAGACCCTGCAGATCTGACCATCTAACGGGAGGGCAGGGAGGGGCAGGCAAGGGTGGGGGAGACTGTGGGAGAACAATGGCGAGGGGCACCTGCTGCTGCCCGCGCCCCCTCCCGCCCCTCCCCCGACTCCATCTCAGACCAGTGCATGGGAACAGGCTCGGCTCTCCTCTGCCCAGCCTCAGCTCCCTCTGGCCGGCACGGAGCAGGCTGCTGCCTGTTCCAAACGTGCACGTGCCAGCTTTTCTGACACACGCGGAGACGTTCCCATCGGCGCTGCAGAGCACACTGATGGCCCAGCGTCTTCCTGTATCATCTCTGTGCCCCAAAGAGGCGCAGCACAGACGCCAGCACACGGGGCCTGGGCCGATCCTCCCAGGGAGCCAACGGCCGTCTCCCACGGGACTGTTCCCCGGGAGACGTGGAACATTGTTATCGACTGGAAAGGGTTATTCATTGGGATTAGGAAGCACATTGTCTCCTTCTGCTTCTATGCACCCCAGACACGGCCATGGCAGGGGGGGCGGGGGTTCGGTTCTGCTCATTGAGGAACAAGCGTGGGCACGGCCTGGCGCGCTCAGGCCTCCTGCTCGGGTGACGTCTGCCCCGTCTCACTTCTAAATCCATCCCCTGTGTCCAGGAGCCCTGGGGGTGGATGGTTGAGCTTGGCCCCGAGGATGGGATTTCGCCTTCCCGTAATGATTCACCAGCTGACTGAGGGCTCTGCTCTGTGCCCTCAGCCAGGGGAGCGATTCACAGGCAGCTGAAGTGTGTGTGGATGGACGGCCGCTGCGAGGCCGAGTGCCTTTCCTTTGAGGTGAAGGTCGGGGGCTGCAGAAGTGAATTTGCGCCGCTCTGCTGCAAAAGAAGGAGTAAAAATTGATGCTGAGCAGCAGCTATGGACATGAAGGCGCGATGCTGCCCCGGCCTCGTGTCCACGCAGGCGCCTCCCTGCCCCGCCTCCAGCACCGCTTTCTGGGTTCTCTGACGCCGTCTGTCCCCTTGGGAGGCCGTGAGCGTCCGCCGGCCTCTGCAGCCCCAGCACCTGGAATCAGGTGGAGGAAGTGGGTGACTCACAGATAAAACAGAGGCGATGGCGCGCTCGGCCTGGGCCCACAGGCGCTGGGGCTACATCAGCCCGGCTCACACAGATGCCTGGGCTTGGGGCCAAGATCCTGGTCTCTGGGGTAGCAGGACACCCAGTTTACTGCGCCTCAGGGCACCACCACCCCACACTCCTCTCCGCGGTACAGGCGGGTGCTCTGAGAACACCGTCACCCCCGAGCATCAGGTCCCATGAGGACACGGCCTGTGCAGTCACACTAACACTGCCAGGTGCCCGCTCGGCAGGCCAGGTCCCAACCCCACCCCCCACCCGGGCCCAGGCCAAGGAGATCACAGCTGTCACTGCTCAGCTGCCCTCTCCAGATGGCAGGCTTTGGCCTTGTGTCCTTACCCGCCCAAAACACTGCTGTCTTATACGTGGAATAGAGAAACCAAACAAAGAGCTGGATGAAGACGCACTTTAAAACCAACCCTTGAAAGCTAACCAGAGACCGCGGGGCATGTGGGGGAGGGGGTGGACAGGGTGGGGGAGAGCATGGTGGGCCTTCGTGGAGGATGGTGGGTGTTCTAGCAGGGGGGGTTACAGGCCCACCCCTGCAGGGGAGGCCCCACACTTCCAGAACACTAGCAAGGCTGGAAACCCAACCCAGGGCTCTTCATGCAAACACACAAAGCCGGGCTGGATTTGGACAGCGCGGCACAGGCCAACCCTAAGGCGGAGATTGTCCCGCAGCTCCCATGAGCCGCCGCATGGAGGGAGAAGCTGAAACCAGCTGCACGGGAACTGGACGCTTTCCTGCCCTCTGTGACCCCCGTTGCGTCGGGCAGCGGTGAGGGCAAGGGGAGACCTCGGTTTCTCTAAGCTGCCTAAGGCTGGGGCCCCAGTTCCAGGCCGAGCCACGCGTATCCCACGGGCCACTTTCATGGCAGAACGTTCGCACCACGCCCTTCCCGGGCGGAAGACGCAGGCAGTCTCCTCAGGCCGTGACGCCCGCTGCCCGTGGAGATGCCAACAGACACGGCAGCTGAAGGGACAACTTCCAGAACAAAGCACTTATAGGAGGTTTGAAAGTAAGGATTAAAATAGGCTTGAAACCCTGTCTGGCGTTGCTTGTGGTCTTTATGGTGCAGGATCTTTACGCTGAGCTCCGCGGGGACGGGGTGGCTGCGGGACCTGCGGCCCTCGGGGAACGTTCTCGGGCCTCAAGCTTGTGAGAGGCCCGTCAGCAGCCCCGGAGAAAACGAACCACTTGGGAATCTGACCCCATTCGGGCCTCTCCCGCGCCCTTGTCTCCTTCCTCTTCTTCCTCCAGAGCCCAGCGGCTTGCAAGGGCGGCGTTCTCTGGGCCGCGGTGTCATCCACGACGACTTCCCAGCCATAGAAGTGTCTCCTCCCCTCCCCCTGTCACCAGAGCGAGTCCCTGCGCACTTCTCAGGCACCTTTCTCTTTTTTTTTTTCACCCCCAAAGATTTCTTTATTTATTTATTCATTTATTTATTTATTTACACAAGCACTGGGTACAGTCAGAAGCGCGGGAGGGTGAGAGAATTCGCCAGAGCCAGAGCGGGGAGCAGAGCAGGCAGAAGGACCGAAGTACACTGGTGAGGGGAGCAGCGGGCGGCAGGGGAGGTCTGCGCGCCATGTGGGACCCTCCTCTTTGACCCCCCTCCTGGGACTGGCCGGGGCTGCCCTTACCCCTCCCCACCTCCTGCCTGCTAGGCCCCGACCTGGCACAGGTGCGGCCTGACGAGGCACTTAGCGCCCCAGCTGCCCACGGCTGGACAGGGACAGCCATCAGGTACCCTCCGACCCCTCATCGTCATGGGCTTGGGACCCGAATAGGGCTGGGGACGACAAACAGCGGCTCGGACCCCTCCACTGGCATCCACCCCACCTGCCCCCGCATGTTAGAGCAGCATCAGCACGAGCTGGCAGGGACAGGAGAGAGTCAGAGAAGCCCGGAGGGAGGCTCCGGACACCTGGTGGGGCTGGGGTGACTCCTCTGCTCAGGGCACAAGGTGCAAGAGCAGACTCTCGGGGAGCTGCAGGAGGCCCCGCTGCACTCAGGAGCAGGCCCGCGAGATGGACACAGGCAGCTACATCATTAATTCCCAAGGATTCGGGATTTAAAAAATATCTTTAAGGGAAGCTGCACAGCTCAAGACAGACGTGACGAGTTTTCTCTGATCGGGTTCCAGGAGGTCCAGACGCCGAGCCGAGGGCCTGGCCTGGGCCTGCGAGGTGGGAAGATGCAGAACGGGTGTTGGGGAAACAGAGCCCCTCGGGGCCCGCCATCCTCACAGTGGGGCGGGCGCTGGCGGGACAGACAGGATCCACTCAGTGTCCACCGAGGGCCCCGGGAGGCCCCTGCAGCCAGAGGTGCTGGGTGTGGCCACATGGCCCGGGGCCGCCTGGAGCCACAACCCCCGCCCCAGGGTGAGGGGCAGTGATTGAGGGAGGGAGGCCCAGCGCTCACTGGAGAGGCCCCAGGGCATGACCTCTGGCACCTGCTGCCGGGCCTGGCCCCGGGATCTCGCCCTCAGAACCGGGACGTGACTGGTGGGCGCGGGGGCTGGGCTGCCGCCCTTCCGAGGAGGGCTCGGGTTGCGGGGAGCTGTGGCCCGGGCTGTCCCACCGTGGGCGCTGGCAGGAAGGAAGGGGGTGGGCAGGCGGCCCTTGGGTCCGCACCCCTGGTCGTGGGTCACTTTGAACTCTCGAGGCTTCTCAAAATGAACGACCCGAACTCCGTGAAATCTGGCCGAGGCCCCACGTCCTCTTGGGCTTCCATTAGGGGGAAGCAGCGTCGGCTCAGCCCGGGCCCCAAGGCGGCCCCCGCCCCTGGACCCGCGCGCGCTCAGGAATCCGGAGCGTGTCCCCCTCACCCCGGGGCTCCGGGGTGCGCCCGGGCGCCCGTCCCAGCAGGCGCCTCATGACCGTCGGGGGGTGAAGGCAGAGGTCAGCCCAGGCCCCAAGGCACTTTCTCGGGGCACCCTGGAGGCCGAGGGCCGCGGGGTTCGTGCGTGTCCACGGCGAGGGTCACCTGGCGCTGGACTCCCCAGGAGATGCCAGCCAGAAATGGCCACGCCCAGCGCTGCCCAGCAGGCCGGTGACCGGTGGGGGCCGGGGGCGGGGCCTCGGCGCGGGGCGGGGCCAGGGGCTATAAAAGGGCGCGGGCCGGGCCTGCAGGTCATTCAGAGCCAGCGGTCCCGACGCGCGCATCGTCCAGCGGCTCGTCCTGACCCCGGCAGGGTAGACTCCGGACCTCGCCCCGACTCGGAGCTTCTGCCTCAGGACTGGACGCGCTCGCAGCCTCTGGACCAGGTGCGTGGCCCGGGAGCGCTGACCTGCCTCCCCCCGAGACAGACGCTCGTCCCTCCGGCCAGGAGCGCGCGGCATGGCCCCGGGGCCTGCGGAGACGACCGGCTGCCAGGGCCGCCTCGGGCGCCGGCTGGGGCCCGGCCAGGTGGGGGCCGGGCTGCGCAACCTGGGGAACACCTGCTACGCCAACGCGGCCCTGCAGTGCCTGACCTACACCCCCCGCTGGCCGGCTACCTGCTGTCCCGGCCGCGCGCGCCCTCCTGCCCCGGCGGCTGTCCTGCACGCTCTGCGCCATGCGGGCGCACGTCTCCCGCGCCCTCCTGCACCCCGGGGAGGTGGTGTCGCCCGTGAAGGAGCTGCTCGCCGGCTTCCATGCCTGGCGCCAGGAAGATGCCCACGAGTTCCTGATGGCCACCGTGGGCGCCATGCAGGGCGGGTGTGTGAGCGAGCTCGCGGCCGCGCACCCACAGCCCCAGGACAGCACCCTGGTGCGGCGGCTCTTCGGGGGCTACTGGAGGTCCCAGATCCAGTGCGTGCGCTGCTGCGGAGTCTCCACCACGCTGGAGCCCTACCTGGACATCGCCCTGGACATCCAGGCCGCCGACAGCGTGGAGCAGGCTCTGCAGGACTTGGTGAAGCCGGAAAGCCTGGACGGGCCCGACGCGTACCACTGCGCTGCCTGTGGCGACAGGGGGCCCGCCGCCAAGACGCTGGCTCTGCACGCCCCTCCCCAGGTCCTCATCCTCATGCTCAAGCGCTTCGGCGGCCCCACAGGCGGCAAGGTGGCCAAGCCCGTGCGCTACCCACAGCGCCTGGACCTGCAGGCCTTGCTGTCCGAGCAGAAGGTGGGGACCCTGGAGTACGAACTCTATGCAGTGCTGGTCCACGCAGGCTGGGGGTGTCACCAGGGACACTACTTCTGCTACGTGAGCCCTGGGAAGGACCGGTGGTATCGCATGGACGACTCTCAGGTCACCTCCTGCAGTGTCTCCTGTGCCCTGAGCCAACAGGCCTACGTGCTCTTTTACATCCAGAAGAAGGAACTGGACAGGGCCAGCGAGCAGGACTCCCCTGGCGGGCCACCCCCAACGCTGACCACCACAGGTGTGGACCTGCTCCCTCCGGCCCATCGGGAGCTTGTCGGAGACCAGCCTCCTGCTGTCCCCGAGCCCCAGGAGCCTGCGCGAGAGACCCCGACCCGGCCGGTCACCTTGGACCAGTGGAGAAAGCATCAGGAGCACGAGCGACCCAAGCCTTCCCTCAAGCTCAGGGAGGTGGACCGTGCCCTGCCCGCCGACGCGGTCGTGATCCACCGGCCCAGACAGCCCACGGGGACCAGAGCGGGTCCTGCCCAGCGCGACACTGGCCAGCCGCAGCCTTCAGCCTGGGCACATGCTGCTCAAGGGCCAGCACCCGTGGGCAGAGCCCCTGGCATGGGAGGGAGAACCAGAGTCACCAAGGGGAAGAACAGGAAGGCCCAGAGGGTCCTGCTTGCCTTCTAGACACCGACTCCCATCTCCGTTCGTCCAGGCCGAGGTGACAAGAGCACATGAACACCCAGCATCCTGCGTGTCCCAGGGGAGGCCCAACCCGGCAGAGCCACCCAGACCCAGTACTCCTCACCCTCAGGACCTTGGACATGACCCGGGAATGTTCCTACCCCTGCCCAGCAGCAATGAGATTCCCAAGCACTCCCCAGCTCCGTGTGGGCCAGGTGCAGGGGCCCAGTGGAATCCCACTCCTGGCACGGGGTTCCCTAGTTTTGGTCGCACCTGATCCTCCAACTGTGGCAGGGGAAGAAAGGGCAGAGCCCTGGCCTGGGCGCAGGTGGCCCACACAGCACACTCATTCTTGTCTTTGGATGAGTTTTGCTGCAAAGCTACTCAGCTGTCCCCAATGGAAAGCTGTTCTGCATCCAACGAGTCGCTCTCCCGCGGCATGGAGTGCAAGGCGGGAGCAGGAGAGCCTCCCGGCGCCCGTGAACGACACCTGGACCTAGCAAGTTGGGCGTGCCCCCGGGCAGGAGGCAGCGCGCTCCATCCTGGGAGGACTGGAGCCTCAGGAGCCAGTGCATGGAGTCACGATGGGGTGCCTTCTCCTGAGCCTGTTCTCTGTGAACTCACAACACTGTTTAATGTAGCATGTACGTTTCTTTCAATTAACAGTGTGTGACCAAAACGATACGGTACAGCTGAGGTCCCCCAAGGGGCACAAAGCATTTCTACCTTCTGAACCTTCTGAGAGGACCTGTTGAGAAAGAGATCCATAGTGGTTTCTGGGTGGCGCCGTGGGAGTTCACTTCCTGATAGGATTTAGTCTGCTTAGAGATGCCAGAGAGAGTGGGTGGTGGGGGAGGGTGAGAAGCACCAGGGCTCCCTGAAGCAAGGCCCCAGGGCATGACTAGTGGTACCTGTGGCCCCCACCTGCAGAGGCACTGCTCCCCTGGGATCACACACCCTCAGCACCTCCGATGGGGACACCCTTGGGGGGGGGGCACCTGCCTGCTGTGTTTTATGGGAGTGGCTTTCTTGGCATACTTCTAAGTTCTCTGATAGCAGGCATTGCCTGTAGCCCCTAGTTTTCTCCGAAGAAGGGAATGTGGGTGGTGGGAGGGCTATCTAGGACTAGATGGAGGGATTGAATCCTGCGATAAAATTAACATAGTGACATCTGGCAAGAGGGAAAATGATTTTGAGTGATTTGGGAAAGTTACCTTATCCTTCCCAAAAGACGAATAAAGATCAAATGTACCGTACATGACATGTGTGTGCCCATTGTTTTTTTAATCAGAATGTGTTTATCATTTCTTGCAGATGTTTTTGCCCGCTACTAAGACATGTAATTTTTGTGATGATATTTGTCATGGTAAAAGTTCTGAGTAGTGTCATGAGGATCGGGAGCTGAAGATGGGGCGTCCTTCGTGACTCAAATGTCGCCACCTTCCTCTCTTGTGGGCACCTGTTTGGGTTTTGCTGCTTTCATTCTGCAGAAATCTATGATCACGGCTATGGGTGCTCCATTCTGGGGACCAGCAGTCATTAGAAAAGCAGGGAAAGTGATCAGATCATTGTTCGGGCCATAGCCAAAGCCTGCACTCAGGGCCCGGGTGTGGGCTGCTGTACCCATCCACGCCGTGCCTTGTAATTTTGGAGTGAGACACCGTCTCTCCCACACATACTTATTTACTTTGCTCACTTATATAGGATAGAAAAGTTTCAGAATTAAAGCACAGTAGCTTATGCTGTCTCTTTCGACAGGGAATCTGATGGGGCCTCCCCCGTGGCGTGGCGCAGCCCGCAGCCTCTGCAGCGCAGGTTAATTCCCCAGCCTCTGGCTGGGGGGGGGGGAATCCCACAAAATAAACAAACAAACGAAAACAAACCAGCAAAAACAAACATAAACAAACACAAACAAAAAATAACACAAACACCAACAAACAAAAACAAACACTAAGAAACACTAACAAAAACAAACACAAACTAACAAAAACAAACAAAAAGAAAACAAACAGAAACAAACAAACACAAACAAAAACAAACACTCACAAAAACAAACAGAAACAGGGCCTCCCGGGTGGTGCAGAGGTTGAGCGCGCTGGGTTGGGGACTGCCCGCGGCCTCTGCAGCACCAATTCGATCCCCGGCTGCTCCCCGGCCAGCGGAGGAGGGTCCCGCATGGCGCGCAGACCTCTCCTGCCGCCCGCTGCTCCCCTCAGCAGTGTGCTTTGGTCCTTCTGCCTGCTCTGCCCCCCACTCTGGCTCTGGTGAATTCTCTCGCCCTCCCGCACTTCTGACTGTACCCAGTGCTTGTATAAACAAACAAACAAATAAATAAAAAACATGCCTCTATTAAAATTAAAAAATGCAAAAAAAAGCAAAAACAGTCAAAACAAAAACAAACACTAACAAAAATTATCAAAAACAAACAAAAAAAACAAACAAACACAAACAAAAACAAACGGAAACAAACAGAACAAAAACACACAAACACTCACAAAAACAAGCAAAAACAAAAACTAACAAAAACGAGCATAAACAAACAAATCAAACAAACAAAAACAAACACAAAAAAACACAAAGAAAAACAAACAAACAAAACAAACACAAACAACAAAAACACACAAACAAAAACAAACGGACACACCAGGTTATTTCCAGGGTGGGTGCCTTGATCAGCCTCTTTTAAAAAGCTCCTGGGCATTGAATGGGCACCCGAAGGGCCCCCAGGTACGGGGGAGGGGAGGGACCAGGGCGCACGGGAGGCGGGATGCAGGGGGGAAGGAAGAAATAGAACGCTACATAAATGAACCCCCAAAAAGGTTAACAGACCTGAACACAATTGTTGATGGGAAGCAGACGGCAATTTGGCTTTAAAATCTTGTTTCAAATTCAGAAAACCCGGAAGGTGACTGAAGCCACAGGCACATCGCGGGGATTCCCGGCCAGGAAAGCCTGGTGCTAACTGTCAGCGCCTGATCATTATCAGCTGTTGCCAATTAAACTGAGAGGTTCGCTTCTTACTGTCCGTTTCCCTGGGGGCAGGAACACAGCAGGGGGATCTACCTGGTCTTGACAGAAGTGCCCCTTGCCCAGAGCCATCTAGGGCCTCTGGTCCACTTCAGTGGCCTCATAGCCACGCCAAGAATGAAGCCCTCAGCTCATTTCCACCTTAGAGTTGAATAAACTGAGTCACAAAAAGACTGAGTAACATCTCCTGGACTGTGACAGTGGAAATGAGAACCCACGAGATGTGTCTCCAGGGTCTGGACTTATTTGTTCCCTGAGCCCTTCTTCACACTTCTCTTGTCTCTGACTCTCCAGCCAATATACCAGAATGTTGAATTTTAGTTCCTCCTCCTCACATGACTGTTTCCACACTCGCTGCACCATAGAATCGCTTGGGGGGCGGGGGGTTTGAAAACAGTGAGGTATCACTGGGAGGCAAGACTGTGTTCACTCACAGGGCCTCTGGGTGTGAGTGGGGACGGTGGCAGTTGGGAGAGCACCCGCCAGCTGAGTTCTCTCTCGGAAGCATTTCCCCTTGAGGCTTGAGTTCATTTTAGGTTTCATCAAAGGGAATACATGTGCAATTCCTTTGTGAGAACTTTCATTCTGCAGTACGTTGCGGGCTTCTGTGGTGTGGGATAGCTTAGGGGGTGCAGCTTGCCTGAGTGCTCTCGGCAGAGCTGCTGTGGAAGGAGAAAGCACTGGCGGGGAGCTGACTGGGTGCAGAGCTCAGGACTCACCCAGTCAAGGTACTGGATGTGGTCATGGGACGAAGAACTCCCGCCCCCACTTAGCCCAACTCAGAGGCTTCATGGAGAAATTCAAGGAGTGTTCTGTGGCCTTGAAGTGCTGAGCTACCCGTGCCTCTGGTCTGTAACTGTCCCCACAGAGACGGGGCTGGTGCTGACACAGTGGTGGACATCAGTGTCATTGGTACTTCCCCCCCATGACCTCGCCAAGCCAAGGCCACGGCACACTGGAGCAACCAAGCACGGGGTGAGGGATCTTGTGTCACCCGCGAGCCATGGACGGAGCGCACTATGTCAGTGAGGAGAGAGGATGCGTGGGGATGAGCTGTGTGGAAGGAGCTGCTGGGAGAGACTCTGAGTTGGGCTAAAACTTCAGCCCACGTGCCGCGGAGCGCAGACCTAAACAGGTGCCTACAGCTGCATAAGGACAAGCAGAACTTCAGCTCACCAGACTTTCTTAGCAACATGGTTTACTCACATCTTTACAAATCTATTGCAAACTTTAATTTCTTACAAAATTTTGCATACTCCCAGCATCAGTTCAGTATTCCCAGACCACTTGACTATCTTGGCGACGTCACCCTTTCCCTGGGAAATTATGGTTATTCTTAATTATTTCTAACTTGCATATTAAAAGATTCTGAGAGTATTTTGCTCCTAGATTTCGTTATCTGATGTGAAATCTAGCTAAAGTTTTCTCCACTTTGGTTTTTGGACTACCGTCTCCCTGGTTTGAGAACCTTCTTTCGTGACACTGAGTGCTCTGTACAATCTGACTCCTCCTATGTGCCACAGAATGGCTCTGGGAATAAGGGTTCTGTTGGCTTTTAATTGAATCGCTTCTGTGTGAATTGCCTGGTAATCCTCAAGCACATTCATCGCTCACATCCTGGGTTAGCAGTGACTCGTTCACTGAGATTTCTTGTGCCTACGTGACTGGTGCTTGGCTGAATATTTGTTCACATGGATGACACTCCCAGGCTGTCTGACCTGTGTTCAATCCTCTAGTGTTTTTCAAACGTA